>NC_039512.1:2878706-4146623 GCF_003672135.1 Ooceraea biroi
AAGATCTCACGTCCGGGAAGCTGACCTCGCGGCACGTAGTGACCATTGACCATCAGAGAAGGAAGGTGTGGAGGAAGAAGGGGATGCGGACAGAAGGGAAAGAGAGAAAGACGAGGAAACATAGAGCAATGAAGGCGCAGAGAAAGAGAAAGAGAGACAGAGACAGACAGACAGACAGAAAGAGAGAGAGAGAGAGAGAGAAGGGAGGGATGAAAAGGGAGGGAAAGAACGGAAGAGGCGGCCCTTTGCATAACGTACTGGCAAGTTACGGGCCTGGCGGGAAAACGTATTATTGCAATTTCACATGCAAAAGTTATTACACGAAATTGTCTGAAAATTGCGCTTGGGGCTCAGCCGCGCTTGTCCTCCTTCGCCTCCTTTTAAAATAAACCGGTGTTCACACTCGCCTCGGCCCTTCCCCAAGGCTGGCTAAAATATATACACGTTATAGACTTATCTTGCGTCGCACGCGCACACGGTTCAAGTCGCTGTGCATATTCGCGACCCTAAATCCGGCTGAAAATATCTGTTCGCGAGTTCGGGAGTTCGAGGCAGTGACAGTGACGTTTACACGAAATGGATCCGCGATCCCGCTTTGACCCCCAATCCCGGATTTATAGAGTCGTCCCGCGCGCGCCGTTACATGGTTTCAAAGTAGCAGGTTACATAGTTATGTAGTTATAGGTACCAAGTTATGTAATATTTTTATATACCAAGTTACATAATTTTTTGAATTTCTCGGATAAAAACCGGGCAGCTTCATATGACCGTTCCAACTTCTCTAAATTCAATGCAACGATATTTTATTTGATACCATCAGTGTCTCTGATCTCTCGAGTTGCTTCACGTGAGTCGTTTCGAATTAACGCTTCGATATGGAAATTCTATTTGTTGGAAAATCCGAGATTACTTATTGCGCAAACTCAACACATTACGTACGGAGCGGGAAGTTGTCCGCAAACTTTGTCACGATGCTCCGCGTATTTAATCGAAATGGAAAACCAAAGTTATTCGTTATTTAAACGTATGAGATACACATGCACATACACATACACGAGCGCAAATAATCGTCGAAATCCCGAGCGATGATCCAACGATGCGGATCCATTCTCGCGGGCGACGTTTAATTTGTGAAAGTCGCGCGGTGTGGATATCCGAAATTGATAGCGTTTGCATGGCCGAAAAAGGATTGACGATCCGCTCGTCGTGCTCACTCGCGAAGCACGTGGAATACCGTAAATCTGGTTGGCTGGAAACGCTGGATACGGATGGATAATAACGCGGTTAATCGCTGTCATAAATTCACGCCGATTGATCATCCAGCAAAAACCGGAAGTTTCATCGCGCATGATAGAATTTGTGATGTTCGCATCTTCGACTCTCTCCGTGCATCGATTTATTCGATGCTCTGTGTCCTGCTTCTTCCCCCCGACTATATAATATCTTCTGCAAAAAGGGAAAAGAGGATCTGAGATGCAGCATATGGCGTGACGAATATCGCGTTCGACTTGTAATTACGTTCACCGGGGTATAACGCGGATAATCAAACGGTCAGAACGTTCTCGTTCCCAGTGGAGAACCGCCCCCTCAGCTCCGTCGCGGAGAGCGCCTATACGATTCCACCTTCTAGATCGAGCGAGAAGGGGATAGCAGTGAGGGTAGAAGGAAAACAGTTGTATCAGATCTTTTTAAACATATCGAGAGTATATGGTCTTTTTTCCTTTCTCCAGATAATTGGATCAGGACTTGGATCAGGAATCAGTTTTCCACTTCCACGAAATATCTTTTTGAATTCAAGGCAGTGCAAGATCTTTTACTCTAAGTTTCCGCATAAACAGTGCATAATTATATATTGTAAGTTTTTCCTTAAGTTTAAATAATGTGGGGTAGGGAGTAGGCAGATATTAAGCTTCATATTAAGAATTTGTGGCAGATCTGGAATGATGCGATGTCGACGCTCCATGTGACATGGCGTCGCAAGTAGAAAATATATGCGATTACAGACCACATTAACGACTGCACGAAATGCCAAGCGATTCTTATCGGGGCTTCACAGTAGAGTTGCCCTCGTGTGCAACCGGTAATTTGGTCGATCCCCGGGGGTACCGTCATCTTAAGTATGTAGTATGCGCATCGCGCGGACATTTCGGAGATGAGAGCGCGCGATACAACGTTAAATTACCTCGGGCCTCTTTCTCCGCGACATTAGCAGTGCTCTGACATTATAAATTATGCATTAGTCACGAAGCAACAGTTTTCTATCTCTTTTTCCTTTGAGAGAAACACGAAAGAGTGCGACTGTTACTTGTAAGTCGACCTAAAATTAATGTCTCGCACTGTAATTTATTTATTGTTAGAGTAAGCGTAAGAAGATGGATGTTATGGTCTTTGAGAATTATTATTTTCTACATTAAAGATCCGAGAAATGTAACCGTTACGTAACTTTCTGTTATTTTCACGTTTAAGTGATGAAAACCGGTTACTTTCGGTTTAAACGACATTTGGAAGGCAGGGAATTAATAATCCGAGATTTATTGCTAACGTAAACTTTATGTGAGCAATCAGTGCTCGTTTTTACGGATGTGACAAGAGGGAGTCCTTAGCACGAGGAGAGATAGAGATTCACCGTCGTAAATTGCGCTATCTTAGGAGATACCCGCAGCGCGAATCGCTCGTAAACCTCACGAGATTTTTAATTATCGTTAACGCGCTCGTTTTGCTGACACACAAATCAAAATGATAATGCACGCCGTGCAAGTGATAAATGATTACGTTCGACGATAAATTATTGCTTTGTCAGCTCTAATTTTCCGGTAGATGCACCCGTAACGACTCACGCTGTCACGTTTCCTGAAATATGAATGTTTAAGTACACTCCCAGATTAAAGACTCGTTTAGATTCTATCTAGAGTTCCCGCCGCGTGGGGAAGGTACTTGATGATACAATTTTTAATCGTTTTAAGTAATAACAAGGTTGGTAACGCGTGATATAACTTGTTTCTCTCTTTCTTTCCCTCTTTCTCTAACGAGAAAAATTATGTGGCAGGAATGAGTAATGTTCCTGTTATCACTCTCCCAATTTAATAACCATCTTGTCGATTAACGTAGAAAAACGACCGAGCAGTTCCTGTGTAGGCACGAGCAAAAAAGGAAAACAGCTGATACGTATACGAGCTATTAATGATCTCTTTTACATCATTACTGGAACGCATGCAATGCCACATTAAGTGGCGTTATACTTTAGTAATGCAATAATGCAGAGAGAGTTATCAGAAAACGGAGTACAAATGAACCCTTAGCAGATCGCGGGATAACGCGCGAAACAAATCATACAATAGGTGCCGCAATTGCGCAAACAAATACAATGGTAAATTTTCCAGCTGCCCGCGCGTAAATCGAGGATCGTTCTCACAAATAGGACGCGAGTGAGCGAAAGCGTACTAAGAGCTTTTGCTAACATACCTCGAGTGGTAATTATTACGGCGAGCAATTTTTCTCTCCACACGTTACGTTGTATCTCCTAACGCACGCACGACGCGCACCGTCGAGTTAATGCAAATTTATGCTTGCACGCTTATGTGCAAATGCCGTTGTAAGCCGATCGGCTTATCGCGGACTCACGGACCATAGGGACAAATAAAACGCGAAAATTAGCACGCAGCTTCTCGTAGGATTGCGCCCTTTATGGAGGTCGAGGGTTGAAATTTCTCTGACTCACGCTTGCACCTTTGTAACTGCACGCGGACGCGTTCGTGTCAAACACTTGCATAATTATCTTAAGACACTGATGAGATTATTATAAATCAGTTCTTATGTATTCTGCTAATGTCCCAATATGCATGCGCGGCGATAATAAAATCTTTCATGCAAAAGATTTCCATTAATTAGAATATTAAAATAGCTTTGCGTACCTTGTCCTATACATTGTATAACTTTCAAACTCGATATTAAAAGAAAAATGCAGTTCAACGTAATAGTTTTAAAAAATTATAATTTCGGGTTCATTATTCATAATAGTATGTAAACAGAAACTATATTCTATAATGATTAAAAAATTTGAGTTTTATATCTATTTTTACATGATTTCGTTATTAGATTTTAAATTCTACTATTTTACCCAGCATCGACATGCAACCTTCAAAATAAGAAGCATAATCCTCCAAGTCCCCTTGGAACACTCTCGTAGATTTTGATCGCAGAATCATGTATATTAAAGACTGAGAGGGAACGCTAACGGCCGACAGTAAAACGGAGGGTGTATCGTCATCAGATAGATAGAAGAAGCCTAACCGCGACCTGGAACGAATGGACCCGCTGTACATCATTTGGCCAAGGGTTTAAGTTCTCAGTACACAATCATCCACATCGTAAAACAGTCACGCGCACATACGATAGAGCTTTCTCTCTCTCTCCCTCGCGCGCGCGCGCGCGACTCTTAGTAAAACACGCGAGACGGATTCTGTGTGGTTAGGGGATAATCCGAGGAGCGCATCTGTTGGTCTCATAAAGTATTCCTTGTCGCGAGAGAGGGTGGTAAGCTGGGGTGCACGGCAGCGAGCTGCGGTTAGTCATCCGTGTCAAATGGGCGAACCTAAACAGATTACACGCTGATTGGCCCTCCTCCAGTTCCTCCTCGCCTTGTCGCGGCCTGAAAGCCACCCCCTATCTCAACGAGCACGCTGGTACGACAGATGTGCAGGCTAATTTCATACTCTATCCCCCTCCCTATCATTTCTTTCTTTTTCTCTCGATTTCTCTCTCTTTCTCCCTCTGACTTTTCCCCGTGCAATCGTGTCATGTTCGTTGCACGCGGTATGCGTTTAATAGCGCCCCGCGACGAATTCCACGTCTAGGGGGTGGCGGATCGCGTTCTTCGTGGCCGTTTGTCGTAGGGCCGAGGTTATTAAGGGCGAAACTCGTCGTATATCTTCGTGCGTGCGTACGTCTCCGGTCCCCCCGCAATCTCCGCGCCGAGATTCGAGATTCGCCCAGCAAATTGTCGCGACACGCCGTGAATCATTGGTACTGGACAATTCGCCCGCCGGGTGAACGATAATTCTGCAGCCCGTTATATTTTGCACGCGTTTAATTTTACGCGCGTTTGTCAAGCCGGCGAAAGCGAATAGATTCTGGTGCTATTGATTCAACGCGACTAATGATTTCGCAGGATGAAAGTTGCGTATTTCATTTAACGCACTACGTGGTGTCTATTCAGATGACTAATGCGTCAGTGCGATGTAATTGTGTTGCTCCTGTTTGCACAATTTTATTTGCAGGAAAGTTGCGGTGCGCCACGTAGTCGTTTTATTCGCTGAATGGCAAAGCAATTAAAAGTATGTAATGACACGTGATAATATTTGATTGCGTACGCGCGTCGAGATTGTATTACATATTTTCACATTGAATAATTATGCGCTTGCGATAACTCAAACGTGTTAAATGAGAGGACCTGTTTCAGAGATATAATTATATCAATAATAAATTTACTTATATTTTAATGTCTCCGTTTTCTTCCTTTAAATTAAAAAACGCAAGGAAGTTCAGTTAAAGCAACCTAATCGCAAGTTAAAACAGCAATCTCATAGATTATAGCGAGCCGCCGTGAATACCACCGATCGAATCTAATTCTGTAGTAAACCGTGCCACCTTTTCTTTGATTCCGAGCAATATGTAGTACACCTGCACATCTTTATACACTAAACTATCAGACTAGGAAAAAAAGTAACATCTGACGTGCTTTGATCTACGCCTCTCTGTTCGGATTCGTGCAATATTGACGCGTTCGCTTTATATCGCTCGCTCCGATTTTCCGTCGAGACTCGCCGGACGCCCCAGCGTTAAATTCCCATGATGCTCGCCATATCTTAAGGATTCGATTCCAGACTTGGCGTGCAACGTCGGCGGTGTACTTTCGCTGAATAATTCCCGGCGCGGAGTCAGCGTAATCCACCAGGAGGCAACGGGAAGAAAGACGTTACACGAAGACTCACGCCTCGTACGCTATTCCCTTTGCCCTGGCGGTGATACCCTAAATCCGGCGGCGTCTAGTACTTTCGTGACACGCGCTCGCGTATCCGTCAGACTTATGTAAACGAGGAGGATGCTGCGAGAATGCCTCCTGACCGGGGGATCAAACGGGTGTCGAGGGAGAGCACGTTCCGGGGAAAACAAGAAGCGACATTGAGCGCGCCACAGCTGCTTTGTTGAGCGGATCACTTAGATTTGATGGGTAATTTACGTGCCGACGTCAGGAACCCGAGAGACTTCGTAGACGAAGGGCCCGGGGATATCGTGACGATAACGATTAATTACGATTTATCGGAGATGTTATCGCTTTCGGTCCCACGGCGCCGTGACGCACCGTGTGATTCGCGATCGATAGGGGAGCTCGCCGCGTGTATGATATATCGATTCTCTTGGTTCTCCGCCGCAAAGATGCAGCGAGAAGTGCTCGGGTGTAAGATTGACTATGCTGGGTGTATAAATGAATTTTAGTCTTTTCTCTTTCGCTATTGGTAAAATTGTTAAAATTGGGTAATATTAAAGTGTGTTGGAAATGTTTTTGAAATCATGTCTGAATTTTGTAAATGCCCTTTTACGTATAAGTTCTGGAAATATCGGATGAAAGGACAGAACGTATCGTACTTTATGCAGTACATGAAAATGAAACAGAATAAAAGTGGAACAGAATGGAATGGAAGAAATATCCGAAACAGAAATTAGAGACGTCACATCATAGTAACGTCAGAACGATTCTTTAAATATCACGAAAACGAAGCGAAAATATCAGAAAAAAAGAATAGAAACGTCACGTAATACGGCAGAACGATTGCTTTCTATGTATTACGAAAAAATGAAGTGAGAATTCCCGAAAAAAAAAGATATTAAAACTCATATACCTGACATAAGCCGCACTCGTTGTTGCGTGCGAAATTAAAAAGCACGTTTGCGTAATTATGAGCGACAGTTATAGCGATATAACAATTGTTGCTCGGGGAATTATTTACGTTACCGTACGGAGCTCCCCGCGGGGGTTTCGCGCATCGATCCGATATTTTCGCCTCGGTATTCAGTCACCGATATTGTCGATTGCGATCGTTTTATTGCGAGGCCATAGCGCTCCCGTTCTTTTCAATCAATGGGTGTTGCGAACGGATGGGCAAAAACTATAACAACGTGTCACGGTATAATCAACGCTAATTTAGGAGTGACGTCGGCCCGTCACTCACATCATTACGCTGCAGTTTTCAGCGGGAAAATGTGCCGACCGTCGGGATCGATTTGAGCAGTTCGTGTAAAAGACAACGTGGCACGTATAAGAAACGGAATATTATTCTCACGCGATGTCAGAAATTATTGAACGTGCTAATTTTGCGAATTTTTTAAACCAAGGACATATAGCTACTTTATGCATTCAAATAATGATATAGATTTTATTAATGTCGCGTTCAGAAAAAATTATCTTTTTGTTTGATATTATCGTTGAGATAATAAATTATTATAATAAATATAGAATAAATTACTCGCAAATGTTCAGCTTTTAATTTAATAATAATTTAATAATAATTATTATTCATTATTATTAATTATATAGGTATCGTATGTATCATGCAATTATACAAGTAGAAAATATCGGAGATATACAAATCAAACTATTTTATAATTGGATCAGATTTATAATATAAATTATGAGCGTTATATCATTACATCAAATTGTACTTTGACGGATCAGTGAGATGCACTCGTGAAATTCCGTCTGTGCGAAAGCGAACTCGTTGCCGACATCATCTTTATTTGATTATGCAGCCGATACGACAGGCAATCCGTCAGGAAACGGGCGAGGTAGAATGATCTAACACGAGAAACGAATTCATGAATAGAATGCCTCACTCGAGATATTTGGAAACGAGCTTTGCCGACATTTTGCAGTCTCCTTTTTACGTGGAACGTTTCAGACGTAGTCGCCGCAGAATAATTAACATGAACCATATAAAAAGATCGATGCGAGTTATTCAATTCCATCAAACTTTATATTTTCAAGTTTTATATCGTCTAATTTTGGCAAATAAAAGAGGAAACAATTTGATTTTTGATTAAGTGAGAAAGATTCTCGACCGGAAGGAAGAAAGTTTGACAAATCTGAAACGTTTGATATGCAAAGCTGTAAACAATCTTCTTGCTGCTATAAATATAATGGATGAGGTAGAAAATTGCGATAAAGCAGATTGGAAAAATTTTAATGGTTCCCCGTGAGAGCGTCTCTCACTCGTGGGCGTGTACGTGGCGGTGAGATTGGTACTCATTCGTTACCCTAATTCGGCGTGAGAAATGGACCAAGAGGAAAGAAAGGGATGCCACCGTGACAACGAGGGAAAATAACGAGAAAAAGCTCATTGAGCACGGTGCTGCTTCAATTATGAAAAAAAAACTATCTCGTAAATCCGCGTCCACCAACAATTATCGAACCAAGAGACGGATATGAATAAGAAAAATGGTAAATTCGTTCCCGGTTGATATCAGGACATCCGTTCTAATTTTATTCAGACTTTTCACTTTACGAATTCAATTATGTTTCAATTTTGCACACTAATTGTAAGAGAGATATTTTGAATGACGGCAGAGAAACTATAAATTGTCATTAATTAATATAATTAATATTACATCGATGTAATCATTTACATCGATGTAATATTAACAGCAGTGGATAGTCAGTACATAACAATATTAATATAAAGATCGATACTAACATTGAGACATTTTTATTACAAAAGGCAGCTCTAGATGCTTACGCAATTTCGAATTGTCGAAGTATTTCGAGTGTTAACTAGCAGAAAGAATGCCACTGGGAAATCAACAATTGCGTCATGTCATCGGAACGACGACATGATTTACGGGAAACAAATGGAAACGAAAGAGAAAGAGAGAAAGAGCAGGAACGAGAGGGAGAGAGCTCGAAAAACGAAGGTGGAAAACGTTCAAAGGTTCGTTTTCGTTCGATGAAAGGGTTCGGCGCCCACCTGTGCATCCCTGAGGTCGTTAAGTACGGCCCCGGTTGCGGGCAAGTCCGAGACAATGAGCGAGATTCGCCCGAAAAGCGCTCCCTCGAGCTCGCCGTAAATAGGGACGTGGAAACTGTGCCAGTGAAACAGAGCATTTGATAATAAATGAGAATGAGTTTTATCGCCGAATAGTAACTCCATTGCGTGCGTACGCGCGTATAAATTGGATAATGTACATTGCGCGTTCTTGTATTAGCTTTATGGTGATGGGATAGTTTATGGGGACGTAACAGCGAGATTCGGTACGTCATACGCGTCTCGTACCTTTAATTAATCATTATTTCTGTTTACTAAGCGTGCTGCTCTTTGTGTTACTGTATAATACATGGCGATTTATATTTATTATATTATTATGCAACCTAAATTTTGTTTAATAAACGTATCGTCGTCGCGAGACAGAAGCGGAAGAGGGGGCGATTCCAACAAATTTATGGTAATGCAACTCTCATCGTTTCAAGCTTGAGGCGAATTACACGGAGGCATGACCTAAATTAAACTGACACCGACTAAGATTACATTCAAGCTAAAAAAGAGACGTTGTTTTCGTTTTTCAAACTGTACATTGTTGCCCGGGTCTTGAATAAACAGCTAATACGCGGTACGTCGTGTTTTTATTCTTTCACGTAATTATCTCCGAAATTGTACGAAATTTTCGCTGCATGGAGAGAAACAAACACGTTTTAAAACAAAATACGTGATGAGATAACGCATTAATAAAACACCGTAGTATTTTTTATCGTTGTAGTAATTTTAATTTTAAAACTGCTAATTATATGATTTTAAAAGATGTTTGCGTCAGAAAGAACCATTATTTCTTCAACGATAAAGATGGCTCAACTCTGGTTGATCTTGGCGTTACGATGTTAATCACGTCTCACTTCGCGAAATGCATCTTTCGCTACGTCAGCGAGTCTAACGTTACGAAACGAGTGACGTAACGATGTGGTCAAATTCTATGTTTACGGCGGAAGACGAGCATCGTTAGTATTACATATAATTGGAAACTGCGGTCCAGACTCGTGTCCTGCAACTCGACATAATCGGTTGCGCCGTGTTGCCTCTACCGGACGCCGGCGATTCACCGAGATTTGCCCAATTATCGTGGCTCTTAATTAACGATTATGTCGACAATCGCCATGAGAAGGACGGAGATAGATAGATAGATAGATAGAGAGAGAGAGAGAGAGAGAGAGAGAAAGAGAGAGACTATTGAAAACAAGAGCGCCCGGGTTCAATTTTACAAACTTACATTCACAATCATGCGAAACGCGAAAATTGTACGAAAGCGCATACTGCGTGGCAATGCACAATTCCTTGCCCTTATTTGAACATCAATTGTTCTTCTTGATCGCAGCTGATCGCAGTAAAATGTTTTTCATTATGATGCAGAGAAAAGGATGATGATTTCATTACATTATCAGCTCTCGTCTGCCAATGATAGATCGCGATTAATTCAGCGCTTGAATATTTATCTTCATTCGGAAATTCCTTTTACGTTGTTAAAAGAGAGTCTTGATTCATCAGATTATCATCAGATTATCTCGCGGGCAAGTAGAGTATGCAGGCCTTTAGAAATATATCAAGCTGATGCAGATCGTCGGGATCTAAAAATATTTTTCTCTTATTTACTGTGACGAGAGAGCATTCGAATTCCGATTCTTCCGCTTGGTTCACTGAATCACTTCCCAGCGAAATTGCGCGGTTAATTCATACAGCTGCGACTTCGTCAATGGACCAACGTCGTCTTATTTGGTGCCAGCTGGACCATTTCTCGAATAGTATCCAATCTCGATATGAATAATAAGAATAGGTCGATCGCGCGAGGTCACGCTATGTCGTTTCTCGCTTTCAAGGAGCAGGAGAACCTGGATGCGGACATGCAGATACGCCAGAGAGATCTGCGGAGATCCAGCGAAGGGATATTGTTAATTGAACCGCCGGCGATCCATCATGGAGCAAACGTATTCGGGCGAAATCGATGTAGCTCGAGGGGAAATCGGCACCGACCGCGTCCTTTTCATTCCGGATTCCTGATACCGGATCCGCTCGACTCACGTTCGTCTCCTCCGGGTTCATCGGCGCACATACTCACGTAGACGCAAACATGCACATGCACCCATGTAGATGCAAACACATATATACATACACGTATATAGATCGAGCTAATCCCAAAACGGGTTACGGGTATAGCCGGAACGTGGTGCAGCTCGGAATCGGCGAGCTTATCGCGCCGCCTTCTTGCGCGATTTCTTGTTCCACGTGACGTCCGTAACCCCCGGAGCCGTGAAAAATGTCCCGGAATCGTAACGATTCCGAGGTGCGCAGTGCATCGGAGAGATCTGCGGATACACTCCCGTGGCCCTTGCGAGAGAGAGAGCGCAGAGAGCCACCCCTGCAGCTTGCCTTGCAGGCTCCAGACATTCGGTGATTGCCATTCAGAAAGATCTCCGCGATCAAAATTCGACGGGTAACAATTCGCGCGATTCAGCCATTTGGAAGAGAAGCGTGGCGCGGAATATTTCATTCAGATGGAATGTACAAAACTCGCTGTTTTACAGCGGACGTGAATATTGTCTCAGAAATTCTATATAATTTTATAAATTAAATATATTCTATACATATATAATTATCCAGATATTCTATATAAATCGATTTATTTAGTCAGTAATTAACAAACTTAGCCATTATCATCATATTTCCAATTCATCATTACGTCATTATTATCGCATCGATTTCAGAGATTCAAAAGATATAACTCTCTAGTCAATACGTATACAATATCGATTTATCGCACTATTTGATCTCCTGAATAGCGTAAATGTTGCGGATCAGGTCGCGCAAGTTGGATGATAGCCAAACTTAGACAGCCGACAGTGCGGTTCGGTTTAATGAAATTTTTATTAATCGCATGCGGCGCATCCATTCGGAGTATTTGCCAGTCGGTCGCAGAATCCTCGAATAATTCGCTGGACCAGACTTGGAAGAATTTCGGCAGCGCTTCGAGAAATCCCGTGATGGTGAACGCGGCTGGAATTCGCGGTTCCGTTCCCCACGGCTTTACGCCGTGACAAATGGTGAGGTTCGTAGATAATAGGCAGGATGCCCGGATTCGTATCTCGGCGACGATCGATCGCTTTCAATTCGAATCCTCGCTGCGGAAAGACCCTGTCTTCTCCGGTCCTTATCGGCACAAATGGGATGTATATGTATACACATAGTATATAACATATACATATATGCATACACACATACTATGTATAAGAGTACACTACAAACACGTTTGCTGAAGCGCCTCTTGCACGTTGCGCATGTACAAGTGTCTGTGCGTGTGTAGGTATTTGAAAATGCCAGATTCGAGAGGAACGTCTTCTGGGAGGAAACACTTATCTCTTCGGCTACCGTCGTTGCGCGAAAATAACGGCTCTTGCGCGGTACATTATAGGAATCGGGGACTTAGAAGTGTATCAGTCGGGAATCCGGGACACCCGGCTCGATTAATTTCTTTTTCTTCCTCGAGATTTTAGCGATCGGCGCTTTCAGAGCGACGAACATTCCACGCTGACGGGGAGACGACGTAAAGTGTATGAGAGCATGACGGTAGAAGCAATCTCAGCGAGATATCGAGAAATATTCGCTCTCGCGCTGCGTTTCCGCTGCTTTCGTTGCACGTAGATGGACTTAATACCTTTTACGCGGCAGTTTTTACGTAGTTTTCGATACGTGAGTCTTTTAACATCTTGAAATCCCGTAGAAATTTTTCTGAATTTACTTTACTTCTCTCTCTCTCTCTCTCTCACTCACTCTCTCGTTTCTCCTTCGTTATGTCAAGTATACGGTACTTGCGAACTAAAGTTCTGGTTTTCTCAAACGAATTCATTTCCGAGCGAATATCGCGATCCAAGTCGTCGATCGAGGACGATCGGATTGATCTCAATGGCTGGCTGACAGAAAAAATATTAATGTACATCGTTTAAGACTTATTAAAAACTATTTCTATGCGCGCCATTCGTGCGCGCTTTGCTTCCCTCGAGACGCTAAATCACACATTCCGCACGGCAAATTCCACTTCCGGTGGCCCGTAATACGCCGTTCGCGGTTGCCTCGCTGTAGCTTAAACCGAAATTTG
This sequence comes from Ooceraea biroi, assembly GCF_003672135.1. Classification (NCBI taxonomy): domain Eukaryota; kingdom Metazoa; phylum Arthropoda; class Insecta; order Hymenoptera; family Formicidae; genus Ooceraea; species Ooceraea biroi. The sequence continues at coordinate 2,891,892 of NC_039512.1, forward strand.
TATTGGTCGTTAAGCGGGTATTACGAGGCTGGCTTATCGTTTATCCGTATTTAACAAAACGACCGAAGGGTGGCCCGCGCCACACTGTGTCTGCTCTAAATCAACGTAGAATCATCCAGCCGTCGTAGGGCGCCTGCGCATCCAGTTATTAGACCGTAACATCCAGCAACTTAAGTGCTCGAGGCAGCATAATTCACGGGGAGGCGAGGCTCTCCCCGAGTTGAAATTTCTGCATCCCTTTTCTTTCTGATCCACCCGGCATCCACCCTGCGCCTCTTGGAATTCCGCTGATGCGACGTATCGTTTCACCTCCTCAACTCTCCCGGACTCTTCCTCCTCCTCCTCCTCCTCCTCCCCCTCGGCGAGTCTCGATAGTCGTCGTTATTGCGACCCCCGAAATAATCCAGACGAGATTAATTCGGCGCTAATTGAAAGCTCGCTTCGCGCGCGCCGCTTTGCGAATATGGAACTACATGACCGTCATGTCGCTCGTGTGTGTCACCTATTTCTGACGAATCTGCGGGATATTTCAATGTTCGGGAACTATAACAGAATGAATCAATTGCGGCTACTGCAAAATATAGCTGGGGCAGCGTCTAGTCTCCTCATCTCGTTCTCCAAGTCAGGGTATGAGCACGTTGGTCGCCCCAATTTGCAAATATCGATTTCATATCGTTCGAGATCCAGCTTATCGTGGGCATCGCTAAATGTCCTTTTGATATGATGTTGGAGTAGAATGCGAGACTATTTCTGGATGGTATAATCTTGATATGCAGCTCAGCTGCACGTGGAAATAGAGAACTCGGCGATAAAAAGTTGATTAATTAATCCTCCGTTCCACATTATACTAAACCGATTATTTCATTGAATTTTAAACGTGTGAAAAAACGATCGAACTGTAACAAAGTATCAAATATTTACGGAGTAAAATGCACTGTCAAATAAGATTATGTACAGAGAGTTTATCGTTTGCAGTTTTATATCGCATTCAAATTGCAAGTGACGTCTATGCTGAGGCTGTTTTATCACGACGCTATACTTGATTTAAATTCCTGCCTCCCGAAGAGAAGAAGTGACGTTCTTAATTAAGTACTAGAGAAAAAGATCATTCCATGCAACGTTTCCGTGCACGTCGTGACGAAAAAAGACGCAAATAATTTTAACATTGATTTTCCTCATAGTCTTTCTCATTCTTCATTTTGTCTGTTTACTGGTTTATATTATTCGTGTTACTTAAATCATTATTACTTTCAATATTGTTTTCGAATTCCAACATAGCAATGGACTCGCGGGTATTCGTTTTGAACGTGATCGAACAGCCATCATTTGTTTACCGCGACGTGTCATTAATTGTAACGTGCTGTCGGCCGTATATCATCTCATGAATGTCTGGCTGGACGAACGCGAGATAAGAAATTTGTTTTTCGCGCACGACGTCATATATTAATTGAATATCTATTATAATAATAATTGGATTTTTACGTGTGATGGAAAAAGTATGCGAACGGAAGACAGAGAGGAAATTTGTGACGATTAGTCGTGAAGTTGGAATTGATATGATTTGTTGCGATATTGTCAATCTATGTCTAATTTTAGTTCGATTTTCTCTGAGAAGTAAACGATTCGATAAGTAAATAGTTGCATTGTATTTCCGTTGTTGTGATGAAGTACTGCTTTATTCCCAAAGTTAATGCGAGAAACAATGTTAACGAACTGGTATCGATGACAAAAGAGCTCTTTAAAAAGAATTCGCTATTGTTTAGTATTGTTTGTATAATAATAAATAAATTTATTTATGAGATACATCTGAAAAAATATTTATTTAAAATAAATACACGATGTACATCTGTAATACTACAATATTATACACAACTTCGAAAAAGAATTACATGCAGTCTTTTAATATTTTTTAATTTTATTAACGTAATACTAAATAGAGATTATTCTTTATTTTATTTGTATGCTTTATTGTATAACATAACTATCGATTTTCGTATTTAGACGTATATGTGATATTTAGGTAATTGGTATCGGGACAGTTTTGCTTTTACATAATCGACAATAAATGACAATAAATGATGATTGCATTAACATTGTCAAACTGCAATTAATAGTTGTTTTATTCAAGATCGTAACTAATTATAACGTGAATAGAGAATGCTCATTTAATTAGTCAGGATTACTCGCAACTGACATTTATGCGATCAATTTTAATGACTTTAATCCAGTAGGAAGTCATACTTTAACCGAGATTAACGATTAATAATCATATCTGCTTCGCGTAACTGATAAATAATGTTTTCAACAGAAAAAAAGAGAGAAAGAGAAAGAGACAAAAACGTATTTATAATTACTTACATTTTTCATTTCAGTTTTGGCCAAATGTCGCTCTTGGAGGCGATTTATCACAATTGCAATGTAAAGAAAAACAGATGAAAATTTATTTCAAATATTTTACTTTTAATAATATTATTATAATATCTCTTTCCTTCTCTTTCTTATTTTGTCTCTCTCTTTCACTCTCTGTTGCTCGTAAAATCAGATTAAAACGAGTTGCATAACATTTGCAATTAAAGTTTCTGTTAAATTGGATATGAATTATTGAATTTAGCAGCCAACATGCTATTATGGGGATAATTATGGGGCAGCTTTAATAATAGTTCTCCATGCACTTTAGTTAAGCTTCATAAGCTAAAAGTTTGAGAACTGTAGAATTTCATCTGCCGTGGCAAGAACAATAGCTTAAAAAGGCTAATCCACGGATTTCAAAGTACTTTATAACATATAAAGTAGATATCTAGGTTTAAATGCAAAAAAATTGATACCAAACTTTTAGCAATAACACATTATACTCGTAATTGGATAACTTTTTAATATCTTTTAACTGTATTCTAATCTAAAACGGAAATATATTCTCGAAACGTAACAGAAAATATCGAAAGTATCGTCAATGAGGAGCTCCGATCCGCTTTACAAAACTTGTGCATCGCGTTAACAGATTCACGCGCCTATCGCGACATAGATAGATTCCGTTTGCCCCCTTTCACCCCGTACTCATGTGTACACAGGAAATGGTGTACGGGATTGCGAGAGACGGTCCCCGATACTCGATTACCGTACAATCTCATCTCTTCTGCCTTCGTACAATGGCCGCGTGGATGTATCGGCCACCCCTACACCCCTACACCCCTCATTCACGCTCATAGGGGCCCGCGCGCAGCATCGGGTCCAAACGTAGTATCGCGGTGATAAATGCGATGATTAATAACGGCGGCGCAAGACCGTCCATTGTGTTTCGTGCGGGAGGAGGATGGGATGGGCAAGGGAGGAGAATCCGTCCCTTCATTGGGACGCAATAAAACCTATTACACCCGCGCGAGTCCATCCCCATCAGGCACCTATGCGATTTTCCGTAGAAAAGGGGAGGAGGGAGGTGACCTGCATATCGTCCCATTCGATCCTATCCTCCCGTTTTTGATCCTATCGCTGATCGGCTGCGCGTTCGATCGCACTCTCCCTCCTTCCACGGGGGTGACGCCGCGCGCGATACAATGGCACGGGATGAAGACCTCTGCCGATGGATTATAAGAGAAGTGGAATTTGAAATATCGCGGGAGTGACGACGCTCCCCGGCGATATAAAGGGAATATAAAAGAACGGCCTTTCGTGCCCTCAACCCTTTGCCTACGCCCCCGCGTTTCTCCGTCGAGCGCGCTCGATCGCGGGATATATTGCGTCGCCTGCTCGTGAGTTTAACGGCGCTATTAAAGCTTAACCCGTATTGCGATGCCAATGTGCGGGGGATTACAATCCTCCGCAACGTTATTTAGATAGAAAACTTTGTAAAATATAGGTATTTCAGTTTTTCTTAAAAAGTTATATGTATGTATATGATAACTAGATGTTAAATATATACCATTCGGAATATTCCATTATAAGTTCCTAAAGGGATCAGAGAACACAGAAGGCATGACGACGACTTTGAAGAACGCTGGAATTCTGTTTTCGCAGATCCTTTTGCGCGAGTCGGAAAACCATAATTACAGATCCTGAAAACGCAGATGCTTTTCGAGGCAAAGAAACATCGGCGCGGTTTCAACAACGACGATATCGCAAATAAGCCAACGGACGCATTGTAGCGACTCGTAGAGACCTCTGACTCGAGTTACGCCGTAAAAAGACGCATAATAAACCGTGCACTCACCGCAAACGTTGCACAAGGTTTAATATGCTCCGGAACTCGGGATTATGGAGAAATGGTAGCGAGTGCACTCGCGCGTTAAGCATTTCTTTTTCAGAAGAATATCTGCCGAGTTGGCAACGACCCTACGTGCTCCGTTCCAACACAGCCAGTTTGAAATGCAAATTCGTCATAACGAGCGGCTTCCTATCGTCGATTGCAATATGCCAACGTGTTGAGTTACAATGTCGCATTTGCAGCTAAAGAGATAACACGCGGAGAGATTCGTTGAATTCGTCTCTTAATATTATCAAGCTTCATTAAACTATTTCGACAACTTTCTTCATTCATTCGCATTCGCGACGCAAAATTGCGTTCGCGAAATGTCTGTCCTTCGTGTTGTTCGGTATTATTACTCGCGCATTTAACGCTAAACGTTTTCATCTTAGGCATGCGAGATTAAGTAATCAAGATCCATATTCAGTATGATAAACGCCGAGCACAAGATCGAGCGGAAATGGAAGCGCGAATCTCGTCATCACGTAATTCGCGCGTCGCCACTTTCTTTTCCAATTTTAAGTACGACAAATCTAATTTTTGAAAACTGGAAATGGGCTCATATTAACATTCTTTTCAGAATCAAGTGAATCGCTTTCAAGTCATGCAACAAACATTCGCTTTAGAATCTAGAATTCTAAAATTTCAGTGTATTTAAAATACAAGCATGATACAGGTGCTGATCGGCTCGTATTAGCATGTAGTAGATCAACGGATTACATGATTGACATATGAGGTGTGTTCAATAGTCATGTAAACGGCGATAGCCATCGCGAAATTCACGCAATCCCGTGCCGACCGTGTGTGAATCATTTTCGCGTACGTGTATATATTGGGTCATTAAGTATGAAACTTTACAAATAGAACATAAACTTTTGCATTTTTTGGCACATGGACATGATTTATTTTCAATCGAAGTATGCGCCCATGTTATCTACGCACTTCTGCCATTTTAGTGGTAGTTGGTCTATGCCTCTACTATAGAAGCCAGGAGTACGGGAATCGATGAAGTCGCGGAAGGCTGTTTCGACTGCCTGTTGAGAATTGAACAATTTTCCCACCAACAAGTTGTCCAAATTCCGGAAGAAGTGATAGTCGGTAGGTGATAGATCTGGTGAATATGGTGGATGACGGAGAGTTTCCAATTCCAACTCCTGTAGCTTTGCCACGGTCAGTCGTGCAGTGTGCGGTCGAGCATTATCATGCAACAGGATTGGCATTGACCGATTGACCAATTTCGGTTGTTTAATAGCGAGTTGTTGCATCATTTCGTCCAGTTGCTTGCAATATACTTCAGCCGTTATCGATGTACCAGGTTTCATAAAGTTGTAGTAGATAACACCTGACCTGGACCACCAAACAGTCACCATAAGCTTCTTCTGTGTAATGTTGGGTTTCGCGTGATGTCTCGGTGGTTCATCAACGTTCAACCACTGATGTGAGCGTTTACGATTGTCGTAGAGTATCCACTTTTCATCGCAGGTCACAATTCGATTCAAAAAAGATTAATTTTTGTGACGGGAAAGCAAAGAAAGGGAAGCCTCTAGACGTTGCGCCTGCTGCGCATCGGTCAATTCGTGCGGGACCCATTTGTCCAACTTCTTTATCTTACCGATTGCAGCTAAATGAACCAATATGGTGGGTATGGAAACATTGAATATCGATGCCAATTCACGTGTACTTTGAGATGGATCGGACTCTACTACGGCTCTCAAGTGATCATTATCCACCTTCGTCTTTGGTCTTCCACGTGGCTCATTAGCGAGGCTGAAATCTCCATCTCTGAATTTTTTGAACCAATTGCCCCGTTGCTTTAGTAGTTGAACCTTCACCAAATACAGCGTTGATATTACGAGCTGTCTCCGACACTGTGGTTCCACGGCGGAACTCATATTCATAAATCACACGAATTTTGGACTTTTCCATAGTTCTATAAAAAAGAATCCACCAATAAAACTAATGAAGATATTTGAACAAACAAATATGACATTTGAAGAGCGAACGTACATCTATCACACTAACCTAACCTGATACTGACGTCTGGCGCCAAATTTGAGATAACAAATGTTAAAGATGGCGCTTTTACATTTGTAAAGTTTCATACTTAATGACCCAATACATGATACACGTGACCACATGGGACCGGTTCTTTTATAATGAATAGAATGCCGAGCGAGAAGTTGCTCGAATAAAAAAAGTAAGTAAAATAAAAAATTTAAGTACACGACCTGGTTTTGGAAGTTGGAGTTTGTTAAACGCGACTGGCAGTCAAATTCGTTGTCGCGACTTGTAACTGCAATTGCGGTCGCAGCTTCGGTGAAACGTCAAACTCTCAAAGAGATTTTTCCAAATGTACGTACATTATGAAGTCGCTTGATGGAGATGATTTCAAGCTCTGCATTATATCTCTGTCTAAAACATGAAGTAATATGGTACACCTTACAATCCCTCCATCTCGTCTATGCATTTTTTGCCTTACGAACTGTATGTCTCAGAACTTTGCTATTATTCATATTTATTTGCAAGTCAAACATGGAGCGGGTTAGCTCACAGGACTTACGTCTTCGTAAAGTGAAATGTAAAATGTGCCACCGGGTGACAGCGCGGCATTTTATCAACCAGAATTTCATAAAACCCCTACGAAACAAAGCGCGTGCGTTATGGCAGGGATCAAAGAAATTATCCAACAAAAACAGCTTTTCCCGTCCAACTGTATCGGCGATTTTTCATATTCATGTTTTAATGAAAACCGCGTCAGCATTTCTCATATGTTTGCGCCATTTGCGCGCTTGTAATGCCGTGCAAGTATTAACGCACATCGCAAAATCTCCTATTTGAGAGAGGAGAGGACGGAGGCTCAGAGGGGAACGTGGAATCCTGTCGTGACTACGTGCACGTTTTGCACGTAACGCGTTTGATAAATTTGTCGAACAATAAGCAGCGAAAATCTCGTGCGAATATTTTCAAGTTTGAATTCGTCCATTTGGCACACAGTCCGCTTACGCGCGTATAAAAATGTACCGAATGCACGTCAATCTAAATGTAGCGGAATTTTTATTGTGCCATTTACATATGAATCTCATGATAAAACTTGCTCGGCGGCCGTGCCGAAGCGCCGTTTTACATCCGAGCATTGTGATCGTTATCTTTCGATGGGAAAACTGCTGTCAAATCTTTCGCACGTGGCGAAAGAGGAGGGTTTGCGTCCCGCACAATGAAGTTACAGATTCATATCACGCGGAATGCATTACGCTGCATCCGCCACATGACACGTTTTCATGCGCCACCAAGAGAAAATATCAATATACCCCGATGTACCGAGCATCGCGTACGTGCACGATACCGACGTCCTCAACTGATTTACACGCGAATCATGCGATAAATGCGCCGGATTATAATTCCCGTTATTCTATTGCCCCGTAAAAACTGACCTTTCATCTGTCGAATCCACGTAAATTCTCGCGTGAAAATTGAAATGGCCTCAAATGTAACTTTACTCTTTTTACTCTCGTTTTCATTAAATAACGAAACGGTATATGCTGTGTCGATAAAATTTATTTTAAAACTGTTAATTATTTCTATCAAGAATTGATATAATTTTGTAGACATATAATTATCTATTTATTAAAAATAAATTTGCCGTCGTTATCCACCATTTGCTACTCTTCAAGCAATAGTCCGATGATAAGTGGTTTCGATGAAAAGAGGAAAAGAGTCTTCATTATCTTTTTAGTTCATTTTTGAACTGCAGTAGTATTATTTATTCGTCACGTTGCTGAGAAAAGTAATAGGGTGGATACTCAAGATCCCCTGCGAGACCCCAACATAACGTGCAATGTGTTTATGTAATTATGGTGTCGCACGCCGCTAAACGCGCAATAAAAATTCGCTACGTCTTCCGTGCGTACAGACTTTTATTCTCGAGGCGACGTCGTAAAGCGCAAAGTGCCCGGCAATCACGAAGAGTTATTACAGCTGTGAAGGGGTTAATCAGGGACGGGCCGCGGAGACACCCCCTCCGAGTCGTGTGATCTTAACGCGCGCGGGCTTACCCTGTAATATATGTCACTCGCATGCCGCAAGTGCAAGTCACTTAATCCGCGCGCCGCGTGCACAATTAAAGGGGAATCCCCGACCGCGCATACGCACGCGCGTGCACGCAGTTCGAGCGTGTTTTCAAATGGTGATTTCGCCGGGTCCGCGACAGCCCCAGGCTTAATAGCGGGCTTTTACGGGCTCGTAAAGTAACGGGGTGAATTTCATCAGCGCGACATACGTGCCGGCCTGATGGGCGCGTCTCAATTAGATAACCCGCGTCAACGCCTCGTTAAGCGGAATTCTGAAGCGACAACGACTCCTGCCATGATCGTTTTTGATGCGCGGAGTTCATCTCGCCATTCCATAAATCATCTTCTGTTTTTGATATGAAATAAGCAAATATAAAACGCGCGATATTAATTTCTCAATAATTTATATTTATCTTGTATTTGCTTATTTTTCCTATATGTTAAGTTTATATTTATATAATTTATATTTTCTATATAATTATTACCTATAATTAATATTTATATTTATACATTCTATAATTTATATTTATATTATTTATTTTCATCTCGTTTCTTTATTTTGGGATATAGAAAGTATCTTTCTCTTGACGATTTATATTTATCTTTGCTGTTTCAATTTGTATTCACTAAAGGCGCATCTCCTCTGCTACCGCAAGCTTGCAAGCTTCTTCCCTTGCTTATCCGCGCGCTAACGTCAGATTGTTTCGAAGCGACGCCAGACGACACGTTGAAACAATTAAACTCAAGCTGTACTTTTTGTCCGCGGCAGAGAATGGAAGCTGCAAGAGATCTTCCAGAGTCGCATCCGCAGATGTGACTTGGTACGCGGTGTAACGTTCCGATTACAACTCCGCTCGTCTTTGTGGGCGTACGCGAGTGTATGCGAGTGATTATGCCAGCGCATCGCCTTACAGAGTCGCCGAGTTGATTGTCACACGTCACACGGATAACAGCGGAAATGCGATATGAGCCCTGTAAACGTTCTCCGCGCACGAGCGACGCGATGCGACGCAAACAGTGGGGGTGGCTGGGGGTGACAAATGTCTAACGACCTTCTCTCTCTCTCTTTCTCTTTCTCTCGCTCTCTCTCTCTTGCTGGCGGAAAACACCGGCAGATATTCCGCACGGAAACGCTTTGCGGCTGGGCTGCGCTCTTGCCAGCAGCCGTTCAGTGTAACGTATGCAGCCCCCGGCTTGTAATTAGTCGGCGAAATGTCTACGTCGGTCTTAGAGAGCGTGGCGGAGTGCTCTGGAATTGTGCGACGTTACGGCATGACCCGCGGGGGGTCATACGTCGTACGCAAATGCGCGCGCGCGACAGAGTGACGTGCGTGCGTAACGGAGATTTTCCGCTTCTGAAATTGTTCGCAAGTAACGAACAATCTGTTCACACAGCCAAGAAAACGCGTTGCTCTCCGCGTTGCTTTGCCGGGAACCGTTGCTTTTGTAAACCGCTTTAAACCATTTTAAACCGCGCGTCCTTTGCTGGCGCGGAAAGTAAAGCTCGGTGACATTCCGAGAGGGTGTTTCAGAGGATGTTCCATTGTCTCCGTTTTTCGTAGGCATTACGATATCAGCGATAATAGTAATAATGGCGGAGAATATCCCGGGAAAAGGATACCTTCCTCGTTTTGATTTAATGCTGCGTCGTTCTCTGCGTGATGATAGAGAGGATGGTTTAACGTCGGCTTCGTTTGTTTATGCCTTTAATGAAAAGCAGACGTTTTCATTTGCGCAGCCGAGGGAAATATACATTGTAAAAGTTTAAAATGCACCGGTAACGAAGTACAATACTACATCAAGATGGAAACCCGCTTCTTACAAGGAAAGGTTTTTAGGTGTTACACTCGGATTTCAAAAATTGTTTGCATGCAGGTAGGGAGGTCCCCAAATAGAAGAAAAATTATAAAAGTAGCGGCCCAAATGCATATTTGCGCGCTACGTGCGCAATTTGCGATGTTAGGTTAATTACTCAAAAATGCTATTTCCAATCGAATTCTTTACATTTTTTATTTCACCTAATGCACAACGCTTTAAAAAGAAATCAAAACCAAAATTAAAACTGAAAGAATTAAAAACCTCCCTTGACCAGATCTTTTATGTCCTCGTTATGGATACTGATCAAATCTATTTAAAGTCGCATACAATAAATCACGCAAAAAGAGCAAACTACGATTTGCGCAATGTACAATTATTCCAAATTGTGTGCATTGGCAGTTGCAGTAAAAAATTTAAAAAGTTACGATGCAAATACCATTTTTGAGCAATGGGCCTTTTATACGCACTGTGCTCGCGCGGCACGAGATTACATTAGACGCTCGTATTTTCTAAACACACACAAGTACACACACGCACACAGAAGCACATACGCGCACGCACACACATACACACACACACAAAATTATTCAAAGCAATATAAATGTGCATTAGGTGAAATAAAAAATGTAAAGAATTCGATTGGAAATAGCATTTTTGAGTAATTAACTTAACATCGAAAATTGCGCACGCAGCGCGCAAATATGCATTTGGGCCGCTACTTTTATTTTTTTCTTCTATTTGGGGACCTCCCTACCTGCATGCAAAAAATTTTTGAAATCCGAGTGTAACACCTAAAAACCTTCCCTTGTTAGTTTTCCTCGAACAAACTGGAGACAGTGCAGCACGCGTGACTACGCATATATACACATATGTTTTATTATTTTTTTTGTTCTCGCGATATGAGAGTATGATAAACATTATTTTGTCACTGACATTTCGCTATCTTCTCAAAATTATTGTAATAAACTTCTACAATATTAGTAAACTGTTCATTATAAAATAACAGCAAACTGTTACTTTTTTACCGTTATGCATCAGAGTGCATTAAAGATATTATATTTTCTTTCGACTGTGTGCACGAGAGAGAAAAAGAAAGGGAGAAAGAGTTTGAAATTGATTTCTCTAGTAAGAGAGAATGGAAAAGATCTACCGCGACGTTTTCATCTTAAAGTTTACACCAAACAGCGCGAGTGAATTAAAAGTCCTCACAGAATACTTCGATGACGCGACTGTTAAACGAAACTTCTTGTCACAAAGCGAGACTTAAAAACTCGATATCTGCCCTTGTCGATAGCGGTTGTCTCGACCGGGATGAGATAACTCCAATTAATTTCCTGCCATCGTTTGCTCAAAAGAAATCTGAAACAAGCGCCTATCGGCTCTCAAGAGCCTCGCTTGTTTTTGTTCTTCCGTCTTCTTCCGGTGACGTTCCCGATGTTCCCGGTCGAAAATGTTGATGCCTCGGGATTGATTCCCACAAGGAATCGAGGAAAACCTGTCGTCTCGTTATCTGGATCTACAACCCGGGGAACATCCAGACCCGATCAATCATCCTCACCTGCGAATTGTGCAGTAATCTCGATCGATCATCCTCATGCGCGAATATTGCAAGACAAATTTTTTCAGAGCTTGCAGAGATTGCACAGAAAAAATTTCGCAATATATTCATTTTTTTCTACGTAATAGATAAAATAATATATATCTTAAAATAATATACATCTTAAGAACGAAGAAGGAAAGGAAAATCTGGAAGGAACGCCAAGTGTTTGGGAAACTTGTTTAGCCACCTAATTATCATTAAATTATCATTTTTTCGCGACGAGAAAGAAACTTGCCGACGATACTTCTTTGTGAGACGGACAATTTGCTAATAGCGGCCGGAATAATTCCGGAATTAATTAAATCGCGCGTCTCGTTTCTTCCCTCCCTCTCCCTCCGGCTCGGCCACCGGCAGGAAGGAAGATTCGCTCCGAAGTTCGCGTCCGCAAACTCTTTGCTTTCAATTCGCCACATTTTGTTTCCGCACGGAAACTTGTCCCTTTAATTACGATGAGCGGGAAGGGAGCCGAACGCGCAAAGTTCCTTGCAATTTCGAAGTCGCGCAGGAGCGTGGGCAAAGGTTCATCAGCTTGAGATTAATAGCCCATCTGTTTGTCTTACCTCGCCGACTCGCTCAAGTACGATAAAGTTCCTCTGTGATTAATCGTGCCCGAGTCCGCGAATTTAAAATTCCGGGGCGCCTCGCCGACGACATTCCGGTTGTTTCAATGGTACTGAGGAGCGTGCGGCATTAACGTGGCCTTAACGAATTTTCCACGGGGAAAGATAACGAATTCTCAGGCCTTATTCCGAACACTCGGCCGCCCTGAAGTCTCCGAAGGGCACTTGGAAGTTTCCGAGGCACGCGAAGAACTTTGTCCTATTTGCGAGGACATTTCGATTCGCGTGCGAACTCATTTACGAACAAACCAACTGCGACGTTACGCGAGCTGTTTGAAGCAGTTTGTGCTTTTACGAATTATTCGACATTTCAGGTATCGTTAGGGTTCATTATATTCGATGTATAAGAGTTTTTGTTGCTTTATCTTATTACTACTATTTTGATATAGGAGAAATAAAATTTCAAATTATTTAGAACATCAAAGGGAAGGTTTATTAAATATATTATTTAAAAATGCTATGAATAAAATGAATTTACAAAATAAAGCCAGAGATTTAATTTCCAGGATTTATTTTATAAATGGATTTAATTTAATTCAATTTATGATTAATTTTGTATTATCTATATACATAACGCAGTATGTAATATTATATTATATTATTTCATATATATTAAATTAAATTACTTTTAGGCAAATGTTTAATATAATTTAATAAAATGTTTAATATAATACAAAGTTTTGTATAATATATTATTTCTAGGCGTGATAAAACTTTGGACCGCGAATACACAGGGATACAAGTTTACAACGGGGAAACAAGAAAAAGATATAGATGAGGGCAGGAGGGCTATTTACCGCTAAGATAAAACAATAAATATCTATCATAGTCAGAAACTAGCGATCTTAAAAAACGTTGCACCAACTGCATCTCTCTTAGGATTTTGGTCATCGTTTTCTTACTTGTTCGCACTTTATGATATATTAGTCGATCCAAGTTTATATTATGTTTTATGTTGCTTCTACCATTTTTAAATTTTACAATGGCTTTTGTATAATCTCTGCATTTACAGTATGATTATATTAAATAATTGAAGGAGGTTTTTAACAACGAGATTAATGTATTATTATTAAAACGAATTAGGTATGCAGCATTTGTTTTTCGAAATTATTCAATAACTGATAATGCATACATGATCGTGCTGCGATCATTTTTGTGATATTAATCTCAATACTTCGCGGATTTTCGTTTGACGGATTAAATTTAATTAAATCTTCCGGCGTCAAAAATCAAGTTATCCATATAACTCTTCCTCTCTCCTTCTCTCCCTTTCTCACATGAAAGCAACGTGATTTTCTCGTATTAGAAAGACTCGCCGAGAAAAGACTTTCTCGGTCTTTCCGCTCCGATTTCCGTACAAGTTGAGATGGGATTAAATCGACACGCCATCGCGCTAATGCACGTGACGCTCAGACACCGAACGATTCCCCGTGAAAATTGCGTAGATGCAAAGAGATGCACGTCGTATCCAGTAAATTGTCACGGAAGGGAAAAGACGGTCGTGGACAGGAGATTATCAACTGGCTAACAAATTTCGCGATATCTCCGCCTCCCCTCCATTCATCTCTCAGTCATCTTATTACTGACTCATTTCTCGCTGATCCCGTGCCATATGCTTCCGTCTCTCTTGCCATCTTATCGGGTCTAATCGCGGGAATACAGGGAAACGCGCATCCGTCTGGCTTCCCTAACCTATTAAGATGCTATCCCCATGTTTCACGATCCCTCCGCCGCCCCGTCTTTCATCCCTAAGCTAGCTCGCGCACGCGAGGTCATCCGAGGACGACTTAATCAGTCCTTAGTGCTCAGAACTGGCGCAGCGCAACTCGTATCTCGTTTATGACATCTGTAATCGTACGATGATGCGCCTGTCGTTTTCCTCGGTGGCCGTTACCGATTTCATATCCGGCGTTCCACAGGAGCGTCGGGCACGGTAACGTTAATGTTATACGCGAAGCGAGAACCCGCTCGTGCGAGAAACAATTCGCGAGGCTCACGCGCGCGTTCACGCCCGCTTGAGCGCTCGAAACAGGAAATTGGCGTTTAGGATGGAAAAGAGAGTTTTGCAGTAGTGCCGCTCAATTATCGTTTACCCCCGGGAGGGAAAAAAACTCGTGTACCACGCTCGTGTAACGAGTGCACTGGGCGCGTCATAGGCCAGCAATATCCGCTGCGAAATTGTGTTTCACGTGACTGGCCAGCGTGAACTACTTGCCCTTTGCAAGTTTGCTCTTTATAAGCGGCGCGAAGGCATGATGGCCTTACTCCTACAAGTCCGTTAACGTCAATGTGCGCTTGTCTTCCTGTTTGTCGAGGTGATGTAATATAACATCTGATTTTTGTATTAAACTTTCTTATTACACAATTAACTATTTAACTTTCATCTTAAACTGTTTCCTGTCACGACAATATCGGATTTTTGTTTTCAGTGAAAAAAGTTTCAAAGAAATGAAGAAACCAAGAATTTTAATAACCCTTGGATCTTTTTATCTGTTTCACTTGTAATCTTTTCTTAAATAAAACACGTACAGACACAGAACGGAATACAAAGCAAGATGCAAATGTGAACGCCTTGACGAGGGGGTAATTAACGGAAACGCGTTTTGCGCTCTATGGCGTACCCGGAGTAGTCATTCGTTCGAGCAAATTGTTCAAGATAACGCCCAAACATCGCGCGCGACATTACGATCGCAGTAAATGATAATCATAAGGGAGCTAATAATCGCATAACTTTGGCCACATTTGCCATGGAGCTCGAACATGGTCACGCAATCTTGGCGAACGCCGAGATTACGTCAGGATACCTACACTATGCAGTCGTCACCCGGAATTTTGTGCATGTGCACGAACCGGTGAGTGCAAATTTAATTAGCTCTCAAGAAGCGATAAAAGCGCGACAACGTATGAAGCTTAATTACATTACAAACCGCATTTATCACGCCCCATTCGGTACATGCGGGTACTCTCGTCAGGATTTCGATATTTTAAATTGAATTTCCTTTCGGGATATCTCATGTACGATGCGACTGAGACTGGCCTTTAATCGCGGGAGGAGCATGTCGCGCGATTTATTATCGAATATCCCGTAGGTGGGCGCGCAGGGACGCCCTTATTTCGATCAATTTAGTAAGGACATTGCACGTATGTATGTAGGTACGTGGCCCTCGTAATCTACGGACTTCCAAATTATGTCTTCTGGGAAATCCAATTCAAGTAGGTTCCATCGATCTCCCGCGGAAGATAAAATCGAGGAGATTATAATAGGATATAGCGATTCGCGAATATTGCACGAGTAAAAAATTATGTAAAAATATATTGAGTCGTCCGGAAAGTTCGTGCCGATTTTTAATAGATGGCGTTGGAACATGTCTGAATATATCAATGTTATTGAAAACATACGATGTATATACATATGCTTAAAGGTGACATTTCAACGCATCTTTAGGAAAAAAGTTGTTTCAGATAAATTGATTCGTGTCAGTTTTGTACTCTTTTGAAGATGGAAGAAAACAAAGAACATTTTAGACACTTGATGCTTTTCTATTACCGGAAAGGCAAAAATGCCTCACAAGCAACAAATTCGATATGTTCTGTTTACGGAGAAGGCGCTTTAGTTGAAAGAACCGTACGTAAGTGGTTCGCTAAGTTTAGAGCTGGTGATTTTAACCTTAAAGACCAAGAACGCTCAGGCAGACCCTCTACTACTGATGATGACCAACTCAAGACACTGATCGAGAATAACCCGCGCTACACGACACGTGAATTAGCAGAGATACTGAAAATATCGGAAACCACTGTCCACGATCATGTAGTGAAGCTTGGTTACGTAAGTCGCTATGATGTATGGGTTCCGCATAATTTGGCCGAAAAAAATTTAATGGATCGCATTTCCATCTGCGACTCACTGTACAAGCGCAACGCAAACGTACCATTTTTGAAGCAATTAGTGACGGGTGACGAAAAATGGATCATTTACAACAATGTAGAACGAAAAAGATCCTGAGGTAAGCGAAATGAACCAGCATTAACCACTCCGAAAGCCGGTCTTCATCCAAAAAAAGTCATGCTCTGTGTCTAGTGGGATTGGAAAGGAATCCTATATTATGAGCTCCTACCTCACAACCAAACGATAAATGCAGATAAGTACTGCTCGCAACTGGACGAATTAAAGACAGCGATTCAGGAAAAACGTCCAGAATTAGCTAATAGGAAGGGCGTCGTGTTCCATCAGGACAATGCCAGACCTCATGTTTCTTTGACTACCCGACAAAAATTGTTGGAGTTTGGCTGGGATGTGCTACCTCACCCACCGTATTCACCAGACATTGCACCTTCAGACTTTCACTTATTTAGGTCTTTGCAAAATTCTCTTAGCGGCAAGAACTTCAACTCTTTGATCGACATAAAAAACCACCTTGAGGAGTTTTTCGCCGAGAAACCTAAGAAGTTCTGGGAGAATGGAATCTTCCAGTTGCGTGAAAGATGGACAAAGGTTGTGAAACAAACCGGTGCATACATAAGACAATAAATATTTATCGACATAAAAAAATGTTGCCTTTGAATTTTCCTTCAAAATCGGTACGAACTTTCAGGACGACCCAATATAAGATGTAATCAAGATTAATAAAAGTGATTATAGTGCTTCGCACAATATTAAATTAGTTAGTTGATATTATGCATGTCGTGTAATTGTAAATTTATCATGAAAAAGCATACAACTTGTATTTGTTAAAACCTTTTAACATCGGCGACGCGCATTAATACTTTCATCATAACCGCAGCCAGGCCAGAATTATATAATAATACATAAATTAAAAGTGTACATTAATTTCTGATGGATAAGTCTAATAATAAATCGCATGTACAAATACAGTGTAGTTTAATAAATAATTTAAATAGCATTAACTGTTTCCAATTCTACCTACTCGTCCAGTAATGAAATAGTCATAAACTTGTCAACAAAATGACGTTTATTATTCACGACGAGTGTAAAATTACTCGCGCTTCATGGCTCATAGCGCTTCATATAGAGCTATGCTGCACGGATACACGGTTGCGGAAGTGCATCGGTTATCATAAAAATAAATAGCCCGTGCAATATTGGCTCGTGCAAAGTGCACATGCGAATCCTAATGTTCGGTTTGCAGTTGCACGCGCGGTATCGGGCTTTAACTTTTAATCTCCCGCGTGTACACAGGCGCGCAAGTGCGAGTTTAATGAAACTCATGGTGTCATCGGATAAGTGGAAACTTTGCGCAAACTATTTGCGGCAACTATGTGCAAACGATGCGAGGAGTGCCGGGACAAGAACGCGGGCTTGTTTGTTTATGAACTTTATGAAAAGTCCGATGGTCTCCCCCGTAATTCCCGCACTTTATCCCTTTCACCTCTTCTCTCTCTCTCTCTCTCTCTGTCTCTCTCTAGTGTGCCCGAGAGACCGTGCGATGACATACACGATTGTTTTATTCTAAATGCGAAAATAACGATGGAAAAACACGAGCAATGCATCGACTCGCGCAAGATTGATGTTTCCTCTCGTTTTCCGCACGGTATCTCTTCGCGATACCATAGCGTTTTCCGTCGCGGTGATCTATCGGTCAGGATTATTTAAGAGTCTACGGAATGCTCTTATCACGATATCTGGCATGGCCGGGTAATGGAGCCGTCGATGGTAGCGGTGCGAACATGATGTCAATGCGCGGAAACCGCACAAGAACCGCGAGGATCCCCGACGTGACGGGGCCGGCCGAGAGATTAAGGTAATCCCACCTAACTGATGACGGTCGTTCCAAAGGTTTCAATAGATTAATTGGAAGATCGATCGGTGGCAGTCGCGCGCGTCTCGCTGCAAAAAGGCCGCCGAGCAACGTTGGGGCAACATTGACAGGCGAGTGGCGTAATGTTGTTGCTTGAAGAAAGTATTGGGGAGATGTCGCGCGTGGATTTGCGTAATTTCTCTCTTTCTCTCGCGGCTTCCTGATGCTCTAATGTCCTTGTCTTCGCGTGAAGTGTGATGGAGTAGATATTCAACTCTGTGATATGGATAAATATATAATTATTGGATGCATATGTAAATACATAAATATATAACTAATGCTATATAATGAAATAAATAAATACTGCTATCATTATACAGGGTGGCCCACATAACTCTTAACAGCTAAATATTTCGGAAACTATTTGTCAAATCAAAAAGTTGTTCATAAGAAAGTTTTATGTATTCGAGGGGCCTTTCTAACTACATAAATATGAAGTTACCCCCTGCCCCCCTAAGGGGGGGCAGGGGGTAACTTCACAATTTCAAACGGGACCTCCTATAAAATGTTAGATGGTTGGGTTCTACGGGTAAAAACAAGTAAATTTTGTTAAAAACATTTTTTTGTCAGATGTTTCTGTTAAAAGATATGACGGTGTAAAGTTTCGAAGCTACAGGAAACGTAAGTGTCGCGTATCCTTGTCTTTCGTCGGTGATTCAAACTTATGTTTGAATGTTTAAGGGGGGCAGGGGGTAACTTCATATTTATGTAGTTAGAAAGGCCCCTCGAATACATAAAATTTTCTCATGAACAACTTTTTGATTTGACAAATAGTTTCCGAAATATTCAGCTGTTAAGAGTTATGTGGGCCACCCTGTATATCATGAACTAGCATATCACAATTTATAATTATATTTTTAGATTTAATTAAACGTTATTCACACAACAATGATATTTTACATAACGTACCCTCAAGATATATAGTATCGTCCTAATAGAGCGCCGCTGCTTCTAATTGCGCGCGTAAAATATTCCCCGGAATTGCGTAAACACTGTACGCAAGCGGTGTGCGTACCTACGTAATAATTGTCACGTGCGGGATTGAGGGGAGAAACGGAGAATGGCAGAGTGGAGAAAGCAATTTACTAAGTATTGCGTATTGTGAGCTAATAACACCGCGTGTGCCATTGTGGCATCGACGTAAGCGCGCGCGTCAGAAGTCAGAACGTGATTTATGGATAACAATACCACGTTACTTGAAAGTTTTGCTGAGAAAAGGAGATGATAGATAAAACGAGCGAGTGCCAAGCTGCTATAGGTAATCCGTGTCGTCGCGGTCCGTCCGACCTGTTTCTGACGTTCAATTAATTTCACTCTTCGCTATATCTGTCAAAGAAATTTCTGACATCAAAGGGACAAGTAAAAAGACACTGGCGCATGTTTATCTCTCGAAACGTCAATGTGATACAAATCGAAATAAAAGAATGTTATAGGGTTTTAAATAATCTTGAAAGTTCGTAAGCAAAATGAAGATCTAGATATTAGGTAGATATAATTAAAGTGATGAAATATAATAATTCGACGTTAAAACAGTACCAACTAATTATCTTATCTTTCTACAATTCGCAATTATTACATGGATTATGCTTACAATTCCATATAATTCTTTACAACAATGAATATATAAGTACTATGAACTATTTCAAATCACTGTGTTTGGAGATGAAATGGACTAAAAGAGCTTTAAATACTGATCGAGGTAATCACATTAACGCTGCTTTCACCGCGACGAAGCGAGGACTGATAAGGAAGCGTACTTTCTTCCTGCAGCGATTTGATTTATATAAGCGCTAGTCGTCGCATATTTATGGCGGCGCCGCCATTCGCCGACCCTATGCAATTGTTTTTTCAAGGGCTGGCATCCTTAAGGTACGGTTTCTCCGGCGGAAACTCCATTCCGCGCCCTGCCGCGTATCCGGGTTTCCTTAAATTATTCACCGTGAGAAACGGGAAGAGGGGGATAGAAGCGTGGCAGAGGTGCAGGGGGACTAATCCGAAAAGACGAGAGAAAATCGCGGGGCGCACCTGCACGTCATTCACAAAGTGGGGGTAAAAGGGCTCAGTCGTTTAGCCGGAAATCAGCTTAAAGAGTATGCTTTGGCTTCCTTTTCGCTTCCGCATCTTTCCTCTTTCTCCCTCGACCGCATCTCGTCATCCTCCTGCTTTCTTCTCGTCCTCTTTCGCGCGCTATTTTACGCACGCTCGCTCCGAGCAGCGCCAGTTGCGGCCGATTTCGCGCCGAAGGTGGTGATTACAGAAATTTCCGGTGTAATGTTTCATATCAGCATGTGAGCAGAGCGCGGCAGCCAACCGGGAGAGAAAGGGAGGGAAGAGAGGAAGAGTGAGAGTAGAAGCCGCATTACTGCGATGATCATCTCGTTCAGGGGTTTGCTCGGGGCTTGCACTCCACCATCACCGCCACCACCGAAGCCACCATGTGCATGCATTATTCCCCATGCTGTTTAAAATTTTGGGTGACGGCGCGAGCGAACTCCATAAATCCGCGTCGCCCATGCACCGGAAGTAACGAGCACATGCTCGGGCGCATCAAATTTTCAGGCGAGGATAGTTTTTTCCGCGCCGTCACACGGAGCACACGATGGCGGTGATACATTAATGGAACATTTTCTTATCATTCGAGTTATTCGGAAATCCGAGGAGGAAAGTGCAATTTCTAATTGCACTAAACAATATTTTAATTTTTCTCAGTAATAATAATGACATAATAAATATATTAATAATGTAACATAATGTGTAGTCAGTAGGTGGATGGTGTAGTGAGAGAGATGGATGTTGTTGAGCATGATCGACTGAAACTAGATACAAAAGATTTATTAAATGTCAGGATGCATAATTTAACGCGGATCGGAGGTTCGGTGGCTGCGCGCTGCTCTAAAAGAACCGTGTTGTCACTCAATGACTGACTTTGTTCTGAAGATCGTTGTCAAAGCCTCGCCGCTAAAAAGTAATAATGACGTCGGACCGTTATCAATTGGATCGAAATCATACTTCTAGACGTTCCGCTCTGTATAAGGGGGGAGCCTGCTTTAGAACGCTGAAAATAAGGTATATTTTACGAATTGTTTTTGGAGAAACTATACAGCGGATCATTATAAAACTTTTATGCATTTATTAGTACATGTTTAAAGATAAAAAAAATTATTTTTTGATTTGAATATATCGCTTGTAGAGGTCGCCCTGGAGAAATCTTAGTGCAGCCGCGTCGCCGGCATTGCAAATTGGTGAGCATTCTCCTGCCTCCAAATTTCGTCTAAACTGAAAAATTGAAATATGTTCTCGTTATTTATGAATTCCTATCGTCGATGAACCAAAGAAAGAAGAAAAAAGTTGAAAAGTGCCAAAATGGTGGAGCTTAGAACACAAAAGTACGATTTTTAGGCAAAGTTTTTGAACTTTTTCATGCAAAAATAATTGTTTAACTTAATGTTTTTATGAATATTAAAGGTTCATCGACGATGGGAATTCATAAATAACAAGAAAATATTTCAATTTTTCAGTTTGGATGAAATTTGGAGGCAGGAGAAAGCTCACCAATTTACAATGCCGGCTGCACTAAGATGCCTCTAGGACGACCTCTACAGGCGATATATTCAAATAAAAAAATAATTTTTTTATCTTTAAACATGTACTAATAAATGCATAAAAGTTTTATAATGATCCGCTGTATAGTTTTTCCAAAAAAATTCGTAAAATTATACCTTATTTTCAACGTTCTAAAGCAGGCTCCCCCCTTAAACATTTCACGGCATCCACTTCTTGGCCTCCAATTCCTTGCAATAATAACAAAAGAAAAGTAAAATAAAAGAAAGAGGAGAGAGTCCGTTTTGGAGAGACCGAGAAGAGTTTCTAAAAGCGGCTGCAAACTTGATATTTCCCTTTTTTTTCTTTTTTCTCCCTTTTTTCTACCAGGGAACGCGCGTGAGAGAGCGAAATAACCGGCCGATTGTTGCAGTCTGGGGCCATTATAATTTAGATCGCGCCAATTACATATTGGTATATTACGCCGTAAAAACACGGTTTTCGCGGAGAGGCAATTTCCAGATACGCGCGCTGATTTCTGCGCCGGGATAAAAATATTGCGAGCGAGCGCGAGAACGTAATTAACATGAGGGTGCAACTACGAAGTTGCGATGAGAAGCGAGATCGCGCGCTGGACCGCGCTTTGTATAGATCGCACGACGAAATAATCAGGCGACTACGCAAATCCGGAGGATGGAGAACGGAAAACGATAAAACATTTCAGTTAACAGCAACATTTTAGAATAACAACCGTCGTTGGTCATCGACGAGAGAGGACATTTCGAAGACTCGCAGAACTCGCAATTAAATTGCGCAAAGCTCGATAATTATTCTATCTTTTTGCCGCGCGGATGTGGAAATTCACGTTCGTTAAACGCCTGTGTGTGTGTATGAGGGTAGGGAATAGGGAATGTTCGTGTATGTTGGCTTGATGTTGCAGCGAAGTTGTGACATGAATAGTGCTCCGTTGATTTATCGTTTTAACGTTGATGGCAGTGATAACATATTAATTATCATTATCTTCATTGCGAGGGGTATATAATGACGGAGTGTTTGAAATGTGTCGCGGTTCACTAGTTCGCCAATGAGAACGGGTTGAAGTTGATTATCCACATCGCCGACGCAAGAATTGGAGCGCGCGTCCCGTAGAACGACGTCGCTGCAACGCAGACAGCGTCTCATTTGACCTATTTCCGCGCTTTCCTCTGCCGAATGAGGGTGGCGTTTCTCATCAAAAAACTACATACTTCAATATATCGTATAAGAGAGACAGAGAAAGAAAGAGAGAAAGGGAGAAAATTAAAGAGACCAAAATGGTCTGCGCTCTGTCGCTCTGAGTTCGACGTCGTCCCTTCGACAGTCGTACTTGAAGAACGTGCATCTCGTTTGAACAAGAAAAACATTTCGTCTCTCTTTCTCGCAGGATGCTGGCACAAAAGCCGAATCAGCGATGCGTCGCGTCGGCGGGATCCGGATCTATTGAAATTCGCCATTCAAGCGCCACGCACGCCGCGCCGGCCGTATCGAGCCATCGATTTGCATGCGGCTCTCGTTCCCGTGCTCGTTTCTTTGGATTCCGCGCGCAATCTTACTCGCTCACCTCTGACGGTGCTTTTTGTACCGTCGACCGGCTCGCATCCCTTGACGATGCACGAATAATATCCGCTCCTCATCCTATGTGCGCGTCACGGAACCACCCTCTGTCGTGCAAGAACCACTGCAATGCGCGCGAAGGTGGAACAAGTTTTATTGCACAGCGTGCTTGCGCGTTATTGTGAGCAAGAGCCGTCGTCGAGCGATCTTGTCACGCTGCTTGACGCGGCACAATTGATGTTTCGTTATTTAAAACCGCTGATCGTCATAGAGATCGCTGCCGGTAGCTTTCCCTGCCTCGCTCGCGACTGAAAAGCTCTAAAAGCGACATTCACTTGTACTCGAAAATATGTTCATTTCTGACAGAATTTCGATGAAAATTAGACGCCCTTTGGGTCGTCTAACATTGAATTCCTAAACGCTTCCCTTGCGTGTAATTGTATCGAATGGGATTCTTTTATGGTTTTATATAATTCCACGAGCTTTCTTGTTAAATAATATGTCTGCCTGGCTGTTTAATTAAGCATTTTTTTATTTTTACATCCTTCCATTTCATTATGCTGCCAACAGTCCCTCCGTTCAGGAGCGAATTTAAGAGAGGAATATTGGGCTACATATTTCCACCCTCTTCCACGTGCATACGCATATATACGGCTAGCTTGAGCTAAGAATTTTAAATTTGCTTCATAACATCTCTTGCTTCTTGCGATTCAAAGAAGAGCGGGAAACTGAAAAATGCGATATTCAGAAACAACCGTGTACTCGGGGAATTTCTGAAGGAATCTCTATAAAAAATGGCTGGGAATCACCGTGGAGCGTGGCGGGATTTCGGGACCTAATCTCAATTATAATAGTTTTAACAATGGGTATCCACGTCAAATAGACGCGGGCACGAACCGTATATACCGGACCGGACACGGTTGCAGTCGATATTCATTACAGCGTTTGTTGACCAGCCATCGCGGGATCGACGCGCGTCGTTGCATGTAAATACCGTCCGACAACTCGAGTAATCACGCACGGTACGCCAGGCAGCTCTCTCTCGGGATCGTCCGAAACACGCGATTGCTTTCGGGCGCTCCTGTTAAATATTTAAATGCCAAGCGCGGAAACGAGCACGCCTATTTCGGGGTGCGGGACGGAGATTGTTTCGGACGAGGGAATTTATAAGATTTCCGATCCATGGCAGGCTCGCGTGACTGCTCTGCCCCTTCGGAGGTATGACGGAGGACGAGGAGGACGTCGCGCGTTCCGCAAATCCTTCATCGATCACGAGTGAATTTCGTGTCCGTTCGCCCACTGAAGTAACGAATTTCTTAGGATAATGGGAAATGAATTGTATCTGTGCATCGATGTGAGCGAGCGGAGATTTGCCGTCTGCGAGCAACACGTCGTCAACGAAACGCGATCAGTATGCCACGGTGAAACGACGTTTGGACGTTTCGCGCTGAAAATCGTCGCAGTTTCATGAATAGGGAGAACATTTGTCTTCGCGTGTATCTTCCTTGATCGCGATGTTAGAATAAAATTTGGCGGACAAAATAATGGATTTCATGTGAAATGTTAGGTCTTGATTGATCATTCAGGAAATATTCTGGAAATCTTATCAAACAGAAAGAAAACTGAAATACTAAAAATATATATTAAACGAAGATTTTACATAATAATGATTTATATAACGAATAATTCCGAAAATAATAAAATATTTATTAATGAAACTTTCAGTACTCATATGTATATTATTTTTACTTTTTGATTAACATTTTGACAAGTGATTTACGCATAATGCAAAGGCACAAGATAATCATAATATGAAGTGTTTCAAAGATAACACATCACGAGCGTTTTTCCTCTCACGCGGAATTTAGTCAAGCAGGAAGTTTCAAAATATTTTCTGCATGTCGGTCGAGCGTGGCGCGCTTGCTTTGGAAAATTCTAACATACATGGCAACCGGGAACGTATGGTGTTCGTGGGTGGTTTACGAATGGTCGAATCAGAATCCGCGAGAAGCGTAACGTATTGCGGATCTACCGGTAGCAGAAGAAAAACGCGAATATCGGGCGCGAATACCGGCCGTGAGTTAGGGAACCTGGAAGCCCCATTCTCGCAAACCCAATATAGATTTAGCACTGCGTACCGCGTTTTGAATTACCGTGATCCTGTTGTACGAAACTGGAAGCGATTTATAGAATGTCGATCGAGTGGTGCTCGGATCACATATTGATATTGCATATATCGCTGATTTATACCTCTTCCGATCGTATTCTCTTTCCTTTCCGCTTTTGAATATAGTATTACACATAATGGCATAGTACAATATTAATATAATGACAGATATAATATAAGCTCATGCAGTATACAAGCTTATTACGTATCATTTTTGGACGATAATCAATGATATCAACGATAATCAATTATTTAAATGATAATCACATATCATTTTTGAACCCTTCACCTATAACAATACATATTTCATGATTATAGCGGAATCGCAAATTTCTTACGATAATTCTCATGAAAAAACGTTTGGAAGTCCCTTAAGGGGGAAGCCTGCTTTAGAACGCTGAAAATAAGGTATATTTTACGAATTGTTTTTGGAGAAACTATACAGCGGATCATTATAAAACTTTTATGCATTTATTAGTACATGTTTAAAGATAAAAAAATTATTTTTTGATTTGAATATATCGCTTGTAGAGGTCGTCCTGGAGAAATCTTAGTGCAGCCGCGTCGCCGGCATTGCAAATTGGTGAGCATTCTCCTGCCTCCAAATTTCGTCTAAACTGAAAAATTGAAATATGTTCTCGTTATTTATGAATTCCTATCGTCGATGAACCAAAGAAAGAAGAAAAAAGTTGAAAAGTGCCAAAATGGTGGAGCTTAGAACACAAAAGTACGATTTTTAGGCAAAGGTTTTGAACTTTTTCATGCAAAAATAATTGTTTAACTTAATGTTTTTATGAATATTAAAGGTTCATCGACGATGGGAATTCATAAATAACGAGAAAATATTTCAATTTTTCAGTTTGGATGAAATTTGGAGGCAGGAGAATGCTCACCAATTTACAATGCCGGCTGCACTAAGATGCCTCCAGGACGACCTCTACAGGCGATATATTCAAATAAAAAAATAATTTTTTTATCTTTAAACATGTACTAATAAATGCATAAAAGTTTTATAATGATCCGCTGTATAATTTCTCCAAAAAAATTCGTAAAATTATACCTTATTTTCAACGTTCTAAAGCAGGCTCTCCCCTTAATCGCAACGATCGAGAGATCGATATCGAGCGGCAATACTGAGGATCCAGATTATGCGATTGCGCAGCCGTTTCGGTATTCGGGACTCGCAGCCGATGTCGTATTTATCTCTTCAAATAATCTGCGTCTTTTCTCGTATACGCAAGACGATCCCTGGACGGCAATTACGCGAGTATACGAAAGTCACTTCGGAGCGTTTCTCTCTGGCGATCCCGAGAGATCGCGGCCGAATCGCGATACGAATAATATTCCGGCGGAATATTTATTGGGCCGACTGTGTGAATCCTCCGGTGTGGATCTCGGCGAAATATCATCACGCTCGTTCAGCCGTTGTTTCGTCCCGGGAATTCATCGAGTGCTCCATCGAACGCTTTTCTCTTTTTCTCCCCCGTGGCGTATCTCCTGCGTGGATCGCGGATCTCCATCTTCAGAAGAGCCCTTCAGTTTCCACATCTACGTTCTGTCACTCGCTCCCAGCGGAAATGCTCAACGTCCTTCCAATTCTCTTAGCTACCGTGCCGGATATCCCATCTGTCGCGTGACCTCCTTCCATTCTTTAATCTTCCCATCTTTATCTGGAGCGCACGAACCCTTGGATTAATGTCTAATGACGTCGCCGTCGTCACCGCTAATTTACGTCTTCCTTT
Source organism: Ooceraea biroi (assembly GCF_003672135.1). NCBI lineage: Eukaryota > Metazoa > Arthropoda > Insecta > Hymenoptera > Formicidae > Ooceraea > Ooceraea biroi. The sequence goes on from NC_039512.1 coordinate 2,919,092, forward strand.
CATTTCCCTTCGAAAAAGATAATCGCGCATTTTTACATTATGTACTTTCGTACGTCCGGTTAATTGGATTTTTCAGCGAATTTTGTAACTATTGAAGTGGAAGTTCTCCCTTCAGGTTTTTCAGAATTCTTTTATTTCTTGCCTCCTATTTTTCGTATTGCTGAGTCCTTACACGACATGTATACGTATGCACACATGTATATGTACATGTACTTGATTTTTTTCTGTCAGTAGAGTTTCTTTCAGCTTTTTGAGCTTTTAGTTCTTTTTTCATTTTTCGTTTTGTATTATTGATACATACGTGTTGTATTATATATGTATGTATGTATGTACGAGAAAAAGGATGAAATATTATTAAAAGAATCGTGCGGGAAAGGGTCAGACCAGAGCCCGGGCAGAGGCACGTTATCCACGTCCCTATCGATCTCACACGATTCAACAAAAACGTTACATCCGTGCGCTAGGAAGCGTTAGGAAAAACCAGCACGTACACCTCGCAAAAAAACCGTAGCCCTTTTTATTCGGCGAAACTAGTTAATACCACGTTAGGGGCACCTCGTAGTTTTGGAACACGCTCCGGCATTCTCTCGTTCTCCGCTTTGGCCCTAATTTTTTTCTCACGGGCGGACATATGGTCTCTCGCAGCTTGAAGGCAAACGTGTTAAGTGTGCGAAGGAAAAAGAGAACAGAAAAGAGAACGAGGCCAAACAGGAAAATACAATTTAATTTTCCAACTAGAGTAATTTAATTTCTATCAATATGTAAGGCGATTGTTCGAAATTGTGAGTAATGCTAAATCTTTGTGTTTCAATTTGATTTCAGGTATTCAGAGAAGGATGCATGACTGACGAAAGGAGGATATATTTTGTTTATCATCATGAGGACACTTTGGATCGTAGTGGGCATTCTACTAGAAATACATTTGTACTTTACTGGTGAGTTTAGAAATATCTGCAGATAGAATATTTACATCGTCTGCGTATAAATTGGAATTATTGACTTGATTAACAAAATCCATAACACGCTGTAACGAAAGCAATATACTTAAATAATATAATTCCGTGCAAGAATTGTATTAATTATATCAATCTAAATTAAACGTGTCGTGTGTGTGCCTCAAATATTTTATTATAAAACATGTACATAGTTGTATATTTCTCAAAGTATGAAAATATGAAACAATCTCTTTCAAACAATTTCACAAAATGAAAGTTTTGCTGAAGATTAACGTCTTATTCTTTACAAGAGTGCGCCTTGTTGTTCCACATTTCCAAGTTTCACAATTGCATAATAATAACGCGTACTTCATGCACTTTTACCGAGAATTTTTCTGTTTTTGATCTCGTTCGAACTCGTCACGCCAAAGGAGCGCAACATCCTCGTGCAACCTCTTAAACAAGATTAGAGCTATATAGGAATTGCGGCGGAAGAGACGGCACACTCATTTGTATTTCCATCTCGTTTCGCCATTTGCCTCCGCTCGTCTCGCAAATCGTGTGTTTAAGTAGAGACTCTCTCAGCCTAAATAATTCCCTCCCTAATTTCCCTCCCTCGTTGCGACCCCGTCGACTCCGTCTGCTCCACGACCTTCACCGCTCTGAATAAACGCGGCGGAAAACGTCACGTTTCTTCGCGACACGCCACGTTCCGCCGTTCGGCCGAATCATTTTCGTGCCGACGATGGAAAACACTTAATTCCGCGCGTCAGTCCGCGGCTGACGAGCAATTTCCGGCGATCGCGTTGCGTGCAAAAACCCGCGGCGTGTTCCCGCTTCGTTAGCGAGTGCAAATCGAGCTTTGAAGCGCCCTGACAAGGCGAGCGCAATCGAGTCTACTATTGTCCCGTCTATTGTCGCCGATCTTCCGATGCTCGAATGATTTTTCTCTCGCAAGACGACGTCATCGTCGTCGCCCAGTTTCCACCGGACAAATTCGCGGACGAACGTCTTCTTCCCGAACGAGACGGAAAATTGAGGTCGTCGCCGCCGCCGTAACGCCGCCGAAGCTTTAGATCTAATTGAAAGTTTAATTAAATGCACACCGGCCCCTATTACCGGGCCGTTTTACGATTCCCGATTCGGCAAACTTTCTGAAATTATGCCAGATTAATCTTCCTGTACGTGCGAGCACTAATCACTGGTAAATTCAATTTGGAGAATTGCATTGGCACGACTCGTCCCGTCCATATCCGTGAGAGAGAAGCTTTTCTTAATGACGAGCGTTGAAGATTTAATGTGTATATATAATGTCATTCACGGTATTATTTCGTAATCATGCAAATTTTGCAACGTGCGTTGCAACACTGCTTAAATATCCGAAGATATTATCCATGAATTTCTATTCAAAAAGATTTATGAAATCCGGAAATTTATATTATTGAAATATCGTGATATTTTGCAACGAGATTTACGATGAAATATTTTCGTTATAACAATTCTGTGTCTCTCATCGCGCTATTAATTATTAATTCCATCATTCATAAATCGCACTGTGAAAAAAACACAAAATCCACACGTAAACAGATATTTTATCTTGCTCGTAATTTCCGCTCGCAAATGTATCTATATCTGTTACCCATGAGAGTATTTTCCTCGTGCAGCGGAAATCCAAGCAAACATCTAAGTCCCGTCGAAACAGGATTCTGTAACGTAAACGAGATACGGCCGTAAAGTGCGTCAGGCCGCGCATACATGCTCGTCGCTGCGTTTAAAAAAAAAGCGAACTTTGTGCCAGCATCGCTGGTATTAGGCGGCAAGTTTCGAGCAGCGCTTTCAACTCGCCCGAACAGAAATGGAAACTTACCGGATATTTGCCAACCGGAGCTCGCGCGAAACGCTCGCGGGGCAAATCCTTTTTTCCTTTTCCTTTCTTTTTTTCCAGGAAGTCCGAGATGCGCAGGGATGAGCGAACGATCGGGGTCCTCGAGCGACGTGAATGCGAGGGACGAGACAGAGATTGAGAGAGGAAGAGAGGGAGGGAATTTCCGGCTGAATATCCGCGGGAATTCGTCGGGTTTGCTGTACCTTGGGTGCCGGTAAACGCCCGGCCGGTCGTAATTGCCGTGACTAAGTTATTCACTTAAGCCACTCGGGCGACTCTCGGTTATGCGTTATCGTCGCGATGGCGGCGGCTACATTAATCTCGGGGCGAGAGGGTGCTTCGTCGTCTCTCGCAGTCTCCTCGCACCGTGCTCTTCGTGAACCGGCCGGCAGCCATGGAGATCGTCTCTTAATCCTTGATCATAGCCGGCCTTAGGACTAGCTCGCGGAGGAATGGCCATTGCACGAGACGCGGGAATATTACGCGGCGGTTTTGCGCGTTTCACCGTGACGTCCTCGTTTTTTATTTAATTAATCGAGGGATTCTGTTTATCCTGTCTCGTTGCAAATTATATGAGATCTGAATATTATAGGACTCGGTATAAAGTATCTTTAACTTCGTTTGCATGATTAGCAAATGTTTATTTAATAATAATAGTTATTCGTAATTTCTCTCTCTCTCTTTTTGAAATTAGACAATAATTTATTTTTGACACTCTGATTATTATCAAATTTAATAAAATTCTTATTATGATTTATGGAAATGAGAGAGATTGTTACTGTAGCGATTTGTTAACGCAGTACGCGCAGATTGTTGTCTGAAATCGGGGAAAATACTTTCTGTCTTCAAAATGCGTTGTTGTAATTTATGTCCGCAGTGAGCCAGGCCAAGCATCAGCAGAACTCAAGTGCCAATAATGTAATCGCTCCATTGAGTGCCCCGGAGGGTAAAAATGAAGACGTAATTCAAGGACCAATTGGAGAGGTACTTGCTCAAAGTGGTAGCGTGGCAGTTTTGCCGTGCAAAATTACCGATCCTGGAGCCGGAACCGTAAGTGTATCGCATAATTCATAGAATCGTACATTTATATCGTATATGCCACGTGTGCACACAAATGTAACGTCTTTTGTGTAAAATGTGGGAATATAGATAGAATTATTATATACGTTGTAAAATGTAATATATTACGTGGACGGGAAAATTGAAATTCTTATTTGTTACACGAATACAAAGAAACCAATGAAAAGCAATAAGTATTATCCTCTGAACGATCCGAATATGATTATATAATGAAAATGCACCGCGGAATAATTTTATCATCCAAGGAAATTATTTCTTTGAAAGAATATATACATTGAAATATTAATAATCACTATTTCTCGCTCGATTATTCTTGCGCCGTTTCTCTGACCATTTCAATACTTCTCAGCTCCTTTTATTCACGCCAGATTTTCCGGATTTTCATTTCCGCTATACGGACAGGTTCGAACGATCTTCATTTAATTTCCGTTTCCTATCGCGCGCACGCCACACACAAGTGATCCATAAAGAAAGTAGTACGCGCTGTTCCTAATACGATTACGCTTTTGTGTCGTAGCCATGAAACGAGCATTCATATGGAAACTTGTCGAGGCATTACGAATGATGAGCAAGGATCTTAAATAATAAATATATCGCTCAAAAGTTCTTTTTGGGACAAATGTCTTTCACGTTACATGTTTAAAGTTCAAACCTATCGTTTGCCCCTATGAATTATTTCATCATTACTGATAGCACTGTGGTATCTATTTTTCAACACAATTTATCATCATCACTCGTGTGCTCCGTAAAGAATGAATTATACAACACGCTAAGACAACAACATGCGTGACTAATTTCACCATCGTGTGATGATGACGTTGATATATTTCTATACACGCTCACGATTCTATTCAATGAAGAATTATGTACTCTGCTCGTCGAAAGAATTATTTTTACCAAAATGAGAGAAAGAGATATAAAATTGAATATAATATTATTTCTAATTTTATCGCGGAATATACCGATGTTATTGGCGCAACATTGGAAATATCACGTATCGCAATAACAAAAAGATACGAGAAATTATTAAAAAAATGTATAAATAATATAAATTGAGATTTATATTATATGTAAATTATATCCCATGTAACATATATCTATCAAAACGCTTCACACTGCACGAATTACTCGTTTCAAGCACGATAAAACTGTGCAACGACAATTTTACTTGTTTTTGCGAACAAGAACAACTGGTCGCAAAGTTCACGACACAGGTCACGACAGAGATTGTAATACATTCAAGCGACATAAAAAGAGGAAATACGGATTTAATCATCGTTTAACTCGAATCCAAGCTCGACGCATGTAACGCGTTTTTTAGTAACTATTTGTGAAGGCCGAGCTGCCGATTTGTTGAGTTTGCGATTGAAAGCGCAAACACGTACATATTCCATCCCTTACAGAGATACACACATGGATTCCGCGCGTAAACCCTCTAACATGTGTATGCGTTTCGAATATTCGCACGTGGCGCGCGGTATTGAAAGCGGAAGCGAACGCGATGCGCCACGCTGCAAGTATAAATGATAGGTCGATACAGTATTTTCGCATGGGAGTACCAGGCTATTCGTTCCTTTTTCCTCCCTCTCTCTCTCTTTTTTTGCGGCCCTTGCCACGTATTTTAATACCATAGCCGTCGGTCCAGCAAATTGGCCTAGTTTACGATGCGTGACGGCGCACGCTCCGCCGTGCACGCTCTTTGTCTTATTTAATCGGCTGCTCCCGAGGAGAATCAACGGACAATTCGCATGAACAACGGCCGCATCAATATTCGAGCCACGTTCCGAGATACTTTTTGCGTGCTGCGTTTCAGCACCGGATGCGAAAGAACGTCAACTTCCGCCGCAAGCTTCTCCTTCATGGGACTGGTCTGCCGCTTTCCTGCGGCCTCTCTGCTCTCTAAATCCGGAAATATTCCGGCGTGTTCCTCGAGTTTCGATCTGTCGCACGATGTGTAATGTGTACATTTTTATCAAATAATATATTCTTCTGCGAGTGCACAATCGCGCGGCATAACGCCGCCGGATCAGTCGTCGATCACGCGACAGATCGAAGCATCCCGTGGAACATCCTAGGATATTTTAGCGGAATGGAAACGCGTTAAATCATCGCGGCTGCCACGCGACGGAACGTTCTCTGTGCTTCTTTTTCCTTTCCTGGAAAAGTGGAGGAGCACGAAAGGGCAAACCGGGTTATGTACACCGGGTGATCGGGGGTGGCAGCGGCGACAGTGGTAGAAACATTCCCTCCCTCGATATACTCTCGCCACGGTGTTACCTTAGAAATCGGAATGGAATTCTGAGAGTCGACGGACGGCTCTCTCCGGCGCGACGCGCACGTCACCATGAAATTCCGAATCGCAGTCGGGTTTCCCATGTCGAGACATCGCGACGTGAATGAGACACAAGCCGACTTTAAATGCGCGTCTTCCGATGCGGAGCTGCTCTCCTCCGTTCGTCGTCCGCAGAGGACTTGTTCTTACACTGTCGTGCACAGTCGCCGCTTTCTTCAAAAATACAGAAATGAATTCGTGGGTGAAGATTGGAACCACAGACGAAAGTATCTTTCTCTTAACGGAAGTTTTTATTCGGAGGTTCGCGCGTTTGTTTTATTAAACGCGACTCTGCGCTCGTGTGGCTGCTCTGGCTTTCAATAAATTACGTGGCTCAGATAAAGTGTCGTGAAGAGCTTTTTTTAGGGTCTCCCCTTGCGTTATATCCCGACACGATGTTGCGTTCATAAAAGGAACAGACAGCCCGCTTTGATGTAAATCGCAATCGCATTTCAATATTTGTCTGTAGCGAATCGATACACGTCGCCACGTCGAAACCGCGGCCACATCACACCGCCGTAAACAGGCACGAAAACCCCGGAATGCTTTCGGGTAAACGGCATGTTTATGTGAACTTCGCCGAAGGTTTGCTCTTCTCCCTTTGATTTCCGAATTTTACGGCTTCGTCCTGAGGTGCGGGGCGCGGGGGATTTAGATCGTAATTTACTTAAGGCGGGAGTACTTCAGATCCCCTTTCCACTTTACGCATTACCGGAGTTCCCTGCAAATATAACGCTGGCAAAACGATTCGTATTTTCAGCGCGCTCATTTCCCCCGCGGGACTTTCTTTTTCATTTATTCTAATAACATTATTGCGCGAGCGGAACCAATTCATCTCGGCTCGATTACAATGCGAGTTACGTCAACTGGAATCTCGCGAGGAGGAATTGTTTTAATTAAAATAGATATTAACGTTAATGAAGAATATTTTTGATCATGATTGTTGATTCATTGCTTCATCTCTTATTAGCTGGAGGAAATAAAGAAAATACTATTTACTCAAGAAAATCCGATTTCGTGAGAAGGATTTAAGAATAAGAGAAAGAATTTCTTTTCTTGATTTTTTATATTTAAAGAACCTGTTAATATATTTATATTAATTTATTATTATAAGAGGATATTAATTCGTTTGAATAAGGTAATTCAATTTTACAACTATTATTTATCTAAGAAGAAATATTTCGAATATATATTATATATCAATAATATATCGATATACTGTGACATCACACGTTACGCTGTTCCAAATAAAAAGAAATTGTTTCAAAAAAGAGTTTACTTTGGAGTAGCCAAAGGGGAAGAAGAAAAGGAAAGGGAAGAGAAAAGGAAAGAGCCAAGATAAGGACACCGTCGTAGCTCCCGAAAAATCGATAGCTCCCTTTATTGTTCTTTACTGCACCGAATGATCGCTCGCTGGAGATTTCCGTTCCGGACGATACGATACGAAAGTTTGCGAAATCTAAGGCCACTTATGCAAAACTGCCTGTTCCTGTCACGAAGCACATATAACCTCGGTGGATCCGGCACTGTCGCCGGCCATGAATAAAAGATGAATTCATGCGCGTCTTGTGTACCGCAGAAATACAGAAACAAGAAACAAGGCCGCCTTAGGCTTCCTTCTCCGCCTCCCGCGCAGTCAAGACCAAAAACAAGTAAAAAGTACCCGGCGCTACCGCGGCAGGCGAAGGGGATGGCGAAGGGGATGGCGAAGGGTGGACGAAGGGAAAAGTGCATTATACGTCTTGCCTGTGTAACCGTTGCCGGAAGTTTATCTCACTCCCAATGAAGTATAACATGTGTAGGGACGTTATTAATTGCGAGTAAGTTTTCGAATTCGTTGCGAGTGGCGCGCGAAAACCCCCTTGGTAACCGGGAGATGATCGCGAGCAGAGAGAGATAGAGCGAGCAGCGCGTGCGTGCCGTATTGTGTGTGCGAGAATTAACCTACGTTGTATAACGCGTAATACAGAGTTGTTCATTTGCATAATCATCTCGTCCGATCACTACCCCTCGATCTATCATTCAACATCTATACATGTAACACACTCACTCACTATAGTGAACACACGGACGTGTCACCAGATATTTTCCATTGATAGATAACTTGTAAATCGATAGCTACGTGTACCTGAAATACTTTTAATTAAATAATGAATATGGTAGCGATTGCTAAAATGGACTTGGAGACTGGAATCCAATCCTCTCCATCGAATGTTATCATATTTGGATACAGTTAGCTGAATTTTAGGAATCAGGAGGATATGAATTTAATTTTTCATTGAGTTTAACCCTTCGTGGTCACTCGGGGTCCAAAAGACCCCAACGAAGGTTTAAGGCTTTATATCTTTCTGTTCTAAATTGAAAATTAACTTTTTACTGCCATTTACCGGTAGCTTCAAGTATTCTTTTTCCGTTCTAATACTAGGTATCGCCCGCAGCGCACTAGTATAGAAATAGCAATTATTCAAATAACATTTCCCGCGTGCTGGGGTCTTCCGGACCTCCTGTGTGATCAACTTGTAATTTGGTATCAAAAATTTGGAAAATTTTGTTTTTGTGATTTTCGCACATATTATCTGTGGAAAAACGTAAGTGCAAGTTTAAAGACCGAGTAATTTTTTTCTACAAAGGTTATAAGCATTTATTTACACTTATAGATGGCATATGATTTACGGAGTCGTGAGTTTCAAAATTCGTTGTTGAATGACATTGAAAATACAAATAATTATTAACAATACTTGTAATAATAATAATGTTTTATGTTATATAAATACCCAGATAGCAGAGAGAGTTCAAAAAGAATTCACTTGTATGTCATTAATTCTGAGTTCATTTTCAGATGCAAAAAGAATTCAAAAGAATTCTAAGAACTCTTTTTGCATCTGAAAATGAACTCAGAATTGGTGACATGACAAATGAATTCTTTTTGAACTCTCTCTGCTATCTGGGTACACTTATTTTTCCATAATTGTAGATTTCATTTATCTCGAAAATGATCCACTTTAAGTCTGAAAATAAATACCTTTTTTGAAACGTGCATTATAACACTATTTTTTAAATTAAAGTATTACATCTCCACAATATGACCCTAAATTTGTATCGCAAAATAATAAAAATTTAAAAAGTTATAATTTTTTAAGTGAAAAACTCGGTTTTTCACGATTTCTAAATTCGTGAATTTTTTTACTTATGTTACAATTAAAATTTGCATAAAAAGCCTATTTCTCCTTGTTATACAAGCTTTCAAATTTATTATGTAATTTTGTAATTCAAATTGAATGAATAGTGTAAACACGGCAACCATTTAAAGTTGGTGGGGTCTATTGGACCCCATGTGACCGTTACGTGATTTTCTAGAAGTGTGACCACGAAGGGTTAATGAATATAAAATATTCGAAATATCATTAGAAAATTTCTCAGTTTATTTAGTTTAAAATATTTCTCGTTCGTGAATGAAATGAACTTTCCTATAATCTTTTCTATTCCTATAATCTTGATCTTAGGTACCATTTTGTATCGAGTATTTTAAGCGCGAGACAGGCTGATCGATATAAATTCCTGCGCGTGTTCTCGCTAAGAAGACACCGTATAAATTATCAGCGGACCTCCTTTTCGTGTTTTATCAACGAGCCCCGGGATTCCTCAATTTAAAGCGCCATTTATCTCCGCTCGGGGCGCGCCGAAAAAGTTGCGCGGCGGAAATATTCAAAGTCGTTTTTATTCCGCCTAGCTCTTTTATTCTCCGTTTCCTCAAGTATCGAGCGTTATTTTAAAGGCAAAGGAAGCCTGAAATATCGAAGGGTGAACACCATTTTCCGCGCGAGAAAGACGGCCCCATGCCTGTTTGCATGCATTTTAAGGGATCGGATTTTCGTTGTGATTGAGGCATCTTAAACAAAATATTTCAATCATGACGGTAGTTACCAAGGAAACACTTTAGATCGTCAACAAACAATCGCGATTGATAGTCTTCCGGTGTTCTTCACGGATATCTCAAGACTTCAGAAGACTTCTCTGAACATGATCAATTATCGCGGAAGCCGTGGATCGAGGATGCTCCAGGATCAAGCCAGCGATCTGACTATCGATCCATCTGCCATATCACTTTATGGAACTGCGTTACGCCACCTCGTAAAGGCATTAACTTACCCCAGATTCGTTCACATTGACCGTAATTCACTTAACTCGCTCGGAAACGCATCGATGTTATGTTCTCGCGCACTGTGAAAACCGCCGAGCGAAAAGATTACCGACGAACTCGCCCGACTACATACCGGATGCATACCGGGGCATCAGGAGGGTAGGGGGACGTCAACCTCTCCCGGTAAATCATGCAATAAATGGCAAAGCATGTCGAAGCGCGCCGATGGACGCGCGCGACTTCCTTTTGAAATGATTACACGAGAAGTCGATGTTTCACGCCATGATTTTACGTTTCTTTGCAACACGCACTTCCTCTTCCTGGCGTTTCATCGGCGTTCGGGGAAAATGGTTACCACCCCGGCGAAACGGAGCGCTCCCTCGAAAAATGTCGCCGAGCGCGATGAATTGCGCGATAAGATGGGAGAGGGAAATAATGGAGGATATTCGGAGACGTGTCGCGGGATAGAAAGAGGATAGCAGGCGGAGAAGCGGCGGAGTCCTTTGAGAACATAAATGCGAGTGGATGAGGAATTGGACGGAGTGGGGGGAATTACCGGAAATGAAAAGGTTCCCGGGGAGAATTCCCTTACAGACGTATTGAGACATTAAATTCCCCCTTTGTCGCCTCCAAGCCAACCCCGAGAAATATTCTTGCGTATCTCTCTTTCTCTCTCTCGTGACATGTCCTCATTCGTAGAGTCACGCGTGCCCTTTTTTGTTCCGTGAATAACGCGGGTTTCGCACATCCGAGACGTCGTGCGAAATCCATCAGCGAAACGGCGGGTTCCGAGAGAGCCCATCCTCTCGAAACTGACGCCGTAAAGCTTTACGGCCACGTTTCTCGAGAACGTGGCGGTCTTCGGGGGTATGATTTCCATGCTGGTTTCGTGCAATTTGTCCGTGCTGGAGGACTGTATTAAATCGCGAAGCTGCGCGCTTTAAACGCCGCGCTCCTCTGTGAGCAAATTAAACGACTGCGGCAGCGCGGAGTGATGGATAAATAAATGTGATGGATTCGAAATCGATACGTTGCGGCGGTGGAAATCAGTGTCGGGAAATGTGATGACGTCGTGACAAATGTAGCGTTTATAACGTTATCCTCCTGTCGATGCAGGAACATCCACTTATGGAATAGTGTGACGTAAATTCACCACGCCGTTATTTATAAGAGCTTTAATTTATTATTATGTACGATATACGTGTCGACGTGCGGAAGTTTGACAAATTACACGGATTACATTACAGGTTACGCGAATGTATGCCACTTTATTTGTCAATGGAGGAATCAATAATTTAAACTTGTCTCACGTGTCAGATTTAAATTAATGCCGTTGTTTTGAAGCACGAATGTTGAATGTATGAATCAGCCCTACCACTGGTTAATGTCAATCAGTTTTTAAATAGTAACACCAATATTTGCTTCAATGAAGTAATGGATATGCAATGACTGATCGATGCACGATCAGTGACCACTATTCGCGTTTCAATACGTCAAAATTGACGTATCGATTATAATCGTTTTCGAACTAAATCTCAAGAGCATTCTCTTGTTAAGTTATCAATCTGCAAACTCGTGTCGCTTTATGCTTGCAGGATATATACATATTTTTTTATTTCAAAGAGGATTTATATTTTCACAAAAAATAACTTATTTAACTAATGGAATTAAATCGAGATGTTTGTACGAAGCAAGCCAAATGCATCGTGTTTCTGTTCGCGATCTCTAGAAAAAAAAAGAAACTGCACGACGTGAGCCTTTTTTTAAACAGAAGTAAATGATAATTAACTTTAATCAGCGGAGTCTCGCTTTAAGTTCTCCTCGATTCTGTGAGTAATGCCGTCGCTACGCTAGCTTCGAGTTCCCGACTGTGGCGTGTATAGAATGCGACTGTAGTGGTTGGCTTGATTCCCGTCCGCCTCCGGCTGGGTGAGGGAACTTTCCTCATTACAAGAATACTTCTAAAACGGTTCGCCTGATAAACGAATGAACTTTCGGCGTTCCTTATCGGCGATCCCGATGCTATATCAAGTAAGAGTCGAAAGTGATCGCGGGAGTGCAGTGACGATGGGGTGGCGGTCTTTAATTTCCTTCGCGCCATCGCCGGGGAGGGGGTGGCTTCACTGCAAGTACGGAGACGGTTTTATTTACCGTAAAAATGTCTTTGACAATAACTGAATAATTTTTCTCACGATAAAAAACTTTCGTAATAGCGCGTTCCTCACGCAGTCGCTTCATTTCATTTCTGACGTCACTTTATGACGTTTCACGTTATTCCCGTGTCATTCATCATGCCGTATCATTCCTCATTATTTCACGTCATTACTGCTTCGACGTAATTACCCACTATAAATTGTTAATCTCTCGCGCTTCTGTTTCGCCTTCGTAGCTTCCGTCCCGATTGTGCCGTTCGTTCTCGCATGGTATCTAGAATGTGGCGCTTTAAGTTACCGATCGCGGACGGCAATTTCCGGCGGACAGATAAAGAATGTGCGGCGCGGGTCTACCGGGATATTTTCCAATTAAGCTCGCGCGTGTGATGGTGCTTTTACAGCTTGTACCGGCGCACGTACTCTTTGCTTCTCGCGTGTAAACTCCGCGCCGTGGTACACGATCTTTCTTGTCTACGCCGAGAATCCCCACGTGGCTCGGTTTAATAGCTTTCCGCGGGAATTCGAGGGCCATCGGTTACCTAAGCCGCGTCTAATAAGACCGATGATGATGATTGAGCCCGGCGAAACAACGTAAGAGGAAATTAAGTACCGGCGGCACGACGGTTGGCTGCTTGGCCACGCCACCCCAATTTGCATTTCGTTCCAAGTTTTAATTGCTTTTAATCCTTTGCGGCTTACACGCCTCGCCCCGTGCCGCAAACTTTTAACCCTTTTCCTCGGGCAAGCCAAACACTCCCGGCTGGCCGCGAACCTCCCCGAGTCTCTCCTTCCAAGGCGGATACACTCTCTTTTTTCACGTTTCAACTCAAAGTAATTACTTGGGGGATGGGAATATCGCATGCGATTGTGTGAGCGAATCCACGCCGTCTAGTTTTCCACTCGCTGCATTCCATCAGTGTCTCCCTTTCAATCTCCCTGTCTATTTTTTCCCTCCCTAATGTGGACATTTTCTGGATCAGTTACTGCGTCGTAATCTTGAGCAACGAACTCTGCTTGTCCCGCGATGAAAGCTAAAGGCTAAACGTTAACTCGCGCTAACAAGTTGAACGATGGACATCGAAGGGATCTGGATTCCTTCATTGACTGCTCGTGCTTGCGTGAAGACACCGGGAAGTTTCTGTAACTTCACTCTCGTGATCGAGAGGAACTTCACTGCCTGATAACTTCCACCAGTCAAAGAGCAGCGACGTGTAAGTACACACACGTGCCCAGCTGTATATCGGATTCGCCGTTACACGCCGGTCCGCCGTAGATAGGTCCTTTTCGGAACGGAATCCGGGATTACAGCGAACAACCCCCCTTCCCTCTCGGATTACCGGGTTTGGCGGTGCCGGAGATGTCATATCCTTGGGAATTGGTTTCCCCGTGATGTATTACGTGGAATCGGTTTAATTATGTTCTCGCTCGGAGTACTAAGACGTTTATGATGAGGTTCATCCCGGTCTCGGGGTTCCCCCGGTAAAAAGTAATTGCCCCAGTAACGCGACATCTTGATCTGGCGGATCGATGCGGGGGAAATGTGGCCCACGTTGTGCCTCACGACAGGCACCTTGATACACTTGGAAATTACATATGTGCGCGAAATAATTAAATTCTCGTCGGCGCGCTGGAAAGACGCAATCGTTTATTAGAAATAGAATCGCACATGAGCGAGGAAATGCTTGATGCTACGTGATTGATGATAACAATCACTCACAGTCGAATATTTTACGTAATATTTTGTAACGGTGCATTTTGCGGTAGCGAACATATAAAAGAATGGATTAATGTGGCCAATGTGTCGCTCGTATATTATGCGGTGCGGCGAACGTGACACAAAGGCGAGGTATATGGTCCATTCGCTATAAAGCGCCTTAATGTAACACACAGCGAATCCGCTGTCCGATAATAAGCTCGGCGATAAAAGATATACGTAAAAGGTAATAGCAGGTTTGCATATTTGCTTTTACCTGCTATGCTGATATTAACGGCTATCGTGGGTGAGTCAAAGACGAAAAAAAGTTATTTATTTTTATTCCAAAAAGTATTAAAGTTTTAAAGATACTTTTTAAGCGTCCTTTTAAAAATCTTTAAAAGAGAGCTTTTTATGTATGAAGCTTAAAAAACACACAAATATAAAAAGACTAGAAGTTTCTTAATTGCTGCATAAAAGAGACCTTAATTATTGTATAAATTTTAATCTTTATCATTACATGACACACTAAAATAATTCCGATTCGTATAAATAAAATAAAACGAGGGATAAATAAAACGTTCCATTTGATTGCGTGTAAAAGTGCTGGGGAATTGATAATATTACTACGTGATTAAAATACCGTACGATGTAGCCACATCCGATATATCGGACATAGTTTCGTGGCTAGCTCGCTGGGGAACGAAAATTAGCTCGAAATTAGGGTACTCTAATGGCCGTGATAATTGATATTCGATGCGCGACGATGCTTTACTCTCTCTCTCTCTCTCTTTCTCTCTCGCTCTCTCTGTCTCGCGCATTGCTTCACATGACATACGTTGTTTCCCATATATTGTTACCGTAACTAGCCTAACTGCTTTCAATCTCCATGCGGTACAAATAGCTTTCATTATCCAACAATTGTCTCTTTGCGCATCAGCGTGGCAGGTAGTCATTGTGACCAAAGTTATGGTTTAAGGATTATGAATCTGACAATCCTGTAAAAGTGACAATTTAAGAATATGATTACTTTCTTTTTTGTATAGTATCAATGAGAATCACAATTCTTTTTATATAATAAATCGGCGAATATTTTAATTTTATACAAATCAATCGATCTTTATTTTCTTTTCTTCTTTTTTGGCAAAATTTTCAAATATTTAATAATTACGTCCTCGCAAATGTGAAATGAGGAATAAGAAATAAGAAGTTGAAATTGTTTGTATAAATATTTCAGATGATTATGCACGTGATATCATTGTCATCATTTCCTGTCTTTTCTTTGTTACAGATCACGTGGGTGAGACGAAGAGATAGACAGTTGCTAACAGTCGGCACTAGCACGCATTCCATCGACAAGAGATTTGTCGTCAGGCACTCGAGCACCGATTGGCAGCTCATGATACGCACCGTAACCATGGAAGACGCTGGCATTTATGAATGTCAGGTATGTTTAACAAATTTATAATCCTCCTGCAAGTTTTTTACCTTTTTGCCCATATTTAATTGTATTATAATTGTATTTGGAAATATACGCTCGAGATACTTAACATTATGTACACATTTAAAGATAATTTATTTATTATTGTATATTCAATTCGCACGTTTTACAGTTTATTAGAACGTACATTTCTATTTTTTTGTTTTCTCTTGTAAATTTTAGATTAATTATTTATAAAATGCATTATCGGAGTTTTACGATAATAGACACATCACGCTACGTTAAAAATTGTAACTATCATCAGTCAATATGAATCTATTATGTGTCTATTATCGTTCCTTGCTTTGAAAAGCGGAGTGGTATTTAGAATGAGATCAAATTTTCAGTAACTGTTACTTCAGGCGACGTTTGAAAGTTTGTGTCAATTACGTCTACTAAGCTGACCAATACCTAGTGTACAGTTCGATGATACTTTATTAAAGGTTTCCATATACCGAAAATGTCGACTATTAAATGTCACAGCGGTCATTTTCGTGCCAGTCGACGTTTAAGGTCACACCGCTTAGCCGCTTCTTTAACCTCATTGGAAAAAAGGGTAATCAGTGTCGCTTGTCCGAGGATAAACGCAATTTTTGATATACATCATGACGCGATATAAGCTTGTCAAGATGTAATCGCTCGTTATCATAACATCATGCACGAGAAAATTATGTAAACTGGGGAAACGCGTTAATTTCTGAATAAAATATTACCTTCCACATTTTGCAATTTAATAATTTTCTGTGTACAAGGATCAGTCATTTTCATACATTATATTCAACAGCAAAAACAGCATTATCAATCTTTACTCTTTATTTATTTATTTTTTAAAAACAATTGTTTTTAAAAAATAAAAAAAGAGAGAAAAATAAATTTTAAATCGAACAGAGAAATGATTGGTTCGAGTTTCCTCGGCAAGCAAGATCACGCGACCCTTTTCACCCCTTTCGCTTTTATTTTCACATTTTCGCTTTTATTGTCGTTCGCCCGATCGTTCGATAGGCAGAGTTAGAGGTGCCATTATATCACGTTTGCAGGTGACGTCGCATCCGGTGCAGCGTAACTTCGCGCGTTTGAAAATCACGGAGGCGTATTCGATAATACCGGGCGCGCCTGATTTGCACGTGAAGCAGGGCTCGAGCCTCCGCCTGGAATGCCAACTTATGGCGGCCACGGAGAAGCCTCTTTACGTCTTCTGGTATCGTCAGAATCGCATGATAAATTACGAGGAGCCCGGCGTCGACGTCAAGCTCACGTTGAATGGTTCCATTCTGACGGTGAACAAGACGAAGCTTACGCACGACGGCAACTACACGTGCACACCCAGCAACGCCAGGCCGGCGTCTATCATGGTTCACGTGATCGAAGGTGAGAAATGTAGAGTCATCCTCTCCTTAATCCACTTAAACTTAGCTCGAGATGCGAGGTCATTGGGGAAAGACTTCTGAGGAGTGGAAGTGAATCGAATGAAACGCTTGTTTAACTCGATTCTCGAATTTATGCTTCAAGAGGAATCTAGATTACCGAACGCGATTTCGAGTATCACGATTGAATTCCTTGATTGAATAAGCAACACTCCCTTGTCTCGAGTAAAGGCAATTTTTTATTTAATATTTGGCGGAACAAATGTTTGGGTAGGTATACTCTTTTTCATGAATTGGAAGAGATTGACTGCTTACTCTCGTTGCTTTGAATTTGCCAGCCAGAAACTTTGGACGGCAATATGCAGACATGTAACACTCGAACGCGAAGAACACTTTAAAGCTAGCAGACATTCTTAGTTTCCCGGCGAATCCGCTGTCCGATAATGATCCGGCAATTATCGCGATTATGCGTTTAGCTACTTGGAGAACGATGATTGCTGAAGATCTGGGTAAAGATTTTATGGCTCGCAGTACGAGGAGGCAGAGCTCGCGCAATTCTGGAGGATATAGCGCGCGATGGTAATTGACTGCCCTAGTTACACACCGACGAAGATCGGCGCCGATCGGCGGCGGGTGGAACTTCCGCGGAACTTGAATATTCATTAGAGCGAGAGCCGAACAATTAAACGGTTGTAGGGAGCTCATTACGATCGGATTTAGCGGCTCTCGTAGGCGCATTCATCCCGCGAAAGCCCGTCCCGGTCGTGTAAGCCCCGAGCTAGCGATAAGGGCGGAAGAGCGGTTGAAAATTGTACGACCGCCACTCCCCCGAAAGTTTTACCTTTCCGTGAGCTCGCGCGCACGGGGACGGAAGTTCCGCGCGAATTTTTTTCCGAAAGTACGCTGTAACTTTGGACGGGGCTTTACTTACACCTTAATGCGCTCGGTAACTACGTAATAACGCAATAGTCTGTGGGTCGTTATCAAATTTAACTATTATTTTCTTGTTACACAAGAAAAGGGCGAAGGAGATGATTTTTTATCCTAACGTATTTAGTCGTTTGTGCAAATAATTTATTTAAATGAAGTGCTTTAAGGATTACTGTAACGTAACATCGATATGGTTCGTTTAACTCATTACGCGAACTTCTTGTAGAGGATAATTATAAATAAATTTTAGATTTGTGTAAATTGATATTGTCTATAGATTTTTAGGATGATTAGTAGTAATACTCCTGCTTGGAAGGACTTCAAGAGAAACTATAAAGAAAGGCGAATTCCTTGAAAGAAGTTTGCAGAGTTCGGCAGATATTCATGCAATGTTTGCCGCGTCTCTATCGATGCCGATGCACATGACAACTCAGAAGTGTCACGCGCGTGACCAGATTGCCGAGAAGTATTTCCTATGAAGCAAGAAGAAGCGTCAAATGATCCACGCGCGCTTCACTTTATACTTCTCGACTCAGGAAACATCGGACGGTTTGATATCTTTCGGAGAACGCAGCTTCGGTTCTCCAGGGAAAGTTTTACCGTTTTATTCGAGCAAGGAAACACTTCTCGTCTTTCTCCAGACGTGTATTCTTTCTTCTATCTAAATTTAAATCTTCAAGAAACACTTCCGAGTATTAGCTCTCAGCTAAGCCGACGACGAGAATATTATCTCCATCTTTCCATTAGCGTCAGCTTTTATTAGATCATTAACTAAGTAATCCGGATCATGTTTCGATGGCAATGAATCAAATTAAATACATAGGTACTTAGCATAACATAGCTTATCAAATATTACTTTTATATCAAAACAGGCGAGCTTTCGAGAACAAACAACATTTTCCAAGACATCACTACATTGATTTGTGTTACTATCTAGACGCGATTATTTAGTTAATGACCTAATATTTCTTGGCAAATACATAAACGCATCAGCTTCCGTTTCACGCTTCCGATTTGTCACGTATATAAGACACTATTACCATTAAAATTCAGCCAAAGTAACGTCTCTATCCGCGCGTCTGATCTCGTTACAGAGGAGGAGAAGCCAGCGGCGATGCACGGGGGTGACAGAAGGAACCTCAGCCCGGCAATCTTGGCGAGCAACTTTCTGGTGTCCCTCCTAGCGGCCGTCAGCTGGAGGATACCGAGTTTCACGAGCCTTTACCCGACGTGAATTACCGCCGCCCCCGGCGGCATCCTTCGGCCCGTGTTCTATCCCAGTGTGACAACGGGTCCGCCGAGGGAAACGAGTTTCCGGGTCGTCGTCCTGCTACTTGGCGCGTCACGATCCCCGTTCGTTCCACCCCCGTCCCCCGTTTGCTCTCCCAGAAGAAACTTCAGTGCTGGGAATAGTGTGTGTGTGTGCACGCGCGCGCGCGATTTGCGAAGATGCCGGGTTTTACCTCTTACGTGTGTGTCTCTCTTTCTCTCTCTTAGCGTGCGCTAAGTAAAAACGCTGCTCGAGTGGTGGTTGCGGTTGTTCGCGCGCGACGGTTTACCGTTTGACAGTGCCAGCCGGATGAAGGGCCGGCGAAAGGGTCGACAGAAGGGTCGGCAGAAGGTCCTGGCAATACGAAGGCGTATACCTGCGTATACGACGCCTTCGATCCCTCTTCGACGCTCCTATTTCACCCTCACTTCCGGCCTGTGCTCGCGCGAGTGCTGTTCGTTAACGCGCCTGGCCGGACGACTATCCGACTACCGCTGGAATTGAACTATAGCGAGGATTCACCGTGTAGGATTACGTTTTGCTCTTGAACGCCCGCGTGATCTTCGTGTTCTCCTCGTCACGTGTGAGATTACGATCCGAGCTCGGACTTTAGAGACGTGGATTCGCGCGTCGAGATTCCGATGCGTACATGCCGGCGCAGTTTCCCGTCGCCATGTCCGCAGATATTCTTCTGCGATGATAAGATTTCTAAGAAAACTCCACAAAGATTTGCGAGATTAATCATTTTGGTCAGCCGCGAATGTTCCACACGTGGCGATTAATGCCGAAATCGGGTGAAATATGTGAAAATATGCCGCGGTAAATTTGTTAAAATTTAACTCGCGTCTCTGCCTCGGAGATGCGTTATATCTTGTGTTGTCGCTGTATGTTGTCTGGAATCGCTTTAATTTAACCGAAATAAAGCTGCGAATCGCCTCGGACGTAATCACGCGAGGAATCGCGACAGAACAAGAAGATTGTGGCACTATGGTACCAAGGTACATTGTAAAGTACGCAACACAGGTGAGAAAGTCGCGCGCGTGCGGAAAGGGCGGATATCTGTGCTTCGATTTGTTCGGCCGGAAGCGCGTTGGTTTCCCACAGGAAGCCTAGTTCCCGATGAAAGCCCTTCCGCTCGCTGCGCGTCGATATCTTTCGATGTGCGTGATCGACGAGTCGTTTTCTTCGTACGTGCATTCTACATATATATATATATATATATATACGTATAAATAAATATATATATACACATACACACACATATACACACATCCGTATGTATTCGTATGTACACACAAATGTGCACGGTGGAAGTTCGATTTATCGTTCTTCCAATTAATGGCTGTACCGTTCATATTTCGAAATCCCAAAGTGATTTGTATCGCTTATCGCTCGCCGCACTTATTGATTGCACACATGTTCAGTGCGACTACTGCCCGGCAAAAGCGTTCGATCGAGCTTCCTCCCACCGCGTACATACATACACACGCCACACACGTTGTTACATAACGTAGAAGTCGCGAGAATTCTGTTTGCCATGACCAGCGCTCGCGGTGAAGTCGTAATAATGATGAATCGCGCGGCACGCTCGAATCACCCGCTCCAACGAGATTCCTTTATTTTACCGAACGAATGATTCGGCAAACAGAAATTCACCCGGACCTGCCACTTTGTTGGAAAAATGAACACTCGTTCCGATAAAACTATCGTTTTACAGAGCAACGAGAGATATCGGAAACTGATATCTCTTAACTTCAAATCAGCGTTAGCGAGCTTTGCGAACTTGGTGAGCTTTGTTGCATTGAAAGAAAAAAATTGGTTGCAACGATTATAATTTAATTATAATTTAAATTTTGGTGATGATAATACTTGTATTGTAGCTTTAACTGTGTGTATCACAGCTGATCTTACGCTGCGTTGTGGTCGCCATAAGCATTTCAGATAGTTTTTAGTCATTATAGTAAAGCATCGCAAAATTATAATTAAGTGTGCTCAAGACTGGCTATCAAGAAATGATTAATTTATTTACCATCTTTCTATCCTGCTCTTAATTCTATGATATTAAAATCGGCCATGACTGATAAAATTGATTATGGTTGCCAGCACTATGAGTATAGATCATTCTCACAAACATTGCAGTAAACCTTGCAATATAAAAGTGAGTTTTCCACCTATAATTATTTCACCAGGCAAATATAATCGTAAACAGCGAATACTTTTCTCTTCGTATCAGTAAGCGCGAATAAATTCTTTTCTTTGCTTCGAGCATTGCTTCGAGATCTCGTTGGTGCGAGAGCAAGCGCGTATCTCGCGACGATTTGATTACGCGAGCTCGAGAGGTGGATGAGCGACGTTCTTTCCGCGTTGTACAAGCCTTACCTCAATTTCCTGTCAACTCTCACTGCGCCGTTGTCATCGCGATGGAGTCTCTCCTCCGCGCCTCGCGAGGATATTCCTCGGGCAAGTGCACGCCGACGAGCGGTATCGGAATAGAACGGAGCTGTTTGCCCGCTCCAGCTCCAGGGAATGTCCTTAAATAAATGATCGACGCGAATTGACGTTCGATCGCGCAAATGAACGCTCGACGAGAACACGAGGAAGCGGAAATCGAGAAGACGGAGAGTTCCGCTCGCGATCCTCGCGCGGCGTGCACCCGCTTCGCGTTTCACAAGTCTTCAAGATTAATGAGCGACCCAGCCTAGGCGCGTCGCGAGCGATGCGAGGGACGAAATCTTTCGGGAGAAGACGCACTTCTTCCTCTTCGGTTATCTCGATAAGGCCGGGACTTGGGTTCCGATAAGAAGATAACATAAAAAGAATTAAATTGAAATATATTAAAATATTTTGTTCAGCTGAACACGGTATTTTGAGAGCAGCACTTTCTTGTTCATCCTGATTCATACAGATGTATACACGTGGATCTGCACAGTAATGATGTTGATTCATCAAGATGTGAGAGACATTAATATTACAATTTCGCCCCTAATTAATCTTTTAATTTGTACAATGACTGTATACAATTATTGCAAACGGCAGGAATTCTCAAAGGGTGTTCACGGGGCGTTAATTGATGTTCAAACGTTTCCACGATATATCCGACATATCAGTCCGAGATATTCGATTATACATTTTTTTATGGCGATTATACATGTATTACGTATTATATGATTATACATTTTTTGATGATGCGGATGACGAGGGGATGATGGTAGAGAGGAGTGTGTACTCTCCTCTGAAGAGGATTTCCGCCGCCGACGATTTTTTTGCGAGTGGCGGAATGGCTCTCGGTTGGCGTTGACACCGTGGCTTTTCTGCGATGGAAAACGCGTTGGTGTCGCGGTCTTGAGCGTACATCGAGTTTTATGCGCGGCACGCACGACACGCGGCGGTGCGGCCGCGCGGACACGCGCTCATCAACGTTATTTATCTGGATACGTGGAATCAATGTAAATACTAAACATTCTAACTACACATTCAATAAAACATTAATCGTGATCATTCGAGTATAATGACTTTCCTCCCGCCATTTGAAAGGTATCCTCCACTCCCGCATTTTTTATTTTGTGCGATCTACTAAATGTGTTACGTAACATGTAATGTAGTCTCGTGTAATATGGATTCGTACAGCGCGGAAAAATTGCAGCAGAGCTCATATAAAGAAACAGAATTATGTAAACTGTAAGAGAGTAAGTATTTTGCAACGGAGACATGCAGATATATTTGTGAAAAAATATAGTTCCACGATAAGCAAGGAAGTTTAACGCATCGCGTGCGCGTTTCGACGGCTTAATAGAGATTTATTTCGCCAAAACCTGACAAGGAGAAAGCTTGCCAGTGATTCGCATTACCGTCTATCCGCAATTTTTTGACAACGAAGTTTTACGATGGGAAAACGACGAGTGATTGTACGCTTATCCGCGATAAGTGTACGATTATCCGCTTTTACAGGCCATTTTCCTCCTAACGGTTTTCTTTCTAAGGACAATGGAGAATCAATGGCGGGGTATTATATTATATCTCGCGTTGTGAGACTCACACGCGACCTACAGCAACGTACTGCGATACTATTTTGCGTGAACACGTATGCTCGCGTGTCCGTTCTCTTTAATCATCCGCGGATCGATGGCATTTATGTTAACGTAAATGTTACACGTTTCTATTGCGTGTATGTTAAAGCACTAATCCTCATAAAATTGGATTTTCTCCCCAGTTGCCGTTTTAATTTTCTCATTTCCCAGTTTTCATATTTTTGCTAAGCCTCGAATAAGCACATGTTGGGCTACTCGTAATGTTATTATCAATAATTTATGAGGTTTCTATTAATGATTACCGTTACGACTATTTCACTTTCAAATATTTTGCATTAACTAAAATTTTGTACGTTCTAATTTTGTGAGAGTGATTCTGCAATTATTAATTTTATAATTGTCTTACGTAATGATGTATAGATTGATGATAGATGATGTGTTAATATGGGTAAAAGGGGAGATTGACTTTGTCAGAGTTTAGAAGCGATTTTCAGTTTTGATGATACGGTGACTTGTTTGCTTTTATCATAACCGCTGTGCAAGCAAAGGATTACCTTACCGTATTTTTACTTTGATCTTTACAAAGGGTATTTTAAGTGCTCTCTTTCTCTCTCTTTGTTTTTTTATTTTTACACACGCTTCAAGTCTTTATCTCGCCTAAAATTTTTCCCTTAAATTTTTGACTTGGCTTGTATCAAATTTTGAACGTAATATTTTATATACTGCAAATATATGTATATATATATATATATATATATATAATAACTTTAATATATCAAAATTCAGAAAGACAAACAACAGAAAACATGTTATGAAAGCATAGCGGATGAGTTTTGCGTTACAGTGATATACCGCATCTTCACATCTTCCACCGGAAACACCTGGGACATCCGATATAATCGCGAATCCTATTTCCCGATCTCCGCTCCGATTTACACTCGTCGTAAAAACAAAATCCACTTAATCACGTGTCGAGCTCGACAGGGCAGAAATAGCCAGTACAAGGTTAAGGTTGGATCCGAATGGGGTTTGACCCACGCACAAACTCCCGATAAAAAGTTCGGGGAGACACGGAGGGAGGTGTGAGTGCACGATAAAATCATCAATAAAACTCTATGTTTTCAGCGAATAGGCGAGAGAGAGAGAGAGAGAGAGAGAGAGAGAGAGAGAGAGAGAATCCTGATCTCATTGCTGTAATAAGAAGTCAATTAGATGATGACGATGGCAGATGATAATGAAATCTTACTACCGGCGAGAAATATATTCGCGGAGTGGAGAATCTTTTCTCAATTATATAAGTATTAGCTGCGAAACTCGATCTCTCTCGTCTGGCATATTAACGTAATAAAAACTTCATTTAGAATAACGCTAATCAGCCCATCTTATAATGCGTCGAAAATAAGTTCCCTCTTGTTGAGAAATTATTGCAATAAGATAATGCACTCTTTTATACTACCACAACTCCCTGCGATTGTGCTAGGCGTGCGCTTTCTTTTTAATCTGGGGTTACTGCAGATTGTGTTCCTTTCTGTGCAATTGGACCGTGGATTCTGCTTTAAGAGAATCTAAGGAGAAGAAGCAATATAAGATTGAACTAAAAGTAAGTCAACTCGATAGTTGTAATAACGGTGACATAAAATTAATAAAACTTGGGAACTCATGTAAAAAAGAAATTTTAATAACCACGAATTAAGATATCGTAGCTTCTGCCATATAAATTTGCCAAGAAAAATGGATAATTAAAATGTTTAGGAAGGTTTATAAAATTAATTTAAAAGACACACATGCACAGACATGGTAGTTTATATTAGCTGTTTATATTTATTATACAGTTCGTACGCTAATATACGGAATGCAATATCCCCGTGTCTGGGC
This sequence comes from Ooceraea biroi, assembly GCF_003672135.1. Classification (NCBI taxonomy): domain Eukaryota; kingdom Metazoa; phylum Arthropoda; class Insecta; order Hymenoptera; family Formicidae; genus Ooceraea; species Ooceraea biroi. Next base: position 2,944,258 of record NC_039512.1, read on the forward strand.
GCGACGTCTCTCGTCGCTGCGTCTCGCTCGACATTTCGGTTACTTTGCACCCTCCCGCAGCCCCGTTCCCGACTCATCCTCCTTTTATTTTTCACCCCTACCTGGAAGTTACGCGATAAAAGCTCGAAACTCTTTCGCAGCGGCCGCTAAATTGAAACACCGTCGAAATAAAACGACCCACCCTTATTCCTATCGTGATTCTCGAGTATAGCTACCTCCCCTGCATGTTCGCACAGGTGCATTCAGATTTGTAATAAAGATTCCGACTCCTTCGTCCGTTTTGAGGCTGCACCGCGTACAAATGCTACGCGCTCGTGTATTTCAAGGAGGAACGACCGATAAAAAGGGTGCTTTCCTTCTCGCGGAGGAGCGGAAGATTGCAGGAAATAGAAACAAAAAAAGAGAGAGGGAAAAAGTACAGGCTCATTACGCGGACCGAATCCGCTCGGTTCCGCTGCGAGTACGCGATTAGCTGCCGAGTTCAGTTTGGCAAACAGAAACGTCGATACGTTGATTGTGATAATTCCTCAAAATGGTATTTTAGCACGCGAATTCGACAATCTTTGCGAATGCTCGCACGTTTCGTCGTAATCGCGAATTATGAATATGCAGAAATAAATACACGCGGTAAACAAGGTCGGCGAAATATTTGCAATTTGCATACGTCCCGCGGATTTTAAACCTTGCGTCGTCACGGATATTGTATTAATTAAATGATCTGTATTACGTTTGTTGTTTATTCTTCAAAATGAGCGATTTAAACTTACCTGCGTGATCATTAATCCTCTTTCTGTTTGAAAATGCATATACAAATGAATAATATCTGTTTTAGAGAAGAATTGTGTTAACCAAACAATTTTATATTATGTTACAGTATTAATTATACGATGCTAGAAATATTACAATTTTATATCACGAAATCCCATGTATCATATATCATTCGCAGTTTCATTCGTTTATTCGCTAATACATATTCGAAGAATACGTATTAATAGGGCCGAAGTCCCGGTTCACCGAATGTGTGCCAAGCTTTTTGGAGAATTGGAAACAGTATACTATATTGGCACAGAATACATAGCAAGTTCAACATATCATAAGTGCGTCCATTCTTCGCGCATTCCTCGCCTTTCTTCCCGTCGCGAAGTATGAAAGGTAAGGAGACTCCTCGAAAGAACAAGAAGAGTGCGAAGGGTGGAAGAAGAAACGTGAGGGATCGCCAGGCGGTTATACGGTATCGCCAAAGTCGGACAGGCATGACGATATCGGTAAACATGGTGAAATGGGATGATCGATATGGCAATATATCTCAATGGGCGCCCCGTATCCCGTCCATACTCCGACCATTATTTTTCGACATGACTAAACACAACGCAAAATTCTATTAACCCGAACTCTGTCGCGCGATTTAGCCGCATCTCCATTCGCGAAACCGCGGATAATTTATCACGGAAACGATCGAACGAGTTGTCGACTGTGCTTTCATGCGTATTATGTGAAAAGAGAAAATTGATTCTTTAATCAAATTAAAAAGATACAAGTTCCTCAGCAATTTTTATATAACTAGTGTCAATTACAAGTTACTAATGTATTTACGGCCGCTGATTCAATTCTATCCGCATCTAAAATTGAGGTAATCTACAAAATCAGTTACATCTACATCTCAATTTATATTTTCACAATTTTGCAACTGTTAATTAATCATTAATCTGAAATAATTATGATAGTTATTATTACTATATGTTCTTATTTATTTTTTTACAATTTTTACTCTCATTTTTCTTTCGCACCTTTTACCTCACCGACCGCATTAGAACGTGAAAGGATTCGACACAGAATTATCGAGACATCTCACTTTCCTTAAAACCCTCATCTGTCTGAAAGATACTTTAGTTTCAGACCGGAACAATCCGCAGATGTCTCGCTGTCGAGAATTTAATGGAACGCATGTCACTTAATGCAGGAATATGGAAGCGTGGTCGAGCGGCATTCTTTTCAGCGGCGCTCCTCGCGCGCGTTCCTCATTTCCGATCGCATCTCGCCTGTCTGTGAGAAGCGAGATTAGTGTAACGCGCGATGCTCGCATCCGCCGACCTACATTCCATTCCTGAACAAGGACGACGTTTGATCCACAGCGGGACTTAGCCGGGAGTTAGATAGGAAGCGGTAAGCGCTTTATAGCGACAACTAAATCTTGCGCGTACAAACGAGCCGGCTGGGATGAGAGACGACGCTGCGAAAGCAGTGTTTTGCCTTACCAGTGACGGGCTTTCCCGAACTTTCTTCGTAGCTCGGCAGAGAAATGCAGGAACGCGGTTCCCGCGCTTCCTTGGGAGTTGTTCGTTCCACTTGTGCACGCATAATGCATCCGCCGAGAGGCTAATCATGACGGGAAGCTCGTCTTGCAATCAGCGCAAGATTTCAGTCGCTGTCAATGACATTTGTAACTCGAGTAAAATGCGGTACAAGAGTCTTGATTTGTTTCCAGCGTTGCGTCAGAAATGTTGGTTCTTCAAGCAATTACAAGAACGACAAAACTTATGTTATTTTGATAAGTAATCATCAAATTTCTCGTTCTCATTTTTTCAGATATTTTCCACTTTGATAAATAATCATCAAATTTCTCGTTTTAACATTAATAAAGTACGATCGATAAATGATAGGATCAATGATTAGATTGATACGCATTCTCTCTTGTCCCATTTTTGTCTCAACAATAATTTTAACAAATAAATTCGGCAACAGATGCAACGTTCTGTTTTAGTAAAAAAGTTTATAATCGGAAAAATGTGAAACACACTTAAAATTTGTATTAAAATTCGTGGACAAATCGTAAGGGTAATAATATGCGTCTGTCGCGAGGAGGGAGAGCGTGCTCGCTGTCTGATGCAGTAGTTTCCCGTAAATTTGGCGTAACCGTTTACGGTAAACTCCGGCTTCGTGTCCGTACGCATAAACGTACGTGGAACGCGATCCTCGAGTGTACAAACATCACGTTGACAGGAAGGTATACGTAACAAGCGCGCGAAGCGAAGCGCACCGAGTCGGCGACACAATCTTGCCTCGCCGCATCGGCTAACAAATGTACTGTGCTGCGATATCGTGATAAGGCTGGTGTCGCGTGACGAGATGCGGTGAAAAATGTCTCCCATTCGTGTTGCGGCGCGGTTGTGCGCTGCCGATCCGCCGGAAGCCTGGCGGCTGTAAATGGTGATAAAAAAAAGAAATGCTCTTGGCGACACACCAATCGTAAAATCGCCCGGGGTCGGAGTTGCGACTGCGTATGATGTTAGCAATGGTTGCGTTCTGTTAGTGATTTTAAATGCGTCGCGATATTGCGTTTCTATGACATTACGGAGACAAAAGGTCTCGTCGATTACGGCTGTTTACGATATTTGCATGGTTAATTGAATATTTCGTGTATTTTTACGTTCCATTGGGCGACATACACAAATTTATGAAGTTCTCCTACCAGGCTTTTATTTTTCGTCGAATGCATGTGCAACAGGTTTAATGGGGTCTAAAATTAAGGAATTTAAAGATTACGAAACATGTAGACGTGCAGAATATAAAACACGTGTAAAATATAAATGTTCATTCTTTTTTAAATACAATGTTTCGCATCTTATCTGATACTTTAACAAATGTATTGATATAACAAATGTGGGGTCTAATGTAGAACTTGAATAAAGTTTAATTACAATACATACAAATTAAATGAAAAATATTAATTTTCTAATTCTCCAAATATCGATTTCCCATCTCCCGAAAACAAAACCTGATACGAAAACAATTGTTCCTGCACACGCACAATTTTCATTTATTTGTATATAACTCATTTCCCCTATTCGTGTACTATTCTGCTATTTCCTCCGTAAAATTGCATATCAAAACAATAGATCGCTATTATCTCAGCGTAATGAAGCAATTTTGTTTTTCCGAACAAACAATTATCCAGTTTTCAAATAACTGTCATCATCGATCGTTTCGAAAGTCATAATACAACCTATTGTTGATACCATTAAATCAATCAGCTTGTAAACTTGCGATAGAATCAACGACATGGAGAAAACGAGCATACTTTAAACATTCCTCAGAAACTCAGCAACCCTATTTGCATATTTTTATATCTAATTTTTATCTAATTTTTCATTTAACACAGGCGAACAAATCCGCTGAACAATTTCATATTTCAACGACACAAGTATCCAAGAACAAGCGCAAAACGTGAGATATGCCCAATCAACGATTACGCAGCACACAGTCTTTATTACCAAGCGGTCCAGTGGAAGCTGTAGTCAGACGTGTAGTCAGACCATGCGGAAGAGTCAGCCGGGGTGCGACACATCGCGCGGCAATATGTCACTTCGTGTCGAACTACCTTGTCTGATAGCGGATTCTCCAGTGTACGAGCATTATCGCGGGGCGCGGACGCTATCGGGGGGTGTCACGCGCATCTCCTTCTCCTCCGTTACTTCTATCTCGTTCTCTCGTCCTCTCCCTCTTGAGGCATAACGGGCGAAATTGCGACGGGGTATCCGACGTCGTGGAATGAGCGGGACGAGCGACGCGAGCTCGCGCGGGCGTCGCCGGTTCCGCTGAGCTTTCACTTTCTACGCGTCTATGGTGAGCCACCGAGTTAGTTTTACGAGCTTCCGCACCACCCACGTCGTAAGTGTGGTTTATCGCCCCCGCGAGAGGAGCCCGCACTTCGAACGAAGCGACCCTGCAGTCATGACGTTGGCGGAACTCTGGCACCGCCTTCTGAAGTCTTTCAAAGGCTTTCACGATGCTGTGGAAAACGGCCAAGTGTTGTCGCGACGGAAAATCTGCCGAGAGACTGCGGATCCTCGGATCGGCGGGCACGCATAACGCGTATTTTATGCGTGCATATTTTATGAGTAGCTATGAGAAAGCAGATGTTAAAAATGAATGACGCGATGAGATTCAGTTATCTCTGCTCTCGTCTGCTTTGTCTAAAGATGAATATAAATTTATTATTGAAAATTCATAAATTTATTATGAATATTAATTTAGTAATATTAATATAAAAACTAAAAAATGATAATTTTATGAACACAATGGAATGGAACGCCCTTCTACCCTCTAACAGTGTCCGCAGTTATCGCATGGCATGTATCGCCAGGGATTTTCGGGATGAGGGACGGTTGTTTGTCTAACGATGCACGAAATCGAATGTGCACCGGATTATTGGAGACGCGCGTGCGTTTGTTCCCGATGATGTTTTCCTCCAGATGCGGAGCCCCACGATGCACGCTGTCGAGATCGCGCACGAGCGGTCTGCGGGAGATGATTGTTTGACGAGGAACGCGCCGAGTTAATCCGCAGGTTGAGATTTATTAATGCGCTCACCGCTGTGACGGTCACCGATGACCGACGTGCAATACATGTGTCAAGACACGCGAATAATATTCCGTGCATTTGCAAGATAATGACTGTTTAATAATAATAGAAAATAACGGATAAAGAGTTTGTAGACAGTTTTGATACTTTTATTTATTAAAATGATGGAAATGATTATATATAATACATGAACACATACTACGGTGAATATTAATAATCCAGTTGACGTGAACGGAACGTTAGGTAAATCACACTTGGTGGTTAACGGAATAATAAGTGCGCGCGCACCGATCGGGGTGATATCGCACATTTTCGCAGAAAATTATTTAGATCGCCGCTGAACTCGGCGACCTGACACCAATTATCGCGTAGATCATTAGTCCGCGTGTATTAATCTTTGTTACGGATATGCATATCTCGTCGCTGCACATAGGACGTGCTCTATAATAAATTTATAAACTAACGAAGGGATTACCGTGTGGAGGAGGGCGGAGGAGTGAACGGGAATTGTGCGAATAATTACGGCTCATTCGGATTCTGAATTACATGCCACGTGTGTGTCGCTGACTGCCAAAGTTATTTAATTTTGACGTTATGAGCACTGATTTACGCACGTGCGTCAATAAGTAAAATGTTTGGATCGTCTAATGGAAAGCAGCAATAGCAACGTCGCGGCTATAGAAATTACCTGCATTTTTCGCTTTTTCTCGCAGTTTTGTGGCAAACGTTTCGGTGTATTAAAAAACGCACAGGCTGTTAGATCAAAAAACCGGCGAAAACCACTGCGATATCGATTCCCGGGCGAGGAAGCAACATTATGCGGCCGCAGTTCTTGTCACGAATGAACAATACGTGTACGTGTGTGGGTGTGGTATGCATATGTGTAACGATCGCGGCACAGCAACGTAAATAATGAAGCTTCTTGCAAAGTTTGAGCCGGACCCGAATTCACAAACGTATTTGTTCAGGATGAATAATGCGTGACACAATAACGCTTTATGATGGCAGTTGCGTGTGCCTTATTCCGCTGGTTAAGATAGTTTAGAGTGAAAATGTAATAAATATGCAAAATGCAGGTATTTAAAAAGTATTTTAAAAGGTTTCTGGGAAACATCGATATTTATTCAGTTGCACTTTCTATGCACTTTTCACGCAATCAGTCGTTATTGTTCGATATCAGTTTGGAATATTCAAGAGAATAGCATTACTTAGAAAATAAACGTTAGGAAAGATGAGTTACTTATGTACATAATTAATCTACATACACTTTTAGAATTTGCTATATTGGAGCAACTGTCGATGCACAACATCGTCCAATAATTATTAATAGTCGAATATCTCTACTGACGTGGTTGCGATAGGTATTGAGCTAAATTTAAAGCATTGCAAATACGATCTCCTTCGAATCCGCAAATTCCAAATGTCACGAATTTATTTTATTTGTGTCCACTCATCATGATGAATGTTATTAACATCAAAGTATCGACTTTAGCTTCCAGGATACGTGTGCTATAATTTGCACGATATCCACATGACGTGTAATTTTATTATATTATCCTTTTTTATTGCATGCGATATTACGATATTACATACAATATGTTGTCATTCAATGTACATTATTAAAAATTATCCATCAAAAAATATACTTCCCAGAATTATATAAACTTTCATATTTGTCTGGCTCAACGTGAATGCGAGTCCTTCTATTCTTTACGGAATTACGTTTACCAGGAGTTTATCCAAAAGCAAAATAAATTGAACATACTTTATTAATTGCGAGAATAACGAGGCTAATTAATAATAAATAAATCATAATTTTGCCATCTCAGTTAAGAAAATAAGTAAGGGTGGAGCAAAGAGCAAGAGTATATACGCAATTTAACACCTGGTAGGAGTTATGCGAAGCAGGCGAAACATAAAAGACATGTACTACACATATTGGAATACATGTTCCTGTATCTCATACGTACATACATACATAATATGTTCCATACGTGTACATACAATTACACTGTTTATCCGTATATATATATTTTCGTCGAATATCGTGGTATGCATTGTTTCACGACGTTTCTGAATGTAGCCGGCTGTACAATAGTAATTACCTTTCATGCAAACTATGCATCCCCATACAAAAGCACACTCGCAATCAATAGCTTTGCCTGCAACAAGTAGATGTATACAAGCCGGCTGCAAACGAGAGCGGTAACTTTCGTTCCAATTCGCTCGAGGATCGTTACTGTACGGCCAATCTACTTCCCAAGCAGTAATAGCCGTATACATCTCGATTGTCCCATTGTCGCACCTGGCCGACTACGCGTAGCCTTTTCTACTCCAGCAACGCGCTGCTCATTGTCCCAGCGGATTTGACTTTGCATTTCGTAAGCGAAGCAGAAACAAAAAGGCGCTTGCCCATTCAGGACGCCGACCGTAATCCTGCTACCCTGTAATTTCGATAATAGATTTCCTAAAAGAAAGTTCACGACCGTTTTCCCCTTTTTAACCGCGATGTAGAGAGATAAAGAAATATCACCGATCATTTGTGGTAATTATCATTAATTCTGTTGAATTTTCAATGTTAACTTCGGGTGCACGACTGAACTAAATACAATTTAAATTGGATTAAATAAAGACCAAATTAAATTTTAAATTATGATTCCGCTTCTTTCTAAGAATAAGAACAATTTTTTGCATGAGTTGGTTCTTTCGGTACGACCCAAATGCGCAGATGATCCTTGCAAATCCTCGAAACGGTTCCATTATCGTGGAACAAAATTATTTAAACAATTGTTATGAGAATTAATTTAAAAAATTGAATTGGATCCGCGTAATACGAACCGCGCGCATAGATCATGCAAATGATATGTATGTAGAAATATAATCATAAATTTTAATTTTTATATACGTATAAACCTGCAAAAACTCTCTTATTTTAGTTTTGTATTATATGTATCAAATACTGATTTACCATATTGTACAAGCATTGTCGCAACTTTTCTATCTCATAACTAATAAGTGAATCCATTACACGAAATCACTTCATACGGAAGTCCACTATATTGATACAACCATGCATCAAGCTAATCATTTTAACTACTTCGTCGCGCACTGCTTACGCGCTGGTCCTCGCTGGCGAGTTTATATGTGGCACTCTAAGAACTCGCGCGGATAAAATTCAGCGTGAGATGGCGATCGCAGAACAGACTCGGACTCAGAGAAAAGTTTCTTTGCGAAAATGCGACGAAACTTTCTGCTACTTTTGTCGTAGCCAGGACAGGAACAGGAGAGAGAGAGAGAGAGAGAGAAAAAAAAAGATGTAAGGATATTCGCGTATTTATTTGATCCGAGCCTCCACTTTACATCCCTTTAACGCCATTATTTTGTATCGCCATCATCATCAGTTGGGTGGCATTTGTGCCCGACCTCCTCCTACCATCCTCAAACACTCCCTTCAAAATGTCCCTTCCTCTTCCCCTGCCAACCTCGTCTTCCCCCAACATGCAATTAAAATACGCACTTTCGTCGAGTGACGGTCCCTTTTTACAACTAACCGCTCGCCATTACAACGATTCTGCTCGAACGGTTCCGCCATTTCCGACTCGCTCGATGGCGTTAAGCCGCGTGCGAAAATGGCTTTTCTTCTCGCCACCTCTCCCATCTTGCTAATTAAATAAAAGGGTCGACAAGAGGAAGGAAGCCGGCTGCCCTCCTGCCTACCGTCCTCCTACCTACTCCCCGTGACCGCGCGCACGGGAGAAACTCAAATAAGGAAGTATCTTCGAGGGTAGTTTCCGTCTCTTCTCTCAGCTCATTCTCTCTGTCTGTCTCTCTCTCTCTCTCTCTCTTTCTTTCTTCCTTCCCTCGCATCTCTACTATTATTATATCCTCTTATTCGGTAAATTCTTCCACGCCAACTTCTCCCAACGTTGTTACCGGAAATCCTCCATTTTCTATGATTATCATCTATTTAGCCTTCTGGTCCCTCTCTTGACTCATTCACTACTTCCGAATACATAAAGCTAATTCTCATGTATACCACTTTACGCGCATCTACGATGTCTTGAAGCGCATTTTTATACTTTACATCGTCAGGATTTTCTCATTATCGAAAGAGTTTTCGCGACAGACAGACTTGTGTTTTTAATATCGCCGTCAGCGAGTTCTAAGATATCGAGAAATGAAACAAAGAGAAACGTTTCGCGCGGCGAGCGCCGAGTATCGTTCGCCGATTGGGAGCGTTAAGCGATGCCGCCGAGAAATAAAGTTTCGTCTTCAAGGGAAGTTTCCTTCGAAGATCGAGATAATGCCATGAGTGTAATTCCGTGCATTTTCGATCGAATCTCAACGTTCGGGAATTTCGATCGATCGAATTCTCGCGCTGCAACAAGTGCAAAACGCACCTTTTCACAGGTTTGCAGATAACTTCCCGCTCCGAGAGATGCTCTCTTGAAATCGCGTTATTTTCTCTTCCAAACGTCGAACGCGAGATTTCCACATTGCCACGAGACAAATTGGGGTAGGTCGGCGGGAAAGGGGAAGAGATGGCGAATATGAGCTGCGGTGCGTTTAATATTCATGATACCTTTGCTTAGTAAAGTGGGCTTACTTAGAAGTAATATAAATGATAATTTGCGCCATTGTTCTCCGGCTCAACCGACCTGCAGCATTAACAATCATTAACGTCGAATGAAGGATCTGCGCACAAAGTTCGATTCTGAGCAACCGTTGCGCGTTCTAAGAGAGAGAAGAGAACGTAAGTCCTCTTTGAAAATTCATACAAGAAACTGCTCAGCGGGCAATACTCGAGGAAAGTATATCGTCGTTGTTGGTGAAAACGCGATAAATAATTTCCCACCGACTGGCCGGCTTAAATTTGAAGTTGCGCCGAGAGATTTGTTGTTGAAGTGTCCAAGTTATTAAAGCGTTTGAGCACGGCAAATATATAATAATTACACGAAATAGGTAAATATTAATATTGATATTAATACTAAACAGCAAATTTACAGGCTATACCATTATTATTGAATTCAATTTACCATCGCAAATACGCAGTGCAATTATGTGCACGTTGATTTGTCACTCGATGGCTTCGCGATCTTGCCGCTGTTGTCGATTCACGTGGGAAAATGCTTTATTCGAGAACCTCATCAAAATCTAGGCAAATGCGTGCGGAAAAATGGTCTCGTAAAATTTTATGCAACTAAAAATTTTAAAAATGCACATGGCAAATGCACGAATCTGTTCACTGATAAATAATTCCGTTGGCGCGCGCACACACACACACACACGAAAGAGGCTTCCGCTGTATTAAATTTGTGGATATTTATATCCGCTATCGCGGCATATGTTTTGGATCACGTATGCGCACGTATGCGTACACTGAAAAAAATCTGGTTGCATTAATTAGAAATCCATAATAGGTTCAACCAGTCTGCCTATTAGAAAATGGACGAATCAGAATTCCTTTAGGAATTCTATCATATCTATCATACGTCTTGTTGGTACAATCAAATCATTTTTCTCTGCATATGTGTGTGTATGTACGCGCGACACGAAACACATACAATAATGCACGCCGTAAGCCCGAAGCCTCTCAATTTACGAAGTTAAGTAAGCGCAACGGCAGTGCAATCGGCAAGATCAAAGTCTATTAATTGCATCCCTCAATTCAGAAGCGGCCAAGGGTCGCCGTATTCGGCGGTATTAACTCCTTCGAATTCGGTTGCCCGCCGGCTTTTCTGAGACGTCTCACGGGGCACCGCTGCGATTTGGTTTCTCTCGCGAAATAGTTCCGGACCCCCAAATAATTCCTTCCGCTTTGGGCGGAGTTAATCCCGGCGGATCATATCGCATTACTTTGGAAGCTTAAGGCAGTAGTACAGTGGACCCGGTGACAGTGGTACCAGCACAGTACCGGTAGACATCAGTGAGAGAAGGGGTGAGGCATGGGCCAAGGGGACAAGGAACAGAGCGAGGACCCGGGGAGATCCGGGGTGACACCGGGGTGGAAAGCGAGGCAGACAGACCGCCGCGGAGGGTGAGGAGGGGACAGCGACGGAGAATTCCAGAAGATCCTCGCGGATTACGTACGTGATTGTACGACAGTGACGTCACGACGTGGCCATTGTTCCCGCAGTAATATACGAGCGGGCATAATCCTCAAATTACGTTCCCGTAACGCGACGCTTCCGTCCGTCCGTTTGCGCCCGGCTCGGGGCTAGTCGCCCCCGGCCGCGGTACGCGCACGATAATAGTTTCCTGCATAATAGTTTACTAATGGCGCCTTCATTATCATATGGGCCATCGTCGCGCCGCCACGCACATACAGATTAATACACACGGCTGCCCCCAGCACCCCGAGCCACCTCCGGGGATGGTCTGGTACGTTGCGCGACGCGATTCCCGTTCCGCGCCCGGCTTCGTCGCCGACGTTCGTTGCGAATGGTCTCACGCGGACGCGCGTGAATCCACCGCGGATATCCGCGTGGATGATTATTGGAGAGAGGAGAGCCATCCGAGTGCCTTAGTTTCTGATTTTACAATACGATTCGATGGTGGAGCTCCATTTCCGCACAGCTTCCGGGTTAATCCTTTAAACGCAGCGCTTAACTTCGACAGTCAAGCCTGTGTCCGCTTGCTAATGCGCAAGGAGATTATCTGTTCGCTTGAAATGTTTCTATATATTGAAGAGAAGCTCGTTGTTTAACTGCGATAATTTAAATATTGCAATAATTAAGACTTTTGATAATTATTTATAGGTTCTTGTTGGGAGGGAACAATCAATGTTCACAGCAATGCGCTACATGTTATTTTCTAGCTTTTCTTTTTTTTTTAATTTATGACGAGTGGATTGCATGATTTACGTTTAAGGACTAATCAGGTATCCGGGCGTTTTTATGTCAAACTCATCTGTCAGCACGATGTAATGGGAGCGGTAAAATCGGCCATTCGCGTTCGCGATTTTACCAGTCGATGCCCATCGACGGTGCGTTTGATAAACGCCACATCAAAGCGCTTTACGTCAAGAGTGAATCGACATTTTCACCGAGCGTGCTCGCGCCGCGAACGTCAGCGCTTTTAGCATAAAAATTTGCGGATATATACATATATATACATATGCATAAAAAAAGGGAAGAGCGGGGGATGGAGACCGATACAGCCGTGACGTGCGTTGTCGCGTAAAATTGCCGCAACGAGGGGAATTCAGGACGGTGGCGGTCGCCCTCCCGTCTCGTTATTGTCTCGCGAGAGATAAAGCCGCGCGTTCGATTAATAACGACGAGCAAGATCGATGGACGGATCGTCGGGCCAACGCTTCTTGAAGCGCGCATATTTCACGAAACGTCGTAATTACGATCGACTTAACTGATAAATCTAACGTCGTTCCGCGCGCGTCCGCGAATACCGCGAATAATCCGATACGTACGTACGTTCCCGGCATTAGTCAGCGCGTAGAAATATATCGGCGGATCGAGATCAGCCGCCTCGTACGCCGGAAATCTCGATGGAAACTCGCGAGAGCACCGACATCGTTGGGGGGATAATGACGTCTCTCGAGGTTCCGACCGAGACGAGAAGTTCTCTCTCTTCGATATCGTCGACATCCTCGAAGCGACATATGTGTCCTGATTTCGATAATTCTCCGCTGGGTTTATTTACCAGAATGATTGGGATCTGTTGCGTTAGATGACTATCGTACTAGAATCTGATATGCGTGTCTCAATCTTGATGAAGATGTAGAAGATACAAAAAAAAAACGTGACTTCAACCCGGAAAGTAGAACTGATAATGGAAGACACGTCGGATAGCCTGCTCCATTCCTGACTCTTGTAAACGTTATTACGTTAATCATTGATGCCTTCGAGCTAGCCAATCCGAGTTTTAGGCGGTTTGAGACCAGACGTTTCTTGCTGTTTCATGGAAAGAATGAAGGATTCAACAAGCGAATCAACTAAAAAGTCTGGACAGAAGCTCCGTTTGATTTCTCCAATTCATGGATTATCAGTCAAGTAAGGTGGTAGAAACCAGGCCGAGTTGATCGCGAGAGAGCCAGAAGAAACAAATAAAGAGAGAAAGATCAATCTCAGTAGTACTTCTACTCATCTTTGTAATTTCATAAGGGAGAGAGATCGTTGGCACAACTCCCAAGCTGCCATGCGAGAGTGAGAGAGAAAGAGGAGAAGAGAGGGTGAAGGATCGTCGAGATTTCCGCCTCCGTTCTTGTCGATTCTTGCGCAGTTGCCGGGCGGAGTGCCGGCCGGGTTACATGACCTGGAAATAAGTTGAAAGCGTTGTAAACCATGCAGCAGTTCCTCAGATCGCAACGTACGACAAACGAGTTGCCGACCTGATGGAGAGAGCCTTTGACCCTCGGCGCAGCACTCAGCGCAGTACGCTATCGAGAACGCAGATGCGGTCGAAAGGTCGCGTGCACATATGTGTATATCTATGTGTGCGCTGGGATGTTCCACAGATTTACCGATCCAGATTTACGATCTTTCGGTAGAGAGAAACGGCCGAAGTTCGAGCAAGCCGAGAAACCTAATGACCGCATCGCGATTCAGTCTCTGCTTCTTTCGTGTGCGAGACAACAAGGATGCGCAAATGCATCACTCGCGACCGCGAAGATATCAGTTCCGCTCTGAAGACGGCGGTCTTTGAGAAAACAACATGCTCTGTCGAGAGAAACGACAAAATATTTCGGAACCTTCAATCTTCTCCTTATATTGTAACGTGCGTTGCGTTGTACGCGGAAACGCGAAAGAGGTCACGTATGTATAAAACGACACCTCATTTTAATGTGCTTACGTCGAATTCATTTCGCGAAATTCTTACGGTAACACCGTGCAAACATTGCGTGCGTCTGAGTAAATCGCATAAACATATTGGCAAAATGTTGACTCGAGTCGTTCTAACATTTAATTTGAATTTTATTCAACGATGCAGCAATCCCATTTCAATATCGTGATAATTAAGCGATCTGGCAACAGTTGTTTGATGCAACAATTGATACAATAATTACAGTTGTACTAGTTCACTGATTGCGCAATAAATCGCAAGCCGAGTGTACAAACAAGCAGCAATCAGAAATAAATGAACTTTCTCGTCGATGATCGTCAACCGGAAACGCTCGAGTTTTTTTCGGGGTGACACCGTCGGTGTAAAATTAATTATACCTGCCTTAACGGGTGAGTGATTTCGTTTGGTGCACAGCGGATGCACAATGTCTTGCCTTCCGAATGCGCGAGTGTCAGAGGCAACGACGAGAAAATGCTCAAACGGATACGGCAACACATGCAAGCGGTTGATGGGGCACTCCAGCGAAAGCAAGACATAACTAACTTGGAAACTACGCGACTTGCAGCCGTAATCCTGCCGGATCCTTGATTTCCACGGTCTGCGTTTCAACAGCACATGCATCACTGCCTCACTAGTTAGGACGTAATACTTTCCGCAAAATCGAACGCATTTTGATACACTCTCACCTGTTTAATTGTTTGTTTGTGTACTCTGCCGAGAGCGTTAAAGTCAACTCTCGCGAGTCTGATTTTTCAGCAAACGAGCTGTGAATTTGTAAAGCGATTTCGCTGAAAAATCGTTTCCAATGTTATTTGTATAAGTATTATATCATCTTTCTGGATAGATTGGGAATTTATTATTCGTTTATACAAGACAATATACATAACAGATCGTTATGTGTATATAGTAAAATAATAAGTAAAATAAGTATATTTATTGATTATTTAATTAATCACCTGTCTTATATAATAAATAACTCCAATTTGTTTGGCGCATTTAATTATTCAATTTTATAATAGATAGATTTTGTTTTTATATCTTGATATTTTTGTACAATTACCATTAAAAGGTAAAATATAGCATAAATTTGAAGGAAACTTTATCATTGAATGAAATTGTAGATTTCTACTACAACACTATTAATAATATGGGCAACGAGGAACCGGAATACAAAAGTTATAACAAAAGTTATCTTGTGTAGGCAATATCATTGATGATACACTTTTAAAAACTAACAACCGTAGGTACGCTTTTTGAATCCTGCGAAAGTAATATAAATTCCCGTTAAAGATAACGTCCTATATAATCTATGCTTGGGATAAGATGTAATACTAAATTTATTGAAAGAATATCATAAATACATGTCATAAAATAAAATTCAGATAAAATTTTAAAAAATTTTTGCATTATTTATCCGAATAAATGAAATTTAAATTTAATTCTGCGTGGCCTCCTTAGAAGTGTTACGTTCTGAGGGTTAAATAGGCCCCCTAGGTAGGGTAAATGAAGAATGGAACCGATCGTCGGTGTGACAAACGCAACACCCCTTTTCCTCAGACTGGAGTTGTATGAGAAGAGTTGCCTCAGATAAAATATAAATTCTATAAATAAATCATAAATATTGGATTGAATGAAAGATCATCCGTATCGACTTATTTAGGAAAATTCGAATACAAAACTGTGTTAATTCTCAAGAGAAAGCTAGAGTCTGTATTACTGACAAAATTGATGAATTTTTGTAAAGGTTCTTTTTATTAGTTGTTGCAGAATAAAAAATCTTTTCCACGAATAAAGTATACACAGTATACTTTATTGCACAGTAATGCATAGAAAGAGTTTATGTTAAAAATGAGAAAAAGTTCGGAAATTATAGTTTTCTTATCGGCTTGTTGCCTAATCTCGTACAATAATGTGTTTAATACAAAAACGGAGAAGATTCTTGAAGATTCCGAAATATTTTTTGTTTTAATGCTTCAGAATACTTTTTTTACATCTCGTTTCTTGTTTCTAATAAAACGAACAAGAAAAAATAAAGAATATTTCGAAGCATTTTTCTATAAATATCACGTCTTCCCGATATGTCGGTAAAATGTCAATTATTTATTTTTAGTTCCATCTAAATAATGGCGTTCTCGCGATGGAGTTCGCCAGTCTCTCCAATTTCTCTTTAATACCGGTCAACCACTTCAAGACAATAAAGCGTTTCACCATTTCCAATATATATTTGAACTCGAAACTCAAGAAAGAAGAAATTACACCGAAACTATTATTTTTCTCAAGAAAGAGAGAGAGAGAGGGGAGAGTGGCCCTTAAGTTTTTATAACTCTGTTATCCTAGCACGCGTCGCCCGAACTAAGGGGACCACGTGTCGTACGAATCTTCACGAACGTAGGGGACCAAGTATAAAGTTCAAGTGTACTATTCGTTATCAGGCGATTTAAAGTTCTTATAAGAATGCACAAGTACGAGAAATAACGGAGAACGGTAAAACGTGGCGAGGTAAACATAGACTTTCATGTATATAACAATCGCAATGTCATCACATTACCGACCATCGTATTAGTGGGTGATAAAGCTATCTGGACAAAGTTTAGATAAACCTATCGAAATGAAAATTTAGATAACTCTATCATACACTAATACGCAGTCAGGCTAGTTATACTGGTCGCGCGCCGTCTTCGTCTCAGTTCGACTCAAGCTTCCATCAGACGAGTTACGGCCACTTTAGGTAAACTGTTATTACACTGCACGGCTGTGTTTGAGACGCGAGAGGAAGAGAGAGGATAAGTAGAGACGCACATTTCGCATGCCTTGAGAAAGTATAACGCGAAGCTTATTAAATAAAGAGTGCACTCGCGAACGTTCATGTTCTGTACTTGTATTAACCGAGATCACTCCGAAATAGGAAAATAATAACATTATAATATTGTGATTTGATGAGTATTTTTTATATATTTATATTTACATTGTATTTTTGTTTCTTACCAGTACAGTCCTATAATTTATTTATTATGAGAGATTGTACTGATACCAAATAAGAGAAGTTTCATGAAATTTTGAGGAGTGAGTCGAAAGATGTGGTCAGATAAATTAAATTTTTATCGTATCTTTCTTCCGTAAAAATTTAGGAACTGGTTTAGCAAAATTCTAATAAACTTAAATTCATATTCTGGCAAAATTATAAGGCAAATAAAAGATAAAAATGTTTTAAATACA
Organism: Ooceraea biroi; assembly: GCF_003672135.1. Classification (NCBI taxonomy): domain Eukaryota; kingdom Metazoa; phylum Arthropoda; class Insecta; order Hymenoptera; family Formicidae; genus Ooceraea; species Ooceraea biroi. The sequence goes on from NC_039512.1 coordinate 2,961,634, forward strand.
TGAAGATTAACGAAACGTATCAATAACATATGTATGTAATATACTTATTATCAATAAAATGTCTTTAACGTATATAATTATTCCCGATAAATATCTAAATATCGCATTTTTGTATTCTTTCGAAAGAACTATTTCGATAATTTCGATGAATAAGGTATGGTGAGTTAATGTTATTTGAAAGATTGTGTTTATCAAGAATTACTTCATATAATGGTAATCTTTCCCGTTATATCGCAAACTCTTTTTATAGCTCATGATATAACTGAACTTTTCTTTTTCTTATTTATCTCTTTCTCTTCTCGTCAAAAGAATGTATTATAGAATAAGTACGTTCCATAAAATCATAAGAGAATTAATAGATTGAATTGAAAGTAATTAGAATTATTAATTGCAATAGAATAATATGGAATTATGTGAAGATTTTTTTCTTCTTATCATTAAAGAATGCCTAACTTGCTTAATATATATAATGCGTATATTAATAATAGGATAATAATATTATCTCCTCAATAATTACTTAATACCGCTTAATAATTAGAATGTAATGTAACACAGATATTTTTTGTCATTAGAAACTGAATTTGGACAACGCTTCGATAAATAATCAAAAGTAAATTGCCCCAATATGGATGCCATGAAACGCGGTTGGTTTAGTGAGATAAACAATTTCTGGCCTGGCGTCGCGTTGTCGCTAAAAGTAAATGAAATTCTGTATATAGGACGTTCGAATTTTCAAGACATCTTGTTAGTACAAACGTGAGTGCTTCTATGTGATATAATCTTGTTTTAAAATATATTAGTTTACATATATATTACATATTTTATGGTAACTTGAATGTTTTATCAATCATAAAAATGTTCCATTTGCAGACAATCACACGGTCGGGCTTTGATGCTTGATGGCATAATCCAATGCACGCAAAGAGACGAGTTTTCCTATCATGAAATGATATCGTACTTACCGCTCTGCTGCCATCCTAATCCTGCAAACGTAAGTGATGATAATAATTAATATATTGATTTTTAAGTGTAAAATATTTCATTTTAATTAATGAAAGCAATATTATTAAATAAATTTCAATTAGTGCCGTCCTTTAAAAGTATACACGTCTGTGAGTCGCGCGTCTGATAGTGTGCACACGTGATTCGGATTTGCTCTGTGTGTATATGTATGTGCACGCAGTATGTATATCGCATTTTCATCATTAATTACAGTTAATGTTCGAGTTGCTTTCCTTTCACTGCTTGATAGGTCTTAATAATTGGAGGCGGCGACGGTGGGACTGCTCGAGAGGTCGCAAAGCATCCGGATGTGCAGCAGATCACGTTGGTGGAAATCGACGAGATGGTGATCAATGTATCTAAAGAATATATGCCATTTTTAGGTTCGGGTCTGAACAATCCGAAAGTAAAGATCTCTATTGGTGACGGTTTCAAATTCCTGAAGAGCCACCCCGGCGAATACGACGTCATTATTACTGACAGCAGCGATCCCATAGGTAAGTAGTCGCGCAACCCCACATGGCTTTCAAATATGTTCAAGTTCTTTTAAATTCTTTCACAAAGAAGGAAATATAAGCTAAACACTCCTGCATGTGTTTCTCCAACTTGAGACACGCGATGAATGATTACTGATAGCTGCGATGTTTCGTGTAGGTCCCGCCGAGCACCTCTTTGAACAATCGTATTATCAATTGCTGAAGACAGCATTGAAACCTGGAGGGATTATTTGCAGCCAAGCTGGCACGGCGTGGCAGAACGTACACCAAGTGCACAACACTTTCTTGCATTGCAAAAGCGTGTTTCCGGTCGCCGCTTACGCAGTAACGACCGTACCGACTTACCCCACGGGTCAGATTGGCTTCGTTCTCGGAAGCTCAGATAGCGTTAGTATTAAACACAGTGTACATAATGACGGCAGTATAATTAATTTATGGATTAATTATTGTCTATATAAATATTGTCATTTCATAATTTAGATCTTAAATTTTGGAGTAATTACATATTTATTTAAATTTATGATTTTTTAGCTAATATAATAAAGAAAAGGTTGTCAAATTTAGACTATCGCCTAGGTTGGATCACTACTGTTACTTGTTATGTGCAGCAACTGTAGGAATCGCTGTGAGTGCTTTCCGCGCCCCTGGTATTTAGCCTGTGACCAGGTATATCTTTAATGACTCTCAACGCACATTCAGCGATTCCTACAGTTGCTGCACATAACAAGTTACAGTAAGTACAGTGGTCCAACCTAGACGGTAGTCCAAATTCGGCAACTTTCTCCTATATGCGTGTTAGTAGAAGCTCTTTAACTTACTTATGTATGTTACAGTTCACGTTTTTGCAGTTTCAATTATTAGTTCAATCAATTTTGAATTAGTTCGATGAAACGAAGATATCGCAATTTCGTAAAATTAATTATTTCTCTCCAGCAAACGGACTTGACGACACCGTTGAAAATATTCAGCGAGGAAGAGCTCAATCGTATGGAAATGAAATATTATGATGATAAGATACATCGGGCTGCTTTTGTCTTACCACGGTTCGTAAAAAAGGAATTGAACGATGACCTACTCTAGAGATGATTTGAAATATTTGTTAGTTTTAAGCAAAACGATTGTTGTAAAGCTTGTTTACAATCATACATCTATGAACAAGAAATGAAATGTTTGCACAGTTCTGTAATCTCGCCAAAAAATAAAATATTTGGTATAATTAGTAATAGTTTCTTTAAAAAAAGTACTACAAGATCTTTGGTTATTGATCTCCAAATTTTTAAATATAACAAGTGTTAGTGTGTGTGAAGCAGGCGTATCATTTCGCGGAAAATCATTAATTATTGAGAGTTCTGGCTAGCTTTTTAATAGTTCTAGAGTTCCTGATAGGTTAAACACATAGTTCTGGCCATTAAAGCGAAAAAATCGCATAGTGCAAAATGAGACGCCAACTTCACGCAGCGTCTCACTTTGTCCTGCGACAGTTTCCGCCATAATTCCGGCTAGATTTTAAAAGATCTATAGTTCTACATGAGTTCTAGAAAGAGTTCTAGCGAAAAATTTTTTTTTCATCTTTTTATAATTATTAAAGCTAAAAAATGTTTAAGCGAATGACGACTGGTTAATTTCAGAGAGTTCTGTGCTTTATGAAATATTTCTCGTGTAGTTCTGAACGTATTTAACAATATTCCAAATAGTTCCGACCGCAAACATTAACAATTATTTAATAAAACATTTTTATCGTCCGAGAAAGACGGATATACGGAGATATGGGTGAGACGCTGGTCGATTTTCGAGAGTTCTGTGAAGACTAAAATATTTCTCGTGTAGTTCTGAACGTATTTAAGCGTATTCCAAAGAGTTCTGACCGCAAACATTAACAATTATTGAATACAAATTTTTTATGGTCCGAGAAAGACGTATCTACAGAGATATATGTGAGACGCTGGTCGATTTTCGAGAGTTCTGCTTATTCTAAAACAGTTCTCGTATAGTTCCGGACATGTACAATACCTTTCCAAAGAGTTCTGATAGGAATAACGATTAGAAAATTTTTGAAAAAATTATTTCGCCCAAAGAGTGGACGTTTTCGACTTTACCAGTGAGACGCTGGTCGATTTTCGAAAGTTCTGCTTATTTTAAAACAGTTCTCGTATAGTTTGTGATATGTACAATGCCTTCCCAAAGAGTTCTGACAGGAACTACGATTAGAAAATTTTTTAAAAAATTATTTCACCCGAAGAGTGGACATTTTCGACTTTACCAGTGAGACGCTGGCCGAAATGTCGAAGTTCTGGCTTTCCTAAAATACTTTTCGTATAGTTCCACACGTAATTATGAATATCTTAAAGAGTGCTACGCACCTGCAACATTGCACAATTTAAAAAAAAATTAAAACTGCTCGAAAAGTGAACTTTCAGACAGAAAAGGTGAGACGCTGGCCGAAATGTCGGAGTTCTGGCTTTCCTAAAATACTTTTATAGTTCCGCACGTACTTATGATTTTCCTACAGAGTGCCATGTATGAGAGGTGCATAGAACTCTTTAGGAAATTCATAAGTACCTTCGGAACTATACGAAAAATATTTTAGGAAAGCCAGAACTCCGACAGTTCGGCCAGCGTCTCACCCTTTTCTGTCTTAAAATGCACTCTTCGAGCAGTTTTAATATTTTAAAAAATTGTAGAATGTCGCTGGCGCATAGCACTCTGTAAGCAAATCATAAGTACGTGCGGAACTATAAAAGTATTTTAGAAAAGCCAGAACTCTGACATTTCGGCCAGCGTCTCACATATATCTCCGTAGATACGTCTTTCTCGTACAATAAAAATTTTTTATTAACTAATTGTTAATGTTTGCGGTCAGAACTCTTTGGAATACGCTTAAATACGTTTAGAACTATACGAGAAATATTTTAATCTTCGCAGAACTCTCGAAAATCAACCAGCGTCTCACTGGTAATGTCGAAAACGTCCACTCTATGGGCGAATTAATTTTTTCAAAAATTTTCTAATCGTTGTTCCTATCAGAACTCTTTGGAAAGGCATTGTACATGTCCGGAACTGTACGAGGACTGTTTTAGAATAAGCAGAACTCTCGAAAATCAACCAGCGTCTCACTGGTAAGGTCAAAAACGTCCACTCTTTGGGCGAATTAATTTTTTAAAAAATTTTCTAATCGTTGTTCCTATCAGAACTCTTTGGAAAGGCATTGCACATGTTCGAAACTATACGAGAACTGTTTTAGAATAAGCAGAACTCTCGAAAATTGACCAGCGTCTCACATATATCTCCTTAGATACGTCTTTCTCGTACGATAAAAATTTTTTATTAAATAATTGTTAATGTTTGTGGTCAGAACTCTTTGGAATACGCTTAAATACGTTCAGAACTACACGAGAAATATTTTAGTCTTCACAGAACTCTCGAAAATCGACCAGCGTCTCACCCATATCTCCGTATATCCGTCTTTCTCGGACGATAAAAATTTTTTATTAACTAATGAATAATGTTTGCAGTCAGAACTCTTTGGAATACGCTTAAATACGTTCAGAACTACACGAGAAATATTTTAGTCTTCACAGAACTCTCGAAAATCGATCAGCGTCTCACCCATATCTCCGTATATCCGTCTTTCTCGGACAATAAACATTTTTTATTAACTAATGAATAATGTTTGCAGTCAGAACTCTTTGGAATACGCTTAAATACGTTCAGAACTACACGAGAAATATTTTAGTCTTCACAGAACTCTCGAAAATCGACCAGCGTCTCACCCATATCTCCGTATATCCGTCTTTCTCGGACGATAAAAATGTTTTATTAAATAATTGTTAATGTTTGCGGTCGGAACTATTTGGAATATTGTTAAATACGTTCAGAACTACACGAGAAATATTTCATAAAGCACAGAACTCTCTGAAATTAACCAGTCGTCATTCGCTTAAACATTTTTTAGCTTTAAAAATTATAAAAAGATGAAAAAAAAAATTTTTCGCTAGAACTCTTTCTAGAACTCATGTAGAACTATAGATCTTTTAAAATCTAGCCGGAATTATGGCGGAAACTGTCGCAGGACAAAGTAAGACGCTGCGTGAAGTTGGCGTCTCATTTTGCACTATGCGATTTTTCGCTTTAATGGCCAGAACTATGTGTTTAACCTATCAGGAACTCTAGAACTATTAAAAAGGGAGCCAGAACTCTCAATAATTAATGATTTTCCGCGAAATGATACGCCAGCTTCACACACACCAAGTGTTACGGAAATTCTCTGTTATCTGGCAATGATTATTATTGAAAATTGCCGACAGTGAATATAGTGTGTTCCATAACTATTAAAATTATCGAAGAACTTTGATATGGCCGATCGTCGGTATAAAGAACATAAGAGACACGTATCATTCCAAATACATACATGAAAAAAAAATATTCTGTGCATTTGCACTTAATCTTTATATCACAAAGAGAGAATTTTAATAAACAGAATCTTATCGCTCAATTCGCGTCACGATTATTGCTTTATTTTTGAAATATAATTCTAATATAATTAATTAAAAGCTCATCTACATATGTGAATGACATTAATATTAAATGATATGGACTGCGTTGTTATGAAATGTAATAAAATTACCCGTAACTAGTTACACGTCGGGATTAAAGATACTACCATCGTCTAGACGATGTCTTTATATTGAATCAGTCAAAAAGTTCGATATTTGCGTCAAATTTTACTTTATTTCATTTAATAATAGAAACAGATTATTCATCAGCCAAGTAAGGACCATCGCCTATGATCAGATATTATTGTCTATGATATGGATATTATCAACATTATCAATTGTTGTTCATATTACATATATCGAACCGAACTGTTAGACTGACTCAATACATAAACGATGACTATGAAGCATCACATCGCGGCGCCAAGCGTTGTCACAACGCTACGTCCGCGGGATCTCACGATCTCGTTAATCCCGAGCTCTCGATTGGATCCTACCACCCATAGGAAGCTGCGGAAGAACACCAAGGAAAGCACTATCGCTCGTTCGCGGAATCGCGCGATAATCAACATATTCATGAATTAACCGGCCGAGTTAGCTCGGCCGGACAGCCGAGTATACATATATTTCAAAGTAAAATGAGGGTCCCGTGAGAAAAAGGAGTGGCGACCACTTCTCGCCACCACCTCTTCCACCCCCGGGAAACCCTCTGTAAACATCCGATTTGCGGGATTTTATTCCGAGTCCCGGCAGAGGCGCGGCGAGTCGCGCGGATGTATCTTCGCGCGGCAATCCCGAGAGCCGATGCTCGAATCCACCAAAGAGAGAGCCCAGGCAGAGCCCTTTAATCCGGTGCAATCTTTCCCAGTGGGGGGAAGGTTGCAGAGCGCGCCGAGAGATTGAAAGAATATTTAGCGCTTCTCTCGCGTCGCATCCCTCGTTCTCTGACGCAGCCCAGCAGCCCGCTTCATTCGGTCTGCGCTCCGCGCGCATGGATACCCGCTTTTCACTCGCGTTCCTATCACGCCCGGTTCAGATTGAAGAAGCCTCACGATCACCAGGTGCTCATCGTCGCGACGAGCACTGCCGCCCAGAAATGATTACCCGGCCGGGTATTATGCGCCGCGGTATCGCCGGATCGTCATCTTCGTCGCATCGCGGGCTTCGAGCGCGTACGCTTGCCTCGCGGCGAGATGAAATGTCGGCCGCGCGTGTATGGATATCGTCGCGTTCCTGTCGGTTCACTCGATCCATTAAGAATCATGTAGCATCAAGGAAAGCGTAAAATTAGCGAAGAAAAGAAGACTCCGATTTCCTAAATGATGGAAAAGCTTTTTCATCAGAAGACAGTCGACCGGAACTATCGACCTGAGGACGTACCTACGTGTTTTCCGATTCGACCACAGTCTCTTTCGACAATGATTATTGCGTTCATTCTCGTTTGACGCGTCGTCGTCGACCAAGCGTTCTCTCAAAAATATTAATCCTTTCACGCAAGGGACGTGCGAGAGAAAACTGTGAGCCGCAAATGCGACCCCGAGAGATCCCGGGCGCAACGATACATGTTATAATACGCATGTACGAATGCGTGTCGCGCGCATATGCGTGTGCAGCTTGCGTCACTCAGCTTCGCTCCGAGTTGCTCGACGAGGGCAGCCGCTTCGACGGACAATCGATTTTTTGGACATCCGACGCGCTTTCGATTTGCGCGGGATGTATGTAGGTCGAACGTCTGCGTCTCGTCAGCGATATAGACTGCGAAGGGTAACGCATACGCGACTGGATCGGGCCTAGATTCTTTGTTTCTCTTTTCTTTTCTTCTCTTTTCTGTCTTTCTCTTTCATTGATTCGAATCGTCTTATTGCGAGCGTCTAGACCGCTCGTAAAACCGGCCGAAACTACACGATCCATCTTGGCGTCCCGAAATACCGCGTCCGTCGCCGGAATTACGTGACGCGTCTTGCTTCGTCGTTTAATTCGACTTGTTTCCTCGCGGCACCGTTCCAGGCTCTTGAAGTAGAGTCTGCTCATTACGTAACGCTGGAGAAAAAATACGGTGTGCAACAGGCAGACGAGGGCAAACGATGCCGGCGTCGTTTCGTCCGACAAATGATGCGGCGCGGTGCGCATCACGTAGTAATAAAGTTATCGTATTTGTCCCGGGCCCGAAGCAACCCGTCACGTGTGTTTGGGAACGGACATTGCGTGCCAATATTGCTAACACTGGCCGATCATTAAACGCAGATTGCGCGAGCCACGCACGCGGTATTCATCCACGAAACTCGATTATGTCGATACAAATAACGGTGTCGTTACGAGTGCGCCATGGAAAACGTGCTCTTCTGGTGCCTGGGGGAATATTTTTGACGATGCTCGATCGCGAACTTCGTATCAGGTTGGCACTAAAAGTGCTCAAGGTTTATCGCATTTGATCATAATATTAGAGAAAACACAAAATTATAATTTTTGCTCATCGAAACAGTTACTTCGATACATATAGGTACTTCTTTCTAGAAACAAGTTTCTGTGTGCCAAACTTGTAAAATCTTTCTTAGATGATTTCTGATTTCTTGGAACTGCTAAATTTCATGACGACACCGGAAAGCGGCGAATCTTTTGCGCCAATCTAATATTAACAAGATGTAAATTATTTCTTTTTTTCTTTTTAACGACATCGATTATATAAATAAAGTTATGATTGTTAGATTCTAACAATGCGAGGTTTCCCCTGAAATAAGTTACCAGGGTGCGCGTGGTATCCTCGTAAGTAATAATACGCGACATGACCGAATCGGGAGCTAACTAATAAAGTGATTTATAGGATGAAGTTTAATTAGAGAGTCTCCTGTTATTCCAGAAGAGCTTGCTAGGTCGTTAACTATGCTTAATCTCCACAAACGATTTCTCTTCGATGTTCCTACATGCATTTCGTAACGCCGCAATAGCCTGACCATCTGTCTATATGACAACTGCTACTTACTGGTTAACATAGAGCGGATCGGCGGTCCGCTCGCCCCCGCGGGATCCATAAATTGTCATAAGTTGAAGAGTCTCTTTATAAATCATGCTATGGATCTTCTTCAGCCATTGGTACGATCCGCAAACCGACCACGTCTCTAAATTCTCACAAAATTTATTCCACGTACTTTTATGTTTTAATAATATTTCAATAAGATGATATAATATTGCAGTAATAATTTTTAATTATACTGCTTAAGTAATTAATAATCTTAGAAAGCGGGCATGTAAAGAGAACAACGTGCAGAGAGCGTTATTTATGCTTTATGTATACTTTTAGTACATATTTATATCTTTTTGATACACATAACGTCCTCTCACGTGCGTCTCTTTGATAAGTTCGATTGGCAAACTTAAACGTTCTCCAAGTCTACAAACGCAAACTTCATATCTAGTTCCCGGCGGAGTGTATAAGCATCCGGGTGATCGATAGGATAGTTTTTTTCATTGGTACACCCCGCCGTGCCAGAGCGAGCAACGAGAAAGTATAAAAAAATAAAGCAAAAAGAGGGAAACGGCAGAAACGACACAACGTCTTGGTATTTCGGGAAAGTATCCTTCTGCGGACGATTTCCAAGTCTAGTCGACGCAGTCGAAGGTTATGAAGTCATTTTCGAACGCGAGTCCTGAGCGGAGAGTCCTGGAATTCTGGTGGTGGAGAAAGAAACTTTCCTATCCACCTTAAGTTCTATTATGGCGCGCCGAGGTTATAACATCCCCCTGTAACTTTGCAGATCGTACAATACGCGCCCCGCCGAATTTATTCGCCGTGATATTTTCTCGCCGCCGGGAAACTTTATCCCGTAATCGCGATTGGCTCGGTGTATGTACATCGTCGGGGATTGAGTATGATGGTGAATTACATCGAGCGACGATTGAGCAAATTAATTAAGACTCTAAATCCCGCGATAAATCACGGTGATGATAGTGAGAAATCGAAGTCGACACTCTTATCTTCATTTATCTATAGTTTCATAATAATAATATATTTGATTCGACAACAATACTCGTGTCTGCATTTAATCTGTAATTTAATGATAATGATGCATTTAATTGAGACTCTTGTCTTGCATCTGGAATTTTTATTTTCTTCTTCTTCCATCCTTTTCTTCTCCCCTTACTCTCTTTCCCCAGAATGATTGTGATGGATTCGCGATCTCATTGTTTTCCATAGAGCGCCTTGCAACAGTGAGCAGAAACGCGAAGCAATTTGAGTATCCTTAATTATTTGCGGCATTTGCGATAGCACTTTGGCAATTGGGGATTGTCACACAGAGCGGCCGACCAGCAGTAAATCGCGACAGCCAGTGGTCCGAATCGGCTTAAGATCGTTATAATCCTGCCATATTGAGCCAGTAGACACTCGGTCGATCCATTTCTGGGTTAATGAATTATCGATGAAACGGCAAATCGACACAGCTGCGGGAAGCTGCGCCGTGATCGATATCTCCGCAGGGCCCCGAGTCTCGCAATCACGAAATTTCGAGGCGGATTTCAGGAATCAACGTGGTTGCAACTGCGTCTGATAAGCGTGCACCAGCCTATGCATCGCACAATGTTAATGTATGGAAAAATCTACGAAAGGAATTTTCATGGCCGGTTTCTCATTTTCTTTCTCTCTGTCCCTCTGACTTTCTCTCTCTCTCTCTCTCTCTGCGTCGCGCGCGTCACCCGATTTTGATGGATGAATTTTCGGGTTAACGAAGACTTTACGGACATATGAAAGCCGCTAAAATCCGTCGAGCGTCGATCAATTTCACGGTATTAAAAAGGAGGAGGCGCAGGATTTTGAGCGCTTTAAACGCGTCAAGCAGTAGCGGCGCGACACCAAAATCTTATTTTCGAAGAATCGTCGACGACGATTGATATGTTTAACGGAGGATTATTAAACAAGATGTTATTTATCTCACTTTCCCATATAAAAATTCGAAAACAAAATAATTTTATACTTTTACAAAAAATCTTGATCATAAAAATAATGTTGATGCAGCAAGTATTGCCCCCTTAATAATCATCTCTCTTTTTAGTAACAAAATATTTCAAGTCGAATAATCTTATTAAAGTACATAAAACAAACTCAGCTAACTCAGCTTTATACTATAATTACAACAAAAGTTAGAGCGCGCGCTTATTTGTATTAATTTCATTATTTATTAAACGTTTCCGTTGCGCAAAGATTTAGAAGCACCAGAAAAGCGAACGAGAAGCAAAAACGGAAGAACTATACAGTCGATCGGTAGGATATCCGGAAAGTATGATGAGCGAGGCGGAGGCGCCCTTGGCTTACTGTTTTGCAGCTGGCTGTCAGGTAATTTCTGCGATGCAAAACTATTACAGAGAACTGTGTCGGTTTACGGCAACGCAACAAAGGCTATTCGATTGACGAGAGATAGACAGCTTTTTTCCCCAAGTTTTTCGCACCGGAACACAGCGTGCCGGAACTGTCACCTTGCAGCGCCGGCGCGCGGATGTGAGTTCCATCGCGCCACTGCAGCCGATAAATGCAAACAAATAATAATTGATTTAACGGTGGTCAGTGACGTCATCTGCTCGATGTGACCGGGAAATGTTAACTGAGACATAGGACCGGATACCTCGGCAGCATCAAGATTTAGTTAACGGCTAACAGCCACTCTCCGCGCGCTCCAAATTTAGATACTCCCGCTTCGCGATTGATCGAAACGGCTGTGCATTATCGATACATGAACATGCTGCGCCGATGCGTGTCGCGGTGAATACATTATTAATTCACGCACCGTTATTTGTGTGCTGGTAGGATAACGATGAATGAATAAAATAGGAAATTGCTAAATTAGGGGCAGAGGAGGGGAATAATCTTGGGCGTGTGCATGAATCTCTTGGTTCTTTTTCAAAAATTCTCGCCTTGCTGTCAGGATACATCAAAAGACAATATTGCATCGTATTACGTAACATTTGGAAGACTAACAATGATATTTCAAAATACTTCAAAAGAAGGTCTTCAGAAGAACGAAAATATATTTCAATATTAAATAATTTTTCTAGCGCGTCAAGAAAGAAATTAAGAAAGACATTAAGAAATTACTGAAGCTCTCGCATGCATCAATCAAAACTTCCATCCCTCACTAAATCGCGCATCGCATGTGCGTCTATTGAAATTTGCGCCGCGTCCTTTGCGCAATCGAACGCGAGACAGTTTAATTAAGCCTAATCGATGCGCCACGCGCGTGCGAGCGGTTTACGCGCGCGCGGATAATGTTATACGGTGCCTGCCAATATTGTTAACGTCGGCCGATCATCGTGTCGAGATCGCGCGGGAGTTGCGGACACGCGACATGAACAAAACCGTGAAATGTCGCCGCGACAATGCGAGTATCGACTGCTAACCGTTGCGCGAGGTGCTGGGCGCGCATTGCGCGCGAAAGCGGACGGATACGATGGGTCTCCCTCGATGGATTGTCACGGCCAGATTTATATTATTGCAGAAACTGCGGTCTGGAGAAATGTTACAGCGCCCCGCATCTGCGTGCGAGCCGTAATGAGGGTATAATCCGAGCCAATTTAGGCGCGTCGATACCAGCCTTTCCGCGATATCGCGTACTAACGAATTCAATAAACTGCAATTCACTCTTCTCGCCTTTCTGTCCGCGATATACAGACGCACAAACATACGCTCGCGCATGTACGTTGCGATGTAGGGTATGCGCTATTGTACAATGTATAGAATACGTTACAACAACGATGAGAATGTAAAGAGAATATTTGCTATAATATATTCGTATAATGATTATACGAATATATTATAGCAAATATTCTATTTAATCATGATAAATGATTATACGAATTATTAATATCATTTCATTTATTAATCCATATCATTTCTCGAATTCCGTATATATATTTTTACATCTCGAACTGCTCGTTTGCTGCCCATTTATTCATGCCGCTTAGTGACGTCAGTTTAATCAAGAACGCCTGGTTCACCGCGTGAACAGAGAGTTTACGCGATGAATTACTGAGGCTACACCTTCCTCAAGGCTATCTGTAAATTGTAGCGTGGATACGTGGGGTGGGATTAACTAAATGAGGATATCTCGAGGAGGGATTAAGTGACTGTCTGTGCTCGCTCGTAAGCGAGGGGCATTAAGATTTCCGATTAATGTGCGCCCATCGATTCGGGGATCACGCGAGTATCTGCATAAAAGTAAGGAGATACGTTATCCGGCTGTCGAACTCCGGCTTCCAGGAGTTTCGGATGACCACATCCACTTCTGAACACTCACTTCCGCGAGACTGCGATTAATTGTCTCACTAGCGTGCGATTGTGCCTTACATCTTCTCGTCTAGATTTCTGTTTCTCCCTTTTCTTTATACTTTCTTTCTATTTCGTTTTCCATTTCCTTTCCATTGTCGGTTTTCATTCGGTTTCTTTTTCCCTACTCTTCCTATAAATTGTATCAAAAGGAACTTCGCAACTTTCGATGTAATCTTTAAAATAAGAGAGATGGTACATTTTACCGTGATACAGGAAGCGAGAAAGAGAAAGAACGAAAGAAAAAGGGAGAAGACAGAGGAAGGGGCTACGGTTGCGCATACGAGGAGCGCTCGTAAGCGGGCGATTTCGTTTGCAGCTATTCCTCATTGGATAGCCAGCCTGCGCAAACAGACGCTGGAGACAAAATCCATGAATATGCAAGCTCGATCTAGCGGCGCTGTTCATTTCTGAATATCCGATGAATTTACGCGCGAATGTTTTCCATGCATCGCTCAGGACTGTCTCGGTGGAATCGCGGCGACCACGGCCGGAATGAAGTAGCGCGAACGACGGCGTCACGTTATGTTGACCTGCATGAAGTGCCAAAGCAAAGCATAGCAAAGGATAGAGTCGAGATAGGATCGAGAAGTATGCTTGTACGCTTTTGCGTGTGTGCACGTGCGTGTGTATGTATTCGTGTTTATGCGAGCCAAAATTTGGATTCGTAAAAGATATTCGCAGAGTCAGGCGTTCGCGAGATACGATAGGTACGGATATGAAATTTCTCAGGACTTGTATATCAGTTCTCCCCTGCTGTCGATGTAGTATCACAGACATGTATGCTTCTTTTTTTCATTTTCTCTCGGGTGTGTAACTCTCTAAGTGTCGAATATTATTGTTTCAAAATAACTCGGAAGATATTTTATGATCTGTCTGCCGGCGCAATTTGCAATTTCTAGACGACGATATGTCAAGCAAGTCATATACATTGTAGAAAAAGAATGTTTGGATAAATTTCTTTATTTCGGTGTCTTGATATTTTATTATATACAGGGTGTTTCCTAAGTAAGTAGACAAACTTAAGGAGGATATTCCTTGGCTTATTTTAAGAAGAAAAGCTCATATAAACATATGTCCTAAACTGCTTTGTTTTCCAAAAAAAGTACATCACTATTTTCGTTCACTTTTCGGATAGCGTGCTTTTGCAGTTCGAGTCAACAGCGGTGGGGATGGAGTGGGGATGGTTTCGCGGCGCCGCAAGTGAACACTCGTTTCAGACTGCGCCGCGTGATCATTTCGAACATCTGTAAAAAAGGTATATCTTTGTAGTTATACATACAATAAATAGAGTTTCTTTTCCTAAACGTGATTTTTGTGGTTCAAAGTCATTTGAAGGTCAACATATTTATTCTGTATGGTTGAATTTGTTTTTTTACAAGCTACATCATTTCGTTAAGGAAAATATACCATCTCATTTAAAAAAATGTTCATGACCTTGATATCTTGTGAAAGGTCACATTAAAAAAAATAATTTTCTTACCAGAGTACTAGTCTCTTTGAAACGAACAATTTTCGTCCTTTGACTTTTTTCATATCATCAAAGGAAGCAGAGATATTCTAAGTGCTGCAGTTAGAGGAAACACCCTGTATAAGAGAAGGTGAGGAGGGGGGGGGGGAGAGAAAGAGAATCACTATAAAAAATCGCAGCGCTTTAGTTTCATTTTTCTCTATCAGCAACCAATTTCCAACGCGAGTTACGCGTATGTATGTATATTTCAGGGAAGCGTACAACATTGACTTTTTCGTTCGTTACGTTACGGTTAGCGTAACGAGCAGCGAGTCCGGTGCATGGCGCATCCCGCATTTGTTTTATTTGTTCTTCCCGCGTTTCTCTTTTCACAGCGCGAAATGATCGGTATTTCGCAGGCCAAACTCGATCGTATGCCGCTTCTGTTACGCAATCGTAACATAGCTTTCCGCGGCGCGAAATGCACGAAGAAACGAAAAGCATGGGAAGAGGCGAATTTATTTAAGCGCGAGCAAAAACGCGCCTTTCCGCTCGAGCCAAACCCCAGCGTGGATTCGTATCGCACGCGGAATCTCAAAAACGCACGAGACGGTAGAATCTCACCAGATTCTCTGGACAGATGAATATCCGAAGTGTTCCGGTTTATTGAAAGATGGCACGTGTCTTGCGAGCCTGCGATGCCTGCCACGAACCGTGAAAACGCGCAGTCTGCCTTGACAAGAACGTCAGTTCGCGTTCATCGCGTGGAATCCACGATTGAAATGATCGAGGTGAACCGATTTTAATCCCGAGGCGTCGAGAGGCAAATTCAATGCAGTTTCGTGTGCGACGATTGTTCGATTTTGTACTGATACTCGTTTGGTATATAATTGTGTATATATAATATCATGAAATAGTATGTGTAAGGAATATTTGTAATTTATAATAATTAAAAATTGTTAATAGTGACTTTCTCTATTGTATTTAGTTATACAGGGTGTCCCGGGTTTTAACCGACAAACTGCGGGAGCATATTCTACTAGTGGAAATAAGAAAAAATTCTTATATCGAGTTTGCTTAGAAATGCTTTATTACAAAGTTATAAACCAATATTGAAAAGAAATATGAGATAAGTAACAACGGATTTTTTTACAAAAATAAAACTTATGTACGCAATGATTTAGTGACGCATTTCAAAATGTTGTCCTTGCACATCGATACAAGCTAGAAATCGAAGTAGTACAGAATTTGTTACAGTACGACATTCCTGAAAATTTTGTTGCATCTCAGTAACTGAATTAGTAATTCATTGCTTTAAATCTTCAAGCGAGATTACTTCTGTACTGTAAACTTTATTTTTTAAAGTTCCTCATAAATAAAAATCAAGAGGCGTTAAATCGGGCGATCTTGGAGGCCAGAAAACCGGTCCTCCTCGACCAATCCACCTATGAGCATAATGTTCATCTAACCAGTTTCTAACTTGTCTAGCATAGTGCGATGGACAACCGTCTAACTGTATCCAGCTGTTTTGGCGAAGATTTAAGATTCTTTCCGAGCGTCGTCGGTGTCTTAGAGCTGAACGAACATCATATTCATTCACAGGTCGAAATGAACCCAAATTACGTAATTGCAAATGGGTATTACTAAACACAGAACTATCTGGTACTCTCCTGTTAGGAAATCTACGTTGATACTCTCGTACGGCAGCTCGTGCATTTCCGTCACAGAATCCGTACACGAAATGAATATCAGTGTATTCCTCATTTGAAAACACTTTTGGCATTCTGATAGCAATTGCTAGTTCACACGACGATTGAAATCTAACAGCTACTGTTGTGAAAGTAACAATCATACTGAATCGTTTCAACATAGTGAACATGAATACATGTGAATACACATAACATAAACATCTTCGAGCTTCCAAATTCTACACTATGTTTCGTTGTTACTTGTCTCATATTTCTTTTCAATATTGGTTTATAACTTTGTAATAAAGCATTTCTAAGCAAACTCGATATAAGAATTTTTTCTTATTTCCACTAGTAGAATATGCTCCCGCAGTTTGTCGGTTAAAACCCGGGACACCCTGTATTTATTATTACATCTGTACTTAATAAACTCTTGATAACGTCTTTTTACGTGATGTTTCTGGAACAATAAAAATCAGAGAATTTTGCAATTATAAGAATGTTTTCCTACAAGTACGTTGCTTTGTTTCTTTAAACGCTGGAGCCGAAAGATTTAAAGCAGAAGGTGCACATCTTTAATGTAAAATTTGTCGACAACGAATAACGCGCCAGCTTATGGAGATGATGGATAGCATTTTTTACACAAATTATGCACATGTAATAAAAACTTGGTTGAGGGCGCAATGGGAGTGCGTCAATATTTGTATCGGAATGTTCAGAGAAGAATAAAGCGAGTTGCTTGTCGTGAGTAGAAAGTGGAGTTACTCACGACGCAAACACACAGATCGTTTAAACTGCATAAATACTTTATCTTTCCATTTCTGCTTGAGTCGACAAAGAAATTCGTCGGTCGCCAGACGAATCCACGAGCGTGAAGTCCCTCCGGGTAAATTATCGATATAAAATGGCATAATAGGCACGTACACGCTTCATATGGAGCGATTACATCGCGCATGCAAGCGAGTTATGATGTTTGCTCGTCACTTCAAAGTAAATCGTGTTTATCCAAGCGGTTGATCTGACCTACGTTAATGTATGACACACAGTAATTATAACTTTATTAATCTAGGCGGTCAATCACGGGATAATTGTTAGCACAATACCCCAGTCTTCGTGCATCACGACGTTGAAACTCGATCATTCTGAACAGATTGGGAGCATACCCCGACTACAACTTCGTAATAGAAGCCCATCCGCGTTCGCCGAGTTAGCAGTGATTCCGGACAGGGTGAATCTAATGCGCTAATTTGTAATGTTAACGCATTTTGTGATTAACGCTGCCCAACGTTAGAGTGCTATTGTACATTGTATATTGTTCTCTCTCTCTTTCTCTCTCTCTCTCTCGGAAAAAGAAAAATTAATTGTACATTATTTGAATTACTTAAAATTGTTTCATTACATCATTTTTTAAAGATAATTACCTAATTGTTAATAATATCATTCTATCAGAGTATCTGGTTTTACATGTTCTTTAATTATTTATTTTATTAGCAATTATTAATTCATTATTCTAAAATTACCACTTTTTTTAATTAATAATTATAAATATTGCGTATTCGATTTTATAATTCTCTTTATATTTGTTTCAATAAAGTCGTTCGTTTCCGCATTCCTGCAAATTTACGTGGCTCTGCGTGCTTGTATAATATTACAATACGCAGGCTCTTTCATTAATGCGATCGCTTCTTGCAATCTGTTAATCTCGGTCGTTCTCATTAAAGCCTTACGCATGCAGAAAACTCGATTACATATCGTAAAGTGACTTATGGACATTTAATGCTCGCATTGCGCCTAGCGAATGCGTAATCCATCCAATATGACGCATCGTATGCTATGATATGTAAATGGGCAATCGCCAGTGTTGACGCAAATGTGTGAGATTTCTGCGTGAGATAATGTACCGCTAAATGTGCATCAACGTTGATTACAATCCGCGCGGCGAACAGATTAATTTGCGTAATTGATTTCATTCGCGGCAGCCGGCAAACGGATTCTTTTCTTTCTATGCCGATTCACTTATTTTTCATAAATGGATCATAAGACTGGACGATCATTTCGATGGTAATCGCGTGAACGCGACGGACGCGTCGGCGTCGTCGCGAAGACGACAGAATCCGCTCGAACGGAATCGACCGGATCGAGCGAAACTGCATCATAAAATCGGCCATTCGTTTACATCGTTCCTGGATGTGGCGCTCGCCGCATTCAACTCTTGCTTTGACGTGCTGCAACAATCGATTAAACGCTAATCAGTCCGGCATACCGACGGAATACCGACAAATAAATAAATACGCAAATGGCCTTTTGCCGACGAAACCGCAGAGCGCTCGCCGGACGCCGAACAGTAGACTCGCGCAAATTGCATCGGCGTCTACTATAGGGGCAATTACATCATTTACATGGCATCAATTCGTAGAATTCGAATGGAATATCTCATTAGCCTGGGATCCCCGGTCTTTCATCTATCGATCAATATCTTTTCGCTGACAATGACAATTTGTCCACGTCATCGAGCGACGCGCCATGCAAATTGGATGCGCGGATATCGTAAATGTATTTATACAATAGCGTACGAAGCCACCATAAATGTCGGCGGGTATAATCGATCATACGAAATGAACGTTTAATAGAAATTTGTTGTTGGCTGGGACGCATATTTCGTGCCGTGCGATGAGATAATTGTACGCACGCGACTAGAAAAGGAAGTATCTTTATTATTCCACGAGAATATTTTAGAGCGAGAGAGAGAGAAAGCTCGCAGAAATGTCTAAAATATCCTTCCGCAGTGAACAAAGGCTGCTTCGTTTCTCCGTTTCACCGTTTCACCCGTTTGCGATTTAGGTAGTTGCTATCGCGAGTTCGACTCTCGGCGAAGTGGCTGCTGAACAGAGGGCTAAGCTTTTTCTTATTTTCGAGTAAATGCGAGATGTCAAGACGTGAATACACGTACATGCATGTACACATACGTCGCTCCTGCGAAAATAATGAACATTCGCGGGAAAATTGTGCAATGTAGAAACGCGAGCGTGTTCCAACGAGAGTTAAGGGGAACAGAGATATCGATCGTCGCCCTGCAATTACAATAAAATATATACAAATGCAGAGTAATAATATTATATACAAACAGCACGAATGGTATTCCGGCAAAAATGTCGATAACTTCCGGGACGCCTTTTTCACTTGAAATGCGAATGGATATGATAAAACAAACACATTGCTCGGGACTGCAATTTAGCAAAAAAAATTTTTCCGCTCTGAGGATGTTCCAGATGGATGCGGATGTGCTTCCCACCCCCGGCCACCCCCGACCGCTATCCGCGGCGCAAAGTGTGTAATCGTGCTTCGTTATCGTGGGCCTGTCGGGTTATCGATAACGAAGCACGAGGATGGAGGGCGGGGTGGATCTTCTCTTTGTGCGCGCGGAAGAGGGTAAACGTATCTCATCTTCTAGGGAGCGTGTCATATTGGGTAGGTTAAATGAGAGAGTGCCTTGCATACAGGGCTGCAGGGCGTCGCGCGAGCTCGGACAGACGGAAAATTGAAAACTATAAATTTCTTTGCTTTTCTCATCCCTCTCTCTCTCTTCTCTCTCTCATGTCTTCTCTCTGGTTTCCTCTCTCCTTCTTTCTGTCGCCTTTCTGTCTGTCTCTTCTCTTTTTGCTTTCTGCGACTCTCCTTCGTGTGAACCGCGTTCGGTCCGCTTCGATGTTACTTGCGCGAAATTCTGGTCTTTACGAGACGTTTTATGAACTCGTCATTTAAGACCCAAAATAATCGTCTCGAAGCTAATATCACGTAAACGATATTTATTCACGAATTATAAGCAATACCGCACGACCATAACAGTAACAGTTCGCATAACAATATTCGGTATTGATATTTATATGAATGAAAGAAAGAAACGTCTCAAGCATATATTGTTGCAATAGTTAACTTGAAGCTTTTATGTATACACAAGTTTTTATAAGTTGGAACACTATTGCAACATATTCTTGAAACCAAATCAAGTCGAAAAGTCCTGTACTACTTTTCCTTCCGACAAACAGTTAGCGAGATATCATAAGCTAAATATTGAAAAAGTTACCAAGTTTTCCTTGAATATCTCAAACAATATTAGGCAAATAAAAAAATGTTTCAGACGAAAGTTGTTCAATTTAATTGATAGAAAAAGATAATAAAAAATAGAAGTTCCCATTTAAAAAACAAAGTTGACCTTGACCTTACCTTGGTGACACCACTCAAACTGATAAGGCTAATAGATAGCCTCTTTTAAATCCTACAACTTTTATCTGAAACATGTTTTTCGAAAATTTAATCCAAGTTATTCCGGGATTCCGATCTTTTTGGAACACCCTGTATGTTTCATTAAAAGAATCATTGTTTCGTTATTAAAAAACTTCTGTGAAATTGCAATAAGCTAATAATGTTGAAACGTTGAATTTATAATATCAGGTTGCTTGGAAAAGTTACAGATATTTATTAAACTTGATGAGATAATTATTCTTGCGGAAAAAGTACTGCAGGACATGCAAAATATTGGCTCACCATAATGGATAGCTAGTTGTCAAAACTGAACATTATTTACGCTAACGATTTTTGATCACGCATAACATTGACAGAATGATTTAAGAATCTATTATTCAATACTATCTATTTGAAGTAAATTATGGACATTCTGTCATTGTTACTTCAGTATGTGAGCTGTAATTGACGTAATTCTGACAAGGACTGATTGTAATGTTAATTCGATGCGCTCAAAACAAGTACGTCAATGTTACTTTATCCATTATGAAAATTATACGGCTAAAAAATTATATGGGTCAAGCGATCGCGAATCAAGGGGATATCACTATAGATTATTGATTTTTGCTGCAGCTTAAGCTATCACGAGACTTTATTAGCATAACTGTAACCTGCAGAATAAGGAGGATGATTAATAACAAATAGATACGGTACGTGCATGCAATGCGGTAATACGTTATCTCCATACTGGCAGCATTACGCTAATTATTATGATGAGATACGCGAAATTAATATAACTTTCTGTTATAGTAAAGTACGAAATCTAATTAAGGATTATATGTATATGTAAGTTTTGCAGTTAATGTTCGTGAAAAGTACATATCTAAATAGTATGTATATTTGCATAAAAAAAGTGGGAATGCCAAGAAAATTTATCCAAATGTATTATAAAAATTCGTTAAAACTTTTTACTTTTTAATTGTGATACCATCCGCAATCTTCCACAATTCTCAGATATATTGTAATATAATTTAAAATTAATTTAAAATGATTTTAAAGTAATTAATTTAAAATTAAAAACAAGGAATTATATTAACTGGAAATTATTGAAAAAAATAATAGACATGATAAAGTATCATGACCAATCCTTCCGTGTATTAATTACGTGTACAATTAATTTTATATTCATATTATCTCTATTCCTTGTTGAGCTGCATTAGAGCGATCTTTAAAATAATGAAGCTTCTCCAACTTATCGCACGCGAAATCACCGCACCTTACACGACACCGTTTGAAATCTGCGAAGTTGAGTCTGGTGAGGGAAAGAAAAGCCGGGGAAACACTCGGAACTCGCGTGTAGCAACCGGCGGTTGTCTCATAACGCGCGATTCCCTGTGCGCTAGTAGTATCAGATAGCACGATGCAGACGCGTCGTCGGTAATCAGAGCCCCGTGTCGTCATATCCGTCGGCAGACGACGGGCAGGACCTGCGCCAACGAATTCGGAGGGAGTCGCGGTCTCTGAACAGTGGAGAAAGAAAGGAATCGCGGAAGGTATGCTACCGGGAGAAAGAACGAGGGACAGAGAGACACGCAGAGAAAAAGAGAGAAAGAGAGAGTGAGGAGAGGAAGAGAGGGAGAAACAGATGGCGAGAACAAGGACGGCAGCGCGACATAGAGGAGGAGTAGAAGGTGACTGATGGAGGAGGGCTGAGAATTAGGGGTTGGTCGCAGGCAGCGTGCGCGCGAGAGGGCTTCACTAGGGAGGGAGAGGGTGGAGTCCCCTCTCGCGCGCGTTCTCACTCCGCTCTCTCGCTCTCTCTTTTCCTCCGGTTCTCTCCCTCTTTCTCCCTCTCTCGCACGCCACCAACCCCTCTCGAGCGCGCGCGAGCATTCGGGATTCGAGGCGGTGTGGAAACTTGAACAGACAGCCAGTCGCTCGCCGTACGCTCCACGACGTGGCTCGAAAGTGCTGCCTGGCCGATCGAGATAAGCGATGACGACGACGACAGTGATGTGATGCCACCCCTCGATCACGACGCCAGTCGATCCTGGCCCACGTCGAGACTCGTTGTCGCCCGGAAACGTCGATAGGCAGTCTGATCGGGAGCTAGCGATCGGGGTTTGATCGTCGATCGTCGCTCGCCGGAATCCACAGGTACCTCCGCAAGCGCATCGTGGAGGCTGACCGCGTAATCCGCGTGGCGATTCTCGGGCGGACCGGACTGGACGTTGGCCGTCGCCGCGTCGATCGATCGAGATCGAGAAAGGTGCCGCAAGCGGGAGACTTCCTCGTGGTGGTCGGATATTACACACATACACACGCACAGTGTAATAACGGGTGTAACGTGTGCTCGTGTGCGTGATCGTTGCCGCTCCAGAGGAGGATCGCGAGAGGATCGGAGAATCCGGCTGCCGAGGATCCTGCGAGTTTAGGGCGGGACTCGGAGGATCTCGGACTGGTCCCAGGGTCGAAGGTGCGCGCGACCGGGGCCGAATCCGGCGATCGATCGTGATAATCGCTCGCTTCCGCCGATCAGTGATTACCCGTATGGACCAGCACGCGCGAGCGAGCGATACTGGACGCGTTTCGTCGGCGCGGGCGCTGTTTCGGCCGCCGCCAGGGGCCAAATTTCCGGCCAGGAAATTCGACGTCGATCGTCGGTGCAGCGATGCGGCGAAATTAGCCGGAAGTGCCGGCGGATCGGATTAACGTGGCGTCCGGTGCCATCCGGTTGCTCGAGCGGCTGGCTTGAGCCCGCCGCGGCGAGCTGCCGAGCTACCGAAGGATCAAAGGACGGCAGCGAGTCAATCGTAAAAGCAGGTCTGAAAGAGGGATAAGCCGGTCGGCGTGGGAGGGAGGAGGGGGCAGGTTAGAACGCGGACAACGGAGCCGAGGGGTTGATCGGAGCCACGTACGTACGAGGGAGGAAGCCCGCCGAGGAACAGGCGGTGGATTAAGGAACGATCTCGGCGACGAGGAAGGAGGAGCATAAGTGCCGTTTTCACGGGGAATTTAATAAACTCCCGGGGTCGGTATAAAATGCCGCCCCGCGTATCGGATACGACGTCGCCGGGGTTTCCGACGCCGTTGCAAAATATTTCGGCCGATCCGCCGACGCTGAATGGCGCGGCTTAAGACGGCTTCCCGTGTATACCACCATCGCGCGGGCTGGGTAATCGAAACGATAGTAGACTGAAGAGCCTAGAGAGCGTCTCTCTCCTTTTCCACCCTTTTCTCTTCTCGCTTCGCTCTCTCATTTCTCTCTCTCTCCCTCTCTTTTTCTCTCTCTCCCCCTTTCTCTTTCTCTCTCTCTCCAACCTTTTTCCGCCCGATTTTGCCCGTATTACGTGACACGAGGAGCGCGTCGCCATGTACGCGTGACATCATGTCGACGTCTGTGCGTGACACGACGTCGGGTGCAGAAAGCGGCTACGTACGCGAAAGAGGAAGCGTTGCACGCGCATTGTGCACGAGGGGTGTCAATGGATCGCGAGCGCGAGCCGCGCTCGCGACAGGCTCGCGGATGCGAGAGCACATAAGCCGCGTCGTAGTCGCCGCGACGTCGCGGCGCATCGATGGATCATCATCGATCTCGCGCGAGATCGATCACCCGCGAACGTGTCCGGGAACGTCCTTCCATCACGGATAATCGTCGTCCAGCTACCGACGGGTTGCTGCCGAGATGGACGGTAAGTCACGACGGCCTGCCAGAACGTCATTACCGCCCCGAGCGCGTGCTAGCTTGTCGGCTGTCGCGTGCCGGCATGCACGCCAATTTCGTCGACCCCCAAGGTCCTCCACGTCGACGGCCGCCGCCGGTGTCAAGGGTGCAGCCACGTGTGCGATTTGAATTGCTAAGCGGACCTGGATCACTGATAATTAAAATACGATGCGGCCCGGACGGACCGATTTATTAGCGTCGCGCGAGGGACCAATGTAAAGCTGCCGCGCGAACCGGAAGTCGAGGTATATACGCCGAGTATGATCGCTCTTTGGAGGGGATCTTGGGCGGAATTAAATGACATTGCGCATCCTTTTCGGAGAGAATGTATAAACTTTACTTTTGATAATGGTTTGGTTTTATATATTTATTTGAGATTCGACACTCGGGCGTACTAACTGCGCATTCTACCTTCGAGAATGAAAATGTGTGATGTTTGTGTCGTGCGACACGTGATTTTCCTCACGTTTCACTTTTTATTACATGTGTCTTTTTATATAATTTTGTGTATGGTGCCATGTGTGCGTTATGTGTCCCATAATTCTCGCGCATTGCGTGATAAGAGGAGGGCTCCTTCCCAAGGATCAAGGGTGAAATCTAAGATTAGACGCATTAGATAGCTGCTTGGAATATTCAGTCGCGTTTTATTTATCCATCTTGCTGTATCTTGGCACGCGCGCGCGAAACTTCTTTTGATATGCCCGTAACAATGATAAGGCAATCTTATGACAATGAAGATCAAGCGAGGCGGAGAGATGCTCTGAAACTAGGCCGTGTTGCTCGAATTAAGAGCTATAAATGAGAAGATCGCGCACGGAGAAGGCGAGGAGGAGCGTTTCCCACGCAAGGATGGAAAAGGGATTCTTTTACGGCCCTTTTACCTCGCCTGTTCCAGCTATCGACTGTACAGCAGCTTCTCCTCCGTTTCCTCCACCCTCACTTTCTCACTTTCCACTCCTCCTCCATCCCTTGATGTATTAAAGGGGCACGTGAAATATTCTCGAGGCATTTTCATTACCGTTCTCTTTGGGGGATGCACGCGGTTGATAAGCTTTTCTGCACGAAGGCGCAGGACAAAGTGGATTGCAAAGGGGTGAATCGAATCTGTACTCGTCAGTTGCCAGTGTATGTTTTTTCCAGGTTCCGGGACAAAGGAGGGGGAAGAAGGGATTGCATTATTTTTATTAAATTCATGCGCAACGCGAACGGTTCGGTCTTGTTTGGCGTCGCAGTCGGAACAATGCCGTGTCCCGCGGACATTTCAGTGCGCAAGCACGCTCATCGAATGTAAAATTAATCCCTGACAGTTAATGTTTCGGGATTTCGTCGGACTTTTTCCATTTAAATTGGCTTTTACCTGAAGCGAGTAAATAATGAGTTGCGACCAGTGCAAATTACAAATAATTCAGATTCGACTCCGCGTAGAAATTACGCAATAATTATGACAACGCAAATATCATTACGTAAATAAAGTCGTGTGAATGAACAAATGAATTCACATTTGTCCTCATTTTCTCTTTCATAATTCATCCCTTTCCCTTGGCCACGCATGATTTTTCGGTGGTACAGACATTTTGTTAATGCGAAGTTAACCGCGGTGATTATTTATTTATATGCATTAATAGTTATTCGTGATATCTAAACGTAATACCTTGACGTTTTGCATTTCTGAAGCACACTTGTTACTTATTGATCCATACGACACGAACTATGTACGGAAATGTTGCATGAAATTAAACATAATTTTCATGCTGCTTAGTACAGAAATAAAGGACGCCATATTTCAGATGCTAAAGAAGAATAGTTCCTTTTTATACATTTATTAAATTAAAAACCTTGTGCTTTAAATAACTTGCAGCAATATTAAACGCACATACACAACGCGCGCGCACGCACACATAATAACTGTATTGCGCAAATGGGCTGTCCTGGAATCGTGTCAATGATGATTTGCAACGTCATCATGCTTTAAACGCTCGCGATACCACGTTTTAAAATGCCGCCGATGTTTCAAAATTACATGGTAGCATAAGCTGCAGGTAGAGTAGCAATCGTTGGATTTTGTGCAAATGGGCTCTCGACAGGCCACTCCGCTTTTTCAGGCGCAATTGAATCTGCCCGGCACTCACGGCAGTCCTCTAGTCTGTCAGTTGACAAGGTAATTCCAGTAATTCCCCGAATGTACGGTATTTTGTGAATTCCGGAATACTTGGGACCCACGTACTTAGCGTATTGAGTCATTACCACGATCGGGAAGAGGAGGAAGGACGAAGTTGTTGCATAACTTCCGCCTAATTCCTTCCTGGCCTGCTCACGGTTATTCTTTAACGACTAGTATTGTTATTATTATTACTATTATTGAGCGATGCAACGTCAAGAAATCATCATTGCACCTGGTGATGACGACGTTTTATGTCGGAAAAAAATATTTCGCGATGCCCTATTCACAGATTCGCTTTACGAACATTCCAATGAGATTTTTCAGTGGTACGAGCGGAAAAAATTCATGCGGCGAATGAAATTTCCATTTTTCGAGGAATTGTCGTGCGTTCCTTCGTGCGACGTTAGCTCCTGCTGCCTGACAAAATTTATCGACGAAAAAGTCGCACGAAAATTCGAGAAGGCACGCAGCCGTGGAATCGACGATACAGAGAAAATTGATGACCCGCGTTTGTTCTCTCAGTAAGGGCGGCGGCAAGTAATCGGATGTGCGAAACGCTCAATCTGGAATTGCACGAGTCACTTCTCCGCGATTTCGCGAGGCATCGGGAAAAGTTGCCGTCGCGACGCTGAGACAAACGTCGGATATCGTATGCGACGGTTCCTGCCGCGCCTCCGGATAATCGATCGAGTGCAACCATGCGGCGGGAAAGGCGGGAATCTTTTTCAGTTAATTTAATAGGACACGTCCCTACGCCATTACCTGTTGCGTTCACTATTATTACGTGTGCTGGCGTGACGTCGACGAAGAAAAATGACGACGACGTCGTTCGGAGGGTAGACATTCCTTATTCATCTTCGTATCGTTACGCATATCGCGCCCGCATCGTGCACGATTATGAATTTGAAAGAGAATGATTCTGAAAGGGAAGATCAACGTCCCCGCCAGCGTAACTCGCTCAATTTATAATAACTGTATTATTATAAATTAATAAGTTCAGCGCAATTTAACGGATAAATATCGTTTATAAATATGCATTGGACGCGTTATGATATGTGCGCGAAAAATTATTGTATTTGCTCTATTACCACGCGTTACATTAACGCTATTTTATTAATACGCATATAAATATACGTATGAATGACGTATGAATACACTGATGTGTGAATTATAATACAATATATAAATCACAGTTTAGTAATATCGCAATAACGAAAAAATCTTATTAAGATCATTGGATGGCTCAAAGTGATTTATATGTACAAATTGAGTGGCGTCAAATATTGCAAAGCTGCGTTCCCGCAAACTACCGTTAATGATACCGTCAATGATATATTTTAGTTCACTAAAGAGACTTCAAAATATCAAAAAGATATTATCTGGTCAAACCGCAATATGCTCATAGGATGTATACAATATTTTACTCCGGTCATAATTATCCGTAATTAATGCGCGCGGCATTAGTTGAGAATTATGAAAATTATTACTTTTCGTCTCTCTTCGTTTAATTATACGTGCATAATATATTTGCGCTCGTCGATATTTGTACGTATATTTTATATATATATATATATATATGCAAACATATCGGTCGCATATGCAAAGTGATTATCGTATATTATTTGCGGATTCTAAACTATTAATTACACACAAT
Organism: Ooceraea biroi; assembly: GCF_003672135.1. Taxonomy (NCBI): domain Eukaryota; kingdom Metazoa; phylum Arthropoda; class Insecta; order Hymenoptera; family Formicidae; genus Ooceraea; species Ooceraea biroi. The sequence goes on from NC_039512.1 coordinate 2,989,854, forward strand.
CAGCCGAGTAGCCTAAAATCATTGTGCACAACATTGATACAACGCTCTCTTATGCGAGTGCGTATTACTATCGGAATTTCTATCAGGGTAATTCATTCTATTTTCGCGTTTATATCACATTCCGTATTGAGCTTTCATGTGTGAAAATGTATTAATTTATTTATTCGTTGTTTGTCTAAACTTGTGCATGTCCAGTTTATCCGCATAAATTATGGCACAATGTTAACTGAGAGTATCACGCTACTGCGGCAACAAATACGAGATCTTTGAATAATCATTAAGCTGCAACGACTATTTTTTTAATTAAAACTACATATTTCAGAGAGAGCAAAGAGCAAGAGAGAGAGAGAATGGGAGATATAGAGACTCACCTTGAATACATATTGCAGTACTAAGGATAATTCCTCAGGATCATTTCTCATCGAAATGGCACACCGAATGTCTAACAGCACAGCGGGCAGGAAGGACTCCGCATTAGCGAAGTTCTGTGCTAATTGCACGTAATTAATTATATCATTATTTCGCCGATTAATCTAAGTCGGACTCGCTGCGGTGGTGGAAGATCATATTTTTCGTTCCGTACCGCCGGTGCGGTATTCTTCGTCACAACTGCTGCACAAGAATGATCAATCTAGGGGGTGGTACGATTTCATTTCTTGAAAGACAGAAAACGACGTTACGTTACAAAAGAGGAGAAAGATGTTGTTCTTTCCGGATGAGAGCGGGTCGAAAATGGCGAAAGACATATCGCGGGGATATTTTCCAACTTTATCGGTGGTGATGGTGGTAGTGGTAGAAATCGTTGCACACGCACGACGATTTAATATTTGAAAACAATACCCGAAACTTTCGGCGTGCATCGAATATCGCAGAGAGCCCGGGAGAGATGAAGTGCGCCCTAAAAAGTCTCAAACCGATAGCAGTGTGCTGAAAATTTATGAACTATGCTGCACACGGACAAACGCACACACGTACACGTGTCGATGTTTATTTTATTTCCACACCGTCAAATCACACGAAAGCGATAACAGTTACGCGAGCAGAGAATGGGCCATTTGCGCAACCTTAATTGATCCTTCAAACGCGTGAAACGGTAATCAATTAGTTAACTAATAAGCTGTGGAAATTGACGAGCAAATTTCCACGCGGTCTGCTTTATTGGACGCGCTTTTAAATATTACTTTCCGATCCGTCGGAATCCTAATAATGAAATATCGACTGGCAAATCAATTCATCACTACATCGTACAGTATTCACACAGTTTGGCCATTCGCCACCCGCTTGTACTTATAATCATTCATAATTAGCGCGATACACTCGTTTCTCAAATTCTCGCGGACGTAATTATCGCGTCCTGCTGCGCGCGGAAACTTTTATTTCTCATTTAGAATCGCGTTTCACTATCGCACAGTTCTATAACTCTCAGTTATCAGTCGCGTGCGGTGGATAAACGTATTAAGCTTATGGGAAACAAGAATAAATCATTACCTACTATGTACTATGCATCGCAAAGTATGCACGAAAAAGACGGCCAATTAAATCTGAGTTTTTATAAAAAATAGCATATATATTTAATTGCATATAACTAATATATTTTAAAAATAACATATGTCAGCGATCACTATACCACTATCACGAATATGCAGAAATTATTGTCTCATTTTGAGCAGACATAGAAATATTGAGGTTTGCAATCTTCTCTACGTTGCTACGTAACACCGGTTCTTCGTCTTTATTACTCCAAGCTGCAGGACCAGATACATCGTACGTATTGATTATCGGCATTGATACTCTCTGCGCTCGCGTTTGCATCCAGCACGGAGCGCGCGCAACGTTCTCACGTTTGTCATGAGCGCGAGCTGCAACATTCTTGCGCGTAATTCTCACAGAGAATCACGGATCAGAGGAAAGTTATACCGAAGGCATGTTTGCATGCGTGCCTACAAAAGTTAGCTCGCTGACAACACAATCCTTTGAGACGTAACGTACGCGAGAGTGGACGAACTCGCATTACTCACGCTCGCAGGATTTCCTGCGTGCACGTGTACCTTTTTATATTCCGCGTACATCTCGCGCGCATGGTACTACTCGTTTCAGAATTGGATCATTTTTTACTAGAACGCGCATATGCACTCACTCCGTACTTGTGTGTGGGCCTCTTTTTTTATTTTTTATTTATATCCAACGCACGTCGCGCGATCTTCCTCGGTTCGCTAAGTCAGAAATTGCTCGAAGTGTAGATTACACAAAGAATACGCAATTTTCGATGCGGAGCTTTTAAAACGAATCGATAATGGTAAATCGTAGATATTAGAAAAAAATTTCAAACTGAAAGTTTTTGTATCCATATTGGAAAGATCAATGTTATCTTTGCATCAATATACGTAGTACTACATCATCAGTAGTAGTGCATCAATATATCGTGTTATACTTTCGAGAAAAATATCTAAAACGGTTATGTGCAAAATTGACCCCGGGAAAATGCAATGTTTAGAATACATCGCTAAAATTGATAACTGCTGGTCGAATCAGCGAAAAGCAAGGTAATCTATTTTCAAATGTGATTTACGAGCGATCTCGGTTAAAGAGAAAAATAACGGAACTCAATTCCCGTCAGAAATTCAGGATCAATTGATCAAACTCGGTCAGAATCACTGACGCGATATCGAGGAACCATCGTAAACTTTTCCATTTGGTACTATTGTTACAATCGTAACAATAGTTGAATTAATAGAATAGAATGAAAATTATTTAATTATCATTATCAAATATTCGATTAAATCAGTTCTAATTCGGCAATTGCTTCCGGTTTCCTCGGTTAATCTACTTTTATTATTTTTGTCTTTACTCCTAACTCAGTTGGCTCAGTTGATTCAGTTGATTCGTCAACTAAATCACTTTAATGTTAAAATAATCATATGATTAATTTTTCGATTTTCGTGTGCGCCTTGGTAAATCGAATAGAATAACAATTCTGGTGATATACTTAGGATTCCAAAACCGAGCCGGGTTGCCCATAAAAGGGCGAGCGATAAATGCAAAGTAACAGAATTGTAGCCGGCTTTGGGGGTTGCCTTTAAATTGAGCAAATAAACAAGAAGGATTTACGATTTATCATGACCTTATTCGCGCAAGATGCTCCAAGACACAATTTTAGCTGTGCATGCTGTACAAGTACAAGTGGCTGGCATTTCTATCAAGTGGTCACGTCAGAACACCGGGCTCCTTTCTCGCGGGAAGTCGGACATAAATCCCGCGTTATTTTTCTAAATGCAGTCTTCCGCGTTTCTTTGTACACACCGTCTGTTCTGTGGTCGCTCACGCACGCATCCGCGAATCCGTGAAAATTGTAAATTCCATCCGTGTTATCTTGCGAATTACTTCACGCGTAATGAACTATTTGAAATTGGGATAAACGCTAACAATTTTTTAATGGACTTATTAAAACCGCTTTTCGCTTTTCCTACGCGTTTGCGCACAGTTATACATACGCAGGTCTATGTAACGGCTTCTTAAACATAGAGAACATCGCGGCGAGTTATGCTATACCTGTATTTGAATACGTAACGTTTCATTTTTCCTTAATGCGCTCGCGCGCGCGTGCTACACGTCAGCTTTTTGAGGGAAATGAAATGTCAAATTTCGGCGTTTTCTTTTCTGTGCATAAGCGCGGAATAATGCATGAAGTTTTACAGGAACGGGAGCGGGCAGCAACAACGACGGCGGCCAAACGTCGGGAACAAAATTTCAACACTGCGTTCTTTTCAGCTGGGAATTAATATCGCTTAGCATATTTACATATTCAAGTAACGTCGCGCTTCTTGTCCGAGCGGAGGAGAGAAAGAATATTCTTGCTAGGTGCACTTATTACTCGGATTGCGGCGTTAATGGCTAATGCCGTAATTGTGCGTGCCGTAAGTTCGCGTAACGTCGCTTTTATGAGCCATGCAGATTTTTATATAACTGCTTAGAGATTAATTATTCTTGTGCAAAATTACTGAAAACAGTTTAATATCTGTGACATCTATTATACATGTTTCCTGTTTGATATAATAAGTATTGAGTATTGAGTTAATTTCAACATTTGTAACGTTATCGCAAATAAGGAATAATAGTTCATTTTTTCTTTCCTTTTTGCTTATTATTAAATATCATATACAACATTAACAATTTTTATAATCTTCTTCACAAGCGCATGGATTGCAAAACATAAATAATTATAGAAGACAAAAACATTTCATGATATTCATGATGTTGCCACACGGGGCTTGAAATCGAGAACGAGTGATCGAGAAAGACATCAAGAGACGTAATGAAAGCTTGTCAAAAAGCAAAGCGTAGCGGTAAACCTTTGAGAGCAACATGGTATCCTCAAAGGAATTTTTACCGAATAATTCGCGAACAATGGGCGCATGGCGAAGCGACACTATTTTCCTGCGCGTATATAATGCTCGCGCCATTCCGTTTACTTTCTTTAAATTCACGGAAGAGTGGAGTCGGGAATAGTATTCGCGTACATTTCCAGAATGTCGATATCGAGGAGACAGTCTAAAACGTCGGCGGCCTCGGAAAGACGTTTAAGATCTGACGTTCCCCGTATAGCGAGAGGGTATATATATTCCGCCTCTCTCTCTTTCTTATTCTTTCTTTCTAGCGTCTGATAAAATTCAGTCACCCTTCCTGAACTTCTACGCTTCTATACCCGCCCAATGGAGGAGGTGAACAGCGAGATGAAGGTCACAACAGCAAAGGGGCAAAAGGGAAGAGCGAACGATGAAGGAGAACGTGTCGACGATTGGCGGGAATACGGGGAAGAGAATGCGGGACTGAATTACAGCATGCGTGCTGTTTCCCTCCAAGCTCCCTCTCGGCTCCACTCTGTATTTTTTCCCTAATAGCTTTCGCGAGCTCGCAAGATACTGCATTATACGCACGTCTCGCGAAAGCGCGCTGAATCTCTGCTGTCTTTGCTGTCTCCGCGCAATTTTCAGGATCGATGAGCACGTTGGTACATCAGATTTTCGAAGGGCAGGATTTTTAATGTATGCGGTACTATTGAAGCTGTGGGCGTTACGTGTGTTAGAAAATAAAATGTATAACGTGTTTGGTGAAATGTATTATTATCTAAGAAAATAAATCTAAATATATAGAGAGAATAAATCTAGATATATAATGTTAGTGTAGAAGAATAATTAAATATTGTGACGGTAAATTTATTCTTTATCCGTAATAATTATTTTTATTTTTATTTGTTAAGACACTATTTCTTTAAGAGATGCGCGATGCCGGTATAACGAGTTTATTTCGTAGAATTAAATAATTTATCGAGCTCTTAATGCATCAGCAATGTAATCCGTTATTGATTCGAAGAATAATAAAACATCCTTCCGTGTACAAGAACTAAAATTTAAAGCTGTGGTAATAGATTTTAGCATGTTAACGACATCATGAAAAGTTATCCTTTGATATTTTCTTTTAAACAGACATTTCCCATGAATCCTTATAAATATGCATGCGGCGCATAGTTACTTTCTAAAAAATTCTGTTTTCTTAATTTCCTTCTGCTCGTGCCAGCGTAGCGGAATATGCTACAACTTTCCATAAGTATAACTTTAATATGTACGTATAACGCATGTATTCCTTTTTTCTAACTGCAATTTCCACAAGATGGTTACTTACGTTTGTTTATTCCCGTCGTTTCCTATCCATGTATGCTTCATGCTTTATTTCTGAGCTCTTATTTATCCGTACGCATTTGAAATAATTAAAACATCCGGAGTGTTGCTGATGCTACAAGAACATTTTTAACATCGTATTTAAAAATATGAGAAATATCTTAAGATAAGTCATTCAATGCAAATTTATGACAAATTTTATGACAAATTCCAGTTTTTTGGAACACAATGGAAGGATGATATTATTATTTATAACCAAATACACCACGTGCGCAGTACACATTCATACCTAAACAATAAATTTCAATACGGAGAGGAACAAAAACGGGCGCATGCAAATATAAATAAAAGCGAATAAAATTTATTATAGATACGCACGCGCGCATCTATGGCGTGCTACACTACACTATACCGCTATGGCAAACGTACTTTTTCACTCTTGGGACGATCGGCGTTTCGTCTTCTTACATCTTCCCGCGCACTTTACTCGGGGCATGAATAACGAGATGACTCCCGCCCTTCGCGTCAGACTCCATCGCAACAAACCACCGCGGGAAATAAATGCATTAGCCGCGTGTATTCGCGCGCGAGGAAAATAAAAAAGCCGCAGCCGCGCGCATTTGCAACGCAAAACGAAACAAGTCGACGGTCGTTCCAGTAAATTCGTGAACTCACCGCGCTTAATGCATTAAACGGGATGAACTCGCGGCCGTTTCGTTGCTGGCTTAGTTGCTTGCTCGCTCGCTTGCTTGCTCGGTTGCCTGCAATAGCCGCCACAATGGAATTCAATTTTCGCACTCGCGAGCACGAATGGACGTCGATAAAGAATAGCCACGGCGATAGATCCCAGTCCGACGAATGAAGAAAGGAGACGAACGGCTTTCGAACGCGGGCAAGGAAGGGCGGCAAGGGCCTGTGGTTGCAGCCGTTGCAGCTTCACCCTATCCCTCTCCTCCACGTTTCCACGTCTCACCCTCCTCGCCGCTTCCGTCTCACCCCGCTCGATCTTCTCCTTCAGGTGCGATCCTTTCGCGCGCTACCTATATGGGCATGGCAAACTCTACACGGGAATTTAGATAGCGAATACCGGAAGCTATTACACAGGCGCAATATATGTATATATATATATATATACACATATATGTATAATATATATATATGTGTGTGTATTGTATATATGTATCCCGCCGAACTTTACAGCTAGTAGACTGCGATACTCTGTGAAATTTACAGTCTGAAAGATATCGCCCGGGCGATATATAGCGCCCGTAACGGGGAAGGGAAGGAGGGAGGGAAGAGGACGGTGGTGGCGGCCGAGAGAGGCACGCCACCCTTCTGGGCTCTATGTAGAACAGGGAATCGGTGGGGATGGAAATGGAAGGTCCCGCGGGATAAAGAGATGATTTCTGTCCTTAAGAGGGTCCACGGGGGTGGCTGAAATGTTCCGAGGCCTATCCTGTCCTCATCCCTCTTCGCCTCGTCCTATCTCCCTCACACCCTTCCTGGTTTTCTTTCTTCTGTTTCTTACACCCTCGTGCGCACCATCTCGCCGCCAGAAGAGAAACACTATAATGCCTGTCCATCTGTCAATCCAGCCTTTTCCTCCCCGTCCCACCCCCTATGCGTACCTTCGATCTTTCGCCTACCGGGGACGAGGGCGCCCAGTTTCAAGTGATCCGTAAGCGAGGGCGGGAAAAGAGGGTTGGGGATGCGATCGTGGGTTTCCGTTTAATTCCGAGATTGCGCCTGTCTCAGTGCGGAGCGGCGCGGAGCGCACGAACAAGCGGATCCCCGTGAGTTTTTTCTTTCCTCCACGTTTCATTAAAGGGAAGAGACACTCGATAGTCTGGATGGTTCTCCTGTATAAATTTATCGCCCCGCCCGGGAGGTTTGATCGCGATTAAAATCGCCATCGCGCGATCGCACGAGAATAATAGCACGCGCGCGTGCGTTATTTTACTCGAGAAGAGTGCTCGAGGAAATGGCGCCGAGCGGCATTATCTCGGGGCAAATATTAGTACAATAAAGATATAAAGATCGGTTTTATTATATGGATATAATTATGATCGAAAAACCCATAAGACTTGAGTAACGCATGTTTTAAGTGATATGCTTTTGTCTGGATAAATGCAAAATGTTAAAACGGTAAAAAGTTGGTATTTTACAAGAATTCCATAAATACAATAACGAAATAATGTGAAAGTTATTTGAATGAAATATATTTTATAATGATATTTTTTAGAAAGTAAAAATTCGAAATATAATTATATTAGATATTTAATATTGATTTTGAAATGCGATTAATAATACCAATCCAAATAATTTTTCTCTTTGGAAAAACCATAGCGTTAATATCGATCAACTGTCACTTTGGCGAGGAAAATTGAAACAATTACTGTATCTGCTCTCGCGTGCCATCGTAAAAATTTTTGATTGGACAGGGCTGCCTAATTAAAAAAAAAGAGCGCGCATCGAACGCTCTTAAATCGGTGCCCCGTCGCATTTCCCGCACGAAATTCGAAAACAAACTTTCATCCTCGTTGCATTTTCCTTTTCCTCGTGGTAGCAAACGCTCGTACTGACCACCAACTTTTCCTCCATTACAGAAATCCTGGAGGAAGGATTCAACTGATACGCGTCTAAGCCGGGGGATCCTAGAAACTGTGTGACCGGCCGGTCAGAGGGCCGACTAGAAACAGTACCTCTCTTCTTGTTCGCAAAGAGGATCAAGGAGCCTTATCGTGCTTGCTACCTAGTCGCGGAAAAAGAAAGGGAAGCCAGGAAAAGAAAGGGACGAAGAAAAGCAACGGGAAGAAAGAAAGGGAGAAAGAGGGAAAGAAAAAGAGAGACGGTGAGGTAGGGCAGGAAACTCTCGAAGGCAGTCGGGGCGGGAGATAAGTAACCTGGAGATGTTGGTGAGCGCGGGCAGAAAGATGGAATCCCGGGCGAGACGTTCCAAGATCTCGTGATTGGTGTCAGCGCCTGGCTGAGGAGATAAGGTCGACCGAGGACGCGAGGACCGAGCGAAGTGATGGAGGCGAGAACGAACGATTCGTTCGTCAGGTCGGTCCTCCGGAACCTCACGCTGACCTCCCGCGAGCGTCGACACCCGGACGAGCCACCTGGGGTTGTAGTGGCCGCCAGCGGCGTCGCCGATGTCGTCTCCACGACCATGCAGGACGAGAGGATGGTGGACCTCCTGGCCGACAGCATTCCGAGGAACGACAGCGGCGTCGAGGACACCGATTCGTCGAGCTGGTTCGACGACTCAACGGCGAGCGCCGCTGTCTCGACCTTGTCGGCCTCCTCGCCGTTCGCGGACTCCTCTTCCATTTCGTACTCCAGCACCCCGAGCACGGACAATTACACCGGCATCTCGGACCTGTTCGTTTTCGAGGACCTGAGTGACTACATCAATCGACTCAACTACAGCGTCCTCGTGAATTTGACGGCCTACTACGACGACGGGGCCCTGAACCTCAGCAGCGTGAACTGCACGTCGTCGATAGTCGCCGGTGCCGGTGATGTGAGGCCGTCCGAGTGCGGCGCGACCGCCGGCGTCGAGAAATCGAATGCGAACAGCTGGTGGGCTCTGATACTCGTGATCGTGCCGTGTCTGACGCTGTTCGGTAACGTGCTCGTCATCCTGGCGGTGGTGAGAGAGCGAGCGCTGCAGACGGTCACCAACTACTTCATCGTCAGCTTGGCGGTCGCCGATCTCTTGGTCGCAGTGCTGGTGATGCCGTTCGCGGTATATGTTCTGGTGAGTAAATCCGTTTGCGATATATCTTTACTGTTTGCGCGTTGATAGCGCGCGTCGACATAACACTGGAAGTTACATACGACACACTTGGCAGTTTTATAATATTAGGCATATGCAAAGAACAATTTAGAAAAAAGACTAAAACATTTGCCTAATATATTTTTTTACCTAATAAATTTTTTCTAAAAATTTATTTGTATATATTTAATATATTAATGACGATGGATAGATTGTAATTGAGCGTTCCCGTTCTTCGAGATATCTCGAAGCGTCGTTTCAAGGAAAAAGAATAATTTATTTACTCATTTATTTTAGCTGCTTTAACGTTAAAAGGTCATGACGCTAATTACTAAATTGACGCTGATCTCATCGGCTCGCGGCTAGAAAATATTGCCTTTGCTGATTATCATGCTCTAATTCCGCGCACACAGGGTGTACGAGTTACAGAGATATATGGCGCACGTATATCCATTTATATTGTTTATCTGGCGCATGTATCGCGAGAATTTTTAAATAACGTTTTTCACAGTTAATTACCAGATGTTCGGATATGGGGCGCAGAAGTTCTCCGCGACGGAATGTATTTCGTGTGGATCGGCGCAGCTGCAATTTCGGATTTCAGGCCGACGTGCAATTTGTAAATATTACAAGTCGAAAACTTCGAGGGCGGGCTCTCGCATCGATCGCGCGTGTTTAGCTGCTAATTAAACGCTATCGTTACACACGGCGTTCAGCGTGTACTTAACGTCGTCACTTCTGCATATGAACGAGAGGAAAAGATCGAGGAGCGACTCAGCTTCGAGTACTTCGATTCCGTGAACGAGATCATTTTTTCACAGAATGGGAAAAAAGCGTCCTTAAAAATCGAGTGTATCCGCTCTCAGAGAGGCTCTCGGAGAGGTCAAAGAAAGAGAATAATGTGCTGATGCGGAAACCGACACATGGAATTTGCGAGCTGGAATTTGCGCTCAACGATACACGCATACATACGTGGAAAGCGCGGGAGCGCGTATACGGGCGACTGCATCGCAACGCAGGGCTACTTTGAGATTCCTCAAGGGACAAGAGCGATTGTTCACAGGGTGAGCATCAAACGGGCACGAGATGACGGTTTTGTCCTGGGCAAAGCCGCTTTTGCTGCGCGACGATTCCGCGTCGTGCGCCCGGCTAAATCGAATGAAAACGGAATTAGTTAATTAAAGCCGTTCGAGCAATTCCGTGGATGACTGTTAGCGATGGTACGCTGTCCGGAGGAACACACTGACATGAGCGCAGCTGTTCCCGAATCTATATTCGCGACTGCTCGACAACTGCGGAAACGTCGACATTGCGCCGGAACATGATGTGTCTCGTACGGGAAATAGCTCGAAAATATACCTCGGAGACTTCTTGCCGTTGGAAGCCCCTACGTGTGCATGAGTAATCTCATCGATAAAAATATTACTCACAGCTACTGCTTTCGCATGCGTAATTACTAAATACGCGTGCCGTTGATTGATGCAGCAAGATCGTGGCGAAAATAGTGGAGCTGTCACGTGAGTAATTCGCAACAAAAAATTACGCTCAGCTACATTATATTTATAATAATATTATGGTAATAAACAGCTGTTAGTAGATCGGTTTAGAAAATGATTCACGAATTACTCGGAGAAATGAACGCGAGTGAAATCGGATTGAGATGGATTAGCCGCTGATTAGCTTTATGTCAGGAAATTAATCGTGTCGTTCTGAGAACGTGCGAGCAACTTAAATATCTGGTCGCGTACAAGGCAAATGGGTGTATAAACTGAAAAAATATTCCGAGGGCCGGTATCGTACATATATCGCGGAGTGGAGTGAAATTTCAGTCACGTGAAGACCGAGACATTGCCGGTTATGATGTCGCGTGACGATAACGCATCGCGCGACAAAAAGAAAAAAAAAGGAGATTATTTATAATGATCGAGGCGTTGAGTACAAGAACAATATAACGCCGCGAGCTACATTGAACGTTAATTTACCCAGAGGACTTTCATGTAGTCAGCTTAATTGCGCTTTATGCGCTACGGCGGTAAACCCTCAAACAGTTATGATTATGAAAATTATGGCGACGCCAGGCATATGGCTAAACACCGTCTAGCTACATGCCTCCCTCATCTTTGCTAATATTGCCATGAAACATTGTAAAAGTATATTAATTTCCTTATAAATCTCTTGATATTCTATCGATAGCATAAGTAGCATAAGCGAACTAAGATATAAGTTAATTAACATGCTCAGCAGAAATAAGATAAAATAAGTATAGGCGAATATGCGTAATTGCAAAGGGAAAGGTGGAATCAGAATGGTAAAACAAAAACACCGGCGAAATATAAGAAATTTAAATATAGGGCAATGAAATTAAATAATTCAGTGAAATAAAAAGCAATTTGATACAAAATCAATTTATAAAGTCAAACAGTAACTGCAAATCAAAGGCAGAGAGAGAGAGGGAAGGAGGGAGAGAGAGAGAGAGGTGCAATGTAATTAAGTGTAATTAAGTAATCAAACACACACCAAAAAGCCAATATATAATACAAAAAAGCTTCGATCTCTATTTTAAATTACTGTTAACACGACGAATACAAAGCTAATTATAATAATCGATCGAATAAGTTTTCAGTCTGATCTGATCAGATTTCGAAAAACAAGTAATTCAGCATAAATTGATGAATTTACTACGAGCGTGATATAAACAAGCAGTATTACTGAGAGACTAAAGATTCTATCCTGTTTAATTAAAATTGTACGGGCAAGTGGAATCTAAATTCTTCAACGAATATTTCATTATTATAATATATTAGGGGTGTGATTTAGTTTTGAGGGTTTTTTTGCTCAAAAACGCATGTATTTAAATATGATAATGAATGAATACCTTAATCAAAATATTTTCCTTCGTTTTCTATCACTTTTTCCCATCTTTCTGGCAAGAGATCGATTCCACCACGATAAAATGACTCTTCTTTTGAGTTGATTCATTCGTCGACGAATTTTCGCACTTCTTCGAAATTATGAAAGTGTGTATCCTCTAAAGCGTGTTGCATCGACCGGAACAAATACTAATCGCATGGAGAATACGCGGGGTGCGGTAAGACTTCCCATTCAAGCTCTAATAGTGTTTCTTTCACTGATAACGCAACGTGAGGTCGAGCGTTGTCACGAAGAAGAATCACTTTCCGTCGTTTACTCGCAATTGGTGGTCGTTTTTGGTCCAATGCTTGCTTCAACTTATGCAATTGGTGTCGATAACGATCAGCCGTGACAGTCTCATGCGGGTTTAACAGCTCATAGTACACTATCCCACCAAATACAGAGCATTACTTTTCAACCGTGAATATTGCGTCTCGGAGTGGATGTTGATGGTTCGCCTGGATCCACCCATGATTTTCTGCGTTTCGGATTATCAAAATAGATCCACTTTTCATCCCCAGTAACAATCCGAGACAAAAGACTCTTCTTTTTTTGCCTGGCGATCAACGAAATGCAAATGTTCAACCGGTTCGCAATGGCACTTTCCGATAATTCATGTCGAACCCATTTCCTTTCTTTCTGACTTTTTCCCATTTCATGTAAATGTTTGGTAACTGTTGTACGATCAACATTTAATGCTCTGGCAAGTTCTGAAGTGGATTGTGTTGGATTTTCGTGCAATAATGCTTGGAAATCTGCATTTTCAAGCTTTCTTGGTTGTCCCGAGCGTTCTTTGTCCTTCACATCAGTATCACGACTTTTAAAGCGTCTAACCCAATATTCACACGTCTTAATTGATGGGGCAGAATCACCATAAGTTTCCACAAGAATTCTATAACCGTCAGCCGCAGTTTTGTTTTGATTAAAAAACAAAAGCAACGCATGTCGAAAATGCTAAAGAGCTTTCGGAAGTTGCATTTTTACGATGATATAAACACGACTGTTATTGCATCTATTGCTATAATGCTACTAAATGTCATGGATAATGTCAAGACTGTAAGAAAGAACAGTTATCGGAAACAGCTATTGGAACAAACTGACACTACAGCCATCTGTTGCAAAACCCTCAAAACTAAATCACACTCCTAATAAACAGAGTGATTTAGACAAAAAGCGTACTGTCAACCGCGGTTAAGCTTCTGTTTGTCCATGAAATTTCGAACGATCGCAACACCTGTCTTTGCTTTGCATTGTGAATTCTCCCAATCATCAGGTCGCAACGGCGCTTGGACGTTTACTTGATAGAACTTTGGCAGAAATATCGATTGCGAGCTACGCCTGTTTCGGTCTTGAACGGGTCATTTGCTTACGCCGGCACGTTTCACATCGGCGGCATCTACACGTGATCTTATTTTAAAGTCGTCAGCGGCGCCGGAAGAGTGTCGGACGACACGTGTCGTGCCCGGACGTACACTTTTACAAGGGTGACGGAAGTGAGACGGGATGGATGCGAGGGCATCGCCATTTCCAGAAGGGAAAAAGAGATGCGGAGCGGAGCAAAGTGCACACCCTAAAACCGTCGCGTGAATCGACCAGCTTCATGACAGTTTCTGTTTTTTCATGGTTTCGATTTGATGGTTTTCGCAGATCGAACGGGGCGCAAAAGCATGATCGGTCAATTAAGTCCACGCTCGTAATTCCGTACGTGCGAATTTTTTGCGTCCATCAATTTTGCAGATTTCTGCATGTCTCGTGCAGCGCAGCTTCATCGCGATCGTGCGTATGTGCGGGGATTGTCAGCGAAGACAGATTGCGAAAGAAATCCGACGTGGAAAATTTGTTTCCAGCATCCCTCGGAAATTGACGCTTCGAAATACGGAAATACGTGCTTCCGGCTCGCCCGTGCAATCGCGGATGAGAGAGCCGCAAATTCGAAACACGCGTTTCAGTTTCAGCGGCTTCCGCGGCCGCTATATGGTTGCGATATGATTCTAATTAAGCAGGTCAGAACTGAACGACTGGAGGAACGCTATTAGAGCGGTTAGAGCTCTCGGCGTGCATTTTTAACTTTTCAGGCAGACACCGCTTCGATCGCGCGCGCGATACCGCTGCTGAGCAGATAACTTGTTCCTTTCGAGATTGATTCGCCGGACTGCAATCGCGATTTCCACATTAATACGACATGCGATAGCCTACGGGTTTCGCGGGAAAGTTCACGATCGCGCGATCGATAAACTTCTAATCGTCGCCGGAGACGTGTCCGCGACGCGACTGAGCGTGGCTTTCCATTAATTCTGCAACGCGAATGAGAACGCGAACGAGACAGAGAGGGTTTCCGTTTTAATTGCACCTTAAATAATCCTATCTCTATCGCTCGTATCCTTGACATCCCGCCCAGCCAGCTGGCGACCAGCGCGCTGCACCAGATTACATCGGTATGATAAAATCGAGATGCATCTTCACCTAACGCAAACCTAAGTGCAAACACGGCGGTACGTGCCGGGATCGTCCTTCGGCCGCTTAAACGGTCGTTCCGGAGTTTCGCATTAAACGATTTACTAGCGCGATGCGCGCGCGTGTGTGTGTATATATATATATGCATGTGCATGTGCATGCATGCGCCGTACGCGCGATGAAAGCGTTGCCGCGCTGGGTCAGAGCACTTTACGTCATCCTCCCTTTAACGACGAGTAAAAATGGCTGCTCTTCCGGCGTTTGTACCGCGAATTCCGGCGTCCGCGCGCACGACGAAATTCCGCGAGGTTTCGGTCGACGCGAGTCGAGAGTGGCGATGCCGGCGCACTCGAACGTTCTTGTCATATCTCTTTTTCTCTCTTTCATCTGGAAGAAGATTAAATCTCTCATCCGGAAGAGCACGGTTTTAAGGGATTTAATAAGAGATCTCGGTTTCATTAAAGAAAAAAGAAAAAGAGAAATGGGATGCAGGAATAAAAGATCTTGAATTATGTATGTCCATTATAAGAACTCGGTATTTTTGATCGTCTCAATGAGTGGTTGATTGTAGCAGAAAGTTTTCAAGAGTGGTTGAATTTTTTTTAATAATTTTGATTATAGTTATTTTTACATTTCTCATAGCATTGTGTTACATTTCGTTGCATTGAATATTTAAATCGCTTGGCAACCTGAATTTTTTAACACTGAATTTTGGATCGCTTCTGTTCTCAATGGTGGCTCGCTGTAAAGACTGACTAACGAACTCTCGCAGGTATGCAAAACGCGTCATATTTCCGCTAAGCCCGCAGTCTTAACGGTCCCTGCCGGTTTTACCTCCCGTTATCTTTCTTACTGGGAGCGGCATTATTTTTTTACGGCTTTCATCGCGTAATGTTGCGGGCCCTCCTCGCACCCCCTAAGCGTAAAGTGAAAAATGGCGTGATATTCGCGCGCGCGTTTATGTCGTGCATTCCGCAAGATATTCGCCATGAGCCGTACCCTCAATTTCCAGCCGATGACGTCGAAACTGGCGCTCGCGCCATCGACGAGACAGGCGGAATCGGTTGCATCCCCTATCAACGTAAAGTCCTCTTCGTCTCATTTTTGTTTCGTGCCCGTCTGATCCGATTTTATAGCGTCGCCACGGTGTTTTTACGGTTCCCACCCCTTTCCTCTTCCTCCTCCGGATGTCGCGAGTCTCTCGTTAGAGCCCAGAGACCGCGCAAATTGCGTGGTTCCGCCGCAATGGGGAAAAAAGTTGCACGGCGAGCGGAAATAGAGGTCCGTCGCGCAATATCTCGCTTGCACACCGCGAAATACCGAATGTCGCGAAAGGGATGCATGCGCTTCGTGCATGCAAATGCACTTGGCACCACCGATGCATATTTACGTATCTACGCTAGATATTTTGCGAAATATTATTATCGCGCTCGGATAGAATCGCGGTCGAAATGTAGTTTAACGTTTTCGTACTGTGGAGACTTTATTGAAAAAGAATCTGCATTTCTTGAGGAAAATTGAAATTATTTTTCAGCATTATTAACACTCCAGGAATATTACTCGGGCATTCTGAAATATGATTAAAATTTCTTTGAATAAAAATGCGCAAAACATGTTAAAATAACAATGTTGCAATCAGGTTTACAATAATCACATCTTTTATATCAGAATTAAATTGATTATATATTTTGCGTCATGTTTAAGGGGGGAGCCTGCTTTAGAACGTCGAAAATAAGGTATAATTTTACGAATTTTTTTGGAGAAACTATACAGCGGATCATTATAAAACTTTTATGCATTTATTAGTACGTTTAAAGATAAAAAAATTATTTTTTTATTTGAATATATCGCCTGTAGAGGTCGTCCTGGAGGCATCTTAGTGCAGCCGGCATTGTAAATTGGTGAGCATTCTCCTGCCTCCAAATTTCATCCAAACTGAAAAATTGAAATATTTTCTTGTTATTTATGAATTCCCATCGTCGATGAACCTTTAATATTCATAAAAACATTAAGTTAAACAATTATTTTTGCATGAAAAAGTTCAAAAACTTTGCCTAAAAATCGTACTTTTGTGTTCTAAGCTCCACCATTTTGGCACTTTTCAACTTTTTTCTTCTCTCTTTGGTTCATCGACGATGGGAATTCATAAATAACGAGAACATATTTCAATTTTTCAGTTTAGACGAAATTTGGAGGCAGGAGAATGCTCACCAATTTGCAATGCCGGCGACGCGGCTGCACTAAGATTTCTCCAGGACGACCTCTACAAGCGATATATTCAAATAAAAAAATAATTTTTTTTATCTTTAAACATGTACTAATAAATGCATCAAAGTTTTATAATGATCCGCTGTATAGTTTCTCCAAAAACAATTCGTAAAATATACCTTATTTTCAGCGTTCTAAAGCAGGCTCCCCCCTTAACATATTGAATACCGCGTGGGCGATCGCTGAACTTTCCGTTCAGGTCGTTTTGATAATTTTATATAAGAAGAAACATTATCATGAAATATTCGTAACATGTCTTTATGTGTCCAGCAAAGCGCGTATTTCTTATTTCGGTTTCTCTCTTTTTTCTTTTGTTTTAGAACGTATCTTTATTGCGGCGTAAGCAGATTCGTTTTGTTAATCCGGTGCTTTACTTTGGCGGACGTGATACGGACGGTAACAAGAATAATAACCCATGCGTTTAATACGTTGCATTTCCATTGTCCAAAGCTCCACTAACTCTTTCTATGTGGCAGAAAGTGGAAGGAAGGGTTGGATTAAGATGTGATTTGCAGGTGCGATTACTTACGAAAGACCAGCGGCAATCCGATACCACTTCATTACTACTGCATCGTTCGAAGTGAAACAAGACATTTGCATTCTCTCGAGTAATCCGTATGGTAAATCTTCTTGTAGGATCCGCCTTTTTCGATATGCTAGGAATAAGAATCTCGCGTTGAGCTTATGTTATCTTAATGTTTTCATCGTCGTTTGCAAATTACATTTTTATTAAAT
Organism: Ooceraea biroi; assembly: GCF_003672135.1. NCBI lineage: Eukaryota > Metazoa > Arthropoda > Insecta > Hymenoptera > Formicidae > Ooceraea > Ooceraea biroi. The sequence continues at coordinate 3,007,677 of NC_039512.1, forward strand.
ACCAAATTTTATTACTGCATGTATGCGTAAACTTTTCTTTTTCTTCTCTCTCTTTATTATTTCAGCAATATTATTTAAAATTATTATAGAATATTCCCGTCTTTCTCTTTAAGTGTTGACGGCTGAAATGTCTACCCCATACGACGTGATGATTGAATCATTCTTTACACGTCATGAAAATAATGCGGGAATTTTCAGAAAAATACATACACCTGATACAATTTTTTCTAAATATTAAAGACTTAATTATACATTAAAATCGATATGAAGCTCAAAGCGTTGGAGCAACACGTTTATCACATTTGAAGCAAAGTGCGACGAACAGCTGAGAGATATTGCCGCGCCGAGTGATTTCCTGTGCGTTAGTTACGTCATTATCGCGTTGTTCACCCCATCAGCGTGCTCGGGGAAGCCGAGAGGGTCGCAAGGAAGGAAGGAAACGCGAAGACATATCGTCGAACGATGTCGATCGAAGCGGGAGAAGGGAGAGCGGAGGGCACCACGTCGGGATATTGCAATTTCGGCGGAGCACGTGCGTGCTACCCCAACGAGAGAGGGCACGAGCGAGGGGCGCCTCTGGAGGGTTTTGTCGAGGGGCGCTGGCGTGACCGCGAGTAATTTCGAGCGACGTCTCTCCCCCTCGGCTCAGCCCTGAGGATCGCGGGTGGCCTCAGCTACCTAGCGGCCCTTACCACCGGCTGTCCCGCCGTAGGGTGGAACAACAACACGGTAGATCAAGCCGGGGCAAGGTCTATGTTAATAACACAGATCACTTCATCGCATGCATGCTTATTATTTAGCCGTGCCGGAGTTTCGATTCGTGTGCCGGTACACATGCACACACGGGTACACACACGCGCGCCCTGTACACCGCCGCGAGCATTAATATTCATGCTCGCCGCACGTAATGGTCACTTTTCTCCTGAAAATAGACCCTCCCCCGCCCCGGGCCGGAAGAACGCTCGTCCTTGACGCGGGGGTGGCGTTTGATTGTCTCCTTCCTGTCGGCTGACCTTGACTCCTGCCCTCATAACGGCACACGCCTGATTCGATCCATCGATGTGACTCTTTGGGTCGTTCTCGCTTTCTCTTTCTCCCCCCTCTCTCTCTCTCTCTCTCTCTCTCAATCTCTTGTTCCGACGAGAATTAATGTGATGATTGATGAGAATTGATGCACCACTTACACCCGAAATTGAGAAAGAAACGTCTCCCCGCGAAAGACATGGCGGTTCGTTGTTTCGCAGAGAGGATTAGTCGTTTTATTTTCTTGCTGTCTCGGCGTATTATTTAACAAATGCAGCGGTAGATGTAGAATGCATTATAATATAATAAGTCCTCGACTAATTGCTGCGTATCTGGTGATCGCGGCGGTCTTTCCAATTTATAATGCGCGCCATTAACTTGTCAACGTGTCTTTTCTCGTTAGCATGCCCTTCTTTCCATTGTTGCAACGAAAGTTCCTAGGTCACGTCGTAAAAGTCATAAATTAGCGACGGCTCCTTGCTCAACATGCTTGACACACGTAATTCGCGGCTTATGTGGAGTATATAAAGATTGAGAAACGAATCATTGCGCGCTTGCTTAGATTTAAACATAGATATCCGCGAATTAATTAGAGTCGTTAACGTGTGCTCTCGTAAAACGGCCGGTATCGATTAAACTTTCTGCTCTTGATGACTCATCGTACATTTTTAATTCGCTATATTAAAATTGTGTTGCCATATTGCAGTCTTTATTCGTAAAAGCCAAAATATTTTATTTTTTTAGACACAAGTTAGGAGGGAATAATTAATTACTTTTATATATTGTATTATAAATTTATAAATGATAAATACAGAATAATTAATAACCTTTTTACATACTATGTACACATGAACATGCCTCTCCGAATATATATTTTTACAAGATATAAGTTTTCAGAGATAGATAACTTTCTTCCATTTTCTTTCTGCAATGCGCCGATAAATCACTCGTTGAACAACGCATGTAAGTAACGGCTTAAGATGAGCGCCGTAAAATTCGACGGAGCGTACGTTTCGACGGCTCGTGCCGGCCCACTTATGAAGAATAACCCTATGAGGGAGAGCCACTCGCGAGATTGAGAGCGTGGCTGTGCGATTCACCCCCGCGCGGGCATTTCTCATAGCGCACGGCCGTCTAGCTGAGGCTTTCGGGGTGAATTAGATTCCTAGGGGCGATTCTTCTCCGCTGATCTTCCCGGAGCCGGCGGTTGCTCGGGGTTGTGCAATTTCGTGATTATAATGGCACGTGGACCACTACGTCGGCGCTACTTTCAATGGGATTCCTGGAAAAGCACACGATTCGATACTCGGAGGTCTGCTCGACTTGAATCCGCATTCAGAGAAATTCCGAAGCAAACCCACGAAAATTCTACAAGCTGCAGTCGCCAAAGAGATATATAATATCTTAAATATCTTTAAACAAATTATTGCGAAAACATGATTTTAAATGTAATTGCAGTTGATATTAGCAATCAATCTGCTCGTGATCAGATTGTGAACGCAAAACGATCGTGGAAAGAAAAACGTTTTGCTACAATATATCGCGTGGTCAGGTAACCGTAATAAAAATATAAAAAGTTAACCAGAGATTAAAATAGATTGCGGATAACATTGACTCAGATTCTCGTTGATTATGCACAACCGTCAAAGCGACCTTAATTAGCGGCATTCAAATGCCGTTTCAGGTCGTATATATTAATATCAAAATGGATCGCGTGTCAGCTTCGATTAGTTACCCTTACTTGTCATCAAAGTCCCATTAATCTCGACGCTTACGATGAAATAAGCCCGCAGAGCAAACTTACGAAACGAGAGCTGGAAGAGAAAGAGAATCGAGTAAACTTTTGATCAAGTTCAAGATCTTCGTTCCGATGAGTTATGAGAGTAGCGAGAATCCAACTTTCTCTCTCTCTCTCTCTCTCTTAGATAAACAAAAATGAATAATTTTTTTTTCAATTTACAGTGTCTGATAATATTGTAATAATAGTCTGATTAAAATACATTTACGAAGAATAATTCTCTAATATTCTAATAATTATCTAACTGATATTCTGTTTATTAAGCTGCTCCAAGCTAAAGAGAAATAATCTAAAGCAATGATCTCTGCTACGTGCAATTACATGTAACACGTGTGATGAATGATGACGATTTATCTCGTCGAGCTTGCGCGCTCGTGTACAATTAAATTCCCGTGGAATAAATTATTTATCCAGGGTAACCTTAAGGGTTGCTTTCACCAGCGCGTCACTTGGTACCAGCGGTAGTTTAACTTACTTCGGCTGCACTTCTGGGAAGAAGTGTGCAGTAGGTGGGATAAGTTAAATTAAAGTTAAATTTAACCGCGACATTGAAGAAACTCACTCCTTCCCTCCTTCTCCCTCTCCCTCGCGAAACTCGCAGAATTCAATCCGCTTCGCGGCGGCTCGATGTTTCAGACATTGCCGCAAATAACGTCGTCCGCCACTTGCCTTTCGTGCACGGCGAGTCGCGATAAATCACGGGACTGCTCGTCGAGGTGCTCGGACGTAAGTAACAAGTAGAGGGAGCGTGCAGCGTAAAATTCACGGGGGTGACTCTCACGGAGCGGGGTGTCTCGCCGCGAACAACCGCGGTGGAGAACCGCGCGGAAGAAAGGAGGTCGGTGACGGGGCGCGGCGTTTCGCCATAAATCACCACGATGTGTGCGCGTCCCGCCGGTGGCGACGGGGATGACGACGGCGAACCCTCGACGTCGCCGGCGCAACCTGTGCAACGCCATCGAGCCCGGTCGCGTCCGCCTCTTTCACCCCATCTTGTTCGTTTTCGCCCGCGGCTACGGTTGCCGTGACGGCATCTTGCGCTTTATAATGATGGAGATACGTCCGCCGACGTCGCACGTACCCGTCATAATTCTCAGCATCTCTCACTCTCCCTTCATTCCGCGAGTCCTGTGACTTCAGACCGAGCTATTCCCGTTCCGCTCACCATGTCGGAGCAGTAACAGTTTTCCCAACGTGTGGCCTTCGACACGTCGAAAAAGACTAAAGTGAAGGTAAAGTGTAATGCGTGCATAAATGGAACGATCACGTGACTGAGAATACCAATTACCAAGGATAATCGTTGTACGTGATTGTTTATAATATTTCAGGCAGTGTTCTCTCTTTTAATTTCTTCGCAAGAGAGTAATCGATTTGACTGTAAATCTATGCCGGGAAATGAAAAGCTCAAGTAATTATTCCAGCATCGAAGTCTTCTCTTTCCTCAAATTTTGCTGCATTGCTGCGTCGTCATCTACAATTCATCGCAACAATTTCAATTTCGTTTTGCATAAACAAGAACGCTCGAGGCGGATCGAAAAACGTTTATCGGCCGTTGCATTTCTCCGAATTTTTATTCCGAATGAAAACTCCTCCCTTTCAGACGCTCGAAGCGTCTTGAAGGCGTTAACGTTAACGTGATGAGGCGTGCATTGCCGCGTGCATTGCATCGCGCGATGAAGCGTGATGCGGCCGCCGCGCCGTGTGATGGCCCGTTTGAGCGTGAAACTCATGAACGTCGAGCGTTACGCCGGCCATTGTTTTAAACGGGACGCGTATAAACAAATATCGTTCGGTAAAATTGATCCTCGCCCCATCGCCGGGTACCTTGCGCGATTGCTACCCCCCGCCCGTGCCCTCGCGGCCACGGATTGGCATTGCTCCGTGTGCACTTGCGGGAGCGCGCACGCGTGTACGTACGTGAGAGCGCGTTACACGCGAGGTATCGATGAATTCCGGTTATGGATGCAATTCCTGAGGCCGGCAGCGAATTTGAGACTAACTGGAATTTCGCCTGGCCCGGCCTGGTAATTGGCTACGTAGAATTTTCTGATTGGTTAAGTGAGACCCGGGCTACGTGTTGCGGAATATGCGTCCGAACGTTCGTACACCGTAGATAATGGTCGGTTTTGCGCGGCGGTTTGCGCGCGCTGATGCCGCCGGCACGGATTGTGTAGTTCTCTCCACCCGCGTGTGTGCTGTGTGCTTAATGCGATTGAAAGCCGCCCGGTTAATCGATGCCGTGCTTCTATCTTTACCCCCGCGCGCGCAACGTAAGGGACTCCACCGAGAGATACCGTGCACTATGCATGCTATGCTGGATTTTATCGAGATTCATTTCGCGCCGGTGGTATGGGCAAATATCATCGTAATGAGGATGCGAACGCATTACTTCCGTAACGCAAATTACGGATGACAAAAATGTCGTTCAAATTGCATGCATTTATGTTGACATGTTCACTGGTGACCAACGTGCAATAAATCTGTCAAGACACGATGAATAATATTATAATATTATAACACGCAGTTGTTTATATTTGAAAGATAATGACATTATTTAATTACAGCAGAAAAGCGTAATGGACAAAGTGCATCTGTGAACGACTTAATATTGTCATTTATTAAAATTATGGAAACGATTACATTTGCCCATGTATCACGGTGAATTTGAATAGTTCAATTGGTGCGAACGAAAAGTCAGATTTTCGAAACTGAATTGCGCTTGATGCGTTAACATAAAAATCTATAAAATTCATATATCATTTCAGCACCGTTGAACTCTTTTATTTGCGATTCTTCTCCATTTCGTCGCTGCTCGTTCTCTGCTAATGGAATTCACTTCCTCGATTACACATAATGTATAAGAGGGAGAACGCGTGCAAAGATGATTGTCAATTCGCAGCTTGTTCCCTGGGCGATATCTAGGGCTCGTTCGATGCGAGAGATGGGGTGATCCTAATCATTCAAGCGCACCGAGCCGACCATACGAATCCCTTAATTTCCTGGCAATGGGCGTCGTAATTATCTTTAGCGATAACAAGCGTAATTTTGACGCGAGTCAAACGAGCGTATTCATCCGGTTAGGACATAGCCGCCAAGACTCAAACCAACTTGCAACCCTCGGATGCTTATTGTTCCTTCGCCATGTTAGGGAACACTGACGAGGGGAAGTTACGCAACGACCCTTCGAGCCTCCCACGTTTTGCTAATTTGTCAGGAACTCGCGGTTGATTATTTTTACTTTGCTAAAGTTCACTGAACTTGCACAATCTTTCGCAGCGAATATTCTGCAAGAATTTTATTCTAATGTAGTTTAATGATTATTTAAGTATTATTTCTAACTTTCTATATTTCGTTGATTATATATCAGGTATATTTCGGTTAGCTCTTGCTTGATTTTAATATCTCGGTGCCATTTATAATAGATATCGGTATTTTTAGCAAAAGTTTGTCAAGTTTGGTATTTTATTATTAAAAATAGGCGAATAGCATGAAGGGAAAATGTATTATGAAAATTTGCATTATACAGCGATATTCCAGGCGAAAGATTAGCCTGACGACGGAGTGTCACGGTTAGATCCCTTATTTATTTATGTCACCTCTGTGATCCTTAAAATGCATACTGCGCGCTCACCCTTCTTGCTTTCCACTCGATGCGCCATCGAAGATGGTGTTATAGCATGCAAACTAAAAGCCCTTGCGTCGGTTAGACGGTATGCTGATGTATATTCCGCGTTTGCACTCGGATAGCAAGTGATAGATGTCCATTACTTCGCCACGTACAGTAGATTTCAAGAACTCGTCTCGAAACCTCTCGATATTTTCAAACGAGAACCGAGCATTTGATATTATATTTACTAGCCTGACAATTTACGCGACAAGAATAAATTTATGAAAATTGTTGCTCGTACCGATTACAAAGTGCTCATTACATGAACAAGCCCTGGTTTGAGATTTTCGAAAACATAAATAATTTTATTTTAACCGAATACTCCGCTGCGCGATGAAAATTTGTTAAAATTTTGTATACTGATACTTTAGTTATTTACATATGTTTCAATATCGTTCCAAAGTGTACTGCGAATGTCATAAATACCATCGCTCGTAAAATTGTATCAGAATATCGCCATTCAACGCGCGCGATAGAAGCACGAAACGGCATTTCGCGAAACGATATTCCATACGTGTTCTACAAAAGCTTGATCCAATAGTTACATCGAGCCATAATGAAAAAGGATGAGACCAGCGTGGATATGTACTACTGCAGTGCGATGCAGGTATGCATTAGTCAAGTTCACGAAGCCGAATGGAAGGCATCCCGGAAAATAAAAGCCTCAGCAGCGTGGCGCAATGCAGTAACATCTCATGCGCGTCGATGAAAACTAATAAGAACAGTGCGAGAGCTAAAATTAGATGAACAAATGGCATTTTCCGCACAAGAACAATATGAAATTTTCTCTCAACACAATATTATAGAAAAATAGAATAACAGAGCGATGCATCTACAAAACCAGTAAGCGAACGATGACGGATCGATGGCAAATCGACGTAGGCGAGTATCACGTGTAATTCGACGTGCAAAGATCAACGAATATCCGGTGTTTGCGGCGTGTCGCTTTGTATCGAGCCACCGCGAACGCCGCAGCGTGAAATCGAGTGGAGTGTCGGCAACGTCGGCTGGATTTTCGGATTAATCAAAGTACGCGCGATAGCAATTGCTTGGTCCTTGACGGCTCGGTTCGGGTTCGCACGATGGGCATGCCTTCCGCTCGGTATTTCGGCGGGAATTCGGCCGGAAGGTTCCTCGTCGAAACGCCAAAAATGAGTTCGTAGTAAGTCTGTGTACGTTCAACGTGGATTTGCACAACGCGATATCTCGCGAAACGATATTTCACGGAAGCTCGATGATCTGAGAGCTTTCTCTCTTCTTTTGTACATCAAGAGAATATTAAGACATGATGAAAGAAAACGACCAGGGCTGTGTCTACCTTCGCCGCGCATCTGAAATTCCTTGTACGCTAAAGCGCTTGTTACATTGTAACGAAGGGCTGTGCGGATGCGAGGGACGAGCGGGACGTCCGAGCGGAACGTAAAACTTACGTAAAAACCGTGAGCGAACCATGGGCAGCGAGCACTCTCGAGAACGGTAAATTAGGTCGACGAGAGTGCTCGGATGCTGTAAATGATCGATTCCCCCCACCGCGCCGCTTACGTTCCGCCGTTTGAATAGTTAATGCGAAATCGCCGTTACAAAATCCGCGGGGAGCGACGTCTCTGCGAGAGTTACCGGAAATTCGCGGGAGTCGCCGGCGCGCGGATAATAATACACCTCCGACGTTCCACCCTCGCAGTGCATCTCGCGTTCTCGCCCGAGATGCGAACTTTACGACAGCTCTTTGAAACATCGGCGGTTGTTACCGAGGCATAACGGCAATCCTCCGCGTTTATCCGTGCCGTGAGACGCAATCGTTTGCCGACAAAGAAAAAAAGAAAGCAAAAGAAATCGCTTTTCTTTCACGTTATATAAAGAACAATCGGTCTGCCGTGTCGTGTCACGTGACGTGGCGAAGAATTTAATGTCAACGCTTCGAAAGGACGGAAAAATATGTTCAATTTTAAATCTTTTTTTCGAGCAGTGGGAAGAGAGTAGACTCGCACATGCATAGCACCCATACATACATTTACGTATACCGAACATTTTTACACGCGTGGCCGCGCTCGCCCTCGCGCGAGCTGTCACGCTTTGTCTTTGTGCATATTCGCGCGATTTCATTCCCGCCCACATTAAGTAACCCGCGTCGTCCCACTCGGAGAAAAAGCCGCTCACGTACCACGCGCGCGCATCCACATTATCAACCCCCGTTTCTTCAATTGGGGCGCGCCGGCGCATGCGGTACCGCGAGTAAGATTAACGTTCCTCGAGATTGCACTTTTTCCGGGACGGCTTGCGCGAAAGAACCTCTTTCGCGGTTATTACTAGTCATTAGCAATGGCGAAATAACTAATTGTCCCGCGATTCTCTTCCTTTCTCGCTGCCTCTCTTCCACCGTATTACCCGCTATTAAACTAATCCGCGGTGTATCTTTGCTCGCACCGGGCTGCGCGATCGGTGTTTGGCTGTAACGCGATTGCTCGCGGTCAACACGAGATCTGGTCTGTTTCCACCACTGGAAACTAGCGGAAACCGTCCGTGGAACTCGGTTTCACACGGACACAGGATATCACAGTGTTTCCTTTATACGACGTCACACGCAGCGAACCCCCACATGGCGGAAGCTCGCTCTAATTATCGGGGAGAAATTCTATGTCGCCCTCTGCAAGCTTCCCGGGACGATCGCGCGTTTTTCCTCCGGATTAATACTTTTAAGCTCGAACTCGTATCGTAGACGTTTTCGACCGGCACAATAATTTCGAGGACGTTCCTCGACGTTAATTTTCACGTGCACTTTATCTGGCACTGAATTAAATTGTCCCGATCTGTTCTTTCTCAAAAAACGCAGCGCGCACGACGTGTCCACGGTGTTCCTTAAAAACGTCGTCTTAACAGTCAGTCCTTAGTGGACGTATTAGGTTGTTCATTAAGTTCTGCGGTTTTTTTGCCCTAAATTAAAACATAAATCTATTGTACTTACATATTTATTCAATCTAGAATGTATTGTCCATCTTGATCGACCACCTTCTGCCAACGTTCTGGAAGGGACATAATGCCGCGTTTGTAGAAGTCGCGCGACTTCTGCGCGAAAAAGTCCTCCAAGTACGTTTGAATATCGTCCACTGAATTAAAGCGCTGCCCGTCGAGATTGTTTTGGAGTGACCGGAACAGATGGTAATCCGACGGCGCAAGGTCTGGGGAGTACGGTGGGTGCTGCATGACTTCCCAGCCAAAGCACTTCAACTTCTTCTTGGTCACCAAAGCAGTGCGTGGTTTGGCGTTGTCGTGGTGGAAGACAACGCCCTTCCTGTTCGCCAATTCCGGCCGCTTCTCCGCCACTGCCTGCTTCAATTTTTCTAACTGAGCGCGATACTTCTCGGCGTCGATGGTCTGACCGCGCGGAAGCAGCTCGAAGTACAGGACGCCTCGCCAATCCCACCACACACTCAGCATCACTTTCTTCGGATGCAAATCCGCTTTGGCAACCGATTGTGACGACTCGCCCGGACCGCACCATGACCGCTTGCGTCGAATGTTGTTATATACCACCCATTTTCATCTCCCGTGACCACCCGTTTGAGAAAGGCCTCCAGCGAGTTCCATTTCAGCAGGGATTCACAGATCATGACGCGGTCCAAAATGTTCTTTTCGGTGAGCTCGTGAGGGACCCAAACATCTGCTTTTTTCGACATCCCAAGCCGTTTTAATCGCTGCGCAACCGTTGTATGGGCGATGTCGAAGCGCTCCGCGATCTCCCGCGTCGTCAGGTGTCGGTCTGCTTTGATTGCGGCCACGATTTGGTCGTCGTCAGTGGTGGATGGACGACCCGGAGCGAGCAGCATCGGAGACGTTCACATCTCCGGAACGAAAGCGCGCAAACCAACGCTGACAAGTGTCAGCGCTTATGGCCGAGTCCCCGTACACGCGACATATCTCACGTTGTGCGTCCGTCGCTTTTACTCCTTTGCGGAAGAAAAATAGCAAAATGTGCCGAAAATGCACCTTTTGATCCTCCAATTTCAATGAATAGCGCGTACACACGACACGTCAAAACACAACAAAGACTCTGGCGAAATGTCAAGCGTTGTCTAACCTGTCACGGAGTATGCGGCAATCCGCGGTTCAGGCGATGCATGCTATCTTTTTCAATGGACAAACGCTATCTATCGAGAAAACCGCAGAACTTAATGAACAACCTAATAGAATCCGTTAATTCGCGACACGATCCGCGATCGCGGTGAACAAACAGCGGTGAAATGCGTGAGATTATGGTTTTCTTCGTCGGATCATCACATCGAGCTACGGGCGCTGGTTCGCCCGCGATGCAATTATTCGTCGATCCCGGCTGTTCGCGGCGCATGCCGCTGCATAATTGAGGATGACGCAGTGAGCGTGTATTTTTGTTTCTTTTCTTCTTGTTTCTCTTATTTTTTCTTTCGGTTTTGCATGTTGCGACACACGCTGGCGATTACGAAAGAAGCGTTGCATCGCGGCATTCGTTGAATTCGCGCGCTGTTTGCGATGTCGGTTAAGAGTTTTCGCGGTTTTGCAAAATTAAAGCGCTTTATTCAAATCGAATGTACTCACCCGGGGGACCGAAGAGGGTGCTGAAGCCTGTCGGCGAGGGGAGCAAGGGGGCTAGAAAAGCGCGAGGAAGTGGGTCACGAGCGGAACTCTTCCTCTATCCGGGATATTTTTGTTCGCGCCATTATGGACACGACCATTTGTCAGTCCCGCCGCGCCAATCATCTCTTTTCATTGACGAAACACCAGGAGCGAGATAGTTGGGACAAGAGGGAGGAAACGCGCGAAGCGGCCGGAAAGTTATAATTTCTCGTAAAAACTTGTCCATCGTATTTAGGATCAAGTGCTCCCGAGGAACTTCCGAAATAATGTACATTATTCAGAATTCGTGGTCGATTATCCACATTGGATAAATTGTTTCTCTTGTTTTTTTTACAGGTATCACGTGGAGAACCACCATCCCGTGTAATGTGTAATGTGTGATTTCATTTTCCTCAACGTGAAATTTCTCTTGGATATAATCGGAATGTTCTTATTTGTTTAATGACTGCAATTTCTATTATAATATTCAAATTGTGATACAAATTTATACAATATACAAATTTATTAATTAAATTGAATTTCTTTGTTATTGCATTGCGTGCGTAACAGAATGCAATGTGAAATGATTAAAAAGACCGTATTTTAATGAGTACATGAAGTTAGGGCCAAAGGTTCACATAAAATATTATTAAAATTATTTCCGAATTGTTCTATCCGTGTTTCATTGGAATTCAGGAAATGAATATTGAAAAATGTATTTTACATTGTTAGGGTCTTTGTCATTTTATAAATTATTTTATGACTCTGAAATGCTTTTTATGTTGCTTAAAATTATAAACTTATATACTAATATAAGTATATGATATACTTGGTTAAATATAACTTGTATAATACTTTTACTTTCAAGTAATTATATATCTTTAACTTGAGAAATATTTTTGATATTTTTAATTGACACAAGAGAACAATTTGATGATATAAAAGAACGTATATAATATATAACTAAAGTAAATTTAATAAAAATTTACTTACTTTTATCAGACGAAGTTTCTTCTTTCAATTTTCTTACTTCCCGTAAATATAACCAATGAAATAGTTACTACATAGTTATAAAACTAGTCGTTAAAAAAAAGGCTTTTGATCCGACATATAATAGTTGTTGCTCGTGTTTAATGGTGAGACGGTATTAAGTTGCACAAAGCTCTCCAAACTTTGTTCACGTAGAGCAGACGAGAGAAAACAAGAGAGCGAGCGAGAGAGAGAGAGAGAGAGAGAGAAGGAAAAAAGCGACAGCAACCTGTAATCTCCAATGACATTGTTAACACGAAACTTCATCGGATTTACGTTGGGATGCATTCGCGTTACCATGTCTACAGAATCGCGTGCGAATTTAAAGCACGACACTGCTTCTTCGATCTTTACATCGTCCTCCGCATTAGCGACATGCGTAAAGCTGTAATTCAGTTAAATATTTAGTACCAAAAGTAAGCGGCCACACAAGAAGAAAAAAGAAAACTTGTAATTACAGCTATAAAACGGCGAACGGATTCGGTTCGTGACGACAGCGATCTTGAGACTCTCGTTACTCGCGTTAGGATGAATTTCATTTTCATCAGTGGAATTATAAATTACTGAGAATCGAAAATCTTTATCCGCAAATTAAATTAATGGAAGACAGCAATCCTATACTTTTACATAAATGTGTTACTACATAAATAAATCCGACGTGATACATTATGCCTTCTACGCTGGCCTGCTGGAATGAATAGGGTCTCGCACTTATCCCTTTCGATCTCATATACGACGGGTTCGATAGGACCGCAGGACCATTTGATTGTATAACCGCCATAATCGTTAAACCAAATAATACTGTTGGCAGTGACATTCAACTTGGGCTGTACGCGGTCATAAGTGAGTGCCGGCAGTTTTTCCAGCGCCGATAATCCCACCGTTTACCGCCACCATTCCCTGTTTTCCATCTCTTCTGGAGACTTTCCCGCGATGGGACTCGTACGTATCGACGGGCTTTCAAGTGTGCTGACGTTGATGGAAAAGCTCTGCTGATTCGTCAGACTAATCCAATTTTTGAGACTGATTTATATTAGACGTATGAATTGAATTTTGCGCTGCGCGTCCGCGACATAAATCAGAAGCTGCATTTTAACCGTAGGAGCTTCATTCCGAACGCGGGATACCGTCCGTCGTGGAACCGACATCGGGAAATGGAATTTATTTTGACCATGTGACGCGACTGCGCCATTTCGCGGATTCTCGTTTCTCGCATGGAAACTTTCATTCTCGATGTTAAATGATGAACGTTTATAGCGGATTGCCTGTCGCACTGTTATGGGATGCGATTACGGATGAAGATGGAAATGTGCGTGTAAGTATAGAAATAGATATAGGATGGATATAGGAATTTTTACTGCTGGCTCTTAGAATATATTTAAAATGTATAATTGATCTGTAAATATATATATATATATATGTTCTCTCGCAGTACTGCGCACGACGCATGTCACGCTCGCAAACGGTTAACGCATCACATGAAATTGGGTCGCGTCAAAAAGCGATGCGCTGTAAAGCGGGGAGATTTTTTTTCTATTAAAACATTCGTTTTTTGCGATTGCACCGCGTAACTTTCTGCAAAGTGCTGTAAAGTTGTGTTATATTATCGCTTGCGATATGCGATTCATGGACATGGATGCAGTAACTCATAAATGCGACTGCTGTCGCATTTAGCCGACTAGTAAAACTCTCGATTACGTATTAAACTTACTTAGATTGCGTGCAAGGCCACGGCGCCGATATAAATATATCCCTATCGTGCATGATGACATCTGCCATTTGAATACCGAGCACCCACCCTTCTCACCTCGAGCGACCGGAAAGATGAATAATAAGAGACTTCATATATTGTCTGAGATTGTAACTGAGAATTATAAAATCGCATGCACGATGCTTGATGGAAAGAAAATAAGCAAAGCTGTCTTGTCAGAAATAGGAAAGAAAGGTGAAGAAAATAAAAATAATAAAAAAATATAATAGAAATTAAGAATCAGACATCAAGGAACTTTTACTGACTCGGAGAAATCACGAAAGCAAAATTGTTTCTCTTATATATTTATATATTTGCTGCAAACTAGAACTATTAATTTAGCATGACACGTTTATATATTGTACTATTGCAGAATTCACGTAACAGTTTGTGTACCAGCAATATACAAATTGCATAAAAAATAGTCGCATCTTTTTCCGATTTCCTCCTCTTAAAAAGTCTTTTGAATGATGTAACAATTCCATACACACACATGTGTCGGAATAGCGCGTCAATGTCGCATATTCATACTGCACGACATTTACAGCGATCGATATTCAACAGACTAGGCAATTTTCTAGAAACATAATTTTAGACACACCGCGCGCACGTGCGAGCGACTATTCGAATGTATTCCCGCCACGGCGATTTTTATTTTAAGACCGATATATCTTTGGCTTATGAAGGTGGAAGGTCGGTATTGGTTTTCAAGCGTCGCGAGCTTTAAAGCAAGCTTATATCGATAAGCTGCGCGCGAGGAAGCGCAGCCATAAACGGGCGAGACCACAATCCATCTTCGATGGATAAACCAATCTGCAGGAGATGGATGTAAACACGTTTGGCCAACACGAATTTCCGTGTGTTGGACCGATCCCTGGCGCGGAACGTGGCCGGATTCGGGCAATTCTGAGGAAAAACTCGGTCATTCGCCCGGTCCGGCAAATCACGTGCGCGATTCCTCCTGAATTTCGTTCGCCGAGAGATCCGTGGCGATCCGCCACGGTGAAAAACTCTACCCTCATTGCGGACGAACGTCCGATAGACGCTTTATTCGCCCCCGTGGGAGTGCTCGTACTTTCCGCTGTACCAGGAAACCGTTCGCACTCGGTCGCTCGCTCGATTTCTTCCGTTCACTCCATGACAGTCAGTATGGAAATGAGCGGTTTCGCGAAAGTATCTCGGTGTGAATATAACGGCCTGATATATCGCCGTTATCGCGCGATCCCGTCGACTCTCGACTATCTTTGAATACGAAAACATCGTTACCGCGCGAGGCGCGCCGTAATAAACTTTAACCGTCGGAGCGCGCGAGAAAGTGAGCAGGAAAGGAGAGAGAGAGAGAGAGAAAAAGAGTCGCATTGTTCATTCTGTCATTAACGGTGTCTCGAAACTCGAATATATCCGGAACCGGTTGTCGTTTAAACTCGGATTAGTCGACGATTCGTATTCGCCGTGTCTTTGTTTTCCGTACGAGCAAATGCCGCGCGAGCGAAAATTTCACGGGGATTTTTCTCCAGCGCGGAGAGATTACGCGACGTACCCCTCTGCTTCCTCTCCCGTCCTACTCCCGATTATGATAAGCTTGAATTAAATTTTCTGCCCATTAGATTATTACAGCGTGCGTCAAAAGTGCGTACGTACTTTATCGGCGGCAACATCAATAATTTCATCGATATTCTACGTTCACAAAAGCGCTACCATGGAGCACGCGCGTGGGCACACGTAAAATGTGCGTTATCTTGATTTTCATCGGGGAAAATTCCCCGTCGCGCCGGCCGTGCAACCGTAATTGAATTTTATGGACGCCCACGATGGAGCCTCGGCTTGTATCGTTACCACGTGGGCGCGCGTTACTTGCCCGTGCGACGAAATTGCAACTTGCCAAGATACGTATTAAGTGCATCCTCACGTCTCATCCGTAGCGTCAGTTACCGTTCCGCTGTAGGTTCTCTCAGAGAGTTTCCGTAAGACGAGCAACGGCAGAGTTGGCCCCTTCGCTCAGCCGGGCTTTAGCCGGCGAGAGTTGGGCCAAGAGTTTAAGTTTGACAAATTAACAATGAATCCCTTGCCCGAAATTTGCCTCAGTCAGACTTCGCGACTTAGCGACTCGCGAGATTACGCTAATGACGTTCAGACGTCAGAGCAAACAACTCGACGGAGGAGCTTCCGAGCCGTCTGCGATGCGCACGATTATTATCTGTCGTGGTATTGAAATTGCGCTTAATGTGTTGAAGACGGGACGATTTGATTTTGAAAAGAAATTACGTTTAAAAGAATTAATTTTGTTTAAAAGAAATTACATCTGTCTGGGAGGTAAGATGACTGCACATTTCCTGAAACACGGGAATATAAGCGGATTTCTTGACGCGCGTGTGTGTGTGTGTGTGTGTTCTAGGATTCTCAATGTTATTAGAAGCTGTAAAGCACAAAGTGAAATTCTTATCGTGTACCGTAATGCATAAAATGATCGTGAAAATGTGTTAGAAAATACATTTTCCATAATCGTGATATAAGACCTCGAGGCAGAGGCTAAACGTGAAATTCTCTGCTATTTGTTGCCAGAGACGTTCATATTTACAAGTTCTCAAGATCTTACTAATATCGTAAATGAAAATTCTGTGTATACACGCGGATTATATTTATAAACGTCACGTGAAATCTTAAATATTACATCTTCGTGTGTGAGACAGTCGCACAAAATTGTATCTTTGTTGTATGGAAAATTCAAAGTGTATCTAACATGCACTCTCGAACGTACAGAATGCAGCATGCTAAGCGCGCTTGTTACGAAAGCTTACGTAATATCATCTTTAATAAATAGTGCATGTAATGCATTTTTTACTTCGTTCACTGCATTAACTGTATCAACAAACTTTAATCCTTGCCCAAAACGCTCGTTTTATTTTCACAATGTAATGCAATGAAGAATCTGCTGCTTGACGTTTCGAAGATGTTAACGTCAAAGCTTCAGAGTTGCACCAAAAAAATATAGAAATACATATCTCAATTTAAAATAATTTTCCGAGAACGGTGGAAAAAGAGGCTGAAAGACTTATGCACACATCTGATACAAGTCTGAGATACCTGTCGGGATGTCTGCCAAGAAATCCGACGTAGACACTGGAACGCTTTGTACGCGTTTTGAACCGGCGAGGCTGTCTCGTGGGATTATTAAATCTCGTCTGCCCGTCTCGCCATTTTCCGCGGTGAATATTAAGCAATAGCGGATACTTAGTCGGATAACGGATACTTAGCGAATAATTAGCCGGCGGAGGCTTTCATCCAACTTATCTCCCACCGCGCTATTGCGATATTGCGAGGGTACATTCTCCGGTTGAATCGCGACGATAGACCAACCGTTCGAGAGCGAGCTGCCGAGCGAGCGAGCGAGTCAGGGAATTGGGTCAGCGAATGAAAACAGGAATAAAGAATTTGAAAAAGAATTTGTCTTCCGTTACGAATCCCTGGAACATCGTTGTGCACCGTGCTCCTCTTGCCGGCATAAATGTTAAATCACGGTACGGTGCATCCGTCATGGTCACAGAACAAAGGTAAGTGAGTATCTAGCTTGCACTTCATAGCCTCATGGCGAGCGATACTTCTTTATCTATTATATGTGCTTCGTAAAATGCATATTAAATTATTTCTCTCTCTTTCTCTTTCTCTTCCTCTTTTTCTCAAAATTGCTAGTGCTATGGAATTACTAAGAAAAAAAAGTTAAATCGCGGTACCTTAATATCTTAATCCAAGGCTTAAGGATTCCCAAGGAGATATAGAAGAATGGAGACATCAAGCAAGAGTAACGATTCTCGATCGAAAATCGATTTCTAATTGCGAGCCAAAGAGTCAGTAGCTGAGAGAGAAAATTGCGGTAACTCTCGGTCGTACTTGAAATCTGATAACATTGCAATTACGAGGGAGTGCTTGATCGTCGTGCGTCTGCAATGGGAAAGAAGATGAAGAGAGAGAGAAAAAGAAAGAGAAAAGGAGAGAGAGAGAAAAATAGCGCGTAGCAAGATTAGATCGGCAAAATGCAGAAACTCGACGGGCAACGCGACGACGTTTCTGACCAGAGAGAATTCATGAAAGCGAGGTGCGACGCAGAAGCAACCTCTGAGAATCACGTCAAGCTCGGCAGGAACCACGGCAGGATCAAAGGACTCGGAAATCACGTGGCGGCCTTGTTGATGGCACCGGCTGAAATGGGAAAATCGTGGAAAACGCTGCGGTTTCTTCTGACACCCGCGCGTCTGGCAGAAAAATGACAAAAACGCTAAAAAATGACGAAAAAGGAAAACGTCGCGCGCGCGAAAAAGGCTGTCTGCTTTGCCGCCGCGCGACTCTCGTGAGCGACCTGGTCCTTGTATGTTTCCTAAGTGGCAGAAAGTCAGTTCGTTATGGAATTGAATTCTTCAGTCCGGGATCCCTCTTACTTTTCAATAGGCGCGGAGAATAGAATCCGCAGGAAGAGCATCGGGGAAAGGGAAAGAGAATAGCAAATGCATCGTGCTATATTTCCGCGCGTAAGATGAAATTTCACGGCGACAATATTGAACGCGGCTGCGGCTCTATTTTCGTTAGAGCGACACCGACAAATATTTTATTGCTGTGAGGGATTTTTTACTGTTCTTGAGCAATTCGCATATTGACGACACGCGATGGTTCCTTAGGCTCGTCCTTAGGACTGGACCTTCTTGCTTTGTGTTATGCTACATCGCATCCGATCTCTGTTCACTCAAACCCCCGTAACCCGGCTTTATTGCATTTCGCTTGTCGCATTTTACTGAACGACATACCTTTTATTACATTTCATTTAGCGACTCGGTGATTACTATTATAGATTCACTGAGATCGACTCAGCGGCAGAACGAATCGAGATGCGTTCTTTCGAGCGGAAAATGGAAGAAGCTGGAGTACTCGCGAATACGTCAAGTACATGGAGTTAATTAAGGCGAAGGAAATGAGACTGAATTATACACGAGCGTCGGCCAAGCATCTGGTCTAGGATGTGGTTGAATTTGATATAACCGGAACCCACGTGTATTAGACATACACACGAGTTTTAGTTTTTTTCTTGAACATTCTTATTATATTTTTATAAAAAGAACGATTCAATCATCAAATTGAATAAAACTTCAGACTTTAACGGTGACACTTTAGAACCGCACACGGGCGGAAATGTGTCTTACAATTTTAAATAATTTTTCTAGACAATGAAAGCTGGAGAGATTATGTGTACATCAAATATTTTTCTTTCAAACTAATTATAATATAATATAATAAAGAGTGTATAGATATGTAGGTTGCATATACATTTATATTTAAGACTACCTGAATTTGCCCGATACCTGTATATCTAATATGGCTGTATCGATATTGATATGTACATAGTATATGTATATATGTAATATATATTATTATATATAATTCATGATGTTGAGAAAATTAATAAAATATTGCATATAGCAAGCACGGTTTCTAATATTTACATATTAGTTTCTATTATTTGATAATATAAATTTTGATTTTCTAATATTTACTTGATTTTTATGCGGTGTTATGCAATAATATATTTTAATATAGAATATTAAAACGAGTGTTGTATGAAATTGAACATAGCACATCGTCATTTAATTTTCCATATATTTTTCTATTTAATAAATTTAATTCTTTTTCATTTTACCAAACTATTTTGCTGATTCTGTAAAGGCAATTGTTTATTAGTATGTCGAAGCTTGCGATAAATAAACTCGTAAAATTAAATAAACTTTTTTCCATAGCTCGACAATTTAAATCATGACAATTAACAGCGTAATTAATGAGCAACTAGAACCAAACACGGTTGTCTTTATATAATTCTGATTAAACCAAACAGAACCTGCAACTAGCAACAACAATCCAAATGAAAAATCTCACGTTTGAGGAGGTGTTGGGACAGCAGTTATGTTTATTCAGACTGCATTTTGCTGGTTTATGCGTCTAGCCGTGCTATCTGGCATTCGTTAACCCACCCGGTGTGCAAATTGATACGTAAGCGTCACGGATGCGCGGTCCAATGTATCGGAAAACGAGCGATAAGTGCGACCGTTGGCTGGCAGAGGAGGCGGAACGTGAAATTAGCCACGCCGACGATGTACATTTTGGTTCGCGTACTCTGACCTAGTTTACCGGGAGATGCTGCGCATCGGCTCGTCATAGTCTGGAGAACGGCCAAAATATCCAGCGAAGATCGCCGCTCGTCGGGAAAACTCGTCCGGATACCGATACGGATACCGTTATCTCGACTTCCACGTGCTCGTCGAGCGATCCATCCTGTCTGGAGCGGATTGAATCGCTGAAGGCACCTTCTCCGTGATTATGATATATCGCAACACCCTCTCCACGCGTGAATTACCGTCGCTGCTGTAAATATCGACATTTCCGCAGTTTCGCTCTACGGCCCGTTAGATTACGGTATAATGTGTATCGGCTTGCGTGAGACCGAACGCGATGAGCAACTTGCTAATGAAGTGGGAAACGTCCATCGGGATCGAAACGTACGTGGCTGCGCTTGGTGCATTGCCGGCAAACTTTTGTCTCTTGATCATCATAATGGCGTTATGAGGTGACTTTCCTGTATGATTCGTTGTTGGTTCGTACTCGCCCACCACGCGAAAGTTGATGAAATCGTTTGGAGTTGAGAAGTACTCGTGAGCTCTCAAAGTGAAGAATTTTAAACTCGCCATCTTGGGAGTCTGATTCTTTTATAGAGAAACTCTTTAATTATTTATGGCGTGCGAGTAGTCTTTCCAAATTTATGAGATTTATACTTGTATGAATTTTGTAAGATATACGTATACACTTGTACGTGTTACAAGATACATGTACACATATTTTAAACTGCAATTTCTCAGGAATAAGGAACAACGTGCACCATTTCTCATCCGCAACTCAAGAGAGAACTATGCTTAAGACGCGATAAATCCATCATCCCTCGATTGAATATTCTCTCCGGATTTATGAGGCCGTAAGATGCCTGCATTCCGATCTCTGAGCTGCAAACTTGTTCGCACGAATCTGTCAGCTGTCTGTGTATAAAATAAATACGAGACTAGGTCCTATAATTTATATGTTTCCTATAATTTATATATGTTTCCTATAATTTATATAATGTGTTTCACAGTATTGAAATGCCAGCCGAAAAATCGGACACGATATTTATCGATACTCTTGGCTGTCTAGGACAACGTATTACGCGCGGATACACGTAATGTACGGCAGTACATAATGATCTAATGGAGCATACGCGAAGTTCTCGATACCACTTTCAAGTTTTCGCATCTCGTTGGTAAATACTCGCTCACTCCGGGACAAATTGCGCACGGTTAACTGAAGTGCCGTCTCTTTTTAAGCTCGCTACGTGCCACCGTGCACAAGAACGCCGGTTCCTCTCTCCGGTTCCGGTAGTTTCTGGTTGAGAATTTTCGCTGAAATCGAGACAATATTCCCGTAAAAATGTGCGCCCTACTTTCAAACTGCTATTTGCTCTTTCCGCTCCCTCATTCCGTTCTTCCCGGCTGTCTCCCCGATCTTTCGACCGCAAACAGTCGAAATTTTCATTCCCTCTCTCGGTTTCCCCATCGTCCTCCGCTTCTTTCACTCTCTTTACTTTAGCTCGGTGTCAGGCCAAGACCCTTAACAGTTCAGACGGTGTTCTAATGATGTCCACCAGCCAGTCTTGATTCAATCATTCGCGGGCCGTAAGAACAGAGAGGTCCACGGTAATTTCAGCGTGCCGCAGTTGCCACATTGCGGTTGGCTGAAAGGAGGCCCCCGATATCGACCCCGCAATACCTATTGTTACCGGTGAAACATAAGGCACAGATTGCGTATCCGCAATATATTAAATTCTATGGCACCACTAAAGACGACGCTACGTGAAACAACCATTTCGGCCGAACGTGATTAAGCGTTTATCGCCTGGCTCGGTGAAATATAGACCGGCGTGATTATGTGCGAGAGAAATAGCGCAATAGCGCTCGGCTGTGGAATCAATTTAAAAAAGTTCACGAAATAGATATCGCGAAACCGAGTATTGGGTTTTTCCTTTTTTTGTTTTTTTTCACGTCGCCGTTGTTTGTCACGTCTGTCGGAATTGCATTAATACATCTCTGTGTGACTCGTCCGCGCACTCGGGACATTCCTACGAACTAGAAACACACGGCACATCCTCGGACAAGGTCTCGTAACAATAAAACGTATCTATTTCGCTAAAAGCTGCATTGTTGTGTAATAAGCGGCCGGCTGCAAAGCGTTATTTAATAACGCACCGAGTCGTGATGTAATTATTCGAGCTGTGGGGCTTCCGGCGCTCCGGTACTCGAAGTACTCATGAGTGGCTCGCGAAACAAATGATTTTTATTTAAACGTCCCGCGCGATTACGGAAAATGCAATATGCAATCCGCGGAGCGGAATATGAAACGCGTCCTCGCAGAACGCGTCTACCTCAGGCATAGTTTTTCATCAGACGCTATTTACGATTTGCAATTTAGTGAATGATAAATCGCCGTGGGGCCACCGCGGGTCCTCTCGGCAAATGTTCGACAATCGACGTAACTTTGCACAACAGAATTTCGATCATTGCGGCTTTATCGGGTGGAAAAATCGCGTTGCGCTTTGGCCGGGGGATTTAACGAAACACGTTTCGCAGGCGGCCAATTCGTTTCAGCTGTTTCCATTTACTCGATATAAACGTTTCATTCACATTTATCTCACTTTATACGCGCACGCGCACGGCTAACAGTCGCGCCGAAACTAGAAATTTCAAATTACACGGCACGCTATGCACAAAATGCGCTCTTTACACATTTCGATGTAAATATTGCTCATGGAAAATATAGTTTAATTTTATTTTCCAAAAATTTTTATTTAAAAATCAGCGTTATCTGCACACAATAATTTCCATTTCATTGTTCTTCTCTCTCGTTGCACTTCGCGATCCTTAACAAATACTGATGTTATGTGAATAATAATAATAATTTTCAATTTCATTAAATTGTCGGATAAATACGATTTTACGAATATTTTCATAACGGAATATCATTTCGTGATGATTAAATGTAATCTATTTATTTCGCATGTTTAGGTTTCTCCGTCAAAGTAATCTAGTAATAGAGAGAACGATTTTGCATAATGATAAATAGCGTTAATATAAATCTCCCCCATTCGGCCTTTCAAGATAAGCTTACGCATTTAGATTGAGGTACATTTGCTCCTCGCGTTTCTCTCCTTAATTTCAGGTTGAGTGATGAATGGAGACCTAAACAGAGAACGGAGAAAGTGTCCATGATTCAGGAAACTTCTGACCCTCGAAGGACAAAGGACGCGCATTACGAGCGATGGCTTAAGCTAACAACCGTGCAAATATCCTCTCAGCTCGATCATCGGTCGTGTGCTTATTGTGGCCAATACTCTCTCTCTGTGCGCGTAATAAGAAATTGAAAATATGTTGGCAAATTACGCTCGTTTCGACCATTTCGCGGTCGAAAGGCGGCATTTGCCCCGAATCAGTCTCGATAGCCGTAGCGATAACCGCTCGAGGTAATATCAATCGTGTACGAAATAAAAGTAAAGTATGATGTTAGTAAGTGTAATATAAAATAAGTAAAATACAATATGATTATTAAATATTAAATTGTAAAATAATAAATTGTACACGATCCTAAATTATGTATTTTAAGCAATAAGATTATTTACATGTTTCGTGACACACAAAGGAAAGGAAAGGCATTTCTTCTCATTTTTTCGTTAATTACCGAACGATCTCGATCGTTCGAAACGTTTTCTTCGAATATCGAGGCCAACGTAATAATGAGACATGCTTATTTCACATTCATTCGTGTGCGAATGGCTCGAGATGACGCGGCTCACGAGAAATCTCGGGCATCCGGTGAGATTATTCATCTCAGCAAGTATCACACGCGACGTGGTCCAAAAGTCAGCATCCCCGTGGAAGACGGGAAGAATTCTCGCGCAAGCGGATGAAATGTTGAATAAGCGTGGGGGATTGATGCGAGTATTGATCTAATCAGAGAGATGTTCCCGCGTCCTCAGTCCCGGGTCACGAATGCGACTCACAGCCAGGAAGCCTTTGCTATTGAGATTCGCAAGGGTTCCCGAGATTGCCTCTTAAAAAGCAGTCGAAAATCGTTTTATGGGCGGACGGTGATATACAGCACCCGTTCTCAAATTCTTCAAATGTTATGTCATCAGTTTATTACGCGGGACTCGTAGCCGCTGTGCGTGATTTAGTTTGGTTCGAACTAAAAGTTGCAGTGCTCGTAGATCGAATTGATCAAAAGTTTGCGCTATTATTAAAAGTAAATGATAAAAATATATATATATATACAGGGTGGTCCACTTAAATCGATCATCTTAGATATTTCACTTGTTTTTGATGATACGAAAAAATGTTTAAGGAAAAAGCTGCACCGTTCGAAGGGGCTATCATGATGACAGAACAAAAATGTTTTCAAGACTATTTTTTTCAGAGATTCAAAGGTCAAGATAATTTTTTTAAATGGAACTACATATTTTTGTTTGCGCAATTTTATAGCCAACATCGAGAGGAGTTCAGCGACCTATGACAACATGACCTTTAAATGATCTTGAACGCGGGAAACAGAAAAATCAAACTTTATGCTCTTCAACACAAAAATTTATTTAAGGAGGTGTTCGAAATGATGTCCTCCGACTTCAATACATTTTCTAAGGCTCCATGGACGTTCTACTTATCGAAGCCACCTTAGATTTTCGACGGTCCAATAGTTCATATTTCTTCTATTTACTTGTCCATGGTTAGTGAACATTGATTCATCGGTAAACACTCTCATGTTCTGGAATTCAATGGAATGTAAGATTGAAATAATTCCATACATGTATTGTGTGAGTGTGTGTATGTGTATGTAAATATTTATGATCGTGAAATGCTTTCGCAATTCAGTTCATTTCCTGAGCTTCTCGATATAAGAGTTTAAATATGACTGATTATACGAAAGAGGAAAGAATAGAAATGCTTCTTATTTACGGTGAAAGCGGAAGAAGCTCTACAGAGGCGCAGAGAATGTACGGCCAAAGATACCCTGAAAAGCGTTTACCGTCTCGCGCTGCTTTTGACCGTCTTATTAAAACATTTCGTGAAACTGGAAGTGTTTGTTCACGTAAAAAAATGCGACCTCGTTTGCAAACTAATGAACCAGCAGAAGTTACTGTTTTGGCTGCAGTGGCAAATAATCCACATATCAGTTCTCGACAAATACAAAGAAATACTGGTATTTCCAAGACAAGTGTTTTACGCATTCTTAAACGCCACTCATTTCATCCATATCACATTGCATTGCATCAAGAACTTCATGGAAATGATTTTATTAATCGAATAGAATTTTGTCAATGGGCGCTACAACAGTTGGAGGTCAATGAATTCTTCTTCAACAGAATATTGTTTACCGATGAATCAACTTTCACTAACCATGGACAAGTAAATAGAAGAAATATGCACTATTGGTCCGTTGAAAATCCAAGGTGGCTTCGACAAGTAGAACGTCAACGTCCATGGAGTCTTAATGTATGGTGTGGTGTTTTACACAATCGAATCATTGGCCCTTTCTTTATTGATGGTACATTAAATGGTCAAAAATATGCTGATTTTTTGTCCCCACAATTACCAAACTTATTGGAAGAGGTGCCGTTAGAAACTCGTTTACAAATGTGGTATCAGCATGGTGGTTGTCCGGCTCATAACGCACGTGTTGCACCTACAGTTTTACACGAAATGTTTCCGGAACACTGGATAGGAAGAGGAGGACATATCAGTTGGCCAGCACGTTCTCCTAATTTGAATCCTTTAGACTTTTTTGTGGGGAATGTTAAAGAACACTGTTTACAATGATGTACCAACTACACAAGAAAACATGAGAGAGCGCATTTTGAATGCATGTGGTAGTATAAATTCAGAAATGATAGAAAGGGTAAGAGTATCATTTGTGCATCGTATTAGAAAATGTATTGAAGTCGGAGGACATCATTTCGAACACCTCCTTAAATAAATTTTTGTGTTGAAGAGCATAAAGTTTGATTTTTCTGTTTCCCGCGTTCAAGATCATTTAAAGGTCATGTTGTCATAGGTCGCTGAACTCCTCTCGATGTTGGCTATAAAATTGCGCAAACAAAAATATGTAGTTCCATTTAAAAAAATTATCTTGACCTTTGAATCTCTGAAAAAAATAGCCTTGAAAACATTTTTGTTCTGTCATCATGATAGCCCCTTCGAACGGTGCAACTTTTTCCTTAAACATTTTTTCGTATCATCAAAAACAAGTGAAATATCTAAGATGATCGATTTAAGTGGACCACCCTGTATATATATATATATATATATATATATATATACAGGGTGTCCCGGGTTTTAACCGACAAACTGCGGGAGCATATTCTACTAGTGGAAATAAGAAAAAATTCTTATATCGAGTTTGCTTAGAAATGCTTTATTACAAAGTTATAAACCAATATTGAAAAGAAATATGAGATAAGTAACAACGGATTTTTTCACAAAAATAAAAATTATCTACGCAATGATTTAGTGACGCATTTCAAAATGTTGTCCTTGCACATCGATACAAGCTAGTCATCGACGTAGTACAGAATTTGTTACAGTACGACATTCCTGAAAATTTTCTTGCATCTCAATAACTGAATTAGTAATTCGTTGCTTTAAATTTATCTGGTACTCTCCTGTTAGGAAATCTACGTTGATACTCTCGTACGGCAGCTCGTGCATTTCCGTCACAGAATCCGTACACGAAATGAATATCGGTGTATTCCTCATTTGAAAACACTTTTGGCATTCTGATAGTAATTGCTAGTTCACACGACGATTGAAATCTAACAGCTACTCTTGTGAAAGTAACAATCATACTGAATCGTTTCAACATAGTGAACATGAATACATGTGAATACGCATAACATAAACATCTTCGAGCTTCCAAATTCTACACTATGTTCCGTTGTTACTTATCTCATATTTCTTTTCAATATTGGTTTATAACTTTGTAATAAAGCATTTCTAAGCAAACTCGATATAAGAATTTTTTCTTATTTCCACTAGTAGAATATGCTCCCGCAGTTTGTCGGTTAAAACCCGGGACACCCTGTATATATATATATATATATATATATATATATATATATATATATATATAGGGGTAACTGCGTCTATCAGATTCTACTTGCTCACAGAATTTTAATTAATCGACTAGATAAAAAGAGATATATGTAATATTAAAAATAGCAACAGCGCCTAAGAGATTAAAGACGTAAAGTACGCAAAGCTATTGGAGAAAAAGGGTAGCTGCGAGCGCAAAATAGAGATATCTTCAGTCTGTGATCAGTGTGTTTCAAATAGACGTTACCGATACAAACTCGTTATGTTCTCTGGCTACGATGTATCAATCCCCTCGGCGGCCCGCTATTAAACTGTAATCTGAACTTAATCAATCATCCGTACTGCAAGCTGAGCCCAGGAAATGAACTTGCCAGATCGCAGATTTTACGAGAAAGGAATGCCTCTGGGGATCGATCAGGTGTTCTCGCCCCAATCTAAATTTCCGCCTTAGCGCGACTGCTGATACATTTAAATGGAAGAATAAAACAGCCAGGGTGCAAATTCGGGCGTGTAACGCGCGACCTTCGATTTCAGCATCGTAAATTATATCAAGAACTTATCAAACAAGTGGCACGAAAAACTAGACCAGTTTTATTAGTTCTTGCTACTGGCATAGAGGCAATGCAGTAATATATTATAACGCTATAATATTATATATTATAGTGTAAATTACTGTAAACCATTATGAATAATATTGAAATCATTTTGTCACAATTATCTACAAATACAATTTTCACAGCAGAATGAAAAGCGCAAAACGATACAGATAAATACCGTTCTTTATAAAAGGTGTACTCTTATCACGAGAGAGACATGAAATATCCGTCGACGTGTCCGTAAGACGTGAGATAAGGATCGGAATCGGAGAACGGATCAATCGAGGCTTGGATCGACTCGACTCTACGAAAAGCACGTACTCCACTCACGTTTTGAGGCGTTTTAGAGAAAATCGCTTATGTTTCATAAATCCCGCCGTGCCCGAGCGCTCGGTTCGTCGCACAAGGGTTCTTTGAGAAAAGTTGAAGCTTCTGAAGAGGAGGAGTACGGTGAGGGTCGTGTGAATTTCGTGCGGCAGCTTGTTACGCTCGTTGTCTAAGTCTCAATTGGCTCCTCCGCTTACGTTAACGTCACTGATACGCTTACTTAAGCTGCTTAGAACGCAACCGGAAATTAATGCTACGCACGTTTCCGTGCGCGCGTCGCGACCGCGTGTGGCAATTGGGACAATGCTCGAAAATTCGGTCGTTAACGCGATTTCTCCGAACACGCCAACGAATAACGAGATACTCGAAGCTTACCCAATATCGGGCAAGAAAATGCGGCATCGTTTATAGAAATCCGGCTCTCGAAACTTTGGCTCGATTTCTCGACTAGAAATAAGTATATGACAAACATATGATTTACGATAAATACGATATATACATATACAGGGTGTCCCGGGTTTTAACCGACAAACTGCGGGAGCATATTCTACTAGTGGAAATAAGAAAAAATTCTTATATCGAGTTTGCTTAGAAATGCTTTATTACAAAGTTATAAACTAATATTGAAAAGAAATATGAGATAAGTAACAACGGAACATAGTGTAGAATTTGGAAGGTCCAAGATGTTTATGTTATGCGTATTCACATGTATTCATGTTCACTATGTTGAAACGATTCAGTATGATTGTTACTTTCACAAGAGTAGCTGTTAGATTTCAATCGTCGTGTGAACTAGCAATTACTATCAGAATGCCAAAAGTGTTTTCAAATGAGGAATACACCGATATTCATTTCGTGTACGGATTCTGTGAGGGAAATGCACGAGCTGCCGTACGAGAGTATCAACGTAGATTTCCTAACAGGAGAGTACCAGATAAATTTAAAGCAACGAATTACTAATTCAGTTATTGAGATGCAAGAAAATTTTCAGGAATGTCGTACTGTAACAAATTCTGTACTACGTCGATGACTAGCTTGTATCGATGTGCAAGGACAACATTTTGAAATGCGTCACTAAATCATTGCGTAGATAATTTTTATTTTTGTGAAAAAATCCGTTGTTACTTATCTCATATTTCTTTTCAATATTAGTTTATAACTTTGTAATAAAGCATTTCTAAGCAAACTCGATATAAGAATTTTTTCTTATTTCCACTAGTAGAATATGCTCCCGCAGTTTGTCGGTTAAAACCCGGGACACCCCGTACATACAATTCTTTATTTCAACTCGTCGATTTTCAAAGATCTTGTTCCATTCTTTTTCTTTGTCTCGGTCCAAGTCGTAATGCACGGATAGATTATCATCCATGAACTATTTTCAAAGCATTTTTCACTGTTGGATCGAACGCGTGTCCGATTTGTGTATAAAATTACACACGAATCAAGCATTCGTCCAAGTACCCTGCTGATGTACGGCCCGCCTTTTATATCCCGGCGAAAATCGATAGCCCTGTCGTCCCTTTAGCTGTCATCAAAGGCGTGGCGAGAGGATCGCATTTCGAGAGTACGGGATGCGGATGCCGTTGTAACAACCTACTTTCACGCAATTAAGAGCAATAGCGCGATATCGCGCGGCGCCTGGAGCGCCGATGAGCGTAATATGAAGACGTAATAATGCTGTAAGTAACGAGACCTCCGTTCGACCTATGTGTATGCATATATATATATATATATATTATACATATGCATTATACATACACGTATATGCACATTGGGAATCACGTAGTTGGAATTTCGAAAGTTCCGTGGCGAGATAGCCGCGGCTGAGGCAGCGCGAGATAAAATAATGACGCGAACTTGGAAGTGCGGCGCAAGTACGCGGGGAGTTGAAATGCCTAGGAGGGTTTCGCGAAATGCCAGTGATGCGTTAGCTAACGTGGCAGTTATAAACGACTGACTGCGTAGCCTTGGACACACGATTAATTATACAGTCGCGAACAAGGTGGGCTGTGACAAAGTCACGCCGCTAGATTTGAGTTTAAACGGGTGCTTAAGCGCATTTTTAGCGAGAAGCATCTCATATTTTCGCGGCAGTGTCGTTGAGAAATGATATATATATATGCATCTTTCTCTCTTCCCTGCGCCTAATTCCGACTTAATGCTTTCAAAATTTTCTCGAGAGTTTATGCAAATTGATTCGAGTTATCATTTGAAATACTTAAGATAAACAATAATAAAATAAATAGCTGCGCTGTTTTTCAAGCGCTTTTAATAATAACCGACATTTATCTTGGCGAAATTTTTATCCAGGCGGCGCGAAGATAATTATTTTCGCAGCTTTTCTACCTCCACTCCTCCCCCCTTTTTGTCAAAAAGCGAATTGCTTTTAGGCGGCGCAAGCGCATCGAATTTCGTCGGGAAATAATCGCCCGGGCGTCGTTAAGAGTTCAAGAAGGAGGGACGGTCTATCGGTCCATCTGGCAGCGCCACAGTTAATGCGCGTCCGTGCAGCATCCCGAAACGATGTCCCTCGGGAATCGATACATGGTCGTGGCACCCTGCGAGCGCCGTCAAAGGCATCGCATTTTCGAGGGTAAAGCGGAAACCGCCGTAACCAGCAGGTCGACTACGCTCACTCCTGGGGATTGTTCGCCGTTGGATACGTCCATTGTTTTCTCGCATCGGACGTTAAAAATATCCGTGCGGCCGTTCTCGTGCGAATTTCCCTATTTGGAAGAGCGACATGACGAGCCAAAAAGAGGACGAAAAAGAGGGAGAGACGAAAAGAAGGGAAAGAGAAGGAGACAAAGAGGGAGGATACACCTTCTATATCTCACCACCAACTGACTCGTACACCTGTTGATGGACGTTTCGCCGACAGGATCAAAGGGATCCGTTGCCGCTACCGAAATGGGCTCCCGGGAGGACTTTCAGCTCGGAACGCCTGCGAATAGCGCGGCGGCGACGTGTGCTCGGTGCGTCTCTCAAAGGCTGGCCGCCTTACTTGAAAATTCGAGCGACTGAGAAATCTCGTTAGCGCCCGGATGCCTCGGTACTACGACGACTACGACGGCGACGACGACGAAATAACGTCATGGAATTTAAATATCAGACGAGACTCGGCGGTGCCTTCTCACGTCGTGATCTTCAGAGCGTGTCTCTGAATTTCGGATTGGATTCGGCGCGGATGTTGTACACGCCAGAAGTCTCCAGTTGCTACTCCGGGCGCTAAGTGGATTGCAATGCGCTTCGACGAATCAAATGCTGAAATTAAGTCTTTAGTTTAGTAAGTTGAAGTCTCGAAAACAGAACGCCGACGAGGGCAATCAGGCAATTTGACACGATTAGTCGTTCTCTCGTGATGTTTCTGGAGTTTTGCTTGTGGAGAAAGTCCAGCTTGAGCGATCAGATGATCTGAAAACCGTGTTCCCTCCGTGACAATATGACAACCGATCACAACGGTCGGAACATGCAGGCAAATTGGAACGTTGCAGATTTGCAGACTGCGCACGTACTACGTCCCCCGCGATTTTCACGCGCAATACTTCAGACAGTGGCGGGCGCGTCGACAATCCGACAATGCCGAAACGTTCTTTGGGTTTCTCGAAATCGAAATTGAAAAGACGCCTCGGCGAAGTCGACAAGTATCGACCAACGCCCGATGATAACACATTCTTGAACGAAGCCGTCTGTATTCCGCCCGTTTCTTCGATTTAGACGTTACGAAGATGCAAAATTCGATAACAACTTCATTGGTTCTATTTGCATGAACACGCAAAACCAAAAAGCGCTGAGGACAAACGTGGAGAAGAGGACGGGGAATTTCACTCTAACGGGGTCAATGAAATTTTCATTTTGGTACAGACACGAACGTTTTATGATGGATCAGATCAGGGAGGGGGGAAATTAATAGTAATCAAACTTTCATTACATATTTTCTTTAATTGATTTCTTGACGATAGAGCTGTTCGATTGGCCTGCTGGAGAATTTCGCGAGCGCGATGGAATTCGGACGTCGTGGCATTTCACCATCCGCGGATCGCGGATCCTGAAAATTTCAACCCTTATAACTTTATCTGATTACGGAGTGAAATACGGATATGGAACGGAGTGATATGGAAGTAGATAGAGTTATTATTTCCTAATAATGTATGATATTTTCTTAAAGAAATTTAAATCGATTATTCTTCAGCGATCGAGCAATTCGTAATCGACTAATCATCATTCTTTGGAAAATCCTCCCCAAGAAACATCAGCGAAGAGGAAAGGAAGATCCATTTTGTCTAATTTGCACTGTCTATAACTTTATTAACTACTCCTTTGGAAACGTCAATCAGTTGGAATAATTCTCCGAGATATTAAAATACATTTCCAGTGTGGAGAGAGGAGGGAGAAGAAAGAGCGAAAGTTCCAACGCTCGCTGCTTCCTCCTCGAGAAAGCAGTTAAAAGTTCGCCGGCAGTCTCTCGTCTCGAGGGATTTTTCTATATCGAACCTTACCCCACACTTCAGTAATCAATCGTACTTAGCATCTTTCTCGACCTAAATGGAGTCCGGAATTATAAGTCCGAGTGAAATCGCGCTATTCCAGTTTTCTTCGCTCCGCTCTCTCGCTTCTCCGCGCAGTTATCTTCATTTTCGCTCGGAGCCAGCGCGCATCTTCTTCTTCGCGCGGCAAAGTGGTTTTATCAGTGATGAAAAGCTCAGGCGAAAACAGAGAGACGGAGCCCAATATCGTATTTTCACTGAGACGAATCGGCTGCCGCTCGATCGACGAATAAAATCATATCAAATTGCGCGTCAAGCTTTCTCAGAATATTCAATCAAAAGGTAATGATCGCGCTCGCGCGCGCATGTTTCCGGCCGGAATCGAATCCGTCAGGAATCTCGTGTTTTTTCACGGGGGATTTGAATAATAGCGCATCCTTTTCACGGGGAAAATTTTTACCGCGAGCGTGAACGATGGCGTTTCGCAGCGGCGTCGCTGACTTTTGCTGCCGCGTGATTAACCGCGTGTCCGAAAAACAAATATATATATATATATATATATATATGTATGTATGTATCCAGATGAAAATAGAGACACACGGCGTGGTTGTATTTCGGTCGAGACGAGATCTCTGTCGCGACGGAGATTGATGAGAGGATATAAATATCGGTGAAGTGTATTATTACACAGTCGCGTAAGAACGATTTTATAGTACAAA
Source organism: Ooceraea biroi (assembly GCF_003672135.1). Classification (NCBI taxonomy): domain Eukaryota; kingdom Metazoa; phylum Arthropoda; class Insecta; order Hymenoptera; family Formicidae; genus Ooceraea; species Ooceraea biroi. The sequence continues at coordinate 3,040,859 of NC_039512.1, forward strand.
ACTATTCGATCATCCCATCCAGTGGTTGCGTTCATGTATAAATCGCGATATATAAATTAGCGAGGGAAATGAGACCGCGGCCTGATCGATGCGAAATAAAGACCGCGTCAATTAAAACGACGTGGAACGTCTGTGTCGTCCCCGGTGTTCTTTGTACCCGGTATTTTTTTGCTGGCGATGTTAAAAGAGAAGCCGGCGACTCCGGTTGCACAAACGATTGCTCGAAACCCCACTCGATCGCGTGTACGCGCAAAGGTATGCGATTACAAAGTGCAAGGAGAATGCGAGCGCAAGTTTTTTGGAAGCAATAAACTCCCGTAGTCGTAAAACTGTGATTCGTTGGGTATTGGCAGACGTTAGTGCGCGCGACTTTCCTTAAAGAGCTCTATCGCCTTTCTTTGGAATCAATAATAAAACTCAAATGGAAAAAGAGATGTTTTTATTCAATTTATCTGAATACACACGCATAAGTAACTTTGTCTCCAATAATTTAATATGCAAGAAATATATTAATAATTTAATATGCAGAAATAGATTTATAAGAAAAGAGTGTTGTATTATTTAGCATCATTGGTTATTTATCGTTGAGGAACTTTTACTTGATGAGGAAATATTTCAGCTGTCTGGCGGTGCAAATGAAAAATAGATGATTTCTCTCATGCCCCAAACGAAGCACCGTTTCCGCGAGGAACGATGATTCTCGCGGACAGATGCACTTTTGCTGTCAAACTTATGAATCTCAGAAAATATTATTCGAGTCGGCATGTTAGCTCTCCACCATTCTCGCAGCACCGAAATCCCGCGTTCCCGGACACGGCCGACAGAAACATTGCCGCCATTACACGGAGTCATGGCACAACTCCCAAGGTGCACCGTACGTGCCCATGAATCTATCGTGGAGCCTCTCCTTCTCGTACCGCAAACGGTTTAAACGCGGTTACGTGTCGTTTCTCGGGGGCGAACGACGCGGAGGGCATTTGTTTTTCCATTTTCCAGAGCCACCCTCCTCTCGCACCTTCTATCCTCTTACTGCACCCCCTCGGAATATATCGGCCACGCCGGTTGAAACCACGGGAACCAATAAGGAGCCGGCGAGCGGAATTTATGGACGCCAAAGGAAAGAAGCGTTCCGTTCCGAAGAGTTCCGTTTATCGGCGAGTCGTACGCGCGTCCACTTCCACTCGCGCGCGCGTGCGAGAGCGGAAGCGGACGGAGTCCGCCGTTCGCGGTATAATCTCGTATCGAAATTGTTGTTACGTTTACGGCGCGATGCCGTAAAACCAACCGTAAAATTTTCGACGAGATATTTCGGAATGTGCCATGATGCGTCACTGTGTGCAAGATTAAATGCCGGAACTCTTGCCCTCTCGTCCTCTCGCCTGCGCCCTTACGTAGCACTTATTGGCCCTCTTCCTTTCCTCTTTTACTCATATCCATTTAAAGCGGCAAATTTGTCCGAAAGGTTTTTATTGCCCACAAATGAATCCACTATCTTTCTTTGGAATATGTACCTAATATTACATAATATACTAAATGCACGTTTAATAATATTAATCGCGACGAGTAAGAGTCTAAAGACACGACGGACGATGGATATGATTTCTGATTAATTAAATAGAAATCATTTGAACGTTTATCATTACTTCTGCTGGAGAGAATCCAAAGAAGAACGGAAACGCGCGAGCGTTTGAATCTTCCTCCAATTTTAATTGAAGAGTTAATTAGGAATTATGTTAAATTACATTATACGTACTATTCGTGGCGTTTTTAAATTCTGAAATACCAAAATTGATATTACTGATAAAAGAATCAATAATATTATAATGTTAAATATCCGTTCATTGCGTGCTCTTGACGCGAGGCGCAATTTCTCTGTCCAATTTTGCCTATCCATTTTCTGTACTGTACTGTTGACATAACGTGGATATATTATGTATCGCGCAGCTTGCAGAGCAATTATTGGCGTTGCATTAATCTGAGACAAACAATTCGCGAGGCACCAATGTGCTGCAGTATTATGCATTCCATTGCGCAATACACATAGACGGCAGCCAATGGCTGACCATGCGTTGACTCTATCTACTTAATAACTGGACTTGGATAATATCCAATCAATATTGAGCAACGAATTGACACCGCGCCCCGCGATAACAATCGAGTTTTTCGTTTTACTATTAGCGTCGCATATATTCTTTAAATTACACATATACATGTGTCTAATTGTTATTTCTAGAACAAGCAATCGCGCTTTGTCTTTTATTTTCCCTTTCAATTCGTTCAAACTGCAGTAATACACGCGGATAAATTAATACTATCTTGTTAACGACTTTTTTGTTGAATTTTCTGCACAATTTCACATGGATGCATTTATAATGGGGATAACAAATTTTTAGCGAGACAAATACAGTACCAATACGGACTCGAAATGTATTATTATATTTTTAAACAAACTTTATTTTACAATTGTATGTGAATATTTTTCACATTTGATATTTTATTTTTATTGTCCTTTTCAATTACGCTCCAATTGCGATACGTTTGTGGTTATTTACTGCAATCAACAAAGTCATATTTCCTTATGCAATACATTAATAACTCGAGTTTAAAAACTTGAGCGTGAAACATATGATACAAATGTGTGATAAACAGGTCGGTATTATCGATCGATACGAAATAGACAATAGCGTATGAGATTCCAAAATATAGGCAAGACTAGCAAGGCACGATAATAGTGAGTCGCAAGAATTTTCGGAGCACTCAGCGAGAAGTATGAGCGAAAACACATGTGCCAGGCGATCGAGTTGGAGTTCATTCTTGTAATTAGTATTGTTTCTAAATGTAAATTGTAACACATACAAATTTGGTAATGCCTTAATGTCGCTTTTCTCGCTGACTAAAAACTCGTTTATGCTCGCGCGTTCGAGAAGCGTTCCAGCTATTATCGTAAAGCTATAATTTCGCGCCTGTTTGCGGCTCGTTACTGATTTCAGCGCTTCGTAATTTTCCGATAGATTTAACCGGTTCCTTTGGCCGGTCATTAAAGGCGGCGGCGGCGGCGGCGAAGCGTGGATATGTACGTGGATTAAAATGCGCCGGCCGGACGTGTTTGTTCCAGGAGCGGTTTTGAAAAGTCCGATAACGGCGAAACCGGGTGCTTCAGTGCGCGCCGTAAAATTCCCCGGCTACCCCGAAAGTAAGGGGGTGATCATTCCCATGGAATTCCGCAGCGTCGTTCCCGATGCTGCAAACGATATCGCGAACACGACTGATCGATAGGGCGTATTGTGCACCGAAGATAAAATAAAATACGAAACTTTATATCGCCGGGCTCGCGCGAGGAATAGATGTACCTTCGGCTTTTTATACTTATGTATATACGTATCATACACCGGCACATGCTTCGACGTAAAGGTGACATTACGTTACGAGAATTCTCGTTATTATTACGTCACGTAATGCGATCCCATCTCAAAGAGGGCTATCTCGAGACATGCTCTCGCCTCTTTACGCGCGCGCTGCTGCCCTATATATAAATCTACTTATCCCTCACTTACCAATACAATTTTAAATAATACGTGTAGATGGAATATTAAATATCGCCGTACGTACATATACACGAATTTTGTTATAATAGTAACTGTACAAATTGTAATTAAAGTTGTAATAAAATTATGTACGATGTTATATTATGTACGATTTTCTGTAATATTCTGGATATTATATAAAGGAGAATATAAACAACTAATAAAGTAATATAATAATAGGATTCTCTCTTTTTTTTAAGATACGAAAATTGTTATTAGTTAAGTTAGATTTATTACTTTGTTTATTTCTTATTATTTAGTTATTTAGTACATCCCAAGCACATGCAATAATTCGTAACAGAAATTAAGGAATTATTGTAACTCAAAGTGAAACGTGATTGTCAACATGCTATAAATATATATTTCATAAAAGCGCGAATAGCAAAATAGCGGCAGATTTGATGAATATCGTGCATAACGTAACGCGACGCTTCGCGAAACGCATTCCAGGGAAAAGCACCCCATCCACAATAACGACTATATTAATAGAAGCCTTCGATATATGTCTTACGTAGCTTCGAGCATCGAAGTGGCAGCGAAGTGCTTCTCGCAACATGAAGGCTCGTGTTACCGCGAGTTAACACTTTCGCGAGTACTGATGCAGTATCAGGTCCTTTCGTGATTAAAATTGAGAACTATTGGCATAACATCTAAAAATAAAGTCTACAAGTATAAAATAATATATCTACAATAATCTAAATAATACAAATAATGTGAAATATACAAGTAATACAAATAATAAAAATTATGTAATAATATTACATCTTCACAATCTTATTTAGAATAATTAATTCTGGATTAGATACAATTGTCACCTTGCCGGATTTCTTCCTTTCTCCTTTTTTATTCTTATTCTAAAATGTAAGAGGCGAAAAATAACTAGGAGACTGCCTTAGATTTGAACTCGAACTCTCCGAGACCCCTGGTTCACACGCCTAGGTCTTAGGCCGTACGGCCAATACTCCTACTGTTGTGATCAACTTGTTTTCATTCCGATCCTCTATACGACCTGTCAGTCTCGACTATCTTTCCAGATCTTACAGCTGGGCCAGCCTGACATTACATTCGTCCCCGAATGTCTCCAAATCGTCGGTTCACTCCACTTGAGTCCCTCCCAACATCCATTTTTGGTTCACTCTTCTGAGTCCCTCCCAACATCCATTTTTGGTTCACTCCTCTGAGTCCCTCCCAACCTCCATGTTGGTTCACTCCTCTTAGTCCTTCCCAATCTCCATGTTGGTTCACTCCTCTGAGTCCGTCCCGACCTCCATGTTCAGGCTTCACTACCGGCCAGCTGCTTCTCAACTCCCTCCTCTCCGAGGGGTAGCGGATGAATCTCAACTGTCTTCGAGGGGTAGCGGATTTTATCCCACTTCTGAATTGTAAGAGGCGAAAAATAACTAGGAGACTGCCTTAGATTTGAACTCGAACTCTCCGGGATCCCTGGTTCACACGCATAGGTCTTAGGCCGTACGGCCAATACTCCTACTGTTGTGATCAACTTGTTTTCATTCCGATCCTCTATACGACCTGTCAGTCTCGACTATCTTTCCAGATCTTACAGCTCGGCCAGCCTGACATTACATTCGTCCCCGAATGTCTCCAAATCGTCGGTTCACTCCACTTGAGTCCCTCCCAACATCCATTTTTGGTTCACTCTTCTGAGTCCCTCCCAACATCCATTTTTGGTTCACTCCTCTGAGTCCCTCCCAACCTCCATGTTGGTTCACTCCTCTTAGTCCTTCCCAATCTCCATGTTGGTTCACTCCTCTGAGTCCGTCCCGACCTCCATGTTCAGGCTTCACTACCGGCCAGCTGCTTCTCAACTCCCTCCTCTCCGAGGGGTAGCGGATGAATCTCAACTGTCTTCGAGGGGTAGCGGATTTTATCCCACTTCTGAATTGTAAGAGGCGAAAAATAACTAGGAGACTGCCTTAGATTTGAACTCGAACTCTCCGGGATCCCTGGTTCACACGCATAGGTCTTAGGCTGCACGGCCAATACTCCTACTGTTGTGATCAACTTGTTTTCATTCCGATCCTCTATACGACCTGTCAGTCTCGACTATCTTTCCAGATCTTACAGCTCGGCCAGCCTGACATTACATTCGTCCCCGAATGTCTCCAAATCGTCGGTTCACTCCACTTGAGTCCCTCCCAACATCCATTTTTGGTTCACTCTTCTGAGTCCCTCCCAACATCCATTTTTGGTTCACTCCTCTGAGTCCCTCCCAACCTCCATGTTGGTTCACTCCTCTTAGTCCTTCCCAATCTCCATGTTGGTTCACTCCTCTGAGTCCGTCCCGACCTCCATGTTCAGGCTTCACTACCGGCCAGCTGCTTCTCAACTCCCTCCTCTCCGAGGGGTAGCGGATGAATCTCAACTGTCTTCGAGGGGTAGCGGATTTTATCCCACTTCTGAATTGTAAGAGGCGAAAAATAACTAGGAGACTGCCTTAGATTTGAACTCGAACTCTCCGGGATCCCTGGTTCACACGCATAGGTCTTAGGCCGTACGGCCAATACTCCTACTGTTGTGATCAACTTGTTTTCATTCCGATCCTCTATACGACCTGTCAGTCTCGACTATCTTTCCAGATCTTACAGCTCGGCCAGCCTGACATTACATTCGTCCCCGAATGTCTCCAAATCGTCGGTTCACTCCACTTGAGTCCCTCCCAACATCCATTTTTGGTTCACTCTTCTGAGTCCCTCCCAACATCCATTTTTGGTTCACTCCTCTGAGTCCCTCCCAACCTCCATGTTGGTTCACTCCTCTTAGTCCTTCCCAATCTCCATGTTGGTTCACTCCTCTGAGTCCGTCCCGACCTCCATGTTCAGGCTTCACTACCGGCCAGCTGCTTCTCAACTCCCTCCTCTCCGAGGGGTAGCGGATGAATCTCAACTGTCTTCGAGGGGTAGCGGATTTTATCCCACTTCTGAATTGTAAGAGGCGAAAAATAACTAGGAGACTGCCTTAGATTTGAACTCGAACTCTCCGGGATCCCTGGTTCACACGCATAGGTCTTAGGCTGCACGGCCAATACTCCTACTGTTGTGATCAACTTGTTTTCATTCCGATCCTCTATACGACCTGTCAGTCTCGACTATCTTTCCAGATCTTACAGCTCGGCCAGCCTGACATTACATTCGTCCCCGAATGTCTCCAAATCGTCGGTTCACTCCACTTGAGTCCCTCCCAACATCCATTTTTGGTTCACTCTTCTGAGTCCCTCCCAACATCCATTTTTGGTTCACTCCTCTGAGTCCCTCCCAACCTCCATGTTGGTTCACTCCTCTGAGTCCTTCCCAATCTCCATGTTGGTTCACTCCTCTGAGTCCTCCCCAATCTCCATGTTGGTTCACTCCTCTGAGTCCGTCCCGACCTCCATGTTCAGGCTTCACTACCGGCCAGCTGCTTCTCAACTCCCTCCTCTCCGAGGGGTAGCGAATGAATCTCAACTGTCTTCGAGGGGTAGCGGATTTTATCCCACTTCTGAATTGTAAGAGGCGAAAAATAACTAGGAGACTGCCTTAGATTTGAACTCGAACTCTCCGGGATCCCTGGTTCACACGCCTAGGTCTTAGGCTGTACGGCCAATACTCCTACTGTTGTGATCAACTTGTTTTCATTCCGATCCTCTATACGACCTGTCAGTCTCGACTATCTTTCCAGATCTTACAAAAAAAATAAGGATAAAATAGAATCTTGCGGCTTTTAGATCTAGAAGCACTCAGTAGATCATCGACCGTGAATGTTAATTAATCAATACCACCGGCGAAATGGAATCGCCCAATGCGAACAGGCGCGACAGAATTCTCGCCCGTCGCCGGATTTCGCTAACGCGGCGTGACGATTCGCGCGCTGACAAGTGTCGGCGAGGCTTCCCCGTTAACAATACCGGCGGATTTAACGGCAGCTTGCGCCCGCGAGGTAAACGGTACGTTATGCTAATGAGATTGAAGTTTATACGAGATTTGCTTTGTTAGCGGCACTGACGCGCCGCGCTCATCAGTCCGCGGGCCTGATATTATAGTTCGGTTCCCGGGACTTCTTGGGAACCGAACGCGTACATTAATAACATCATCTTCGTCCCTCATCCCTACGCCCATTTCTCTTGCTTGGCAAACCATGGCGAGCTGAGTGACGTAAATTGCGGCGGTCTAAAGTACCGCTTTAGGGACGCTCTGCTGGTCCCGGCGCGCCGCGCGCGATCTAGCGAGCGCTTTAATCTTTCTCGTTCTCTTAACGTTACGGCGATGCGCGTGAAACTTTCCTCCTGACGCGAGTAATTTTTCGACGGCGAACTTCATCGATCTAATTACGCCGGCTTTCCTTCTTAGCCACCTTCCGCCCCTTCCTTCACCGTCCCCCTTTTTTTATTACCATCGATCGTTGCTCCCGCGCCGTTGCGATTTATTACTGTCAGACACGGGACGTCGACCGTCTCGAGAAATGGAACCGGTAGACATAGCGTGACATACACGAACTTTGCCCTCAAGAGAGAGAACAAGAGAGAGAGAGAGAGAGAGAGAGAGAGAGAGAGAAGCAAGAGAATCTTCTTTTCACGAAAATCACGTATACGCGCATAGGCGGAGATCCAGCATCGCAGCAAGCTCGAAAATACGAAGCACGTTCCGATCAAGCTATATTATGTATATTCTGCGAGTGTTCCCCGCGAAAAGAATCGGAATTCCTTATAAAAGTTGTTCTAATAATTTTCCTGCTTTCCACGCGGAGTGCCGCATAGCGCAACCCGCGTGGAATGCGTAATGCACGGTATTTTGTAAATTGTTGAATTTCGAGTGTACGCCACTTCGTCTGTGCGCGTCACGAAATGGATGGGATGAGACAACAAGTAAGGAAACTCGATTCGCGCGGCTTGTTCGCTATCGAGAATTACGTGTGGGCGGTGTGCATAAACGTGCATGCGTGTGGTTGCATTCAAATTTCATTCGAGCCCCAAACGTAAACTGCGGATATTCCCGTGGAAAATCCCCTTTGAAGAAAAAGATCACGCCGCAGATAACGACGGCATGTAATATTCCGCCAGTTGCATTCCCATTTTCCCCGATGACGATGCGGTTTCTTCATTCGCGCAGAATATACGTAAAGTGCCAAATAATCAGGAGAGATCAATACTGGTTAATATCGTCGGCGCAGATGTGAAGGGACGACACATCCGTGCGAGGAAACGGCAATCCGATTTTCCCCGATGTAACGGATACATCGCTGTCGAGGCGTTAATAATGAGATGACACCGCTTACTCGAACGACGATCTAAGTATTATTAATTATTGAATGATTATGTGTGTCTATACATGTGTCCACATTTATATACACACATTAAAATTTTCTAGTTAATATTTTCTGACTGCATATCGCGATACCTTATCATTCGCGATAAATATAAAAATAACCGTTGATTATACGTGCGACAATTTGTTTTACGCAGCGACGTGCTACGAATTTCTTCCATTTAGCGCACTATTAACTTTCCGCATGCACAACAATTATTTTTCATCGTATCGTCTATACTTTCTCGCGACGATTCACCTTTAAAGCGCATGGTTCTGCGAAAGGAATTTCTTGTGTCGGGTGCGCCGGAATATCGTGGGATTAGTAGATAAATTTACGATCCTGTTTTTCCAAAGCTTACTCTCTCTCTCTCTCTCTTCTCGGAATTCCACTGGTGGTTTCGGGGTAGAACGTTTGGTAATTGCGACGGTATTTTTAAAGGCCCCTGCTCGCGAGAGAAACGAATCCACCCCGCACGGAGTCGCACCCCTCCACCGCAGTGGTTTGTAAGCGTCTGTTACCTACGACCACCGTTACCTTTAGCCCTCAATAATACTAAGTGTGACAATTTGTCGGGGATAATGGGCGCAGGGAGAATTTAAAAATTGAAGGATTAGCGCCCGGGAAACGGGGGATTTTTGGGATTTCCGGCTTACGAGATGAGAACACTACAAATGCTTGTATATATAATCAGATATTACGTATATTTGTATATTGTAATAATTATAGCTAGATTATGTAATATAATTATAAATACTGTAATACAATATAAATAACTGTATAATGAATTCATGATAATTATATCACATGTGCATTCATACAAATATATAAATCATTCGCGCGCGTTGATCGCACGCGCCGATCAAATCAGCGAAACGAATTTCGGTAACGTTGGAAGACACGGCTATATATGTTAATAAGCCGAACTTCTACCTTTCCACGAAGCCATCGAACGTGCGCCGAGGATTCGTTCGAGGGACAGGGGAGGAAGCAATGATGGAGAACGAGAGTGTAACTCTCATATAACGTGATTGAATGGCTCTCCGTGTGCTCTTGAGCTGTCGGAAGTTAATATCGAGTAAATTTGATTAAAAAGTTCCGCGAAACCTGTCGATCGATGAAGGATCCCTTGATCTTCAGCCACGTGGCGTCCTTCTTCACGGCTTTCGATTCTTTCTCGTGCGTGGTAGCACTGAACGTGCCTCGGTTCATTATGAATCAACAGATACTTTCAAGCGGCACGAGTTCCGCTCTGATATCGATTAGGGCGTTTTAATTCCCCGGTGGATTCGCGCTCCATTTTCCCGGGAGTAAGTAACGGCGTCGTTAAAAATGGCGCCTCCGATAGCGTAATCCGCGTGTCGGACGTCGCGGGATCGATTCCGTTTTCTGCCTTGCTTTAACGTTTAGATCGCCCGGCTATTATAATTTTACTCGCGAACCCGCGATAACGTTAATTTTGTTTTTCACATTAACATGTATCGCGCACGAGCGATGTTTCATTTTTTTATTTTCACTCAACGTCTCTAGAAATAGACGTCGACAACGTCACACTTTCACCCCTATTTCGCCGCATTTTGCAGCGCAAAATTCTAATATAATATCATCTTCGAGAATATTTAACGGACACATTCACATTGCAGTTAAACGTTACGATTTCTGCTCTTCTGCCGGAGCAGAAACTCTTCTCGCTCGATAGCGAAGCGAAACGTCGTGGGAACGGAAGACCAGTAATGCGGTCATTTGCCTTGAAGCATTCGGCGACTTGAACTCCGCGACTCCGACTGAAATGAAAAATGTTATCTGTCCCCGTTGCAAGCACTGCTGGAAAAGCTCCCCGCGAAGCGCACGATTCAGAATGAGCTGGTATTACGGGGCGAGTGGGCGAGGGGGTGGCCGAGTTTCCGTGTAGATATTGTAAGACGTCGAGATTCTCGGTGCGGAGAACGGCGAGAACCGTTACCGATCTAAGTTCAGCATAAATCAGTTAAGTGTAGGTAAAAGGGAGAAAATTCAGACTCCTCGTTATGTACGCAGAATCTCGCATAATAGATTTATATTTTATAATAGATACATATTTTATAATAGATTTATATATTAATATTAATAATTTAGATATTAATTTTTGTATTAATTTTGTATTATTTCATTATTCTCACTCTGCATTTTATTCTAAAATCAGAGGAAGAGGGGTCAAGGAGAGAACGATCTCTGTATCGAAGAAGAAGCAGCTCTATATCGAGGATGCAATAAAGTCTCCCCGACGGTTGTTTTACGATTTTCTTTTTTTGACCTACCATGTTAAATAATTGCGGCGGCTGCGTGAATTCCTGACGGACGTTGGCTCGGTAACTTGCCTCAGATTCATTACAAAGTTTTAAGTATCCCCGCCGCGTTAAATTAGTCTGGCAGCTTGGAAACGGACGCTGCAGGAATCAACCCCCAGCATGACAGGGGAAAAACCCCGAATTTTTCGTCCAGTCGGTTGTAAATACCCGAGGCGTGCTTGGGGGCGCTCTTATGCGCGAGTGTACCTCGAGAAATAATGCCCGCGACGTGTTCGAGAAAATTGGCAGGTGCAGAGAAGAGAAAGAAAGAAAGAAGAGAGAGAGAGAGAGAGAGCGCGTGAAGCGAGGATTTCAAAGGCTCTTTTTTCGAGAGGAAAAGATGCAGAACGAGTCGCACCAAGGGACGCATAAAAGATGCTAATGTGCCGCCAAAGTTTTCGCTCGTCGTCGTTTTTCCCACCCCGCTCCCCGCCCGGGAGCTTAGACTTTTCTAAGAGTTTCTAAGCGAACGGTAAAGCGTGCCGGGTTTTTTCGATGGTGGAATAAAACGAGGCGTATCCACGAGCTGATCCTTTTGTGGCGGATTCGAACTACCTGTCTGTCTCGTCTATTTGTCTGCTTTATCTACTTTCTTTCACCGTCGAAATCGAACTTGTAGTTGCGACGCGAGATGCACTCCGATGCTGAAGATTGTCTTGACGACTTGTTCTTATTATTGAATGTGAAAGGGAGAATAAGTTTTTATACGTAACATAATTTTGCACTTATCAAGAAGGATTTTAAAAGAGAATTTACCAGTAAAATTAATAAATTCATACTAGTAAAAATAGATGAAAGGTACAATTTTTTGATTATTTGATGAGACATTTAAACATTTTTATTTATATTCTTTTACCAGCATTTATACGTGTCAATAAATATAATCTTCTTTTAGCAACAGATTGCACTCGCGCAACAAAATAGATTGCGAATTTTTAGTTTTATATTATTTAATATTTATGCTATCTAAATAATTATAAAACCTGCAATAGGTTTTTAAATATATGTTCACACAAAAATCCTTACACATACATATACTAAATTTTTAAACATAAATCTGTTTGTCTTCATTGAAGAAAATATATGTTATCGCGCGGTCATGTGTTGCGAGAGAGATATTTTAGAAATATGTGCACTTTAGGTATAAAAATCCTGATGGAAAAATCTTTCGCGAGTATTTTGTATCATGAAATAGTTATTACACGAAGTTTGAATGACGGATACGCGAATATATACTTGTGGCAACACCCACCATACCATATCATCCATCCCACTAGTATATCGAATATCTCACAGTCAGTAAACAAGCGAGATTGAGGAGAGACACATTCGAGCTGTTTGCAAAGACGTCTCGATTCCTCTATGGTGAAGAAAACGAAGAGGGAACGGGAGTGGAACGCACTAAAATTCACATTCTCCAGCGAATATTTCAGTTTGTTCTTCGAATTTCATATGCCGCTTGTCGACGACTGCTCTCTTACGTCGAGGAAGAGAGAAGGCAAATTTGCTAGTCCTAATAAATGGAGTCAATTGATTCTTTACATTACGATTCTTAGAATAGATAAAAGAGATACACACACACATACATACACACTTTATTTGATTTTGCAGTAAATTTATAATATGTTAGAGATGCTGAAAATGAAAAAGTGTCAAATCAAGTGTCTCAATGCGCGACTTGTGTAAATTAAATAATGAGAAATACATCACGCGACTCTTAATTTTAGTAACAATTTTTTAAGGATAAAGCTAAAAAAGTTCGCGCAATGAGCGTTAACTACTCCATATATTCTCCTGAATTTTAAAAATTATTAATACCGCAAGTGAAAATTTTAATGATTAAGGAAGAAGCCACGGTCAAATATCATCTTAATTGAATAATTTATTAATGTAATAAATTTATATACATACGACATATATTGCACATACGCTTGTCTATTAAGGTTGAAATCATACTTTATCTGCTAAATGTTTACTCTCAGAAAAATTTAAATTATAAAAGAGAATAACAATATAATCATAACGGGTACAATACCTATAATACTAGGTTGGTGCAAAACTAATTGCGGTTTTAATGATGTGCTTTTTATATGCGCACATACATGTACACGCTACCTTACTTTTTCTGACATTACTAGCTTCTTCAAATAATAATACGTAGCATCCACCATCTGATTTCAGTTTTATACGTTACCACGTATAAAACTCTTACAGCTACAATTTTCACGTTAGCGGCTAATAAAACGTATCTGTTAACGTTACTGATAGAAACTTAGTTATTGCTAACAATTTTTATTATCAGTTTTCCCGATAAGGCAGACGACGGTCCACGACTGTAAATTTGCTCGCGGTACACCCATAAATTCAACGAATTATATGGATACTTTTGTGACTTCCTGTATTTTCGAAGAGCCACTATTATGTGTCGAACTATCAAAACCTGATTTATTTTTACAGAAATTTAGATTTATTTATATCTTTTTATTAGAAAATTTTTCAAAATATTCAATGCTGTAAATGCTGAAAAGAACTGCGAGAGATTTTTGTTCAGTTTTTTACTTTTTTATTAACAAAAGTCTGACTTATAAAAATAATTTCATATAATAGAACTACCATATTCGTTATCACTTTCTTGCAAAAACAGGGGTCGAATGATCATCTAAACCAAATCTCATCGATATCTTCCATGTCACTTTTGAGTGAATTTAACAATATACAAAATACCTAAATAAAAAATATAGATCAACGTTTACAAAAATATCTTGTATATTAAAAAATCCAAGTTTAACAAATTTAACAGTAAATGTACAAAAAACCTGATGAGAAATAAATGAGAAATATAGATCAAACGTTTATAAAAGTATTTTAAAAAATACAAGTCCAAGTTGCGGGATCTCTTCGTCGTAAGTGTGTCAATTTGTTTCAATTAAGTCGGATTATGTGCATTTGCATATTTTGGAAATTACTGCGGTAGCGTATAATACGCGAGCGAAACGTTGGGACCGTTTAATCGAGCCGCGCGTTAGATAAGGCCGATGAGGATCGACGACGAGAAATAACGCTGACTAATGAAGAGATATTAAAGCACAACGCAAAAAATCCCCTTTTCGCCTTGACACGTCAGGGATAGTCGACCGAAATGTTCGTTCGCTCGTGAAACGTGTAGACGCGTCGAACCGCTCCAATGACGAATATTTATCGTCCATTCGCTTTTTTCGGTGTCGAGCGTTTATCAAAACTCGACACCTTTTCTCAATTAACCCGAGGACGGATCGCTAATTAATAATAATCAGCGGCGACCAGGAGGCCGACAGTCGAAAGATTTATTAAAGAAAGAGAGAGAGAAAGAGAGAGAGAGAGAGAGAGAGAAGGAAGGTAATGTAATTCTCGATAGAAGATTATTATTGAATGCATATGTAACGTGTATAAGGATGCAAATTGACAAAGAAGCATGTCTTCAAAGTGAGTCATGAATAAAAGTGAAGTTTAGTATTCTTAGCAAAAGCCAGTTGCAGAGTATTGCTTTTAAAGTAAAAGCATGAAGTAGAAGCATCCTGTTCATCCTTTCCTATGTTTAGAGGATATCCACTCTTTTCCTTTATGCATGAATAATTGTTTCATATTTACTGGGAAACATTTAAAGTACAATATTATAGTTGTACTATGTAAAGTACTACTATAATACTATAACTACTATTATATAATAAAAAATACTACATAAAGTACAATATTATAGTTATATTAATGATATGGTTGTAACATAAATATTGATAGAATATTTTAATTTTAACTCTTTCTCTCTCTCCACATAGACATATACATATCACATCTCTCTGGATCATCTGGATATCATTTCTCTGGATAATTAAATTAAAAAAAATTAAAAATTTAAATTAGATTTCTTAAAAATAAAAACTAGAGTTAAAATAAAATAAATTCATGTCTTTATGTTTGAATATTAATTAGATTGCTCGAAATGAACCAAACGTGCTCGACAGAAGCTTTACATATACACGTATAACATATACACACAGCTCCATTGCAGTACGTAACAGAAGCTTACTTATTATACCATAAAATTAATGTGTAATAGGATTATACCAAGGCAATAGACGGAAAATCCGCACATATCCCTATCGCGACTTGCTTTCCTAAATTGCGCCGACACTCTCTCCCTCGAGCGGAACTGGACTCTCGGAGAACTCGAAAGAGGCACTCCCCCGCACACATTATCACGTACGTGTGATGCCAAAATGTTTGTAACTGAACATTGCCGAGATTATCTCTCGGCACCCGATTTTGCCGACGGTTCTCTTATCTTTATTATCCGCGCGCTCCTCGAGGTAAGTTGTCAATGGATAAGTTCCAGCTTCCCTTCGCTCTCACTCCCGGGGATTGGGTGGTACGCGCAGGAAGGGTGGAAGGTATGCGGGCTATGGGAGCGTCTGCTCGATTTTCTCGCCAACTCACAAGATTCTCGCGCATGTCGCTCAAAATCCTCCTTGCCCCCCGACAAAATGGTAATCGCCGAGCGTCAAGATCCTCAAGATCGTGCCGGAAGATCACGGTTAAAGAGAACACTCAACCACGAAGGTTTGCCATGGCGACGAGGTCGCAAAATGTGCTGCGAAACAGAATAAAATATCGCGTTGGCACATTGCTCGCAGACGCTGTCGCTATCAAGAGCCTGAGTTGAGTCTTGCTAACGAATCTGGTTTCTCAGTGTGATGGCAAATATTGCAAAAATGCAGATGTTGTCGGTGATAATGATAATTCGTTACACATGAGAGAAAAGTGTAACACAACTCTTGAAGTTTATGATACAATACGATATAATTGTCTTATCTGATGCATTTATAAGTTTATAAATTATTAATTACATCTATTCTGTGTGTCGTGTGTGGTATGCAAACAATTGATTCGGAGACTGCTCTACTGAAAATTCATAATTCGAGAATTCGTGAACGTTCAAGTGGAATTAAATACCGAAATTACATCAATCATTCAAATTAACAATTAATTCGTGAATATTCAACCGAATATTAATTCGTGAACACTGAAATTAATATTAACTCGTGAACAGTGAGATGAAGCCAAGCATGAAATTAATTCAAATATTTATGGAGCATTTAGCGACAGGATTTCTCGTCGCTAAATTTCTCATGTTTTCACACGTTCAACTAGAATAATGAAATACAGAACTGCGGAGCACAAATAACGCTAATTGCTGCTCCCTTAGCAGCAATTTTAATCTTGCACATTTTAATCATCATAAGCTTGGAAACATTCGCTTGGCGTTTCTCGCGTTGTTTGCGCGCGTATAGCTTTCGGTATTTCATCATTGCGCGTTAAACGCGAGTCGTGGTATTCCATTTTAATCGCCGACGGATGTTTATCTGCGGACGGTTGTGGCCGATGACAAATGGTGGGCTGCCGGGACCAAATACAGGTATTTTTCCGTCAAGCAAACGTCGGATCCGCTGTCGGATCGTAGGGTTGAAGTAATAAGAAAGAAAAGCGTAATCGTCGACGGTAACGTACGGATCTCTGAAGACCTCGGGTTTCCATTCAAAGAAACTCTTAGGAGTCTCCAAACCGTATCATGACGTCGCACGTTTGATTTATGATTACTCCCGTTAGAAAACCCGTTGGGAGACAAGAAAGGACACTCTTCACGGACGCGAATCTATTAATTATCACGATTTTTGCTCTCTGAAGCGGTCGTTACGAACATGTGTTCTTTCGCAATCAAACGAACGGTCGAATATATTTCGTATTATTTTTACGAGCGAATTCGAGCGATTCGGAGCGCGAGATTAATTTGTATTTCCGTCAGAAGGAGAGGGTGAGAAAGAGAGAGAATGATATGAAAACGGACGCGTGTGGCCGACCCGTAAACCACCATGAATTTCCCGCGGCTTTTGACCAAATGTAATTTCTCTCATGAATTATACAAATAAGTTCCCTGCCGAAGTAAACTTTTTACATCGATTATTCAAATATCGCGGGCACCGGGTCCCGCATAATTAAACCGGCGGTACAATCAGAAGAATTAAGGCTGATCGCCTTGGGAGAAAAAATCTCGATTTGTTGAATCTGAATTTACGCCGCGTTTGCCGTGATGAATTTAACTCTTAGAAAAATTTCCAATAAACTAAACACTTACTTATCACGTCACGTAAGTGACGCGTGAGTTTCTGCATGAGCACTGTCGTCCATTTATGAGTGACGCCTTTAACAATTTAAGTAGGAATTATTTTATTAATTATTTATGGAACTTTCAGTGAAATAAAAATATTCTATTTTTGTATATAATATTAATATTAATATTAATATAAAAATCAAAATTAACATGTTATCATGAGCTCGCGCTTGAGATTATCTGGTCACTCCAAGTGTCAAGCAATGTGAGTAAGCAGGTCAATATAAATTGATATAAATACCTAAACTAAATATAAATCGATACTGTTTGCATCGAGGAGGTATCCGCGTCATTGGATTCCAATGTGGCTGCTGCTAAAGTCTGAGATAAGATTTGTTCCGCGCCTTCGAACAATCGCACGAGGATTGCCCGAATTTGTTTGCAGATCCACTAAAAAAATCGCCCGTTATATGAGATACACTAGTTTTCGCTGCTCCGTTCACATCCGGTACCAGTTACATACCGGATGTACACCGGATGTATCCAGATTTATTCTCAATCTCAGCTGAGACTGAGCTGGCGATTGATCGAAACGGAGCGTCACGGCGTCATTTATAGCGATCAAAGAGAGATGCGCCCAAGACAAAATACCCTCATTTTTACACAAAGTGCGAGAAGACAAAAGACTCGTCCGGAGGTGGCCGCCTCTTTCAGCCGCTTCGTCGGGCAAAGTGCTGCACTTGTTGCGCTTATCGTTTATCGTCGGCATTTTTCCGCGCTTTAAATTCTTGAGATCATAGCCCGCGTGCACTCCTTTATATTTAATTTGCTTAAAATAAGATGAGACGCAACTCGCGCCGCTCCGACTCGCTTTGGCGAAATGATTCTGCGATATTGCGTAATATTTATTTCGATTTAACGCACATGTTTTTACCTTTTCGCATAATTTTTTCCATTTTTCTGCGTTATATAATTATTATGTGTGAAACATAATATTTGATGAATAGAGGAAAAAGAAGATTGTACGAATTCAGCAGAATAATTTTGTTCATTTACTTGCATATTTAATTTTCGAGCATATTTAATTTTAATTTCGAAATTATAATCTTGCTTTTTTTGGAAGACTTTTCAATACCTTTTTGAAAGCATTTAAATGTTCTTTCATCCATAGAGATATTTCTTTCACGTTATCACGTGTTGTCCATTACAGCTCTCGACAGTTTTGTGTACAGATAAGATCAACGGAATGGATCGTGCAAACTGTGCGATCGGGTTGTCCGTCGGTCAAACGTCAACGCCACATATATGCATTTCTGATCCATGTGTCGACGTGCAAATCCGTGCGCCAGGTTGGAGCGATTGCAGGATGTTCGCACCGACGTAGAGACGCGATGAAGCGTCACGCTTCGATCGACTAAAACTCACAACGAAAAAAAATTTTTGGAAACGGCCGATATTTGGTCCAAGTTTTAGCGCGATGCTGAGGGGAAAAGGTGGTGGCGGACAAAGAGAGAAATGCAGAGAGGAAGAGGAAGCGAGAAAGAGAGATTGTAGGAATTTGCATCCGACCGATTGCCTTTCCTGCTGAAAATTTTGCCGGATATTTCGGGATTTGATTTGGACACGGCGCGACGGATCTCACGCTGAAAAACTCGAAACGCAATATACGCGCGGCAGGTAGATTAGCTCGGTAAACGTCGCGTCAGATCTGCAAGAATTTGGAGCAGATAGACGGTGCCATGACATGCCGGTTAGGAGAAAGACAAAAAAATAAAAAAGGACAAAAAGAGAAAGAAGATATTATTTCTCCTAACGGGGTGAAAATACTATTTTATTTCGACGCGGCGAGGAGCGGCGCGATCGCGCGCGGTTGACAAATTTCAGCGAGTCTTTATCGCGGAACGCGACGGTGATATTTCCGCGTGATAGTTTTATTCGTGCTTCTCTCGGTGCTCGTCCTGCTCGATGTATTATGCTCATGCATACGTCCGCGAATTATTTGATGACGCGCCGTCGCTCGGGAGGAATAATTTCATTTGTCACGGATCTCGACTCGCCACGAAAACTGCGAAAGGCGCCCTCGCGAAGTCAGCTCGTCTACGTGTACATCCGAACGTAGTTCTCGTCCTCTTTCTCTCTTCTGGGTGAGAGCCGAAGGCTACGAGAAAAAGAGCAACCTGTGAATTTTGCCGGGGGTTTCAGCCCCCCGTTTCTTTCATTGAGATTTCTCTCTTTCAAAATTACCACGCATTTCAATCGTTTCAGAGCGGATCCGACTTCTTTTTCTCGCTTCTTCAGCTAACGCTCGTGAACGGCATCTTCAAGTAATTTGCTGCGAAGATGTTCGGCGTCGCTCAAGCGTTCGAGAGGGCTTCCCGTGACTCGACTTCGATAAAACGAGAGAGGAGAGAGAAGGAGAGAGAAAAAGAGAGAGTGTGCATGGTGGTGCCTACCGAAAAATTACTTTTCTCGAGCAATGTTATTTCGCAAACATGTGTTCACGCTGTCTCCTCTTCTCGCTGCCATCAAAGTTTGTCGCGATTAAATTCGGAAGAGAATAACGTCCGCGACGGATTGTCACTGTATGTCAAGGATTGTCGATACATCTCGACATCCCAAAAATGTTTTGTGCTTCTGGAAGTCTGCCAGCTTCCACTTACAATTAAATAAAACGACTCAACGGAGGAGAACGCATAATTACATTTACTTAAATAAGCTTCACGTGTTTGTCAGCGAAATGTGTAAAAGTCAATAAAAGCAACAATGAGAAGTTTATTAAAAAAACACAGAAACAGGACGAATAATAAGTTTTCAAATATTTTATACCGTATGATATCGAGTATCCGCGAAAGTTTCCTAGTAGCAGTGGTAGCGCGGAGGATGCTATCGCTATTCTTGTAACAAGTTGCATCGTCATTTCTTCGGCGAGAAGTTTTCCGGGTGGGGGGGGGGGGGAGGGGCTCGGCGAACTTTTCACGTGTCCCCCATTTTATCAAAGCCGACGCAGGTTATCCGGGATACGGCCTCGGCGAAGTTGACTCGCGTGAGGCGTTAGACAAGCTCACTGATAATTGCGACAAGAGCGCGCGTACGTAAAATCGATGGGGAGTCCGCCACGGGTTGTCTGCCGGAAGAATTTGCGACAAATCGAACGTATTTTCTTTCCGCCTCTCTATTGCTTTTTCCCTCTGTCAAACAAATATGGATTCGTACGACATGGATATCCACCTCATATAACTAAGCAAACACACGTAGCGCGTCTGCACCCCTAAGCCGACGTCCTGTATCCGCTTTTCAGACAGTCTGATACGACGTATCGCGTTTTCCCACGTATACTTTAAGATGGAATCTCCGTGATTCCATTATAAATAGCACTACGTTAACGGAATCATACTAATCTGATGAATTAATGAATAATTAATTTAATTAAGTCGCGTTTAATCCGCGAAGTATCAAAGTATTCCGTGAGTAAGTCGCTTCTCATAGCTTAATTAATTATTAAAGCAACAAAACTTTCACCCGAAAAAGGAATTCCTGAAAATGATCTGAACGATGAGTACAGGCAAATATAAGTATTAATATTTTACCGTGAATTCATATTCCGATAAAACGAACGGAAATATGAATATTTACGAAATGGTCCAATAATTGATACGGAGAATCAGTTAGCCAAATTCGAAATAAATAATGTCTCACAGAAATTGAACGTAGCATTAACTCGATACGTCGATACTTTCGTCAACGATGAAACACGGGAAATCACGACATAACACAACTGTAACGCGTTTCACGTTTGCACAGCACCGTTTGCGAGGCTGCCGTGCACAGTCGTTACTTCCTTTTTTTTGCACAGAATTACCTGTCAAGAGTTCGCAACTATTTTTTTTGCCGCGTCCCTTTTGTACGAAGCGCGGGAGATTTACAGGCTGAGCGTCGTCAAGCACTGTCGACGACGTCGTGTTTCAAGCAACGTCGCGGCGAAATACAGCAACGAGAGAAAAGTGAGGAGATAGAAAAAAAAACGAGGCTGAACTCGCGGTTGCGGCGAGAACGTTGCGAGGGATGAGGGAGGCGAGGGGAAGAAGACAGAGACGCTCGCGCGCGCGTGCATGTGAAGTACCAGAAATTGAGTTCGCGGATATTTTGCATACGCCGGCGCCGTTTTATCATGGCGCGAATCGCCGCGGCCGGCGTTCGTTTACACAAGAATTGTTCATCCGCAGGTACATCCGTCGCCCAGGGAGCGGACCAAGGAGCAAAAAGGACTCGGCGGAAACATGCCGTTCCGGCAAGCGCGCGATGCGGACTCTTTTTTCCCCCTCGTGTCTCTTCATTTGCTGGCGCGGTTTTCCCGTGGTTCGAATTTCACGGGCGAGTTTCCCTCGCGCTGCCGTCGAATCGCGGAAGCGCAAAATCGTCGAATTGCGCGCGCGAGAGGGAGAGGGAGGGGAGAAAAAAAAGAAAAAGAAAATGATTTTTCGGAAAACGCAGCTGCGGCGGGTCAGACGGATTGCGTTGCGAGTCGTTTGCGAAGCTTTTTTTCCTCCGACAAAGCTTTTGTTCGTTTCTGGCTGTCATTCAGCATCTCGAACACGGAATAATCAGCGTTATCTCGCGACTTGGCCCTGGAATACATGACGCGTGCGGCGCAGCTAACCGTTCTCGCCCCGTCCGCGTTCGCATTTCCATGTGAACTGTCACCGATTACCATCGAACATGTTCTATTTTCCCCTCGATGAATTTGCACCTCTTCGGTCGTTCGTTTGTTAAAAATTCAGTCGTCATTTTAGGGGTGGTACTGCCGTGCGAGATAAATTTCTACGTCCAAAGGGCGACGAAGAATAATTCAGTTTTACTAGAGCGAAATGCGAGTTATATACATATAACTCGGTCGGGCGGCTGAAACCCCCGGTAAAATTCACAGGATGCTCTTTTTCTCGTACCCAGAAGAGAGAAAGAGGACGAGAACTACGTTCGGATGTACACGTAGACGAGCTGACTTCGCGAGGGCGCCTTTCGCAGTTTTCGTGGCGAGACGAGAGCCGTGACAATACTTCTATCTTGTTTCATTTGATTATTAATATCTAATGAAATAATTATTTTCTAAATATGATTAAAATATTCAAGTAAATTAAAGATATAAACTTAATTACTATTGGTACGAAACTAATTATTAATATTCACGTAAGTGGCAAAAAAACGCCTTAGGACAAAAGTGTGTTAACAAAAGTTCAATATAGTCATCACGCTGGAAACAGATATAAAACATTATTTCGGGCAAAAAAGGAGCACTCTCTTTTCAGTAAACTACAGTGTACCATATTTGCCATGACATTTATCACAATTAGCGCCATGAAACGGCCACTTAATTTCGGGCGCAGCCCTCTCTGCGCAAAAAAAAGACAACACCTTCGTTTACCGGCCGAGAAAAAAGGAAGAAAGGCCGTTGTATCTTTATTTCGGTACAGTTAATTCGCTTCGTAACGTGTCGTCATCGTCACCCTCCGGGCAAAAACACGCCGTGGAAACGCGCCGCGTGGTCTTTAGGAACCGGAAGTCTCCGGGGAAGATTTGTGGTCGCGTCGAATGAATGCATAAGAAGCAACGGTAATTATGTACTTTAACGGACCCAGCCCCGATGACCTTGACCATGACATATGTTGTCAAGGTCACCCCCCTGAGTGACCTTGAAGAAGTTTTAGCCGTCGCTCGTTGTTTGTTAAAAAGTTATAAACAAAGAAAGTTTAATGATTTCGCACGAATTTTTAGCTGTCCACGTGAAGCAAGAACATGATACTGACATATATTACAAAGGTTACCTTCCCGAATAACCCGCACTAGGTTTTAGTCGTCGATCGTTGTTTATGAAAAAGTTATTAACAAAAGAAATTTCGAAAATATAGTAGTTATTTTGAAAGAATATTGAATATTGAAAGATATAAACGACGAATATGTATATGAACGAAGAAAGGAAAGTCATTTAAAGCAGTGACTTGTTAATATATAGAATAGTTTCTTTTAATATAAGTACAAAGTATTCTTCACTTTAACCAAAAGCACAAACAGTTAAATACAAAGTATTCTCTGCTTTAACTTAACCTAACCTAACCTAACCTGGTTAGGCTATATTTTCCGAAACTGGAGCCCCGGACACATACGCTCGTTTTCAGCCCGCTTCGCGGGAGGGCGGGGGCGGGGGGGAGGGGCTTTGCCCCTCCCCCCCGCCGGGGCCAGTGTAACAGATTTCACCGTGCAGATTTTGATCACCTGGTACACGCCACGGATTCCGGCGGGGGGAGGGGCAAAGCCCCTTCTCCCCGCCCTCCCGCGAAGCGGGCTGAAAACGAGCGTATGTGTCCGGGGCTCCAGTTTCGGAAAATATAACCTATCCCAAACCTATTTCTGATTTAAAGCTAAAATTCCATCAAATATACTCTTTCGTAAGCGTATATAGTATCGTAAAATTATGCTTCATTCATTAGACATTTTTGTTAATAACTTTTTAACAAACAACGAGCGAAGGGTGAAACCTAGTGCGAGTTATTCAGGAAAGTGACCTTTGTAATATATGTCAAACTCAAGTCCTTGCTTCGCGTGGACAGCTGAAAATTCGTGCAAAATTATTAAACTTCTTTTGTTAATAACTTTTTAATAAACAACGAGCGACGTCTGAAACCTCTTCAAGGTCACTCAGGAGGGTGACCTTGACAACATATGTCAAGGTCAAGGTCATCGGGGCTGGGTCCGTTAAAGTATATAATTACCGAATTGATTTTGAATGGACTTGAATGCTGCGCCGAGAGATCGAGAGATTGTTCGAGCGATACCGCGAGCCACGGGCGATCTTGAAGGCTGTTGACTGAAAACTTTGAAAACACGTGTATCGCGCGGTATAATATCTTGACAGGTGCTACAAACGCTCGGTAGCTCGCGCGGCTTAAAACGTTTCGGGGAAATATTTAGGAAATGTGATAGCTCACTTTGTATGATTCCGATCCTTGATGATTTTGTTTTTTGAAATGCTCGTTTTAGTCAAGTATTTATTGTACTCGATTTTCCTAGCGCTTAGTGCGCGTGATGTTTAATATTATACGTAATAATTTAATTATACTAATTTATTTCGTATTTCGTTAACAAAATATTTCAGAGATATTTCGCGAGCAGTTGCAGTGCCGATTCTCTCTCGAAGCTTCGAAGGCGATGCAATGTGCGTGCCAAATCACGCTGATCAATATCGCATCGATGATCAGTAGTATCGCATGCATCACAAATAATAAATAAATAGTTAATCGTATGAATAATGCATATATTTACTTACCACGGATGCAACATCGTTCCGATTCGATGACCTTCTCGTCGTGCTCCATTCACGTTCGATCCAAGAAACAGTCGATCCGGCATTCTAATTGCCACAGCCACAGCAGTACCAACAAATAATGTATCTGTTTGACTTGGCACTGCACTTTCTCACTCGCGAAACACACGAACCACGAGCAACGCGGAACACTTATTTCACTCGCGACGCATTCAAGATGCAATTAAAATATGACAACCATCCACATTAATACGCATTAATTAATACGCTCGACATCCCGGCATTCATTCGCACTCGTGACGTCCGCTTAGTGTAACACGTAAATAAACAACTGTGAAACACGACGATCGCATGTCTACTTCTCCTTCGGCGCAAGATGAACGACTGTTATCGTTTTGCACTCCCGTCGTTTCGAGTTGCACTCGCGACGCTCATTTCGTTCGCGACAAATAACTAACGCGATCTCGATCGATAATCACATCACGCGGCACTCCCGGTACTCGTTGCACTCGCAGCACTCACGAGACGAGCGAACAAACGCGAAACCTTTTCGATTCGGCTAATCGCTGCCGCTTCGCTTCGAAGTTATTATCCCTCGACTCGAAAGTCCACTGGAATCATCGAATGATAGATAACCACGAAGCTTTCGTACAGTTCTCGCGATCGTTCGCGCGCGGCAATCGCGGACGCAATGGTAGGTATTAGGGGTGTGATTTAGTTTTGAGGGTTTTTTTTGCTCAAAAACGCATGTATTTAAATATGATAATGAATGAATACCTTAATCAAAATATTTTCCTTCGTTTTCTATCACTTTTTCCCATCTTTCTGGCAAGAGATCGATTCCACCACGATAAAATCACTCTTCTTTTCAGTTCATCCATTCGTCGACGAATTTTCGCACTTCTTCGCAATTATGAAAGTGTGTATCCTCTAAAGCGTGTTGCATCGACCGGAACGAATAATAATCGCATGGAGCAATGTCCGGAGAATACGCGGGGTGCGGTAAGACTTCCCATTCAAGCTCTAATAGTGTTTGTTTCACTGATAACGCAACGTCAGGTCGAGCGTTGTCACGAAGAAGAATCACTTTCCGTCGTTTACTCGCAATTGGAGGTCGTTTTTGGTCCAATGCTTGTTTCAACTTGTGCAATTGGTGTCGATAACGATCAGCCGTGACAGTCTCATGCGGGTTTAACAGCTCATAGTACACTATCCCACCAAATACAGAGCATTACTTTTGAACCGTGAATATTGCGTCTCGGAGTGGATGTTGATGGTTCGCCTGGATCCACCCATGATTTTCTGCGTTTCGGATTATCAAAATAGATCCACTTTTCATCCCCAGTAACAATCCGAGACAAAAGACTCATCTTTTTTTGCCTGGTGATCAACGAAATGCAAATGTTCAACCGGTTCGCAATGGCACTTTCCGATAATTGATGTGGAACCCATTTCCTTTCTTTCTGAATTTTTCCCATTTCATGTAAATGTTTGGTAACTGTTGTACGATCAACATTTAATGCTCTGCCAAGTTCTGAAGTGGATTCTATTGGATTTTCGTGCAATAATGCTTGGAAATCTGCATTTTCAAGCTTTCTTGGTTGTCCCGAGCGTTCTTTGTCCTTCACATCAGTATCACGACTTTTAAAGCGTCTAACCCAATATTCACACGTCTTAATTGATGGGGCAGAATCACCATAAGTTTCCACAAGAATTCTATAACCCTCAGCCGCAGTTTTCTTTTGATTAAAAAACAAAAGCAACGCATGTCGAAAATGCTGTTTCGGAAGTTGCATTTTTACGATGGTATAAACACGACTGTTATTGCATCTATTGCTATAATGCTACTAAATGTCATGGATAATGTCAAGACTGTAAGAAAGAACAGTTATCGGAAACAGCTATTGGAACAAACTGACACTACAGCCATCTGTTGCAAAACCCTCAAAACTAAATCACACTCCTAATAAAAAGGCGCGAGAAGCGGAAGGCGATTCCGGGAAGCCGCTATTGCGCCAACGTCTCGCGGCCGACTTCGCGACAGCGACCACGCGAGTCATATTAATTATTAATGACGCATTCGAAAAGGTGATTACGCCGTGATGTCAATACAATCATTGTTCACTGACGTGCCACAGCGGCACTAAATTACGTGATAACAAGTAATCGAGGATAATTGCATCGGATTATTAGATGTTGGAGGATACAGACTAGTCGAGGCTCGCTCTACTTGACCCACGTTGTTCATTTCGAAGTACCTCTCCCTCCGGCTTTCTTCTCCAGTTCGAATTCAAACTATCTCGCGCTGCATCGCGACATTTCGGAACAGCACTCGGGCTCGTTTCGCGATCTTTAACTGCGTCCGCGCCTCACGCACCCCGATCGCATCACCGATCGCGAGTGCCAAGTCGCGTGGGAGGATCACCGCGGAGCGCGAGATCGCGATCGAACGCGGCCGTTCGATATCTGTGATCGTTGCCGTTTGCCATCCGCCATTACGGGTTTCCGAAAGATCGACGTTGCGTCGCGTTTTCGCGTTCTCGCACGTCGGCGCGAGGAATTCTTCGATCGAAAGAGTGCCGGAAACCGTGTCCCGTGCCGGACGATCGTGGTCGAGGCCCGCGATCGAACATAAAATCCGTCGTCCGAGTAAAGTAAGTAAAAACAGTGAAGTAGAAAAGTGCAGTGTTCACTCTGGACTTGGATTACGGGAAGAATTCAGCGCTGGAAAGAAACAATAACGGCGACTTTTGAAATTTCTCGAAGGGAACAAAACGTTTAAGAGCGGCATCGCCGTCGTAAGCTGGTCGATTCGCATTCGCCGGATAGTTGGTAAGTAGCAGTATCCTTTCGCTTTTTCATTCGGTACGGCTTTCCTCGCGGAGTATCAGCAATGGGGAAGTCGGAGGCGGGCAGGAGGAGAAACTTTCTTTTCGGGAAAGTTTCGAGCGATATCCAAACAACGAAGACGTCCGACTTTCTACAGTGTCGTTATTTGCTTTACCATCTTGGGAAGTTACGTAGCATTTCTCGGATGGCTTCGTGCTCGCCTAACTCGCCGATCGATCTCTCGATATTCCGCAGGCAAGACGCCCTCCGTCCTGACTGGCCTGGCCCGGTGTTAACGGCGCGTGAAACGCAACTCGTGCTAAAAGCAAGATTAATGCGCGACAAGCCGAGGATACCCGTCGTTAATTGTGAGGCCTGACGGATCTTATCAAAGGGTTTAATCACCATACGAAAAATTTTACATTAATCTCATAATAGCCGGCCTGTAAGCGGGCCGGGTGAGATGAACTTGTTATCATCATTATTTATTAAAGAGGACGTAAGCTCTCGCAATGACGCGTGGAAAATGTACTTATACAGGGTGTTCCGGGTTTTAACCGACAAACTGCGGGAGCATATTCTACTAGTGGAAATAAGAAAAAATTCTTATATCGAGTTTGCTTAGAAATGCTTTATTACAAAGTTATAAACCAATATTGAAAAGAAATATCAGATAAGTAACAACGGAACATAGTGTAGAATTTGGAAGCTCGAAGATGTTTATGTTATGCGTATTCACATGTATTCATGTTCACTATGTTGAAACGATTCAGTATGATTGTTACTTTCACAAGAGTAGCTGTTAGATTTCAATCGTCGTGTGAACTAGCAATTACTATCAGAATGCCAAAAGTGTTTTCAAATGAGGAATACACCGATATTCATTTCGTGTACGGATTCTGTGACGGAAATGCACGAGCTGCCGTACGAGAGTATCAACGTAGATTTCCTAACAGGAGAGTACCAGATAGATTTAAAGCAACGAATTACTAATTCAGTTACTGAGATGCAAGAAAATTTTCAGAAATGTCGTACTGTAACAAATTCTGTACTACGTCGATGTCTAGCTTGTATCGATGTGCAAGGACAACATTTTGAAATGCGTCACTAAATCATTGCGTAGATAATTTTTATTTTTGTGAAAAAATCCGTTGTTACTTATCTCATATTTCTTTTCAATATTGGTTTATAACTTTGTAATAAAGCATTTCTAAGCAAACTCGATATGAGAATTTTTTCTTATTTCCACTAGTAGAATATGCTCCCGCAGTTTGTCGGTTAAAACCCGGGACACCCTGTATAACTGATTTATATAACAGTGGCGTTAATTATGTCAAATAATTGCAGGACGATAGTATATTATTAATAAATTGCATTGCAATAGGAATTTATCAAGTAATTTCTTTTTAACAAAATGAAAAGCTCAAATATATAATCTCATATAAATATATGTAATATATATAATGTATGCTAGCAAACATGGGAAGAAGATTACCTCTTTATTTTGAAAATTCGGATTAATTGAACACGTAAACATTTCAAAAGGAAAAGTGGGATCTATTCGTCGTGGATCTGCCGTTGTATTTAGTTCGTGCGACGATAAATAATTCACACGCGAAAAACTGCTGCAGTGCGCAACACGGCGGCATTATCTCATCTTTCTTGTCTTATATGACGGGCGTTAAACGAAATTACTCCCCGCGATTTCGCGAGGGCGAATAGAGTGAGCTGAGAGTAAATCCAATGGCAACCTTTAACGCTTCCAACACCGGTTCTAAATAGAAAATTAACCCCGTCGGCTTTATTCGGGCGAACTAAATTCCACGAGCTGTGCTTTGGCAGTTACGACACGCACTTGTACGACTATTTCTCGCGATTTATTTACTGACAAATAAATCTGGACGCGATCGTTTCCACTGCGCTCTAAGCGCCGAGAGCGTCAAGATTGGCCGTCGTAATGCAGCGCTAATCCGATAAGTACAGTTCTTGCTTCGAACGACAACTCTCACGAGCGGCGCCTCGAAATTACCCTCCGACTTCTTTTTCCGAAGGGATTTCTCGAATAAGACTTCTATGAATATTTTAATGAATATATTGTTATTTTTTATAATATCGATATTGTTAATATTTAATACTGAATGGCCTGAAATGAACATTATTTTCATATAATATTCTCATATGTAACATATACATAATAGTACAATATTAATGTTCTAACGTTGCGAATATTGCGCAATATTGGGTCATTTCTGTATCCATTTGCAGCAAGAAGGCGCACGTTGCGAAAGCATGTATTTCCGATCTCATACTCGATAATAATCGATACCAATATAATTAAAAACGTAATATATTTAATTAATACACCTGTATCCCACCTCTTTCTTAAATCCATCACGATTCAAACGTTGCACGGACGGCGATTCGCACGAATTCTTTTACGATGACAATAATCCTCCAATAACGAAAGTGCAAGGTATCCCTGCAAGGCATCCCTGGCAAGGTATCTCGCACTAAAATGCGGAGTACGGAGGCACCTCCGCGGATTATGATTTCCACAATACGGGAGTGCCAGCGCAGCAGTTCCTTCGGTACGTGCGGATGTTTCAGCAACAAACTTGCAAAGGGGAATACTTCCGTCTTTATTACGAGGATAAATCGGGTCCGCGCGGAACGATATATCCTGATACAGGAAGTTCATGCAGGGTAGGAACCGGGGGCCAGGAGGATAGGAGGAGAGAGAGGGATGCACCAGGATAGCGCAAGGACTTCGTTCCGCATGGATGACGCTACCGGGGAGGAGGAAGAAATCAAACGGACTTTATCCGGCGGATACTCAGAATATATCCGATTATATCCATCCCGTCGATTTCTTCCATCCCTTTGCACTCCGGCACGGCCGACGTTCGCGGACGCTACGTCGCTTTTTCTTGTGTCGATATAATCAAAGCTAACGCGCGTGAGATTGGGAGAATGCTCGCGGAAAAATTAGGAGCAGGCCGTTAAATTAGAAGGAGATTTTCTTTAAAATAAAAGTTATATATTAAAAAGAGAGAGAAAGAGAGAGGTACATGTACTCATACATCTTCTATATTAGAATCGAATATATTAATCGTATTTAGGTACATATTAGATCTCTTTCTCTCTCTCTCTCTCTCTCTCGCTGGTCTCTCGCATGTAGATAAATCACATATAAATCATCACAACGATTTCAGAACAATTCAACTGTCACAAAATGATTATCGGAAGAGATTGTAAAGTGCAACGCGTCAAATTACGTGCACGTGCGGAATCGTGCTGCTGCATCGCGCCGCGGCGTGATGACGTAACCGATTCTTGTCTCTATGTAGCTTTAATATCACGCGTCTCGCTATAACACGGATATATAATTTGTTGAAGATAAATTATTGACGGAGCCACGGACGCGCATTTTCATTTCGCGCCTGATAATAAACCCGTGAATTAACACGCTGACAATTAAGTTTTCAGAATCCATTTGCGATACCGGCGCGACCGATGCATTTATTATGGCATAATGATATCACCGGTCCATTTCGCAAAGATTTCCCAAGAGCGCTCAGCTCGCTCTTTCTCTCTCTCTTTCTCTCTCTCGCTTGCTCGCTGAAGTATCGACGCGTAAAATCCGCGCCTCGCCGGACAGTATCACCGTGCCGTTACAGCAACGTCCTCCTTCCTACACTGTGTATGTTACATTATATTTGTAACGAAGTTGAACAGCAATTTTCTGTCAATCCACACGCGGCATTTATGCCGCGAGGAAACGCATTATCCGTAGCCGCGGTATTGTGCGACGCCTCGCGCTGCGATTCACGTCGCGGACGCGTATCTAATGGCGCATGCTTCGTCATGAATAAAACAACCGTACGGCCGCGATGGAACCTTTATGCCAGCGAGTTTCCGCTCCGGCGGAGGCGTCCGCATTTTACGTCGCTTTTAAATAAAAAAGAGAAAAGGAATCTTGCATTAATACATAAAAATCTATTCGGACAACAATAGCATCGTCAATACAGTCTTTCGAAAATATTCACGGGATCTCGCAAATTACGCGAGCCTCGATCTTCAAAGATTCTTGGGACTGCATCACGAACTATCGAAAAATATATAATTGACAGACTGCGGAACGAAAACCGAGAGGTATAATATATTTTTCAGAAGGGTGTCACGCGGGGTTAGTCGCGCGGAAGATTCTTCCGGGCGGACCATTGCGGCGTGAAGTGCGGGCCATTACCAGAATGACCGGCAAATGAAATTGGCTTGGTTTCAGTGGGGGGGGGTGGCGGCTCATCGATTCGCGCAATTTTCTCGTCACTTCCCGTGTCGGGATATCTGCGGTATTAACGTGGCATTGTGTTTATCCAGCAGCGGATATCGCCATGGTGCCTCTCGCTCCCCCCCCCCCCCCCCGGGCGAATATACCCGAGTACACCCTCGCAGTCTGGCACGTGTCCGCATTGACTCCCCCCCCCCCCCTCGATTTATTCACTTATCAGGGCACGACAGGGGCTCGTCGTGACTCGCGCATATTAAATACGCGTCGTCTTGAATAAAACGAGTGTTTGCGCGGAGAAACGCGGCCGCCGCGCCGGGGATTTTAAGCTTGAGAGCCTTTTTAAGATGGCGCCTGCAAACGAGGCACTCGGTATACACCGTGTAACGCACGCGTTAGTAACTTTGCCTGATAATGCGGAAACTCCCGGCCGCAAAAAACGTTCACCCCTTCGCGCGACAGTCGGTCGCCGCTCTCTCCGACCGGGAGCGGTTTTCCCCGCACCGTGCGATCTTCTTATGTGCAACTACCGTCACATAAGTCACATGCACAGTGTATCGCGTAGACACCGCATCATTAATCGTGCATTATTAATCGCATTCGGCGGCATTGCACACGTACAACTGTGCCAGCGTACTTGTGTGTGTAAAAATTTATTTCCTCAATCACTTTCCAAAAAATTCTTTTTCGTGAAGCAGAGTGGGAAGAATTGGAGGGGTTTAAATTGAGTCGGGAATTTAAAACAGATAGGAAATAGTTAAAGAATTTATAAACAGTCAGATTAAGTAGTTTCGTATCATGAATATATTGAAAAATAGTTATTATTATACAGGGTGTTTTCTAAGTAAGTAGACAAACTTAAGGAGGATATTCCTTGGCTTATTTTAAGAAGAAAAGGTCATATAAACATATGTCCTAAACTGCTTTGTTTTCCAAAAAAAGTTCATCACTGTTTTCGTTCACTTTTCGGATAGCGTACTTGTGCAGTACGAGTCAACAAATTTTAACAGTTTTCAGAAATCGCATAATAGATGGATGTGAAAGAATACGTAACACTCCAGGTATTTTTGAGCGTGTACGTTAATCAATGGAAAGGAGAGTTGAGGCGTGTATCATGGCTGCAGGTGGACATTTTCAGCAGTTACTGTGATGTTATTATTTTTCTTTTTAGTTACTATTTTCTTTTTCGTTATAATTTTTCTTTTTGGTTACTATTGTTTTTCATTTGTTTCATTTGCAATAACACAAACTGTTGTATAATAAACGAAAAGTGAACGAAAACAGTGATGTACTTTTTTTTGGAAAACAAAGCAGTTTAGGACATATGTTTATATGACCTTTTCTTCTTAAAATAAGCCAAGGAATATCCTCCTTAAGTTTGTCTACTTACTTAGGAAACACCCTGTATATATTTAAATATTTGTAAGAAATACGACTGTAAGTACGTCATGTTGACACACGCACACGACAATAGGCAGCACTTGCTGGATACCTTTGTCCAAGTAGCCGAAATACTTTACGCGAGGGCGCGTTGTCAGCGAGCGCTTGAGACGAGCTAGTCGCGGAAGTCGGAGCGAGCAGTCTGAGATCGATAATCAAATGAATAGGTAGTGCGAGAATCCATAACGAGCGAATCATCCTTTGTCTGTATCAAGTTCGGTATTAAATATAAGATATTGTTGGTGTTGCTAAATCACAAGTATTCTGACTATTCTCCATTCAAGCTCCCGATCCAAATCTACTCCAATAAGAAGAGATAATTTATAAGCATAATAACGACTTATAGAGATAAAAAAAAAAAATATTACATATTTATTACATTTATTACATCAAAAGAAACCTAAATTGTTCTGCATGCAATTGTTCTTATTACCGATCTTCCTGTCTCTTTACTTCTCTTTGATTCACGCACATACACGAAATCCAGAGAGACCTCGCGACAAGTGAGGGTGAATAGAAGCGTCACTTGATCGAGAACGGTGGCGATTCGGCAAACGCGAGTCTGACACGGGAATTCCTTCGACAGAGTACACGTACGTCCTCGAGACTGAGATTTCGGCCTAAAAACACCGACTCAGCCGCGGGCGAAACTGCTTTAATGGTAAGCTTCCGGTCTGTCATTGCGAGTCATTAATACCCGTCCACTAAACCGCGCTGTGTGCAACACGTGCGACTCCGCGGCGCGATGATTTATGCAACGCTCGGCGGTGTGTGCTCGCTATTATTTTTGCCGTTTTGATTTATTTCGGTCCTTTTCTTCGGCCAGCCAAGGCTCGTACGTCACTGTTCATGAATCATACGCCGTTATATACGGCCCGAACAATACTCTCTTGGAGAAATAAACTCGCGCGAGTGCGCGCACGGTACCTGCTTTCGGTCGACGAGACGTCATTTCCGCTCACTCGCATTCCGCGCCGCGTGTGACGAGAATATTACGCCCGCCATCGAGCTCGTAGATTGAACAAGCGTGTTCCGATGCGGACGAGCATCGAACATCGTTCAAGCGGATGCCAGCCGTTAGACAAGACGCAACGGGACGCAATGGGGTGGAGCGTGATAAATGGCACGTCTTAAAGCCTTGATGGTCGTGTTAAGCGCCCGGGAAACTTGGGATACGCGCGCCGCAAAAACAACCCTTGCACTCGCTTCGTTCTCTTCCTCGATTCTTGCCGGAGATGGTTCTCCGCGCAAGAAACGCGACGCGCTCGCGTCCGCCACGGCGAACTCTCGGTGCAGCGTAAACCGGAAATTTGTAGCTATCGAAACTATTGATAAAACAATAAAAAATATCGATGTTTCATCAGCATTATTTTATTATTATTGTTTTATTGTGCGAATGAGAAATTGCAGAAAAAACGCGAGAATGGAAAAAAGATTTTTGAAGAAGAAATTCTGCACTTAATATTTTTTTTCCAAAGCGAGATTAAGAATCGCGAGTGTCGATCGTGCACCACAATTTCTTGAACTGCGGACGTGCCGGATGACGGCGGCGGGTGCTTGTGTACAGTGAGCAAACGGAGTTAGTTAACCCGCTTTCATCGATTCCGCTACATCGCACTTCCCGCTCGCCGATAAACGAAATGCATAACGGATGGTGGGGCATCCGGACGCGCAGCGGGACTTTGAGGGTTGCGCAGGGTGCCGAGTTACCACCACCCGTTCCCAAGTGAATCTAGCAGCATTTGGTTTGACTGACAATTACATTTCAAATTGCCTCCCGAATTGGCCCGTGTAATTGCGCACCCCCGAGATGCAATTAAACCGATAGCCGCTGCCATGGCCCGCCGTCGAAAGACCTGACGGTAATTTCGCGCTAATGCTCTGTCAGCGAACTTTGAACCGACGTTTGTACACTTGTGCCGATGGGCCGATGCCCTTGTCTTTCGCGAGCGGGGGCGGGAGATTGCAGGGTGGAAAGGGCGTGTTTGTGCATTGAGTGCAAGCGGCCGAGGGAAAAGTCAAATTGTATGGGGCGCAAGCAAACCAAAACGGATTATAGGACGTGCAATGGCGGTACCGAAGCTTCTCCAAGACGGATTACTCCGGGACGGCGCGAGGAGAGGGCAGCGAACGACTCACCGCGGCAAAACCTCTCTCCGAATCCGTTTACGCTTAACTGAATTTAATTTGTCTTGATTAATTTATCTCTCCCGAGAGCGGGATTTCCCGCGGGAAGACACGCGTAAGTCCACCCCTTCTCGTACATTCCTCGCGAAAAACGGACTTTTCCGTAGCGCGTCACGCATTCCTCCGCTTCTGGGATATTGGATTGCAGCTACATAACAGTATTCAGCGAGAAGAGTGGAAGAAACGTCACTCTTTTATTATCAGGATTCTGTTCGCATGTAAATAATTGCTCGACGAGCGACGCAACATCCGTTGGTATCAACTGTTCAACATCCAACTGTTCAACATTCAAAGGAATGCGGAAAGGAATTTAATATGGGCTTCGTATGATTTTTCCCCGACTTTCTACGTGCTCTCTGGAGCGCTTCATTTCTCTTCCCGATATTGCAGCTACACAATCTGTTTTATAATATTATAATATCCGGACGTGCGCGTGTGACACGCCCGCATGCATGTTAAGCGTAACGCTTAATATCAGGAAGATGTAGAGAGACGTAAAACTGCGATTTCATGTTGCGTCGGACTGCGAGCGCGGTATTTTTACGGTATTAAATCCTTGCAAAATCCTGCGCAGATTATATTCGTGGAGTCTGACGATGCATTTCTTTCTTTGCGCAACGTATCACGCGTAAACTTGTGATTATACGTTTGCACGCAATTATAAAATGTATAATCACACGTACGTACACACACACACACACACACACACACACAGACGTAACACTTTTAAATTTAGTACAGCTCTTCCCGTGGAAAAAACAGTTTTTCTTGCAAAACAATCTTGTTGAAACTACGTTAATTGTATTCTGACTATTTTATGTTTATCACTGCACTTTGTAGATCTGACAAGGTCTCTTTGAACGATCGCGACGTGTATCTGCGGCGCCAGCGCCGCTTACGCCATTCAAGCACGAAGTGGGTAATCTCGTCATTTGGAAAAAACATAAAAGAGCATTTTGTAACGTTAAAATAGAATATTCCCCTAGAGAAGTTCACGCAATGTGTGTGTGTGTGTGTGTGTTTGTTGAATCATTACGTCTCTCTTCGGTGAGAAAGAGAGAATGCCGACAAAGCTCGACCTGATAAATTCTTTGTGCACCGGCAAGCGATGCCGCGCGTAATGACGCAAATGTCTCGGAAAGCACCATTGATTTTACCGTAAACGAGCCGTTTCCGGCTACGGCAGGACTCCACTCCTCGCCGCGTTGAGATCGCGAGGCCGGGAAAGATCGTTCGCCGAGCAGGGAGACTTTGCCTTGCCGCGTGTCGCGCGAAATGAACGCGCCATTTGTCCTTTTCGCCCGAGACAAAGGGGGGACCATCCACCCGCGCGCCGGCGACTCCCCCCGACAACTTATGCACGCTCGCTGGATGCTGCGATATAGATGAGCGCCCAGAGGAAGCACCCTCCGCCGGCAGAAGAAACGCTGCGGGGACATTCGTCTCGCTGGATAAACGCGGCCCGGGAAGACGACGGCGACTCGTAACCGTGCTCCCCTTTGCCTCTTCTCTCTTTCTTACTCCCTTTCTCTCTCTTTCTTTCCCGTCTTCCAGTAAATCGCTTCTTTCTTGGTTTTCCCTTCTTCTGATTTTCCGCCGCCGGCAAGTTGCAACTGTCCCGTCGCACGGAAGGGTTACGAGCCCTTCCTTCTCCGTCCTCCGCCTCTTCCTGCTCCTCTTCCTGCTCCGTGACATCGCGACGTTTGATAAGAGGCCAAGAGGAAATTTCGTCTGATCCTCCTTTCGAACTAGATTCCCCTATTTCCCCGGACCGGGATCGGGCCCGGCCGTGACGGATACCGCCTTTCATCGCGCTCGGCGGAAATGGCGGCATGGAAAATCCGGCGTAAAGCTTTATGCGATTTCAGTGTCCTTCGGACAGTAAGAATGGCGTGCGCTGGAACGGGGGTTTGGGAGGCAAAGGGAGCTGAAAGGTGTTCCCGGGTAAAGAATCGGCGGCACGTAAGAGGATAGCGCGAGATCGGACGCGACGTTGCAACGCCGCTGCAAGGAGAGGTAGAGAGAAAACGGGGAAGAGGTGGATGTGTGTGTGTGTGTGTGTGTGTGTGTGTATGATGCTGAGAAAATAATGGCGCGAAGGGAATCGAGGAGACGAGAGATCATCGCGAGAAATGAAATCCGACCGACTGCGGCGAAATGAAGAGAAGAGAGAGATGATCTTGAAAACGATCGAGAAGGCATCGACGACGGATGGATATGGACAAAAAGATAGCAAGCAGCACATACTTGGAGCGATAGTATCGGCGATTTATGGGGAGATCGAGAGCGAGACAGAGAGAGACAGACAGAGAAAGAAAGAGAAAAGAAGAAAAAATAATACGCAACTGCAACCACGAAGCGCAAACTCCGAGGCTGTTTTATAAATGGATATCAAAGCATAATTATTATACGAACATTACAGTACAATTATATAAGATTACCAAGCTAAAATTATGTTCAAAAAATTTTTCACGTAACATATCGTGAAATAAAATAGATCGCCGAACTTTCGGAGCTTGTTTCGGTCACTTGGAGGGTCGGAAAAGGTCGCAGATCCGAAGAAGTTAGCCTTTCCAAGCTATAAAAAACAAAGTAAGAAAAAAATGTCAAAGTTTGGACCAACGTGTTGCAGGGATCTCCTCAGTTGTTAACGCGTGCAGGGAAAGAGAGAGAGAAATAGAAAAAGGAAGGAAGGGACACAGCCATTAGCAAGCGTTTATTAACATAGATTCTCGTCATTAGTAAGCGCACCTGTACTTCATAATACATATTTCCGAAGTATGTACGAACAATGGCACTCTACACACACACACACGTTTGTTATTTGCTTGCAAAGCCATCAAGCTATTGGCAATACAGTCTGTTAGCGTGATATGCGAGTCATTAGGCACACCTCCTCCTCTCTCCCCATTAAAATTGCATTGTTCGCGGGGCGAGATAGGCGCGAGATAGGCTGCAATCGCGGCAAAGCGTTTTCGAATATTTCTTCAATTAAAGCTACTTTATGGACGCGATCGGGCGATCGCCCGACGATGTAATTCCGAAACGAAAGAGGCTAACGATTACGGGTCCGTTCTCTAACACAACGCGAGAAACCGCGAGGGAAACGTTGGGAATAACGTTGCAACGATCGATCGCTTCTTTCCACCGATACATCGCGCCGTTATCGAGCGTAATGGATCCCGGGAAACTTTCCGCGCAGCGTAGCCGCCGCCAGTTATCGCGGACTCCTTGCGCGATAAATTTCCCGTGTCGTTTGCAAGAGCAGTGTTCAGATTTGATTATCAATCCTACGATTTAAAATCGAGAGAGAGAGAGAGAGAGGAGGAGAGAGGATTTTTCCTCCACGAGTATCGACGCCATTGCGACTTCTCTAAGCTCGCTATTTGCGCGATGAAATTATTTTTCGAGTAGAACGAAACGTTGCGTTTTTCTCATTTGGGATATATAAGGGAGCTGAAATAATTTTTGACCAATTCAAACGTTTTTTCATCGAAAATCTGATGAATCACGTGGATTCTTTTTGCTGGTACCATCGTTGCGCTACTCCGCGAGCTAAAGCGAAACTTCGTAATCATGAGGATGTTTACTTCCGTAAGGAAATAATTAAAATGCAAATGCGTGCTTGGAACTCACTGTCGTAAAATATGAAAATAACTTGCGCGCCTTAAGACGGTTAGAAAGTCGTAACTCGATGGAAACTTCGTGTTCGGCGAATCAGAAACGAGAGAATAAATTTTATATAATCGCTCGACTCCCCGCGTAACGCCGCTCAGGATAACGCGCGACAAAATCCGCATTTGTTAACGAAACATGAATTGCAATTACGCCGCCGAAATTATATTGATAATATTCCTTCAATGTTCATGTTCAAACAATTAATAACTGAATAATATTCATCTAAACGAATGCACAAAAAAACAATCAATCTTCTTATGACTCTTCGCGCGTGCATCATCGCATGCAAAGATCTTTTCTCCATTAATCGCACAAAACAGCTGCAACAGCTTTTCCTGATCGCGTCAGCGAATAACGGCGCTTAACGGAAGTCGGTGACGTTTCCGCCGAGGAGCGAAAACGATGAATTCCGCTTTTGGCCCGTCGATTCTCCGACTTTCCTACTCGGAGTATATTTTACATGCCGACGGAGTATGTTCGAAGAACCTTACGTGATCGCGTAAAATGCCGCAAAAGAAAGAGAAAAAGAGAGAGAAAAGAGGGAGAGAGAAGAGATACAGTGGTATCCAATTTGATGGGACATCAATGGTAAGCCGGTCGTTGTAAGATCGGTGGTGGGACGTGCGACCCTTCGGCGATCTTGGGAGCTTTGAAGCGGGCTACGATCGAAGGCTATCGTGTTCGCCTGCTGCATCAATGCCGTTGGATTGCATCAAAGAGATTCGCTGGGAATGAACATGTTTACCTACGTACATACGCTCGCGCGTATGTAACTGCTCCGCGGTGTATTCGAGCAAACGGATCCACGCCGATACCCGGTGTATTTAAGAGGCTTAGGCTATTGGCGACCCGTAGTCCATCTCTCCTGGTCTCTTTCTCTCTCTTTCTCTCTCTGGTTGTCTCGACTCACCACTCGAATATTTCTTCTTTTTCTTCATCGCGCCGAATGAAAATCGTACCTCAATCTTCTGCGGCGCGTGACGGCCTCTCCGACAATTGTATTATTTTTGTAATTAATTTAGTGTAATATACAGGGTGTCCCGGGTTTTAACCGACAAACTGCGGGAGCATATTCTACTAGTGGAAATAAGAAAAAATTCTTATATCGAGTTTGCTTAGAAATGCTTTATTACAAAGTTATAAACCAATATTGAAAAGAAATATCAGATAAGTAACAACGGAACATAGTGTAGAATTTGGAAGCTCGAAGATGTTTATGTTATGCGTATTCACATGTATTCATGTTCACTATGTTGAAACGATTCAGTATAATTGTTACTTTCACAAGAGTAGCTGTTAGATTTCAATCGTCGTGTGAACTAGCAATTACTATCAGAATGCCAAAAGTGTTTTCAAATGAGGAATACACCGATATTCATTTCGTGTACGGATTCTGTGAGGGAAATGCACGAGCTGCCGTACGAGAGTATCAACGTAGATTTCCTAACAGGAGAGTACCAGATAGATTTAAAGCAACGAATTACTAATTCAGTTACTGAGATGCAAGAAAATTTTCAGGAACGTCGTACTGTAACAAATTCTGTACTACGTCGATGTCTAGTTTGTATCGATGTGCAAGGACAACATTTTGAAACGCGTCACTAAATCATTGCGTAGATAATTTTTATTTTTGTGAAAAAATCCGTTGTTACTTATCTCATATTTCTTTTCAATATTGGTTTATAACTTTGTAATAAAGCATTTCTAAGCAAACTCGATATGAGAATTTTTTCTTATTTCCACTAGTAGAATATGCTCCCGCAGTTTGTCGGTTAAAACCCGGGACACCCTGTATATGTTTATTTAGTCATATTATTTAGGCCACTTCACATAAACGTAGTAAGAGGGAGCAGCAGACAGAGATATGTCGCACTTCGGGATGCTCACAGGAGTGTACGCCAATGAACAAAGTCGCAATTTCTCAGCTCACAATGTCCATTAATGCCGACTCCAATCCCTTTCTTCTCGAAATCAATTCGACAGACGCGAATTGCATTTTCCATCACGGCGGAAATCGCGGGGAGGGATGTGCCACTCATCGGACGACAAGAAAGTTTAAAAACCGCCGGTTCCCGTGGTTCGGCCGGCGAGCTCGAGCGCGTCTTCATCAGCGAGAGGTGTTTTACGAACCTTCATCGGCTTCATCAGCTCCACTGAGACAAATCGAACGTCAGGCATCGGCCGCAACACATATTGATTTTCCCGCCCATCTCTAATCCGCTGCCGGTCTTCTGTGTCTCCCTCGCGATGAACGCGGCGAGCTTTCCTGCGCGCGTTTTTCTCACCGGTGTCCCGCTGATTGCCGGTTTTCACTCCCGCGTCGTGCTTTTAATCGGTTTTAATTACGGTATTAGGCGACCTGCAGACCGGTGGCACCGCTCCTAGTTAGGTCGCCATTCATTCGCGGCGCGCGGCTGATTTCCACTCGCTTCATTCGCGGGAGGGCAAGCGTATTAGTTTTTCACGTCTCGTTCGATCCGGGTCACCCCGGTCGAATTGCCTGGCGATTTCACGTGTCCGCTCGAGCTTCCGGCCGCGCGCAGAAGAGTGTTTTCGGAAAAATTAACTGAAATTCGCAAAACGAAATCGCTCCTCTTCGACGCGAGAAAAACCATGCAGAGAGGACGAATCTGCACGACAAGAAGCTTTTTCTCTGAGGTATTCAATCATTATTCAATCTGCCCGGTCGTATCAGTAAACCGAACGAATTGCGTCCACTTTCTCCAGGAAGTTCATCCTGCAGAAATGCATTCAGAAAAATGTATTAGCAGCCGTGCGAGTCGCGCGGAACATTTCGATAGTGAGAGACTTCTCTCATAAAATTAAAAAAAAAAATGATTCCTTGTAAAATTTCGAATTATCGTTGTCTGCAGCTGTTTCATCTCTGGACGATCGACG
Source organism: Ooceraea biroi (assembly GCF_003672135.1). NCBI lineage: Eukaryota > Metazoa > Arthropoda > Insecta > Hymenoptera > Formicidae > Ooceraea > Ooceraea biroi. Next base: position 3,082,842 of record NC_039512.1, read on the forward strand.
AAGCAACAAATGTGGCGACAAACGAACGAACAAATAATAAAAACAACGTCGTTTTATTTATTGCGACATCAGATGCGTCACGGCCGGTTGTATCCCCGCGCAACGACGCGGCCGGAAGCTGCGAGCGAGTTTCGTGGCGATTTTCCATCTCTGTTTCCGGGGGACGGCCGGATTATTCTAATACGCGAGCGAAATCCCGCGAGCGCGCGCGGAATCGACAAACATGCATGCGTGCATTGCAGTAGTCGTAGCATGTGTATTTTCAGGAAAACATTTTTTACACATGTACGCGTGCACACGTGTAATGCAATACGCGCGGTGCGCGGGAGGATGCCATACTTCTTATTTTACGAAAGCTATTTCGCCAGCCATCGGCATGGCCGGACAAACGTTTGACAAACGTTTTATTGGATTTTTTCCCCGCTTTCGTTCGTTTTTCGTTCATTTCGCACGCTAGCTATCCAACCGGCGGCCGATGACGACTTCATGATTCGCGCAATAATAAAATAAATTGCGGATTAAAATTTTTCTCTTTCTCAGTTCTTAATATTGCTCTCTTCTGATCGCATCTCAACTTAGCGAGTCGGGGAGGAAGAGAGAGGCAGAGAGAGAAGAGGACAAGCCGAATTCGAGAATTGAATGCAATCAATTTTTATTTTTATTTTTTGATTTTTGTTCATTTTCTGTTTTTCTGCTTTTTCCCTTTTTTGATAATGCTGTTTGTACTAATACTGTTTTCGCGCGTGTGTATGAGCACGTTCAGCGGGAGACGTACATGCTGTTTTACTAACACGTGAATTCTCTCGTAATTCTCTTGTCGCATCAAGCGTGTTTTTCGTACACGCTCATTCATGACGCAGTTTTTGTTTTAAATAACAAATTGGGTTAGCTGGTTGAAGATAGCAGCGCACGAGGCCGCGCTACTAGGAACCCGCGATATTTTATCCTGCGTATCCGATGGACGCTCTCGAATTGGATCAAATGCCATTCGAATGTAGTCGATAATTTCGAATTGTAAAGATCAAAAGAGAGAGGTAGAGGTAGAAAGAGAGAGAGAGAGGGGGGGGGAAGAGAATTGGCTTTCCTCCTGTTTCCGCTTTTAAAAATTGGACAGCATCACGAATTTCGCCCGGCCGAGTTAGCACTTTTGATGAAAAAGATAAATTGAGAACTGTGCACAGTGCGTGCACATGACGATCTCTGTCTGGCGACGGTAAATTCCTGTGCACCGTGTTAGCGCCGTGCGAAAATATGTTTTTTCTCCATGATACCGCATGGCGGTTTATTTTCCATCATCGGGAGCCAGCACACTGTGCGGAACAATTGAAACAGTTTACTTACAAAAATAATAAAAGCGGGATTGATTACATAATGTCGGTATGTTACTCAACATAAAGAAAAATACGGTATTGTTTCGTTATTACAGTGCGCGCGCGACGACGATTATTACCGCATTGTTTTCGTGCCCGTCAAAATATGATTCTTTTCTCCCATTGAATTACGATCTTTCTTTGCATTTTTTTGGATTTTCATCCAAATAAACACGCGGAACGCAATGCATATTTCAAATAGCTTCCGCGATTAATTTTCTGCGACAACTTTTGTTTCACGTATTTATTTTCAACATTATCCCGATTAAATATATATATGTATATATTTTATATTAAATTTATATTAAGTCAAGCATCGCGTGATGCAATATTGAATTACCATAATGTGCGGTACGTAGTTTTTCTAAAATTTCATGTGTTACTATAATTTCATAACAGAAGTATAATAATTCACTGTTTCAAATAATGTAAAATTGTCTACGCATCGTGCGCTGGAGAACTGAAACGGAATGAACAGAACATTTACGTATCCCCTTAGAATTATCATACAACAGCATTTTTGCGGTATTAAATCTTTTCTGATTGTTGCAATCAGGCGAAGAAAACCATAGCATTCGCGTTCAAAACGAAAATCCAAACCGACATGCGGTGGACCACGGATGCCTCGCGTAAACAGCATCGATGTGTCTCCCGTAAAATTTCGTTACTCAGCGACTTTCGTTCGGATAACGCGCTTAGCTTGCTCGTTACTTCGTTAGCAGTTCGCAAAATTACATTTCTCGGGATGATATACACGCGTGTCCGACGTCATTGTCCGATCTGAATCGATTTGTCATGGCAGCAAAGTTTTCCAATTAATGCGCGAAGTTGCTCGAAATGCTCTCCGCCAGTGTTCGAAACAATTAGTACAACTAACAATTTTAACTTGATTCCGTGCCGCTTTGTGCAGCTTCGATATTGAGAAATATTTCAATGTGGTCACTCCTTTCTCGAACTCTCCTCGCGAATTTTATCTCACTAAAACGACCCATTCGTTATAGACATTTCAGAAAAGGTATTTATTATCTCATAAAACTTTAATTATTCGAAACTCTTTCCTTTTTATTTTGATAATTGCTTCTGCAGACATCTTGAACTCGAAAAATACTTCAAAAGCTATACATTTCAGGAATTAATGCCATAAATCATAATTGCGCATAAGATTTTCTCATGAGGCTCGTATCTCAATTTATGCAAATTCTATTTACGTGGATTCAGAGGTACGCGAATCCTGCTCTCTTTACAAAGTCAGAATTCAAATATGCACTATAATTAATTCAGGTTTTTGTGCCTTTATTTACGCGAATTCTATTTTGTCTCCGGAGAACAGAATCCCATCAGTAAATTGAAACTTGAATATACAACACACATACTCTTACAATTAGAAGCTCTACATTCTTGAGTAAGTCTTCTTTCAGAGAGAAAGATAAATAGAGAGAGACAGGGACATGTGTCAAACAGATCGATCGATGAAAGTGATTTACAAGAAGCCGGTCCAGATGAAACTGCATGCTGAGAAAATGCTTTGTTAGCGCCGGAAGCCGTTAACTGGTCTCTTGATTTCGTTCCTTATCGATTCCCGACACTGATAAAGTGTCACACACGCTTTAACCACCCTCTCATTCTTCCTCCTGAAGAAACTCGAGAGAGAGTCGAGCTCTTTCTCTCTAGAGTTGAGCCAGCCTAGCAAAGCGGAACACGCCGACTTTCCGCGACGGGATGCATCACCGTATTCCTGGCACTTCTCTCGCCCCCTCCATACCCTAAAGCCATGCGTGGAATGATATTGACGGCAACTTTTCCCCGGCGCCCGTAAACTTTTCGACCGGCGTGGCTTAAAACTTGCCCCACAGCGACTATCTTGCGAGAGCTCAACGGGAGAGAAAGTATCTGATCTCGATCTCTGAGGGAGCGGTTAGGGGTCGAGAGAGACGAGGGATGAGGGAGGGATCCTCTCGCGGGAGGAGGGCGTAACTCCGGGAGGGCTCGGGAGACGTGAGTTATAGGAAATCCATTAAGGGCTGCAGTCATTTTCGTTAGCTCGTCGATCATCTGGAAAACGGTCCGCCGTCGTCCCGGGGCAGATTATAGGCGCGATTAATAGCGGTGGCAATAAAGATCGCCGATGAATGTGCTTCGAATTGAGAGACGTAAATGTTACTTTAAATATTTCTCACGTAGATACCCCTGAAGATCGTTAAAGGAAAATTAAAAGGGAGCGAAGGAAGATCGTCAGAGGGTAACGTTTATCTTTAAGCAAAACGCTCGAAACTTCTGTAATTTATAGAGGAGCAAGAGAGAGGGAGGGCAAAACTTTGGATTAATAAATTTTTCAAATATTTACTGATTGGTTCATTAATTGCTGAAATATTTCCAGCGGTTCAACCTTCGAGATTTATTTTTGGCAGATCCATGCAGTTGTCATTGCGATGAACAAATTTGAATTGGTTTAATTAAGACTCTCAATCGCGCATGAAATTTTGGAATTTCACAAAGGTTTCAGCTATAAATGAAATCAATTTTTCTGAAAAGGGACAGTACCACGAAATTAATTTTTTTCCATACATCCACACACACACACCGCGCGCCTGCCGTAATTAAAGCAAACGTACGTTTCACGCAGTTTAAAGTGTGTCTCTCGCGAAATGTGGGACACCGAAGTGGTGCAATTGGTCGCGTTATGTCATCATTTCCGTCATTTTGTGCACCGTACAGCGTTACCAATTTTCGCCGTGTGTCATTGAAGTGAAACACCGTACGCTCGTTTTAATTACATATATGTATGAGTACGTCAACAAAAAATTTAATTTCGTGGTACTAGACTCTTTTTTTGACAATAGACTTCATTTGTAACCTTTGAAATCTTTGTGAAATTCCGGAATTTTTCGTGCGCACAAAGCTGCGACGGATGTACCTTGGAATTTAAAACGCACCGTGTTGGTTCCCATACTATAAATGAAAAGGGGTTGAACGGCGAGGGTAGAGAAGGAGACGACCCAGTCCAACAGATTAGTTTCACAGAAATGAACGTAATACGAGATGTACTCGGTGGCTAATGCGTCGCTCAGCCCTCATCGCGAAACGAAGTAACGGCGTAAAATTACAACAGTAGAAAAGAGATCGAGAAAAGGCGGTTAGATAGCGGAATTCTTGCTATAACCCCCCCGGTATCTGCTGTTGTCGAAAGGGTAAGACCACGTGAAGGAATTCGGGAATGGAGCGCGCAATCGAACGAAGGATAAGTGCCCATAAGGTCGAGCGATGTTTGAACGCAGCTAAAAAGGATGTGTAATAGTGCGGCGAGCACGAATCGATATTAAAAATAACTGTTAAGGGAACGCGAAAATTCGGGTGCGACGAATAGAATGGGCGGAGCGCGATTAGTAAATTGAAATATATACAGATATACATACATATAATATCGAATTGTAGCAAAAGCGTGTATAGAGTTATTTAATGTGTATGTATTATAATTATATCAGAAAATGAAGTGAAGAGAATAAATTTGGACTCGTATATAAAAGGATCATTTAATGATAATTCTAGATAATATACATATACATATAATATCGAGTTGTAACAAAAGAGCATGTTCGTGTATAAAATTGTTTAATTTATATATTACGTATTATATTATAATTATATCAGAAAATGAAGTAAAGAGAATAAATTTGGACTGGTATATAAAAGGATCATTTAACGATAATTCTAGCAAGAATGATAATATATTTACAACAAAATGAAAAAAGGAAACGTGCCATTATCTAAAGAAAAAGTCGCGATAGTTTACGCGTGCATATCGATATTCTCAAGAAATTGAGGAAAGATGAGACAGAAAATGAACAAGGCAAACGTACAGCAGCGGATCTATTACTCGTCTCGCCTCGCAAGAAAAAGCAAAGGTGAAACGGGGAAGCTCGACAATACGATACTCATGCATATGCATCGCTACAGTTTGGCACCCAGCTATGCTCAATTATTCATTACCCCGACTTTTCCCCGCGAGCCGCAGGTCGAATGCTAAATAATCTCGCTACGACCATTATATCGCCGTGTCAATCCTCGGGTCTTAACGGTAATCAAATATTTGATTCTGCCCTGGTGGCGCGCTCTAATGCGGCAAGTATCCGCGTGGTCAGCAACAAGCTTACGTTTCCATCTGTATTTAGCGGTGAATTTACAATTAAACGCGATTTCCCGCATCCGTGATCCGCCCTTGATCCTGCCGCCCTGTCGGAATAACGTACCTATGTTCATCATCAAACGTGAATTTAGCGCGAACGAGCCTCGGACAGGTACGCTCGTTCAGCTTCGAACGCACGTGGAATCACGCTGGAATTATGGCTGCGCTCTCCGAATTTTCAGTTAAACCCAACAAACGTTAACGCATCAGCGAAACGGCCGAAACGGATCAGCGGAGCTTCGAGTCTCTCCACCGCACCTTCTCCTCGCCATTTCCGCAAGCGCAAGCGGGAAAAACGCTCCGGCAGGAAGGCGGCAAGGCGATACGTTACCTGGACAAGTTTTCTGCTAGCTGATCTACAATCGCGCGCGCGTGAGACTTCCGAAGTGAGTTCACCGTTCCATGGAGCTATAAAGGTAGCCCAGCGGGTAATTTCATTTATCATGGGACACCGTGCACCGTGGCGATTACCGAAGCGAGGTCGGATTATACGCGTGCCGTGACGGAAAGTCGCGTAACTTTCTGCGGGGTAGAGGAGGAGGTGGGAAAGAAGGAGCAATAGCGGAGGTTGCGGACGTCATAATTTTCCGTGGTCTCGAACATTTTTGCGAGATATTAGCCGGGAGAAAGCGGCCGGCTTCCGATCCGGGGAACGACGATGGCACGAAGGGGAGGAAGCGCGAGGGGGTGGAAATCGTTTTTACGATCAAAGCTTGTATCATCGCGCGCGAGGAGGTGCGAGGAGGTGAACGGCGACGGAGATGGTGGAACTTTTCTCGGCTCGCCGCCGTGCGTCAAGGGTCATAAATTATCCGTGACCTCCCGCGAGCTCCTGGTGACATTCTACGCTATTTCAATGAGTTTTGTCGAATTCTTTCGTTGGTTCCGCTCGCTTGTCCGGCCATAACGCGAATCCGCATCAATTCCAAGTTGAAATGCTTCTGCGGCGTATCCACCAGCTAATCGCTGCTGCGCATAGGTGGTTGCCGCACTTTGGTCGTCCGTCAGAAATGTCGGTGGAATTCTCCGATGTGTGCATGCGCAGGATCGTTGTTGGAGACCGTCCGTAAATACAGCAAGTGTGGATGGCAGTAGTGGGAATTTTTTTACTTAAAAGTGACTGGTTTCTTCGCAAAACTTGGCGCCCGAAAACTTCAGAGGAAAAATATTGACACAAGTTTACTATAATATATGTTTGTTATTACTGTACATTTTCTACGAGTACATGTTCCTGTGATATTTTCTAAATTTGTACTACATTTGTACATTGATCTTTAACGTAAACTTTTCTGATAAAAGCGCTGGGAAACTGTAATTCACGTACGAAAGTACGTTTCGATTTCCGTTTGCGACCTGCAGAACGAACTGTGACAATTCACGAATCAAGATTTACAAGTTATGTCAGAATTGAATGTATCACGTAGTCGTCCCGCGACCTCGCTCTCGTAAAATAAACTCGCCGTTAGTACGTTATTTTTCCCCTTTTACCTCGCTATAAAACGGGTTTTTTCGCGGATACGAATACAGAAAAGCCTTCCCAATCTCTCCGCGTCTCTCGCGCGCGACTCCGACCTGCGATTTTCTCTTTCGATATAAGAGTCTGTTTATTTTTTATCTCGTTGGTGGTTTCGTTCGTTAATAGCTGCCGGCTTTACATCACGTTCCTATTGATTATGCCGCGCGTTACATATCTTGCCCAATATTTGTACAGACCATGAAACCAGATACTCGTGAAAAATGTCGCCCGATATTCCCCATCAGCGCGTAATATAAATTTTCAGATATTTTGCTTGTGTTAACGTGAATATCACTCATTATCGCTTCATCGCTCACAAACTCGAACAGAAAAATATTTTCTATCAGATTCTTCCTCATTCAACAGTTATATCCACTCCGATCACATCCGGCACTGCGGAAAGACGCGTTCCGGCAAAGCGGGAACGAGCTCCAAGCTCACCACGCGATTCGATGAAGAAACGTCTCCGATCCGACGTGGTATAACGGCCGCGCTTTATTGAGGTTCACCCTCCCCGACGACGATTCATCGCGGCCCTTCCATCTTCCCGCCGAATCTCCCGAAGATTCGCCGCGCGTCCATTAAACCGATCCGCGTTTCGCTCAAACGCACGCGAATCGCCGTAAAACGGTTCCCACCGTATCGATTTCTGGCGGACGTAAAACTTCTTCTGCGCCGGCCCTCTCTCTTTCTATCTCTCCTTCTCTTTTTCCCGTTCTCTCGCTGGCTCGTTCTGTTTCCCTCTGTCTCTCTTTCTCTCTCCGGAGGCCGCGCCAAATCTAATCTCGCCGGTTCGAGTGGATATTTGCGGAGATCCTGGGAGCCTCCGTTGGTCCACGGTCGGCTATCGCGGAGATAGCGTGCGCGAAGTGCACGGTAATTCGATAACGCGGCGACGTCGACGTTCGCGTCGCCGTACTTCTACGCAAATCAGATCCGGTACGCTATTTAAGATGCGCGTGCACGAGCATGGGACACCACTTCTTCTTTGCCTAGCTCTCCTCTGCCGCTTTTCTCTCTCTCTCTTGCGATTTCCTTCTCTTTCCATAACAATAAATTTACGTTCCCTCCCTCTCCTCTCTTTTCTTCCACTCTCTTTTTCCTTTCTTGCTTGTACAGCACCGTTATCCATCTTATTTTTTACCCGCTGTTTTCATGTTACATGTTCTGCGAGAGCTTACGTCCTAGGATATGAAATAAATCCCTGTTCTACTCTACTCTCTTTCACTCGCCTCTGTAAGACGCGGGAGCTGTGGATTCGACGCGAGAGGATCCGACGGTCTTCCGCCGGCATCGGGGATCCGGCCCGGACGTCTAAAGTGGAAACATTCGTGATGGATCGCCACCCCCGCGGCGCGTCCCTTATATATATTGCCGGCGATCAGTAATTGTGACCGCCGATCACTAAGCACGTAATCGCGATGGTCCGAGCACTCGAGCGTATTTATTTGGCGTGCGTATGAGTCTCGGGTCGCTCGTTGCGAAAATTCTCGCCTTGCTCTCATGATGTATTATACAGGGTGTCCCGGGTTTTAACCGACAAACTGCGGGAGCATATTCTACTAGTGGAAATAAGAAAAAATTCTTATATCGAGTTTGCTTAGAAATGCTTTATTACAAAGTTATAAACCAATATTGAAAAGAAATATCAGATAAGTAACAACGGATTTTTTCACAAAAATAAAAATTATCTACGCAATGATTTAGTGACGCATTTCAAAATGTCCTTGCACATCGATACAAGCTAGACATCGACGTAGTACAGAATTTGTTACAGTACGACGTTCCTGAAAATTTTCTTGCATCTCAGTAACTGAATTAGTAATTCGTTGCTTTAAATCTATCTGGTACTCTCCTGTTAGGAAATCTACGTTGATACTCTCGTACGGCAGCTCGTGCATTTCCCTCACAGAATCCGTACACGAAATGAATATCGGTGTATTCCTCATTTGAAAACACTTTTGGCATTCTGATAGTAATTGCTAGTTCACACGACGATTGAAATCTAACAGCTACTCTTGTGAAAGTAACAATCATACTGAATCGTTTCAACATAGTGAACATGAATACATGTAAATACGCATAACATAAACATCTTCGACCTTCCAAATTCTACACTATGTTCCGTTGTTACTTACCTCATATTTCTTTTCAATATTGGTTTATAACTTTGTAATAAAGCATTTCTAAGCAAACTCGATATAAGAATTTTTTCTTATTTCCACTAGTAGAATATGCTCCCGCAGTTTGTCGGTTAAAACCCGGGACACCCTGTATAATAATAATAGAATAATTGTATATAAAAAATAGAGAAATAATATATATCACATAGTACGAGTAATTGTTCTACCAGTCGCGAGACGTTTCGAAAATTACTTCAGCGACCGAAAACTGGAGGTGGAGGAAATAGAAGAAGAAAATACGTGTTTCAATCTTAAGTATTTTTTCTAGAAAGAAAAGCTTGCAGCTACTCCCACATTTGACGAAAGATCGTCGTTTTTAATCGTTCTATGAGTTCTATCCATTGTTTCCCTAAAAACCTAGTGCAAGTTCATGTGCCACGTTGTCCGTGTGCACGCTTGTGATTTATTGCCGCAATATTATCAGGAGTAATTAAAAAGCGATATTTTGCCTGACTCGCGAGGGTCGGTTGCAATAAACAGATTTTTATTAAACGCTGCACTGTGTGTGCACTGCCGTTGCAACGCCGTTAAAATGTATATTCGTGGCACGTGTATAATGTATGCGCCGCGTTATACACTCCGCTTTAAAACCGGGAGTTATCAGCTGGGCGCAGGATGACAGATTATTTTGCCAATCTATGTGAACACTTAAGTGCCTCCGCGTCGTTCACTGCCAGCAGAATGACTGATCGCGCGGCCGCGTGCAAAAAGCGAGGTGTGCGAATTGTTACTTGCTACACTTTTCATTATCATTAAACGTCCTCGCCGGCGGATTAAACAACTGCGTGGCATTAAATTACCGTCTGCTTTGCCGTAACTTCTTTACCAGTTATCTCGTGGTGCGCTAACCTTTGTTGTATCCCGCCAGGATTCCATTGTTCGAGGATAATGAACGGAGAAAAGGGAACTCTTACTGTTTCTTAAACTATTTCATTTGTTAATACACTTTTTGTTTAACACTACGTTTTATATGTATATAAATACGGCATGCAATAACGTTCAATGGTACGAACGCACGCGGATGTAATACGGCGGGATAAAAGGAGATACAAATTTGAATCCTGCAGCATTCCACTTGAGCTCCGTGTAAAGTACGGGATTTAGATAATCTATGCAATTAAAAATGAGCCGGGGAAAGAGGAGAGGAGAATATGACCGAACGACTCGAATCCGATCGAACAAATCGAATGACCCTGTTATCGTGGGTCGATATGGGAAATCGGCTTAACGCCGGATCAAGCAGGAATATATTCTTAATCGCAGGTCGGATGATCCATTGCACAAGAGGTGAGACAAGGGACTACTAAAACTATTTGTTTTATTGTCGGCCCTCTCAACGGGCTCGCGAAATTTGCGAGATAAATGAAGTCCAGCGTTACGAACGCATCAAGTTTATTAAACAAAATAATATTTACCACACGTAATTCAAATTTAATTAGAGGAAAATTTTATAACGTTATGAAAAAGTAATACGGTACTAAATATTACAATAACGTAATAAAAACAGTGGAGAGGGTAGTGGTCAAAGAGAATCATTATACAATTATTGTATATGAAAAATAAGAAAATACACTTGGATGAAACAGAGGACCAAAATCGTTCTCTTCAGGGAAAATCGATTCCATCCCCTTCGAAGAGGCACATTTTGTAGAAAGTAATCGCGACGAACCTCCGCGCAAGCTGGATATGTCACAATTCTCGGCGCCTCGTACCCCTTAACTGTAATTTTCCGAAAAGCTGTAATTTCATATCATTGGGTTACGGCGCAGGAAAGAGGAGCGAAGGGAGGCGACGGGAAAGGGCGAGAGGGAGCATCTGTAAGCGTGATTTGCGAAGGGCCGTCGGGAAGAGGGTCGGGAGGGAAAATGGCGAGCTTTCCGACGAGGAGAGCTACGACGGGTGCTTGGGGGCGGCCTTGCTCGTGCGACGCGAAAAATACGAGCGAAGAGTTTAAGGCAGGCGGAAACTCGCGGGCTGAAAACTCCATTATCGTCGCGTGAACTGAATAGCAATGTCCGTTATAAGGGGGGAGGGAAGAGGGAGGAACGCGAGGGGAGCACGCGGAAAGAAGCGATGTGCGCGCATTTTTAAGCAGATTACTTAATGGCGATTTAAACGAGGGTGGTCTACCAAGAAGAGAAAGAAAGAGAAAGAGAGTGAGAGAGAGAGAGAGAGAGAGAAAGAGAGAGATGAGCGGAGTGATCCCCGGCGCAGATTTCAAACCGTAATCGGCCGATACCAACTCGTGCGCGGTCATACAGGAGGGGTTAATGCTTGCAATTCGTTCCACGAACGAATCCCTGAATAACGAACGGTGAATAACAATTCGAACTATATGGCCGAGTCTACCCGAGCGATGAATACGGAAGTTGGAGTGAATTTATCGATGAATTAATATCCCCGCCGCGCGGGATGGTCGGATCAGAAAGATCGTCCGCGTCTTGCATAAAGTATCAGGTTCATTTTTTCGTGGAATATCTCGCAACTTGTACTTGTTGCGTTTCCAGCACGGTTACACCTCCATTCCGATCAAGAAGTCGCTGATTCAGCTTTGTTTCACGAGGTATTCCTCCTGACGCACTATAGGTTTCGTTTCAAGATTCCGAACTTTCACACTCTAATAGATTTTATAATACGTAAAGTAAATTGTAGAAAATATAGAAGCATATGTAATCGTGTAAATTTTTCATAAAATCCTTTAATTCCGTAATGTTATAATTTTAATTAAAATGAACGTGTCGATATTCCTGTGTGGCATCAGAAAATTAAATAAAATTGTCCCGAGTGTATCCATCCATGAATATAAAGAGAACAATCAATTTATAACGCCGTTGTAGTTCAAAAAGAATACAGTGTCGAAATATTAAAAATTCCAGAGTTCGATCAGGATGCCCCGCCATTCTTTTGCGATTATTTTTGCCCGTCGAACGAACATAAGGCGAAGAAAGATCGCCGTTTCAATATCTGCGCTATCGCCATTGGCTAAAATAATTGCTGGCAGGATCTCAACTGAAGAATGATAGGAACGCAACAGTCCGCAAGTATAGAAAAAAAGGAGCTCGCGAGAAATTCTTCGCGCCAGTGCAAGGAAAAGCAGCAAGAGAAAGAAAAAGAGAGAGAGAGAGGGACAAAAAGAAAGAGGAAGAAACTAAAAAAGGAAACAAGCGAGAAGAAATGAACCAAGCGTCGAAGACGCCAACGATACTCGTGATTTTTGACAAAGAGTGGCGCAAGAGAAAGACGGAGACGGGGACAGAAAGAAGATGCATTACGCAGGCAAGATCCAAGAAGAAGAATGAAAGAGAAAGGGCGGAAGAAAGGGACCTCGCGAGAGAGTAAGTCATAATTGCGTTCATGAGAAGTTCCAGCGACCAGAAGTGGAGGCGAGAGATAATCGATTGGTCCAGTTCCCTGCTTTCGCTGCTCGATCTCTTTCTTCTCTCTCTCTCTCTCTCTCTCTTTCATTTTTCATCTTTCTCTTTCTTTTCGTCTCTGCCTTTTGCATCTTTTCCCTTTTCCGTGGTTGTATACGCTCTTGCTGTCATACTCTTTTGCTGCGATGGAACGCGAGGAGCATCGCTGCGCCAACCGTCCCGCACTTTGCGGACTCATTTTGTAAACTACAACTACACGCAAGCCGCATTAAACTGATTGCGATTTACGGCTACGCGCCGTCGACCCTGTTGCGCCATATTAAAGTGCGCTGCAGAGGAGAAACCTCGCCGGTCGACGATGTCGTCGTTAACTTTACAGCGACGCCACGAACTCGATGGAGGCCTAACATTTCTCATCTCGTGAGGTGGAAATGAAGTAGAAACATTTTTTGGAGAAATATTTACCCAGCAGTCTTCCGTTCTATTGAAAAATTGTTTCCCCATAAAGCATCACGTAAGTTGCTTGTGGGTGTCTAGTAATCAGGAATTGAAAACGAAGAACGTAAGTTCCAGCAAATAGACGAGAGAACCCAAATGTTTAGTTAATTTTCAGTAGATCGTATAATTTTCACTTGTGAATTGACACAACTGAATTGTATCAAGGATTGCCCAAGACATTCTTGCTGAGGAATCGCGTCTAAATTGGATCAGAAAACTATGACTACAAGAATACTTCATGTTTCTAGGGCATCTTGTATATTTGGCACAATTCTATTATCTCTCTTAATACGTGTATATTCACTTCGCAGACTTATGAATCCTAATTTGCACTGGATATCCTAAAATTAATGCATGAAGCCTTTCCAAAAATCGAAGATAAAATGAATTAATTCTTTGAACAAGCAAAGTAATCTTACAAAATAGAATCATTAAAGAATCCTTTCTATGATTTATGTATGTATAATTTTGCAATGCAGCCATCACAGACGAAAAGCATCGTTTCTGATGTATCCACGCGCTTATACCACCCTGTAACGAGGCCGTTCTATTTCATCTTCTTTCCCGAAACTCAAAGGGTCGCTGAAAAGTGATCCTAACTTAAGAGTCTTGGGTCACGAAGTTGGAGAACGAGGGACAGCAATCAAACCGTGTCTTCATGGAATTACTTTAAATGACCGCCGCTTTAAGCTGTTTCACAGGGTACGGGCGTCCCGTTAACGAGTGTACGAATTGGGGTTTAATTACGGAGCTTGTTAATGCTCTGAAGATTATTTTCAATTGGATTTTCCGAGGGGGATGGAACGGAGTGAGCCGCGCGGGCGCGCATTCATTTTGCAAATTTGTCGAGGGCGCGCAACAAACTGTAAAACACGCGACGTTAATGTCATGAAAATGCACGCGATGTTACAATAATATCACGAAAACGTAATCCTACGATAAGAATGCATTATGACGTGAAGAGAATAAAAAAGAAGATATACTTGATGATTCGATGCAGGCGTGTACGTCACAATCATCAATAAAAGCTCGCCTTCGCGCTTAATTAAACGCGCGCGTGAGCGAATATCACACATACTCGTTCGTATCAGTATTTAATCTTCTCTCACGGTAGAATATCCATTTGAAGTTCGCTGGGAACGAAGATATAGTAAGATACGCCGGATAATGAAAGGTTTTATCAATAATTCTCCGGTCCATGACGTTCTCTCTTCCCCTCTCTCTGCCTCTGTTCCGCTTCCTTTATCTCTCTGGCAGTTCGCGGCTCATACATTATGTAATCGGGCTGGAGAATACTCCGGGTAATCCAAGGCACGCTGATATTGGTGCGACTTTCCGGCAAAGAATGTAACAGCCAAGTTAGTGGCAAGAAACGTCGGCGAACGTAGTCCACGATGCTTATCTTTCCGCGAGTTGCCGGGCGAACGGTAGGGAAGAGTAGTAATTGATAAGGAATTTGGTCAGGTTCTCCGGGGAAATTAACGGTCAAACCATCAAACTTCCGCCGATGTGAATCGAGGAGAGCGGTCACGCCGAAGCCGTGCTTCTTCAATTATTCCGTCGAAGACGATTGATATGTCGAGCGATAACGGAAACGCCTCTTTCTCCATGTGAAGGCAACATTTGCAACAAATGCTTAAAATATCGTTGAAATATGTTTTGTTAACACATTTTCACCACATTCATTGCATGTCGGTCGCCGATGACCGACATGCAATAAATGTGTTAAGGCACGTGAATAATGTCGTAAGCGGATTTTAATGACCTTTCGTTGGCAGTTTATGCATTTGTCTTTCAGTTGGCATGCAATATTTCAAAATAGTTGTACAGCTTAACAAATGACCTCTCTTATTTATAATAATTGATCGTGTAATTAATTATTCGACGCTTGCTAATGACGACGACGATTGATTAACGGGCGATGAGAGCACGCTCGGAGAAGAAATGATCACGCTAACGAGAACGGCGATGCAAATCATATTAGCTGGTTAATATATTGAGAGGGGCGGTAATAACGCGAGAGGGGAGGAAGGAGATGTCGATCAATACGCAATTTTCTTCATACTTTATAATGATGCCGGCGTATTTGTTTTCAATAAACGATGACGGATGTAACGCTATAAATTTTGCGTTACATCAATTTTAATCACCATTCACGTTTCGTAATAATAAATAAATGATGATCTGTATTTTACCGCGTTCTTATGCGTTTAAATATATTTCCTAAACAAAAACGTTATTTAAATAATTTCAGTACCTCATTAATTGTATTTTCAAATTGTTGTGTTTTGTTGCTGAAGAAAAATACATACATATTGCATTGATATAAAAATACTAGTAGGAGAACGTCAAGTATAAAAGTTCGATTGTTTGATAAGGATTGATCATCGTTAGGAAAAATCTTCCGTGAGAATGTTAGGCAGTTAGGAAGCGATTTATTTAGATAGATCGCCGTTGTCAAAATTTTTCAATAAGCGCGCCGCTATTCAGGAGCGCGTGTGTGCTTTATCGCTCGGTAACGCGCAATCGTTTGCACGCATACACGAAACGAGCATACTTTATTCAACTATAATCTCTCCATTTCCGCTCCAAAAGATGACGATTTGAGCAAAACGCTGGTTTGCCACACGAATGTATCAGGTCAGGCTGAAAGGATCACTCTCGGATATAAACAATATTGGATTGTAACAAACGTTCATAGCGTGGTTTTAAAATTCCAAGACAATTATTACATATGTGTATAGATATTTATTGATACATGTGCTGTTTTGTTCCACTACTATTTGTCATTTTTATGGTAGCTTTCCTATATGATTCCTTTTCACACACAGAACTTTTTATTTTTTTTCACAAGAAAAATTAAACAATGCTACGAAGTTTTGTTATAAACTTATAATCCAATACATCGAAAAAGAACGTTTATAAGACAACAAGTCGATATTCTGTACGAAAAATTTTAAAGATCCTTTCTATAAATATTTTAATTGTAATTTTATTTGTTTCCAATTATTATTTTTATTTTTGTGACTACTTCTAGATAAGTGGTATTATTCTGTAGCATAATTAAATAAAAAAATTAAAACTTATTTGCATCTGACTCAAAAGCAAAATTCGTTCATAACAGTTGCAAAACATTCTCTTTCACTTCCAGATTCGCGAGTTCCCCGGCTTGAATTACAAGACGAGAACCACGTATCGCGCGCACCGGAAACTTGCGTTCGTTGCGGTTGAAATTGGCTCTCGGAGCCGCTCGCGGCGGAAGTGCACGTTCGCCGAAAAGCAAGTTCGCGAATCGCGTTACGCTCGTTCCTTTTTCCACTTTGCGCGAGTTCATCGAGCGGGGCTCGTGCGACACGGGCTCAGCCCTCGAAAATTAGTTTCCCTGGTAAAACGAGAAACGCGGGGGAAAAACGAGGTGCTAGTGGCATCGCGTCGCGTCATGACGCCAGTCGGCCGCCGACGCGGACGCTGAAACCGGAAATTCTCATTTCGCGCTCGTCGCGCGCACATATCTTCGTCGGCCACTCGAGTGCACTCGTTAATTAGCGAAATGCATGAGTCGTTAGGCACCGCCGTCTGGCACTGCGCTATGCACCTCGGCAACCTCGAGCACCCCCGTGCGCCCTCTCCTATCCAGCCACCCCTCGCTCTCTCCACGGCCTTCCATTCACCGACACGCAATCACAATTGCGATGCGGTGCGGTATTTAACGGGGTATGGGGCTCAGGTAATGCGCGAGAGCGCGCACTTAGGTGCGGCCTGAAACTCGCACTGCAATCTCGAAAGCAACTTGCGCATCGAGCGCACCGGATGGCTCGGATGATAAATGGCGATCAGATCTCTCGAATATCTCGAGACGGGGAAGCGTATACGTGTGCATGTGCGCGAGTATGTGCACATGATACGCGAATGCATTGTAGAACCACCAAGCTGATCCCCCTCGATGAACTCCTACGGTATAAATGTGAATGGAGAGTGCCGAACTCTCATCAAGTGTGGAGAGCAAGTGGAGTATAATTTCATGACTACGGTGATGATCTATGTTGAATTTTGTTCATGGGGTCAGTGATTATTATATTATTTTAGGAAATATTCCTCTTAATTTACAGGGACAAAAATGAGGTGGATAATAACGTAAGAAAGATGAAGAGAATAATAATAAAAGGCCAAGAGACGGGTCGAGGGATTAATAGATGTGTAATAATTGGAAGGATTAAGAGGGTAAATGATGATTGACCGTTGATTTTAATAAATATTTAACTTTGGTCTATTTTCTCTTATTACATTCATTAACTACTAATATAACTTGAAATTCGATAAATGCGCATTTTATATACAATGCTTTCGCAAAATGCCGTTCGCCAAAAACACTTTCAGGCAGCATTTAGCCCCGTCCGACAGATTCCTCACTAAACTTAATCAAATCTGTGTTCTTAAAATAATCATTCCCCAGACAGACATCTTTATCTCACTCTATCTTTGTCAGAATTGATTTGTGGACCTGGATGGATATCCTTCCCTATCTTCGCGGTCGATATGCCTCCCAAACTTTCCGAGCTTTTTTTTCAATCATCCGTGTATATTACATGTTTCCTCGCGTAAGAGAAAATAAAAGAACGGAAGAAAAAGGAGCCGGGCAACGAGGCCGAAAAATCGGCCATCATTTGGCCGATTAATCCCATTCAGCTCATCTGTCCTCTCAGACATCCTCCTCCTTGTTACAACGAGAAAAGCGCTGATTCTTAAATCTACAAAGACGAATATCCGCGCGTTCGTCCGACTATCTGTCGACGATGAATTGCAACAACGAGGAACGTCAGCCGGGTGAATCATCGCGGTGCAAATCAGGATCGTTGAACCTCCTTAAAACGAAACCACCCCTCGCGATTACCGGTCGCGTTCTCTATCTCTCGTCGCCATCGCTCGGATGTCGGCTATAATTCTATTATGTCGGCCTCGTAATAGTAGGACCCCGAGGTGTTGACGCGTCATACTGTAACGTGAAGTTGACACATTCTCGATCAATCACGCGTCACGTGCAGCTGTCTGCGCATCCCTGCGCCTGTGTGCGCGGCTGTTAATTCCCGTATCGGCAATAAAGCTACCCGCTACTCCGGTACACTTCCGCCTGCGACGGATGCTGAGGGTGAAACAGAGACGGCGATGTGACTCTTTTTTTTCCTGTGTCCGTGTGCCGTCAAAGATGAATCTTAAAGCAACCCTCTCGAAAACATCGCACAGTGAACGTTCGACGTATTCGCATGTTTTCAGTATAATTTGCAACTTTTAATGCATCTCGCATCGATGCAAGTGCTTGACTCGCTTTCAGTGGCCCTTTTCTCCCTTTTTTGGGAGAGACATTTTTGAACGTTTGGAAAATGTTTACTCGGCAAGAGGCGAGAGTATGTGCGTTTAATTACGCTGCATTTTTGCATCGCGTCCCATTTAAAAAATTGATTCGTATATTTAGTGAGGTAATAAATAATAACAATCTCTCGCTCTTTCTCTTTCTTCTCTTTCAAAGATTCTTGATGCTGTATAATCTCGAAACACTTTTCATTCACGGTTCTTCTGTGCGGCTTTTCTTAGAGATTGCATTCGTAAATGCACACAGTATCACGGTTACTCTCGCGTCCGCTTTCTTGACGTAATCTCGTTAAATAAACCAAATATTTGCATAGCTATTGTTATGTGGGACGAACGTCGAAAACTGTGCTATACAAAATTATTATGGTTTACTTAGGTTCTATTAGAAATGCCACGTTTCAAATAAGTAACCGCTCGACCCAGTTCGGTAAATCGAAAACTACTTTAGTTTTACAAACGTGAAAATCTAATAGCTATCTAACCGTGTCTAACAGCTGATTAATCGCGCTATCTGAGATAATTATTTATTAAGAGGAATAAAAATACATTAAGGTAGTTCGGTATCACGAATGCTTTCTCACGTAACATGCAAGCCACGCAATATTAAACAGCTTCATAAACGCTCAACGATGTTGTTATAGCAATATTATTAGAGAATTGATGAGCAATTAAGTATGCATTAAACATGCATAATGCCTTTAAAAATGCAGTAAATAAGGATATAATCTTATAATCGACAACATTTTCTAATATACATCAGAACAAATATATGTTACTAGAAATATGTAATAAGCAAACAAAAATGTTACTCTAGAAATAATACTACTTTGTAACATTTTAAAAGAACACAATACTTGACGATTATAATACACAATTATAATACACAATATTCGATGAAATCAAAGTCGCAAGCTTCCTCTGTCAGCGACACGTGCGATCAATCGATGTCGCGTGCACAACGACCAAGTTTTCCAGCGAATTGCGGAGCATTTACGTGATCAGCTTCGATTTCTTTTTCCGCTCCGCATTTGCACCCCGGATCTGTCCGCGGAATGAAACGTACGCGTACGTTTCAGCGGGCCGAAGTACGTCATATTTTAATACATAGCTCACATATAAAATCGACGTGATAGATAGCTCTCGGTTAAATCGCTCGTGATGGCAGGCATCGAAAGTTCCGATGTCGGCTGATATTCTACATAGCCAGCTAGCGAACGGGTCAATGTGATGCGTCACTGATCCGCGGTCGCCCGTTTCGCATAAGCTGCACGCCGGCTATCACGATCTTTCGCTACATTTATGGCTCGGGTAATTTAGTTGCGGTTCCTACTAGCGCGCGGCAATATTTCCTCCTGTATTCCGCGTGCATTTTTCGGATCTCTCCCCCTATCTCGCAGCACGAGCGATATCTGCTTGCCACTCGTTACTTACGCCGATGTTCCACTCCGTGAAAGTCTAATTTGCAATTATTCCCATTCTGGTTCAAATGGTTTAAAGCACCATCTAAACATTTTCATTGGAAAAAGGATGTTGAAGGCGGAGGGCTTTTAAGCTGGTTAAAGAGAATGCTTTCGATATTTTTAGCTTCTTTTTTTATTGGTTATTGGTTTTGTTGCGTTTTTTAATTTTTCGATTTTGATAGTTCTATGCATAAATGTTTGGACTATGGCGAAACATTTGGATTTCTTCTTTCTATTTGTTTTGTAGCATAATATTGTAATGGAATAGAAAGTAACTTTGTAATTGAGATGATGCTGTTGTTAGAGATAATAGCGGTAATATTATTTTGTTTCGAGAGCTACGTTGGTTTAATGTAAACAAATTATTGTATATCTGCACGTCCAGCGTTGATGGGATATTAAACGTAAGAGCTACAGTACCGAATTGTATATACGAGCGCATTTAGTCGAGTAAATTTATCGATTTTTAGTAAAAAGTTCTTCTTGTTTATTCTTTTGGTTCATTACGACAGTACAGACATTGCAAATATCGAAACTGTAAATATCGAACAAATTTCAATTATTGCAAAATGTCAAGAATCTCTCTTTCTTTGGAAAAATATATCTTATTATGAAGACGCATTCAAAACTACATTTTATGTTTTACATTACAATTACTTTGAAACATATTTTTTATGTATGCAATTCCCACTGACAACATTTTTTCTGTTGCGCATAGGGAATTACTGAAACGCATTTATCATAGGTACAATAAATAAATTTCCCTCTTCGTGAGGTATGACGGGCTTTATGAGCCGAAAGCTTGATGAGGCGATTCATCTCACTCGCTAAGGTATCCCCTCGCGCGTATTACGCCCAAGTTAATAGAAAGGCGAAAAATAGGAAAGGCCACCGGGCGAACGGCGGAAAAGAAGAATACGAGATGCGGGAACACGGGGATTGCTTTTATGACATAAGTTTGCCTATGAATAAAATATCAAGGAACTTTCACGGCAGCAGCCATCCAACTAACCGACTTCCCTGTCCTCGGCAATATGCGAGTTATCGTGCTAGGCACAACCTACCGATAAGTATTCCGCCAAGATTCCGTCGAATCGGTATCGCGATCATCCGCAATCCTGCGCACGGAGATTCGAAAGTAAATTCCTGTTCCTCCGTTTGCCGGCATCGCGTGATACTTGTGGACACACGCGGCTCTTTCCTGCCATTATGATAATTCGGCCGCGACTGCCTTTAGCTATAAATGCACTTTTGATGTGACTATTGTTTCGATAAGTACATCCGTGATCGAACAAAGCTTGATTATGTAATCGTACGTATAATCGGATATTGCGAGGTAAAATGCACCAATCGTGGATGTGAATTTTGAATCTTGAAGAAGAGAGAGATTTATTTTTAGAAATGGACCAATGATTCTTAGAGCAAGACTAATAAAAATAATTCGAAGGATTGCTAATGTGTAATGCAAACGAAATAGTCATAATTTAGATTATTTTTGCGTTATCAATTATTTTACGTTTGATTACTTTCTGAATGATCTTGCCACTCTTGATTTTTATTTCGTAATTCTCTTCATATTAAGTAGAAATATTTTTTTGAAAACTCATGATTTATATGCCGGATGGAAAAGGACTGTGCCCTTAAACGCGAGATAAAAGCAACTATTTAAAGGGGACCATCACAAAGAGAGTATAAATCAGTAGGTATCGTAAATTTTGTTAAGCTTTTAGTACCACGAAAAGAATACCTACATTTAAAAATATATAATGGCAATAAAAAGCTTTCAAACTTACAGATGTATTGCATTTCTATAACTTTGCATGCACAACTTGATTTCTTATATCTGATTATATTTATAGTTATGCTATGACATTTTCTATGGCTTTGAATTGAATTAATGAATTTAATTACTGAGGGTGTTTGCCGAAAATTAACATAGAAATTTTAAATAAACATAATTTAGAGTTTTAGTTTTAATTACGTGTTACAAGATTCATTTTATTATAAATGTTTAATTATATCTGTTTTTAATAGGATTCTCATTAGGAGAGATACCCGAAAAGAACCCACCATAGATTGTTATCAGTATAATTGTGCATTAAAGTAAGGCTTATTAAGATACGGGCCAAATCTTTTTTATTGCGGTAATTTGGCACGGCTTTTCTCCTTGCTCGTAGTTATATTTCCGTTTTACTGCTTCTGCCAAGTACATGTATACATTTATATCGATTTTGTATATAAAGCGTTCCAAAGAAATAACCGGAGTGGTAAGATATCAATCTGCGGACAGTAAATTCCTTCTTCTAACTAACAATACTTGAATAAATGAACAACTCGTAAAATAACATTTCTTATATTTCTCTTCTCTTCTCGTGCATTTTATTAAAAGCAAATACTTTTTTTTTATTACACAGCATTATATTATTATCGACGTATATAAAATAAATCGAGATAAAAGGTCTATTACAGTGCATCTTAATATGAATAAAATGAATATTCAATATTGTCTTTTTTGTGCGGCAGAGCTTAAAGAGTTTAACGGAGTGCAATTTCTGACGCTTAAAAATTAAAAGTATTAGTGGCGACTGAGGCAACTCTTGAAATTTGCACTAAAAGATACCCAGGTGTCTCTTTATTCCGTTTGCGTTACTGTGCGTTGCAACATTTATCGCGAGCTTCAGTAAACTTGCAACGACTGATATAACTTTAACTACCGTTCCCGTTTTCGTGGATCCAGATCTTTTTCGGACTTACCTGCGTGTCAGCGTCGTGCACGAGCATAGAAAGCGAGCACGGAAATGGTTTTTAATCTTTAATGATACAGCCAGAATCACGTTTAACTATCTCCCTTAGCAAACGAGCCTCGTAGCTGTTGCGTTACTTTCTGAAATTGTTATAACGACGCGAAAAGGCGTTCTCGACAGAGACTTTTACTCGGGAATCAAGTTTCTCAAACAAGCTTTAACAAGTTCCCGCCAACAATTCTTTACAACAGAAGCGAGCGTTCGCTGCAGCATTAAGTTCCTCGTGGATCGGTTGATCAAATTTGTTAAAAATTAACAAAGAGTTCCCTTCAAAAAGAAACCGCAAATGTTAAGCATGATCAGCTGAGATTACTGTTACATGCGGCTTTCGTAATAGCATATTTAGGCAACAATCTATACATATGTGCGTATCTTATCATGGCGAATTGCTGCTTCATTATTGATTAATAATAAACAGACGTTATCCGATACTCGACGATTAATCAATCAATTCAACACAGTTGTGCGGTTAATAATCGTTAACACACACACGGCTTTAATTGGACCTTAATCGAGAGTTCGATAAATCAATGGTGAAAGTTTTGGATACTTTGCAAATTGTATTAATAATTTTTCTTCTTGATATAATATAATAATCGCTTATACGGAGTTTCAAGTGATAAGTCTTTTACCTATTTAAAATCGCCGGCTTTTCGTTCGTCGCATTTTTTGCGTTTCGCCTGCGCAACGAGGCCGATTTAAAGGAGAACTATTGAATCGAGCACTCCCGATACCGCGTCGCCGTATGACATCGAGTTCTCTCGGCCATCGATCTTTCAGCAGTAGCGTACTCGCCGTTCACGTCAACCTGAATTGTAATGGAATAGGGGTTGCTGAGGAAAATGCATACGCCGTGTACAACGTGCGTACACGAGTTGTGACATATACTTGAAATTGTGTGCGGTCGTATGATAAATTCAAATGCACCTACACACACACACACACACACACACACACACACACACACATACAGAGAGAGAGAGAGAGAGAAAGCATCGACTATACACTTATGCTATGTTGATACGTGCTGGCCGATTCTGTTTCCTCCTCTCTCTTTTTCTCTTGTATTGCACGTGGAGTGTGTGAACCTGTATACGCACATTGAAATACACACGCAGTACGCTTTCGTCGATTTTATTTTAACACGTGCTTCGGAAAATCCCTATTTTTCACTTTTCCGGGCGTGTTATTTCAATGCAATTCACGCGACTATACAGTGGGTGTTGATCCGTAAAACAAAAAAGGGAGAGAGGAAAAGAGAAGAAAAGCTCTGAGATGGAATTCAGACGATGAATTGCGATGAGACGAATTGTCGCGATTTGCCGGTGTTTAATGTCGAATTTTGAGATATTTCTGGTCAATACTGAAACACAATTTACATTCTATGTAAATTGTATTTCAGTATTAAATAATATCGAATAAATAACATCAAACATGTATAGTTATAATATCATTATAATTTATGATATTATAATTTAAGGTATTATTTATGATATTTATGATTTACGATTTACGATATTATCTACGATATTCATGAGATATATGATTTATGATATTATTTATAATATTTCTCATCTTTCTGACCAGGTTTTCCTTAAATTTCCAATTTCCTCCACACTGTGGTCGCTTGAATTACTGGAAGATTCGCGCTTGTAACAAGCTTATCAGAGAATCTTACCCTACACGACAGCATTACGGGTTTCGTCAGGCTTGTCATCATGCGTGGATTTTTCATGCGGGTGCGATGCGAGTTTCGGTTAATGATGCTGGAGCGTGTTGCACCGTTTTGTCGTCCTTTTGTTTCACCGTCTTTATTGCTTTTTCGTTCGTTTCTCTCGTCCGAGCTGGCTGACTTTCTGAAGTCTCTTCTAACTCAATACCGTGAAAGGGATCCCTCACCGAGAACTTGATAATCCAATTTTCATTCTTCCTTCCACCGTTTACACCTGCCACCGTCGTTATTCGGTCCGTAGATACGTACGTATTTGCAATTTCGCATTCTCGGACAAGTTTGATACTCTGCTCTAGTTGTTTTTCCGAATAATTTACAGATTTACATGTGACAATGCGCGAGAGTGAAACGTAAGTGAATTAATGCACACGTGTGAATGCTCGAATGAGTGAACGTCCCACTTTTATCTAATTAACATTTAAAACGTAACAAATACATTTCTCACTATGAGATTATATTAATTGAAGAAATACGAATAGAAATATTTTAACAGACAAGAAAACAATTATATTAATATGTTAAAGGATAAAATGATGCGAATCTTTAGAATATAACATTAACTGATGTAAATTATTTGTATACATTAAAAATGTGCATTACATAAATAAAATTTCTTAATATTATAATTAATAATTCTTAAATATTATAATTAATATAATGAAACCTCGTTATTAAAAAATATTAACAAAATACTAATATATTGAGATGATAAATAATTTGTACAAATGAACGAGGTTTCGTATTTGCGTTTAACCATTAAAATTTCAATAAGAATTCTCCAAGCTCCGTCATGACCTTCCTTCGCAGGTTCAAAAGGCTGGTAATCAATCTCGCGATGCAGATATCGATCGAGATATACGTTGATGGCGCTGGAACGTTTTATGCAGTAACTTGACTGAAGATCCTTCAATCTCATAAATCAAGAAGAATGACATGTCGAATTATCCCCGACTTCATCTTCCGTCGAGAAGTTATAGCAATAAGTTTTCCGCTTCTATTCGCTCGCGAGATATCTGCGGCGACGATTCCACCGGTGAGAATTCTCGCGTACACTCTTACGAACATGCCTTTTGTCTTAAAAAAAAACAGAAAGAATTAAACGCCAGGCAACCGGAAAATCTGCGATATCGAGCACTTTGTTATCTTACGGTTACGTGAAGTTATATCGCGTATTAAGAATGCGAAACACGTTCGGGGTCGCGCGATTTATCGTCGGGTTTGCGCCGTGAGTGAGATATTTCATTTTTAAAAATATATTGCCTCTTAACTCGATAGTTTACTTGAACTAGAGAGACGGAGGGAAAGGGAGCTGCTACGGAGCGACAGCCTTATAACTAATTGGCTGAAGAACGTTAAATTCGCTAGCAAGAAAAATCGCCGTGATAACCTGGGAACACAGAGGAATTTCTGTCCTTCCTCTTGAATTAATCTGACAGTTTTTCTGAAACTTTTTGCTCACAAAATGCATCAAGAAAGATTTCCTGCACGGTCGTGACGAACGTACTTAAATCGCCGAGTCGAAAGTGACTTTTGTTATTTATTATAACAAATATTCTGTTTAAAATGTGTAATTCAAGTTACGCATTTCCTCCACAAACGTTCTCTTTTTATAAATGTAAATCAGAGAATGTTACGTAATGCTACGCATTTATTTTTACCTCTTTTTAATACATTATCTAATTAATATTAATTTATATATAATCCTCGATTTAATACACACAAAATTGGATGAGTTTTAAAATATATTACAGATATACACATTGAATTTATCTTTAATGTTAAAGTAATGAATATAAAGTTTTAGTCA
Organism: Ooceraea biroi; assembly: GCF_003672135.1. Classification (NCBI taxonomy): domain Eukaryota; kingdom Metazoa; phylum Arthropoda; class Insecta; order Hymenoptera; family Formicidae; genus Ooceraea; species Ooceraea biroi. The sequence continues at coordinate 3,109,136 of NC_039512.1, forward strand.
TTTTATAAAACTTTATGAAACCTTACATCCGCAAAAAAATTCTGCAATAATATAATTTAAGGAATAGCATAGTGAAAATACTCGTCGCTACGTCTACGTTAAACGAATAATTGGAAGTATAAAGCGATGGATCCAGCATAGCGGTATTATACAATAAATCCGACAACAGCCATTTCTGTATCTTGGTGTTAAACTCTTAAAACGATTATTCCGTATCGCGTAACATCTCATTTATCTGTAGTCGTGAATCTTATCAAACGGACGTAATACCATTTTAATATTATGAAGCTTAACCAAGCGCAAACTGCAATCATCCTAATTTACTGTTGCAAAGAGTAACTTCACTGAGATAGATGCGAGAGGGAAATTTCGCGTTTTCCGAGAATTTATAATCCTTTTGTGTAATACATATTCCTTGTAAACATAACGTGTTAACTGCTATAGTTAATCTGTACCTGACATGATTGGAACCATCACTCACACATGCTGAAGCGTAAAATTATCACATACAGGATCAAATTACAGCAAAATTGAATATTTATATTTTACAAACGCTGAACTGAATATATACATGTATGCAAATATGATTATATATAATATATATGTAAATATATCGCAATATCTCGCGGAATATGATATTTCTCGTAAAATGATTTAATGGGATCTCTTATTACATATTCTTGTACACCATGTATATAATATTGTGGATCAAAAGTTAAGCATAATCAAACTTTACCAATTAATCTTAATGACATTGCATAATATAATCAAATTAATCAATACCGAAAAGTTAATATTTGAAAATAAAGATGCTTCCTCGACAATCACTTGTTGTATTTCTCGTGCAAATATCAAGAGAGGCGGACGAAAAACCAGCATTGCAGCTTGGAGCGTGCACTCTCGAACAGTTCCAGTAAACTCGGAGGAATGATTAATTAAATGTTGACGGACAAGCAACAAGTTCTCGTGACGAGGCCGAGCGCGAGAGTCGCGAGTTCCTTAACGAAATTGCGGTCCGGATTTACATTTTTATTCCACCGCGACCAATTTCCCGGGTAACCTTGATCCCCGCGCGCCAGAAGAAGCTTATCCCATTCCGAATAATGTCAGCTGCCTCGTGACATGCACAAGATAACGCTCGCATTGTTCGCGCAATTTTTCGGACGGCTGGGAGGACGCGTCGCACCTGTGAGGAACGCCCGGCTTTGTGCTCTGCGGTAAGAAAAATGCGAATCATGCGCCCGTACAACCCCCTTATTTCACGGGGGTTGCAACGTTTCTGAAGAACCTACAGGAATTTCCGGTGCCTTGCTTTCATTCCGCCACAGGGCCGCGTGTACAACAAGCGGGTCACTTCCGTCTTCGTTCTTGCGTCTCCACGTCTCTTTCCTCGGCCCAATCTCGCTCCTCCACCGTTCTTCTGAGGTGCTTTATTAATTAAAAAATTAATTCCACGCGAGAATGATCACCGAAACGTCGTTGCATACACTTGAAACGCCGTAAACGCGAACTCGCGAGTGGCTCTGAGCATTCCTTCAGCACCCCTCGAGCACACCTGTAAGAGAGTCGTCGTGGATGTAATCTCGCTCGAAAGGATGTTGTCGCACGACGCGACCTAGATATTTTATACTTGAACAACTAAGGGGATTGATATCACCCTGCTCGTTTTACAACAATATGCGTAGCGCAATTGGACTTGGCGAAAGCGCAATTTCCATCCAATTTGCAGTCGTTAAGATCCTATCGAGACCGCAATTCTCCTACAACCTCTTCCGCGACTTGTTACTTCATCGATCTCTGATCCCTTCCTCCCCTCGTTTGTAATTACTCCTCTAGGATAGTTTTGCTCGGAATGAAGCCTCTCGTGTGTTTTCCGTGCGCGAACCAATGCATTTTGTTATTAGTTCGCCTTCATTTATTTATGTACAACATGCAATACCCACGGCAGCAGTCGCTCAATGGAGCTCACGAAACTTTTTCTCGGGATTAATCAGGCGGATCGCGCCCAGGGTAATTCCTCTCGATGTATTTAACAGGGGAGAAGCTCGCTCCAAACTGGCACATCCCCTCAACGTCGGATACACATCAGTCCCGACTGGAACTTCGGACGAAGTTCCGCGCATCCGTTTCTCTGACTGCTTTGAGAACTCGAATGCTTCGCGGGTCCACTCACAGCCGCAAACGAAGTTGTCCCTCCGGAAGTTTAACAGTACACGGCACCTAATTCGTCCGCCATAGTGCGCGACGAATATCTTCCGTTTGTAAAACGACATCTTTACAAATCTTCAAAGTTCCCCGCGCGATTTCGCGATTCCGACGCGAGTCAATGTAATGTGCGTGATCACACTTGAGACAGTTCGATCACGATGGTACGTCATGTTGGTCGAAGCGACCACCGTGAATTACACACGTATTGATGGAAAATTAAAGGAGATGAGCGAAAACGATCGAGCTTATAATTATATTATATAAGTTATTCATACATGCGAGCACGTCGAAAGGAAGCGGGTCGAATTGTTAAGAGTCCTTAGAACTCAAGATAAAACAATGTTTTATTCAGCTTTTTGAAATAAATTGTACAGAATTCTTTATGCAATAATGCAATAAGATAGCAGTACAGGGTAATATACAGGGTGTCCCGGGTTTTAACCGACAAACTGCGGGAGCATATTCTACTAGTGGAAATAAGAAAAAATTCTTATATCGAGTTTGCTTAGAAATGCTTTATTACAAAGTTATAAACCAATATTGAAAAGAAATATGAGATAAGTAACAACGGAACATAGTGTAGAATTTGGAAGGTCCAAGATGTTTATGTTACGTGTATTCACATGTATTCATGTTCACTATGTTGAAACGATTCAGTATGATTGTTACTTTCACAACAGTAGCTGTTAGATTTCAATCGTCGTATGAACTAGCAATTACTATCAGAATGCCAAAAGTGTTTTCAAATGAGGAATACACCGATATTCATTTCGTGTACGGATTCTGTGACGGAAATGCACGAGCTGCCGTACGAGAGTATCAACGTAGATTTCCTAACAGGAGAGTACCAGATAGATTTAAAGCAACGAATTACTAATTCAGTTACTGAGATGCAAGAAAATTTTCAGGAATGTCGTACTGTAACAAATTCTGTACTACGTCGATGTCTAGCTTGTATCGATGTGCAAGGACAACATTTTGAAACGCGTCACTAAATCATTGCGTAGATAATTTTTATTTTTGTGAAAAAATCCGTTGTTACTTATCTGATATTTCTTTTCAATATTGGTTTATAACTTTGTAATAAAGCATTTCTAAGCAAACTCGATATAAGAATTTTTTCTTATTTCCACTAGTAGAATATGCTCCCGCAGTTTGTCGGTTAAAACCCGGGACACCCTGTATAAAGTATGTAACTTATTGCAATGTGTAGTGGTAGGACATACAGAGCTGCTTTCAAATCTCTCTTGGATTTTGTGGAAAAATTTAGATTAGATTAATCATGCAATTTTGTAACTTATCTCGTGCACTCGTCTCATTATTACGATTGTAATCTCGTATTCCACGAGATATGCTACAATCTCTATCAACTGGCGTACTTCCCATCGGAGCCCGAACTATTCGAATCACGCGCTTCACTGTCTCCTGCTCGATCGCGCAATTTCTCGAGCGCTAAACGCGCGAATGCTAAACGGCAAATAATCCTAGCAGCAGGAGCAATATAACCGTGTGCTCTAACGTGCTTGCTTCCGTGTCTCGCGATGTTGATCGAAACAAGTTATCAGACTGTGCCGGCGTTGTCGTCGACATAACGTTGCTGTCATTCGCGTTACGCTCCCCATGTAGTGGCGGCCGGATGAATCCGCGTTACTCAAGACTTCCCGATAGTTCTCCGGCGGCGACTGTAGCCGCTTCCTGTTGCCCGGAACGAGGGACTACGGCGGACTACTTAGCCGTGAACCCGTCGCAACCCGGGTCTGGTCCGCACTTTGTTAAGCGAGGCCGAAGTTGCCCGCGAACAAGTTCGCCGCATCGCGCACTCGCGCGCGGCTGCTAATTTATCCTGACCGGGGCGAAACAAAGCCCGCTGGATATTGAATTTGCGGCCGGCAACTTTCTCCCCCGCACCCCCGCCTCTGCCTGTGATCCCGGCCGTTTCTCCGGTCTCTTCCCGATCTGTCGGATATTGCAGCCACGGAGAGAGAGAGAGAGAGAGAGAGAGAGAGAGTTCTCTGCACGGTACGTCCGATATCCGTCTCAATATCCGCGAAGATATGGCGATCTTCGGGATCGAACAAGGCAGCCGGAAATTCGCGGATCGGTCAAGCACGAGGAGGCTTTGAGGATCCGCGTACCGAATCACATTCGGTCGCTTTTGTGGACTCGCAGCTGACCGAAATCACCCTCGAACCGTGACGATTGGCTTGTGCGCGGACCCCGTGCGCTTGCACATCCGGTTAATAACGTGAATGAGAAATACGCGTCGCGTAGGTACGTGGTACTGGCATGCGCTTTCTCGAAATGTTCAGGATAATCGACATACCGACGTTAGCGTAAAAAAATGTTTAGCATATTTGTAGAGATAAAACACTGTAAAGTATCATTAATATCAGGCAATATATAATGATGATATTAATATTATTATAAAATAGTAATAATACTAATAGAAGATATGGAAATGTGAAATATGGGAATAAATCTAGAAGAATATATGACGTTTGTAAATTTTTCTAAATTATGATGAAACGGTGGCCTTTCCTCAGGACAACGATATCTTCTTCTTCGTCATCCATTTAAAGCCATGAAACTTCTTAAATCCTTCATTAATTATCAGCAAATTAACTATCCAATATTTTAATTGCTTAGCGCTTTAACGCTAAGCTAAAATGACGGCATCTGAAATGACCAAAGCATCGGTTTACAAGGGAGCATCATTTTTCACGGTCTGATCTCCGGCATATCCGCGGTCGGGAAAATATTCAATGGCTCTGACACATCCTCTATATTAAATTTATGTCCCGGATTAAAAAGACCGCCGCAACACAAAGATCGAGGAGCGCGGTCGCTGTGTTCGCGGTACACGCTCAATGGGAAAACTCCTTTCGAGACGCACCACATTCTCCTCGCTATCGTGTTTTAACTTCCCTCCACGTTCTCATCGTCGTCGTCGTCCTCGTCATTGTTGCCGCAGCAGTTCAGATCGAATAGGGAGGCTATCGATTCGCCGCGGTCGCGGAGCGTTTCACGAGCAGAACGCTCAATTATGCATTCTCGGTCCCGAACAAAAATTCAGACGGCAAGCATGACTGCTGTCCCAATCGGTTGCGATGTGCGTTGTGCGAGGTTTCCACTTTTTTCGTTTTCCCCTCTGGTTTTTTTCCTTTTCCTTGTTGTCGCTCGGGCTAACTCTGCCTTTCAACACGATGGTGAATCTGTCTGTGTCCGCATTTGTATAGATTTATAGGTACCTCAATGCTGTCCGTATGTATTATAGAACGGAGTATCTTAATTCTGGCGATAATATCTAGTAATAATTTCAAGCAAATGTATACGAATTTTACGAAAATGTTCCCTGCTGGGGCAGACTGATCCCAGTTAATCATACGCCATGCTTCATACATTCTCGGTCTCTTCCGTTCGCTGTAAGGTCTTGTCGTTGACCTGTAACCACGTGCGCAACGTGCAATTGCGCGAATCTATCACTAGATTGAATTTCCCAGCTCGGCTTCCTCGAATGGCAGAAACGCGGATCAAGGAGCCACTTTGGGGTGGAAACGACGCGCGAGAACGGGAGAAAGCAAACGTTCATAGCTCGTCGCGCTTTCGTGCTTCGTGGATGTACAAATTTCCGGTTTCCTTGTTCGATACTGAGAGCCGTCATACAGCGGTGAAGCGGATATTCCAGACGCAAAGCTGAAAAAGAGCAAGAGAGTAAAGAGAGCGTGCGGAAAAATCGGATATTTGACAATGCACTTTCAGTACGTACTCTCGATAAGATGTTGGTCTTTATGTAACTTGCACGTATCTCATTTTTCTCTCTCTCCGATTTATATACTACTCGGTCATCCAATGCTGCGAGAAATCTTACTTATAATTTTTAAAAAATATTATAGAAGATTTTTTATTTAAAAGAAAGATCTCTCGCTGCAGAACAGAAACATCTTTAATGTTAAAAGTCAGTTGATTTAATTTTGAATTTATTTTAAAGTGATTTAGATGTCCCATTAAGAATCCAGTTATGCGCGCGTACGTTTTTATATTTTACAATATTTTCTAACGGGACGTTGATGATTATTTGCACGTGTAATTTACGATAATTGCCAAGCAGAAATCGCGGGCTTTTGATGATGCGGATAGCTCGCCGCGAATCAAGGTGAAGCAGCAGGATTTAATTTTAAGCTCCGACAACTGGGATAATAAGGTTTCAAGACCAAATACATCCCCGTTCAATTCCGCGGGAAGTCGATATTTCGCTTTTCGTTGGATGATTCTATCGTTATAGCTGCCGCTATATATCCAGCACTCAAAAAATATCATCTGATTTCGATGATAAGTTTGAAATCGTGCAAAATTACGTCTCGCGATTCCGATGCTTCGTGGACCGCAACTTGTCCGATCCGGTATTACCGGTATTCCGTGAATAATGCAGATAACGTCGGAAACGGAAGCAGCAGCTGTAATTAAGCTGTGATTAAACTATAAAAATAATTCAATTAATTATTTCGCATATAATCATACGCACAAAACGCAGATGGAAAAATTACGCGTTACACCGACAGGTTAATTTTGTATTTCTGCCATTCTGACATACGCATTCCAGTGATAAAAGAGCAAAGTAATTACCTCATTACATATGCATAGGATTTATAATGCAAGCGAGAGATATACGCCCAATAGATCGCCATTAATCAAAAAATAATACAGCGTAACGCAAATTAGCCGGATATTTTGGCGCCGGGACCGCATTATAATATACATATATAGAATTCCCGTATCTCTCCACCCATGCATTTTCTATGTATTTTGTTTTTACCGTTTCTCTTCATTATATTTTTTTATCGTTTCTTTTATTGTCGCGTACGTCGCTCATCAAACTTTTCGCCAGTTATTCTTACAAATTCATTGTTTCAGCATTGAGTCCGAAATCTCATCTGTTTTTTCGCATCTCTCTCTCTCTCTCTCTCTCTCTCTCTCTCTCTATCTAGCTATCTATTTTTTTTCTCGATCTTGATACCACGACTGTCGTTGATCCCCCATTAGAGAACGTAAGAGATCCGTAGGTTACGGACGTACGGGCTATCCTCGTAAAAACTTCAGAAAAGAACTGTCGGCAGTAAAACTCGGCAGTTCGCTGCTTTTAACACGAAATCTTTGGAATAGATGCTTGCCGGTAGGCGGCAAGTACATCCTCGACTTTTATCGCATGTCGTCTCGCGTGTAATTGTTTCTTTTTTATTGACTTCACCCTGACGGACGAGATGATCCGATCGAAAGTTGCTCGAGTCGATCTCTTTCCCACGCTTAAAGGGATTCTCTTCACGCTTGAAGGGAGCAGTCTTGCGAAGTTCGCGTGATAATTTATAGGAAGAGTAGATGATTACGAAATTGGCAGGATGCAAATCATATTGGGCGATTTATGTTCACCGCACTGCTTCGCACGCGAAAGTCTCCATCATCGCTCTTATGGGAAATCGCGTCCTGCGACGGAAGCGAAGATTCATGTGCTTAATTATGTGTTTAATTACATATTTAATAATAATCGTAATTGTAGTAGTAGATTGTCATCAGCGTAGATTGTAATGTACGATAGTGATTTAATATCGTTAACAGGCCGGCCAGAAACTTTTTACATACGTATCTTGACATGTATCCCAATTAAACTTGATAAAATCATGATACATTGCGACATCGCACGATCGTTATAAAGTCGAACGACCACGATCGTACCACGGACTATGTGATAAAGGACACCATAATTCCACATTAGCGTATCGGTGTGGAGATGAAACACGCGTGCGTGCTTTTTACATCGCTGTAAAATCCGGCGGCTGTAGTTCCTCTTTCCTGGGAGATCTCGGGATTTTATGGGCAATGAGTCAATTAGTGAACTCTTTCCTTAATCTTATTTCCCGTCTCCAATCTTTCGAGAAGTCCTCAGAAATCCCGACAAGATTTACCGTAGAATATCGAGCTTAGTTGCGCCTCGAGAACGGGGAACAGAATTTTTCCTCGTTTCATGAAGCCGAGCGGAGAGAGGCTCTCCTCTCGCACGTCGAGAGATAGAAGGGACGCAGAAGCATGATGAACAAGGAGGAGAGAAAAGGGAGAGAAAGAGTAAAAGCATCTTTATTAATTACTATATTTATCGGACTCTCCATGTTGCCAGCAGACGTTGGGGCGTCCGGCCACGTCGAGCGGTATTGAGAATTTTATTGCGTCCCAGTTGGCTCATTTGCCGCGAGCTTAAGGGTTTCTGGGCCGAGTGTTCGAACACGGAAATCGAATTAAAGCTGCGACAGGCCGCTGCTCGCTCGCTCGCTGCCACAGCCTCCTCATTGCATTTTTATAATCGGGCCGGACCGCGCGCGTATGGCGCCGAATACGCGATGCGATCAGCCCTGCCGTGTGCACTCTCCCGTGTGCTCTACGTATTTTTCCGAAACTCACCCCGGATCCACCCCCATCATCCCTCCATTCCTGACTATTTCACGCTGTCGGTTTCGGAGCAATCCGATTGCCCCGAAAGCCCGGGGTGACCCGGTGAGGGTAAGAGCGGATGAAGAAGGCCAGAACGGATTCTACGTCGCTCCCGATTTCCGAGTGTTACCGCGATGTCCACCGCGTGACTTTTTCAGGAACGACCGGATCGTGCGGATCGGAGTGACACCCTGAGGTCGTCCGCTCCTTCGTTCGTTCGTTCGTTCTTTCTTCTTCGGGAACTAATTCCGTTCGCGGGCGACACGAAACTAACGAGTTGTCCGATCCTTCGCGAAATGGAGGATCGCGGATCGAGGGCTCATGGATCCCGCATCTCCTGGATCTGCAGCTGCTCCGGCTATCTCAATGCACGTCGCATTAGAGATGTCACGGCGAGGATCACGGTTCGCCGGTTTCTTGCAGTTAATAACGATCCTTAACAGTGCGCTGTATCTTCTAGTCTTGTCTTAAGAAAATTGTATTGTGGGTAAACGGAAATGTTTTTGGGAAGCGTGGATTCTGGAGACTAATAATCTTTTCGCTGCTATGATTACGATTTTCTAGCATGTTTGTATTTTAACTAGTAAGTTATTATAAGAATAAGATTGAAATAAGCAAAGATTAAATTGCGTAGAAAATTATGTAGATCTGCGGTCAACGCATAGTTTCTTCTGGAAAATGTATTATGCACAGAGGTACATACAAGAGATTGTAGATTGCAAAATTGATTTACGTTGCACGACATGTGTTTGTAATATGGGTTATTGACTATGGATTATTGTATTTGCAAAAATCCAATCTTAGGCACGACAATATCTTTTTCGCGTGTCCCCATGAGGACGACGATCAATAAATGAAATCCGTTTTTCTTGTTTACGTGCCAAATCCCGTTGGCTGAAAAATACGGCTAACTCGTCGCAAATAAAGGAGCATTATATCATACAGAAACTGCCGGAAAGTTGGTCAGCATTTCGCGAGACCCAGGCCTGATAGGTTTTCCTTGTCGATTTTATGCGGTCATTCTCCTATATGTAACATCACATCTTTCTTTCACATTATCAGCAATCCGCACCGGAAAATAATTAATATTCTATATAAATTTATAGAATCTACATTTCGCAATACATTATATAACAACAATAACAATGATAATAAATGAAACACGACAAATATAATAACAATAATAATTTACGTCTCTCTCTCTCTCTGGAGAAATAATATAGTTTATTATATAAATCTGATATAATAACACTGAAAAGCGAACCGGATGTATGTGGCCAACGCTCCGCATCGGTCGACTCGGTTCATCTCTCGAGCGCGTTATACCTGACGGAGATCGGGAGAGACTGAACGAACGTAAGGAAGAAATGATCCAGAGAAAATAGAACGGAATGTATGGCGACCGGGTTCGTCGCGGGGATCTGATCGCGGGAGCGTATCTTGGAGAAAAATCCTCTTCGTTGAGAACACTGGCACGATAAGCTCCACGTAAGCAGAGGACGACAGTCCGAAAGCCCCGAAAATCCGTGGAACGAAGTGGGAGAAGTGGATAAACGAGAAAGTAGGAACGCTTGTACCGGAAGTTAAAACAACGAGCTCGCTAACGAGAAGATCGTCGTCTGGGTATAAAAGGATTTCGATTGTCTGTCTCTCTCGCGGGGTATGTGCGCGCCATGAACAATGAATCTGCCACCTAGGTGCACGTAGAGTACGCCCCAAGATTGCACACACCGCTATACAGGGGAAAAAAGCAAGTACCTCTCGCGGACATTCTTAAAAACAAACGTCTTTTATTCGACGTTTTTTCTTCGGAAGCTTACGTAAGCATTAAAGTAAATGATAGAAAAATACGAGTTCGAGAATATAAATTACGCTGGCATTACACAGACCAAAGAAACAGAGGCTGTTTCTGGCATCTTGACGTCTGCTGCGACAGTGCACGGATGCACGGACTCTATCAGCTGGAACCCATCAGACAACTTTAGCAGTGCCTCTTCGTGTTATCTAACTGTGAGCATTACTAAAAAATACAGCGTTATATAAAGCGTTTCTTTAGCATTATCTAGCTAAAAAAATGGACTCTTCCTAGTGCCAGATCAGCTGCAACATCACACGTAAATTCCATCAGCCAGAACCTACCAGCCAGTATAGCATTGTTTTCTGTGTCACCCGGTCATTGTCGCTGTTGCGCGACTTCGGCAACTGGTCACTCTCTCTCTCTCTCTCTCTCTGTCTCCCTTTCCAGGGTCGAAATTAGACGAACGCATCAGTTAAACCAGAGATGAAATTGACCGACGTTGGTAAAACCAGCCGTTAATGTATCGCACAGTAAAACGCCCAGTGGACGGAGCCACAAGCACTCAAAGGTTAGCCAGACCAGATTTTCCTTCATTAGGTCGATGCCGTGCTGTCGGCTTCGATCGTCCACTCTTGGAGTGGCCGGCCGCAGAGGACCGAGTTGAGGGGACAGGGGAAGACGGAGGGTGTCTGGCTCGCACCCTCGCAGGAGGGAGATAGGATGAGCGGGCGGCCGAGGGATTTTATCTCGCCGATAAATTTCGTAGATAGCGGGTGGCGAAAAAATTGGGTTAAGTCGCGCAGCCGTATATCATCGATTTTCTCTCTGATTCCTATTATCCCTCTTTGGAAGGAGAAGGAACGAGAAGGACTAAGCGAGTGTACATAGATCAAGTCTATGTCTATGTTTGCGAGCACACGTGCGAGTGCTTGTTTGCGTGTGCGTTCTGCCCTTTTTACCTCAGGACCTGCAGAATCCGTGCTTTACGAGGAGAGGCTGCAGCTTTCCGCGCGATACAGTGGTTTCTCTTCTCTCTCTCTCTTCTCTATCTTTCTGTTTCTCTGTCTCTCTCCACTCACCCTGTCGCGGAGACGGCCGCAATATCTCGGGGGGTAAATTAAGGGAGCGCAATTGGGCGCAACGTGGCACGGCCGCTCGGGATGCTCCCGCCGCGCGTATAACGCGCAAACGTAAATCTCGCGGATGGATTATATCCTGCTCGCTCTTCCTTTTTCTTTACCGTTGCGCAACATCGTGGATCTAATGAGAGGCCACGTCACGCTGAGCGAGAAACGCGGTCATCTCTTAAATTTCATTTTCCTGATATCCGCCACCCCTTCCATCGCGGTGATAATTTCACGGGGCGCTGTTTATGCATGATGACAGGACCAGGGTAATTACCAGGGTCGCATTGCGCTAATTCGCTAATCAGTCCTCCGTGGAATTAGTTCCTGCGGAACAATGTACTTATGTAAGAGACGCTCTTGCGCAAGATTGATTAATATTATTATAAAATTGATAACATCGATATGTGATATGCGCGAACTTGTGTCCGCATATCGTGCAGCCTCCCTATGTGCAGGGATTTATTCTAATTAATGAGGGGAATATAGCAAAACATGTGGAATTTAATACATTTTTATTTTATGTAACACATGAAGCACATGAAAAACCTCAAATCTATGCGATATTTGATTTCTGCACAAAACCACACTGGTTAAAAAAATATTACTCTATTTGTATTTCATTAACGATTATTATTGTTATTACTATATGTCGCACTGAAAAATTTTATAAAAAAATGTTGACATAAAAGATAAAATACTTTTTCCTAACAAATAATTTTACAGATTTATGTAAAAGAGGAAACCATAAAAATTTTTCCTTTCAAGTCTTAATATTGAATATCAGTGTAATTTGGTCATAAATAATATTCTCGATAAAACAAACATCGACGAAATCGATTAAAGTCAGATTCAGCTTTTGTCCGTATGAGAGTTTCACTCGTCAAACCTTTTTCGATACTCACTTTTACAATGTAATAAGCCTACCGGAGCAACTTTCGCCGCAAAATTAAATTTTCTTATAATCAAACGTTCACAAGGAAAGTACAGAATTCATGTTGCTGCTGTAATTATCTTTTCGTACTGTTGTGTCGTTTCTCTCACTGTTTTTTTTATCAAACGCCGGTATACTTCTCCCAGTTTGTGCACAGTACGTCAACTTTACGTTTCGCCGTGTACACGCGCGTACACTCCAAGGAAAAAAGTTTCAGCAATGGATTTACTGCAGCCATTACGTCAGCCGGAAGCATCCGACTTTACGATTTCAGTTGACTTTGCACTCGATAAAACGCGAGAGGGCCCTTACACGGATGTTACTTGCGTCCGCTGAAAGACGCGAGTTTCATTTGCGCTCGATTCTTTGAGAGCACCCTCGAGTTAAGCGCAGTATCGCTCCGAGGATACCGTCACGATTGAAGATACACGTTGTTATTGCAACTCCATGATTGCAGGCGCGAAAGCAATTTTATGTACTATTAATTACTGGTTCGCGATGTCACGCATTGACAAAGTTAATAATTGAACAACGAAAGATGCAATTTTGCAGTCTTCGTGATTATGTATCTTCGCAGAAATCCTCAAATCGAGATTTTTGTGTTATAGTTAATTAAGACTTATTAAAACTTTGGTTGAATTAATTGTAGAAATACAGCTTTGTCAATATATCTTTAAAATTGCAGCACTAATCCCTTATATCTATTAATATTATAGTTTTATTTCGTTACTTTACTATAGTTGCATTACTTTATTTATTAGCTTTTACTTTTGTTATATTTCTTTAATTATTAAATATGTTTAACAAGTGTTCAACGACATGTCATTTTCTTCGAAGAAATGATCTTCCTTATCTAAAACACCTGCTACGGAATGTTGGTGCGATCATAACAAGCTCACACCAACCTGTACATTCTCAAAAAACTTTTTTCATCTTTGCGCCGAAAAGGGAATCACTCGCGCTGCCGCATGGTCGCGAGCTTTTAAGAAAGGGCGAACTCGCACCTCTTTTGTGAGCTGACATAAATGTAATTTCACACGCTGCCGACATCAACAATGAACGTGCAATTTCGTTAATGATGAGATCATTTGGACCGATATCAAAAGCAACGATTCCACTACAACTTCGACCGCCGATTGCCATCATCCGCAAATCTCTCTTAGTTCTCGTTCCTGCGGAATTTTTAGTCTGTAATTGCATCAAGGATAATAGGGGGTGCGCGAATTTAAACGTGCTTCGCAAGATTCGCGAGTCGTATTTCGCAGTCGGTTAATTTCGCGTCTCGTTCATATTAAACACGAAGTGCCATTAATCGCTAATGTGCAATTAGCCACGTTAAAATTACGTCTCTACGTGGTATTCCTTACGCATCGAGTGTGAAATGTATACACATGGGTGTGTGTGCGCGCGCGTGCACACGCGTACATATGCATATGTACACACACAAGCCGATGCGCTCTCATGATGTAATGATAAAGATAAATTTATCATCTTGGATGCAATCGCGAATTGAATAAATCAGCATAGAGATCCAAATTGAAGTAATGAAGTCCTGCTTTATTTCTATAAGTTTTTATCGACTCTATTTTCATTCGCACTAATTTAATATTATATATATATCGTTATCGATCTCATAAATTTCAAATAATCACGTTGTACGAGTTTTAGAGGTTTTTATTTATTTAACTACATATAACTATATATATTTCTTTTTCTGCGGATTTGTAATAATTACATTTTATTAGAGACATTCACGTTTCACGCAATTATTTAATATCGGCAGAATTATATTTGGCCAGGTATAAAAATCGAAGTGTACAATCAAGAGCAGTTTTTAGCAAATTGAAATATGGTCTCGCAGGATGTTATATTAATTACTTTACAGAAATGTTATCGCGCGTTTATTTTTTTTCCTGTTCATTTAAACTCGTTCGATCCAAGTGCCGGTATGTAAATATGCATACACACGTACATTTAAGTTTGCTCCGATCTAATTAATCAACAACCGAAATTGGAACGAAGTTGAATCACGGAAACTCGAGGCGTTGCTCGCGATTCCACATTCATGACCGATCGCCAGGAAAGTTCCGACACACCACGAAACGACTTTCGCACTTTCACACAGTAGTCGGCAAACTCATCACATTTACTTTACGGTATCGATCGATATCGTGTCGAAACTCTCGCCGCAAACCAGCTGTTTAGGATTACTCGCCCGCACCAATTAGAACGTTTTCAACAAAGTCGCGACGCGCGTCGGCAAATACGGGTCGCAAACTGAGCAAGATGAGAATTCTTGCCACTGAGAAATGATTACAAACAGAAATTACTTACGTTGAATTAATCAATTTGATAACATGATGTCAAATATATTAAATATATTATAATGCATCACGTTTTATAATATTAAAGACAATATTCAAATATTATAATAAACATAGTAGAAATTATACTCTCTGTGAATAATTCAGTTTGTTAATTAGTCACAACTATTTGAATATTAGCAGAGCATTAGTTGATTGTAACATCCACCTTTCCTTTAAGAGCGCGATAATTTCTCTGGAAAATGTTCTACAACTCAAAGTGCCTTTTGTCCATTTTAAATATTCGTATCGCATACGCAAACGTATGATCATCCGTTTTTAATAACTTTGTCCTTCTGTTTAATTACATCTCTCCCGTTTAATTAGAATAATTTCCTCTTTCGCTTCCATCGCGTCCTGAATTTTTCATCCAATGTTCCAATGATTAGCGCATTTTCATAGCGTGCCGTATTAAAGCGATCGTTTCTCTTCTTCAAAGAGAAAGAAAGAGAGAGAGGGACGGATAGAGAGGCCACACCTTTCTTACAACGACATTCTGAACATGACAGTTCTGGCTGATAAAAACTCCGGAGTGGAACTATCTCGTCGTTACTCGCACGTGGACGAGCGTTCGCCCGCAGAAACGATAGTGCGGGCATCATCGTTCTTGTCGTGCCGAGAAACGGCACTGGGGTGGAAAGAAACAAAGTGGTTACGTTCGCTGTGGACCGATAGTAGGTGGGTACACGCCGGTATCTACTGCAATCGGCTACTTATTGGCGATTTGCGATAATCGCCGAAACAAAGTGCCGGCCTCGAAACCGGCTTAATCTTCGGATCGTTAAACGGCTGGCTAAGCCGGAAAATTACTTTCTTTCAGGTAGATAACGCGCCCTGGGCTTCCCAGGGACACGAAACTTCTCCGCGACAATGATACCCGGCTGTCGAGCATTCCGTAATAGTGCCCCGACGACAATGACGACGGCGACGGCGGCGACGTCATCGTCGACAGCTATTGTCGCAATTCTTCTTTTAATTAAACACGCCGTCTATCATGCCGGATGCTGCGGAGACGGATTATCCATTGAGACGTGTCGCCTTATCTTCGCGTCTTGAAGGTTGTGAAAAAGCGAAGAGGCACTCCAAGACGAGCGAAAGGCGGAGGGCAACCTCTGATGTCTGGTCGATTAACATGTTCCGTTTTGCAATTACCTCCACTTTGCACGTCGCATGACTTTCGCCGGCTCTCTCAGGAATTTCTTCGCGTAAAAACGCCAACGCAACTAACGCCGAACGATGCACCCACAGCGAGGGGTTGCTTCTTGCCTCTCGAACCGAAGACCGGATAGATCTTCGTGTAGAAAACGCTCCTTCGTGTTTTCTTCACAGGACGCGCAGAGAACACTTTATTGATTCGGACGAAATTGTCGCCGATAATAGTGATTTATTAGGGCTCGTTTCTCCGCTGCGGGGTTGGTATCAACCCTTACCTTGAATTTAGAGAACACGGTTCGAAAGAGAACGAACGAGAAATAAGCATGAAAACGGTTAAAATGGAAGAGGCGAGCCCCGTCCTGTTTTGCTTCACGCAAGCGGACATTGTCCGGCCGCGAGAGGCGCGGGGAGAGGGCGAAAGTTCACGGGGGCGCGAGCGAAGTGGATTACATTATTTTAATTGGTTTCGTACGGTTCCCGCGATTCGCACCTTCGTATTACCGGAGCGCGAGATGGGATTCACCGCGATTAAATAAACGACCGCGAGATGCGAGAGCAATTACACAGTCTGCGAGATGCGAGGCGCCGCGATGCAGCGTACCCGACGAAATAACTCTTTGCTTCGCGTTTGCGGCTCTGAGGCAAAGCTGTCGACTTCTCTTTTTTTCTGTCTCTTGCTTCTCTTTCCTTTTTTCAGCGGCCTTTTTATTAGCCCGTTAAATTGCTTTTCTTCATGAAAGAATAAACTTTATGCAACAACAGAATGCACACTTGCCGGTGAGATAAGTTGGCTTAAAAATTTAATTATTTACGCGCGAGAGGGTTTATATAATAAATTGAAGCGCTCTCTTGAGTAGGAATATTTAAGTGAATAATGAAGATTATATTCAAGGCACAGAGAGACATGTAACAGATTTAGTATTCTCAAAATATGAGATTTGTGCTTTATTTTCACAATAAAGCATGCACAAACATCTGCGTTTATTGTCCAGAGTGCATTAAAGATAAATTGTAACAAAGAGATTTAATTTTTCGCTTCCTTCTATTCTCATAGTTTACAGAGAGGCATAATTGTAATCACGTATTATATTTTCGCTATATTCAGATATTTTATTTATTTTATATGTATTCTCTCATTTATTATAGAATTAATGAAATTTTGACATTCTCGTAAATCTTTTTATATTTACAGTGCAACATTGTAGTGCATTAATATTAATTCTGCTATTGTTGCTTCGCAAGTTTCATTTCAAAGTCGTGTCACTTAGATGAAATTTACATATGTGTAACGAAAGTGCACGTTGCTTTATAATACAATGCTATGTAATGATGCTTTTTTGTAGATGGAGCTACACGGTGCGCTCTCAGTTTCTGTTTCTCTTTCGTCACCCGGTTGTGTGTGTGTGTGTATAGTCGTAATCGGATCTGCTTCCGCCAGCGGAAATTACCGCTCGCGGCATCGTCCGGAAATTCGTGAACGAACCTATCTAATAGTAATAAGCGGTACTACTGTGTGCACTTGCTGATCCTGCCAGCGGCCACTTTACCGGAAGCCTCGGTACACGGTCGGGCTTACGAAAATTATAAGACTCATGTTTCGTTTTTTTACTTCCATTTTTTCGTCTCTCTCGTTAAAAAGAAACACACAGTACTTTGAGCACCCAGAAAAATGATAATTTCTTTTATTTTTTATATTTGTTATAACATAATAAATTACTAATAATTGTAGCACAAAAATAATTTCCAACGTGGATTCTTATCAAAATTATTATCATAAAATAAGTTGAACGAGTTCAAGCGATCAAATAATCACAGACTAATCAACAAATTGCGGCGCGCAAAATTATTTCTGCACGTCCGATTTCTTAAGAAGAATCGTGACACGTCCCGCGTTTTGCCTGCTCATCTCCTTTATTATAAACAGCATTCAATTAGTGCGCGTCATTTCCGAAACACACGAGGAACGCGGGGAATGCTGCGCGGTCACGAGACGTATCTAGAATGCGTAATAAACCATCTGATCACGAGACGTCTAATTAATCTCGTGCTCCCGAGGACGTCGCAGACGTGCACCGCAGATGTTTTTGCACGTTTCGCAACGCGGGATCAACGATAATCTGCGGCTGCATAAATTTCTTGGTTGCCGTAACGGCGCGGCCGCGAATTCAGGCTTCAGGATCCAGAACGTGATAATCGACCGGCGCATAAATCCGTCAAGTCGGGCAAAATCAGGCCGAGAGCAAGGGAACGTCGCGTGAAAATATTTGCTGAGCACGTACGGCAACCGTACGTACGTACGCCCGCGCCGTCGCTTTGAAAATATTCTATCTGCGTGTCTCTACCCTCCCCTATGGGGGGAAAGCTACGGGGTCGGTATACTGTGTTGAGTCCTGTTGTGTGCACTTTGAGCATTTGTTAATGCGGCGTCAGGCTCGATGCAGAAACGCTGCAAGCGTAATGAAACGTACGTTTCAAGAGAGCTTTCAGATAGAGAGGAGAGGATTAATTTGCAACGCTACGTTCGCCTCGCGTTTCGAATGTAAGACCGCACGAAGCAATTATTTAATATTATTACGATCCCCCGTCCGTTGTGCGGGGCTGTAATGCTATCAACATGCCGCGTTGCCATTTCTTTTTACTTTTTCTTCCCTTTTTTTTTGGACAAAGCGGATTCATGAAAATTGCACGGGAGTTTCAATTAATTTCTCAATTGAACCCGGCAAGGTTTTCAATTTGCGATTTGAGATATTTAACGTAAAATATTAAAAACCGAGAGATATGAAAAGAGGGAGAGGGAGAGAAAACAAAATTGTTCGATTAAATTTTCATTTAGGAAATATCCCACCAAAATTAATTGAATAATAATCTACAACAAATGAAACTAAGACTTTCTGCGTGTGAAATTCATCTCTTCTAGGTGACGAAGGGACTTTGCGAATGCACTTTGAGGACTCGTGAAATTAATCACAATATTGTCAGGCAGTTTTTTCTGTTTCATTTCTCTCTGAATCATTCTGCGACGATATATACAACATATTAACAATACGTAATAATCGATAACTAGAAGAGATTTCTACAGAATAACTAAGACCCGGATTTGATATTTTACCAGCGAGCTCAAATTTTTTCGTCGCGTAGCACAACAGAGAAGGGCAGAGATAATATAAGAACGAAAGAAAGCACGCGAAGAGGAAGAGAACGAGAGGGAGACAGATTGAGGGACATAAGGGCTGATCGATGGTAAGCTGATAAAACATAAATTTCAATGGCCCGTGCGGTATTCTAAAATGGCGGCGGAGTATAACGCGGTGGTATTCGGGACGAAGCGAGCCCGGGATTTTTACGCGCTTCGTTGCATCGTTCTCAGCGACTTTTTTCCAACGACGGGCAAATAAGAGGGTAAACTTTCGAGGAGCGCGCTCGGCAAATTGGATAAAAAATGGTTAGAGGGCGGCGGGGGAAACGGGATAACAAGAGATCGCGTTTGCCAGATAATCGATTACTTAAAATCGTGTAAACGCGTTACAGTTGCGCGCGCGCACTCGAAAATTGAATGTATGTGCGACACCTCGGGTAATCGAGTTTGCCTACCTACGCTGTGCTTTTCCAGGGCACTTGATGATACATGCACGCTGAATCCCGCGCGATTTTGCGACGCTATTGTTTCTCGAGTGACACTCGGAGCGGAAATTCGTGGGCCGTTAAGCCGCGCGAGCTCGTCTTTCGCGAGAGGAGAGAGGAGCCTGTTCATTAATTAATGGGAAATCGAGCAGTGGATTTCTGTTTTGAGGGAAAGGTCCTAATTATTTGTTCAGCTTTGATGCATTTGAGCGGTATTATTACGCTCGAATGACGCTCAACTGACGCTCGTGAGAGAATTTTTGTGAATTGCACAAACATGATGTGATTGTTTTAATTGTTATGCACGGTGGTTGATACGGGTTGTATTTTATTGCTCAAACAGGCAGAAAACACGAGAGTCATAAATAACCATTTCGGTCAATTTGTCGGTCGAGTAATTTCGTTGGTTCGACGCTTCAAGAGAATTCCGAAGAACCATTCATTTTCGACAATCGGCGCTGCGAGCACTTGTATTCAGGAATCGTTTAAGCCTACTCATTAAAGAATCAATCAATATAGGAATAATGACGTACTATGCCGCCAGTGCTCGCGCATTAAATCCACATTAATCACCATAACAACTGTCGAAACATGCTTAACCCAGATTACCAACAAGTGAACGACAAATCCACGTTCAGCGGTTTCAATCGCAATTATGATCACCATTTTCCCCCGGTGGAGGGATCCGCAGTTCGAATATTCCACTCCCATCATCTCGGACGTGCTCATCGATTCATCTACGAAATATAAAATGCGTCAGAGATATGTAATTGCCCCGAAGGACGAAAAGGGGAGGAGTAGGTGAGAAAAGAGGCGATATTGGAGATGTTTCGCGCTGGTGGAACGCGAACGAGACCGGTGGTATCGCGAACCGAGCACGGGGGTGGAAAAAGCGGGGTAAAGAATCGCCCGGTCCAAGAGCGAGTGATATAATTAAATTCGGCAAACCTCGTTAACGGCGCGAATCCGTCGACCTGTTTCCGTTTCCGCCGCCGAACGTGCAAAGGCGGCGGCGGCGAC
The DNA here is from genome assembly GCF_003672135.1 of Ooceraea biroi. Lineage (NCBI taxonomy): Eukaryota > Metazoa > Arthropoda > Insecta > Hymenoptera > Formicidae > Ooceraea > Ooceraea biroi. The sequence continues at coordinate 3,129,836 of NC_039512.1, forward strand.
GTTGAAAAGCGAGGAGAAACGGCGAAACACAGGACGAAACGTAGCGAGAATATAGCATCCTGGAAATTTCCTAGCGGAACATTCCTCAGCCGGGCGATTTAATTGAAAACCTCGCCGGCTGTCGCTAAAGCGAAACTATTCCGAATGTTTTATCACGAGCGAGCGAGCGATCCGGCTCGCGCGATAGACCCGGATAATGTTAAAAGAACGCTTCTTTCAGACAATTTCCCCGAAATGTCGGAATTAACAGATGAGATTTCGTCAGAAGGCTTTACGTGAGATAACTGGATCATCTTTAAACTGGTATTTCAGGCGTAATGCAGGCCTCTTTTGCAGGACAATCAATAATTCACATAAACAAATTTCCAGGAAAATTATTTATAATTTTAGATAGCTATACGCGATGTAGAGTAAATATTTGAAGAATCAGTACGCATTCAATCCGGATCGATTAGCTTAATTATGGTTTGCGTATCATCAGAGTGCGAGAGAGAGGGAGAGAGAGATGGAAATCAGCAACTTGTGATTACGCAGGAACGCTGATAATTATTATACGCATCCACCTGCATCTTGTAATACAATTTAATATTAACAGGCTCATGCTCGCAATATCGCATACGCGCGCGTGCTCCTGCGGCCACCTGCATAATTTTCGATGCCGCTTAAACGCTAGAAATTCAAATACCCAGGTGGACCCGAACACGCACGCACACACATGCACACACATATACATAGACTCCCGCTGTCCCCTTTCCACCCACACAATTCGCAGCACTTTTCACCCATCCTCCATGCTGCCACGGTGATTTTACCATCGGCGGGATGCGCGCGCGCGCGAGAGAGAGAGAGAGAGAGAGAGAGAGGAATATTATATAATCGCGCGCCGCATGTGGTACGAAACGTCACGAATACCACGGCGGGCGTGTGACATAGGTGTCCCGGCGTGTGGTTTATCGAAACCGCGAGTCATAGAGCTACGCGAATAGACATGCGACCTGCATTTGGCGCGATTCTCGGCCCGCTTGATTGCGTGCGAGGCCAGCGAGCGCGAGCGCGCCGAGTATCGACGCGGCATCGACAATAGATTGTCGGTATCGACAATCCACCGTCGCGCTGTTAAACGAGGCAGATGGAAAGAAGGACGGTGCTGTGGTTGGTTTTATGATGGTATTGTTCGTTATTTATTACAGGGATGATTATTTATGATTAATTATTTAATGAATCATGATTGAATGTTGACTGCTTAATTGAGGAATTAAATGATTATGAAATATTCATCGCTGCTCGTTATTATATTAACTCACGTTGACTGGTGGATTGTGGCAAGGGATGATACCCCGAAACACCGATTTCGAGTCGGACAGTGTCCAGTTTTGGTTGAAGCGATATCGAGCGGTATCGAGCGATGCTGGAGTATTACGATATCATCGCAAAATGGAGACGTGCTGCGACGCGCATTATAACGTAGTACGAGAAGTACCTAGAATGCATCCTATCGCGAAGGGATTCAACTAGTACGCCGCGGAAAGTACTTCCGAGACTTACATCCGCGGGTGCTGGATTTACGCGAAAAAAGGACGCGGAGTAAAATATTTATAACTGCAGTCGACGCGCGGTAGCCAAGATACGGGCCGCCGTTACATTTTTAATACGCCGCATTAATAAAGAACAGCCGACCGGTTACTCCAACATTCAATATATTTTTCGGTCTTACAATGTGCTATTGAATTTACAACGCTGCATCCGCTGCATTGTTCATGAGGGGTCTCGTAATGTTCCGGTATCCCCGTAACATTTTATACTATAGAAACAGTTCTGCGCTCGCACCTCTTGACATGTAACACGCGCGCGCGCAGAGATGGAAAAATAGACTTAGAACGCGAATAAATGAAACAATCGAAATTCATCAGGGAGACTCTACGTTAGCTTCGTTAGTATCTCGATATCTGTAACGCGGGGTCATCGATGACGCAAGCGTGCCTATATTCGCGTCATCGCACTTGTGGCGCATGTACATCTCTATAATTTTTATCACTGAAAATAAATTCGCCCTCCTCGCGGGCGCTGGGCATGCATGTGACGCAAATAAAAATTGACGTAGGGAAAAAATAAAAAGGGAATTGTCGGGTCGAGAGAGGTGGCTCGCGCGATGTTGCGTCACGTTGCGATACGCAAGAGTCATCAGAGTTAAACGACTCTGTAATTGAGTCTCCGGCGAAATATTCCCGCGAGGGATGAGACGACGAGAAGGAGAGGGAAGATGCGACAAGGATACTCCGACGTAAGCTTTTTTCCTCCGATCTTTTCGCAATCCGCGGCTATCGCGAGATCCTCGGGGGAAAATCTCGGATTTTCCTCCACCCTATCCGCCTGGCCTGGTAGGTGCAACAAACTTGTTATGTTGTAAATACAGCCGCGGGAATATGCGGTGCACGAGCGGCGCCCGAAGACGACGACGATGGCACTCTGTCGCGAAATTATTATCGCGTCGTTTGCACGGTCAATCTCGCGGTTTCCACGTCAGGCAAATGCGCGCGTACATATTAACCGTACGCCGTGTAAACGCAACGTTAATCCTTGTACAAACGTGGGTAATGTCGGCGCGACATACTGTGAGCAAGAAGCTACCTTCGGTTATATTTAAGCAGGTTTAACATGCGCTGTTCCGACGTGAGATATTCGCCAGTTACATGGAAAAGATGGAAAAGAAAATGATGTATTGATGTGCTATATTTTATTTTTTAAACAGTGTGCGTATATTATATAATCGTGCTATATAAATTATTTATTAAATTGACCAATTTTTTTACAATGCCTCGGACTATCGATTGTTTAAGTTAAGATCGACAGCCAATCCCACCGTACAATAAAAAAATCACGTCGTTAGTTAATTTCAGCAAAAGATGAAAGATGATTAAAAATTGATTCAAAATGAGCTGCGACGAGTAAAGTCGGCTTTGCTGGGTCGCGAAAGTTTAACGCAGTTAAGATTATTATCGCGAAACTGATAAAGATTTTTGTCATCAAAAGATATGCGCGAGCTCTTTCGTTCAGTATCACATAATTCCGTCATTTTTGTTGCCATCTCCTCGCTGGAAAGTTCGTTTCCACGCTCGAAAGTTGACGCCTACGCTTTCTCTCTTACGTGCAACCAGTGATGTAATAAACAACGTAATTTTACCGTGTCCGTAGCGCATTAAAAGAGAATGAGCGAGGTCCGTCGCTAATTTCAACTCCTTTGTCTCGTTTCCTTATTTTCCCACACAAAAACGGTGAAGTACGTAGGATATATAGCGCTAGTCTTCCAATGAAAACATTCTTGAAAAACTCGCGAGACCGAAGATTCCTCTCGCGAAAGTATGCGACGTTCCCGAATTTTTCTCTCGGTTTTATTAAATTTTTTTTTATTTTAATTAAACTCGGTCATCCGACCGGCCACGCGCTCATTGCAACAAACAATCGATATAGCGCGGGATTGTTCTCTCTTTCTCTTGCTGTCTGTTTCTGTCATGGGACACGAATTTAATAAATGCCATCGATCAGCGCTGACCAGCGACGTATTTCAATCACGAGTTGAAATTAATTCTGAAACGGATTAGTTTGTACTTTCGATTGATCAGATTAATTTGTCTCAATGGTTATTTGGATGCATCCTTTATGAAGCTTTATTGATCCCGCTTAAATAAAATAGGATCAAACTATTCATGCGGAACTAATAAGTCCCGCGTATTATCCAATTGGTACCCGGCGTCATCATCTTTGAATGGAAACTAATGTTACTCTCAACACGATTTTGGCGAAACTGCATTACTAAACTCGTATGATGATTATCGCGTTTGTTTTCATCGCATTATTTCCCATATGGAACCAATGATCGTTGACTGATCATGAAGCGACTCCAATTTTTATAATAAATTTTAAGCTAATTCTTTTTTTCCATTTTCTTCCTTCTCTCTCTTTCTCCTTCTCATACTTTTAATGTTAGCAATATTTATACTTATTTCTGAGAGATCTTTATATTTATATTTATTTATTTATTTATGATTATTATTTTTCTTATAAATATTTATTTCATTATATCAATTACCTTCCTTTTCTCAAAGGAAAATCAGGAACAAAGTAAAAAGCAGTAATTTGTCCGGTTCGTGAACATGTCGGTCTGTCAGCTTTAATTTCGCTCGCGTTTTCAAAGGCGCTTCTCAGGGATTCGAGTTACCTGTAAGCCGCACTACGAGACTTCCCTTCTTTTTTTTCCTCCGGGCCTCTCCCGGCTCATTCGATATGTACGCGTAGTATATACAATTTATACGATGTACTGAGAGAGGGACAGAATTTTTCTTCCCCTGTGCGAGTTCGCTTCTTCAATTTCCTACGTTTCCCAAGCCACTGAGCAACGAAAGAACGTTGCGCGTCGCTTTACCGTCCAACCTTTCTTTCCTCGTCGAAAGGTTTTTGCTCGCAGCTCTATGCGCTCGAGAGGAAGAGAGAGAACGAGAGGAGGACTTTCGCGGACATGGTCCGTGGAGGCTGATATTGCATTATCGACAACAGGTCGACAACTGACCTCAAATGTTGCCGATGGCCCTACGGAAACCGCACAGCGCCAATAGACCAGAATGTGACGGACTCTTTGTGAAACGAAACGTGCGCAAAGTCGAATTAGTTCGCGTACTTGTCTTGCGTTAAGCGATAAAAAGACCATGTCATTCATGAAAATGGATTTTATGGTCTTTACTAGAAAAGCACAAAACATGTTCCAATTACTTGCATTATTGAAATATTATATCATAGCTCAGGCGGTTTCCAAATTAATCTGCGTGAGAGAATTTATTGTTTAATTATATAATAAAATAATGTGTGCAGTAGAAGAGAATAGTGTCAATAATTATTATATAACGATGGCGTAATACACGCATGGAAGGATAATAGAGAACCGACGAGAGATAAGACGAGGCTGTAATCTCGCGCATAAGCTGAAATGTCGGAACGATGAGTCTAAATCTGTGCACATCCTGGAGAATCTCCGATTACTGCGATATTTGATGAATGGTAATTAACTCTTAAGCCGAAAGCATACCAACGCTTCAGTCAAGCTTCACGTATCCAATAACTCGAGTCATGGATACGTATCGAGTTATTCGTTGTGGCTGAATTAATTGGAAATCGTGCCAGTCGGGAAGTGGCTGCTGCGAAAGACACTTGACACATCGCTGCAGAAACTTTTCATTTCAGGGACTCACTATTGCCTTCCATTGTGCCTCATTCCTACGTTTTCTACAAGTGGGAGTGTATAGAGCTTTCGTTAAAAAAAGTTGCATTTCTTCTCCCGACTTTGTTTTCTCATCGAATTCATTAATTCTGCTGCCATTCAGAATCGCATTAACACTCGACTTTTGCCAAGTAAGTACTGTAAGATTTGGAACTTTTCCACCACATCGAGGCGATCGCAGCCGCTATTAAGCGAGATAACCGCGATCCTCCCGATAGCATCGCCAGAAATTGAAAGAACAATAAATAACAGACAGCGGTGCATCCCTTCGAATGTTTACTGCCGCGCGGCTTAAACATTATTAGCCCGCGGTAGCCGTTAGCGTCGCCGATAAACGTCCACTTTATTGGCGACTTGCAGTTATACGGCGATAAGAACGACGACGACGATGGCGGTGGTGGTGGCCAGGACATAGATAGGCGAACGACAAACGGTATGGCGGATTATCTCGCGCCACAGGGGATGAAAATTCATTCTTTCGACGGGGTACTTGCTCGTTTCACGCGCGGTGATTACGCCCGTCTCGCGATGCCACTTCGGGGACGTGCGTGGACATGGATTATTCATGGTGCCACTGTAATATTTACCAGAAGACTGCGTCGTGACAAAATGCAATTTTATCGCGCGATCTCTCTCTCTTTCTTCTTATTTCTCTCTTTCTCCTCTCCCTTTCTCGCTTTCTTTCTCTTCCTTTTCACTTTTTTCTGTTCTTTTCTCTCACTTCCTCTTTCCTCTCTCTATCTGACTGTGAGTCTCTCTTTGTCTTTCTCAGTACTTCTCTCTTTCTTTGCACCTTTCTCTCTCTCTCTCTGCCTTTATCCGCGTGTGAGTACATGAATGGCCGGTTGTAAAGTAACCCTCACGCGCCACTTCGAATGCACGTTAATTAAACGCGGGGGTAGCTCTTGTCGTCGCAGGTACTTTCCCGCCGTGGCTTTCACAATAATGGCGCAGACGCCGCTCGCAGAGAACTTCCACCTACTAATCGAGTTTTGTCTAAAATATCCTGCGGCAATTTTGAGCCCGCTACACGGCGGGGGTGGGACGGCGAGGGCACAGAGGTGCCGTTAATGTTAAATTCAACTGTGCCTAACGCAATTTTTTTACTGTTGCGCGGTGATACGAATGAGGCAACGGTGAGCGTTGAATGTAAGTGTGGTTTGTAGGTGTTTTTTCCTTAATAAAGAATAATTTATTGTTTAGAAATAAAGGTAGGAGTGTGCGCGCGTATATAATATAAACGCGGTATATCTGTGAGAAATTTCACTGCTAATTTCACAACGTGCAAGATTTGCAAATGTGCAGGTCCGCTTTTATTGCGCGGGAATTTCAATTTGCATTTTAATTTTCTATGTTTTAATGCGAAACATTGATAATTTGCGAAAATAAAATGTCGCATTCAGAGCTTAACGTTTCTTTTATGGACGTGAGATCTTCAAAGCAGGTCTACGTTTTAATTCAGCATTCTTCGACTCCGCGCATTATTAAATAAAATTGTTCCCCGAGCTCCGTGTTTCACTTTGTTAGTCAGTTTTATCTCTTTGTTCATCCCCTCCCGAGCGTGACCTAATCATCCACTTCTAGTTTCGCGACCCGGAACGTAATTCGAGCTTGGCAATTCTTTCGCGCTCTGCGCGGCTTAATTTACTGCACGTCCGCAAACAATGGCCGCGGTTAAACGATACAATCGCGTAATAACGTAAATATAACGGCTCGCTATAGAATTATGGATCTGACAGGGGCTTTAAAGACCGAGTTCATTAAAACGACGCCGCGTACCGTCATCTTTTGTTCTCCGACACGGCAGACGGCATTAAATTTCCCATATGCTTGATGCACACACGCTCGCGAAATAAAGCCGGTATCACAATAATCTCGGGTCCCGCGACCGCCGCCGCCGTTCCCCTCCGTGAAAAATGGCCGCCGCGCCCGAAGCTACCCCGTCGGCACCGGTCGCCCGGTAATATAACGCCCGATTTGAAGATTTTTATGGCGTCGTCCACGCGAGAATGGCCGCGCCCGCGTACGCCGACAGGGAAATTCGCGTATTGAAATTCTATCTGTTTAAATCAGTCGAAGCCCCGAGTCACTGTTTTATTCCGTTCCGCCTGAATCGTCAGTAATACCCCTCCCTCCCCCGTGCCCGCCCGATCGGAATGAGATTCACGTCTGCTACATTAGATTCCGCCGTTCATGACGGACGCGCAATTCGCCCGTAGCTTTTCGCGCAATACATCGCGAAGCGATTGGCTCGGCAAACAGATTTTTTTGCCGGTCCGTAACGAGACATTATATTCTCACAATGGCGACGTTCCTCCGCGTGCGCGCGCCATTGCAGTTTACGGTGGATGCAGCTTTACACGGTTCCCGAGTAAACAGGATGCCCGGGGAAGCGGTTCGCCGTTTCTCGAAACGTTGTTACCGTCAGCTTTCCGAACGCGGTATTAAACAGTGCATAAAAGGGACAAAGACGCAAATGGAAAAACGTGTAAAAAGGTGTAACACGAGAGATACGTGACTATCGGTTCTCGCATTTTTCCCTTCGATCTCGGCACTAGATCGGTCGCTCAGTGACGTCACCGTGAATAATTCGCCAAGCGTGCCGAGCTTATACATCGTTTGCCATGATTACCCATTTTCCGCCTAATTATTTTTACTAAATTTTTCTCCCCTGTTTCTCTCCTCCTATATGCGTAATTACATCCTCTGCCTAATCATACTCACGCACACACACACGTACATTGCTCATTATTTTCCACTCCCGAACCCTTTCGAAATTACACTTTGTAATTTAGTGGAAGCCAACATCGATTTACCCCCGTGGGGGTAACGATGAGCGGTGGTTGTGCCTCCATCCTTCCCGCCCATTCGTTCATTCCTTCGTGATGCACGCGTGTTCGTTTCCCTCTTCTCTCCGCCATCCATCCATCTCACCGCCTTGCTTCCCCGCCGCCCCCGCATGCGGCACCGCGACCGGGAACACCGGCAATAAGCTTAAAACAGACGTACGTGCTAACTGCAACAAGTTCGACCTACAATCGCGCGATACACGAGCACGCTGAGGATAGACATAGCGCGCGCGAGGGTGAGTGCACGTATACATGTCACACGCGTGTATCGGAGCCAGCAGCAGCCACCCACACAGACACATGTCTACGACGGCCGGTTACTTCTTACGTTGATTGTATCCGGTGTTCCCTCCGAACACCCTCTCCGCCTTCCTCTGTCTTCTCGCCCGGCCGCACCCCTTGTCCCTAAATCGGCCGTGGGACTCGCTATACGCTGAAACGGGGAAGGCGGTCGCAAATCGTGTCCCTTGTCCTTCGTTATTTACGACATGCGCATGCACACGATTGCGACAATATCGTCAGTCCCTCTTTCCGCGGTTATTTACGCGACGATCTTGCTCCGGCTTCCCGGGGACAGGTACATATTGGGTTGGCCAAAAGTAATTGCGTTTTTTTCCAATAAATGGACATACATGTCTTGAAATGTAACTAACTTCATTCTAAACCGCAAATTCATTATGTAGGTTAACAACTCACAGTTCAAGCTTGTTTTACAAAAAGAAAGTACACGATTTCGTTAACAATTGTTTGTTTGCCGTCGATTTCAAAATGGAAAATCAAAAAGAACATTTCGTCATATTTTGTTTTATTACTTCCGAAAAGGGAAAAACGCTGTGCAAGCTCATAAAAAGTTATGTCATGTATATGGCGAAGATGCTTTAAAACTGCGGCAGTGTCAAAATTGGTTTACTAAATTTCGATCTGGAGATTTTAATGTGAAAGATGCACCACGCTCAGGAAGGCCAATCGAAATTGATGATGACAAAATAAAGGCACTGATCGATTCCAATCGGCGTTTAACGACACGAGAGATTGCTGAGAATCTTAACATATCGAAATCGAGTGTTGAAAACCATTCAAAACGACTTGGATACAATAGTAAGCTCGATATTTGGGTACCACATGAGCTGAAAGAAATTCATCTCACTAAGCGTATTGACATCTGCGATTCTCTTTTGAAACGTGAGGAAAATGATCGATTTTTGAAACGTATGATAACAGGCGACGAAAAATGGATCGTCTACAACAACGTCAAACGAAAAAGATCGTGGAGCAAGCGTGAACCTGCTCAAAGCACTTGAAAAGCAGATATTCACCAAAGAAAGATTATGCTGTCAGTCTGGTGGGACTTTAAAGGTATTGTGTATTTTGAGCTGCTTGCAAGGAATCAAACCATTAATTCAGACGTATACACTGTCGTCAACTGGATAAATTAAACGATGCCATCAAACAGAAACGTCGAGAATTGGTGAATCGCAAAGGTGTTGTGTTTCACCATGATAACGCTAGACCACGTACAAGTTTGGTCACTCGTGAAAAATTGTTGCAGCTTGGATGGGATGTGTTACCATGATGTTACCACATCCACCATATTCGCCAGACCTGGCACCATCAGATTACCATTCGTTTCGTTCTTTGCAAAACGCCTTGAATGGTAAAACCTTTACTGCTGATGAGGATATCAAATCGTTGTTGGAATTGTTTTTTGCTGAAAAAGATAAGAACTTTTTTGAGCGCGGAATCATGAAGTTGCCTGAAAAATGGCAAAAGATAATCAAACAAAATGGACAATATATTGTTTAATAAAGTTTTTGTTTCCCATGAAAAATTCACCTTTTATTTATATAAAAAAAACGCAATTACTTTTTGGCCAACCCAATATTTACCGTAAATGTGCCGCAATACATACATACGTATACACACATACACACACACGTATATGTAATATCACACGGGACCGCGGCGACCGCACATGCAGGAGGAAGGAAGAGTGGAGTGAGGCGGGACGGGAAGAAGAAACGTGTCGCTCGCCGGAAACAGGGATTCCACCGCGAGGCGGTGGCGCAGCCATTAGCGTGGTTTTAAAGGGAGATTACTGCGTGCGGAGGGTAACGCACATTCGACGGATTCGGAGCGAGAAACACTTGGAACCGTGACAGGCACTCGACCCGCTATTAGGGGGTGCCATTATGGGCCCCGCGCTATGACAAGTTGTCGGACGTGCCGGCTGTTATCGGATGAGAAACTTTCGGGGTGGTTTGGGGGTGGAGTCTGTGCGCGGGGGAGCCCAAAAATCCCCAGCCGGATGGGCCAATTAGCGTCCGCAATAAAGTCGTCACGTGACAATTGTAATGGGACCACACGTGACAAATGGCCATATAATATGACGCGATTATCGATTCGTGTGAAAAATGGCGTCGCAATTTAGCTTGCGTCGCAGCTTCTCTTCGTGAGCTCGAATTGCACCCTGCAATAAAATGATGAACGCTGATGGAGCAAAAACGGATATGTTCGAGCTATATTTTTCACGTTCTTGCAAAATAGTTGTATTTGTAAATGTAATTATTATAATTATTTTTCTTATTATGTCAGTTGCATAAACATTAATACTCTGATGACACGATATGAGATTGATTTACAGTTCAAAGAATGAAAGACTGCATTATTTCCTTCCCTCAATTACGTTTTAAAAATAGAAATTATAAATAGAAAAATAATTAAATAGAAAAATAATTAAAAATAGAAAAAAATAAAAATATAATAATATATGTGGTAAATCGCAGAGACGATCGGAAAATATAATTATTCAAGTGGATTATGTAGTGTTTATAATAATTTGCGAAGAATCTGCTTCACTTTGCATTTAATTTCCATAGGTTTAATACAGCTCCGGCAGAGAGTAGACGGTCAATTTATTATTAAACCAGCGCTCCAAGATGTTTCCGCAATTACTGAACTTTATGCGCGTTACTTTGCGCGAATAATGCGAATGACTTTCATATCGGCGCTTTGCGCTTTTTTCCCCGGGTGAAATAACGCGTTTCCGCTACGAGTAGCGAGATGCTCGAGGGAGGTTACGGAAGCAACGTGGTGAGCTAGGATTTTAATTAAGGAGCCGCGCGCCTCGCGCAAATGGCAATTTCTGTCGGCTGCGGGTAACGACGTTTCGTCGCCGCGGAAAAAAAGACCGCTTAAATCGACGGAGTGGACGCACTAATCACTTTTAGTAGTCATCATCTTTTTGACGACGCCGAGGGAGTGCTCGTTTCAAGATGGCCGTCCAACTGGGACGAAACAGGTAAATATGGGACCGGTTTTATGAGTTTACCGTGCCACCGGCCAACGAATCCAATCGGTTTCCATGAAGTTTTACGCGAAACTTAAAGTTTAATCTGGCCCGATCTACTCCCGTGCTATCGGAATCTCGATATACACCGATCGCTCGACGCCGATTTATTGTATCCAATATAGGCACGAGCCGCCATCTTTAATTAGATCTGAATCAGATCTGCGTTCTTCGTGCAAATTGAATTTGCATGTTCGACGCAGACATTCAGTATTCCCGATAGGAATTTTCTTCTCCGCGATTTTAATATTCGGATATAAAAACGCCATGCGAGTCGTTGCTTGATTAAAATGGAAAGTGTGAGCGAATCGGCGGCTCCGAATCGAACAAATCAAATCACTTTATTATTATTATACACTATTTAGCTCTCGCGCGAGAACATTGTTATTACAAATTCAGCTTTCGCAAATGTTAACATGTAATACATATGTAAATTATAATTACACACGATATACGCACGCGCACACGCAAAACTTGTACTCAGGAATTACTAATACTCAACATCGCAAATGCAACGTTGATGTTAGCTTTCCGTCATCCACTCCCATTTCTCGTTTATCGCGTTTATCGCATTTGTTACAAGAACTTTTATCCATTTTGTAACTGAAACGCAGATAGTGCGGTAACTCATGCGTTACTAAATAATCAGTCCATAAAGCTACATGCGTAATAAATGAGAGTTCCTTCCGTTTCAACCGTTTGAGTTGAAAGTATTTGAGGATGTCGTTTTCCATTTTTACCGCTTCAAAAATGATACCGCAACCATTACAATACTGTATAACAATTCTCATGTAACCGGACAGGAGGGGGTAGCAGATTATCCGTGCAACATTTATTTTATGTAACACACGAGTCGAGACATCTGTCAATAGACGAGACGCGAATCATGATGGTCGCGAGTGCTGCTGACGTTTTCGAATCGATGACGTAAATCGGCGAAGAAAAGTCTCTCGATGACAGTACATGTACTTTTTGGGAAAACTGTGGAAAATAAAATTTCTCGGATCTCGCGTGCACGCGCGCGCGAGATGTACGTCGTTCGAGTGTATCACCGAGAGAGATTGCGTCGGCATCTCTTGGAAAATCTGTCCGCAGTTTCTTTCCGTGCAGTTTTCTTCACGAAGTGTTGTCTGCCGGCGCGACATGCGGCAGCGGAGTATATTGATTGCTTCGCCTTTCGTCGCCGGAAGTACACGCGAGTCATTCGCAGCTGTTCCCGCCGACGCTCGGGATATATCGGATAACGATGTAGTAGAACAGCTAAAGTGCCGCGCTGGCACGTGCTCGGCGATTATTTGCGCTTCAAGTTTAGCGTAATCTGTCGATATAGTTTTCAAGTCATTTTCCGTTTACAAATTGAAGCAGAAATCGGTCACGTGTTTATTAAATTTGCAGCGCAATAAATAATGAAATTTAATTTCGTTAGCAAAATGATTAGAAATCTTTTCATGTTGGAACTGTACGTCATATAGAACATTCTGATGAATGATTAAATATCTCTTCTTATGATGTGATATATAAACGATCTTGCGTGCAACAAATGCTGTAACAGTTTTACAGAAGTGCACGTGTCTTTTAACACGAGATGATGCAAGAGGTATATTAATAACTCACGTGACGGACTAAAAGAAGCAAGGTACTGGACGAAAAGGAAGAAAAAAGAATGCGGCGAATATCCAATATTAAATCCAGGTAGACAGGGACAGAAATAAAATAATAAATAAAAGACAGTTTTAAGCAATGTGCGCTTTAAAGCGACGCTCGTGCACCGCGTTTCATTTTCATGTTCGCCGAGCAAAGTGGTTTCAGCGAAGTAATATCTCCACTTGCTAAAAATAAATACCACATTGCGCGACACAAAGTTGACGTCTCTTACATAATTTGTTCTCTTCTTTCTCTCTCTCTCTCTCTCTCTCTCTTTCTCTCTTCATCCTCGAAGACCAGACACATTTTCGAAACCTCCACGTAATTCCTGAATAGTAATCATACGCTTAAACGCAAAAATAATACCCGGGTCAAAGTTCAACTTTCCTCTCTTTTCTCATCACCCTCCTCCGTTCCTCTCGTAAATTTCCGCTTGAGTATCTCAAAGACGCGGAGAAAGCACGGAATCAGCCCGAATTCCGCGCGCTTTCGTTATTTGCTCGCGAGGACCGATGAGACTTTCGTTTCTGGTGTACGAGGGGGAGGGGGAGGTGGAGTGAGGGAGAAGAAAAAGACCGTCAAACTCCTCGATATCCGCCGACTTTACCCTTCCCCACACACGCGACGTGCTTTATTTCCTACATCGGATAACGGCCAACGTGCCTGTTCCTCCGCCTTCTTGGCCGCCGATCGTTGTCGGGTGTTTTCATTTTCCCGAGCAATTCTCACGAGGGATGAGAAGGAGGGAGGATGATGCAGGGTTGTGTTGGCTCTCTCTCTTTTTATCTCGCTTCTTGTCGTTCCTCGCATTCGGCACGCGATAATGCTCCCTCGGTGCAAGTGGATGTAGCCTGTGCGTCTACCTCTTTCTCTTTCTTTCTCCTTTTCTTTCTTTCTTTCTTTCTCTCTTGCCAGCTGGTCATCGAAAACCGATTTACTTGGGATTCATTTGGAGCGATTTGCTGTTTGTGAGCCAGTCGGACCGAGCCACTGTTGCGATTGCTGCTTATCGCCATCGTTATTTATTGCAAATAAGTTGCAATACAAGGGGGATGTTCACGAGCGTGGATCACGGATTTACGACGTTTATCGACATTTGCTGGCCGCCCCTTACGAGATTTCGCGTCTCGAGCACAAGCACAAGCTTGCAAATTTTAGAACGTCAGACAACCGCGCGGATTGTATCCTAATTTGTATTCTACTAGGCCAGATATATCGTATCCGAGTGCGTTGGACAGAATCCTCGGAATCACAACCTTTTATTCGGCAACGGATTTACTTTAGGAACGTTTTGACGAACGATTTAATTACCGTTATGTTTAAGTTGCGCAATCAAGATGAGCAGTTCTCCTCGCGAGAATCGGCAGCGAGAATAATTAGACGAGGAAATCCCATTCCACTGGATAGTTTCTTTACTTAAACGGAAATTTCATTGATGGCTCCATCCATGAGGGACGCCGGTCATTGAATATTAAGAAGTTTTATTAACGTAATGACTTCCCGTGAAAGTTTCGCTAATAAAGAATTTATCAAGTTCATTAAATAGTCCGTGACTCCGAAGAAATACACTAGTTTCGTCCTTGATATTATTGCGAAAGTTGCGCGAGATTAGTAACCCGCGTAATCTCCGAGTAAGCATCATTAAAACATCTTGCTAAAGCCAACTCGCAAACAGCGTCTCGTCCGAGTACCGGGTAAGTAAGTAACGGTAATTAACTGGTTTCGGTAACCGTTTCAGTAATTAATTTCTTATTAGCAGTTTCATATTTCTTGGCAGACGGCGGGAATATAATATCGCATTGCGCTCTACGTGTTCTGCGTTACAGATAATAATAAGGCCAATTATCCCGGGGAGAGGATTAAACGCGGAATACAAGCGGAGAAATGGAACTGCGCGTCCCGGGATGGGGTAATTTATACGCGAGAATAAGTATCTTAATGATACCTCGCGTGACGTTACGTCGGCCAATTGACGAAATTATCATCGTGAGATGTTGTATTAATAATCTCTCATTTTTTAATTTTTCTTTGGATTTTTCTTTGGATTTTTTTTGAATCCATAATAACATCGCTTCAAAATGCCGCTCGATCGGGAAATGTGGTAGCGTCTCTTGAAATATATAATATATACAATCTATAATAATATAATATTCAATCTATAATAATAATTTAAAATTTCAGTGTGACTAATAAATCGATGAAGAAAGTGAACACGATGAGGCAGCATATCGCACCTTGATGAGCATTTAGTTAACATTTTTTCCGATATCGTCTCAGGAAATCTAGATGTAAAAAGATCAAAAAAAGCTTATCTTGGAGAATAATTTCAGATTCATCGAGTGACACCTTTTTTCGAGAAAAAATTCGCAAAAAAGGACGTCATGGGGAAATACATAAACGAATTTTTTTTCGAGCGCGGCGATACCGAAACTCGGCAAAGGTGAAACGTCGTTATTTCCACTTTGTCTCGCAAAAATACGCTGTTTACAAGTCGATTAGCGTTTAACGGTGTAAACGACATGACGTGTATCAAAAAAAGGGCGGCAAAGGGAGAGAGAGGGCGACCGTGCTGTCGCCTGAAAAGCGTCGGTCGGTCGGGCGCATCCGCGCCAGCGCCGTCGCGTCGCGCTGCAACGTAAATAGCACGTGCAACGTAATTGCAAACGCGGTCGGTCCGCGGAGCAACAAAAAGAGCTTTGTAAAAGTTCCTTCCCCGTCCTGCTCGCAATCCCCAGAGCTCGTAACACATTTTCTGTCGAGCGGACGGGCGAGCGAGCGAGCGAGCTGCTCGTGTCCTCGTATCGCGCTCCGCACGCAAGAATTAGATTTAAATTGGAAAAATTACGCGCTCCGATAGCAAATCGCATTTCCATTTTTCGTCGCCGCAATCTCTCCTGCCTGCTGCCCGGGCTTTCACTTTTCTCCCTGCTTTTTCTTTTACTTTTTTTCTTTTTTTTTGTCGGCGCGTAATTTTGCGTGTTCGCACGCACCGCAGCGCGAAAGAGTCGCCGCTGCCGCATTCGAAGTTTCCGCACGGTTTCATTCGCTTGGTTAAGGCCAAGAGAGAAAAAGAGAGCGTGATGAATACGAAGTAATGAACGACCACGATTCATCGTGCTTTCATCTCTTTGCTTAATTAGGGGTTGCGGGGAAATCTGCGTGAAAACTGCGATAAAAGTGCGAGCGCCTCGATTCGACACGCTGAGAGTAGCGTGCACTTGAAAAATTTAATCACAGTTGATTTAGCATTTCTTCGGTGAATTAAATGCAAGTGACAGAGAGAGAAAGAAAAACGGAGAAAAAGAAAGAGTCGCCGCAAATGCGGGGTTGCTCTTTCTTTGAAGTTACGAAAAACCGGCGTCTTCTTTAATTAAAAGTTAGTTCTTTAATTGGTGTATGTGTGTGTGTATGCGCGCGCGTATGAACTTGGAGGATTCTTAATGGAGGAAGAAACCGAGTTCCCGAGAATTCCCGCTCCTTAAATTCGCTATAATGAGAGCGACGAAATGCTCCCCGAATAGTTACGGGTTGACCTTTCCGCGCGAGTTTCCTAATTACACACGGTAAGACTGAAACGGTTACAAAACGATTAATGGCGAGTCAAGTTTCCGCCGATTAACGTAAAAAAAGAAAAATTTATTGACACGAAAGAGTGACCGCATAAAGCATGCGGATGCAAACTTCTAATTGCCGCGTCGCACGAAAATGAGATATTGCGGTCAAAAATCTGCCAAATCTTTAAAAATCAACGAATCTTGTTAAAATTGGGATATTATACTAAATAAAGATTGTAATGAATTTTCCATATTGTAATATGAAAAATTCAGTAGTTTTTGTTTATATTCTGTTATATATATGCATATTTGATTAATTTGTAAGTTCATTACATGTTTTTCAAATTGAATTGAGTTCCCTTTCTCTTTCTCTTTCTGTGTGTGTGTATTATATTTATTAATCTATATTTCAAATAGCCAATCTTTATTTAGTATAATATCCCAATTTTAACAAGATTCGTTGATTTTTAAAGATTTGGCAGATTTTTGACCGCAATATCTCATTTTCTCCCACTGTGCAACGCGGCAATTAGAAGTCTGCATCCGCAGGCTTTATGCGGTCACTCTTTCGTGTCAATAAATTTTTCTTTTTTTACGTTAATGTAATATTAAATTACAAATAATATCAAATAAAATCAAATAATATCAAATTAAATTGTACGTTCTTGACAGGAGCGATTTGCATAAATAAAAATGCAAAATAGATATTCTCATGAATAAAATCAAACATGAATTCAATTTCAATAAAACAATATTGTGCGTGTGCGTGCGTGCGTGCGTGCGTGTGTGATGTGGTGTGTGGTGTGTAGTGCGTGCGTGCGTGCGTGCGCGCGCGCGCGCGCGTGTGTGTGTGTGTGAAATGATATTAATCTTTAATTTCAACAAGATCTGTTGATTTTTAAAAATTTGACACATTTCTGACCGCAATATCTTATTTTTGACGCGAGCGCTCTGACGCGCTCCGACAAATCTAAGTTGACTTATATTATTTGTAACTTTCATATCTGCAAATATCTGCAAATGGGGTTTTCACTAACTCTTAGGAGAGATTTCAAGGAAAAATTTTATGTAAAAGAGAATCTGTCTATTCCTGTCTATCATTATGAAAAATGTATTGAAAATAATATCGTTTTTCATATATGTGCTTTTAAATCAGCTCCGTATTCAGAAGCTGTTTAAAAAACAGACATATAAGTTATTGATTTACTATTTTTTTATGAATTCTACACATAAATATGCAGTGAATTTAATTTACTCAGAAAATAAATCCCAACTAGTTGATTTTTAAAAGCAAGTCGAACTTTATGTAAGCAAAGGATAGTAAGAAACATACTACTACTTATATACAGGTTTACATACAAATTTCATTGTATTTTCCAAATACTGGATATGTTTAACGGGTTTTAAATACTTTTAAATGTTATCTAAAAGATTTCATTCATTATTATCTAAAATAAAAATGTTATTGAAAACCCATTTTTGACCACATATTTCCGATTTCTCCCACTGTGCGTCGGTTCCGCAGCAATTTCGCCAACGAAGATTACATTTTGTACTTGGAAGTTTTGCGAAATAAATAATTATAATACAAGAAGGAGATATACAAAAATAATACAAAATTACATATGAGATATTTATTAAGAGAACAGCGTTTATTTTATTAATAAGCAACTTTATACTAAAGATTGAAAATATTTGCTGACACAAAGCTGCCCTGTTTCAAATAACATATTTATATTATATTATATTTTAAAGAATATATTATAAAGATATTTTGCATTACACAAACGGAAAAAGCAGGTATATTTATTTCTGTATTGCTTAAATATAAAAATCGCGATACTGCCATTTGTGATAACTATAAACAGCTGTAATGAAAACTGCGACCACATAGTCAGATTCTCATAAAAACAACACGCGACTGTGAATAAATCGAATATCACCTGTTTATGTGTAAACAAATAAACGATATTTCTAATTACAAATGCCGCATGAGCGGCTCGCACTTTGCTCCCACGCGCGCGCGCAATACAATTTTCCATGACGCACTCGACAAAATTAATATTGCACGTCCAAATATATCAGGCAAACACACTATACACTTACACGTACGTGTACTCCCACACATACTAAAAAATATTATTTACACAACATATACGCGCACGCATCATTTCCGCAAACATAAAGCACGCGCGCGTATACTCTCTCAGCGGTCATTTTCCGACTTTATTATCAGCACGTTTGTGAAATATGAGTAATTTGGTTCGTACGCACTTACGCATTTACGCGCATTGTCAACGCGCGCCTGCGGAAACTGTTGCGCTTGATTATTTCGCGCTTCCGGCCGCCCTCATAAAGTTCATTACCACTTCGAACGGCGCGCCGGGCACGAAGCCCCGAAACATATGAGGCACCATACTTTCGACTCGCTGCCTTGCCTCGGGACCACTTTTGCCAGCTGTTAAACAAGTTTCCTAATTGGACGCGCGGACTCGACACACGTATACGCACGCGGCACTGGATTTTAGCAAGTTAATCTAGCGTAATAATCCCCGACGCATTTTTTCCTCTCCTCACCTCCTATGCAGGGCTGTTATTTGCGCAATGTTGCATTATTGTGTTATATATTGGGTCGTCCGGAAAATTCGTGCCGATTTTGAAGGAAAATTCAAAGGCAACATTTTTTTATGTCGATAAATATTTATTGACTTATGTATGCACCGTTTTGTTTCACAACCTTTGTCCATCTTTCACGCAACTGGAAGATTCCATTCTCCCAGAACTTCTTAGGTTTCTCGGCGAAAAACTCCTCAAGGTGGTTTTTTATGTCGATCAAAGAGTTGAAGTTCTTGCCGCTAAGAGAATTTTGCAAAGACCTAAATAAGTGAAAGTCTGAAGGTGCAATGTCTGGTGAATACGGTGGGTGAGGTAGCACATCCCAGCCAAACTCCAACAATTTTTGTCGGATAGTCAAAGAAACATGAGGTCTGGCATTGTCCTGATGGAACACGACGCCCTTCCTATTAGCTAATTCTGGACGTTTTTCCTGAATCGCTGTCTTTAATTCGTCCAGTTGCGAGCAGTACTTATCTGCATTTATCGTTTGGTTGTGTGGTAGGAGCTCATAATATAGGATTCCTTTCCAATCCCACCAGACACAGAGCATGACTTTTTTTGGATGAAGGCCGGCTTTCGGAGTGGTTAATGCTGGTTCATTTCGCTTACCCCAGGATCTTTTTCGTTCTACATTGTTGTAAATGATCCATTTTTCGTCACCCGTCACTAATTGCTTCAAAAATGGTACGTTTTCGTTGCGCTTGTACAGCGAGTCGCAGATGGAAATGCGATCCATTAAATTTTTTCGGCCAAATTATGCGGAACCCATACATCATAGCGACTTACGTAACCAAGCTTCACTACATGATCGTGGACAGTTGTTTTCGAAATTTTCAGTATCTCTGCTAATTCACGTGTCGTGTAGCGCGGGTTATTCTCGATCAGTGTCTTGATTTGGTCATCATCAGTAGTAGAGGGTCTGCCCGAGCGTTCTTGGTCTTTAAGGTTAAAATCACCAGCTCTAAACTTAGCGAACCACTTACGTACGGTTCTTTCAGCTAAAGCGCCTTCTCCGTAAACAGAACATATCGAATTTGTTGCTTGTGAGGCATTTTTGCCTTTCCGGTAATAGAAAAGCATCAAGTGTCTAAAATGTTCTTTGTTTTCTTCCATCTTCAAAAGAGTACAAAACTGACACGAATCAATTTATCTGAAACAACTTTTTTCCTAAAGATGCGTTGAAATGTCACCTTTAAGCATATGTATATAAATCGTATGTTTTCAGTAACATTGATATATTCAGACATGTTCCAACGCCATCTATTAAAAATCGGCACGAACTTTCCGGACGACCCAATATAATATTATGTTACATTTTATAGAGTTATACATTATAAGTATAATTTATTATTGTATATTATATAATAATTATCGTCATACATTAAATATTTAAGGTCCATATTATATTGTACATACAGACACACGATATTATTATACGGTATACGCATTTTCTCTGTGACACGATATCAGGGATATCAGTCAGATATCGCCGAGAGAAGCGTTCTTTGGCGACGCGGAGATAAATCGCGTTGTTTACAATTGTTACGACTGCAGGGAATAACGATAAAACATTTATGGACCGTTTTTAAAATCAAATATATCTATATACGTATCGTTCGATGTTCTCCCTTTTGCCATGACACTCAGAGATACGATACGCCGGGATTTTACGACGCGTTCTACATTTTTGCGCGGCTTATACGGTTTACGCTGCACTTAGAGGATCATGTTTTAGGACACGATAAATCAACGTGATGCTCTACGTTACTGCGAAATTACTGTCGAACCATATTTTGTTTTGTTATCCATTCATAAGTGCGTTTGCATTTTATTGTTTTCCACGCAACGAAAAGCCTCTCCAGCCTCGCAAGTAAATCATACGACAGACGTACGAAACGGCGCCGAAAGTTCTGCAGAACTTACAATTAAATAAGAGATCTCGGCAAGTTCAACAGATTTAGTCGGACAATTTGAATTTGACTCGCTTGCAGCGGTGCAGCGGATCGTTCTGGAGTAAAAGATATTCGAAATCGTATTACTTGATGTATCATCTGCCAACCTCAGTCATCCTGAAATAAAATGAGCTTGATGAATATTAATTAATCGAGATTACGACGCGAGGTTCCCTATTTAAAGGGCTCGAGAAGATGGCGCGCACCTCGCGGGACGAAAAGGGTCTCGTCTTATTCCCCTGATTATCGCGCCTCTGTGTTTAAGGGAACGCACGCGGCTCATCCTGCCATCCTCAATTATTCAGGGTACAATAACACAACTTTATTAGCTTGCGGCGCAACACGAGCCGCGACGCTCGCATACAATTTCGCGAAATTTATTCAGCCTCCCTTCGTTCCTTCGCACATACGCACGCTACATTATCCGGGGATGAAGAAGAACGGCGTTAATTAATCGTATCTCAATTCTTGTTTGACGCATCACTCGTTACCTAGTCACCGTGCCATTACCGTTTGTTCATTAGGAACACATTAGAAACACGTGCGCGGCCAGATGTCGGTTCCTTCGACTTGCAAATTGCCTGTCGGCCGGCGGAACTTCCCTTTGTACACCACTGTTTGAACTATTTTTCAGCGAGCGTTTCGCGCGGCGGCTCGCGCTCCCCCGGGATATAATGGGATGTTAACGGTCGCGAAACCGCTTTCAACAGCTGAATTTGAACTTCCCTTAACTCAGGATAGAGAGGCAGAGGCTTATAGGAAACGAATACCGTCGGCCACGTGCGTAGCTGGCTCGGGGTGGAAACGATCTGCGACGGGGATTCGCGCGTCTCTTTAAGCCACCTCGATGATTCGAATTCTCGAGGAACTCTCTCTCTCTCTCTCTTTCTTTCTCTCTTTTTCGTCTCTGTACATGCGTGGACCTGAAAACTGAAAGCGCGAGGTTCCTTGAAACGGAAGGGTTCTTCTTCTCGGTGCGACTGCGGAAGACAGAGGTCGTTAGTTTTTTTCTTTGTCTTGCAATTTCCTCCCCCATTTCTGCGAGTAACGTGAGGAGGCTCGAGATAATTGAGAATTCCTTTATAGCTCGATATTTCGTCCGTAGGTCCACAAATATTCCACTTCGCAATATGAACAAACGCTCATTAGAAATAAAATTAACTCTAGCAAAGAAAACAATTATAAATGTGCCTACTTATCATAATGTTATTAATAATGAAGTTTTCCGTAAAATAATATATAGCGTCGAGAAGCATTCACATAGTACATTCGCACAATTGATATTCTATACATGTATCTTATACTAATACTTATACAATTAGTTTTTAATTACTTAGATTAATAGATACTTAGATAATTACTTAGATTATATGTTTCGCGTGTATTACAACATAACGGAAATTAATGTGCTTGAGATACTTTTGCGCCAGCTTGGCTGGATCAAGCTTTCTCTTCCGTCTCTCCGCCATCCATCCAAATCTCTCCGTTCCTGTTCCGGAAGTTGCGGCTAAGGGCGAATCATGTGTACATCGGAGAAGGGATACAGTTGCACACGAATTTCACTGTCGGCCTTATTATTATTTCACCTACATCTAGCATCAGGTGCTAGCGGTTACGGTAGTGTGCATCCAGGGAATTCGCGCCGTTCCGGCTTGTACAAATTTGCACTTTGATCGAGAATACGTGTCCTTGCGCAACGAGACGTCATCAAGCGGGCTGCACGCCGAATAATTACATCGATGGAGACCCCGGCTCGTGTCCCGTCGAATGAAACGTTCCGGAACGGAAGCTCGCGCTCGCGCGCGCGTAATTTCAGTCGACGTGTCGTTTTAACTACCCGTCATGTCGTTCGAATAATATAGTTTAACGTACGGTAAAGATTAACAACATAATGGACGCGCCGCCAATCTCGAGCGCAGTCGGAATCCCAAAAAGCCGAAATCGCGCGGCTGATGTGACGTGATTTAGAATACTGACGCTTCCATCATGACGTCCAGGCGAATTAATCTGAAAATTTTCGTTTTCAAGGTACTCGATTTAAAATTGAAAATAATGGAAAAACGTTTTAATGAAAAATATGGAAGTATGAAAAGATATAAAAAGAGTTCCCACATAATTAATTAGATTACTACTAATAATAGTAGTCTTATAATAACAGTCAACGCATCTATATGATTCATGTCAATTTATCTTGTTCTCAGTAAAATATATTTGATCTATTTTTAAATGATCTATTTTAAATCAGAATACTTACAAGCCACGAGATCGATAAAATAAAATTCTCAATCGATTTTTGAAAAATAAACTTTTCCCTTCGACGAGCACCAAGAGTTCACGGCGAATAACGCTGCTCGCATTTATCTGCGCGCGTACGGGGAGGAAGGTACAGTTAACAGGTGTCTGAATTATCGCGAATTCACCCCTATGATCACAACGAGAGAGAAAGAGAAAGAGAGAGAGGGAGAGAGAGAGAGAGCCGTGAGAGCGCTCGTCTCGCTCTTTCCGTGGCTTTGAGCCGCGCGGTGGCGGATAAATTTTTCATCCGGCGAACTTTCAAGAGTCGCGTACGTATTTCCCGTGGGAGTCCCCTTGGTCCCTTTTACGGGTGAGCCTACCCGTCGCACGATATAACAATATGGCTCTAATATGATACCTTATACTCGCGTTTAAGACCCCGATAATAGGGCGCTGCCGGCATTGTCCCATTCACGAGAGATTTAACATAATATTTGCCATTGAAGTCCTACTCGGTGCTATTCAATGCGCCGTCAGAAATTGCCCCCGTCCCGAACACTGTTGTGCTTCCACCTTCGCTGCTCCGCCTACATCCCCCGGTATCATCCCCCCCTGGCTCGTTCCCTCTTACCGCCGCGTTCTCCTTTCTCGACAGCCGGCTCCAAGTTTCGCTATTAGAACGCTGCCTTCTGCGGAGAGTATCTTACGTAAATGCCGCTCGTGATGGCGCGCCTTTGAAATACCGGCGAGTTACGCTCGGCGGGGTATATAATCTGCGCAAGAGGGTTGGAGGACGAGAGAGCGAGAGAGCGAGGGCAAGAGAGAAAGAGAGAGAGACAAAGGCGAAAACGTAAACCTATGCGACGGACTGCGTCGGAATGCGCCGCAATGCTAAATGGAATCGTCGTCAAGCCGAGCGGATGAGCAGACAATAAGTCGAAACGTTTGAAGAAGGCTGTAATGACGGCGAGGGGACCCGCGATCTCGCGAAGTAATAATCCAGGGGGTGCAGCCGCGCGCAGGTTCCCCCAACCCGCCCCGAAACTCCCTTGAATTATCGGTTTTTGCATCGCCGAAATTCATCTCGTCTCCTTAATGGAGATTTCGTTGGAATATCGCGCTCCCACGCTCGGCGGAGGAGAATATTGTTAAGCTTTCGCAATCTCGCAATTAGTTGGGAGGCAAAATTGCTGTCTGTCCACGCTCCCGCTTTGCTCTTTACGTAATCTTTAGCTGCTTTTAACTTGGCAGCTCTTCATCCCGGTGTAACCGGCATTTTTAATCAGAAAATAAAGTAACTTCGTTAAAATCGACATTTCATTGTTCCGCCGACCTTCTTCAACGTAAAGCCGGAGGATTCTAAGCAGCGCTCGCGCTTTTGCTCCCTTTATTCCTGAAATTGTGACCTATCGCGTTAGATAACTTACTTATTGTCTATCGCAAGAAGAAGAAGAGTAGGAAGAGGAAACAGAACGATGAAAAGCAGCACGACTAAGTTAATATGCGAACATGCATCTACGAAAGGCGACCTTTCAAAGTACGGCTTTTCTTGGAAAACGAGAACTTAAGATACGCATACAAACACCGTCGAAAGTTTCAGGCTATCGAAGCTATCGCATAGTCGCAAATTCTCTGACGTGTATCACACACAGGCACGAATATCCCAGGACTTAATTAGCTTCGAGCTTACGTTTTCGTGAGTTTTGCGTAAGTTTTGCTTCGGCGAGTGCTGTCAGCTCCGCATCAGTGGTCTCCCAATAATCACGCATCGCGCGTTCGGATGATCGCGAATACTCTCACAGTCTTACAAAAGACGAGCACACGTCGATATTCGCGAAAACGTCAACGCGGGCAAACGAGTTCCTCGTTCTACCGGTCATTCTCATTGTCGCGGCCGAAAGTTTTCCGAACGGCTTCATTTTCCTCGAGAAACAGACTTAACCCACTTTCCATTCATCCGGCGATTATCTCAGCTGCGAGCGTCACGAAAGGCCGGGAGGCAGAGAAAGCAGAAGCCATCCCCGCAAATCGTCCTCGACGTCTTCGTACTCGATCGCGTGCTGCGCTCGCGGCTGAATAGCGTGTCGCGATTCGCAATCGATCGATCGAGCAAATGGACAAGGAAAACCATTTCGCGGATTCTTAACGGGATGAAGTGGGCGGGTCTGTGGAGGGAGAGCAATCGACCCGCGGAGTTTCCGCAGCATCTTTCTTCCGAGCCCTTGCGACAATCCCCGACAACGTTATCCGCGAGCAAAGAAGCTTTCCGCACTGCAGTTGCGCGCGCGCGCGCGTTGCAGATTGCATCACGATTGATATCGCACGGCTGCAGCAAGATGTGATAACGCGCTTGTTTCCGCAGCGGCGTTAGTACGAGTTTCGCGAACGGTATCGCGCGTGAAATTCGGAATGGGAGACGCAGTGCACGCACGATGGATCCTATTTATCGCGCATCCGGAATTGTCCGTGACGTGTGTCTTTCTCTGTTACCGCGAGCTGGAAAAGCTATGTAAAATTGAAGTATCATTCTTTCGTTCTTTCGAGGTTTCCAAATGTTTACACTACAGTTTTGGAAATGTTATATTATACAGTTAAATTGTTCTCTTTGTTACTAATTTTTAAAAGATCAATGGAGAGAAATAATATTTTCTTTGTATAATATAAGGAAGAATATAATTATAATTACGTCATATAAGAATAATAAATAAAGAAGTAAATTGTCGCCTTATTTATTATCTTAGTGATATATTTGTAGTTCCTTATAATTACAATATAGTTATGATAAAGTGCCAATCCTCGAAGAAGATGTTTGAAATGCAGCGCATTCGATATCATATTCTGCGGTTTAATCGGCGGCTTTCTCGTCCTCTCATTCTTGAGAGCGGAGGAGCCGTTTTCGCGCGGCGAGTGTACTCTTTCGCCGCCAATGCTAATCCAGTACGTAGCGGGTTGATAAATGTGCAATTAAAAATTCGGCACTTGCTGATTCCTTGACGTCGAGGAGTTCACCGCTGGCGAACGCCACCGCCGCGCGAAAACGCCTCGAGCTGGTCGAGCATTCTCACGGATTTCCTCTCGGGACTTTATAACGCTCGCTTCCTCTCTCTTTGGCTCAAGTATCTATTCCGTACATTTCTCCGCTTGAAGCTGTAAATGAAATAGTGATCAGGCGTCGGGTTCGTATGTTCAGCCTGCCACGTCCGATAAGAAGGAATAAAGTTCTCAGATACCGCTCCGTCTGCAGCAAAATACATCATCCAATTAAGTCACATTAACGAGGTGACTCATTAAACAAACTGCTTATATTCTGCCTGAGAAATGTGATACTTCTGGTAGTGCTATTACTTAAGTTAGTTTCATTATCAATCTGCGCACAACACATTTGTAAATTATTTAGAAACGATGTCGTTTAAATTGTCTGATGCTGCATGATACTGAAACGATGAAGCGGTAATTTCATCGTTAAAAAAATGTAACTATAACTATAAGTATAGAAATATGGAATAACTATAAAATATATAATATAATAATAAACTTTATAGTTACTTATTATCGACTATATTGTTAAGTTAATTATATGCTTATTATATGCTTATTATCTTTATAGTTGTTGGATTTTTCAAAAATAAAAGACATTTGTTTCTTCACACACGTTTCCGACGTAAGACCATATTGTCTTGCATATATACAGTCGGTTATAATTACGGTGCGTCACAGTTAATCTTGATTAAGCGAATTAACGTTCGCGTTATCGATGATGGGACTCGGACCTCAGGCAAAGGTAATATATCGCCCGGCGGGAATGCAAAGTGCATGAACACGGTGCATCCGTGCGGCTCACGAAATGCCACGTTGCCTCGCCGGGTTCATCCGTTAAACAAATTGCCCTATCTCATTGGCGGAACTCGGATAATTGCCGCTTCTCAGCACTTTGGCACAATGACGAACTCGACGATAGTTGAATTACTCGTACGTAGTAATGGTTCTACTGCGCGTACACGCAGTGCCATGAGAAGATGCGCCTGATCGCGTATTACGTATATCACGTCGAGCTTGCAAAAGATAAGGAATCGATCGAGTAACTTGAAGATTTATTGTTATAGTAATCATTTTAATTCTGTAACGTCCATTTTTAGCATTTGAATTTGGTTTTGAAGTGTAATTTTATGATATTATAACTTTATCAAATTATATGGTCATAGTCATAGTCATCAAGTAGATCCTAAAAGCAAACCTATAATACTTTCATAAATATAATTTTGTAATATCATTAATTAACTCTCTCTCTCTCTTCATAATTTAAAATATTTCTCTATATTATTATCTAATATATTATATCTATTATAATTATTTATATGTATGTATATATTCTTTTTAGTACTAATACTTTACTCAAAGTAGAAAATCATGAGACTAAAGAAAGATTAAAACCGTACATGCAGCCAGTTGTAGGAAATTGTGTTTTCGGAGAGAGCAGAGCTTTTATTTTGCCGTTTACTTGCATTCCGCATAAAAGATTTCCGAATAAAGGGAATGCATATTGCATTTAGCTGCGTGATATGAAAAGTGGGTGATATATTTATTCATTTCAGATATACGTGCCTTCCCGCGCGATTTACATTGCTGCGCGCAACGAGAATATGCGCGTATAACATAACGTATGACATTATTGTCGCTACCCTTTTGTTCTGCTATTTTTGTGCTCGGCATAGTCGACAAAAAAAGAAACATAAAAATATTAACATCACTCTGCGTTTACAATTTGAGCTTATAAATTCGTTCAAATTCTTCATTATCCACGCAGACTCGTCGCGCCAGCGGTAAGGATTGAAAAATTGCAATAAAAAGATACATTAGTACTTTGTACATATATTTCGCTGCATTATGCAACAATCGAGTTTAAGAGCTGCCTGCGTCCACGGGGAAGCTTTAAACAGCTCTAATCCCAGAGAACCATAATGTAAAATAAAATCATAAGTAATGTCATCCCGTGATGTAAGCCCAGCAACATAAAAATTTCAATTTATGCCTTGTCAGCTTCACCATCAAACGTTAATTCCGCGCGATATTTACATACCAATAAATATTATAAGTTAAAATTTTAAATACAGACGATAAAAGCGAAATACACATTTCTTTTATGAAAATTTGCAGTTGACAAAAAATGAGAGAAATAATCTCAGGGATCGCGGTCGGGAATTAAGCCAGATGATGTAATGCCGTGTTTAGCGTTACTTGGCGAACGGAAACACTCCGGAATAAGAGCGACTCTCCGGCGAATGTAGTCCGCTCGCAGCTCGTCTAATAACCGACGCTGAATGCGATTGCGAGCCGGATCGCCGCGGGCGAGTTCTTTTTATGCGGGCGACCAATTTATTGTGAGAGACCGTCTTTATGCGGCGGAATTCTTCCAAGAGGGGGCGAGGGAGATTCTGCCATTGAGACAACCGCGGCAATGTCCAATTTGTCGGAGCATTTTGCCTCGAGTTCAGCCCCGAATACGTGACCGCCGATATTCTCGACGCGC
This sequence comes from Ooceraea biroi, assembly GCF_003672135.1. Lineage (NCBI taxonomy): Eukaryota > Metazoa > Arthropoda > Insecta > Hymenoptera > Formicidae > Ooceraea > Ooceraea biroi. The sequence goes on from NC_039512.1 coordinate 3,158,828, forward strand.
GCCCACTAATGAGGACAATTACTCGCGTACGGCGAGAAAAGTGGGCTGGAAAAAATTGATAATAAACCCGGTGACCGAGCGTTCTTGCAAAGCTCGTCGGTTACTCCGCGATAGAGCTGGCTGACCTACTGTCCACGTGCCCGTTGTGCCGCCATCGAACACGTTAACACCCTTTCGTTCCCATTGCAGTCCTATGACTACGTACTTATTATATCAATTGCATTTATTTCATTTTTACTTTATTTATTTTATTTATCTAGTTTAGACATTTATTTGTATTTTACCTTTTCTTCGAAATATTTTGTTTCTGAATCGTTTATTCATTATGCAATATACAAACAGATATTTTTGTATTTTTTTGCTAATTCAAGAATAAAGGGTGGAAGAATGCATTCTCGTTGATCGTTACGCTTGTTCCTCTTGAAAGCTCTCTTCTTGGAGAATGACGCTGTCGTATTGATTAGTTGATACTGTGCGTCACGCTATTAAGCTATTTTCCAGAGGGTAACAAAGACGCGCAGTTTTATTAGGCAAGATTACAAAGCTCGCGACTTCAACTAGTTCAATTTAAACTTAAATTAGCATGGAAGGAAAAGAAGCGGAAGATTTTATTAATGAAACGCTTTTATACTTGCGTCTCGCGTTCCGTAGAAGCTCACGAGGTCACAGAGTCAATTTGAAGTGCCAAGTTGAAATCCTTGCAGGCAATTTCGCGAGAATGCGGCATATGCCTCAAGCGGCATATGCTAACAACCCTTTTACGCTAAATCATCCTGGCTTTTTAACGCGGTGAAATCCGACTCGATAATCTTCGGATCTGCGTGATCGATGACACGCGGAGCTACTTAGATGACACGTGGAGATCCTCCCTTTCCCTCGCCCTCTTTCTTCTTCTCTCTTTTCGTTTTATTTGCTTCTTTATTTATTTCTTTGTGCATTTGCGATCGAATTTTTTATTTTTCCTTTTCTTTTTCATTATTTCTTTGTAAATTTCAAAAGACATTCTGTGTTAATATTTTATTACATTTTGCGCTTGAGGGGAGGCATCTCAGAGCGCATAATAAATGATGCTTTTTCTCTCTCTCTCTCTCTCCCTCTCTCTCTTTCTCTCATCCTTCCTCTTGCGAGGAATTGAATGAAATTGAGGAAGCAAAGAGTGACATTAAGAATGGCTGCACGCGCGACAATAAATATTCGCGCAGAGCGAACTCGAAAATCGTTCGTGACACGAGGGTGCACGAGGACGCAGCAAGCGGAGAGCGGACGGTGCACAGACAGGAATTTGTCTCGGTGCTCGTAAAATATTGTACGATACGACTCGGCCGTGAAGCTTGTCGAATTCCCGCAATTTCTCTTTCGAATCCGCGAGTAATGGCGAAAGTGCCACGGCGTTGGTTGCGGCCCGGCAAATCCCGCATGCGAGTTACGGTTTTCGTCCGAATTGGGCCATCCTGCGGTCGTGGGCGCTTATACTAACGCCCGAAGCCATTATCGGAGATTGCATAATTCGGGGAATTGAACAATCATTTCGGTCGTCCGATATTTTAACGGCGCCCTTACGCGAAGGGCCTCGCGCTGCTAGTACCTTCCCGCGTCACGATCCACGCACACACGTACATTGTTTTCTCTCTCCGTCGCTGCATCTGTGTTCAGATTACATAAATTTAATTTGTATTGAATTTAACTTGTATAGAATTCGTATTTATTCGATTCACATTGAACTTATCTTTTATTGACGTACATTTATGTTATCACATTTGTCAACTTTCATTTAATTCGATTTATGTTTAATTAACGAGTATTTAATTGAATTCTATGTTTAAGGTAATGTGTATGTGTATGTGTGTGTATAAGTTATCAGAAATTGTAATTTTGTTGCGATACATGTAGCAATATCAATCATTTTATCTTTGCTTAATTTTAATTGCGATTGTTAGATTTTGGTTATCATATTTAATTCCGTTATTTATAATTACTCTTTCAATTACTTTAATTGTTCGATTGTTAGATTTCGGTTATTATATTTAATTCCGTTGTTTATAATTACTCTTTCTACTGCTGTTATTACGTTGTACATATTTAATCTTCCGCAATCTTCCGATCTGTTGTTAAATTAAGTATATCAGAATTGCTTGCTGCATTTAATTTATTTAATTAATTAAGCATAGCCTTCGTCGTGATTTGCAATCACGCCGGTTGCTGTATCGATTACTGCATAATGGCGGCAAGCAATCGCTACCGCACTATTCTACGACAGCGACGAATACGTATCTCTCTTAAAGCTGAAGAAAGAAAGAAAATATCTCTCAGTCGATCTCAAGAAAATTGTTCTTCGATCGCAATCTCAGATGAATGTGTCAAGCAAATGTGCGCAAGTCCTCTTTATATTGAAATATACCATAACGTTTGCAGTTCTCAACAAAGTGAGCAAGAAGAAAGGTTTTCTAAAAACAAATTCTGAACTTGCTGCTGAAATCGCGCGACGTGCGTCATTGTGCCGCGATTTTTATTTATTCATTTATCAGCGCTGCATCTTGATTACATCGCTCACGGATCCTGTTGCGTTTACGCGTGCTTTTTCTTGTTTGTCGAGGAATTGCACGAGGGGATGCAGCCGAAATATTTGAATACATCGGGCAATATTCGGCGAAAACGAATTTTTCGGGTTAACAAGACCAATTTCCGCAGGAATAAAAAAAACCTGGGAATAAACGAGTGGCACGGGGTGATGGTTGCCGCGGCACGTCGGGGAACAGCCGATCTGTGAAAACTACTTTATTACGATTCGCTCGTGGCCGCGCGATGCGGGAATCTCGCGTGTGCGAATAAATTGATTCTCGCTTCGAATATCGCATGTTCCGGTGACTCGCGCGTAATCAGTGACGTCCGGTTTTCTCGGATTGCGCCGTAACATTGCCGGAACACCCCGGAACACCTCATCGAGCGACGAGTAATCAGTTCTAACTCGTTCGGCATGTACGAACTGGTTGTATTTCCACCCCTGTTGGCTAATCTGCTCTACGATCCTCGCTTCATAACCGGCGCGGATCGCGACGCGAAAGCGATTTTCTACCGCGAGTTTAATCCGCAATTTGTGCTTTCCCGTTGCTGCGGCATAAAGTTACCTTTTTATCGTATTTTTGACCATGCTTTTATTATTCGCAACCAGACGCTTGGCGAGATGATAAAACGCGCTCGTTCCGCCCGCCGCTTCCTTGCGTATCTCGCGAAAATAGTTCCCCGACCGACACTTTTAGCTTGGAGTTACTGATAACGCTGTATTACGCAAAACGACTTGCGCGTTGGACTTGATTTGTCTATGTTGCCCGTATTGGAGAGACGTGCTTTAAAGAAAAGCATTTTGATAAAAACAAATAGGCTCATTGAATATGCTGCTACAGATGCTTCCATAAATTTCCTTCAGCCGTAATTAGCGAGAATAATGAAACTTGATTGGGCAATTTCCCGTAAATACCGTAATAAATGACGCTGTTATCTTTTCTAGCAGCGTCAACATAATTACGCCTTTCATGCTTGCTGATTCTAATGAAGCTTCGCGTCACGATCAATTTGATTAATATCCAAATTATTTCGATTTAGCGCAGAGAAATTAATGCTCCGTCAACTTTAATGCGCTCTCTCGTTTCGATCTCCGCCTTAATCGACGAGTAAATCTGTCATATTTCGAAGAGGTATCATAACCGCGCCAAATTTAAACACGTAATTGACTCATCCATAATGGGATGAAAATGTGGAGAGTACGCTATTCGAAATATATTCATGATTAATTTTCATTCGAAGTTATAATGATACGTCGGCGTAACGACATTTCCCAAGATATCGCATAGCCGTGTGACATTAATATTTAGCCGTAATCGATACAGAGCACGCGAATTCGTCCAACGTTACCAAAGATGAAATTCACTTTTTACGCTTTTTTAGCGTAGGTGCTTAAAATTCCCAAGTTACATAAAAAACACATCGCTCGTGTGATGTTAGACGGTCCGGTCTGCATAAATATTTATTTCCCCGATCTTCCTTCATGCGAGATTTACATTTATAGGATTTATTTATCGAATCATATTTATTTATAAAACACGCATATTCACTCGCGCATTCCGCAGCGTTCCTCCGCTGCTCTCGATTAATCGAAAACTTCCGACGCTTTCGATGCTCTCTCAAGCAACTCGAATCGTTGGATCTCTATCCCTTCGCCGATCACCGATCCACCAATCGCCGATCCCGTGGACCAAGGATTGCGGGAGCAGGATTTAACGCAACTTCCGCGATTTGCGCAATCGAGTTAACGCTAAACGGAATTTTGCAATGCGTCAGATCCCGAGCTGGCCTCGTGATACCGCCGAGAGCGGCCCGGGGGAGAAGGGTTGTTCCATTGGGTGGCTGCGAGTTCCGAGTTGCTGCCGGCTGTTAATTACTATACGGGCACAAGGAACCGCAGAGACAATCTTGCGAGTCTCGTAATGTAACGCGCGCGCGAGTTTCCGGCGAAACGTATGCGCACGCGCGTTTATATGTATCGCCGGATCTGCGCGAGGAGGAATGGAGTGAACGAGCGGGATGATGGCGTAACGAGCTTTGACGACGCCGGACGGGATTACAAATCCTCTTTGCATTAGAGAGAGATAGAAAGAGGGGTGGGGACAGGAGAGGCACGATTTCATAAAGTAGCGAGGCCTGGCCGGGTCTCTCGCGCGTACGTTAACATTATTCACCGTGGTACACAACATCGGAATACATAATTCTAGCGGTCCACCGTACGTCAATTAGCCGCTTTGATCTTTTGAGGTTTCCGGCTCGCGCGCTAAAAATCGCGCAATCGATGCGATTAATGGTCCTTCGGATGTCACAATGTATGTTAGTTGCCTTTCGGATCTCGGTGCTCAATGATCATTCAAGTGTTAGGAGAACCGTTTTGTAACGTTTCAACCATAACATCGTAATTTATTAGTTTTAGGGGTATATTCTATAAAAATGTTCTATTAAGCTACGAAGCACTGTGAAGCAAGAGAGAAAGAGCGACGAGCGAAAAGAAGAAAGAGTTAAAGAATAAAAGAGCTACAGAGCTTATAGAACAAAACGTTTTTTAAAGAATACAGGGTTTAGTCTTTTTTTCCAAAAACTTTTGCTAAGAATAATTTAATCAACGTATCATGTCATGTTTCAAGAACTTGAATACCAACGCTTCGAGACACTGCAAAGGGAATATATTTTAGTTTCAAATAATCTTTCCAGAGCAATGAAAGGGAGATTGAGACTCACGCATATATTTAATAATTGTTTAAAAGTAAAAACTTTCTTCAAACGCATTGTACAATTGACATTATCGCCATCTTCTCGGTGCTTCAGGTGCCTTGTCTCAGGCAGAGAGTATCAAATCACGTCTAGGATCGTTCCTTCTTTTCTTGAAATCCTTACGACCGTTCACCGCAACAGCCATTACGCTGGTTCACCTGGTGCGCACGGCGGCTTAAAAATTAATCATCCACAAACTACGCCACCGTTACTTTCTCCGTTACAAAGCAAAATGAACGTGAAGTTTGCACGAAGTACGAAAGCTCGCGGGAAATGATTTCGAGCAGGAGAGGCTCTCTCTTTCTCTCTCCATTCCGCTTTAACCGTCTCGCTACTAGCTCACGCTGCACCATTCTTGCCCGACACGTCTCGAGTACGACGAGCGTACTCCTTCTTCCTTTTCGCAGTCGCACGGATAAGTCGTCGCTAATGGTTAATGCTTATCGCTGTTGCGCGCAGCTGAGCCTCAAACTTGTCCGCTCGGGAGAATGGAATCAATCGATCCCGTACACGCGCGGAGACTTCCGGCTACTCCCGTGGGAATGCGAGCTGTTATCCATCCAGCAGTCGCATCTCCGGAACTCTCTTCAGCGAATCGACTAACACGGGCCCTGCTCGGGGACCAGGTGAGAAAAGATCGGCGGAAACCACTTCCGTGCGAGCCGACCTCGAACCACCGAAGCGTTAGTGAATTTCTAATGGCGCTGGGTTCCTGCGGGGGCACCGAGTTGCAATAGTCGGTCTTTTCTTATTTAACGAACAGCACGTAGGAATTGGAGATTTGGGACGGCTGTATCAAGAATGCATCGTTGTTTATGGCATCGCTAACGTTGCCAGACCGAATGTCTGAACGCAGATAAAATGTTGAGAATAAAAAAGGTGGAGGTATTCTTTTTTCGAGTACAGTTAAATCCTCGAATTTTGGTTTACGTTTCGCGCGTTTAGTAATGATGTGTGACAATCGCCGAGTTGTAATCTCGAATTTTTCCCCGACATGATGTAAATGTTAAAATATTATAATAAGCAAAACTGCTGAGCTATTAACGTTAATAGCTCGTACGAAGTCGTGTTGTTGCAAAAATCGTCGCGGTTAACGAAAGCAGGAGACAATCAGAATTATTCCGCCACGCTAATAACGCGCGATTAAATACCAGACCGCTACTGTCCGCTTCTCGAACGCTGCTCGACGCAGCTATTAAAACGAGTAACGCAACCATGAGGATTAAGGTTTTATTCCGCATTGCGTGTTACGTCAGGAGCTGACATTTAAAAGCCACGAAGAGCCAATGGAGATTAACTCTCGAAGTCGTACTCCCGTAGCTTTACATCACACACGCTATACAGTCCGCGGCGTCCTGAAAAATTCAACGCGTCCGAAGGCTCGCTGCCCTTCGAGGGGCAGTGCGATTTTCAGCTGACGAGAGATCTACGACGCACTTACACTGTCGATCTCGCTCCGACTCGAACTCGAACGATTCGAGAGTTTCGCCGGCAGCATCAAAATCATTAGACTTCACCGGGTGGGAGAGAGGGAGTGTCGGGGAATCTACCCTCGTCGCGACCTACGCACGTAATGTTCCTCCGGGAACGGCGCTCTCTCGGTCGAGCTTGCAATTCGAGCGTAATCCCTCTCGCGCGCGCCGGATCCACTTTGTCGTGTCGCAACGAGATGAGGCGGAAGACGCGCTCCCATGTCGATTTATCCCGCAAATATGAGTCCGTCCGAAAGAGGGACCATCCCCACGGACGGAGGGATGGACGGAGTCGATATCGATATACGGGATCCGCATCGACCTGCCACTGCGTCGACGTACTACTACGTGTGTACGCGCATAGGTCGTCGCCTGGGATGCGGTACGGCGAGGCTCTGCGAGGGTATTCGAGGGTGACGAGAGGGTGAATGCATCTCGTGCAATACGCGCGTTCAAGAGGAGGCGATACCCACCCACGTACGTAGGTACGTAGGTACGTACGTACGTACGTATCTACGCCCGGCCAATTTGCGAGTCAAATGGAATTGGCCGTCGCCCGACCGGAGAGTCCGGCGGGTTTGTTTGCCGGACGTTGAACGTGACTGTTCTGTGGACTTGGGACGACAGCGATATATAACGCCAGGAGGATTAAAGCCCATTAGACACGTACGTAGCCGGCACCGTTACCGGCGTTACCGGCGCCGTCCGCCGCGTAAGCGGGCTCCAAGTCGCCGTGCTCACGGTAATAAAGCCAACCATGTAAATGAATAACGGAACGGCAATCCGGGATTGTTGTTTGTCCCTCCTACCCACCCGCCTCCGCGCCTTCCTGACCTTTCGATCGAATTTTTGGACCAGTTAACGATGCGATGTATGTGTTAATTAATACAATGTACAGCGAAAGGGCAGATACGCTCTGAATGAAAAAAAGGATATTAAAATGCCACGGTGCAGTGATACATCCCTCGCAGCGGAAAACAATATACTGTTCCATTTAATCCCACGAGACTGACGAGCACTCGCGCGAGTTGATCGGCTGAAATTTTTTAGAGTATTGTTGCAGTGCGTTACATTGTCAAACACGTGATAGATCGTAAGCTCCCTTTCTCTCCGCGCTTCCTCCCCTCCCCCCGTTATCCTACGTATTTATTGATAGGGATAGAGTGACGTTTATTGATACGGTGACAAGAGAGAAAATATAAATTCGATATATGTCACCGGTGTTTTTTACCCCGCCAGAATACGCTTGCGAGTGCATACGAGTGAGTGGGGAAAGGTTGATTAAAGCATCGGTGTCGATGCGACAAGAATTGATTAGAAGACGCGCGGGGGATAAAAACGCGCGCTCCGGGACGCGTGGCGGTATGCATCCGCGCGCGCGAATTTAATTAAACGGACACCGCGCGCGCGATCAGCGCGCGGAGTCGTTAATTAAACTGCCGCTCGGTAAATCTCAGCGTCGCGCGTTTATGTTTAAACATTTACGGTCACATCGTATCCCCCTAAGCTCGTCCATCGCCGATCCGTTCCCATCGCGCAATCTGTTCGCGGAGTAGGGGTGTCGCGTTTGACGTGCCATTTTTAACTTGCGTCACTGCGCTCCCAGCATTCGTTTCCGCTCGATTATATCCCGGTCCTCCGGTCACCCCTGCCCCCTTCCCAACGGCTCGTCGTTCTATTTCCGTTATGAGGAAACAGAGCCACTTTTCTTGCCGCGGGAAATCCCATGACGGGCAAATGAATTATCCGACCCGATCGACTCTAGAACCGATGAGGGATGAGAGAGGGGGAAGGAGAGAGAAGTAACCATTCTCACGTTTTTTGCTGGCACGTACTTCGTTCATGACCCAGTGAATGTGCCTGCGAGAAAAAATCGCCTTTTCCCTCTTTCTTCGTTTCTTTTTCTCTCTCTCTCTCTATATGTCTGTCTGTCTGTCTGTCTGTTTCTTCTCCGTTCGGCAGCAGCCTTCGTCTGTAAATAAAATGCTTACGTTAACAACAATTGGAAACAACGAACTGAACAGCGAACCATCCACCGAGAAGGTTTCGTAAAATACGGTGGTTTTACGGATCGCTTTCTTTCGTAACGTGAAACTTTGGCTTGCCCTTCGAGGGAGATCGATAAAAGCAAAGAATATGGGAAACGCATTGCGCCGGAGGATAATTATTCTTGCAAATTAAGATCTCGGGTGATTTTCAAAAGAATACAAACAAGGATGATATATAAAATACTTGGGAAAACTGTTGCAGAGAGAGAGAGAGCAAATGACTAAACAATATAAAACTTTCATTAAACAACGGAAAAATAAGGTTTATAATACAAAATAGGTGTACTGCTACTTCCGCAAGGTTTGTAATTATTAATTTACTTGCCAGTGATAACTGCCAGCGATAATTTAGAAATTAATTACTTAATTAAATCCGTGTAATGCTTCCCCGTTTCGCTCATCGCCCAAGTGAGAGCTCAGAAGCGCAGAGAACATAAATCGCGACGAACTTGGAGCACGATGCAATCGAGAAGTCGCGCGCGTTTGCAGCCCTCGCAGCCTCACGTCCAAGACCGAAATTGCCTTTCTATGATAATCACCGGGCATAAAATAGGATCGTCCCACGCTGAAACGTTCTGTAAAACGCTTCTCGCTTCATAATAACCGACTTTTCTGCTCCTCCATCGTTCTCGATTCGCTCGTTCGTGTCGCGCGATCGCACGGCGGAAAAAAGGGACCGAAAATTACTCCGGGATTGATCCGGAGCCGCTTTTGACCGAGAAGTCGAGGGTACGCTTTATAAATCGCGCATTGTGATTCCCCATTCGAGGGAATATTTCGAACCATCGAGCTGAGCGGTGCGCTCGTTTTAATGCAGTATGCAGCGCTGTTCAATTGCCCATCGATCGCGAGTTGCAGGCTGCCGCTGTGTACACTGATATCGGTTTACAATTAGTCGTCAGTGTTCCGATAACAATCGTTGTCCCACGTACGTGCCGTACGACGTCGCCGGCCAATTGAAATAATCATTCCTCAAGCCATCCGACTGATCGCTCCACCGCCGGTACAGCTGCTCCTTGTTCATAGATTTCGCATCGTTCAGGCAGACTTGGCGACTATCAAATCGCGATTGATCGGATCGGAATCAGCATAAAAATTTGAAATTCCACTCTCAAGCCTCGTAAAGAAAGATAAATGCCGGAATTATATTTTATTTTTATACAGGGTGTCCCGGGTTTTAACCGACAAACTGCGGGAGCATATTCTACTAGTGGAAATAAGAAAAAATTCTTATATCGAGTTTGCTTAGAAATGCTTTATTACAAAGTTATAAACCAATATTGAAAAGAAATATCAGATAAGTAACAACGGAACATAGTGTAGAATTTGGAAGGTCCAAGATGTTTATGTTACGTGTATTCACATGTATTCATGTTCACTATGTTCAAACGATTCAGTATGATTGTTACTTTCACAACAGTAGCTGTTAGATTTCAATCGTCGTGTGAACTAGCAATTGCTATCAGAATGCCAAAAGTGTTTTCAAATGAGGAATACACTGATATTCATTTCGTGTACGGATTCTGTGACGGAAATGCACGAGCTGCCGTACGAGAGTATCAACGTAGATTTCCTAACAGGAGAGTACCAGATAGATTTAAAGCAACGAATTACTAATTCAGTTACTGAGATGCAAGAAAATTTTCAGGAATATCGTACTGTAACAAATTCTGTACTACGTCGATGTCTAGCTTGTATCGATGTGCAAGGACAACATTTTGAAATGCGTCACTAAATCATTGCGTAGATAATTTTAATTTTTGTGAAAAATCCGTTGTTACTTATCTCATATTTCTTTTCAATATTGGTTTATAACTTTGTAATAAAGCATTTCTAAGCAAACTCGATATATGAATTTTTTCTTATTTCCACTAGTAGAATATACTCCCGCAGTTTGTCGGTTAAAACCCGGGACACCCTGTATATTTACCCTGCTGGTAACAGCAAACCGTTTAAAACAATTTTAACGCAATTGCTTTGAGTAGATTCGAAAGGGTGAACCTGCTCCTCAGCTTCGCTGCGGCCTGCACAGTGTCGCGGGCGGATCGTACCGTCGCGGCCGGCGTTTCTTAACGTCGGACCGGATAATAGAAATAAACTGAAGATAATAAAAGATAAACAATTCCGGAACTTTTGTGATTAAAAGCGTGCGAGCCGAGTTACGAGGCTCGTTGCGCATCGTCTCCCTGACGCAATTGGGAAAGTTAGGATCTCCGATGGGAAGAGGGATCGTTAGACACTCGATAGACAGAAACTCGATTCGAAGTTTCAGTTTCTCGTCATTGCCCCGCGCGTTCGTTTTACTCCGCGATTGAAAAACAAAAAACAGAAACGGTCCAAATGGCGCCGATCGTGATAAAATAAAGCGAATACCGGATGCTGATTAACCCAGTGGCGTGTTGCAAGTATATGCACCATCCCTCCCGTCCCCTTCCCTCCTTCTCACCCCAGGTGTATGAATATGCATCGGAACCGTCGCAGTAAAAGGTGTCGTTAGCGTAAATATGGATGAATTTTATTCCCACCTTTGGCTATTTCAGCAAAATATTTAATTCACCTATTTGATATGTACAATTATTAGTGATATGAGAGAAATTAATGCCGAGAAAAACGCATGAAAATGGTATTACGTTAAAATTTCACAAAATCGTAAGAATTATACTTAGCGTAAAATTTGATGCTGCTTTCCTCATTGCAATTTACGAAGCGAGAATTAACTGACGGGAGTACAAGATCTTTTCTCTGTCGCCGCGACGGATGCGGGAAGAAATTGTGTGCAACACGAGAATAAGACATTTTTTACGTGACTCTGCAAGTCTCCTCCATTCTCCTAGTGGTATGAATCACTCCTTTTTGTAATGCCGAGTTGAATGTTGGAAGAGGACTTCAATAATTCCGGCAGTCCGCCGTGTATCGTGATACATGGGCAAATTTTATATCCGACACGTTTCTCTTTGAAGAATCTGCACACGCGACCAATAAATTTCACATTGTGTCGTCAGTCGTCCCGACACTCCATTCCTGAGTATCAGCGGTACCCTCCGCACGTTTCAACATCGCGAACGATGAGTGGAATAAATAAAGAGATCCCCGATCTAGAGTATATAACGTGTTCCGGTTAACGAAAAAATTAATAGCGTTTTGAAAAGAACAACTGTAGAGAACGAAGCTGCACGTCGTTTCGCATCGTCGTGTCCTCCGCTTTAAAATGGAATTATTTCCATTATATAAAAATTTAGAAAACATTGTTACGTGATTTTATTATACGTACACGAAGAAAGGCATCAAATAGATTTGCTAAACTAGAAAAATTCCTAGCTGCACTGACAAATAAATTTTGTCTTTTCGTGTAATGATATAATCGTCACAGAAAATATAGAAACAAAATGAAATATTCAACTAATAATACATACAATATTCTTTCTCTCTATGGAAGCGTGGAATAATCATTTGATATATATCGCTACCAATCGCAATAAATGTCATATAGTAAAAATCGAGGTAAGAGAATGACAAATAAATTGACCACTTTTTTACAATTACTGTAATTGCTACCGTACATTTTCAATTATTAATTTTATAACCACTCTAAAACCAACTCGGACGAGTACAATTTAATTATTATAATTAAAACTATAATAAAAATATATTATTTAAACCGAAATTTATTATAAATTATAGTTAAATTATATCAAACACAATAGTTTTTTCTCTCAAATCTCTGCAGAGATTTCAAGATTCCTGAAAAGCTGTTTTATCGATGAGGTAGGAGAACTCCGATTAAGATAATGCACATAATCGAGGACGTGCGTTTGCCATTTCACTGGTTCCTGTAAACCATGTTTCCGAAATTCACCTACGTGATAGAAGATCATGCATAATCCACACAATAGCGGCTACGACAATCGGAGATTACGGGATCTAGGGGTACATTCATTGCGGCGTGTCGTACATGATAAACAGCGCAGGGGGAGGACTGTACGCGCGCATTGTCTTGCTAATACCGGATTGTCGGCGGAAGACGTGATTGCAAAATGAAAGAATGGCACGATGAGGTGGCACGTCAATCGTCGGATTCAATCAGCGACAACAGCTGCGGGGTTCTTTATCAACATCCTCATTAAACGGCAAATGGATCGATCGCCGCGAGGAAGAGCACATTTTTCTCACTAAAAGTCAGCGCAATGCAACGCGAGCTCGTTCGAAGCACTTTCTGTTTTATTATTATATATTATTATATTATTATTATTAAATATCTGTAGTTGTTATAACTTTTAATGAATTATTATGCGAGTATATAATAAAAATTATTTTTTTCAACCATTTTTCCTTAATGCTGCTTTATACACATGAACATTAGTTAGAACAATAATTTAAATCGTTTAATATATCGGCAATGTAATAATATATATTAAAATATGTGCAGCAAAATTTAAAGAAAATTTATGAAATTTATGAAATTGACTATATTCGATAAATACAGCGCATTATGATTTTCATGAATTATGGATAATGTTTCAAATCGAGCCACGCTCAATTATTTAAATAAATGCTACATAAAATACATATATTTTACATTGACTACAGAGCTTGCCCTTCACTCGTGAAACTTTTTCTGCTTAGTCTTGATTCGATACTACGACTCCCAGAAGAAATCACATCTCGTTCGTTTAAAACTTTTGTACAAATAGGTCGTTAGGACCTCGTTCTTGCGGTCGTTAAGATCTCACCGTACAAGAAGCTGCTGCCGCATTCGTTTTAATTTCAGCGGGATTTTCATTGCCGCGGCTGTATTAAGCAGTTTTGACGGTCACGGAGCTCCTCTGCTCATGCATTTTCGATTTAATTACTTACTTCCGGACGTGTCCGATGCAAATGTATCCAATTTCCGATCTTCTTTTCATTTCTTAGAACAATAGCACGATATTCTTGCGATAAGTTTCCATTTTCCAGTCTTCACAATATTACAATCTTTCTCTCTTGATCTCTAGGTTTGAAATTTCGCATACATCAATCCTTTGCATCCGGTAAAGCTTTGCATTAAAACTACCGCTGACTTGAAACAACTTTCCGAAAGAAAACCTTTCTAACCTTTGCGGTCTGTGTTTGTTTTTAGAATAAAAAATTTTAAGTTTTATTGTAATCTTTTTCGTCTAACTAAATATAATAACTAGGTTAAATTATTTAAAGAATTCATGGAAATTCTAATAATATAGTTTACTAAATATAATTATAATTATAATTTTGCGTAGCTTGGAGTAATTGGATAATTGGGGAATTATGTAGCGAGTTGAAGAAAATTATATAGCGCAAAACACCATGTCGAGTCTGGCTTGTCGCGCCATGAGCTGCAAAGGGTTAATTGCACATAACAATATAACGGTGCCAATAACGACAAAGCTTAAATTATGGAACATTCGTTAAACAAAATCCTCGAAAAATGATGAGAAATAATTTACGCTGATATGCTTTATACTGAAATATTTTCTGCCGATAAAAGAATATCCGCATTACGATAACAATGCAGATATAATTCTAAATAATGCTGATTGATACTCGCTACGCGTTGCCAAGCGCAAGACGGATCCAAATTGGACATCCTCTTTTTACACTCGTTTTGTGCCCGATCGTACTTAACAAATAGGTCTCACGGGATGTCAGTCGCAACCGAACGGACTATTGACTTTAACAGGTCACAAGGTTTGCGTCAGATTTAACGATCAGGTGATCTCGATACGCGCTGATGTCTGCAAAGTTCTGAGCGCACCATCGTTAGCATCGAGATCCGAGAGAGGATAGAAGTTCGATAATTGATATGCACAAATACGCACGCACACACACACACACACACGCGCGCGCGCGCGCGCGCGCGCAGATGTAATTAGCGACGATGAAAGTTTCCGATTCGCTCTTCTCTCATCTCCGCAATGCGATGTAACATTTCCGTGAACGCTGATCTTACGTTCACGTGAAATCCAAGAGCACGCGTAATTGTATTTAGGCTGCACTTTTTTGATGGGATTGTAGATCTGTGTGTGTGTGTGTGTGTGTGTGTCTGTTTTTTTGTCCCTCTCTTTCTTCCGAATTGCATCCCATAATGCGGTGGATTATTATATAAGCAGCGCGTTTCAGTTACCGCGTTTATTATGATCGTGTTCTAATTACGAATTCGCACGCGTATTCCTTCGGGAATGAGTTTGGCTTGCACTGGCTTCTACATATTTACATATATACGTATACCAGATCCTATTTATATGCGCATGCACATTACCGTATACACATACATATGTATCTACACGAACATGTATCTACACGTTTTGCCCTTTGTGTTCGCGTAATAACGCGGGCTTGCGTAAGGGAGGAGATATGCGTTTTAGTTTTCGCGATATTACCTACTCCCGCCTTCTGCGAAACGCATGTAACGCATGCGGATGCTGATAACGAAGTCAATGGCGGCACGTCTTGACTTACAGATGCGATGGAGAAGTTGTTTAGCGGCATCCTTTTGGGACGGAACACGTCGACACTTCGTAATGGAATACCGAGACGAGCGAGCGAAGAATCTCCGTGTTCCATTGCTTCGTCGAGTCGATTCGTCCTGGGGAAGTTCGAACGGAACTAGTTTGATGAGGGTGGAAATTGATGCGTCGCGGACAAAGCTCAGATGATCTTTGTAGTGAAGTCGGGCATCCGCATGGATCCGATTTAACTTATCGATCCATACGATTTGCTTAGTAATATCGAATTCGAAGATATCGAATATCGAATCCGTGATCATACTTCGCGATCGTTGAATTTTGGTCCGTCGTGCCGCGAGGGATTACGAGAAATCAGAATCCGCCGAAGTTGTTTGTGATCTTCTGAAATTTACGGGAAACTGTAATTTTATTTTTATATTTAATATTGTTATTTGATATTATATATGTTTCGCGCGTATTAATATATTTAATTAATATATTCAGTATTATTATATTACATTACATAATATTTTTCTGTATTTTATTTCTTTTTACTTTATTCGTTTTGTTATATTTATTGATAGATACAATATAAAAAAATTTATATTTAATTGTGTGTGTAATATAGATACGTGAAATATGTATTTTATTGGCTTCATTTTCATTCGTGCATTTTATTTCTTGCATTCTTATTCTGGAAGTTTTTACTCAACCTTTGAAAGGAACTTAATGATTATTACATTACGCATTTCCATATCCGATGATTACACGATCATTTCGCAGAAGGTCGGCCTCCAAGAAGAAGTCACGAAGCATCTCTCGCATAATGTTGTAAATCATGAACTTCGTCGGCTGATTTAATTCTGCAGAAATTACACCCTGCAAGGAAACCTTACTTTGAAATTTTTCCTCGACAACTTTCGAGAGTTGATCACGGAAAGCTTGTTCGTAGATGCTCCGTTGCAAAATAATAATCACTTCGTAGAGTGTTTAACACCACATTTAACAAATAACAAATTTTATTTGGTTCTGATCGTGTTCTATCGCGATATGTATTAGCGATTAACAAATCCGATCACGCCGACTGATAGAGGCACTTAAATTTTCATCTAATTGATCGTTATCATTCTCGTAACGATCGGAGTGCTGAGATGGGAAACTGAAGTGAAGATGGGAAGTGGAAATCGAGCTATTCGCGCTGTCACACCGGCTTCACACTCGATGGTGCATTATTTAACAGACGGTGCTTAGCGCCATAAATGCTCAGATACTCATCGCGAACGTGTTTTCGTCGACGTACACACGAGCAGACGCACCATCCCCTGCAAGCTCCTTCGAATTCGACGATTCTCGAATGCAACCAAGAGAATATTTCCTTCTGTTTTGTGCACTCATGTCAAATGAACACTTGGCGTATCAGGATCCGTCTTACCGCCGAGAAACTCCTTCGTTAAATTTTACAGTAACTAAATTCAGTCGAACAATTGATCTTCCAACAATAACTGCCGATAAAACTGACTTGTGTTATTAAAAAAATTTTAATTTCTCAGCAAGTTTTAAGAGAAACTTAATATAATTTTAATAAAAATTTAATAGAACTTTAAGAGAAAATAAGAATTAATAGAATTTTAATTAAAACAGAGTTTGTTACTAACTATCGTTCATTTTATATGTGAAATGCATGTCGATAAATAAAGCAGCGAGTAGATTAAGTAGTTTTCTTTTCTATAAATCGTGAGGAATATTAATATCCACGGAGATCGCATTCTGCTTTCAATGAATTTTCATGGCTGATGGATCGATCGGTGTATTCTTCGTATTTCATCTAAATAAATGGCTCTGTGCAAACACCGAGCAGGAGATTGCATCGTATTGCTACGCGATTGTGTACCGTATGCTTGTCGAAGCATATACCTCGTTCGCCGGTTACCTCAGCATAGTGTTTGATTTGAATTCACCGATTACGGATCCAGTAAACTCCTGGGGCGGTTTCTCGTAGCACTCTCGCCCTAAGTTCAGGGCGACGTATGTCGTGGCGCTTGTATGATGTCGTCAATAATCAGTTTCGAAGCGAGTAATTAGCGGGTAGCCCCGTCTCGTTGTCGGATCTTCGTGGAGACGTGCGGCGGGTAATTCTATCTCTCCTACAAATGCGTCGTTAATTCCTGTTTATCAGCGATTCCAATTTACTGTTATGTGCGTTGAGATTATGTGAACAATTGCGTCAATTTCGTCGATTCTGTGATCGCGCATATCTCACCGAACGTCGAATACAGATCGTTCTAGCACTAGGTCACAAGAAATTTGGTTTATGCCGATAAAGAGGAGAAATGTGCTCGAATCATTGGACAATGTCAATTACGAGAAGAGAGAAAAACAAGAATATGTTAAATAACTACAATAAGTATTGTATATATAGTATACATATCAAGATATTAGGATATAACATGTGAATAATTACATAAATATAAAATTTTTTATTTTATATATATTACACTGTGTTATTATACATTCAATGAATAAATGTTTTAACAATATTTTGTTACCTCCATAATTAATAAAAAGATGCAGATCAGACATAAATCTCTAAGAAAGCCTCACTAAAAATACGCATACTCGCCTCGGCGATCTCTGGCAGGTCGTTAAGGGGGGAGCCTGCTTTAGAACGTTGAAAATAAGGTATAATTTTACGAATTTTTTTGGAGAAACTATACAGCGGATCATTATAAAACTTTGATGCATTTATTAGTACATGTTTAAAGATAAAAAAATTATTTTTTGATTTGAATATATCGCCTGTAGAGGTCGTCCTGGAGGCATCTTAGTGCAGCCGGCATTGTAAATTGGTGAGCATTCTCCTGCCTCCAAATTTCATCCAAACTGAAAAATTGAAATATTTTCTCGTTATTTATGAATTCCCATCGTCGATGAACCTTTAATATTCATAAAAACATTAAGTTAAACAATTATTTTTGCATGAAAAAGTTCAAAAACTTTGTCTAAAAATCGTACTTTTGTGTTCTAAGCTCCACCATTTTGGCACTTTTCAACTTTTTTCTTCTCTCTTTGGTTCATCGACGATGGGAATTCATAAATAACGAGAAGATATTTCAATTTTTCAGTTTAGACGAAATTTGGAGGCAGGAGAATGCTCACCAATTTGCAATGCCGGCGACGCGGCTGCACTAAGATTTCTCCAGGACGACCTCTACAAGCGATATATTCAAATAAAAAAATAATTTTTTTATCTTTAAACATGTACTAATAAATGCATCAAAGTTTTATAATGATCCGCTGTATAGTTTCTCCAAAAACAATTCGTAAAATATACCTTATTTTCAGCGTTCTAAAGCAGGCTCCCCCCTTAAGCCGAATGTGACTGGCGCTGGTAACTTGTGCAGCAAATTCGATACACAGAGTTACACAAAGATCCAGAGACGCTGGGACGTACTGCAAAATCTATAATAGCTAATTGCGCCAACGGTATGAAAGTTAACGCCTCGACTCTTGAGGAAGTTCGGCCTCGTGGCAAACAACTATCTACCTACTAAGGCATGCACCAACGCCTTCAATATGCGCATCAAATTTCCGCGGCAGGAACGTAATCAGTCCTTAAGTATCTTACGTACCCTTGCCGGGAAAGTAGGATACACACGGTATATTAAGGCGATCCAGTCGTGCGTGATGAAGAGAATCCTTGAGCAGCCTCCGTTTTTGTACTTGTTCCTCCTGCCTCCTGCTACCCCTTCTGCCGACATCATCTCCATCGGGATGGAATTCTTGCATTGCATGAAGAATGGAAGCAACGACCGGAGACATACGAAACGAGGAAGCTGCAAAGACGCTGCATAATTTTCGAATTATTCAGCAAGAGTGCTCTCGGCATCAAAGGGATCTGCGTTCGATATTCCCCGGCTGACGTAGCCTCGTTGACGTATCCCGGTAGTGAAGGGTCTGCCGAGGTCCTGGCATGGACAAATGAGGACCTCCCGGCTGTCTCTCAGCGTGACGAAGGTCTCAATCGTTAGCGATCGTTGCTACGTGCGTCCTGTATTATGTAACCACGCGTCCAACTTATACAACAGCTGTTATCGCTCTGCATCCCCGGAGAAACAGGGGATGTTGCCGGGGAGATTTTCTCGATAAAACGTCGCGACGAGCGACGAGTTTGTTCTTTCTTTTTCGGAATTCCGTGTCGTAATACATGCTTAAGGTACACACCATTTTAAGCACGTCGCGCGCTTAAAAAGAGCTCAAACCCGCCGAAGCGCGCGCGCGCGGCTAAAAAAGGGCTAGGGCGTTATTAAAAACTGGAATTAATCTAGTGGTGAGTTACAATGTAACGAACGGCTGCGTGCTATTGGAAATTGGCTTTTTGTGGAGACGAGCGAGGAAGACGACACGGCGATAAAATCTGTTAAAATGACGGAGGAATGTCCCCGGCATGTATTTATACATCTCGCTTAAAGTTTAAATTAAAATTCTTCCAATGCGTGGAATCAAGGGCACGTCCAACCTAAAATAATGTCAGGAGTTTCAGATATTGGAAGTTGAACTTTTCCCAACCGCGTCGTGCCTGCAAATACGAAAAATTGAAGTAACTGAAACTTTTCCTCCGGGCAAATATTTCATCGCTGCTTGTATACATATGCGTGCCTGTGTATGTGTATGTGTACGTTTATAACTTTTACTTCTCAGTTCCATTTTTAGTCTTGATCAACTTTTTAATTTTAGGACATGCTCGAAACTTGCTCGGTTTCAACTGTTGCATTACATTCCATTGTCATCGCATAAAAAATATTATGACCACAAAATACATTATAATCGTAATGAAATTTAGTAAGAATAAAATAATTGATAGTCGTTAAATTAATTAGCTGGTCGAGAGATCAGTCGCCGCCTTAAGTTTTGAATGCTCAATGCGAAATTGGAAATATCTAAGGATGAAAAGAAACCACCTTTGCATTTTGCAATCAGACGTCGAGCTGTGAACAGCACGGAAAAGGATGTTAAGAAAACGAGAACGGTCGCGGGGTCTAAACAACTCGGGGAGCTTCTGAAAATTGAATCCGTTAAACTGGTGCTTATACCAGCTGGCAGTTCAGAAACTAAAGCGCACGTTCGGCATAAACTGCCGGTACGTACACAGATTACCTTAATTCTGCCCGCTTTCCACAGCGCCCACGTAGAGATTATGACTCGGTGTAATGTTGCTTTTCTACCGAAAGAGTGCAATCCCGCAAAGCGGGCATCCGCAATTAATGAAAAGCTTATCCAATGCTAACTCTCGACTGATTTGATTGCGAAACTCATCCGACAGCAGCACTGCGGCAGCAACAAAGGTCAGAATTCATCAGAATCTAGAGAATCGGCTTTGCTTATCTATATTTAAATCTACAAGAATAAATATATGCAGCATCGATGATTAAGTATTACAAGCGTGTTTATCATTACTATTTATTTATTAAATTTATTATTAATCCAATGAAGAAAAATTAACTGCAGCAATCCTTGTATTTTATGGAAACAGTCCATTTTTTCAAAAACTTTCAGCAGATTAATCATCAAATAATAATCGTGACACTGCATATCGTATATCTATATCCACTTAAATCTCAAATGTCATTTGAAAAAAATAAATATTTTATATTATTAAAATAATATTTATTAAAAATAAAATTAATAAATCATATTTTCCGTGTGATTCACGTAATCTCTCTCGCAAAATGTGGCAATCTCGTCGCGACGAAGCCATCATGCTGGTCTGGTCTTATCGGTTGCCATAGAAGTTGAGAGAACCAGAAGTTAGCCGTCGATTATGGAATTGATCAGGGAAATTTCACGTTTCCAGCCGCTGATCGCACATGCCATCGCCACGGCTTATCGAGTCGCAGTGATACCGGGTAATCTGTATCGCACGCAGGCCGAAGCACGAATCTCCGCCCTCGGTAATAATGCCAATGCTGGCTCCTGGTGCTGAACTGTGCGACAGAAAGAGAGAGAGAGAGAGAGAGGGATGGTTTCGTGACCGTCTAAATTTACACCAAGTTAACCCCGGGGCCTCCCCGACGTTTCCAGCCGTCCGCACACGAACACCCGCTCACTCTTCTCGCCTTACCACGTGCTGCCAGGTGAATAGGTAAATTTAATCTGATCCCAAGTCCAAGTCCCAACTACTACGTATTCGAATCCCAGAGTTGGCCGGATCCGTCACTCGCGTACCGCGACGCACCCACAGGAAGAGCCGCATCGTGCAATTATTTGAATTACCCCGGGTTACCCTGGTTTCTCGCTGCGAAAATTGGAAAGCATTTCTCTCTCTCTCTCTTTCTCTTTGTCTCTCTTCATCTTTCTTGTGGCATCCCTCGCACTGAACAGCATCCTCGAATCGAGGATCAGGTATCCATATCCTTGTCGTAAAATCAGAGTACTAAGGAAGATTGGAAATGTGAATATTCACATTGTTAGTGTAGCATATTAAATTTGCGTAGCATTTTTATACCATTTGTTATGACACATATAAACATAACAATTTAGATACTTTATATATTTTATATAGATAGCGATTTAGAAAGTTTCTCGTTCCTATCATCGATTGTGGTCGTCACTCATGAAATAATCTGTAAACTGAATGTTTAAATAAATAAATATTGTTTTTATATAAGTTCCATCTTCTTTCTGTGCCTGAAAAGTAATATCTTGAATATAATGATTTAAATCAGTAGAGTAAATAAAAAACCTATTCTCAATTGTTAAAATGTAACGTCCATATTACCGTACTCTATAATCGCTATTCGGCCGAATAGAGGCATCGCTGTCTAGCTAAAAAATTAATAACAATTCAGGTTAATTTAATTTTTTATCACATTAAGAGAGTTAGTTCCTCGGCACCTCTCATTAGACACGACACTGAATTAATTGAATGAATTTGATCAGAATATGATGCATATAAAAAACGGATAAACATCGGGAGAAAACGTTCCATATAGTTTTAATATATTGGGTTGGCCAAAAAGTAATTGCGTTTTTTTTTATATAAATAAAAGGCGAATTTTTCATGGGAAACAAAAACTTTATTAAACAATATATTGTCCATTTTATTTGATTATCTTTTGCCATTTTTCAGGCAACTTCATGATTCCGCGCTCAAAAAAGTTCTTATCTTTTTCAGCAAAAAACAATTCCAACAACGATTTGATATCCTCATCAGCAGTAAAGGTTTTACCATTCAAGGCGTTTTGCAAAGAACGAAACAAATGGTAATCTGATGGTGTCAGGTCTGGCGAATATGGTGGATGTGGTAACACATCCCATCCAAGCTGCAACAATTTTTCACGAGTGACCAAACTTGTACGTGGTCTAGCGTTATCATGGTGAAACACAACACCTTTGCGATTCACCAATTCTCGACGTTTCTGTTTGATGGCATCGTTTAATTTATCCAGTTGACGACAGTGTATACGTCTGAATTAATGGTTTGATTCCTTGCAAGCAGCTCAAAATACACAATACCTTTAAAGTCCCACCAGACTGACAGCATAATCTTTCTTTGGTGAATATCTGCTTTTCAAGTGCTTTGAGCAGGTTCACGCTTGCTCCACGATCTTTTTCGTTTGACGTTGTTGTAGACGATCCATTTTTCGTCGCCTGTTATCATACGTTTCAAAAATCGATCATTTTCCTCACGTTTCAAAAGAGAATCGCAGATGTCAATACGCTTAGTGAGATGAATTTCTTTGAGCTTATGTGGTACCCAAATATCGAGCTTACTAATGTATCCAAGTCGTTTTGAATGGTTTTCAACACTCGATTTCGATATGTTAAGATTCTCAGCAATCTCTCGTGTCGTTAAACGCCGATTGGAATCGATCAGTGCCTTTATTTTGTCATCATCAATTTCGATTAGCCTTCCTGAGCGTGGTGCATCTTTCACATTAAAATCTCCAGATCGAAATTTAGTAAACCAATTTTGACACTGCCGCAGTTTTAAAGCATCTTCGCCATATACATGACATAACTTTTTATGAGCTTGCACAGCGTTTTTCCCTTTTCGGAAGTAATAAAACAAAATATGACGAAAATGTTTGATTTTCCATTTTGAAATCGACGGCAAACAAACAATTGTTAACGAAATCGTGTACTTTCTTTTTCTAAAACAAGCTTGAACTGTGAGTTGTTAACCTACATAATGAATTTGCGGTTTAGAATGAAGTTAGTTACATTTCAAGACATGTATGTCCATCTATTGGAAAAAAACGCAATTACTTTTTGGCCAACCCAATAGTTTCATATAATATAAAAGTTCCATATAAAAATTGACGATCCAGCGATGATGATCGCAGCGACGTGACCGAACGACGCGCGTGCGATTCAACGTCCCGAAACTGGCACTGCTCTTGACAGCTTTAACACCGGGAAGTTTAACGGCCGCCATCATTTCGGGCTCGTTTCGCCGTTTGCATCATGCAATTTTCAGTAGGAGCGATATTTACTCTTCTACATACGCTCTCGCGAACGCGGGTATGTGAACCCGAAATATCTTCCGACAAAGTATCCCCGCTTAAGCACTCTGCATATTTTACTGTACGTATCTACTGTCGACCCTTGGCAAAGTTTCCATTCGTCGAGTGCATGCCGAATCGAAAGGATCGTTCCACGCAGAGAATGCTTCGCGTGATAAACTTGATGTCAGAAACAAATTAAGCTGCATCCTGCATGCCGCCGGATCTGCAAGAAAAATCTCGCAGAGATTTAATTTAAGAGAATCTATCGCGAAATAATTTTCTGGAAAAGAGATACTTCATAATTTTCTCCGTAATAAAGTAATAATATATTTTACTGTTATTTGTTTCGTTTATTATAATTTTATTATTTCAAATTTTGATATTTTTTTGTATACATGTCTCATTTAATTTTTCTTTTAATTTTACAGTTTTAGAGTATCACAGTTTCTTCCAGATGTCAAAACTTTTTGGTAAATGTTATTAAACGATATATCCCTACTAGAGTTTGATGAATTCGTGCTGTTGCTCCTTTCTTCGCCCACGCGCACTGGAATTACCTTCGAGGGCGAGAATGGCGAGTATCGCGCGTTCGCTCAAGCAATTATTATCGAATCGATCTCGTTTTGTGAGCATTTCAGCGGACCTGCGTTTTCAGTACGCGACTTGAAAGGCTATCGAACACGTCAGATTCTCGTCCGCGGAGAAATACCGCACAGAGCGCGCCGGAGACCCGGCATATCCCGGATCGACTTGCAGTAGTAGTAATTGTTGCTAAAGCTCGTTTCTTCGATCTGAAAAACTCGGCGCCCGCAGCTTCTGACATTCGCCAGAAGTTGGAGGGGAGGGGTCACCGATTTGCGGATACAAAATCCACCATCATTCTGCTTAATGGCTTTTTAATGTCGTCCTCGACGTTTCTGGCGGCAATAACGATCACGTCGCCGCACTGTTGATTGCTCTGGTAATATCGTAAGAGCTCTCTCATTCCTTCATGATTTTTAACGAGGCTCCATTATTCTCGGAGCGGCGCTCGCGGCGGAGAGAGACGTATTAATTAAATCTGCCAAAGCGAACGACCATTTTTTCCTACGCGGGGCTATCGCGCAAGGCGTATGGCGTAAATTATGTAAATTATAAATGATATTCCCCGACATTTATTGTAACGTGAGCGACGTGTGCTCCTCTGACAAAATGAGAGGGTAATTTAAGACTCTCTTTTGATCTGCCCGCTGGAAGAGAATCACGCGAGAGCGCGGCATTTTCATCTCGCCGTAAACGCTCCCAAAGGCATGGAATTATGCAAATGGGAGGGTCAATTTTAACAGTCGCGCATTTGCGGTCACATTCTAACGAACCTAAAGGATTGTATCTGCTGACAGTATCTCTATGCTTTTTGTAATTTTATTTTTTACTTTTTTTTGCGAAATATCCTCCACCTTTGCACAGGAATTGCGAGATGAAATACGTTACTCACATCATATCGCATCGTATTTCTCCACCAGTGGCTAGTTTTACTACTGGTTTCTGCTGTCGTTAAAATTCCATGTAGATATATACATATATTGTTGATTCGATTACGAAATCTGTGATTACATTAAAGTTTCATGCGTACAAATATTGCGACGCAACCACAGAGCACAGCTTCGAAGAGTAACAGCCTCGCGCTGTTTTTGACGAGCGGCGCATGTTCGCTGACTGCGTTCTACCTCGTTAGAACTCCGTTAAATGCACCCTCGGACGGCTAGCGCGTACAGGCTGTCTCGCTCGTCCGGACGCGTGTCGGTGAGCTTTAAGGGCGAGTCGCAAACGCGAGCGAGCGGGAGGAACGAGAGACACGCCGGGAGCAGATAAGAAGAAAGCAAGGGCGCACGCAGCATCCCTTTGGAAACACCTGTAGTGCCTGTAGTCGGTCGGTGGCAGGTCCGAAAGCAATTAATTTGCCGTGCGGGCCCGGGATCGAGAAGCCAAAGCGTAACTTCGACCACCGTCGACCGTCGTCGATCGATCATCCCTTCACGGTGGACGTGAGCGTTTCCACCTTACCCTTCCGTCTGCCCTGCTCGCCACTTGCTTCTCGCCCCTTTACGTAGTAACCGCCTATACCATCTACCTCGATTGATTCCTGAAATGCTTGCACGAAGAGATTCCATCTACCGGGACAGATTCTCATAACCCTTATCGCTCTTCTCGCGTCTGATTCCAAGACCTCTCTCTCTCTCTCTCTTTCTTTCTTTCTTTGTCTTTCTCTTTCTCTCTGTACCTGGTTTGCACCCATTTTCCTCTTCGACGCCGATCTCTCAGGGCTTCCGTCCGTCAGAAAGTCTAACTTTCATGATTATATCAATTCCAAATCAATTTTCACCAACGGTCGCCCTCCTCTCCCGTCCCTCCTCCCGGTTCTCTCGGTGCTCCAGCTCCCTCTCTACCACTGTCCTGTCCCGCTGCCGTCGCGTCATTGAATTACAGGGGGTGAATCGCTCCGAGTACTGCAGCCGCTCGATACGGGAATTAATGGGAACGCCGTTACCCATTTAAGCGCACGATATGATAGCCGACGTCGATGGAAAATACGGTCACTGGAAAACTATACTGCCTTCGGCGCGCGAACGGACGCATAATCCATCTTGTCGCCCTAGTGTCCGCCATTATTTCTCGAGTGACAGCACGGCGTCACAGTATCGCGGCCTTCCTCTCAAATCGCACGTAAAAGTATATTCGGTTTAACGGCACGTCGGCCAATATGTAATCCCCCGCGTTGCAGCAGGAATCAATTCTCCCCGATTAAACGCGCGAGGCTTGCGTAGACGTGCGATGCGAGAACGCGCATCGAGGGTGACGCTCTCGTTCGCATTTATCGTTTGCTGATCAATTTGGCTTTCATTGTTGCTGGAATTTCACAGTTTATTTGGAAGTATCATGCCGAAAGATATATTCTAAAGCTTAAAATACTCTTGTTACTTGTAAAATACTGTTGTTAATTAAATTATGAAACCTGATTGTGTACTGCGAAAAGGTATATCGTATATCTCTCTTTTACGCGACTGTTATTGTATTAACATTCATAGACATAATCGAATAACAATACAAGAGTTTAATGTTTCAACTGGATAGATAAAATTTCACTCGGGATTTAAATATGTATATTTGAAAAATGCATTTTTTTCTTTCTCTTTGTTTTTTCTCTCTTTCCGTTTATGAAAACATTGTATGTCTATTGCAAGTTATCGTAGATACGTTTCGCGTTTGCGTGTAGAGAACACGATGTATTTGTTCGATTTATTTACCAATCGACAAACATAATTTGCCGAGGAGTACTATTGATTTTTCTGGCGCACGTCCCGCAGAGGGATGAATTTTAAATGCCCGATCCATTTGACGAAAATTAATTGCATTTTCAGGATAATTCGTCAAATCGAGGAAAGCAATATCATAGTGCTTATCAGCGTGCGCAGGATCAGCGCAAACTAATTTAATGCTGATTCTAACCGATCGAACATCGCTCGAAATCAATTACTCGCGTGCACGCGTATTGAGCGCTCGCGATATATCATTCGCGCCCGTGTAGATTAAATTTTACATTTGTCCGTTACACACTTTGATCGCCAAGATGAAAATTAATGGTTTCCCTATCAAAGACAAAAACGTAAATGAACCCTCGAGAGCGTTCGAGAAACCAGCAGACAATAGAAACGCATTTAATTATACGATGGACGCGTCCTAGCGAAGCGAGAAGGTTGCTCTGAACCTTCAGAGCTGTGAGCCTTCAGAGGAAAAAAAGCAAATTTCAATTTGCACCCTTACGCTTTTTAATTTCCACATTATGCACGGAGAAGACGGAATCGGTCCGCCGAAAATCATGAAATACACTTTCGGACGGTACTTAGACACATCGCGCGCACGATTTTTCGTGCGTACGCGCGAGCGTATTCCGCGCGCGGAATATTAACAGGAGCATTGTCCGTCGGATTCTCGAGATTGGTGCTCAGCTATAGTCAAGTACCTTGTCCGTGTCCTTCATGTCTCGTGCATTCCGTGTGTGTATGGCGCGAGTGCTCCGCATATATACGTCTCATCCGTCGGTCGATCGCGTTACGTACGACGAGACTCGCGTACGTTATATCGAGCGCATTAAAGCGACCGTACGACGATTTCTGTCGCCTGATAAATCCACCCCTTTCATGCGGAACCTTCTCTCCCTTTTCCACTTCGACGAGAACTCGTCGCAGTTTTCGACGAAAATCTGCCGACACTCGCATCGACACTCGCGTCAGCGCTCGAATGCGACATGAAGACGCTGTTAATTGATAATTGCCGAATTGATACTCGACTCTGGATGTGGATTGTCGTCTGTTCGGATTGCCATCGACGGTATCCTGTGTCTCAGTATCCTATTGTTTTCCCATGCCATTGCTAACCGTCCATTATTGTCAGCTGCTCCATCTTACGTGGTGCGCATAACGTTCCCATGGGAGAGATGGGATTACTATGAACACTGCCAGTGTAATGTCCGGGTCTTGGCGACTGCAAGCTACTTTTCTAATTAATTGTTAAGCAGATCGAGTCGGAATAATTCCGACGAGGCTATTCCTGACATATCGGGAAAATATGATAAATGAGTCCTACTGACAAGGGAAGGGTTTTAGGTGTTACACTCGGATTTCAAAAATTTTTTGCATGCAGGTAGGGAGGCCCCCAAATAGAAGAAAAAAATAAAAGTAGCGGCCCAAATGCATATTTGCGCGCTACGTGCGCAATTTTCGATGTTAGGTTAATTACTCAAAAACGCTATTTCCAATCGAATTCTTTACATTTTTTATTTCACCTAGTGCACATTTATATTGCTTTGAATAATTTTGTGTGTGTGTGTGTGTATGTGTGTGCGTGCGCGTATGTGCTTCTGTGTGCGTGTGTGTGCTTGTGTGTGTTTAGAAAATACGAGCGTCTAATGTAATCTCGTGCCGCGCGAGCACAGTGCGTATAAAAGGCCCATTGCTCAAAAATGGTGTTTGCATCGTAACTTTTTTAATTTTTTACTGCAACTGCCAATGCACACAATTTGGAATAATTGTACATTGCGCAAATCGTAGTTTGCTCTTTCTGCGTGATTTATTGTATGCGACTTTAAATAGATTTGATCAGAATCCATAACGAGGACATAAAAGATCTGGTCAAGGGAGGTTTTTAATTCTTTCAGTTTTAATTTCTTTTTAAAGCGTTGTGCATTAGGTGAAATAAAAAATGTAAAGAATTCGATTGGAAATAGCATTTTTGAGTAATTAACCTAACATCGAAAATTGCTCACGTAGCGCGCAAATATGCATTTGGGCCGCTACTTTTATAATGTTTCTTCTATTTGGGGACCTCCCTACCTGCATGCAAAAAATTTTTGAAATCCGAGTGTAACACCTAAAAACCTTTCCTTGTGAGTCCTACTTCGCAAATTATTCTTTTATTTTGCATGAACCAATGTACTTGATTAAGCCAATCAAAACAATTTTAATGCGGTTTGTGCAAGAATGTGCTAGTTAATGGCACAAAGTGAGCGTCATTATAGTGAAATTGGCTGCATCGGCTGATGTCGTAGTACTGATAAATTTTATTGACGTAATCAATGGAACAGCACGTGAATATTTTTAATATTAACGTGCTGGAATTTTGTACATGTTGACAGAGCTGAGATATTAAAAGTTGCACCAATATTTATCTTGCGTTCTTTCTCGCGGAATTACAATTCCGTTTTAAATGCACGAGCTAATCCAAGGGAGATATTTCTCGGAGATAAATAGACTCAAGGGCTACAGTTTTAAGTGTGTAATTAGTTGCCCAATGGGACCACAGAGCATGGCAACTCTTTTCCCCGTTTCTCTTTACAACAAACGGCGCAAGAGAGGTACGAGACACAAGATGCAACATAAATACGTCCCTTCCATAATTAAACTCGCGACGATTATCGCCGAACGTAGCTGATCATTCTAAATTGAAGCGATCCCTCACGCCATCGCGTTCGATGCATTTGGCTGTGTCGAGCGGGCCAATTAAAACGTCAGTACGTTTGCTTTTACGTGACGGTTTCCGGATGGGCGTCAGCGCGGTAAACATCGTACAATTTCTGCCGGACGCCATAATTACAACGTCGCGTGCGCGTTAGTCCTTCCGGGGATTCTCGCAACAATATGACCCTGGCATCATCTCGCTAAATGGAGAGACCACCCGTTCCCACCCTCTGTCGTGTCGCGTCTCGTCTTCCCGGGGAGCGACTCGCGCCCGCGTGCTCTCTAATTAGACACTCGGTTAACGATTTCGCCTGACAAGTGGCGCAATTAACGTGACGCACGCCGCGTCTGCCTCATCCGCCGCGCGCAAACCACCGCGTTTTAACGTCGCAAAATCCGCCATTCGTGATACGAGTCGCGGCTTGATTGCCTCCCTCAAATGGCGATGGCGAATGGCCTCACGGAAAATCCTGTAAATCGCGAAGCACTTTAGAGGCGAAGAAAGCTGCTAGGTTCCTCGCAGCCGTATTCCATGCGCGTCTGCGACGGTTATCTGGAATACCTAAAGGACCCACTGCGGTAACCGCAGCAATAAGCTCACGTTGAATCGTCGCGTTCTCGAATTAATCGGAGATCCACGGTAGCTTGCTGACATTCCGATTTATTAGTCGGTCCTTTAAAGGAACAATTGTTGCTCGCTGAGATTCACGCTTTTATTGAATTTATTATTTATTTTGCCTTACACTTGCGTCATAATTTTATGTATCGCGAATCACCGGTTTCCTTGAAAAATTGTTTGATTCCAAGAGAGAGAGAAAGGGGGTTGCTACAATACGCGGATATGACGGAAGAACATTAATATGGATTACGGCATTATAGAATATAGTCGACGGAATTGCAGAACTTTTCATCACGACGAGGCGCGTCAAGCTAAATATTTGTTCATCAGGCCCGACGCGACGTGAAACTCCAAGAAAGGGAAAAGGAAAAGAAACTGATGATAAATCCCGTGTGGACCTAAAAGCGCCAACGAGCGATTCCGACACGTCGAGCCGCGCTATCGAAATGCGCTTAAATTACTTTGGCCTAGATGCCGCATTGACATTTTGGCCGCGATTCAACTCCGAACGAGGACACACCGGGCTCCCGACAGCTCGGTCGTGTGCCGGGATTTAAATGGCGTTAGGCCTAATTAATAGCATACCGTGGGGAATGTATCACGTCGACCGTTTACGTCTCAAAGCAGTACGACCGCGCGGCGCTCGCAAACCCGACAAACCGCCGCCGACAAAAGGCATCGTGTACCGACTACAATGCAGAGAAAGAGAGAGAAGGAGAGGAAGAAGAGAGAGAGAAAGAGAAAGAGGAGGGTTCGCATTTCAAGCGTTGGACGTGGTGACGGACAAAGTTAGAGGCTGGTGAAACTTGGCGCGCTGAAGAAGCCGCAAATACTTCCGGCGGCGGCGCTTGCGCGGGCACGCGGGGATGCAGTGCGAAAAAAGTTTAATTTCGCCGAAACAAAAATCAGGATAGTGGTTGGGAAGTTCTTCCCGTCGCGGTAAAGAGCCGCGCTAAATTCGCCGTATCCTTTTTATTGCGCGAGCATCGCGCAAAATCCGCCACGCGCGC
Organism: Ooceraea biroi; assembly: GCF_003672135.1. NCBI lineage: Eukaryota > Metazoa > Arthropoda > Insecta > Hymenoptera > Formicidae > Ooceraea > Ooceraea biroi. The sequence continues at coordinate 3,190,245 of NC_039512.1, forward strand.
GTGCACGTACACGTACACGTACACGCATCGTTGGTACCGGCGAAATTTCCGTACTTTCTCGAAGAACGTTCTTGAGTTGAGCTCGCATTTTTCGCGGGCTTGCTTGTTACACAGCAGCTCGGCAGTTAACGTTAAATCTTTGTTTCCAGTGTGTAAGTTTGATTGCTCAGTTCGTTTAAGCATATTGTACGCGTTTTATTCGTGATTATTATTTACATGCATAGATTGCAAAGAAAGATAGCCTATAAAACCTCCGCAACGGTGCGCATTATTTTATTTAATGGCTGGCTCATTGTAATGCGAAAAGGAACAATATTAACAAACACTTCTAAAAACATGCTTGTTTTCTTATGAAACTACTGTCATTTATAGTAACTGGCGCGTAGATGTCTTCCGAAAAAATCAGGATGCAAATGTACATGTGTAACATTAACGTAAATATTAGCATTAGCGTTTTTCTATCATTCCGTCGTTAACAGCGTAATAGAAAGAGAATTATGCCCTTTTCATGTGGTACAATCATCCCACACGATATGGCAGATATTCACAATTTTCAGGTTTTTATATCTTATATCCACGTTTTACGCGCACACCTGAGATTCCCGTTATTGAAAAAGTTAATGATATCACATGGGATCTGCCGCGAGCAAACGTGGTAATGAGAAATGTGAAAGATCCCTCGAGATATGATTATCGCTGTTTTCTATACGACTGTATTCTGGGAATAAAATCATATACTATCTACATCGTGCGAAAACGTAAGAAACGTTTCTGAGAAAAGGGATATCTTTTTTATTTTACTCTATCGGAGAAATGTCATTTATCAATTCCTCCGTGACCACATCTTTATTTGATTTGCCACTGCTGGAAATTTATGCAACAATGCACGACTGGATTATTCGTACAATAAAAGCGAGTTTATATTATTATATAATATGATATAATATAATATGATATGAAATATGATATAATTTACATTATTATATAATATATAATATTATATAATATATAATATTATATAATATGATATCCGAGCAACTGGTTTAAGAGGAATGTTATAAATGCTTCTCTGTTGCTGCAAAAGTTATTAATAGAAAGTTATTAATGAAAATAACAAGAAAACTTATTATTATTTATATTAGAGTAATAGAATTAGAATTATATAATCATAGAAATATAAATAGAAATTTGATAACAAGAGATTAAATAGTTTTGTAATTTACTCAAAACAAAGACCACCAAAGCAAGTACACACACAGATCATCGGGTACTAACCAAACCAAAGTTACTAAATATTTGTCGCCGTTACATAATCGAGCAAATGATTATTGCAGCGAAATACAAGCTTCGAGACAATTAATAGTAACGGAACATCAGAAGTAGCTGGCGCGGTGATTTGTAATTATGCGGTTAATTAAATAATTAATCATGATAACCGTGATATGACGTGACATGATAGATACACAGCCCCCCTTCCTCATCACCCCTCAGCCAACAAGTTTCGTCGGGCATTCGCGTGCGATTTGCGTAGCACGGGATCGCATGCGGCTGGCTCTTTCGTCATTGAAACTCCCGACACGCTCATAAACACGCGCCTCATTCGCTCATAAACACCGCATGCTTATCACATGCGGGCTTGTTAGAACCCAATTATGGCCCCGATCGTAATCGAACGCGCCGCATTCACTAAAAATAGGCGGCCACGCGGATTCTTGGGCAAAAACGTACCCTTTTCCGGCGCATAGAATCGTACTCGCGAAGAGGTATAACGCCCCCAAGATAGGGTGTGTAATGCGCGAAGTTACGACGAAGGACAATAATAATTATAGTAAACCTTCGTACAACGGTTGAGGATACGTTCCGCGTTATATGAATCCGCGTAATGCGAACCGCTTACATTTTATTATAATATTAATATACATGTACGATACATAGGTTTCGTGTATACATATGGAAATATTTCGGAATTTTTTAACTTTTTTATATATACAATTTCTTTTATTTTATGTATTTATATTATACTATATTTTTATATTTTGAATACTTATACATGCAAATCTTGATTATACATTCTAAAGTTATACGCAGGTCTACTGTAATTATTTCATTGTACATACACCGTGGCACACAACACTGTTAGCGAACGTTGTTGGTGAAATTTAGTTTGCGCTTTAGTTTTAACGCGAATTGCAGTGCAACGCAGATTGCCATTTAAAAATTGATTGATAGTTTGCAACACGACAACACCTCAGGCTGAAATTACGCGCATTAAATATACCGTTACGAAATAAGGTTCTGTTGCAAAACAACAGTTCGTTAATTGTTTTTGTTAATCTTTTTTTATTTGCATTATTGCGGAAGTGTAATTTGCGCGTCAAATTGCATGATATTATAATTGAAACAAGTGGCACGTGACGGACGCAGTAACGCGTTGATTAATTAATTGTGTAAGTAATGTCGTCCAATTAATTATCTAAGCAATAATATTCAAATGAGCAATATAGCACTTTAATGAATATTTAACATATATAGCTTGAAATAGCGAAATTGTTAATTAAATTAATGTATTGACCTGTAATAACATATTACAGAATATATATTATTTTAAAATTTATTTATATAAGTCAATGTTACGTATACGAGACAACGTTGCTGGTTGCAAATAACATATTCCAGTCCGCGCTGAAATAAACGACAAATTAAGAATTTTAATATCGAACAAATCACAAGCTACAGTGATTAACACGATTGCTATTCCATATAATTGGAAAATCACCCACCACGGAATATCCCACATATTTTCCACTTTTAATATTGATAAAATAAACTTATTTCTGTAAAAACGAAATAAAAACGAATCGCTGTCACACGTATGCAACATGTACATACATAACATCAAATCGCTATTAAAGGAAGCAATTCACATTAGCATTACCAAAACTCGTACCAAAGCACGCATGGAAGATCGAGATTACGAGATTGGAATTTTATTTGGCAATGAAAATAAAAACTTGTTTGTCACATTTCGAGTAATCCCGGTATCGGAATTACAATCGCCATATCTAATGCATAGTCTGATACACCTTAACGTACTTTACTCGGAGACTGGCGAACGCCGCAAAAATACAATATCTTTAATCGGATGCCGGCGAAAGATAAAATTAGCGGCGCCGTAAAATGTACTCGCGCGGGCAAGTAACATGGAAAACCTGATGAAAACGAAGCTAATAAGCAGCCGGAATATGCAATAACTGCGATTCACACGTGCATTACGGCACCTGGGAATATCTATATTGGACCCCTTACTAATGTATACCACCGTGCACCGCCTCGCCGCGGATTATTATTTCATATTCACGTGAACCAGTGTGTTTACCGCGAAGAGGGAATATATGAGAGAGAGAGAGAGAGAGAGAGAGAGGAGAGAAGGAGGAAGTATATAACCGAGAGTTACAGAAGTGAAAATTTCCCGCTCCGTACACCATGGTGTGACGTACACCCGCACATATACACACACATGCCTGCATGCTCGCCATTTTTCCATCCCTTTTACCGCAGACGGACAAATACGAGGGATGACATTACGTGTACACAGATTGCACAGATATTTAAACAGTCCGAATTAAATTTTTTCCGTTCTCTTGTCCACTTAAAATCTGGATTTTTAATCTTTTGTGACGTTCATGCACTTTTTTTGCACAACGCTGGCGCGTTGAAACGAAATGGCTCGAACTAAAAATCGCGCTATATTCTCTGATACGATGACACAACGTGCACGAGGAAAAATGTTCGAGTTATCGAGTTAATCGTTATCAGGAATCTTTTGATGCTTCGTGATGACATTGATGATGCACAAATGATTCGGCGGATTCATCAAACACGCCGTGCATTCGCGAAAAGCACCAAATGACGAAATCCGTGCGCTCGTAAGTGCCGAGGGACACGTCCCTTTCAAGGGATTTTTCGCAAACGAACCATTAAGCCCGCAAGATTGCGAAGATATAATTTTCCTGGTGCGTGCTTTCGCCGCGCACTCGTCGATTTCTGTACGTGCGATGGCGTAGGGGGGAGAGCTAAGGAAAGATGATACAAACTCCCAACGCACCCGGGCAGCGATCTTGTCAGGAGAAATGATGGACCAAAAGGATCCTCACACACACTGAAAGAAATGGAGATCTGGCCGGCGATATTTCGAGATACGCAAACCGAATTTGCAGTTTTGCAAACGGCGAGGCTCGTTATTTGATGTAACGTTCGATGTTTGGGCTGAATGTTTAATAGAAATTCATTCCAGTCACGCAATTGTGTTGATGAGAAAAATTAGTGCTTGCTCGTGTCCCACTCGTAATTACCACGTGTAATGTATGTTAAGTATATGCACAAGTTTTAATCTTTTTTTAGTAATATATATACAGGATGTTTCCTAAGTAAGTAGACAAACTTAAGGAGGATATTCCTTGGCTTATTTTAAGAAGAAAAGGTCATATACACATATGTCCTAAACTGCTTTGTTTTCCAGAAAAAAGTACATCACTGTTTTCGTTCACTTTTCGTTTATTATAGAACAGTTTGTGTTATTGCAAATGAAACAAATGAAAAACAATAGTAACCAAAAAGAAAAATTATAACGAAAAAGAAAATAGTAACTAAAAAGAAAAATAATAACATCACAGTAACTGCTGAAAATGTCCACCTGCAGCCATGATACACGCCTCAACTCTCCTTTCCATTGATTGACGTACACGCTCAAAAATACCTGGAGTGTTACGTATTCTTTCACATCCATCTATTATGCGATTTCTGAGATCTTCTTCATTTTGAATAGGTGTAGCGTAAACTAAAGATTTAAGCTGTCCCCATAGAAAAAAATCTACTGGATTTAAAGCACGCTATCCGAAAAGTGAACGAAAACAGTGATGTACTTTTTTTGGAAAACAAAGCAGTTTAGGACATATGTTTATATGACCTTTTCTTCTTAAAATAAGCCAAGGAATATCCTCCTTAAGTTTGTCTACTTACTTAGGAAACACCCTGTATATAGAAGTTCTATTGTATATATATATGTAGAAATTTTTCTATATATTCTTTTATATAATCGCTTTAGAATCTATATATATATATATATATATAGATTCTAAAGCGATTATATATATATAAGCCAAATACCACTCACTCACTCACTGACTCATCAACGTGCAGCCCGAACCACTGCACCTATCGACTTGAAATTTTAAGGGTATATTCCTACTATCACGTAGGTGCTCGCTAAGGGAGGGTTTTCCGAAATTCCACCCCTAACGGGTGAGAAGGGGTAAAATGTATTTTATTTAATTCTACACATAAATATCGCGGGCGAAGCCGTGACGGGGGATGCTAGTAATTTATAATTAAGTATATTCCCGCGATCTCAAAAAATTTCTATCAAAGTTTTCGAGATATGGTATGATACGATAATTCGAAGCATAAAAATGTAGACAACTTGCGAAAAAGTCGGAGTCTTACCGGAATCATAGGAGGAATCGCGTGCGAATTGCGATAATAAGTTCTTCATTTCTTGAAGACTTGAATTTGATTTATACGCAACGTGTGCCACGCGCTACACGTCGCAGAGCAGGTCAATGGAGTAATCATATCTCGTTTCCCATTATCCGCCGGGGTTGCTCGCGCAAACGTCCGCGGGCGAAAACAGCCCTGTAGGGATGAACGTGGAGACAGATATGTGACCGAGTGTTTCAAACGGGTTTCGGCCGTCGGTTATTTCGCACACGAGGCACGAACGTTGCAAATAAATCAAGGCTCCTCTGGCGGAAGCCAGAGGAGGATTCACGGGGGCGGTGAGTGGGCACGCTTTCCTGAATGAATAAAAGAGGCAGGCAGAAGGAGGCACAGGAATGGCGAAGGGACGGAGAGGATGGTGAGTCAACGTGGAATGTCGAAAAGGGAGGATGAAGCTCACCTCTCGATCCATCGAGTGGATGTCTCTTTTGATTCATGGACTGAAAATACTTCGGCGATCTTTTTCATATCACATTCTTGAACTGATCGTCTTTTCAGTAAACAAGAAGAAGAAGAAAAGTCTCAATTATTTGAGTAATGAAGCTGCAATGATCTCGGTTTAATTTATATAATACATAAATCCCATTAAAAGCTTGGATTATAACGAATATTGCAATAAATTCTATAACAGTTTAATTTATTTCACATTTATCTGTGTCTTTACCTTGTTTTAATCTATTGCACTTATCGAGCAACGACGATTAGCGGCAAAAATAATTGCGTAAACTCTTGCAAAATGGAACTGCCTTGGAAAACAAATTTAGAAACAAGTGCTAAGTGTTAAATACTGCAGATTGGCCTGAAATCTGAAATTGGAATGCTATGCTGCTCCACTTTACACACAATTATCAAAAGTCAATAGCAAGTATAAAATATAAATTTACGCGAGCAAATATAGGTTCCGCGTATCAATAATACTTTGCGATTCGAAGCAGATCCAAGCTTTTTCCGCGATTGCGGTGAGGAAGCAGCGGCATTGGATCAATCTCTTATCAGCGGAGATACGAGGTTTCGCGACGCGCGCAGGAGGATCGAAATAAATAATCGGCGCTTGTAATGTAGGCCGCGACGATAAAACGCATCGCGCATATTGCACCGATGCACGATGTAATCGGGATGCGGCGGACCGTCCGCTTGAAAAATGCATCTGGCGCTCGTTTGAATTCGCTGGCAGCCGCCAGCACAATGCTTGTCCAGCGATGTGCAAAATCGCGTGCGACATACGATCGTTTCGTGAGCGAGAGCGCGCGATTTTTGGACGAGATTATTTCCATCTACGAGAAGAGACGAATGGGACAGGAACGTTTTTCAAGAAAAACACGAGTACATTCCGAATTGATTTCTCTCTCTCTCTTCTTTTCTTTATTATGTAAAACATTATTGGTCATCATATACATATCATTTCGCTAATATCGTCAAAAGAGCGTAACGTACATGATTGTTTTTCGATTTAGCGTAATTTTGATGAAATTTTTTGATGAATATTGATGATTTTATCGATAATCGGAATTTGTGGATTATTATTAGCACTACGAGCAAAACATGTTTTTCAAATTTATTTGAGAAGATTATATGTAACAAGAAAACATTGAACGTCTCTTATTGTAAAAATGGGAGCATTCTGTATCAATCAAAATACTATATATGTTTATATATAGTATTTTGATTGATACAGAATGCTCCCATTTTTACAATAAGAGACGTTCAATGTTTTCTTGTTACATATAATCTTCTCAAATAAATTTGAAAAACATGTTTTGCTCGTAGTGCTAATAATAATCCACAAATTACATGAAACACAATCATGAAACCATGATTGTGTTTCATGTAAAACTCGATCTAACAAATGGTGATAGAATACAAGTCTATTAGATCATCATCGCAATGCATGAATTCTATTTTCACTTTGAGATGAATTTGTCCTGTTTATCTTTGCAGGTGAATGGATCCTGGAGTTTGCCCGGGTTTGTTTGTGACTTTTATATCGCGATGGATGTAACCTGCAGCACCAGCTCCATATTCAATCTCGTGGCTATTTCAATAGACAGGTAAACATTGCTCCTTTATTCACACAAGAAACAAGAAACAAGAATGCGGCGAGATATCGCATTTGGAAACCCTCTCACAGATAGGACACGCTCTTTCGTTCTCTTCTGAATATTTAACAATTCACCCGTTCAAGATCATTTCGCCGAGGTCACGTAATATTGATCGTAAAACCACAAACGAGTCATCAATATTATTCCGCATGAAAAACATCCTCATCTTTTCATGAAGCAAGTAAGACGCACGAAAGCGTATCGTGAATAATGTTACGAAACTTTGAAAATTACATTAAATTATTTGCATATTTGCGAAATAAAATAAACAAAATACTGTAATATATTGTATCAAAATGTATTACAGTACTTCGTTAAATTTGTTTATTGCATTGCAACAATGAAAGACGCATTAAGGTTCAAGCATACGCATTTGCTGCTCTCGTAGCCGCGGAGATTATCGGAAAAGTTCGAAAATCGGGAAAAGGTGGAGTAGGCTGATTTCGTCGGTCTACGTGCCCTGAATGCAATTCGACGAAAACCACAGCGATGCTTGAAATGCAACTCGTTGATAGGGAAATTAGATACACTGGGGCCTTTTACTTTACTATACCTTTTTCAACTTGCTGATCACACACGTTCTATTGACAAAAGGGAAATAAATTATTAAAATCCTAACAATAATGTAAATACGTATGGTTTTGTCATGATCAAAGATGCATAATTACGTATAATATAAGTCTCTGACAAATATAACTACTTAATATCATAAAATTCTAAAATATTCAAATTGAACTTAACGTAACATTTAACAAGTTTATCTAACATCGAAGAATCCATAACAATTTTTTGCTAAGACAAATTTGCTGAGTATACTTAGATCGTTGCAAGCGATGCTCAAAGCTTCAAAAACGTTTCGAAAGAAGGTCTCCAAAGAAACCTCGGACTTTAAGATTGTTTTGTATCATCTCCTCCGAACTTTGGAAATCTCTGAGACTCTGAGACTACACGGCTTGGAAATAGTTCAGCTTTTACGGTTCTTTCATTCCTCCGTAAGACGTTTATATTATCAACTAGAAATCTTCACAAGCGGCAAAAGTACACGTATTCAAAGCAAACACGAGACAGTCGTTAACTTCATTAATCGATACCTTTCGAAAACGCGTATATACGGATAACGGATCGCGCGCTCGCGTGCGCGAATTAAACGCGCGTTATTATATTATTGTGCATTTAACAGTATTTCAGTATGATTATACAGTACACATTATTACGTTATTATTACATAATACACGTTACAATAATAATAATAATACGCGCACATAATGTTCTCCAAAATTCAATTGCACCTTCTGTTATTCGTGTGTAAATTTTGTTCGGGGATTTGCTTTATCGCAGAACAAAGACGCAATTAACAAACAACAATCAGTCGACGCAGTAATTGTGATAAACGCAAACCATTTACATTTATAAAATACAAGTCCATCCACCTTGCGAAGGATGGACGAAGGATCCGCGTTTCGCCGTTTCGCGACGATGTGCGATTCTCGGCACGCACGAGGAATTGCAAACGCACGCGAAGGAAATTTGAATTGCAGATACATAGCGGTGACCCAGCCGATAAAGTACGCGAAGCACAAGAACAATAGAAGAGTATGGCTGACGATATTGCTGGTCTGGGCGATATCGGCCGCGATCGGCAGCCCGATTGTCCTAGGCCTGAATAACACGCCCGATCGGACACCGGACCAATGCCTGTTCTACAATACGGATTTTATCATCTACTCGAGCCTGTCCAGCTTCTACATACCCTGCATCATCATGGTATTCCTCTACTATAACATATTCAAGGTGAGAGCGATGGTACCTGCAACAGCAATGCGCGCAAATCCGTCACCGTGCGATCCTATATCTCTCCCACTCTCCCTCTCTTTCTCTTTTCACGAACATTGGAAAACGTGATCAGTATTCTGCGATTGGCATGTCGGCACGCGATAGTGATCGTGTTTGATTTTTCTGTTTTTTGCAAATGCTTATTTGATGATACAGAGGAACAATTCAGTCATTGCGTCACACGAGATTAAAAATCTTTGAAAATTTTCGCAAGCTTTGAAATTTCAGAGTTTAAAGTTTACACTTTAAAGTTGCAAAAGGGAGAATATTCCAATTGAAAAGAGTATTTTTCAAGATTTCAATTTAAATGATTCTTTTAGGGTGGTGAAAAGAAACTGAAACTCGTGCATTTGCCTGATATATTCTCAGATTCCACGTTGTGATATCGAAGAAAATATTGCTCTTCTGTTTTACCTGGCACTTCAGCCTTAAAACAAAATTACCTCTTTTTGTCTCGATATAATGTAATAATAGAACTGTGTCTTTTCTTATTACATGCACACAGTATGTTACACGTACGAGGGAAAAAGTCTTTCTCCCTCTCTCTCTCGTTCTCTCTCCCTCTTCTCTCAGAAAGATTGAAAAACGCTGATATTAATAGGTCAGGCCGGTTAGTGGAAAATATAGGATCACACGGGTAATGGATATTGTGCACCGCAAACGTATACTTGTTATAAATTAAATAAACCATCATTATACCGCGCACCGCGGATACAAATCGCGAGCGACTTAACCGATTTCCACATAACAGGATAAAAATTAGCGAGCTGAATCGACAGATTACTGAAACGTAACTGCGACCGACAGCAACTGCGACCGGGCTCGCACGAGTTCGATTGACTCTGCACAAATTAATTAAAATCTTGAATAACGCGCGCGTGAGATCGAACACATTTGTGTTGTGAATTTAATAATTGTCGCGCGCACGGCAAATCCGCACAAAGAACGCGATGAAATATTGTACATTTCAAGGATTCCGCGCGTAAAAGAATTCGATTGCTGTCTTTGTAGCGAAATCGACGCATGCACGCGATGACAAGACGCGAAGGGAATTATCACGATTACAAAAGGGTAAAAATTTATTCGCGCTTCTTTTATTTCCGTGATTATTTCAGGAACGTGAACCGATCGCGAAATTGGCTTCGCCATGAAAGGTGCCTCGTGCAAAGGCAAGCCCGCTATCTTCGTAATTTAATTGTCACGTATATGCTGCTGGAATTAATCCGCCTTTGTTATTGTCCGCGGAGGTTTTTTTAATTACGCTATTCTTGGAATTGAGATCCGAGGGAAAGGCAATAACACGAATTGAACAATTGGAATGCAACAAGAGATAGTTTCACTGTACATCGATCTACGTAATTGACTTTTTAGGTGTTTATCGGATTTCTTGGATTTAATATGCTCGTGACAAAAATTGTGCGCCAACTTTATACGACCAATATTTTGATTGCAAATGGAATAAAGTGCATTATAATTTACAGGCAGTTACTATTATTATATTGCGGTCGGTTGTAAATATGATTATTCTAGCAATTGTCGCGTTGGTATATGCAATATTTTGATTAGACTGTTAATTTCGTACTTGCGGCTGTCGCATGTGGATAATGCCTGCGAAATGCTCTAGTAACGTTGATATATGGCTTTTGTTTTCAATATAATGTTACTGTATTATTCATACAATACGTTACACCATTGGTTCACACGTCGCATAACATTGGAGCGCAAAATATTACGTCATTTGCAGAGAAAGAGAGAGAGAGAGAGAGAGAGAGAGAGAGAGAGAGAATATTATCAATTGCAAATGATAATAATAACCATCTCTCTTTCTTTTTCCCTTCCCAAAAATTTTAATTGCAATAATTACGTGAAAAATTGTTTATTCGGCAGATGAAACGGAAAAATTTTTTTATTCATGGTAGCGCAGAAATGTTCCTTTCAAATGTAACGATTCGTCATAAAATATAAATATCGAAAAATAAATGATTGCGCACGTTTGCAGAAGAAACGGGTCTTTTCAAAGCAGTCGAACAAGCAGCAAAATATTATCGTACTTAGCGGCGCAAAGATTTCCTTTCGCAAAACTGTCGAAATAAATCTCGTTACTACGTTACAGTAGGCGCTCGATAGCACATCTCGGGGGTGTTATCTGCAGGAATCTTCCGGTCGAGATTTATGTTCCGTATTTATGTCTCCTGACCCCTCCCTCCCCGTCTGATTTATGTCACAATGTAGGTTTCAATTGACCGTTTCAGGCTCTACGAAACAGAGCGAAGAAGGCTCGTGCCAGCAGAAAACCGAATTTAGGCGATATAAAGCCAGGAAGCATTATCGAGAATATCGCACACACGCGCAGGTGAGTACCCGGCTGCAAACCGCCCGTTAAATATTTAACTGGCATTTCTTATCGGCTGCGAAAGTTACAGTACGGAGACAATATTGATTTTCGTAATTCTCTCTCTCTCGAAAGATGTTCTTTGATTAATTTCCGTAGGAATTTCACTTTGCAATTAGACCATCCTTGTTCAGCTGAGAAACTAGAATTTTAAAGATTTTTTTACAAATTCTGAAATCATTTTGACAGTGATATTAAATTTTAGAGAACGTGAATCTTTCTCCTGTCAATTTCTTGAAAATGAATTTCATTTCGCAGAATATTCTCTAATGTTAATTTAATATAATAATATACCTTTAAACGTGATGTAAATAGTTTCATATGTGTTTTCCGTGAGAGAGAGGTATAGGAAAATTGTTGTCGTATGTGCTGTATCTTTGACTAACAAAGAGCTGCTGTTCTGCATGCAAATATATACACATATACACAGTGTCGTCAGCTTCTCTCCTTGCTCTGCTATTTCACACTTCTGCGTAAAATTTTGCGAAAAACAGATACAGCGTAAAGTCCAGTGAAAAAAGTGTTAATAGAAATAAAGGCTAAATCGGTTTGAAAACGCTTTCCTGCTTGGCTGACTCCGCGTTTGTTTGGCGTCTCCTGCAGTCAAATCACCAAATACGAGCGCTGCTTTAAACAATTGAGTAAACTAGGATGTGAAAACCAACGTAAAGCGATTTATGAACATACAAATTGCGATTTATAAATATTTTATGACACGCACAACTTCATGCATTCTCGAAGCATTGCATTCTGCGATCTCCATGCAAGTGTACGTCTATAAATTCTTGGATTTTTAATTCCTCCTGTGTCCCTTAATTCTCCCTCTCGGAATCCTTGCTGAATCTGCGCTGCAGATTCACTCTTGAGAGTAATCTATTAGATCGTGGAATTTCTCGTTTCTTTTTTTTGCTCGGACATGAACAATTGTTATTGCATTGATCAAAAATATATAATTCTTTACATAAAATACAATACAAAGCCTATTATTGTAATATTATTTCATGCAATATTATTTACACAGATATACATTTTTCTATATAAAACGCTATTATTTATTACGCTCATATTACACACAGTTGGAAAATTTGTGTTTTCTTATTAAAAAATATGCTGGTTAACATTTTTGTGTTAAATATTTAACACATTCATGTGTTAATTTAACATGTTGCTGTTGTGTTAATTCAACTCAAGTGTTAAATTTTTAAAACAACTAAAAAAAGTGTAAAAATTACACATTGTGCACCTATTTTTAATTTTACACAATAAATATGTTCCGTATTATTAGCGACAAGTTTTATCTGTTAAAATTTACAGAAAACTATGTTGAGAGTAAAGATGTATGTAAAAATAACTTTTTTTTCGAGTTAATTTTATCATTAAAAATATGTTGATTTTACACAAAATTTATTTCAAATTACTTCGCAGTTTGCATTCATTTTGGGTTAAAATATTAACATAATATTAGTGTCACCATTTAACATATCCATATTATGTTAAATTAACACAAAAATTTATGTGGACCGTTTGGGACATGTGATATCTGTTAAATTTAACACAAATTTTTCACCTGTGCAGATTATATTATTCACGTGCAAGCATATTGCTTTTCACATAAATTCTAATTACAAACAGCAGTTTCGTCCATACAAACAATGTGATGAAACTACTTTTGTAACTCTCGAATGGTTAACAGTTAAAAATAAAAATAAAAGCTTCTGTTTCCAATTGAACTTCGGGAAGCAAATAAATAACAAGCTCGCGATTGATTTCAATCCGAGCTTTAGTAATAAATCAATTACTCCGCTTAAAACTGCAAAGGACGCGGCAAGCTCACGGGCGCGATACCTCCGCGCCATTTCGCTGCGGATAAATCATCCTCGAATCGAATAAGGAAACTACGGGCTGAGAAAAGGAGAGGGATATTCGGCGATTTCGGGATAACCATCCCCGGGATAACGGATCTAATCAGGATTGATTCGCGCGATCCGCGCGACGAATCGTCCCTCGGGGAGACGCCGAGGGAGGAAATTTATTCATGCGCTCCCCTCGCGAGCCGTTATCCGGCGTGATAAGCACGAGGAGACGAGGGTGGCCACCCCCGGGCACCTCCTGGCCTTCATCCCCGTCGATGCGCGACGATTCTTTTCAATTTTCGCGACCGCGCGAAAGGCTTGCATTCCAACGAGACAATGTCTCGCGCAGATTGGCGAACGCCAGCTGGAGGCGTGCGAATTAAGGGATACTGCGGGGGCCCGGGGGTTAGCAGCTCCCGGGGTATCCTCCGGATAATTCGCTTTTCTCGCACGCCTCCACCTTGCACGTGCTCTCATTTCCGGCGAATGCCGACTGGGGGCTTGGCCTCGTCTTGAATAGCCAACTACTTTTCCAGACCGGCTTAATCGCTGAGCTTTTTGCTCGCGTTTTCCGCTTGCTGAGCGCGCGCGCGCGCGAGTATGCGTCTCTCGTCATCATCCGTCCTGCGCGATGCAGCTCGCGTCGGATCTCACGCCGAATTGAATATTATCGGGAAAAACATTTCGCGATGATATTAACGTTGACGTTTATGAGGGTATATTTATGATGTAGCGTGACGTACAGACGTCTACGTGTTAAAACTTTTGAGGAGTAGGTATATGTAATATGGGATCAGAGAATTAATAAATCAAGATAAAATTAATATAGTTTGCTTTAAGCAGACGATATTGATTGTTGAGAATAGGTTTTTCTACGTTTTAAGGAAATTGAGCGACTGTCGAGAGGATACAAGTGGTTTAATAAAATGCTAGCAAGGACAGTTTATAGTCATCATGATTGGAACGAATATTCGTGACCGAATAAAATTCGCTCAGCCACCAATGTATACGACGTCGTAAACCGAAGTGATAGTATCGGTGTTTATTTATGTGTAACGATTTATCTATACATCGAAATCGGGTATAAAGGTACTCACTGCTCGTGAATTCGATATTAGGATTATTTACCCCGCAAAGTATCGTGAGATGTCGCCTTTAAAGAATGTAATAAAATATTTCTACTTTAACATGCCGCCTCTCTCTGTTCTCCCTCTGTTGTATATTTATAATTTTAGAAAAATATATATGCGCTTTTAACGAATGTGTTATATATATAATACATAATATAAAACGATAATGAGTTCTCTTCACTTCTTCAGTTTCTTTTCTTATATTAAAAAACTTAAATTTTTTAGATATAAATTGGAAAGATAATGACCATCCATTAATGTTAAATTAAAAACGCAAACTGGATTTTAATGACCCGCGACGAGATCTTAGATTTCGATTAGCTAAAGCTGGTCTCTACTTTGGATGAAAAGTTTACCTTCTTATTTAGTTACTAAGATATTTATTATTGGAAGTTAAGAAGTTCCGGGCAAAGATCCAATCAAAGTTTTATTCGAGAAAACTCCTAATTTTGTGAAAACCGCAAATTCGTTGAAGTAGAGTCTTCGATTTGTGGACCAGGAGAAGAAGCAATAAGAAGAAATACCTTCTGGATCCAGAACGATGCGCAACTAAAGAGACATATACGACTGTAAACATCCGCCTCTCTGGCTACCTAAGAAATTTTCGGAAAATATTAAGATACTTCGTTAAGTAGCTGGGTCCAGCCGCGATGTTGGAGTAAACGAAACTTCCTCCTGACAAACTCGTGTTTACCTTTTCCTCCCAGTGAAGGGTGCGGAAAATCTTTAAGCATTTAAGTGCTTAAACGCGTAGGAAGCACGTACTTCGGAAAAAGTAACCGAAAAACAAACACCTGCCGCTACAATGGCGTTGCGGCAGCCACAAAAATCTCATTTCAGTTGAAACGTGGAAACGGAATCTTTACTTCGTCTTTTACACTGAGAAAAAAACTATTGCATTTATTATAATTTTACAATTTTAGAAAGCCATTGTAAAATTAAAGTCTAGCAAAATATATTCTCTAACTCTTAATTATATTTTACTATGCACTTATATATATATTATATATAATTGCAAATACAAAATCTTTTTTCTCAGAGGTATATATTATAAAAAATATTTATCTAGGATCGACGCGCGCGGAGGAACTTGGCGAGACTGTAAAAAAAAGAAAGTTTAATATTAATATTAATATTAAGTTTTTATCGCTATAATGTTGAGTTTCATAAAACTTTGTTAATCTACTTGCACACAATAAGATTGTCCATTACACGCAAGAACACTTAATTAATCATTACAATCTTTTTTACGATAATTGATACATTGTCACAAAAAACATTGTAATCCGGTTTAATCATAACTTAATATCTAAGAGATGTTATATTATAAAAACGAATAGGCTTGAAAGTTTCTTCTCTTGAAATTTTGCTTCGAGATCGCGCTTAAAATGGCGAGTTCAGGCGTTACCGATAAATTAGACTTAGGTGTTTACAGTCGCACAAGTTTCTTGATACGCGTTTTGATATCTCTTCGGGGTGCAATGCATCTGACGTAATCTGGCACCCCGATTAATCCTCCACGCTGGCCACGTTGTCCCTTTATCGACCCCATGTTGGCCACGCGCGTGAAGAGAAATTCGGTCGAAAGCACCAAATTTTGATATTTACCTTGGCAATCTAATGCAGGGATCCTGTTGCTGCGGCACGCGTACCTTGTCCCGAGGCTACCTTTATATATGCACACATACACACATACATATACATAGGGCTTTTATTGGATTTTCCCCAATGGTCATTATAATTAATAATTATTCCGTGTGACGACGCATACAAAGTCAAAACTGTTTGGGTTGCTCATTAATTCCAAATAAAGGAAGAATGCTGATTTTAATTAAGATTGCAGAATTTATTGAAAATAAAAATCTATTTATATAAAATCGCGTTTTATCTATGATAATGCTTGAATATTCAAGATTATTTCGATAAAGCTTTGTTTGTTGCATTTCTTCTAATTTAATGTTCAGAAGTTTTTGTTAATTTACGTTCTCTTATATACACGCGCTAATATTTCATTCTCAATGTTGAATTATTGCTTCATACTGTATGTGATGAAAAATATACATAGGCTTTATCTTTTGGAACACTGTACATGCATCTTCATTAATTTAGCAATCCATTTTAGCTTACTAAAATTGATTGCTTTAAAGCAAACGCATTCTCAGAGATTTATCGTTACATGTCATAATTGCTTGCTTAGCCATAAAGATGAATTTTCTCGCGTAGGAATGTTCTTTGTCGGCAATAAGCTCACTCGTGTCTGCAAACGTATACTTTATCCTGCGTAAAAATGTGCACTCTTCGCGCATATGCTGCATCATGCTTCAAGCAGGCGATTTTCAAAGGTACCGCTTGATGTCACAGCGGAGAATATCATAGATGCGGTGTGTAGCTTCGCTGTGGAGTTCAATAATGTAAAGTTTAACAGCGAAACTCCTCTGATCGCGGGTCGGGAAGCGTTAATAAAGCTTACGCCAGCAGCTCTGAAATCGCGGCCTTCCGCCGAACGTGGAGATTAGTTTGCAATGCAAAACGAGTTTTGTGCGAGTTCAAGGAAATTCAAACACATCGTAACGCGATCCCGTATTATTCGAATGACTGAAGTTCCGACAATATCGTTCGGAGAATATTCTCAAATAGATTTGAAAAAGCTCACGGCGAGTCTGATTGGATGTTCCAGTGCGCACTAGTGCACACCAAAAGAATTGTCATTCTTTTGGCGCATGAACAAATAAGGCATGAGGTAAAGTTGCTTGCGTAAAATCCGAGATATCTCTGATACAATTTATTTAATATTAAAACTAGTGAAATGTATATTAGGAATTTTATCTATGAGGTGTTTATATTGTATTTGTATTATATCTTTACATTAAAAAGAAAATATATATCTTTACAAATAGATTCATGTACAACAGTTACTCCGCGTGGAATGTGCTTTTTAACGATAATAAAAATCAAATGTGCGGCACATTCCAAATAACAAATTAATTTTTTATTGAACACCGAGTAACTCGGAAAGGGAGAAGAGCCTACGAGAGGAGATCGTCGTGTTTTTCATAATAAATCGATCATTCTCATAGAAAAACGAAAAAAAGCATAAATCGCTATTCGATGCCTTCAAAGAAAGAAAAGCAGAAGAAAGAACAGCAATGTTCTGTCATTCAGGATCCTGCAGGTCCTGCGAAAAAAGTGAGTGTTCTTACTTTGTGCATGGTAGATATTTGGCGGATTAATGCAGGGGGATGCGAGATGAAGGAGAAACGAGGAAGTGCATGATAGGTGTAGAGGCTTTTCTAGAAACTTTTGACTAAGATCACGTAGTGGGTATTCTGTGGCAAGGTTCGCGGAAACGGCGCTGGGAGCGGCTGCCCTGGTGGCACCTGGGATCGAGGAACCGACGAACACCGCTTCCGGCAGCAACGAGGATGAGGACGAGACGCCTCTCGATCCCGTTGTCGTCATCTCCAACGACAAGAGCACGGAATTCTTCTTAGCCACGGTCGTCGAGGAAGCAGCGTAAGAATTTCATCATATCTCTCTTTCTGTCCTCTCTACCCTTTTCCTATTACGTGGTGTCCCGTACTCGCAACTGGCGAAACGAAGATCGGAATTTTTCTTTCAACGACATCGGATCGCATTGTCATGCCGCAGCGCGACGCGACGCAATTCGTAGTGCCGACCGATTCTCTGTCTCCCGCCGAGAAATCGAGCAATTTACTGTCTTTGAGGATCATTAGACGATATTCGGCTCGAAAGGTGTACACTTCCGGTGACAGCGCGGGATGACGTCAAATGATCAAAGGAGCAAAGGGGGAAAGAATCGCGCTAATGTCAAATTAGATTTCTCTTGCGGAATTTGAAATGCCGAAATCTGTCGTACGATTCCTTTAAGTTTGCTTTCTTTTTTTCTTTCTTCCCTTTTTTGGCAGAAGTTATGCTATTATTTTCCGCTCAATGTCTCGTGTAATTATCCAGCTAGTCGGCATGGGAGGAAAGGAACGGCACGCTAAATAAAGCAAATGAGCGCGATTCAGACGAAACGTGGATTCGGTGGTAGCGAGCAATAATTATTTCCTTGCCTCTTCCTGGAAGGGAGTTCCGGACACGACGCTAGGAAGTCGCTTTGAGTCGATCAAAAGTTTCGGTCTGCTGCTTAATTGGCCAATTGGGAGTCTTTAATTAAAGGATATTATTTCTGTCTTACGTGACGCGCAAACTTTGCGCCATCGTATCCCTTTTATTATGGGTATTCCTTGGATCACTTGTAACGTGAAAATAATTGCAACTTGCAAGTCTCGATTTTTGAAAGAATAGAAAGAGAGAAGACCGTTGTGTTTGTCTTGTCTTTTTCTTATAATGATATAAAATAATCATGCAATACATAGAAATAGAAAGTACGGTATATATTATATTATATAAAGCTACGAAATTAAAAATTATTTTCAATGTATTGCAGTAGTAATTTTATTGTTTTGCGTTATAATCTTCTCATTAACACACATTGCCTTAACACTAATCTTATATCTAAACTACTTAAACTAAACTTAATCCTAGACTTAATCTTAAAACGTGTGGATATCCGTGGGCCAAAATTATTTTCAATGAAATGTTCAAAGAAGGAAAATAGAAATCCTGATAGTTATTTCTCTAATAACTTTATTAAAAGTGTAAATAGTTAGTTACTAATATCGATACGTGTACAATTTTAACAATTATACTACATTCATAATGAACAATGAAAATTTTTACTATTTGTTTCTTGAATAGTTTCGCATTTATAACATTTTTAAAATTGTAAAATCACTCATTTAAACGTTGTATTTTCATGAGACACTTGTATCAGCATTTTCATGGAACACTTGTATCAGCATTCCGAAAAAAGCTATAATCCTTTACATTGCATATAAAAATACCTAAAAAAAACAACATGTATAAACAATCGAAGGGTGGATTTTAAACGATTATTCGACATTGATGTTCGATATGATTGGCAGGTTTGTGCGCTCGAAAGCCCAAGGGAAATGAAAAAAATTCGCGATTGCTCGCAACGCAACAGTGACGAACGGAAGCCGGTGATCTCGCGGTTCGTTCATCTTCTTCGTCCTTTTGATCGCGATAGAATGGCGGCGGGTCCAGCAGCAGCGACAGCCGGCTTGTGCGTGCCTCTCTATCGACAATTTCCAAAACCCCGTACAAAGCCCGCGCACAATACTCGTTTAATGGAAACTCGTCGCTCCGATAGTAATTCGGAAGTTCGCGGGCTAATCGCGATAGGCGGTCCCTTTGTCCCGACGCGTGCGTGCAATTTGCATCTAGCCGCTCGCGTTACCTTTGAAAACGGGCCAATCAGCTGCGCGCGCGCGGCCGGTTTCACGGTTATTAATTAAGGGCATGTTTTCAGGGGGGTTCGCTCGCGAGCTGCGGCACCGCCGTTTATTTTGCGATGCGATCGCGATGTTTCTCTTAACTGAACGAGAGATTTTCTGGGCGTGTGCGCAATGCGATTTCTAGCAGCGTTGGTGTAGTTGCCTGTTGCAGTTTTCTGTCTCTTTCTTTTTCCTCCTCCTCTCTCAAAACAACATGCGGTTTATTGTTTTAACATTATGCAACAATCGTGTGTGTAATTATTTTAATGTGTAGAACAATATTTTGTATCCAATTTTAGTACAGTAGATAAAAAGTAAATATTCAAGGTATTTTAATCAAGAAAATGATATTTTGTTGTTTATCTAGGACGTTTCTTTTCCTCTGTATACCTTTATCTGTGAAAAATGTAAGACTTGTTATTACTTGCATGCATATTTTAATAAATGCTGTTAATATGTCTCCCTATGATCCAGTTTATTTGAATATTAAATTGTTACACAGTCCGACATTTTGCGTAATGCTTTCAAAAGTCTTCATAATTTGATTGCAATATTAACGAAACATGTACTCTGCAATGATATGTACTAGAAAACATTATTAAAATATAACTTAATTAAAGTGGTTTATAATCATCTTGCATAAAAAAGCAATATCACTCTCATCATAATTTTAGTCATCATGATTATAACTTTTAAATACTAAGCAAAAGCACTTCTTGATGCGAAATGCTGACACTCTAGAATATCTCTCCGCTCTCTGATCAATTCAACGTCAACTCTCATTTCGCTATGTGAGATCCAGCTTTCGCGATTCTCGCGCAAGATCTCGGACTCCTAGCCGGCGTTTGTCGGCTGATTCCCATCTAACACATAATCTCTACCATCAAGTCAATCGAAATGGATGAGTGTCGAGTCATTCTGACACTCGAATCGCAGTTGTCGTTTCAGCGCGGTGGCGCAGGCTCAGCTGAGTGGGACCCAGCACGGCGTGCAGCGGAGCGACTCTTCAGGGTACGACGGCGCAGCGAGTAGCACGATGATCCACGAGCCGCTCGAGACGAACTCGAGCCCAAGCCCGAACCCGCGGATCACCTCGGGTCCGCCGTCCTCTTCGACCTCGTCGTCGCCGCCGCCGCCGCGCGGCGGTACTAGCGTGTCCTCGGCGACCCAGACGAAGAAGAACGGCAGCAACAATGGCGGTGCGAGCAAGCAGGAGCTGAAGAGGCTGAAGAGTGCCGGCTCGCTGCTGCCGCTGCAGCTGGCCAGGACGCCGAGCGTGCTATCGTCCTCCGGCAAGAAGGACCGCAAGAACGCGTCGTCCGGGTCAAGGTTCACGATATACAAGGCCAACAAGGCCAGCAAGAAGAAGAGGGAGAAGAGCTCGGCCAAGAAGGAGCGCAAGGCCACCAAGACCCTTGCGATCGTGTTAGGTAGGTTGCTCGCGTGCCGCTGCATTAATAAGCAGCTCACCCCGTCCCTCGTCTGCATTCGTTATTGATGGACTTTGCGGAACGCGGGGGTGGAACGAGAAGAAACGGAGCGGAGATGGATCGCGCGGATCCGGACGTGACCGGGCGTGCGGCTGAAAAATTGAGAGGTCACGAGATTAGCTGCACGTTGGGTGTGATAATTCTAGCGCGGTTTGCATCTGTAATTATTTTTTATTGACAATAAGCAGGTATTAAGGAACGTTGGTGCGCACGCCGGTTACTCTCGCGTGCGATTATTCTTTTTGCGGGTTATTGCTCTGCGAGCAATTATCCTGCTCGGAACAGAGGCTCGCTCGCGGGAATAAAAATGTTGACGTTGATGAGTGAAACGGCAAGAAATATCGCGCGTTGTGAAACTCTTGAAATTCTGTTCAGTTGTATAATGTTGGTTGAAAACTGTTGATTGACTGAAGACTGAAGCTTGTCGAAATTGATCTGAGTGAAGCTCGGTATAAAGTTACACGAAAGTAGGATTAGAAAGACAATTCGCGTCTCGCAACGCTACTTTGATGTCAAAGGATGAGTTAATAACAGGCACTGTTGGAGAAACTTAAGATACACTATTTATACAAAGTTCCTTTTGTGTATCCAACAGATAGTTAAAGAGCGGTAGACATTTCTTGAAACGTAATCAGATGAACATCAAGTATACACGTATAAATGAAGCTGCATGTTAAATAAAATTAATGAAGACAATTCTTGTAGACATAAATGTTGCATAAAGTCAGATATTAAATGATAAATAATGTTCTTAAGAAATAAAGTACTAGAATTGCTTATTATGTTATTTAATATACTTCGTGTACTAGTAACGTAATTATAATTGATCACCTTTCTTGTGATACATCGCAGGTGTCTTTCTGATATGCTGGGTGCCCTTCTTTACTTGCAATATCATGGACGCGATCTGCACGAAGCTGATGAAGGACTGTCAGCCCGGTGTGACAGCGTTCATCGTTACCTCCTGGTTGGGCTACATGAACAGCTTCGTGAATCCCGTAATATACACTGTGTTCAACCCCGAATTCCGTAAGGCCTTCCGCAAGCTGATCAGCGTGTAAGCGAGCGACTCGTCCCTCCCCAAAGAAGAGACACGGGACGACAAACGTGACTCAAGTGTGAATCGTCGTATTTGTGATGTAACAACGAGGCGGTAGGCTCTCGGTAAGCTCGCAACAGGTACTGTCGTCCCCGTATTTGGAATCGCGGCAGCTGCGTTTGCGTATCGGTTTTCGCGTGCCATTGCGCGTCAATCGTTTCCGAGTGAAAGAGAAAAGCCCCGGCGGAGCATCGTCCGCATTCTCAACTCGAGACGTATCCCCACGATACGGGTGAAGAACGGCAAGCATCGCATCTTCGGTAGCCGCAACTTCGTTTCCGCGATGCCCGCGCGAGACTTCACTGTGGAGAATATGACGAAAGTAGCGTGCAAATGAAAATTTGTCGTCACCTGACAAATTCCTTTCGCGTTTGCGCCTCAGAGAACATCATTTTTAATGATATTCGAAATTCACCGACGCGTTTGGATCGAACAAAACGGATGCGATGATCAAAGGTATCAGGCTTGTGGAGATATCGCTTGTCGCACGTTCGACGGGAAAGAAGCAATTTCCCGATGATCCTCGAGAAGAGAGGATAAAATTGACATTTCACTTGGTGAAAATTGACACGCAGTCGGACGCGGAGAATAGTCCGTCGACGAGTTCGTCGTTGTAGTATATTGCAATAGAATGATATGTCGTGTCTACGCGCGTGAACGCACCGTGATATCGAACTGTCGAGAAGACACGCTTGACGATGGAACTGAATCCTCTCGTGAGTGGCTCAAGTAATCGCTAAGTGAGACTTTTACGCGAAACGGAAAGCCGCGTGGCTCAATCGCGCGAATTAGGAAGAAATTTAGGTAATCTGCACAAAGAGCATCTCGAGCGTTCGTCTAGAAAGAGAAAAGGAGAGGGAGAGAGAGGGAGAGAAAAGCTAGTTACTAAGCTAATAACCGCGTTCTCGTATAAGGGTGGACCCCCTTGAAGATAATTTAAGTTCGCGAAAGCAGGTAATAATGAGATCCGAGAGAGAGTGCGCGCGGAGGATTAAAGCTGTTAGAGAGGTGTATTTATTATGCGAGCATATATTACACGTACACAACACTATACGTCTCTGTGGATAATTAAGTACGCCATGACAGTATTAACGTAGCATGTAAGGTATAGCAATATTTTTTCGCTCAAAGCAAAAGCAACCGAGACCGCCGTTTGTACGACGATACGTAGGAACACGCTACACATACTCGCGCGTCGCAGTGTGTGTCACTGTATGTATTTATATTTCGGTATACATAGAGAAAGAGAGAGAAAGAGAGCGAGAGAGTAAGAATGAGTGAGAGAGAACGGAAGAAAGAAAGAGAGAGGGGGAGAGAGAAATTACGTATACATTACATACGCTACATAAATGAACTTACGCCGTTCCTTCCACGATATACAGGGTGATGTCAAACGCGAGGTAGAAACTTTAGGAAAACGCAGAGAAGAAGATTAATTTTTGGGAACAGTGTACCCTTCGTAGACACTGGCTTGGACACAGTTAAGCAAGTTGTTACTGGATATCGGACAACTTCGAGCTGTGCTTCGAGCTGTATTGTTTCTCGGTTGTGCCGCAGCGAGGTCGATGTTTATCGAAGTTCATCCATGCAATAGCGCAACGAGAACGAGCTATTTTTCTGAATCACTTGGCTGGCAGTTCCTCGAGGCATTGTGTGCATACGTGACCTAAGTTCCGGCAGCCCTTCATTTCGTCCTGTTTTGCGGTCGAGCGTGCAGCCCGCCGTGACCGAATTTTCAAACATATCAGTACGAGTATGCAGTATAAGGTGGTGCACGTCCACTCCCATCAACTCCTGCCGAGATGCGTCTCCGCGCCGTGGCGTGATGCCGGATGGCTAATGAGAGTGACACGGATCGAGACGTAACCGAGCGAATTGATCTTGTACACCGTATCACTTCTTTTTGTCCCTTCTTCGTCCTCTTGGAATAGGTTCCCCAAGGCTCTTCCATCGAATCGTGAAACGACGCGGATAGTGAGGATACGTAGGCTGGTTTTATTAGCGGTGTTATTTGTAATGTAAATCCCGTAGCAGAGATCCTGACGCATGCGTGTTACGCGAACTAGTATTGGGTCATTAAGTATGAAACTTTACAAATAGAACATAAACTTTTGCATTTTTTGGCACATGGACATGATTTATTTTCAATCGAAGTATGCGCCCATGTTATCTACACACTTCTGCCATTTTAGTGGTAGTTGGTCTATTCCTCTACTATAGAAGCCAGGAGTACGGGAATCGATGAAGTCGCGGAAGGCTGTTTCGACTGCCTGTTGAAAATTGAAGAATTTTCCCACCAAGAAGTTGTCCAAATTCCGGAAGAAGTGATAGTCGGTAGGTGATAGATCTGGTGAATATGGTGGATGACGGAGAGTTTCCAATTCCAACTCCCGTAGCTTTGCCACGGTCAGTCGTGCAGTGTGCGGTCGAACATTATCATGCAACAGGATTGGCATTGACCGATTGACCAATTTCGGTTGTTTAATAGCAAGTTGTTGCATCATTTCGTCCAGTTGCTTGCAATATACTTCAGCCGTTATCGATGTACCAGGTTTCATAAAGTTGTAGTAGATAATACCTGACCTGGACCACCAAACAGTCACCATATGCTTCTTCTGTTAATGTTGGGTTTCGCGTGATGTCTCGGTGGTTCATCAGCGTTCAACCACTGATGTGAGCGTTTACGATTGTCGTAGAGTATCCACTTTTCATCGCAGGTCACAATTCGATTAAAAAAAGATTCAGTTTTGTGACGGGAAAGCAAAGAAAGGGAAGTCTCTAGACGTTGCGCCTGCTGCGCATCGGTCAATTCGTGCGGGACCCATTTGTCCAACTTCTTTATCTTACCAATTGCAGCTAAATGAACCAATATGGTGGGTATGGAAACATTGAATATCGATGCCAATTCACGTGTACTTTGAGATGGATCGGACTCTACTACGGCTCTCAAGTGATCATTATCCACCTTCGTCTTTGGTCTTCCACGTGGCTCATTAGCGAGGCTGAAATCTCCATCTCTGAAGTTTTTGAACCAATTGCCCACCGTTGCTTTAGTAGTTGAACCTTCACCAAATACAGCGTTGATATTACGAGCTGTCTCCGACACTGTGGTTCCACGGCGGAACTCATATTCATAAATCACACGAATTTTGAACTTTTCCATAGTTCTATAAAAAAGAATCCACCAATAAAACTAATGAAGATATTTGAACAAACAAATATGACATTTGAAGAGCGAACATACATCTATCACACTAACCTAACCTGATACTGACGTCTGGCGCCAAATTTGAGATAACAAATGTTAAAGATGGCGCTTTTACATTTGTAAAGTTTCATACTTAATGACCCAATATTTATTTGCAGAAAAGTACGCGAAGAACCTTCGAAGCGTGAGGGTAATGACAGATGTTGAAAAGAGGACAGAGAAATTTCATAAAGGCAAAACAATTTCAAAGGGAAATTAAAAGTCGTAGCTTACTAATTCTCACTAGGACTAGAACTAGAGTCGTTAGAGTTCCCCAACAGGTTTCCGCGTAAGTAAAATTAAATAGAACCGCGAAGCGATCGGTGAGCGCTGCTTTCTCGGAAGAAAATTTATGACTCGGAATCTTTTCCTCGATTCCGTTGATCGTTATAGCTCACCATATGGCACGCTCCATGTGACACCATGTGACGCTTCCTTCATACTCATAAAGCTTACACATAGCATCGAAACAACATTCGGGAACTTGGCGTGTCCCGAATCGAAGTCGAGGTGATCTGAGTGACAAGTTTTACTTGAAGCAAGCGCGGCCCATCAATCTATCGTTCCATCTCTTTCTCGCGATTTTATCAAATTTTATTTCCGTTAGTGGAAAAGCTTCTTGGAAGTCTTTTGTAAGCCCAGAAAGTTCCTTTCGTTTCTTATCTAAGAGTCTTTCGGAAAGATGAAGGTGTACAGGGCGGACTCTCGAAAATCAGTCCGCAAGTTTTTGCAAGGTTGTCGGAAGTGCTGCGGGCGAATCACTACCAATCGCGATCGTTGGGTTCGATATGCGTTACGCGCGTCCTGTGCTGTTGCAATAACGTCTACAATCAAAGCTTTTTACTCTATGGGTTTTCGAATGCTGTACGACATAGTTCTTAAGCTTCCTGTGTACATTTGTAAATACTCTACGAGTTTCGGAGCGGTACCGTCAATCCTATATCATTATACAGGCTGGCCCATTTTAATTTATACAGTCGATTTTTTAAAAAACTAAAAGAGATACGAAAAAATGTTTCAGACAGACATGTCACGATTTCGAGGGGGACATAAGATGATACCATTGGTTTGACCTTGAATAGTCGTTTGAAGGTCACGCGAAGATCACCTTCAATTTCTTAAATTGAAACCCCAACTTTTTATTGCAGATTCTTATTCTCCATCGAAAAGTAAGTAACTTTTGTCTGAAACATTTTTTCCAAAAAATGTCATTTTATGTCCTTAAAATGATCTTCAAGATGAGTTTTGAGGACATTTTAAGGACATAAGATGACATTTTTCGGAAAAATGTTTCAGACAAAAGTTACTTACTTTTCGATGGAGAATAAGAATCTGCAATAAAAAGTTGGGGTTTCAATTTAAGAAATTGAAGGTGATCTTCGCGTGACCTTCAAACGACTATTCAAGGTCAAACCAATGGTATCATCTTATGTCCCCCTCGAAATCGTGACATGTCTGTCTGAAACATTTTTTCGTATCTCTTTTAGTTTTTTAAAAAATCGACTGTATAAATTAAAATGGGCCACCCTGTATATGGCTTCGTGTTACACGTGGCGCGATTAGCGACGAGAGAGAGAGGTTGATCTGCAACAAGGTGGACCAACAAGCGTGTTTCACCTGCGTGAGCTCGGACAACCTATGTCGCTTGCGATAAATTACGAAAGTCCAAGTTCCCTCGGCGAACGTGCCCGAAGTCGAAGCATGATCGGCGAGCTCCTTCTTGATACTTTATAATTGCTTCGCTCGCCCAATTCATCACGTTATACCAAATTAAATACGAGTATTAAAACAGTGTACAACATTGCTTTCATCTGTAAGCCCAATTCAATGATAAAGCTCACTCAACTCACTTCAATCATGGCCAGTTCACGCGAGCCGACCGCGAAGGGCTGGTCCCTTCGCAACTTCGGCCAGGAAGTTCGCCGATTCTCTTGCTCCTAGTCCCATTGTGACTCTTCGCTTCAGAGGGTGCTGTTCTCTCGTCTCGAGCTCGTGGATCGCGCAGTGTGCCACTTAGCGTCGTCGTAAGGAGTAAAGAGGCTTCCGTTGGAAGCCGATCGCTTCTTAATTAGCGAAGTTCTCACGCTCTGCTTTCCACGTCACTAACGAAGCACAGGGGACAAGTGCGAGCGTAAGGGTGCGTAACGTCGGGATGCGCAGAACCTGGGAAATTCTCGCGATCATCCACCGGGACACCCGGATTCGTATTTTCATCCCCGTTGTTCGTGTCGTCCGCAGCGCCGATTATCCGATTTCCAGTCTCGCCCCCGAAGGACGACGAGAATATCAGATCATTAACTAAATAATCCGAGTCGCACCTAGATGCAACTCAATGTAACGATGTCTTCGAGAACTTTATGTTTCGTTTTTTTAAAGATTGCCAATTCTGCTAGAAAATACATTAGAAAATATACGACAAGCTGTGTGTACTGTCATAAGTATGTGTTTAATTCATTAGTGGTAATTGATTATCGCACCACCTAGATTGCGACCCGGATTACTTAATTAACGGCTACGTTTAAGCGCTAAACGCGCGGTGACAACATGAGCTCGGGTGTCCACGGGAATGAAGAGAACGATCCCGAAGAAGAAGGCATACTTCTTCGAAAGGATTCCGGGGGAGGAAGGGTGAAGAATGCGCGAGAGCCGCGAGAGAAGTCAGCCTAGTCTTCTGTTATAGCGCGTGACACTTCGAGAGATGTTAGAAAGTTTCTTACGATCCTGAGTAAAATGGCTGTATTTTTCTAACCTGATACTTTCCTCTCTGTACATATATATACGCGATACATGTGCATACGGTGTATACACGTATCGATACACATATGCGACGATATTACGTGATACGTGGGTGACACGGCATCACAATTTGCGAGAGCAAGAGTAGCGCTGTATATCTGTGTAAATATAACGTCTAATTGGGGGAGCATGATTGCGTGTGCGTGTATGGTCTGTGAAATTGTAAGTGTGTGTGTGTGCGCGCGCGCTCGCGCTCGCGCCTGTGAGCGAGAGACGCGCGATGGGGTGTCTGACGATTCCCAATTGAGCCCGAATTGCGGGAACTTGCCGATGCGCGAGGCGATCATGTTGGCACGTTGTCTTTCGTGGATGAAAGTGTTGGGATGCTATTAACACGTTAACGAGAAATATATTTCTATGTATATACATACATACAGACACGTACGTGTGCATACGTGTATGTATATATTATGTACAACACATGTTATACGACGTAACATGCGCGAGTGTTACTCTCGGTGCGCGAGATATCGGTTATGCTGTTTTCCTATGGAGTTTCTTATTTATTATCACCGATGGTCTATACAGGGCATAGGTTTAAGAAGAAGATTCTTTAATTTGCTGAGATTAAGCCGCGGCAGAGAGAGAAAGAGAAGATACACATAAAAAGAACGCTGTATGTACTGAAGGCAATACGTATACGTACATACTTACGAGCGAAAAATTACGCGATTGACACATTGACACTAACACGACATACACAGGAACACTTGTTAAAAGTAATAAATTATAGTATAAATTAAAGGACTTGCAGTTCCCTTGCCCTCGCCTCCTCTCCCGCCCGGATCATTTTTCTTCTTCAGTTTCTCCATTCTTTCCCGACTGATCGCTGCGAGAAACGACAGATACAAATGCGAGAGCACGTTTATAGTAATAATATTATAATAATAAACGCGCGCGATTTGGACAAATGTTGAAATTTGTAAATAAACATGCATATTCATGAGCGGTGCTATTTCTGCAGCTCGTATCTCGCTCGCTTAATGAATACCGCGTAAAATAACTCATTAATGAGTTTGACACGTATTAAAATGTATTAGGCGTATTAAAATCAGTCGACTACGATGAGTGGACGCGTGCGCGTTTACGAAACAGGCACGATAAAGGGATTTTGTAATCGCAGAAGTTTCAATTACGTTAAAATAAATGAAAAATACGAAAACCGTGGACGGATTCAATTTGCAATTAAATCGCTCGCGCTGCATCCCCCATGAAACGCACGGGTGAAGTGATTTGACGTAAGCCAATGGCAGATTATCCGCTCCATCGCGCGCCGGGAGGAATTCCAAAAAAAGGGAAATGAAAGGAATCTATATTGTTCTGTTGGACTGTTGTAATTAACTGCGAATTATGACGATTTCTAGTCAGTCATGCCGCAAAAAGTAACGAAATTACGGGCGAACGCGCAAACTAGCAACCCTTGCAAATCGCGAAGCAGCAGTTCACAGTGCAAGATACACAATTATCTCGCATAATAACGTGACCGACGTGGGATATAATATACATAATGATCTGCGTATTTACATTGCAAACTCTCACCGCGCAAATGCCAAGTGCCAATTCACGAAAAAATTTTATTCTCGAATTAAGGGACGCAATTAATTAAACGGCTCGCGTCGTTCGTTAGAGAGGAGTCAGAATCCACAATTTCAAATGTTTGCGAGAACTGTATCGTTTGACTGATTTCACTGTGCAGATTTGACGCTCTCTCTTTAATTAATCATCTATACGTGAACGCACATGGAGCAGTAGCGCAGATCAATGACGGATACATTCGCCGGACGGGACCGTGAATTCATACAACTGGCCCGCAAACGCAGCGTACGTTACTCGCGTTCTCATTCGGAAGAGCCGGTCCTTTCTCGCAACCGAATAATTTCCGCCACTGAATGCGACATTGCGACAACCTTTCTTCTTTTCCTGTTTTTTTTTTCTTTTCTTCTCTCGCACCATTTCTGCTCCGACCTGGCGTGCACGTGTGACTACATTGGTTCGGTTCAATGCAATCTGCAGCGACAATGGTCGTGGCCAACTACTACGGCCGCCAGCGAAATTCAATCTGCAGCAAAATCGTTCGGTGCCAACTTTTACAGACGTTTGAGGAATAAAAGGTATCTCGGGACTTCCGACCGTTTGTAGATATCCGCTTGAGCGTCGGGGTTCTTGGCCGACGCGGTGAACAAGAGGAAGAGGGATGTGAATAAAAATAGATACATAAATTGTGAAACAAAAGCAAGTGGCGAACAAACGCAAAAAGGAACAAACAGACGACGCGGGACATCCGCATTTCAGAGGGGATTTCAAATGATTTTTACGTGCAATCGTCGAACTCTTTCTGTGGTCGATCAACAAAATATAATATAACTGCACATGGTAAATACATTAAAATGCGAAAAGGAGTAACAATGCAATAAACTCTTAATAATATTTAAAAATTATAGATATGGACTTTATTATGCCTCTATCTGCCTCTTTTTTGTTTCGGATTTCATGAGGCTTGATGGGCACATAAACGAATCTGCGCGATTACACCTCATGAATTCGCGCGATCAAATTTATTAGGCGCTAGACATCTAAATCTCGGCAGAGAATTATATCAGTCTAATGTGACGCGATTGAATTCACGTGCAATCCAGAAATGCGTGTTCGGGCCGGCGAGTCCGAGCGCGTTTCACGCGTGTGTCCAGTTTCGTGCAATTTCAATTAATTTAATTAATTTCACAACAACAACATCGTCACAACACACTATAAAGGTACATAAACAGCGCGCGAGCTGTCCCACGTCCCACGCCCGCCATTTCAACGGGCATAATTTATTCCGGCCGAGCGTCGGGCCTTGTTTTATCTTTAATCCGTCGCGATTAATCATATTTACTGACTGCGAAAATAATTGCTGGCACTGCAAAGCGAGCAACAAAATCCACACAGCACGCTTCTTTCTTCCTCCCCAGCGCAAAAGGTAGAAACTTCCCCGGGTGTAATTAATGTAAATAAGAAACTCAGACTACGGACCCGGTCGCGTCCCGTGCCGCCCAGTTTTACCTTCGTCCCTTCTGTCCCTTGGCCTTACGGAACCGGCACCTGCGTCACCGAGGCATGCGAAACGGCAGCGGCCGTATTTTGCGGTAAATTTTTGAAGGATTTACGAGCGGCATCGCGGCCCGGGCACAAAGTAACGCGGGACGCTTTATTTGCGCTTGCTGCGCGAAAAATGCGGGGAAAACTTTCTTTCCCGCCGAGAAGACGTTTCCATTCGCTTGCTCTTAAAGAAATATCACGCAATCGTCCTTTTGCAACAGAATACCGACGAAACAACGTGCGACGCTGTCAGAATATTTACCTGTTGCCATAAAATAGATTGGTGCTCGCAGGAGTTTAAAAATATTTCTTTAATCAGAGTAGTTTGCCGCGGATTGTAAATTGTTTTAATTACCTATCTCGTTCTACACTGCGTAATATTTCTCGATGGTATATCCAATGATATAAAATATTTTTGCGATAGTTGCCAAATTCTTGTTTTCGTATACTGCAACCTTTCGTTATTTTTGTATTTGATATATATTCTATTATCGGTATCGGCGGATCAAAAGGGCAAACGGTGCAACAGCTTTTGTACTGGACGGATGGTTTGTATTTCATTCTAATATTGTACGCATATAATTCATGCGAGACATCGCTTTCAATGTAACAGTACAATAAATTGGCTTCATCCTGACGCGCTTTCGACGAAATGGCCGGGAGCTTACGTATGCGGATGAACTAACAGAATTGTCAGGCAGCAACGTGTATGATTAACAAAATTGATTTACTAATTAATATCTCGCGAATGCGCGTTCCATATTCATGAGCTTCTGCCAACGAACTTCCAGCGTTCGATGGCATTTACCGAAGCATATAGACGTACTTCTAAATGGTAATTAGAAATCTACTATCTACAGAGTAGATGATTGAAGTTTCCGCTTTGAGATGTACTTGACGGCAAATACTCACTTGGTGCTCTTTATGGTTATGTGCAATATATTCTCAAATTCTAATTTAATCTAAAGCGAGAAAAAAGAGTATTTTAAAAAATGTAAATTTAAATTTAAGACAAGATGTGTGAAAAAATATTCTTTAATACCTTTTTTATATTCTGTCAATGCAACTTTACACAGCAGATTTTACACGGCGGTAAACACATAATAATTATAAAGTTGTGAAAGAAACATTGTGCGATTTTACAAAAATTTCAGTTTTTAGAGACTCATCGATAGATTGTGTCGATATAGATATAAACAAATTATTAAATAAATTATATCATTCCAATTTGCGATACTAGCGGATACTTCTGTAAATCATTCTCACACGACGTTCGTTTTTTGCTATTGCTTCACGCGATATTTATACAACGCCCATCTAAAAAGAGTTACAAATGATATAATAATACTTATATTTATTCGCGGAGATTGAATCATTCGGTCTATTAACTGTAACAGTAAATTCAACGCTTTGCTGGCTGCTTAACGAAGCGCGGAAATATGAATGCGTCAGGCTTAAACACCGTAACAGCACGATAATTTTCTCTTCGCCCTTTGCACGCTTTCCCATCGTAGGTGCGGCCGCGCCGCCTCCACCAAATAACGCGCT
This sequence comes from Ooceraea biroi, assembly GCF_003672135.1. NCBI lineage: Eukaryota > Metazoa > Arthropoda > Insecta > Hymenoptera > Formicidae > Ooceraea > Ooceraea biroi. The sequence goes on from NC_039512.1 coordinate 3,223,729, forward strand.
AAATATGTCCATTCGACAAACTGCAATTTGCTTAATTCATTTACGGAAGTATACAGGTGACCTGACCCCACCAGTGCGTACAGCTGCGAAATGAAACGTAACGGAAGCGAACTCGTACAGGAGCGAAGAGGGTGACATGTGAGGGCTACGTTACGGAGACGCGCGAAGGGCAGCGAGGATGGAAGGGTTGGAGATGAAAGGACGGCAGAGCGGGAGAGAGTGCAAGGAACAGGGAAAGAACGAAAGGGAATGCTCGTAATCGAGTACGGAGCTAATAAAAGCGACCAAAGTAATATTACGTGTCGTCATTACGGAGGCTTTCGAGCGTCGCGAGTGCCGGCGCGGCGAAACTCGCGATCGTGCCTCGAGAACTCACTTTTGCAAGTGCGGGAGCTTGCCACGGTAATTTCGGCGGAGTTAAGTCCGCTTCCACGATCCCAAGGCTCTCGGTCGGCCTCACGGCGGGATTACTCGTATGCAACGTGTAATTTATCCCGCCGAAACCACCTAGCTGCAGTTGCAAACCTGCAAAGTACATTAATTATGTTACGTTCTGTTGAGTGCGCACGAAACAGTCGAACGCGAACAAACGAGTCCTCCGAACGCAATCGCCAGCCCAATTGCCAGAAAGGTTCATACTGAGGGTCGCATGAGTAGATGAATAAAAAAATGATATACAGGGTGGCCCATTTTAATTTATACAGTCGATTTTTTAAAAAACTAAAAGAGATACGAAAAAATGTTTCAGACAGACATGTCACGATTTCGAGGGGGACATAAGATGATACCATTGGTTTGACCTTGAATAGTCGTTTGAAGGTCACGCGAAGATCACCTTCAATTTCTTAAATTGAAACCCCAACTTTTTATTGCAGATTCTTATTCTCCATCGAAAAGTAAGTAACTTTTGTCTGAAACATTTTTCCGAAAAATGTCATCGTATGTCCTTAAAATGTCCTCAAAACTCATCTTGAAGATCATTTTAAGGACATAAGATGATATTTTTTGGAAAAATGTTTCAGACAAAAGTTACTTACTTTTCGATGGAGAATAAGAATCTGCAATAAAAAGTTGGGGTTTCAATTTAAGAAATTGAAGGTGATCTTCGCGTGACCTTCAAACGACTATTCAAGGTCAAACCAATGGTATCATCTTATGTCCCCCTCGAAATCGTGACATGTCTGTCTGAAACATTTTTTCGTATCTCTTTTAGTTTTTTAAAAAATCGACTGTATAAATTAAAATGGGCCACCCTGTATATGTGAATGTTGTGCGAAGCAACGATTCCAACAGATTCGCCCTGATGAAACACCGTGAAGCTGTGAAGATGAAAGAACACGCAGAATACTATCCTCACATTTTGTATTAATATTATTTATTAACAATTATGTATTAGCAGAAATTACAAAATTAATCCTGACTTTTCCGTTGCTTGTAATTTAACCACAAGAACATTGCAAAATGTTCAAAGTATCGCACAAAGTCCGATTTTACTCCAAGATAAATCAGATTGACTCGAATCTTTGCAACGGGAAATATCTTAATTTGTACTCAACGATTCCTATGTTCCTTAAGTTTGGCAAAGTTTGCGAGTAGTACTGCTCGTCAAAATTGGAGCATGTTCCTCTGCTACTACGTCAAAGTTCGAAGTGCATTCAGCGCGAATTAGCATGCTAGTGTGCTTTCGACGAATCCGCGCGTTTGCATCATGCGTTATGTCGAAATCGAAGATGTAAAACTTGCTTAGAGTGTAGCTGAGATACCTCCGGAATACCAGGGATTTCTTGCCTCCTGAGCTCGTAAGTGTTCGCGATGTAAATCTTCCTCGAAGTTCAAAGTTGGTATGCTCGCAGGTATGTTCACCGCCATGCCATCAGGTATAGCCGTTGATATGTCAGCAGTTATTCCAGATATACTATTGGATAGACTTGGGGTTAGACTGCTCGGTATGCTCGCCATCGAATGCAAAGGTATGCCTACAAAATGCAAAAATTATACAACAAACAAAGACAAGTGTATTATGTTAAAAAACTAGCGAAAATCTCTGTCGAACTAATAGTTGTTTCGAATATTTAATTTAATTTAGAGAGCTTATTTAATAGAACATTGATAATATGATACTGCAGTTACTAATAAATTATGGTACTGTTCGCCTGCGATATTTGAGGAGTTTTAATATTGCGTGAATAATAATAATAATAATAATAATAGTGTATTATTGCTATGAAGCACATTATTGTCAGATAAATATAGCTAATTTTACTTCTAACAGTATCTCTCTCTGCTCGGAAATAACATACGTTCGCATTATGAAATTAATAATATCACTTGCTTTGATCAAAGCATATCAGAATCATAATATTAGAATCTTGCAAAATTAATATTTTATAACAAATTAATAATAACGTGATTTTCTTTAGATGGGCAACCCACGAAGGATGAAGGAAGACAAGAGACGCTTGGATCACGAACAAATTCCAACAAAGCCTAATACGAGTCTTTATCTAGTGAAATGTTATAATCACACCATACCCAGTGGCAAATTGTGGCTCGTCGTCACGCCAGATGCCGTTATGGTTTTCACTGGTAAAATCGCGGAAATATCTCTTTCGCTCTTCACTGGCCAAGAAATCGCCGAAATGGGCACGACACGAGATACACTCGGTAGAGCGAGGCTTGCCTTTCCGTCTAGAGACAACGGAGCGTAGCCGGACGACATATCCGGTTGCGAGAAATGCTGCAGCGACCAATCGTATTTAAGTCCCTTGGGCCATGTGTACTTTGCGAGGGAGCTCTGGACGCGGTTGCCTTTGAACCCTTCGTCGAGGATGTAGCTCAGTATTGGGCTCTTGGTATCCGTCTTCAGGTTGTTCCTCACCGCTTCCGACACTAAGTACTTAAGGTTACTCTCGTCGCTCTTGAAGTCGCTTGTCGGTGCCTGAGCAAGCGAGGACTCGCTCCTGACGCTCTTCAATCCATTCTCAGCGGGAATGGAAGGTGTCATGACAGCTCCGTATTTGGTCGCGTGGAAATAGACCGGTTTGGGAGTGCTAAATAAAAAATAATGAAAAATTGAAAATATTGAGATTAGTAGTACATAGAGTATTATTTGTAGAGTATTATAATATGTTGGACTATTTATTTTGTTCTATCAAACTATTTATAATTAATCTTATAACTATTTGTAATTAAATTTGTAGTTAATTATCTGTTATACTATTTGTAATTATTATTATTAAATTATTGTAGATTAACATAGGTTAAAATATTTTCTGTACATTCAGCTTTTTGAGTTGCAAATTGTGAAAATAATTGAGAGAAACAAAAGTAACAAAGATGGACTATAATTAACAAAGTCTACCGAAAGTTCAGGCTTTGCTGTTCGTTATGATGATATCGGTGATATTCGAACACGGTTGAAGGGTACATGAATTATGTGAAATGAGGAGATAATATTCCTGTCATTTCACCCCATTCCACCCCGTGAACGTGTGACGTCGCTAGGAATTATAATATTATCGCAATGAGATTGATCGCCGCAAAGAATCAATACGCTCAAACGAACAATCGCTTGAAATCCCTAAATAACATTGTGCGTGTGTGTGTGTGTGTTTCGGTGCATTCTTGTTGTTTGACATCCGCATAACTTCTTGAGTTAACATCGTGTGATTACAACGTTATAGCTAAACGGACGAGCAATAAAGCTCGGGACAGCCATTACGTACTTTCCGACGAACGACGTTATTGGAGTTGCCGTAGCCATGACAGGTGAACTGGGCTTGGTTGTTAAACTCGTTAAGATATGACCTACAATCGAGGATTGGTTAACTGAGATTGATGGAACGGTTGTAGCTGCGCGGCTGGACACGCTCGGCGAACTGTCGACTAGCTAAAAGCAATAGCAAACTTTTATTAATTCGTTAACGGCGTGATTCGCGTTAAACTCACACTCATACACATTCTTTTTCAATATTTTCAATCTCATTTTTGTTCACTCCACGATCTTTGAACGCATGTCATACATATGAGATGTTAATATTATTGCGAAATTAATCAAAAAGTTTCGAGGATTTTGTTTCATAATAACGCGCGAATTTTGTTTAATGAATCCAGGGAAATATACATAATTAATGTTTGTCGATTTACAACATTATAATGATTGAAATTCGGAATAAATTACTAAGTAAAATGTAATTGCAATTTTATGACATAAACGTAAAACACAAAATTATACATTCGTACGTATTTTACGTGCGCGCACGTTTGTTTCATTATAAATAATTATAACATAAAAAAGAAAGAAAGAAAGAGAGGGAGAGAGCGGTAAGACTGACGTGCCCATGACAATTTCATTTGTAATTGTAATAACAATTGCGAAATAAATACGTCAGAACCTCCGTAGAACGCGCTTTACGATACGCGGTAGATATTAAATTCAACAAACAAAGTTACGTTTTGATCACGTAATATCGTACTTTGTAAGATCAAAATGTCAGCTGTCATAGATTTTGCTCACCACATTACAGTTACCATCAGCCTGCATTGATGATGGAGCCGAGTCTGAGGCCGGGTCGCGTTTCATCTTGGAAGCTTCTGATGAATGAACTTCGTCGTTACCGGAAGAAGTAGAAATGGAAAAACCAGGTTTGTCAGTAACGATGGATACTGACGACGGCGTCGTGAACATTCCGACATTTCGTGAGACAAGGTTTTCGGAAGACAAAATCATCGGCATCGAAGGCGGCATGTCATTATCTGTGCGAGAAATATTATTAAATATTATTAAAAAATAGAAAATAGAATTATTATCGATCGTGAAAGAGTGTCGATGCGTACGTATGAGTTTTCTTCTCTCGTTGCTTTTAAAGTATTATTTAAGATGAAAATATGTCAAAGTAAGTTAATATTAAAGTAAACGATTAATTTGTTTTCTTTATGTTATAAAAATGATATAAGAATTTATGAGGAAAGATTAAAAAGTCACACATTCACTTTAAGCTGAAACGTTGTTAGTATCAAAAAGTCACTAGTACCGTCATAGAACAGGTGTAACACGGTATCTCTGAGAGCATGCAAATCGTCAATGAATACATGAATAAATATTAATTTGTTGATTCCCATTAACGGGGACTCAATAAATACTTGATGCACCGTTTAATAGCGGAACATTGCTTTGCCATAATTAATGTGATGCGAGCAGATTAAAATATCAAACAAGGGAAGTAAGTTTTTTTCCTCTTTCTAGTATCATTGCCTGCTCGTTAACAAATTACTTGATTCAGTGTTATCGAAAATTCAACGGCGGAATTGCGCGCGAGACAATTTAAATGTAAAGCTACCTAGGAAGTCGGGAGAATTGAGGAATCAATTAATTGTGCCCATCATCAGACAGTTACTCGCGTAAAGACGCTGAAGAATTCCTCTCACGTCAAAATTGCGTAACGCGGCACGAACTTACCGTATTCCGTATGCATCGGCGGGTGGTCCTCGTAGGGTGAAGTTTGCGCGTCCCTCTGTCGTCCGTACGAATCGATCGGCTTGTCGTAAGGGTCATCGCGATAGAATCTCATCGGATGAGGAAGGGGTGGGTCATCGAGGACCGCTTGTTTCTGAAACGATGCTCGTTCACCTGATGATGATTGCCCGTGAAATAAGTTCCTAAGTGGCGTCTCGGCCATAAACAACTGCTGTTTGAGCGGCGTTCGAGTTTTGTGCGCGCGTCCTCCGAACACCTCCATCGATGACGCGAAGGGCGAGCTTTGTCTCTCGAAGGGATTCTCTCGGAGAGTCGCCCGTTGTCCGCGTGATTCCCGACTTTTCACGAACAACGGATCACCTTTGAGCGTGGTTAACATGGAGGGTGTCTGTTTAAACGGTTGACGATGATAGATCGGAAGACCTGACGGATAGACGATGTCGCGGTCTTTGGAGAATGCGTGCGGAACTCGCTGGCCGATGAATTGATCCCTCACTGGTACAATGGTTGAACCGCGCTGCTCGATTATCTTGTCGATGAACAACTGATCCAGGAGAAAATTCCGTGGAGATTTGCGGGAAGGCGCGAAAGTCTCCGCGTTGAAGGAGATGAGGTCTCTCCTGCTGTCGTCTGCCTTAATGATCATTACCAACATCGTTGCGATCACAACGAGCTGGAGAAAGAGAAGAGCGCACTCGCGGTTAGAAATGTTGCGATCATGCGGCAGTGATTTTTTACGCAGAACTCACCAGTGCTCGCATCTGGCACGTCATCGATGACCACCGTTTCACGTTGCCGTGTTACCGGTAATTAATTTAATTTATTTGCTGCACTCTTTAGATTAAAGATTCAGTACTGTGACTGTGTCGCGGAGGTCTCTCAAGATTGATGATGAAAAGTGGAGGTTGCAGCTAGTGTAAGTGTAAGTGATCAGGATCAAGAGTCTTATATAGGGCTGGTGATCTTCCTCTTCCAGTTCTTTCTTCCCTTCTATCGGTAGTATGAGACTGGTCCGGTAAAACACGTACTCGACACCTTTCTCCTTCTTCGACACGCGGTTTGAATTTATTTACAACAACTTTCTCGCGTAAAGTTATGAAGGTACGTGACGTTTGGAACTGTATCTTTAAAGAGAAGACATACTAAACTTAGTAATATTTTATTTTTTAGTATTTTAATATTTTTAGTATTTTAGTAATATTTTATTTTGCATGATTTCAATGCTAAATTCCGAATTTTCTACTTTGCGAGTATCTAAGACGTATTTAAAGACATTTATTACTTTTAAGAACGGGATATTGTTAACAGAGGAATCATTTGAAGAATTTAAACAATTATCATTAAATACATTTCAAAATACATGATACGTTAGTAATAATTTCTGAAACATCTTAACAAGAAAAGAACGTCATACGCACGCGGAAGGAGAGATAAAACCGTAAATTAGAGAGAGCGAGAGAAAGAGAGAGAGAGAGTAACCACGCTCTTCACGCTGCGTTTTAAATGCAGATGCGAAAGAAGAAGAAGAAGAAGCGAGGAGGTGCTCCGAGGAAAATTGCTCAGCAATAGAGAGACAGCCAATTGCAAAGGTTGCCCTTTACGCACAGATGAATGAATTACAGTACGAAGAATATAATTTCAAAGGGAACTCGTTTTCCGCCAGCTCTTTTGGCTTTCAACCCGGGGAGACAAATCGGGCGGGGTAGAAAAGGTAGGTCGGCCGGGGAAACGAGGGGAGACTAGTGCTCGCAGAACTTCGCCAGACTCTCAAGACTTATGGAATGAAGAACAGAGGAAGAGTAAAAAAAAGAAAAAGGAAAGGAAGAGAAGTCAACTGTGTCCTCCGGGCGACATGCCGCCCGAAGAAGAGGCCATCTGCATTTCAACGATCGTGCAAACTTTGCTTCGCACCTTACAGACGTGGATTGCTGCTCTCGTCGTGGCGAACTGGCACTCAGCTGATGATCGCTCGGCCAGAAAAAGGGGATTTGTCTTTGCTTTTTCTGTTACGTGTCTGTCACGTAGCAAGCGCGTTTGCTGCCATCACGCTAAATCGAGAACATTGAAACTTGGTTGAATATAATTGGCCTCGTAAATTGATTTCCGAGAGTGTTTTGTGAAATTACATTGTCAGAGAAAGAAAAGTCTCCCAACGTCTCTATCAATTAAGAAGGATAATTGAAACGACAAAATTAGCAAGAACTGCATGATATATACTGCATATAACAAATAATACAAATAATAAAATAATACAAAATTAAATAACATAACAAAGAGATATATAATAATAAAAAATTGATACTAATAAAATCACAAACACACATGGAAAATATACTTATGTACCAAGAAAAAGCAACATAAAATAGAGGAATATAAATGAATGATAAATAAGTAACTTTCTAGTTATTCGGCTAATAAAAACGATGAAGGAACTGGGAAGCTGAGTCCGATGTCCTTTTTAGGGCACTCCACTTTAGGGCACTACGCCAAAAGTGCTTTAACCGAGAGAGAGCGCAGGCCGAGTTATCGAACTTTCTTAATGGGTCGTTTATTTTATTTAAAAGACGCCCGTTTTGTAATTCGTCCGTGTACGCGGGCAGACAAAAGCCGGCGGTATAATTTTTATTACTCCTTTACTATCGCTTCTTTAAAACTCGGCGGTGAAGATGCCGGCGCACCCCTGTCCTCTCCATCCCTCCGTCGCGCGTCGCGTCGGAAACTTTAAGGCGACGGTATTTCACGCGTTCATGAGGACTGCCGCACGGGGATACTAAAGTATCATCGTTTATCGAAGGTCGACTGGGTTAAGAGCGAACTATGGGGAATATTACGGGTCGTCTTGCACAGAACGTTCAACTGCGCACCGTAAAGGCGAGCAGCAACATTCGTCGCGAGTTTTTTCGCGTTTTTACTTAAGCGCCTTCAGAGCGAACGGCAAGCTCGAGAGATCCGCAATATTGGCAAGCTTACAAAAACGACGTAAGCGACGTATAATTTGAGCAACGAGTAGACCGCCCAATTAGAATATTAATTTCTGAATACTTCATGTTCCTGAAAGTGCCCGATGGCGATTGGTCGATGCTAATGATGATCGTGATTAATGTATTTTATTAATTTATTTCGTATATTTAATTGTTTTATTCGTGCATTTCATATATTAATTTGTTCGCTTATTAATCATCGTGATTTGCCAAGAATGCTCTAATTGTTCGAGCTGCAATTGTTCGTGCCTTTTGCACGTTCCGTATTTATTCTTGCGTTCGTATTTATTCCGCGCGCTATTTCCGGAAGATAAACGTTGCTTTATCCAATTGCGATACTCGTCGGCTTCAGCGAAATAAAAATACAAACGCAAGCGGCGTATTGAAAAATATCTGACTTTTTCGGCACGATCCATACATTACGTAGTATTGTCAAAAGCGGCATGACAGTCAGTATTGATATCGCTGGTAAGCTAATATTCACGCTACGGAAAAGCCAGTATTAAATTTTACAAAAAACATCACGCAATGTACGGATTCGCACGGCGGAAAAATCACAGTGCAGCTGAAAATGTCAAATGGCCGCATGAAATATTGATAGCGTGTAGGATACAGATTTCATTCGATGATACAAAAGACAACCTTTTAATTCCTTCATTGTGCTGCCACAGCTCGTTACTGTCTATCCATGCCTGGCTATACCATCTGTATGTTACAGATTTTCTAACTAATTTGTGGTTGATCCTTTGTCAGCGAAAATGTCAAAGAACGTTGCCATTTATTGTTGCAAAGTCGCTTCTTTTATTCGCAATATATTTTTATACAACTGAGCGTCTCTTCCAACTTGAAATTCCATTTCAATTTATTTCTGAACTAATTGAATGACACGTTGCTTCATTTTTCCATTTCCTTGAAACTTAGTTTACAATAAACTTCTTTTTCCATTATTTATAATTAAAATGTTTATAATATAGACTATGGATTTAAAAACTTTACTGAGAGAAAGGAGGAAAATCCAAATTGAGTCAAGAATTTATTATTGGAAATGAGAGACATTCAATTAAGATAAATGTATATACGATAAATTACGAATCGATTGTTAGCGGGTGACATCAGTCGTTTGATAATTACGCGATGTTTCCACGCATTTCCGTGCGTTTACCATTTTACCGATTATAAACGGCATTGTTAATTGCTCAGGCAAATGCATTCTATAACGTGCGCTCCTCCTAGGCAGGTGTTTTGCGGGTTTTGCGCGCAATTGAACCAGCAGCCAACACGGTAGTTTACCACGAAGGCTTTCAAGCGAATTGAAATTGCAGGCTACGCGCCGTTCGTTTTGATCGTTTGCGAAACGTACGGCTGCAAGACGGAATGACGTCACGGGTTTCCGTAATATCGTTTTTATAATACGTACGAACCAAAACATTATTCTGCGCTGCTTCGTATACATATTAATTTCACATCGCTTGGAAAATTGGTAGATGAAGAAAGAAACCGCACTTGGATCAATAACGATGCTCGCACCGACCGAAAAGCATCTGAATAAATAAATAATTCGAATTCGATAGAAAAATGAATATCTCATCATCGATTTTATCTTACTCTGTATTATTTTAATTTTTTTGACTGCATTGTAAATTTGTTCATTATAAATATCAAAGTAAATATATGAACTTTTACTTTTTCATCAGTCTAGAAAGATAACTTAAAATTCAGACGTATTCTCGTTCCTTCGGTTTTGAAGAGCTAACATTAACATCTTCAATTAACGTCATTTATATATTATAAATATAAAACGCGGACTATTGAGAAAAGAAGACTAAAGTTCATGCATTTATTTTCCATATTTACATCGCGTTTGCAAATTGCGCATTGTACAGGAACATTAAAAATTCCTTACCGTCTTCTATACCTGCTCGGCGCTCTACCGATTTACCTTGAACGGGATTCCAACGAATAACAATTCCAGTCCTCTTCCCAAGAGGATTTGCGCAAACTTTCTTTCAGTTGAAAACGCGCTAACTCGTCGAAATAGACTTGGAGCGTTCGGCTCCAACTTTAGCCTCGACCCGGGTATTTACTTAGGTACTTGAAGCAATTTGTTATCCGACGCCTAATTCGTGGATAAATGTAGGTTTCGTTTGGGCGAGGGCGATGCGGAAATTCATTCGGAAGACAGGAGAGAGGCGTCACTCTGTACTGCTCCGTGCACTATTTGCTAATTGTCACCTGGGCGTGGCGCGCGGTGATAAGAGAATTGATTTATTGCGATCCCATGAAATATTCCTGAGGTAGGACGGAAAGCACACACACAAGCAGCGATAGATCTATGCCTGCAAGACGCAGTATACGCGCAATGCGCAAAATATAGCCAGCGTACTTTTCGCGTACTATGTATATCGTGCTAGCGAATTGTATGTTAAATTTGGTAATTAAATGTAACATATTATACGAAATATTCGTATATCTTATATGAAGTACACGATAAATTATCTTCGTAATTATTTATAATTCTCTTTTTCAAAAAAGTCTGCCATATTTTACGATATTAATTTGTCAAACGCGTTATGCGTTATCATCAGCAACGCGACTAATTAAATCCTGACAAACAGAGAACAAAAAATATTGCTGCGATTAATGATTGTCATGTTCCTAATGCAACATGATTTTGTGTAAACTATCACGATCGTTCGGGAATTCTCAGTAATGCGGTGTAGGAGGAATAATGAGACAGCTCGTTTATTAAGACCTTGATATTCACTAACGAGCGCATCGAACAGAGGGGAAAATGCAGTCGATCCTGCTGCCCGCACTTTCACGCCAAATAAGTTCGCACGCGTTTCCCGCCCTCGTGCTGGGAACGCGCTAGAAATTGCAAATTTTATCGACGTTCCGTGCCTATGTCGCGCGACAATAGTGATTTACGAACCGTTTAATTGAACGTTTTGGCCACACGGGCGAAATTGGCTGGCCATCATTGTCTATGCCGTAAGCCTCTGTTCGCCGGACGCAATCTACCGTATCTTTTAATTAATATCGCGAAAATGCGCGGACCGCGCGCGACGTTCGTCATCACGTTCTGAAAACGATGCGGCCTGTAAATGAAAAAAAGAAGAAAATTTGTAAATAATATGACAGAGAGAAAACAGAGAGCGAAGCATTCTCTTCATGATGTAATCATCTTGTATCTTAAATTTTTGTTTATTCATTTAATTTTGTTTATTCATTCCGATATTTTTATGTTTAACTTTCTCCTTTTAAAACTTTTGCAGTTTGCATTTGAAATATCTATTTTAAGCATTTTAACAATCAACGAGTAATAAAAAATGTTAGTTCTTATTAATCTAGGTACATAATGTTTTTTAAATTATATTTCTCTTAACAATTTATATAACTGGTATTTATATAATTTATATAAGGTTTTGTCACAATTATACTCCTTTAGTTCTCTATAATTGCGTGAAATGTAATCAAAAAACTATTGCTCAAGCGGAAATTGCGTAAAACATTTGCGCATTTATAAAGGTACTCTCGTCTGGAAATGTGCTTGAATAAGACAGACGACGGTGACGGTGAACGTCGGTGACAGCGATGTGGAATGAAATATCAGTGCTGGCGCGTTCCGTATCCGTCAGATTACGAACGAGTTTACGGACTGTCGCACGACTTACGTTCCGCTTTGGAAAGTCGTTCGATCTCGAGCGATCTTGAACTTGCCCGATGAGAATCCAGCGCGCGCACACGACGGTATAACGAAAAAGCCTGCCATCTCACTTTTCTCGATAGAGTTCGTCTATTCGTTCCTATCTTTTACGGGACGCTGCACGTAGCGTTTGATAGAGAGAAAAGAAAACGCGATCCTCACAGGACTGTTCCATTAAAGTTCTAAGCTTTATCGCCAGTAATCCCGACTGCGAATGCTAAAAATCTGAAAAGAATTATCTGACAACGGATGAAAGAATTCGTTGAATCACAAGAAGGAGAGTGCGCGAAAGAATGATAAGTGGATAAGAGTAGTTTAATCTTCATGCAACTACAAAAACGAATTTTAAGTAACGATGGGAATACGTAATAGTATGAAATGTATAATGATATTAATATTAAATATGTAATTTAACAACGATAAAAATATATTTTAATAACGAATATATGTTACAAATGTAATCGTAAGAAATAAGAGAAATTTTGTTTTAAAACTTTGCTTTGTCGAACTTATAGGAATTAGTATAACTTATAGGATTATTACAACTTATATTTACATAACTCTAAGAAACACACTGCATTTAATCATTATTTACTAAATATTCAACAAAGAAAGGTTTCGGTCAATGAAACATATGTCGTGCATGAAATATGTAAAGCGCCGTAAAATCGCTGTTGACGGACAAAAGATAACATTTTAATTTCGCTGACTATGTGTAACATCCTCTGCGTACATAGACATCGATATTGGTGCGGCAACGGAAACGGTTCGCCGAAGTCAAATACTGAAAACGAAAAAGTATCGATCGTACCGTATTAACGGGCTGTACGTGGCGCTGCACCGAAACGCTGGGATAATGAATTACATCGGGGTGGATTTGCGAGACAGCGCCATTCCAGCAGCACGGATATCTTTTTCATCTTGCATTAGAGTAGCGGCATAATAATTTACCGTTGCCTCAATCACGAAAACCAAGTGCAGGAAAAAGCGATCTGACTTTTCCGCGCAGCTGAGAGGTTTCGGCTCTGAAAAACGTTGCTTCGTACTTAAAAAGAATTACAATCATGCGGTGTAACCTCTGAGATGTGTGTTTCCTTTAATATTCATCTTTTGATATTTGTCATCGTATTTATTTATTTTCTTGACATTCATCTCACGTTTACTTTTTATTAAGTGAATCTAAATTTCTTTTTAAACTATAATTTATAATTGATTGATTTGTAACATGAAGGGAGATATTAAATTAATGAGATCAAGAAATTGATGAGAATAAAAAATTATTTAGAGAAAAAAAGAGAAAAAACTTATTAAATTACTCAGAAGCATTTTAGAATTAATTCCAGAATATATATACGTAAAATATAATAAGAATCTGTATTGTTACAATTTCTGGGAAAATATTGGTAGTAGTAATATTACAATATTAGGTGAGATACATAGCTAAAAAGCCATAAAAGCATTACAACTGTGTTTTTTGTTGCTTTGTTAACAGTAATCAATGTTATTGAGTGCTCGAAATTGCGTTGTTGTTTAATCAAAGGACATTAAAAAATAAATGCAAGACAGTCAATATGAATCCCTTGTGTACGTTGAAAATCAACAATCAACAAAGTAATGGACGTGCAATCGCCGTGCATGTTAATAACGGTAGAAACAAAGCACTTCTGTAAATTGGCATACGATATGCATGCACACCCACGGAAAACACGTAATCGAAATCACGAAAACGAAGCGAGAGAGAGACAGAGAGAGAGAGAGCGTATGCGTTTTCACATAGATGTTGCATCGTTGCGAGTTACATCGTTTCGTTGCTTCGTGCCGAAATCAACACGTACTCGTTTTTGTCGAATTTCTGTATCGAGATAACTTTGATGTTCTGCACATTCTGTATACATTTACTATTCATACATGTTAAACAAATGTGCTTGTATGTATCAATACAATTTTGATTAGAACATTCCTTTTTCTTATGCAAATTATTATTTGTTCATATAATGTATAAATTACTATACCTTTCTCTGATCGCGTGCACAAAAAGGTGTTTAACGAAGTATTATACATAAAAAATACTTAGTATGCAACACTCTATTGTAGCATACTAATACAGTGTTTTTTAATATAAAATATATTTTTTAAATATTTATTGCTATAGTATAGAGAATATTTTAAAGCAGAAAATTGAAAAAGAATTATTTTACGTTGTACTTATCGACATTCAAACGCCATGAACAAGCTATGTACGGAGTGACAAGATTACGTCGTAAGCGCAATAAAGAAGGGAGGCATCAAGCTGCGGCTGTAATATCTCTCCCAAAATGTCTCAATTACTCCATAAAAGCAGATTCAATTAGCCATAACAACGCAATATTCAATCGCGATAAAGACCGGTTATCAGATTTTTACTCCTAATCTCCATCGCATCACAGTTCTCTCATTACATGGGGTGTATCGTCGCGCGTGGGATAAGAGGAGGCAGAGAGAGGTGAGAAGAGGCGATCATAAATAGAGAGCGCGATCTCGAGATCCTCGGCGCGTTATCGTGGTAAACGTGAGACATACGGTGGCACTCTGCACGGGACCCCATAAAGCCGCGCGCATTATAGTTAATGTAACGCGTGCAAGCATATGCAACTACGTCCGTGACACCCCGGCTTAAATTTTCTATAGTAACCCTTTCGGTGGAATTACGATCGGGTGGTCGCACGCAAACAGCTGTTTTCCGAATTACGTTACTTTACGGATAGCCGAAACCTTCTCGAGCTCTCTCCCAGCTTCACTATGAAGTTTAATGACATTTTCCCGAACCACCCTCGTTATTAACGATTGTTTGCTCTTAACGACTATGCACGAGTCGTTTCTACGCGCTTGTGGGACTGCGCGTTAACAAGCGAACAAGCATGTTGTTAACGCGAAGGTGCGCGGAAATTATAAAGCATGCGTAAATGAAGTTCCGGCGAGCGAAAATAAGGGGGCTAAGGGCATGGAAATAGGGCGTGCGAACCAGCGCGCGAGATACAATTTCGCAAGCACGCGAGAGGCGAGAGGAGGCCGCGCTGCGCGCCCTGGCATACAATCTCGGCGATATTAATTCGTTAACAGTGCCGGCGCTATTTTTGCTTAGGTACGCGGAATGTAATAATGGCTGCGGGGTGGCTGTGAATACCTGAGCGCCTTCTGAGATCCGACCGGATGTATGCACTTGAATCCTTTACCGCGCTCGCTCTTCTATGCGAATAAACTTGAAAGTCTGCGCCCGGGCTCTTTGCGCTGTTCCATGCATTTATGACGTTTGAATCTTGCACGATTCAGCGTGTAAGATACGCGGATCGTGTACGCTGCGGGAATCTCCGGGAATATAAAAGACTCATTCAGGAACGCGGAAGCAATCGGCATAATGCGGAACACAACGCGGCTCAGTGTCAACGGTTTGGTCTTGTTTTCAGACCGCGCGTATATGTATACGGATTTAAATTTTCCCCATAAACACATTTCAATACGGCTCCCCGGGCGGAAGTTCCGCGTGCGGTTTAACAGAAGTCGTCTTATGCGCGCAACTCGGGCCACACGAGAGTTCTCGTGAAACGTATTCGCGGGTTGAATAGTATATGTTTGCGATATTTTTGCAATATTAATGGAGTTTCTGGTGATGTAAAATGTGAAATGGACAACATTTAAAATTTAATGGCGGATTATGAATGCAGCTGGATTTTCAGATATTTTAATAAGCGTAATTCCGAGGAACATCCGAGGAGAATTATATTGTCATGATATTTATGGACGAATATACATAAATAGTATTTTTTTATGGAATTTATTTTTCAAGAAACAGCTTTAAGCAGTGATAAAAATTAAATAAGTAAACTCACAAGATGTATTTATAATAATTAATTAAACATATCAAATGCAGCACTAATTGTAAGAGACATAAATCGGATATTTTTTACGAATATTTCTCATTGAAATAACGTCCTATAAGTCTCAGGGGACAGCATTTCCGGTAGCTATCAGGATTTCCAAAATCTCGTTATATACTGCCGGTGAAACTTGAAGTGTCTGCGCTGGAACAAGGAAATCGTGCAAAATCGATGATATGCGGTCTACGCCAAGTTCCGGCGAAACTATGAACTATGAGTGAACTGGGGATGAGTTTATAGTCATAACTCCCCGAGACATCTATGGTGGAGGAATCACGGCAGCAACGATTGCGTTACTGCGACTATAACTGGACACACGTACATACGCACACACTATCTCCATATTCATGTTACTAATAAAGAAATTTATAAAGAAGAATTTCCTTTACTCGGCGGGTCATAATTTTCGCGACTGGATTCTGGGCAGAAATAAAACATAAAAATAGGAAATAAAAAACTCATAAGAGAGGGACAAATAACCTTACGATAATTAAATCCAACAGAATAACAATGCGTAAAATTAATATCACACGAATTGTCCATACTAGCAATTAATTTTGGGTGAGTGCAGTCGCATGCGGGGTGTTGTTGATCGCATGCGCGTGTAACCGCGGGTTTCATAAAAACAAAATTACACGCGCCGTGCGCAGAGGGTGTATAAGCAATAAACGGCAGAAACAAATAGGATTGCGGCATTTCGGCACCTATTAATTGTACATTTTACCGGCAAGATGGATTACGCGGACACATACATGCGCGCGCGCACGACGCCTTTATTAAACCGCGTATTAAACGTATTAAATCTCATTGGCAAATATTTGCGACGGCTGACGCAATATTTCGACGATATCGACGTAATAGCGAACGGCAAATTTGACCGTTTTCCGCGATACGCCATAACTCGATATTACATTATGCGCGCCCATCATGAACCCGGTGTATGAGTTATGAAGCTGCACGTTATTCTAAGCATCGAGGAGAGGATGATGAAGGGGAGGGAGAGGGGAGGGACACGTAATAATGACAGAACAGACTAATCTCGCGTGAAGTTCGGAATATTGAAGGAAACTAATTGCCCGATGGACTCATCAATTCCGCGAGGAATTCACGCGTAGGCGCGCTAGGACATCGCTGTGTAACGTATGTATTATAATATATGTATGTACATATATGTAAATCGATGATGCAAACGTCCGGAACGGAGCATGTGTTCGTTCGTGTACAACATACTCGCGCCCATTTGGTCTCGTGCGTTGTACAAGACACAAGGGGTATTACCTTTTCAATTCTCTGTCGCCGCGGTTTACGCGCACTTTCAAACATGAACATGAAAATTGCGGAAATCCATGGGTATCAGATGAAACTGGAGCGCCGCGTGATCCAAATGCACTTTTGGGATTTGTAGGCAATGGATCGATATTTCATGCATTAATATTTCAAGTTAATATATCGTTATATGTTAATATACCAAGTGCATTAGTACGTCAACCTTTTTTTTATTTTGAATACTGCAGAATAGAGTTAATTCCCTCCTTAAATTTCTTCTTAGAATTTTGTAATTATTCGTATAAAGAAGATATTGTTCTACATAATCTGGTAATGTTTTTAAATACACATGGAGGAAAGCAAACCCACGAGTTTTTCATTTTGTTGTAAATGACTATGGATATCTGGATACAATGGATTTGTTCCGAAGATATATTTATTCAGGAAAAATGGAGGATGGATTCATTTATACAGGGTGTCCCGGGTTTTAACCGACAAACTGCGGAAGCATATTCTACTAGTGGAAATAAGAAAAAATTCTTATATCGAGTTTGCTTAGAAATGCTTTATTACAAAATTATAAACCAATATTGAAAAGAAATATGAGATAAGTAACAACGGATTTTTTCACAAAAATAAAAATTATGTACGCAATGATTTAGTGACGCATTTCAAAATGTTGTCCTTGCACATCGATACAAGCTAGACATCGACGTAGTACAGAATTTGTTACAGTACGACATTCCTGAAAATTTTCTTGCATCTCAGTAACTGAATTAGTAATTCGTTGCTTTAAATCTATCTGGTACTCTCCTGTTAGGAAATCTACGTTGATACTCTCGTACGGCAGCTCGTGCATTTCCGTCACAGAATCCGTACACGAAATGAATATCGGTGTATTCCTCATTTGAAAACACTTTTGGCATTCTGATAGTAATTGCTAGTTGACACGACGATTGAAATCTAACAGCTACTGTTGTGAAAGTAACAATCATACTGAATCGTTTGAACATAGTGAACATGAATACATGTGAATACACGTAACATAAACATCTTCGAGCTTCCAAATTCTACACTATGTTCCGTTGTTACTTATCTCATATTTCTTTTCAATATTGGTTTATAACTTTGTAATAAAGCATTTCTAAGCAAACTCGATATAAGAATTTTTTCTTATTTTCACTAGTAGAATATGCTCCCGCAGTTTGTCGGTTAAAACCCGGGACACCCTGTATAATAAAATCAGGTATGACGTATGCGTATACAATTGGCATCCTTGCGCTCGGGAATGCAACGAGTCATATTTCTCGACAATGTGTCATTTCAGAGAAGCAACCCTTGTAAGTACGCCGCGTGTCACAAACGTACGCATCGTACGCACGTACGCGAAAGTCTCGCGTTGCCTGCGCTGCTTGCATTTCGAATGTCAAATAGGCTTTCATCAGGCTAATGTTTTATGCCAAGTAATATCACAGGAAAATCGGAATGTCAGCTAATTTCGTAAGCGAGGGTGCGAGGGGATTACAGTAGATGTGTGAAGAGGCGAAAAAGAATAAAAGAAAACCGCAAGAATTCATTAACAGTTTCACTCGTTTTGTTGGTAACAAGAGGAAGACCACAGGTGCAGAACAGCGTGAAATACACGTACACTCATCAAGAAGTTTATTACTTTATTACTATGATGAGCTAAAAAGTTTGCTTGTTTGTAACTTCCTCCATGCGTTATAAGATGATATGTAACATACTATTGCGTTTCCTCTCTCACGTTAACTGTATTAACTGTAACGTAACTGTTCGCCCTATTTATATAAATTATGTCGTACAATACGAATTATTCCGAGTATTTTGAATAATAGTTACGGATAATTTTCTTAGAACAATTATTTTGTTATATTATTATATTTTTGTTATATAACTTTTCTTGATGATAATATTAGAGAGAAAAGCTTTTTTTAATTGCTGAATTTTTCAAACATTGATATTTAAAATTATTATAGATTATATGATCCCCATTTATTATAAACAGTTATGTATCATATTACAGTTAATTCTCTTTTGCTGCACAATTCTTTCACAGTTAATCTATACAATATCGCATAATTATAAAACGCTGTTATATATGCATAAATAACTAGCAATTGATTATTAACAAATCAATTATAAAATCTACGATTTACAGATTGTAATTTCAAATCTTTAATATTCATTGCGAATTTGACATAATAAATTGCTCATGCTTTGCAATCCTCGATCCATTCGCATGGCTCGATAAATCAATTAATAATAATAACAAACTTAATGACGATAAGAACAATCGCACGCACATGAAAATAAATAAAATGCAAGCATACACAACATTCCTGGGAATCTGAACAATTGACGAATGTAATTATCAGAATAATAAGCGTATAAAGTTTCCTCGATAACAAAGCGGCGAGTGATAAAGGGAAACTCTATCCCATAGAAAAATAATGAGAGGAATTTCTCTTGATACATGCAAATAAGCGCGCCGCGTTTGATATTTAATATAATTGCGCTTTTGCTTTGCTACCGGAGGACAATAAACTTCGCAGCAGGAGCGACGCAATGCAGTAAAATGAAGACGAACCTGGGCTTTACCGTGGACCATGTAAAAACCTTGGTCCCGGATTTGTGTGTGCCGGTCAGCGACAATCCCGCGGGATCGCGGTCATCATGTAGTATATTCTGGTATGGGCTAACTGCAAAAAAATTATCCGGCCGCTCTTTTTTTTCGTACACACACGACACATGACGTGTCGCTCCATTGCAACGCGTAGTACAACGCGAAACATGGTGTTCGTTTGATTGGTACTGTAAATTCGCAAAATTGCGGTAAACGAGAAAGAGAGATGTGCGAAGTGTAACGTTATTTATGTTATATGTGGTATTATACATATATATAAAATTGATTGTACGATACATGCAATATCTCTTTAGCACGCTCTATCTCTCGTTAGCACGCGATGAAGCAGTAGCTGAAGCGAAAGGAATGGACATGACGTAATAATAATGAAAAATGTAATATTTTTGCTTGCAATTATATTAAAAATTTTTCTTTTTATACATTTTTCGAATTTATGTGCAGAGCAAATGTGTGAATACTCGTGTTACGTCTAGATTAAATAAGTCAGTGTTATGAAAAAATATTATAAATTAAAAAATGGTTTACTTTACACTTTTAAAAGATTATACAAATAATTTACATTATCTCCTATTTATCATAGAATGTTTAATTTTAATTAATAGAATTTAATTTCACAAAAGATAGGAGCACTCACTGAGTTCCTGAGCCCTTTCTAATTAAATATTCTTTATTCAATGCATTATTCCAACGATAATTATATGAATATATTATTATAATCATACAATATTACAATATAACTATAAATAATAATATAAAAATAATTCATATTAATAATATAAAGATTTCCTTCAAACTTGCTCTTATATTTTTATCTTATTATTATTATTAATAGATTACAAATCCTTTTTCTCAGGTATTATCAAATTTTATAATAAATTCCGAAGAAAAAAAACCCATTTACCAAGATATCATACTCGTAGTTTCATGAGCTGAAGATAATTTACCGAATGCAAGTTCAGTACACCTGAACACTCCATATTACCGACCTAATGTGTCTGTCGGCCTGCGCTGAAAGCCTCACAGAGAGCGTAGATGTCTTTAATGTTCTCCCTTCCATTTATTGTTAGCCGTTAAGACTACAAAATTATGTAATCTTTTGATACATTGTATTTGATAATGTTTATTGTACATTTTACACTCAGTCAAATAAGCTTGCAGGTAATGGCTTAAATAAAACAAAAAGAAGACTTGTTAACGGCTCTTATGATAACAGAGATAACGAATTACTTTGTTACGAGATTCGTCTCTCTTCTCTCATTTATATAAGATATTCTTCTTATTATTTATCATTTTATGAATAAAAGAAGAAAAGCAAATCATGTACGTATCATATCTGTATATAAATTTAATTTTTTTATTTCCAATTTTTGTTATCAGTCTTTGACATACAAAACTTATCAATAATTATGAAATTACTTAATTGCTGTGAGATGTAACAATTACCAGCGTTTGAATAACTAACAAATTAGATATCTACGCGGTCAATAACAAAAGATGACGACAGCCGTACAATCACAGCTCCTTAATCATTTTTGCCGAAGATTGCACTAACAGAGGCGTCTCATGTTACACGTTACATTAGCTGCACTGGTCCATCGAAGCGGCCGGTCGCGTTTCACTCGAAGTGCAATTGTATGCACGTCGGCGGCTGTTATTTTCATTAGCGCGGATTCAGATAGGAGTTGCTTGTTTATTTACACGCGATTTGTCTGCATCGTACGAAGTGAGATATTTCTATCCGCTGACTCACACGCGGGTTCATTCTACGTTGGAGCGCGATGATTGAGATGTGCTCTCCCTCGAAATGCGCTTATTTCTGCCTGCTCGTATCAATCGCGTTACGAAATCGTCATATCAGTGAAACGAGAAAGAGTCAAGTCGGATAATTATTATAAATCGTACGCTCGTGCCCGATCTCTAATCATCGAATCTTTTTTCTCGTTTTGCCTGGCCTGGCCCAACATCGCGCTGAACTTTATTCGATACCGTTTTCATTACGCGCTTACGAAGTAAATAAAAGTTTATTGCGGCTTTTACCGATTAAACCGACTGCGTGATATAAATCGAAACGTTAGGAGGCGGCGCGATACTTTCGCGTGTTGCATGTCGAAGTTTAAATTAAACATTTTTCATTTAAACTCCGCGCTACGCGCCGCGGATGGTTTACTTCCTTCGTTAATTAAAGAAAATCGATCAATCTTTTCTTCGCGTTCCTTCTCGCCGAGAGATTGATTAATAGTGCAATATTACTTACAAAAAGATCGGCATTTCTGTGTGATATAAGTTGTGATAGATATAGTGACTAATTGTTATATATGGTTTCATGATGATTTTTACAAAATGTTTTTTAAACTGGAATTGAAGTAATAAATAAGAATAATTATTAAAGATTATTTTATTTTATATAAATTGAATGTATATTTATATATATATATATATATATATATATATATATATGTTTGTCCTAATGTTTTGTATTTCGCAAGTTCAAGTTTTTTAATTTTCAAGTTTTGTGCGTTATATAGTTAATACATTGTTTAAGCTTTTGCTTAGCAAGGTTTTTCATGTCGCAACTTCGAACACAGAACAGCGAGCCGTGATCCAATTTTATAATTTAAAAGAGTCCAGAAGTTTTTGAAGTCACTCCTAGAAATGTTATATAAGTTTACGTAAATGTATATTAATTTTCATGTTTTATTAATCTTGTGCAATTATTGCTAAATTTACTATTACTCTCAAATCCAATTTTATAATTTAAAAGAGTCCAGGAGTTTTTGAAGTCACTCCTAGAAATGTTATATAAGTTTATTTAAATGTATATTAATTTTCATGTTTTATTAATCTTGTGCAATTATTGCTAAATTTACTATTACTCTCAAATCCAATTTTATAATTTAAAAGAGTCCAGGAGTTTTTGAAGTCACTCCTAGAAATGTTATATAAGTTTACGTAAATGTATATTAATTTTCATGTTTTATTAATCTTGTGCAATTATTGCTACATTTACTATTACTCTCAGTCATACAATTATGCAACTCATAATCAGCATTATAACTAAAATTACAAAAATTTATAATAAATTTCGTTAGAATTCATGTTTTCTTCTGCACGTTAATGCACGAGTACATTTATCAATCACTAATGCGCAATTTTCGAAAAGAAAGAGAGATTGCAAGTCGAATCCACCTCCATAAGGACTACTTTTGCTTCAATAATGAAAATAAAAACTGATGGTCCGACTATTCAAAAACGCCATCCTTCCGGAAAAGCGTAGTAATCAAATCAAAGCGTGGGATTCAAGAAGATAAATTTTCTTAATCAGTTTTTGCTGTATTCGGTTAAATTTGCATAAAACAAAAATGAACTCGTTATGTAACAAGTCGGAAGGACGCTACGAGAACTTGCAGAACAAACTTTTATAACATTCGCAGCAAGTTTTTTATTTCATCAATCTTCGGAATAAACTTCACCGCTTCGCCATGCGCCGCACGCGCGTAGTTAAGCGCTGCGCTGAGACCCGCGAAAAAATGCAGCGATTTGAATATTCAAATTCCGAAACGGGAGATTCGCGAAGTCAATCGAACAACTCCGAAGACTTCCGGGCGTCGTCGGTGCCGCAGGCGCAACGCGCTTCCGCGTACATTCGCGATGCAACGAGCTTGGAAGGCGGCGGCAGGTCTCGTTTTTGCCGACCAGGCGACGGCGGAAGCTGAGCCACGGTCACGAGCGGCACATGCGCGCGAGGGGAAAAGACGGTATCGAGCCAGGCGGCTGGTTCGCCCGTCAACAGACGGTGCGGCACCGTCAGTTTCTTCCGTCGCGCCTGGAAGACCTCCGCCTGACGGAGCGGAGATTCTCGCGCGCGCGTGCACGTCCGCACGTACTTCCGGGCTGCGTTACTTCCCGTCTGCCCGCGGGGTTTCCGGTGCGCGTGGTGTCCGTCCGGTGTGCGCGCGGGGATCTCGCCGGAAGAGGATGAGCGCGCTGCTGGCCGGGACGTCGCCGCCGTTTTCGTCGCTTGACGGATAATCGCGCGCAGCAAGCAGGAGGCAGAAAGAGAGAGCAGCCGAACGAGCGGTAAGGCCGATCTCGCGTTGCGAAAGTCCACCGGGGGCTCGCAGCGGACGGTGCGCGCGTGTGCGCGCGAGCGCGACGCGGCCGCCGCGTACACTCGACGTCACCTACGTCCGCGCTCGCTTCTCCCGAGCGCGGTCACGAGCCAGACGCGTCACGCGCGCCGCATCGCTCACGACGCACGCACACGCACCGGATGCCGCACGTTGCTCGTCGGGATGCCCTCTCGACGAGGCTTCCAGTGACGATTTCGGGTTCCCTGAATTCGCGTTTACGCGCTCCAATTACGCAATCCCATTTGAATCCAGAAGCAGATCCCGCTTCTAGTCTCTCACCGTCGCTCGCGCGAGTTGCGCGAGCTCGCGGACTTCGGTGGGCTTTTCGAGCGGCTGAAGCGGGGAAGCGTCCGTTTTGAAATCGTTTGTGTTCACCCGATGCGATGAAGCGTCGGCTTTCGGCGTTGAATGCACGCGACGCCGACAACGCGAGGACCAATATTCGCCGTCGGGACGGCAGGCGCGCCGAATCGACTCTGGTCCCTCGCTTTGATGCCCTGTGTGTAACCAGTTTACGCATATAGGCTGAGCCAGCATGAATGAGCTTGGCGCCGCGACTAAATGTATCGGCGTTTCCTACTTGCGCGGTATTAAACTCGCGTGTTAATTGTTCGGGCCATCAAGATTACGAGGATCGCGGACCACGCCTGCGATCCACTTCCTCTCTCTCTTTCCTTTTTTCTCTCTCCGCTCGTTCAGAGCGGATTAACACGTGCCGCCATGCACCTAATGAGATGTCAGCGATTATTAAAACGACTTTCACGGGCGATATGAATAAAGAGAAAAGGAAAGAGAGACAGAAGGAAGGAGAGACTGCTCGATAAAAGAACGGGTCGATCGCTCGGCGACCGTTAATCGGACGTACTGTGCACGCGCGTTAACTCGCTCTCGCTTTTTCTCTTTTTTTTCTCCCTTTCTCTTTCTCTCTCATTGTATCTTTCCACCTACTCTCACTCCCGCGATAGTCATACGTACATGCGTACGCGCTGTGTGCGCGCGTGTATATACGTGCGACGCGCGTAATACGCGCGGCGTCGCGGATGGTACACGCTATCCGGCTACGCGCGCACACGCGCGAGACGCGGAGAGTACGCGGACCTTCACGAGGCGACGACGACGACGACGACTTGCTAATTAGCAGCATGCCGCGCTGATAAGTCGCCGCCAGAGATAAACCGCGCGTAAGACGCACACAAGGTAGGTGCGACGAGAGGAGAACGCTGAAGGGCAGGGAGGGAAGGAGGGGGAGGCGGGGGCAGGGGACAACGGTGGGACACGACCCTGACTGCAGACCTCCCGAGGGATTTTCGAGGTCAAGGGGACTCGGAGGCGCCACACTCCGCGACGAGGGGCGGTCGGGGAGAGAGAGGAAGGGAGACGGAGGCAGGGAGGTAGGGAAAAAGGTGTCGCGCGCTCGTTACGCTTACGCTTACGCTCGCGGGTCGGGTCAGGTCGATCGTCGGGTTCCCGACACCTGGTCCCCGACCTCGCAGAGATCCATCATGGATCCGTCGACGAGCGGCGTCGACGAGACGTGACGAAAATAATGATCCGTCTCGTATCTGATGATACCTTCTTGCTGATTCTTCCAAGTCACACTTCCAAGTCGAATCGCCGAGGACAATGTTGTTCTTCGGCGGCACAAACCTCGGACAGGCGTCGACGTTGCACGAGTGTTTTATATAATAATAAAGCAGCAAAAACCAAGGAGATGACGGAATACAGTGGCGTGCGCGCGTGGACGATGCGCTTTTTTTTAAAATGATGATCGATGCTTGTGAACGTCATCGTTATAATTGATTTGATTTGTCGTAGATATCAAGACTGAAATTGCTTGGCATCTTGGGATGCGGATGTTCCTCTTTCTATTAAATTACGTGATCCGCTTTCTTTCTGGCTTCTTACTTTCGTGAAATGGAAAAAGTAATGAGTTTTGTGAAAGTATAATATACCTGCTTCTTTTCTTGTACAATTCAACTTGTGATGATTGCAGGAGACAAACGCACGAAAAGCGTTTTTAAAGCATAATAATTGAAATGTCATGTAAAAAGATCTTTTATCTCTCTGCTAAATCTTTATCTCGCTGTCTCTCAGGAAAATTATTATTCTTTTATTATTTCCGGAATTCTGCATGTCGCAGAGAAAAACCGCGACATGTTCCTCAAAGCGTTCTTGCCGGAAAAGCACGCCAGAAATTTGAACATGAACATTTCGACGCAGTCGTCCAATTAAGCAACAGTTCCACGAAATGATATATCGCGAAATGGTTTTCATTTTCGTGAGATAAAGATAAAGTACAGTGTTGTTAATTGATAGCATGATAATGCAAAATGACCGCACGCATGACCGTGCCGCAATTTTAGAACGCATATTTTTAGCATGCACGAAATGTGCTCTGGAATATCTGCATTTTCTTCCGGCAAGAATTGCATACCACTCAGAAACGTGCTCGTAAATCTCGACGATAATGCGAATTACGAATCATCGGCTTCTCTCTCTCTCTCTCTCTCCTCTCCCTCTCCCTCTCTCCTTCTCACTCTCACTTTCTTTCTCTTTTTCTCGTGTTAACCATGTGGAACGCACGATGCAAACGTACGATGCAAACTACGTGCATTATGGCCATAAACACATTGCATAATGCATTTTTTTATCGGAAATTATCTATTGTACATTATACATTCGTCGGGAGTGTTTGTAAAATTCTTCGCTGATAATAACAGAATTACGTGTAGCACTGTGTACGGGCGAAGCATTAACAAATCGTAAAATGTCCCGATAGACTTTGTCAGTTAATTCAAAAATATGCAAAACTTAATATGTAAAGAAAAACTTTATACATAGTCTTCATTTATTCTTGACCAGACTGGCAAATACAAGATGTTACAAAATCACGACGTTTCGACCTACAGTTTTAAGGTCCTTATCAAGTGATACGTAGTCACTCTCTGAAAGAAAATGTACTTAGTCGTGATTTTGTAACATCTTGTATTTGCCAGTCTGGTCAAGAATAAATGAAGACTATATGTTGATTTACTAACTGGCGTTGGAAAGAATTTTTCTAAAAAAACTTTATAGTTTTGGATAAATGAATGCACAATTTTCCTCCAAAAAAAAGAACATTAAATCATAATTAAGTAAATTAACTTAATAAAAATAGTCAATTAAAGATTCAGATTTGATTCTCTCTCTCTCTCTCTTTCTTTTTCTCTCACACACATAAAAACAGGGGTACTCAGGTCATAAGCCTCATTTGCCTCTATTCTTGCTAAAGTGGCTATTAGGTATATTAAACGATTGAGCGGTCAATGTCGCGGCGATGTAATTCAACCTCGAAAGCTCCGGAAATTATATAATTATTGATCCGCGCCGTGTAATTGAATCACGGTCACTTCGCGATCGGGTCTCTGGCATGAGTGCTGCTCCAACTTGTCCTCGTGTTCTTTTCGCTGATTATGCAGGTCTCGGTTGTGCCTCGGTTGTGTAATAACAACTTACGGCAACGGCCGCGCAATCGTCTCGATCGAGAGAGATTTAATTCGCGACAGCAACTCCTTAATTCTTTGTCTTCAGCATCTCCAGATTTTTACCAGTTTATGCTCTTCGTGTTCGCCATCGTTCTTACCGATACTCGATGCGATGTGCCCGTTAACACGTTTCATGCTCAGACTGTGTCGCGCGATTTTCCGAATTCCCGCAATGTGAACCATCGATGATTTACAGCAGAGTACTATAAATTTTCTGGAATTGAAAACTTTCTAGACTGTTTTTTTTTAAATAGAAAATTTATCGTATAAATCTCATATATGATTTATACTACTATATCATAAAAATCTCCCAGAGGATAGAAAATTCAATATATAATTTATCGTTTCATCATAAATTGTCCAGAACAGAAAATTCAATATATATAATTTAATTTATTATCATGCCTAAATTTTCCAAAATAGACAATTTACGTACATGCATTTCCATTAACGATTTTCATCATTAAGCGCTTTGTAATCACGAAACACTTTACGCTATCAACAATGCTCCATGAAAATCGCAGATCATCGATGACCCGCGGGGCACAGAAAACGTGTTAATGAATCGCCGTGTTCTATGGGGGGCATGTCCAATACTTGGCGTGTAACACGTCGTTAAAACGCGGTCAACTCGTGGGAACGCGCGGGTTGCAGGGCGTCAAGAGCGCTACCAAGCATCGTACCAAGAGCCAAGAGAAGTGGCGAACGGCGGCATGGCGCGAATCACAGACGTGCCTACATTATATTTTCGTAGCGGCCGTTCCTGTTTACACGGCTGCGGTATACACATGATGTTCATATAGACACATAACGTTGAGAACGCGTCGGTGGCCGATTACGCGCTTTGCTACACGCGTCCGCATTAATGGCGAGCCTCGTGTGCATTGCTGATCTGCTGAACGTCTTTGAAATTTCGTCGAAATTTTACTTTCGACCTTAAGATTTTAATATTTCATGTCTAAACTCACTGTCGTGTAACTTAAATAGCAAGATGAGCCTCATTCGATGCTACTTAATCTACGTATTGTTTGGAATTAACAAATCCTGTTTGAGCTTTGGCAAGAGCTACTCTTTTGACTCGCTAAGGAGGAAATTGTCCGTTGACATATTGAGATTTATATTTTTATTATTAATTATTACATATAATCTAAATGCTACTTTGATAGAAACGCTTGAAACGATAATGTTTGAGGATTTTTATTATTTATTTCTCTCTTTATTATATATAATAATAATAAAAAATTATAGAATTTTTAAATTAAATTTGTCATAGTTTGCTTGACGTTTATAATTGTTTAAAAGTTAGATCGAGACTGGGAGCAAAATTGCGACTTTGAGTTCTCGTGGAAGATTTCGTGGTTCCACAACACACACACACACTCACATATCTTTGGAACATCATGATGTGTCCGTGTATTTGATGGGAACCGCTATTTTCGGATCCTTTTTCGCGATCGAGATTTTCACGCGCGGACTTTATCGCAGCGAAATTGCGATGTCAGCTGATCGTTTGGCAACTTCGCGACTACATTCGAATTCTTCCTTCGGTAAGACTAATGGTGACGATAAATACGTCGCTGCAGCCAGAAAACATCCGGGAGGATGCGGTTAATTCTCGGAAGTTGCGGTTAATATTGCAAATGGCCATCTGGCAAGATTTCACTTCCAGAACTACTGGCGTTTATCACTTTCGATAAAATAATTTCAACCATATAGCTTCAATATAGCTCTATCTTTTATCGGCTTTTTCTTCTGAACGCATTATAAGAGGATAATTAAGAAATGGTGGATTCAGAGAGAGAATATACATTTTTAATGTATATGATATAATATATTGACATATATCTTTATAAAATTTATTTGATACAAAGGAATAACGGTTTTATTTAGGAAAACTTAATTATTTGTACTGATTACATGTTATTACATGATACAATTTTTCATACAATATTTAAGAACATTACTAGGAAGTCTCTTTATATTGTTGCGCATTAGAGATAGCGCATTACGATATCTTTATATTAAAGATTATTACATTAATAATTTGACGATGAATTATACGATTCATTGGTACGGCATGCAATCTTCTGCGTCTTGAAGTATCTTATTTATTAATGTGTTTACTTGCTCTTATGATTTTATGATTCACTGCTGTATGTACGTATATTGCCAATATGCCTAGCACTAGCATTTATAGTTTCTTACCACGTATTTCTGTACTTAGATCATTTTTAATTTTAAACTTCACTTGAGATTCGGAAACCTTGAGAAAGAGAAGAAGCGAGAGAAAGACAAAGAGAGAGAGAGGTATTATAATTTTAGAAATTTTAAGTATATTGCAGATGTTAAGGTTCCCACAGATAATTCATCAAATATCTTGAGATTCGAGGATGAAAGTTATGGTTTGAGATCTAATAATATCTGAAAATCCAAGCCAAAGTGTTTCAATCTCGCATTCTGGAGATACATTGAAAAACGTATTAAAACAAAAGTATTTTATTATTACCGAACTTTCTAAAAATACCGAATTTTCTAAAAATACCAAACTTTTTAAAACAATTTTCTATAAATATTTTCGTTTCATATGTAATATGATTTGTGAAATACGTAGAAAGGGATGTGCCAAATTCTAATGACGATAATAACTGCCAAAGAAAATACGAAGATAATAGATATACTTATCAACCTCTATTCATAGTCATAGCAAGAAAATATGTAATTATTGTGAAAAATCTAATCAGGAAAATGGTACGTTCTAGTGCTCTCAAGTTTTCTCAAACAATTTGTTATGTTTCGTAAGCAGCCCGTGTCGGAAATATTTTCACGGTTGTACTTCGAAGCGTGTAATAATTAATCGTGAGTGCATTCTCATGTTGGCGTACGATCTACATATACGAAACGTGGCGCCGAGCAGCTTCCATTTCCCAGTGTACCAATTAAGATAAGTTGCGATAATGTTTGGGATATCCGTTGTGATACACATATTGATACGATAGCGGTATCTATGATAAAAATGTGCGGCACATTGAAGTGCTATCGCAAGATATAACAGCATAGTAAAATACGTGGTTAATTATATTAAATACTGAGGTAATAGTAAAGGCGATACACATTTACCTTTATTTATGATATACGCTTTATACGTATGTATATGTTTTAATATCTAAATGATTATTTTTTTATACTAATAAGAATTCTAAAAATTGAAGAAGAATCGCGCACTTCGGGAATTCAGTTTTAATTTATTCGAAAGGTACTGAGTAAATTACGGTGAAGTGAAGCAATTAGAAGATATGTTAAATGTGTTGGCCTTCGTGTGCGCGAGAAAATGTCGCGTCACCTATTAATAAAAATCTTCGAAGTGATGCGTCACACGTTGTTGTTTTCTACCCTTTGCAATTACCTTAATGTATTTTTAATCAAGACGGTGCGAGAGCAGTTTAATTATCAGCCAAGTGTTTTTATCGATAATCATCGTGATTGACTGAACCAGTCCAGCAAGAATATTTAAAGAATTATTAATCGATTACATGTTGACGAAACTAAAGTGTAATGTATTATTATACATGATTACGTCTTTTTCTTGCGAAATTTTAAGTCGCATGTTACTATTTTATTAATAATATTCGCTCTGAAATAGATATTATGATTCTTATCTGACTAATACATATAATTTACTCAGAAAGCTTTCCGGAAGATTTCCAGTTATATTATTTTTTGTTGATGCTGTTGACATTACATTTTTACTGCATTTGACGTACAACAGTTTTAAGAAAACAACGAGAAATGCATCTCGTGATGATTAATTACAAAGAAACATCATTAGGCGAACAATTAACTTAACAATAAAAAATTCATTATCTGGTTTTTACGCTTCGCTTGAACGTTACGTAATCCACTCTGCCACGCAAGTCTATCGTAATTACACAGAGATATCAATTGAGTTCCCCCCGTTTAATCGAGGAGCGAAACTTATTTCAGAAAAGCACGTGTCTGCCAGTAGATATAATTAACACGTTGCTTAGCGAGATGGGATGGCGCAAAGAGGAGACAGGGAGGACACGGGGGAATAACTATGTGGAAAATGAGTGCCGACTGGCATTCTAAATTGGTAACACAATTGGATATCTCTTACTAAACTGGATATCGCTCCGAGGAATACTCGAGGGAACGGATCCCACTTCCAATGGATCTATTTTCATTGGCTCTCGAGTTTATAAATAATTTACAATGCAAATTGGGTCATCGAGAGCATACACCGGGAGCATCTCATTGTGATAAACAATTAGAATATGCGCACCTCCGCGATGGTCTTCCACTGCAATTATCGCGGCATGTACGCAAATTTAGTTATCAAATAAATTTCATTATCCACGTGGAGAGGAAACATTTATAATTTTAATTTGTCAATCAGATTTGTCTGAAAGCTATTTTTGCGTTTAGCAAGGTATGGAGGTACGGTTGTCGATTTCGCGTCAAGCATTGTTAACATGCATTGTTGGTGCATCCGGTTCGACTTATGGATTTTTACTTAAATGCTGTATTCTTAGCGACGCGCATACGTCAGTGATCGTATACTTAGATACGTACATTGTTATTTTAGCAGCGATCATAATTCCATTTCTCGGGTGTCGTCAACTTTCAAGAGAAGACGTTTCCCTTGTTCGTTCCACGTATTTTTAATGAAATAAAGATAGCTCCGGATTTGCTCGGCGTATTGAAGATCTTTTTTATTAAAACACTGAAAGCGACAGGAGGCGACGGGTTGTTTCTCTTCTTAACAAGATTTTCATAATGAAATTGTGCCTACAGCGTGTCTATACTTACTCTTCAAACGAATTTCTTTCACGAATGTTTTGAGTCACTGCGAATGCAGGAAAATCTTTAATTATAATGCTGAAACGCATTAAAATTTATTTGGTCCTTTTCTGTCGTAGGTGCAGCCGCGAGATAAAATGAGCAAGCCAACCCGGAAGAGACGCTCTTAACATTGTAAGTATTTCTGCAACTACACTATCACATTAACATCTCTATTTGTTAAGAAATTGTGAGAGCGATTATGTCCATCTTCCTACACTAAAACGTTGTAAATGGCCGACGTACGTGTTCGTCTTAACGCTAAGACATTAAACATTCGTTTGAATTTCATCGCAATACATTTACATAAAAAAGCTAAACGGAGAAATTCATTTCTAAACGGACAAATGCATATTTTTATTAAAAAACGCCTAGAAACTTGTAACTTCGGTACACAATGTGGTAATCGCAAGTTGCAAAAACATGGGGGTGAACAGTATTTTATGAAAAATCCTTAAGAATGAGACTTGAAAAATGAAAAACTCTTGCGATTAACAACGTATTAATCCCGATAATTAATATACTATAATATATAAATATTCTAATAATTTGTATATATGTACAGACATACAGAACTCTTTGGTTGTAGCTGTCTTCAACATTGACATTTACACGTGCTTCGTATATTTTGCACGGCGGATCCGCCGTGAAGGCTAATCGGTGCAACGATGCTAAAATGTTCTTTGTACCGTGATGAACAATCGATTATCCAAAATCCAAAAGTCGACGTGAAACGGTCTCCGATGTACGGAGTACTCGGCTCTTATAAACCAGCACGTTTCCTCGTGAATGATGCATGTAAGCTCAAACGTTTTGCAATGGAAAAAGTTATATTTTCATATTTCACGTAGCATTTTTCGGATTCGTTACATTTATGCAGTGTCGATCGCATTCCGAATTTACATGTTGTAAACGGTGTTAGTGGCCGGCAACGCTCGTCAACATTCACAAAAGGTACTTATTTATAACATCAGAAAGCGCTCCGTGTAACGTCGCGTCGTGGATAAAAAAAGATCACTGTCCGTTTTTATTCGGATTACGTTTCAGCGTGTACGCAAAGTGTGTGCGATGACGTCCTTTTTTACTCTTTCTTTCCCAACGGCTTTTTTCAATTTTCTACGCGAGTGCAGCGGCTCCGTTCTCGCTTTGCAGATTCTATTCTTCTCACTTCCGTAGCCGAGATTAGCCCCGATGGCGACTTAAAAATAGAGATAATAGAGATAATAGATATTTAAAAGAGAAAAAAAAAGATAGAGAAGTTCAAAGACTTCCTTCGGAGTTTTTACGTGACGTCGAAAAAAAACGCTCATCATGAAGCGTCAATAATGAGAAGATCGTGTGCATAATGAAGAAGGGAAATGAAGCAAAGTATGTGAGACGACAGCTGAAGTATCGATGTGAATTTCAACGAATCGTTGGACGTTATCCAACGCGATTGTGCGGACTTTTACTTTCATTCTGTGGCGAGAGAGAAAGAGAAAAGAAAGATTCGTGCTCAAGAGATGAAAATTCAGCTTAATCACATAGAAAAGAGCAATTATCTCGACAGTGCCCGTCGCGAAGACATGTTCGCGATACGTTTATTGCGCGCGGGAAATTATAAGCAAAAAGAAAAACGAAGAAAAGAACAGTCGACAGTGACTCGATAAGTATGAATAATGATAGCAGCAAGCTTGTATCGCACGTTTTCAAATAAGGAAATAACACGCTGTTCTCTACGTGCCCGTTGAATTTTAAAGCGGAGGCCGCGAACGTTGTAGACATATAATAATAATTTGCTGCATAAAATTCGGGAATGATAATTAATATTAATAAAGCATGAGAGCAGCACTCCCGCGTCGTAATAATTAAACGTGAAACGCGCCAATTAAATGAACATCGAAATTTTCGCGATATACGTGCCATACTTTTTACGCAAATTTCGAGTGCGATTTGAAAATTAAATTTCGCTCGCGCACACGATGGGCCGATGGGTTAAAGGTCAAGGAACGTCGCCGCCTCATTTTCCAGAGAGGTTAATGCCCGATTAAGGCTCAGAAGACTCGATTGAGGTGTTACGTATATATATGCGCGTTGCTTTTATCGAGGTCACCCGAGCAGTCGGCTAATAACTAACCGACTAACTGCACCGTCGAGCGACTTCTAGACAGGCAAATTGCGTGTCAGTGCGAAGTTCGAGCGTTGCGTGAACTTGTCGTTCGTTTTACCAGTCGTTCTTGTGCCGTTTAATTGCAATCTCCAGCATGCTGATTAGCGCGTTAGTTAGCGGCTTTGTAGCGCGCTGACGCGGAGCTGAAGCTCGCGCTTGAATTCTTCATTCGGATTTTCCTCGGCTCCGATGGATCAGTGTTGACGAACGCGCGATTTTTGCCTCGATTATAGAATCGACTGCGGCAGTGTGCGGAATAAACATCGCTCGAACTTGGAAATTATGACACGCACCGCGGCGTGCTGTGAAAAGTACGCGATCCTAGTTCGCGTCGGACAATCCGCGGACGAGGGACGCGGAGCATGAATAACTCGGTTTCTTTCCAAGGCTCTTTCCGGTCGGGTTTTTTTCGGAAGTACCACGCACAATTTTTTTTCTCGATTCGAGATTTTTGATCGCACGCGATCCGCCAAGATATCCGCAGAGGTCCTCTCTTCTGCCTCCTCCTCCTCCTCCTGCTGGGTGATGCTTTTAACCGATCCCTGTTGACAGAACCGGGAAAACGCCGTATCTGGGCTGACCCTACCGGAAGTCGGTGGAACGCCGCGGAGATGACGAAGAAGTTCGAGTTCAACTGGCAGATCGAGGTGCCGGAAGCGCTCCGTACCGGATGCGTCTTTGATCGCTGGACGGAGGAGAAGGACAACACGGAAATCGAGTTCGACTGTACGTTCAAGGTCGACGAGTATGGTTTCTTCATCTATTGGCAGAGCGAGGGAAAGGTGAGCTCTCTCGTCCTCGTCGTTTCCATCCTTTTGTCCTTCCGGAAACAAAAGGACTAAGTGTATGCTTGAAGATCCTTTGGGACTCATGATTCTTGGAAGGTCGTATCTTATTTCATTCTCTGTCTCGCTTCTCTGCAGGATGGCGATGTCATAGAGCTGTGTCAAGTGAGCGACATTAGGGCTGGAGGAGTTCCCAAGGTAAAAGAGATTGTTTCAGTGCTTCCGGTTAGTGATAGCGTTTAGATTCGTTAAATTGATTATAACCACTTCGCTAAATGTGAATCTGATATTTTATTTTATACGTTTCCAATGCTCGCGTTTTAATTGCGAAACGTGCGCGCGCTGATAAAGTTTATCGATTTTAACGTCTTTTGCAACCATGTTGAACGTGATTATTAAAAAGTATTTACGTTGAACATAAATATATTTACTGTTTTTATTTATTATCACACTTATTGCTATTTTTCACTGGAATTAGAAAATTAGTTAACTCACTTAAGCTTGAATTATCCTATTACAAACCTCATTACGATATAAATTTACATATTCGTGGGCGAACACGCTCTTCTTAACTAAGCAAACCAATTCCTTTCGATTTGATTGGTCGAGAGATCAAACTAATTTGCGTAAACTTGAGAAAGCGTTAGAGAAACACGAAGAAAAGAAGAAAAACACACGTTAACGAGCTAATAGATCAACGTTTCCAACAGGATCCAAAACTGTACGACAAGCTGCTCAGTAAGCATGGTGAACAGTTGGATGATAAAAGTCTGACCATCTGTTCTGGCGTCGATTACACGAACATCAATTATCAGCACGTCGTGTGTCCGGATCCTGCCACAGCCAAGGTAACACGCATCACCGACAATCGTGATAACAGGGGAAACGCACTGTATCCGCATGCCGGTAGAATCGGTCAAATAAGGAATAATACGGTGGTGTGGATCGTCCTAACGGCGTTAACGGCGTTATCATTACCATTGAAATTACCATTTCTCACATAGCGACTTTTATCGCGTGGCTGTAGACGCTGAACACAACTAAACGGACGAGTTTTATGCGGCTTTTTTTCCTCGTTCCGTATTTCGTTCCACGAATAGCAATGGCGAATAAATAAGCAAGTCCTGTTCCGTTAGAATTCCGCTGGATTCGATCTACTGCGATTTGTCGGCAATAATTCTCTTTCTCTCTCTCTGCGACATGCAACGTAATAAAATAATACACGCTGACATAACCGGCGGAAATAAAAAGGCGTAAGGGAGGCTCGCGATCGTGGCCGCGTTTTAATCGCTTGATCGTGAAATTTTTCGGTTACTATTGGCGATTCGGTCGCGAAGTCCAACGTATCGCGCTTTTATTATTACGTGCTCGCATATTGCCGGAAGATTTTATCGTACGGCTGGTAACACGGAAATAGCGTGAACGCGCCACACGCGGTTTCACATCGAGCACAATTCTTTACCGTGACCCTTTCGTTGTACACACGCCTGTTACATTAAACTATTATTATGCAAAACTCGGCAGTTCGCTATCATTGGAGCCGTAATACGTAAATACCGTGCTTAAATACCGTGCGTTTAAGATGTTATTAGCAGCAGTTAGCTCTTTACTCGTACTAATTTTACGTGCCATTGGTCTTTTTGAACGCGAAATTGCTATGTAAATTACTGCGTTGACTATAAATACGTTAAAAGTGCTAAATTATGGCACTATTTAATGTATCAGGGAGAATTTTCATGAATAGAGAGAGAGAGAGAGAGAGAGAGAGAGAGAGAGAGGTAGGACTAATAAATACAGTTATGTTTAATATTATTAATATGATGATATCGTAACAGCTACTTGTTAAAATAATTATTCTTGCTTGACACGATATAATAGAGTTATTAATATATTTTTATAATTTTTTTTAAATATACGAGGCATGATATATTTTAGAGATAGTTTTGAGATGTAAGAGAAAAGTTTTTATTAAAAAAATTATATATAAACTTTTCTTTATTCGTGACGTTGACGTTGCGATAATTGATAAAATTTTATTTAATTTTACAAGTTTAGTTGGATTGATATTTCATGAAACGTCCACTGTATCTCTCTTCTTGTTTCATAAGAAGAACAATACATATATAACATTTCTACAATATGTTATGTCACTTTTGTATGTCGTCATAGGTATGGTTGGACGGCGTTCGATCGATTACGCACAATGTCAAAGCGAATAACGTTTGCCCGCTTACATGTCTGAAGAAACAGTGAGTTTACCAACGCATTTATATATACTTGCACTAACTGTCCGCAAACAGCAGCATTGTTTGCCTCCGTGAAATAATTAACCGTCCCAGCGAGCGACACATATGCCACAATTTTCTAAGTTGTTTTCTAAGATTCGACATCAAAAAAATATCTGACGCGTAATAAACTGATAAAGAAATCTCATTTAAGTTTTCCGCGCATTTTTCAGATTATCTTTCAGTTCTAATAATTTTTATTTTCTTCTGTGTATTGTATGGCTTCATCAATTTAAGAAGCTTTGCAGAATATTTATCAAGAATAAAGTCTACAGAAATAGACGTCACGTCAGTCGGATTTATTTTGCACATTTATTTGAACAAGAACACTTGCACAAAAGATCGTAGAATCGCGAATAAAGGAGCAGTCTTTACGTTATTCTAGCTGGATGCGGCTGAGGATGCTGGTGGATCCCAACGGGAAGGTTCCCGTGAAAGTGGTTGCGAGAACTTTCGCGTCCGGCAAAACGGAAAAGCTCGTTTATCAGTGTCTGTCCGAGTTAGGCCTACCTAGTGGAAAGGTATCTTGAAAATCTCATCAGAGTTGATAATCTCATTACGCCGATTGCATCTATGTTTTTCTGCAAAAGATTCTATGAGCGTTATTTCTATGTTTAGAACGATGTGATAGAGCCCGACGATTTCACCTTTGACGCATTCTATGCGCTGTACCACAAAATCTGCCCGAGGAACGACATAGAGGAATTGTTTCAATCTATGTGGGTATTTGTTTTAAATATGTAAAACGTTTTAAAAGAAAATATTTGCATGTTTTTTTAATACATATTTAGATATTCTTCTCTATGCTCGAGAAATAATATTTTTTAAATAATTAGTAATTATTATGTTATCATTAATATTTTATAATTGTCGCCTTTAATATTTAATAATCGAGATTACAATAGAAAATTTTTAATATTAAATATTATATCATATCATTAAATATATTCTCGGAAGTAAAAGGAGTAAGCAAATATACACAGAAACTTTTCACATTTTATATTTATTATAAAATGTCTAACAAAATTAACAATTCGTTGAACATTTTGCTCGTCTTTCTTCTTCGCAACGCTTCGCAGCTATTTATTCTGCGTATTGCGTTAGTTACACAGACGGCAGGAAGTAAGCGCGCGAGTTAAACGCGCGATTATTTGTCTTGAAAATTCCAGAACGCAGGGCAAGGCCGACACGATTAACCTGGAACAACTGATCACCTTCCTCAATGAGAAGCAAAGGGACCCGACTCTGAACGAGATCCTCTACCCGCTCTACGACGAGAAACGGGCACTAGAGATTATCAATGATTATGAGCAGAACGAGGTTGCGCGCAATGAGAGTAAGAGCTAGATAAATAAATACCGTTCGAATGCGTGTTCCGCGAAACGTTTCTTGGAGGTCTGATCTTTCTTGAGGCCAAGAAGTCTACTACCTTCATGCGGGACCATCGATTCTCTTTAGATATTTCACTCGCCTTTGCATGCAAACGTGTCAAGATGTCAAAAGAGCCAACGTTGACAGAACGAGAGCTCCGCCTTCGACTGATGCAGTCAATCAAATTTTATCTTAGCTCTCGGTTTACTTTATTCTACTTTATTTTATTAGGTCGTAAGATAATAAGAAAGTTTGTCTTTGGAGTATCAAAGACAAAAAAGAATTTGAGATGGGCTGCGGTGGTCCATGGCGGTTCCCCAACGTTCTCCGTATGGTGGTAGCGCGAACGTGTGGAAAGGCAGGTTTCTTCAGAAAGTGATCGCTCGCTTCCAGAAACGATGACGAAGGACGGCTTCATACGGTACCTGATGTCGGATGAGAACGCCCCGGTCTTCCTCGACAGGCTGGACGTTTATATGGATATGGACCAATCGCTGGCACACTACTACATCAACTCGAGTCACAACACGTACTTGAGCGGACGGCAGTTCGGCGGGAGGAGCAGCGTCGAGATGTATCGACAAGTTCTGCTAGCCGGCTGCAGGTGTGTGTGTGTGTGTGAATACGCTGTTAGTTATGTAAAATGTCTGTGGAAATGATGATTACCTCCGGTTTTTACGACGTATATACGCGAATACATATATACTACTGCCGATTCCGAATAGCTGTTGCATATTTATTACGCTATATCATGCTGAATATGCTGTTTAGAGAGGTGATTCTGTTCGGATAGTAACGTCGCGTTTTGAGAAATCGATGTTCGGCGTTTTATTAATTTTATTATATATTTGCATTAATTTCTTTTTATATTAATTTCATTTTGCATTGATTTTGTTGTATTATTAGTCCTCTCCCCGCGATGTCTCGATTGATTTTAACTGGCGAGTTGACCTGATAATTATTACATAACAATGAACAATGTACAGGAAATTATTTCATGACAATGTGATGAATAGGCAGTGATTGCCAGGAATTTAATTTGTTTTCGTTCTGAGTCCAAAATAATTTAAAGGTGCGTAGAACTGGATTGCTGGGACGGCAAGGGGGAGGACGAGGAGCCAATAATCACTCACGGCAAAGCCATGTGCACTGATATCCTATTCAAGGACGTCATATATGCTGTTAGAGACACGGCCTTCGTAACATCGGAATATCCAGTGATTCTCAGCTTCGAAAATCATTGCAGCAAAAAGCAGCAATATAAGCTGGCGAAGTACTGTGATGAAATATTGGGTGACTTGTTGCTGAAGGAGCCACTAAAAGACTATGCCGTAAGTTCCTGCGCAAAATACGTTGATTAGTGTCGCAGTTATGGAATATCCCGTAACACGAGTCTTTGATAAACGAATCATTGAACATATCTAACATTGTCTTTAAAAAATGTTTCTTATCATAATACATTGCAATATATAAACGTGGAAGTATGAATAAAAGATAAAGTACCAAGATAAAGGAAAGAAAACTGAAGAACAAAAAAGGACCTCTAATGTCGACTTGTCCGTGGGGTATATCGATCGTGTACAATCTCTTGTAATTCTTTCGGACATGTGACCTCATGGATACCACTATTAAAACAGCTGGAGTCGGGAGTACCGCTGCCGCCACCCAGCATGCTGAAACGCAAGATTCTCATTAAGAACAAGCGGCTGCAGCTCGAAGTCGAGAAGCAGGAGCTCGAGCTTTTCAAGCAAGGCCAATTTGTGATCGAGGACGAGGTCAAGGAAGACGCCAGCGCGCCGCCCACCGTCGCCGCCGTCGTGGAACAACAACCGGTAAAGGTAACCCTTATTGTCCCTCAGGCCACGAATGATAACCCTATCCATCCTCTCCACTTTGACCGAATTAAAAAATTAGAATAGCTTCGTAAAAAAAAGAAGAAGAGATGATGATGTCGTCTGGTCTTCAGGAAGAGATTTCCGAGGTGGTGACGTCGGTCCTTCAGCAGCAGCAATCCGGAAGTGGTTCCGTGGGACTCGGTGAGAGCATAGAGCTCGTGGCGGCTCAGCCTTACACCGGAAGTACCACCAATGTACACCCCTGGCTGTCCTCCATGGTCAACTACGCACAACCCATAAAGTTTCTTGGCTTCGACATCGCCGAGCGTAAGACGGAATAATAATTATACTTAGAATATACATTATCTTTCTAAAGATTTAAAAAAATTTTTTCATTTATATATAATTACAATTTTCAATTTATATAAACGAAATGTAATTTTTAATTTATATTATCTATAATATTTTTCTCTAAATATATACTTTCAATGTAAAAAGATTTTAGTGAGAAGATCTTTCTTAATACGTTAAAATTTAAATTATGATATTTTGTAGTTAACATTTATTTTTCTTCAGATATAGAATATAATTTATATTTTAGAATTTAGGCGATGATGATGATTGGAAAAGTAAACTATTATTTCAGAAAAGAATATCCATCACAACATGTCTTCCTTCGCGGAAACGGCTGGTCTGAACTATCTGAAAACGTCGGCCATCGAGTTCGTAAATTACAATAAGCGGCAGATGAGCCGAATTTATCCGAAGGGTACACGCGCCGACTCCTCCAATTATATGCCGCAGGTAAAGCGAGAAGCACGTAGTGCAATTTACTGCGCTACAAAGAACACGAAGAAAAGTCCCTCAATGATCGATCGTCGTGAAACAGGTCTTCTGGAACGCTGGCTGCCAAATGGTGTCGCTGAACTTCCAGACTGCGGATCTGCCCATGCAACTGAATCAAGGCAAGTTCGAGTACAACGGCTCTTCGGGCTATTTGCTGAAGCCGGATTTCATGAGACGCGCCGATAGAAGCTTCGATCCTTTCGCCGAGAGCCCCGTGGATGGAGTGATCGCCACACAATGCAGCGTTCAGGTACGGTTTTCCAATTACCAGAGAAAAGAAAATGAAGAAAAAAAACAAGAAAGAAATGAAAAAAGAAGATATCAAGGAACGAATGCGCGTGCATTGCACTTATTCTACCTCAACGTACTGAACGCTAATACATCAACTTGTTACTTGATTTTATTAAATAATTAAATATAATTTAATAAATAATACTTTAATGTTAAATCATGTAATACTTAACAAGTCGAATAATGAAACGAGAGAGAAAATTTAGAATAGAAATTTGGAAGTAAAGAAGCACTCTTGTTGTTCGTTTAGTGCGAACATAATTCTTAACATGCTGTTTTAATGATATCTTAACAGGTAATCGCGGGCCAGTTTTTATCCGACAAGAAAGTTGGGACCTACGTGGAGGTTGAGATGTACGGCCTACCAACCGACACGATACGTAAGGAGTTTCGCACTCGAGTGGTTCCTGCGAACGGTCTGAATCCCGTTTACAATGAGGAGCCCTTCCTGTTCAGAAAAGTCGTCTTACCGGACCTCGCCGCCTTGAGATTCGCCGTGTATGACGAGTCGAATGGCAAGCTGCTCGGACAAAGAATCGTTCCTCTGGACGGTTTGCAAGCCGGTTACCGGCATATTGCGCTGAGAACCGAGGCCAACTTTCCTATGTCGCTACCGATGCTGTTTTGTAACATTGAGATTAAAATTTATGTGCCGGACGGCTTTCAAGGTACGACGATTAACGTCCGCCGCGCCTTTTGGCCGCATAATTAGCTAGACATTAGCACTCATTAGCGGTTTTTGCGTAATCACGAATTCTTTCCAATGGGTCATATGCAGATTGCGTCAAAAATAAACAATTCGAGTGTATTCGAGTGATCGATCTAGTAAACGCGTATATTTTATTTCGAATTTTCTAAGCAGATTTTAAAGGCTGTAATAATTAAATGCGCCCGTAATGTTCTATTTGTAATTTTCTTCAGAATTCATGGACGCCTTAACGGCGCCACGAGCGTTCAGGAAAACGGAGAGCATGTCGCATAACAAAATGCGCGGCCTGGGAATCGAAGAGAGTGACAGCAGGAACAATATGGACAACAAAAATAATGTATCGTCTCTTCATCACGAAGCGTCTAAACCGAGAGGTAAGTTGCAAACTATAGAAAAATGGCCAGTTGAGCGTTGGATCCACATTTACGTCATCTTGTTGCTGCAGAAGAAATCAAATTCGATCCCGTCACGCTGGAAACTTTGAGGCAGGAAAAGGGTTACCAAAAAGTATTACGAAAACAGCAGAAAGAACTGGAGTCGTTGAAAAAGAGGCATCACAAGGAGAAGCTGACTGTCCAGAAGCAACACTGCGTTGCTATAGAGAAGATTTTTAAAGGAAAAAAGTAATTCTTAGTTTCTCTAATAACTTAGTGGCTTAACAAATCAGTAAATTAAATGTTTATTCTTAAATGAGCAAACGAAAGTCTCGTCTTGACCTAAATGAGAAAATCAAAATACAATTCTTTTGCGAAGAAGTTTGACAGTCTGCGTATGTAAAATAATGAGAATTTATAAATCTTAAAATTAAATTAACAAATTGATCAAATCAAAATCATTAATGCTTGCAATTAATATATTATATACACGACAGATAATGATCAGATGATTGAAAATGAGTATATAACAGAATGATCAGATTAAAACTACAATATCTATCACAGCAAAGCGGAACTTTCGAGGGATCCCATCGTCCGCAGGGCCGTTTCTGAACAAACGGCCCAATGGTCGCGTCTCGCCGACAGGCAGCGCCGGGAGGAACGTGACCTGGTTCGCGGCCACCTGGAGGAACGACGGGCGCAGTTGTGCAAATTGTGCGTGGCCGCGCAGCTGGCGCAGCAGAAACAGCTGACCGCGCGACAAGACCGCGAGATGAAGGAGATGACCGCGCGACAGGCGAGGCTGTCAGTGGAGAGCGCGAGGGAGGTGATGAACGATAAGACCCTGAAGACGCGCGGGATCAAGGAGGGCAGGCTGAGGGAGAAGCAGCAGAACAACACGAAGAAGTTCATGGAGGAACGGAAGATCGCGCAGATGATTCAGAACCGGGAGAAGGAGAAGCTGAAGGTGATCCACGAGAAGCAACTGGAGGAGCTGCAGAAGGACATGAACGCGGTAAGGCAACAGATTCTCGCTAGGCTGGGGATTTTCCCGATAATTTAGTGTAGCTTTCGCGGAAGTCTGTGGTATACGAGTCAGTTGTGTATTCACATTTAATAACGTGGCTTTAATATTAGGATTACGAGTGAGATATAATGATGTCTGTTTTAACATTCCATTGACTTGACTGGTGAATTATGAAAAGTAGAGAGGCGCTTTTATTTTAGATTATATATATATATATATATATATATATATATATATATATGTTATGATATATATACCATCAGAGTTTTGTGACAAAGAGCCGAATGTTCAATTTAATTTATTGTACACTGACACATCTTTAGTTTAACTTTATAATTTAGTTTAACTTTATTTATTAAACATATATATAAACTTTAATCTTATTTATTATGTTTTCCTCTTATATTTTATTATGTGACAAATACGTATAATTATGCTTTATTCAATTTTTTAATAAACACTTCTCCCCAAGGTATTTTTTATTTTATTTTTCCTTTTGTTTCACGCATTCATTTGTCTCCCTGTACATTTGTCGTTATCCTACAATTCTAAAAAATACACATTGTTCGTTATGTACCCAGTTCTCTTATTGTGATACAACTTTATATGCAAATTGTTGCATAAAATAATTGT
Source organism: Ooceraea biroi (assembly GCF_003672135.1). Taxonomy (NCBI): domain Eukaryota; kingdom Metazoa; phylum Arthropoda; class Insecta; order Hymenoptera; family Formicidae; genus Ooceraea; species Ooceraea biroi. The sequence continues at coordinate 3,268,556 of NC_039512.1, forward strand.
AGTTTCTTAATTTTCATATCTCCTTAAAATCACAAAGAGAATAATTAATTTAATTACCATAAGAATACAAGATTCTTGCGAAATTCCTCGATTCACAAAAACTTGTTATACACAAATAAGCAATTAATAACTTCTTAAGATAACTACTTGTTACGTAAACGGCTTTTTCAGATTATGGATATGTACAAGAACGAGGACATGGACTACGAACTGGCCAAGATGCTGGCCGAGTTCTATGTGTGATGAGGGCCAGCTGAGTTTCTCCACGATTCTCCTCCGTAGCGCATCCACGCTGTCGAGGGATGGGAGGGGAGACTGTTCTCAGACAATTTACTACTATCGTTAATTATACTTGAAATTGGGATCAAACTTTGTTAGCTATCGTCCTCGCGCTCCCGCGCGCGCCGGCGAGACGGGGTCGAGCGGGCAACAACCAGCACTAACGTTTCTAACTCATTCAGCCGAGTATTTTTTTATAAACGGATATTTCGTCGTCTCTGTAGTCTCCAAGTACCTAGACTTACGACAAGATGGTCAATAAGTGAAACAAAAAAAACAGAAAAGATATAAGCTGACGTGATCTAGTCAAGTATTAGGTATATACATATTATTATATACATATATGCAAAATACATCTTGATCAAGGATGAGATGAAACGGCGACCGGTCCAGCCGCCGCGCGACTCGTCCGAGCGAATATTTTTCGATTGTTAACTTGCTATTGCCGAAGTCTAATCGTAGTGTGGGGGAGAACGTGTATGCGTATGTGCGCGCGTATGTGAGATTGTTGCCTGTACTCGCGAGCCGATATATGCCTAATGCCGATGAGGGACTCTTGCTATTACTGTGACGACTCTTAGACCACGTACATTACATTTTGATGATTGAGAGGCGCTCTCACGGCCGGACTCCTTAGCCGATAGTTCTCGTGACTGCTGATTCTTGTGAACTTAGAGTATTAGAGCGTTAGAATCTCGAGATCGTATCAGCCGTGATCAGCCCTTACACGGGGGCGATCCACGCGGGATTGTAAATAAACTTGAAACGAGAGCCTAGCACAATGATTACCATGTTGTTGTTTTTCATTATAATTATAATTACAATGTTATTTACATAAATTATTATATCATCCTATACATACATATATATATATATATATATATATATATAATATATCTATATTGGATATAAAGGAGCAAGATGAAATAAAAAGATTACGAGCCACAATTAGTTTGCAATTATTTTCCCCTAGGCTAGATTGCATTGTCTGCGCATTGATAAAAATTTTCATTGCCGTGAAAATTGTGTTACTATTAACTATTAACAACAAAGTATAAAATTGATAAGATATAAAGGAAATTATTTTACAAAATGCATTTAATTTCTTTAACTATTAGACGGCGCAATGAGTCTGTCAAGCACTCGAGATTCCCATAATTTTTAATTAAATTTTGCCTAAATTAATCAGATGAAAAATAAAACTGCCTTTCAATTTGAACATAATATTCCCTTAATCATTTCCGTAAATGGAAATCGAAGTCGTGTTTGTCGTCGTCGTGATCAAGATAATGGCTGAGCACGTCTGACTTGAGCTTAACATCGGCAATGGTGAATTCTTCGTACGGAGCTGAAAACAATGTTTTAATTACTTACAATTATCGTCACGCAAGACGCAATATGTACTAATTCTTGAAGCACATCTCTTTATCTCAAAGTTACATGACACCAATCTTCCTCTTGTTCTAAACTACTAATAATAAGTTTTCTTTTACGACTCATGAAATTTATATATTTAACTCATATATTTATATAACATAATTCTAATACAAAAAAAATATAAATTGAACATATTAATTGTATTTATATGTGCCAAGACTACTTTATTATACGTTTCAAGTATTTCAAATATTCTATGTACCTGAATCGGATATATCGATGTGATCTACATCGTTGTGAGTCTCTACAATTGGAATAATCGGTTGATGGTATTCATGGTCCTTCAAATCCAGAAGCTCCGCCTGGTCCCCATAATTCGTCGGCACTATTATGCTATCGTGACTGTCAACCTGCACATTTTGATAGCTGGTAGCACCATGGCCGTGATAAATCGCCTGAAAGTTCGGTTCGTGAACCACCCCTCTAGGTATCCTACCCGCTTCGCAAACAGCGACGACCAACAGAAACAACTGTAACACAATAAATTCAAGTGTTTTGTATAAACGTATTAAAAAAACAGAGGATCCCGTTGCTCGAAATTTTTCGCACGATATTTGCACAATGCTTCTCTCTCTCTCCCAATGCAATTCAAAATATAACGCAATCGTAGATTTATATTTTGCAAAATAATTCAACAAATGATTTTATACGTTAATACTAATATTTTGCGAAATAATTCAAAAACTTATTTTAGATTTAGTTGATTCAATTTTTTTAATTGACTTTTCTGATCACTCGTCATTAGAATTCCCATGCACGAAAATGCAAAATGCGACTGAAATTCCTTCGCTCACAATCAATGCGAATGAGGGATTTAACGACAATTAAACTTCTCTTCTAAGTAACTCGATCTTCCGCAATTTCCCAAGGATTTTCACACTCACGCAGTATCTCATCATGAAATTCACCGCGGACGCTCCGGTCGATTCTAACTGAGGTCTCCTTCTCATGGGCACCCATTTTATACAACGGCGGTCGCGTAACGTTACGCAAGCCCATGCGAATATTGTGCACCATGGGCGGATGTTTACCATCCGTGCCTCATGGTGTAGATTCGCGTGGACGCGATATGGCGCGCTTCTACGTGGGTATGGGAAAATCGGACGGTTACGCCCGCAAGTGTGCACGTGTACGTCGCGTTTCAAAACGGCGGGATAGTTCACCGTTTCATTGCCGAGTTACGCAACCCTCCAGCAACCGAGTCGTGTGTTACACGTTAAAATGCGCGTGATGAAACTGTGCGGTTCTTCGAAATCCTCGGCGATGGCTTGCATGGAAAACTCACCCGTCCATTAGATCCAGCTCCAGTATCGGTATCGATCTCACGCAATTGATCTGCTATCGATATACGATAAAAGGAAAAGAAGTGTAAAAGATATTTTTCGATAACTCACGATGAAAGCATGCCCCACAACTGGTTTCGTTTATCCGAGAATCGTTGGTATGTCATTACAGTATTATAACGGTATATAACTTTAGTACTTGCATAGTGTTATTAAAGATATCATTTCATGTTAACTTGATAAAATTAATTCTTTTTTATCATTTCATGTTAACTTGATAAAATTAATTCTTTTTTATCATTTAATGTTAAACTAATATCATTTAATGTTCTAAATCTAATATCTCTTAATAGATCTTTTTAAATAATGCGCCCAGTTTCTCTGGCATTTGCGAAAGGAGTTTACGCTCGAGTTCCTTTTAGATGAGTGCTTTGTTACTCTTAAGTACGATCGCGATCGTGTAACCATACATAACGTTTCGTAAATAGAATTTGGATTCCGTATAATTATATGATAACAGTTCTGTAACGTTTGATGAGATGCGAGTGCCTGACGAAATCCTCGAGAACAATCGTAGCGAAGTTTCGTGTGGCGATGGGATTCCGCGGCTCGAGGAATTATGATCTCGCGAGGGACGCAATCTAGATATGTATAAGCGGAAGATGTCCGCAACTTCGTAATGTGATTGCACACCATAACTCCCTCACGAAATTCATACACATAATTGTTCCTGTGGGCGAAAGTTTGAAAAAGTAGCGAAAACTCTCGACTTGCAAGTTTCCGCGCAGGCTGTAACTTTGAAGATTCCATATTATATTTATATTACGATTCCTCGCGATATTTCTTCCCTTCGTAATACTCCTCATGCATTCGACGTATTTTCTCTATTTTTTCTTACACAACGCTAATGCATAATAGTTATGCAGTTATTACTAATAATAATAGTCTTAAGAAGCCGTTACGGTTTCGTCATAGCTTTTACTCGAATTACTATGCCGCAGGACAGTTTCATAAAGTAGAATATTACGTTCTCCAACGTGTATGCGAAAATTCGAGCAAAAATAAAATACAAGTAAAATGAAAAAAACGTAACTAAGAAAAGAACAATACAGTATGACTCTATTAATATTAAACTAACAGTAATCAAATCTACTTTATTTTTGTATTTCGTGTAAAGGAAAGTAGTATTGAAATGTTCCTGTGTCAAATTGCGTTGTTCTATAAAGTGAATCATAAAATGTAATTTACTAAAGAATAAACAATGCATTGAAAAAGAAAAGTAATTTTATTGCAGCCTCGGTTAAATTTCCCCGCTGATCGTGACAGATCCGCTTTCTTCCATTGTGATAGCAATACGTATCAATAAATCCTGCCGCTATATTAACGCATTGCTTTATCTCCTTACAATTTTTACATACAACCTCCCAAATTTTCCATTATAACTCATCTACTTAACTTTTCGCTTTTCGAAAATTACGAACCAGATTACAAAACGGGAAATAATCCCAATCATCCATCATCAATGCATTCATTTTCGAATTTTCCGGAAGACTCCATCGATCAATTATCAGATTACGATGATCGATCCATCAACTTATACGCAATGCGGATTAACTATAACAGGATTGTGAACCGGCGGGATGTGGACGTGCGGCGAGGAGTGTACCACAGGCTTCACGTAAGACACCTGAGGCGCCTGCACCTGGACGACCTTCGGCGTCGCATACTGGATCGCAGGAGCGTGTACCAGCGGCTTCTGGTAGATCGGCGCCACTACCTGCGGCACGTCGTACTTCTTCAGGAAGATCTTCGGCATCGCGTGATCATGGTACATCGGTCCGTGATACATGGGGGCGTAGTACAGCGGCTTCTGGTAGATCGGCGCGTACGACAACATGGGTTTATGATAGACCGGTGCTATCGGCTTGATGTATTGCACCGATTGGTGCGGGTTGTGATAGTTGACTGCTGGTGCTGCCGGCTTCACATATGTGACACTCGGTTTGGCCACCACGGTGGCGTAGGCTGGTGGTTGTTGGATGTACTGCAGGTGAGATAGGTGAGACGGAGCTACGCCCAGCTCCTTTTTCAGGTAGGTCTGCTGGACGTAGGGTTTAGCGTAGACGGGCGGCGGTGAATAAGCGGGCACGTGCGCAGGGTAGACGGGTCCGCAGGGCTGATGGATGGAGTCCCTCTTTGCTTTCAGTAACATCGAGTCAGACATCTTCTCCGTTTCTGACGGCATCCCGTCTGGCATGGCCGTGTGCATCCCGGTGTCCGAGCGCACCGTCGACAGCCATATCAGACATGGTATCTGGGGGTTCAAGTAGGAATTCAGTGCTGAAGGGTGTTTGCGGGTGACGTGAGGAAGACAGGGTTAACTGAGCGACATTAAGTAAGAAATTCGGATTGTATGTTTTATACACATGAAGTTTTGGATTATTTAGGAGATTATTATGTTAATAACGGAAAGTCGAATGGGAAATGTTAACTAATTATTATATTTCCAAGCAGCGTTAAAAAACGGCAAAGTATAATATCTTGTCCTCATTAAAATCTTGATTTATTTTATCGACAGTATTTTCTATTTGCGCCATTTTCATCGGTATCAGTCTGCATCTTTCAAGAATAACATGGCACTCTAAAAATATTCCAAATTCTGAATAACTTAGGAAGGATTAATCCGCCAGTAAATTCACTTTTTGATAGTTTACATTCAAAATATATTAAAATATATTCTGCGTCTCCAAAATCAAATATTTCGTTTCCGCAGGCCAGATTCATCATGCAAGAATATTACGGGACATGCTTACCAATAGCCTGAACATGATTTCCTTCCTTCCTTTTTGGGATTTCGCGACGACCAATAGATCGAGAGTCCTGGACCGAACTAGAGACGCGTCGGTCGCGGTCCTCGGTTTTATAAACTTTTGCTCCACTTAGAGAGGGCAGGTTTCTTACCGAGCTGAAGTCGAATGTGATTCCCTTAAGCGGCGTAAAAAGCGGTCGCCAGGTCCATGATGCAATCGCACGCGCCCCGGTATTTCCTGAATAAATTCTACGACAGCGTAAGCAAGCGAGTGCACCTCTTGGGCATGGCAACGCGTTGCGCCCCGTCGTTGACGTTATTCATCGTCATTTACCATAGCCCCCGCGGCGGACACCGTAACGCGACATATCGCCCGAGGTGTTGCCTGTGGGAACGTTGACATATGTAATTTACGGTAATTATGGATGCATTCGCATTTTGACAAGAAACTGGACACGCCTGAAGTATTTATTGCCCGCGCTCGTTGCGAGTCCACGCGAGCAAGAGGATTGCTGAGAGAGTTGGAGTCGAGATAATAAATTACTAAAGGAGTTTACGTGAAAAGGGAACTTGAAGAAAAGTATTATTGTAAATTGTACACTATGATTTTTATTATTTTTATCACGTTATCGTTTCTTCACGTATTTAGGAGTTATGGTGTAATAATGGGAATAGTTAATTTTCAGCATTATTGTCATTTGATTATTTTATTATATTAAATAAAATTATTTAACAAAAAACTTTCAAACTAAGGCTGTGTGACTTGCTTTCATTTTTATTTAACTTACTTACTTAGAGTTTATTATTTTGTCAAAGAGCCTCTTAATTACTTTTAAGATGATATTAATCTGAAATTAAAATGCTGGTTGAGGAATGAGTCATGGGATGAATTTACGAAGGAAAACGATTTATTTAAACAAAAATAACATTAGATATATAAAAACAAGCTATGTACAAACATTACAACGCTTACGATCTACGATTCGTATAACACTTGTCGCTATTTTTGGCATAACGATACTGAAGAGAATCGTTCGGATGAATTAATGCTTCCAGCCATGTCCTGAGCTCTGATGGTGAAAAACGTGCTTGTATACTGGCACGTGAACTGGATATGGTTTAGGTATCGGTACTGGAAAGTGCTTTTCTACCGTTACTGGATATGGCTTCTCAACGACGTACGGGATCTGCAACGTAATAAATCGTTTCAACAGTTGTAACATTCAATAATTCACGTTCTCGATAACAATATCACCAGAGAGAATTGCAGAGAGTATTCTTTCTTAATATGTCTCAATATTCTGATACATGTGTGCTAATCCCAACATTTTCAATTTAAAAATGTAATTTAAATTTAATTCTAACATTCTCTACATACATCTATATTATGTGTGTCGTGAGAGAATTGCAAAATATACTTGATAATAGCTAGTATTAATTAAAATATGACATTATAAATATAATTATATATATTCCGTGAAAAAGAGAAATTATTTTATTTTAACAATTAATCATTATGAAATAAAATTGAATAATTAATTATTTTAATAATTAAATAGAGAAATTTTATGTTCGACACTTTTCTAACTCGAGCTGAATTTATTAGCGAATTTATTTCGAAAACACGAACCTTTTTCTCCACAACGTACGGCTCCGGCTTCTCCACCGGAATCTCGATGTGCTTAACGACTTCTACGGGGACTGGATGTGGGACTGCAATGGGGACCTGATAGGGCTGCGGTATTGGAATCTTAATTTGCTGAGGGACCGGGACTGGCACCGGGTGCGGGATCGGTATCGCGTATTTCTTGTAGATCGGTATCTCCACCGGTTTCGACGTCTCGTGATAGGTAGTTCCGCCGTGCTCCTCCTCGAGGGAGGCCCATACCACGGCCACCATGGTGGCTAACACCTGCGAGCATGAATGAGCCACCGTTAAAAGCCAAGTTTTCCAACGAGAATATCGTTGGGATGCCTGATCTCCATGCGCTTTCTAACCGCGATCTTAAACTCTTCTTCTGGTAGCAGTTTCACGAGGCTGTCCGCTCGAATGCACAGATCACTCGCTATCTACCCTACTTGCTATCTCAGCAGGCCATGTTCGGAATGGTGTCACGCAAAGCGCGGCAATTTCGTAATAAATAACTAATTGCCGTCCTGTCACGTTTAGACTGGCTTAATTGCGACATCGTATTTCTTTCTCAAAAGAAAAATATTTCACTATTTTTCTCTTCTAAGGAACATTTTCACGTGACTGTGGCTCACAAAAATCGAGTTGATTAAATTAGACTTGGACAGACACGGCTATCATTATAATTAAAAAAAAGCGATTATGCTGCATGGAAATTGATAACGACAGTAACTTTAATAGCATCATACGAACAATCGAAATATCTTTTAGAAAATCGATCGTAAAAATTGAATAATCACATTGTTATAAAATATCCAAAGAATAACATTCTTAATTAATCAATAAATGCTAAATACAAAACTCCAATAATTTACAACGTATGATTTGCTCTTTACAAAAGAATCTAACTTACATGATGACATAATTAATGATAAAGATCATGAGATTCACGATGACATTATAGTCGATCTGATATCAAAAACTTTTGGAAGAGGTACTCACAAACAGCTTCATAACTGGTGAGCTCGCGCTTCAAGGCACCGTGACAATCGATTCTATGAGATCCCGTGCGTCCGTGCGACAGACTCTGCGATGCTTTCAAAGTCACGGCCAACTCTTTATATACCGGCACTACTTTCTCCCTTCTCCTCATTACATTGACTTCGATTGCCCGCTGTGTTGGGATACACGTTTGTATATGCAAGTGCCTACTGTGCATCTGTGTGCGAATATCAGACAGAGAGTGGTCCAGTCTCCCGGACGATCCTTCTGACGTTCACCAACTCCGGAACGCAGGTGAATTAGCTTCGCTTAGAATTAATTTTATAAATTAGACCAGCTCATTACTTAAATTAGTCTAGCCTGTTCTGAGCGCGGACTCGTGATAACGTTAATTTGGTTTTTAAATTAATTAAACATTATATATTAATATATATTTAAATTCATTTAAATTAATATGCGTTATACAAATAATGTGTTTCAACTTATTTTCATCCAGTCTCGATAAACAGTTGATAAAATCTGTCTTACTTAAGTTGTGTTAAAAACTCATACATAGGCGACGGAATCCATGCGGAAATTCGTGCGTCACCCATGTATAAGTAACGATTTTAATAACTTAAATAGGGATGAGTTTGTTAACTATTTATAGAGATATGACTTGGCAGTGTTATATCCAGACCCTACGCCAGATAGATGAACTACAATACATCTGATCTCGATGATTCCTTCTGAATTTCTTGGTGAATAGCGAGCTATCCGCGTCCGCGAATTAATTATCCTCGTCATGCTCGTGATCGTGTCATGACAGCAGTTGGCAGAATGAGAAGATCGTTTTTAATTAGCACCGCTACCTGTACTTGAGCTTGAGTAGCGTAACGAAATCGCGTTTGATAAATGCGACTTGGGGAATCGTTGAGAGATAATTGATGAACATGATCACCTACGTCAATGTGATTCATAAAGAGATCATATCTGTTGTAAATACTTTTTCATCCGCACGCTAAGTATGTATTACAACTTTCTTATAGACCGGAAATTCGTAGTAAACTATAATAGAATGGAATGTAGCAATAAAAATCGAAATAAGTCACAGCCATATGTTTGAACTAGTTATTACTGAGAAGACAAAGAGAAGAAGATACGAGCGTGATGTATAATGATAGCCTACACGCTTTGTTATTTTTATTACTGCTTGACGATTTAGTCTTCCTCTGATGAATCAGGTAATAAAATGCTTCTCGATGCGAGGAGAAAAAGAGAGAGAGGGAAAGAATCTCCGGCATTGGTGGTGCACGCAATCGTTTCTCAGGCATCGTTCTTCCATTATCATAGCCGAGTTGCGTGTATCGGCGATAGATGAAGATAAGCGATCCGCATAAATGTGGTAATGTCATGGTCCAGTTTGCGTGTTCAACAATCTGTGAACGAACATTGCATGATTGCAGTTGGCTGAAATGCCGACGTTTGATTTATTAAATAAAACGTTTTACGATTGAATAAAGTCATTTAAGTTGATTATTTATATACAAATATTAAATTATCATTTTCTCTAGATTTATTATAAAACATCTGTTAATAACAATTGCAATAAAAATCCTTTTAAAACATCTTGCTTGATAACGACATTACATTCGTATTTAATGTTTTTCTATTTCATTTTTGTTATTTATTATTTATAATTAGAAGCAAACAACTCATAAACGGTGCAACTCGCGCGCTTCAGCGCGATCGACTTGATCGGATGATTCGTTCCACGCGCTAGATCGGCATAGATCGCTCGATCGTACGTGCCGATCTATGAAAGGCGTCGTACACCTCACAAGGGTGTGGTCGCACATGACAGCGAGAGGGAGCGAGACCGATTTGAAGCCAATTTGAATCCTGCGCGCGCGATGCTATCCGTATCGCCGAGCGGAACAGTGAAAGTGCATCCCAAGTAAAAGTGGTTTCACACTTGTCGGTGTAAGAACGTGCACGATCTTTATGGTGAATCGAGATCGGACGCGCGCGCGTGCGACCTCCTCCCCCTCTCCCTGCAGCCCTCGAGCCTAATCTGGGTGATCTGGCCGAGAAAATGAAACAGTGGGTTATACGTACTTTTCTTGTCGTTCCTCTTCGTCTCTTGCACAGGAAGGCGTGACGGTCTCTCATACCGGAAGAACTTATTCCGAATCGGACAGGAGAGCGGATATGAGTTTCTCGTTGTTCGTTATCACGAAGTCAGTCGATCTCCTGAGTTTCCGCTCTCTAATCACCGTTCAGGGAGGCGGGGAATGATGTTTAAACTGATGGTTTGGTGATATTTATGGTAATTGGATGTTTCGGTTGTTCTTTTATCTTATATGTGCGGTAAATCGTTTAGTCGTCTTAATTTTTAAGATTATTCTTTACTTTTGTGTAATGTAGTTATGATATATCTGTGAATGTGTGGCGATTCGTGAAAGTATTACTTTATGTATTTGCATTGTGTGCGTTTCTTTAATTAGAACTGCAAGTATTTGGCGAGTCAAGTACTACGTCAAGCGAGATTGACAAGTTTCCGGCTCAATCTTGCGCTTTCATGCGTAAACTTGTTCTTGATTATAGTCTTCAAAATTTAATGCAGCATAAATATGTAAGTGAATTTATGTATTTATGTATTACACAGAATGAGATCACATTTACTTAATTAATACTTGGATTAACAATTGGACAGAATACGTATGATTGACATCGTTTATTGACAGTCAACGAAACGAGTACGATTTCATATAAAGACAATACAAACTTAACAATAGTAAAAAAAGGAAAATATATAACAAAACTATCTACACACCGACGCGCAATTCCATAAATTTCCGCGCTCGGTGAATTGTCTAAATGCACGCGTTGACATCCTGTTTCCGTTTTGATCGACGAGCCTTACAACAGAATTATTTAAATCTCTAATTATTTAAATGATCTCGTGAACTCCTCGTAGCATCGCAAAAAGGTCCGGATGAAGGAAAGTTGCATTCATGCATCATTTCGACTGCAAGGGATTGTCCTGATGAAGAAGCTCTTGATGCAGGAACGCGATTTATAGACAATACCTAACATCCGTGAGGCTTAATGCCACCCTTTGCCCTTAGACGTATAATGGATCACGTGCTTGTAAATCGGCACGTGGACGGGATATGGTTTCGCCACTGGCACAGGGAATTTCTTTTCCACATAGACGGGGTACGGTTTTTCCACTATGTAAGGAACCTGTAGAATAATTATAATAAATAATAAATTGTACAATTATATATCTGTTACGTAAAATTTTACATGTTAATTGTTATTGATTCTATTTTCCTGTTGATCACAAATTGTATAATAAGGCTATACAATTATATAGTGAGGAGCTATTAAAAATTAAAAATTCTAATTATACTTACATGCTTTTCGACGACGACAGGCTCGGGTTTTTCAATGGGTATTTCGACGTGCTTGATGACTTCGACTGGATAAGGATGAGGAATCTCGATCGGTACCTTATAGGGTTGAGGCACCGGTATTTTGATCTCCTTAGGCACCTCGACAGGTACAGGGTGTGGAATAGGTATAGCTGAAATGAAGAAAGTTAAATAGTATCTCTTTCTTCTAAACAATTTTGTGTTCGAGTACAAGTAGTGCAGTGAAGAAAATAATTCAAAAAAATTTAATAAATTTTAATTAGTTTATTAATGAAAAATTTTAATGTAAAATTACCATATTTCTTAATAATCGGTATTTCTATGGTCTTTGTTTTCTCTTCGTACGTTGAACCACCATGGTCCTCGTCGAGATGGCCAGCCAACACCATGCCGAATGAGGCGAGACTCAATAAGAGAATCTGCAATATATCGAAATTTGTATACACAATACAGTTTGATTAATACATGCATACGTTAAAATTTTCATTCTTTTAGCATTAATGTTACAGCTAAAGATACTATCAAATAATCAAATTGGTGCTAATCAAATTTTAAGAAAAATTTCATAAAAAAGTTGTAAATATAATGTAAACAATTCAATTGATTGACCGTAGCTGGCACAATGTAAATTAGATACGGTCAATCAATTGAATTGTTTACATTAAACAACACTGGCGAAGTAATTTCTGGAGTTAATTTGTAAATATATCTCAAAATAATATTAATTTTATTATTAATTGCATCATTACTGCACAATATAGAAATTCAACTCTAATAAATATATTTCGCTTTTTTTTATTTAAAAACTGACACTTTCAAATTTGATCAGTCAACTATATTTAACACAGTATAACACATATTTATTTCACAGCATGCAGATTAATGCCTGAACTCTTACTATCTGATTCATGTTGATGTCTTTATGGGGCTAATGGTGGTGCATGGAGTCGAGCGTCGAGTGACCGTATGTCCCAAAGGTCGGGGCTTATATACTTACTTCGATTCTACCACCTTTCACTAAAATCCTGCCATAGACTATCAACCCTTCCCAGAATATATTACGTTGCAATATACATCATACGCAACAGTAGTCACATATTGGAAAAGGCTCTATCACCGACAAGTATGAAAAGAATGTACGTGTGCCATTACCTTCTTCTTTTGACGTACGGTCCATTGCACCGTGTAGTTCTCTCGCGGAAGTCTCTCACGGTGATTATGTATATTATAAAACGTCGGAAACAGAGAAAGCGCAGACGGTAACAATCCATGACTCAGTTGCGCCACTTTGCGCAAATTTACTTTTTTTCTTTTGCAAAATTAGGAAGCGCCTCACAGTGTATTCGGCTTTCGTTTGTATTCACTTTCTCTCTTGTATAAATACAATTTTTTTTTAATTTCCCGAATATTTAATATAAAAGTTGTAAATCACTCGAAATCATGTAAATTTACTTCGTAGAAAACTCTTTATGTATCTATTCATCAATTTCTATTCCTTGCTTCGTTCTATATATACGCAAAATTCAAAATATTTTCCATAAAGTTACGAAGCTACATGAATATAAAATTGCATGCGCGATTCACGGTCGTAAAATTCGTAATTGCATTGTCGCCTCGTCATTTTTCACATGATTCATCATAACAGCGTAAACACTTCATCAAACACGTAGTTGCAATTTCTTTATCCTATGCTGATGCGATGAAACAGTCATTATTTCGGACGCGACTGTTAATACAGTTAAGAAAGCTAGCATCGCGATTCTCGCGGCTTCAATTCCATTGTTGGAGAGGAAATCATGCACTCCGCGGGTAACCGTGCAAAAAGTAAGACGGGGTGAATGTGAATTGCGTGGATAGCTTCGGGCGAGCGTGAACGTGTCCCGGAACGTTTACCGGAAGTGAACGCCTCGGTGTACGCTCTCGGAGACTTCCCGATGTGGAGTCCGATTCCCATGTGGAGTGGTCGCATAAATTAGATAGCTACGACGTGAATGACCCGAAAATTCGAGCGAGCGTGCAATCGACGTTACGAGCGATTCATGCTATTAATTCCCGCGGGATCAAAATTATCATTGATCTTTTTCCGCGACGCCGACACGCCTCGGTGAAGGTCGGAGCGCCCGGATATGCGAATTCGATTTCCGTTCACTTGCACGGAGTGCATCCCGTGCGGCAGTCGCGCAGCGAGGTGCCGACGTTCCCTCTGCGCGCAGCTTTTGGACTCACCAGGAAGTGAACGTGAAGCACATCTCTGTCGAGAGAAATGTGAAAAGACGATACGATTTTTCGACACGTCGGAATGAAAGTATGAAGCACAACGCCCCGTGAAAGGGTTTCGCGCGGAACGCCGATCGAAACGTACTCAATTGTGAAAGGTGGCGTGAAACTGGTTAAAAAATGAGTTTAGTAACGAGAAACATATTGCACGACGTGATCCATTTGATGAATAAAAAATAATAAGCAGATAATTCCATAAACACCTTTTACGATGACGACACTTTGAAGAATAAATTTATAAATATAAAAATTTACAAATTTACACATATAAAAATGTCTCATGCAAAGATTCTTGAGACATCAGTCACAATGAAGAAGAAGAATTAAGATTGACTGAGACAAATATTAGTCACAATTGTTGTTCTGTTTTATAATACATTACGCCATACCCCATAAAAGTATATTCCATGAATATATCTTAATACATTTTAATAATCAATTGTTTATCATACGTTTACTGTGTCAAGACACTTTTTCAATTATTTTCGCGTGTTGATTGATGCAACGGAGTGCATCAATCAGCACGGAGCGCGCTTTCCAAGTTATTTCGATACAAAAACCTTTAATTAAAGTGAACGTTCTGACAAGCGCGGAAAAACATTTAATGGCGAAGGAATGGCCTGCAGTTTATCATTATAATGTCGTTCTAATCTCGTATCGGTTCTTTCCGAAGCGTACATTGTTACTCTACGAGCTTTCCTGATTAACTAATTATTCATACAGATTCGTCATTCGCATGAGAAAAAAACATGCACGTTTCTAATTTGCGGAGAAACTACTCGGAGCGACTCTGGAACGAAGGAGTTCATCTCAATTAGTGTCGACGGTAAAGCAACGTCACTAATTTGCCTTCCATGGAAAATTGAACGAATCTACGATCGTACGATATAAGATCATCATCGTGGAGATTCACGATGTCACTGTCACTCAAGACGCAGCTCAGACCATAGATTTATACTATAAGTTTATGGCTCAGACTGATGGTTCAGTTAGATCTCAATTGTTCTCGATATACATGGCAATGACCAACGAAGCCCTGATCTGTAACCTCAGCGTTGGAGAAAGTATTACTCCAGTCGATCATGTTCCTCGACATTGATGGAAATCTTGCATTTAAACCACTCGATCTTTGTCTCTTGTAGTTTTCAGAAATGATAATATCATAATAGTATCAGTTTATATGTGTGTATCTCTATTATCTTCAGTAAATTAAAACTGCATTATTTAAATAATTAATTAATCTAACAGGACGAAGAAGCACATTTTTATAATATGCGATATATTTTTATAGTATTGATATTACAATGTCATATAAATAAAAAATATAAATTATATAGAAATAATTGCAACATAATATACAAATATAAAATATAAGGTATTACAAATATATGCATAATAATATAAGAATCTAGATATAATGGATTTCTTCCTTTACGTGCGGCACAAGCATTTCGTACCTACAAAAAGAGGAGACATTAGCCTTCTGAAAGAGATTTGATGTAAAAAATTGGGATATGATTCATCCACCTTACTGGGGTCTCTTAACTCTTCTCACGCAAACGCGGTGTAATAACGAGCCGGAAATAAATCAATGAATCTACCGTTAATATGGAGGAAGGAAGTGGAAAGAAAAAGTTTTCGCAGCAGGGGAAGAAGCCCGCGGCGAAAGTAAAGTTCAAAACCGATTTGTGTGCTCTGCCGCCGCCAATCAGCGCGATTGTACCGCAAAAAAGAGGTGCCTTTCATACTTGTACAAGCAGTGATCGCGCGTACATTAACTATTAAATCAGGTTATTAAATCTTTTCCTGATTCCGCTCGAACTGCCCGTGGTTATTCGCGCATACACAAATTTGCTTGATCGATCCTGGCCCTCCCCCGTAATTAAAGCAAGTCAGATTCCCTTCCGCGCCGGAAAAGCACGCAATTACGATGTCACCCGCGGCTACGCGTTATAATGCACATGATAATGAACATGATAATGCATATGCAAAATTGTGTTTATGGAACGATCGCGGCAGACCGGACGGAACGAAATCGTCGCTGTTCGCTCTCGTATTACGCCCGTTGATGCCATCGCTGAGTCATGAAAATTAAAACGGTTTAATGGCGGGCATTACGGCCCGACCTCAGAGGGATGCGCATAATCGGAAATGAAGAAATAAAACCGCGCGACCGCGGTCATTATCATTATCGCCGCGAGAATGCCGCTCGGATTAAAACGTTAAGGTTTACGTTTCTTTCTTTTCCACGTTTTTTCTTTCTTTTTTCTTTTTTTCAGGTGGTATTGTATGAGAAATCGCTGTTCTTCCTTTTACGGCCGAGCGACCACTGCGATTGGACGAAGAAGTGGTTTGCGGACTTCCCTTTCGCTGCTACTTTTTATCGCTGCCGCGTTTGTGCTCGCCACTCTTGTATTTTCTTTCTTCTTTTCCTTTCTTTGCGAGCTTACAGGAAGACATTGGCGTTATGCAATCTCTTTTAACTCGCTTTATTTGTTCCATTTGTTCTTCACGCTCGTCGATTATCTCCACGCTTCGAGGGGGATGTTACGATTAAATGGTATCCTTCGCGCGAACTTTTCCACCAAATGAAAGGGGGAAAATGGGATTTATATATATATTTCACTTTCGCCATGTCAATTCTTTCGCGACGCGAGATCCCCTGTTACTTCTGTCTTACTTTTGCAATTAGACAAACAGTATCATACGCGATATTGTGTGTAGTGCGTAAATGCGGATAAAGCTACTGAGGAAATACACGGAAACCAGAAAGTGAAATGCGGATATGTGTCCTGACGATACTGCTAAGTAGATTTAAGCACGTTGAGCATTACTAAGCACAGAGCACAGTTTAAGAAATTGTAGATAGAACCTGCACAGAGAGCTCTTTATTCTCAGCATACACACACGCGCGCGCGCGCGCACACACACACATACACACGCATACACATACTGTTCTACACACGTGAATAACGCATTTTCCGGAAATTAATTCTTCACGGTAACAGTATTTTATTAATAGTGGTCCGAGAAGTAATTTTTTACGCGGATATCCGGTCGTGTCGTAAGAATTATTTTAAGAACTGCTCAAACGGAGCGCTAAATCATCAGCTCAAACACCTCGTTGTGCAAGAATGATCGAGCCGCGCTGAAGTTCCGCGTCGATTGTCTCGCGTCATTTCGCTCTCGGTATTTCCACGTTAGACGCAGGAAATGACGCGAGTCGCACGTTGAGCATGCAGCTCTGGTACCCATCCCGGGATCGATGAAATTCACATGTCGTTCATTATACCGTGACTGGCCTAATAATGTTCGTTAGTAGACGGCTTGATCTTCACGAGATCAATCTCATCGTCTGAGAAATTGATGTTAAGTTCTCATGACATATGATGCGATACTCTCAGATCTGAAGAATTTACGATGACGTGATCGTAAAAATAACGAGCTCGCTGGCCGTTAACGTCGCGCCTCTCGATTTGCTACGAGATTTCAAGTGGCGGATTCAATTACCGAAGCTGCCGTTTAAGTGAGAATATCGCGATTTTTGCTCGTCGATTTGTTCGCGTCTTGCGCGACGGCGCGGCGTTGCTAATGCATATTGATAAGAGATTCAATAAAACGTGATTTATTTCCGATAGTGATTTCCGCGTCATATTAGAGTTTAGTATCAGGCAAGCTGTAACGTAACACGAGAAATGATTGGGTAACTACGTGCCGTGTATAAACGTTTATTTTATGGAAACAGGCATTTAGAAACTCGGATATGGAAATAAAGAACATGCTATTTTGTTGCTGTCAACACTTAAATAAATAACGTATTATGATGCAAAATCTTTTTTCTTTTTACACAGTGTACATGCATCCTCGATTAAACATAAAAAGTACAAAAGAGACATCAACAACTATAACAATAAGATTGAATATCGCAGTACTTGTACGATCGGTGAATCAGTGTAATCCGCGCAGATTTATGATCAGTGCGATTTGTGGCCCTTGACTTTGTGCACGATAGTCTTGTAGATCGGGACCTTGATTGGAATTGGCTTCTCGACCGGCACCGGCACATGTTTCACCACGTGAAACGGCACCGGCTTTTCGATTTTAATCGGAATTATTTTCTCGACGGGTGTCGGTATCTTTTTCTCGACCGTCTTAATTATCGGCTTCTCCACCTGCGAACATAGCAGACAGACTTCAGGAGGAGAAGAGGGAGAATAATGGCGAGAGTGATCTTATTGTGAAGCTAATTTCCAGCTGAAACTAATTATGCCGCAATTACCGCGTATGGCACGGGCTTCGGTACCACTACGGCAACAGGGTATGGCTGTGGAACCGTTTCCACCACTGGATGTGGAACACTGATTGGTACTTTCTTGATCGTCGGTATTCCTATCGTCCATGCAAAAGAAAAATTATACTATTAAAAAATTTACACTATTAAATTATATTATTATTAATTATAAAATATTATGATATTACAAGCAACAGAATTTGATTCAGATTGATTCAGATATATTGTCAAATAATTTAATAATCTATAATTTAATAATTTAATAACCCCATCTGATCTGTATAAGTTTTGTACAATTATTACGTATTTTCAAAGTTTAATTTTGTTAAAGTATTATCTAGTTAAAGTTTTTTAAATTACTTTTTATTTTGGAATTAATAAATTTTTTATAATTAATTTGGTTCAAAACACAACTTTGTTAATGTTTAATGCGTTAATACTTAATGTTACTAAACAATTAATATGTACATATACATATAGTGTTATATTAAAATCTTTACGCGATTTACGTTACCGATATGTTTGACAACGGGGATTAAGTGGCCATGAGAACCGCCGATATCGCCGTAAGAAGAATGCCAACCGCTAACTTTATTAAGTAGCGAGTTGCCCAAGAATTCCAAAGAATGACCGCCTGAAATTCAAAAGCATCCACTGATATTTACTCATGAAAAATTTGTGCTGACAAATCGTGTATAACAGTTAGTATAACAAGCTGCAACATCACGTGCTATAATAAGCGAACTACGTTGACAGCGTTGTCGCTAATTCACGATTTATAAGTAAAAGGCGCACTTACGAAAGACTAAATTATGCATTTATTATAGTAAATTCGAACCCAAGAACCATTTATCCAAACCTGTTCCTCCCAGCTCAAGACCACCTAAGCCATGGTCTATGGAAATCTCTCCTAGCGTGAGTTCTCCATCGCCATGACCACCGAAGCCCCATTCAGAACTGTAGGAGCAGGTAACCACCCCCAGCAGCATAATCTTAAACAAACAGCAATAGTGAACATCACTGAGAATTGCAGATAAACTACAAACATCACCGAGAACATTGTCGAAATACTTTCTCTCTACCAATCCCGGCCTTTTTGAGCAACGGGAAACTATGCGCGGCACAAATAGCACAGAACAACGTCAGTATTTCGTCAACGTTGTGAGTTCACTTAAGTAGAGGCAGTCAAGCTACGGTCTCGAGACAACTGCAAAGCTAAAACGCGACATTCGTGCGCGTGACATCGCGTTACTTCATTGAGAGACAGCTGGGTAATTTTTTTACAACTTTTTGTTACGTACAATCGTTTGCATCGCTTAAGCTTGTAGACGCCTTTGTCGTCCATGAATCAGCAGTGCACTCGGGATAAATTCTTTTGATCGCCAGCTTATATACCGCCCGCGCAGGGAGACAAGAACAACCCCACTATTCTTTGGAATGATACCCCACACCATTCACCAGGATGCCGTGGATGGCATGATTCTGGAACTGACTCGCGATCACCGCGAGTACGTAACACCTCATATCCGACCGCCAGCACAATTACGTGTTTCCAATCATTTTGTTTCCTCAACGAGGATATTGGATACTCGGCTTCCTGACCGGGCCACGAATTCGTAATAATGCGGAAGTACGTATGGTATCTTCAAAAAATCTCTCGCTAATGGAAGTGTTGCTTTTACTTTGCGCTTTCTTTAAATTTCTGGAATTTCCAGCCTCACAGTTGAAATTCCAGCTATGAAGCTGTCAACATTTGCGCAGAACGTAGATTTAAGTGACACGATTTTTCTATGCGACGAAAGATCACTGAGTCATTGTAGACTTATAATTAAAGAAAGAAAGTTTCTAAGTACTCTTGATTGAATGCTCTTGAAACATTATTATTAGTAATTAATGGAACATAACTAATAATAACGTATTATATCGCTTAATGTTGCTTTCCTGTTTAAGATAAACTTTCTTGTTCATCTTCTTGTTTTATCTTAGATATATTTTCATTTGCACATTGCATCTTGTTTCTTATTGTTTTATCTTTATTTCTTATTATGCATTTCTCATTATGAAGTGCAGGAATCGTTCAATTTATTTTGTTGGATCTGGCAATGATGTTGTTGATGTGTCGCGGGTGATTTGCCGCGTGCGATCATGATGATCGCGTCAATTGCAAGCGAATCAATCTAACGTTCACTTTCCACGGAATTCCCGATGCTTTTATCGAAAATTGCAGTGAAAGCCGCTACCACGAGTTCCTCTCGTTCTAAAACTTGTAGGGAAACGCGTACGGATTGCAATCGATAGTTGATTAACTACTATTATCGCTAACACAAATTTCCCACTTGATTAAAACATCAAAAATGACTTTACCTGCGTAATCAGCCAATAATTATTTTATATTACGGTGTTGTTTGCAAAGTAATCATATTTAAAGCCTATAAATGACATTTACATACCTCTAAAAGACACATTAAACTAATTTCCTTCAGTTGATTTTGGAAATAAATATACATTTAACAAACAATAATTTTATGATATATAATTTAATTATTATAAATTATTATAAATTCTATAATATAAAATGACACATTTAAACAATACATAATAAAATGTAATTTCTTTCCCTATATCATATGAGTCATCAAAATTGAGCAGATGGCTGACGAATATAAAACGATCCGTTATTAATTAATTAGAATAAACATTTGCGCTATCTGCATATTTCATATGCAGACCATAACTGATACGATATTTATAACATAACTGATACAGACCATGACTGATATGATATTTCAGGCTCACTCGGGTCGCTCGTCATTATCGCAAATGAGAGCAGTGCTGCTTAATTACACATAATTAATCTAAACTCGTCTCGTTACCTTGATTTATTAAATTGCCTTGGCACTTTCTGGCATACGCGCGAAAATAACGACGATGAAATCGATAGTAGACTTTCACTGAGTAGGAAAAGCAGAAACGTGTCATGTTCTTTTTCTTAAGCATTTTATTTAAAAATAACAGAGCAACAACGTTTAAAAAAGAGCTATCTTAACAATGCAGCGCGACGCTCAGTGCGCGCGCTCTTACACGTATATACAAAAAAACAAATCGCAGCCGATGAGCGCAAGTCGACCAACGGAACGAACGTTGGATTGTTTTTCGTGAACTTTCTCCTTGTCAACGATTAGGGGTGACGTCATAGGGATTAGAATAAGTAAAAGTCGATATCTCATTTTAATTCGAGTCCGCAAACAGTCAGTCTTTAGACAACGATTTTTATCGCAAAGGTAACGCGTACGTTATCACAAAATATTGAAACGAATGAATATAAATAATATGTGCGATTGGATCAACCTTTTCCCATTTCCCCGTCAATTTTAACGTGTTTGAAAATTATTTATCGTTCCCTTATGTAAAACCGAGATGTTCAATTGTAACTTACAAAAAATTTTCTCAGATGACATGTATCTGTTTCAAGATATAGGGTAACCGCCATAACTTTTTCGTAATGTGACGTAATGTGAGTAACTTTGTATGGATCAACCGCACCTTCGCTCCCTCAATCCAACATCCTTAACAGAAACATGGATGTTAACGTAAATGTGGCCTTAATCTATGGACTTCGTTAAGCTGAAGAAACTGAAGCGGATTGCCAATGTTTCAGGCTAATATAGCGCGTGTTCTCTCTTCCCCATGGAAGTTCTCCGTAGATTCCGCACATTCCTTAATGCTTCTTCGCGTGATGGTAAATGGTCTTGTACACGGGGATTTTGATGGGATACGGCTTCACGACCGGCACGGGAATATGCTTCTCGATCGTGATGGGGACTGGTTTCTCGATGGGCACTGGTATGTGCTTCTCCACGGGGTAAGGAACCTTCTTCTCTACCGGCACTGCCACCGTCTTCACGATTTGTATGGGAATGTGCTTCGGTATGGGAACGTGGACGGGATAGGGCTGCGGAACACCGACTGCCACCGGATGTGGCACGGGTATTGGCACGGATTTTGGAACTGGTACACCTGAAACATAGTTCATAAAAATAATAAGAGAAGCTTTTGGAAATAATAAAAAAAAGTATTAAAAATATTTGGTATGTTTAAACAACAGAGATATTGGATGAGTCAAAGAGCTATGGTGGTTCCTCTCTTACAAAAATCGATAAACTTTTGGGTTAGCAGTTGTAACGTCATTTATCGAAACCACCACAATTTTTAACTTACTCAACATCTATAAATCATTTCCAAATTTTATTTGTAAATAATTGTCGATAATTTGCAATCGAGAAGAATAAATGAATAAGTGGACACGTTACCGACGTGTTTGTAGACTGGTATAGCCACCGGCTTCGTCACTTCGACGTGCTCGGAGACGGGAACACTATGAACGTAATTATGTCCGCCATCGAGAGAGACCCCGTGGCCGCCATCATCACCACCGTGACCACCATCAAATCCACCACCGGAGGAGAAATCCTGGTGACCGCCGTCAAGACCGCTGGACTCTAGATGTCCACCAGAGCCGCCATCGAATCCTCCACCCCCATGGCCGCCGAAATCACCACCTCCGTATCCACCCCCGTAACCACCCCCGTAACCACCCCCGTAACTACCACCGTAACCACTGCTACCAGAAGTACCGGCGATCTCTTGATCGGAGCGGTCAATCGCATGCTGAGGGTTGAACAATTGCAGCATGTAGTATCCGTTGTCCTGGTTCACGATCACTGGCGTGGCCGCGGCCAAGGATAGCAGAGAAAACAGCACCTACGAGGACGAAAAGCGCATAGTGTGTTTTTCTTGTACAAGTATGTATAGCAACAAGATATAGCAATGTATAGCAATGAAATACAATAATAGAATACAGTAATGTATAGAGCAATAATAAAAATAGTCCATATCGCACATGACATGAGAATAAATTTGTAAAACGATTTTAAATTACTTCTTCCTCAACATTTCCATTTTTACAATTTCTCTTTGACATTGTATAAATATCCAAAATCGATCGCATTATCGTAGACATCCTAAGCACCGTGCAAACATTAAACATTAACTGCATTATCTATTGAACACAAGAATGTACCAAGACTCCAAGATTTTTGATCACTAATCAGGCGAGCAAGAGCAGAACAAGATAGACAAAGTTCAACTCATTAAGAGCAACAACGAGCCAGACAAAGAGGACCGAGCGAATTTGCGCTCTGATCAATCTCTGATTGTCCCGAAGAGGGCTTCGCTTGCCCGGTCGTATTCTCGTCGGCCGTTCTCCACTGTTTACTCCAATCTACGCTGTTTCCAAGTCTACTCACGATTCTGCTCATGTTGGGGCAGTGTTTCGGTCGGTGCACCGCTGCTGGCAGCGCAAGTCTCTTCTACGACTGATACATCTTCGGCCATTTCACGTCTTAATATACCACGGGGCCTTTCACTGTCGATGATGTGATTTCGTCTCGCCTCGCAGTGCGGCGAATTACACTCGCCCGGCGCAATTGTTTCGCCGTGGCCGCGACGTCGAAATAATTGACCATGTCCTTGCGGCCTTCACATTGACAGCGAATCCGACATTTCCTATCCCGTTGCAGCCTTTATGCAGTGAGTGTCCGCGGATTTTCACGTTCGCCGCGCGCTTACCGCGCGGTTTCTGCCCCACCATCGTCTACCATAGATTGGACATATTCCACACTATTCGTTAAATTTGCACATCGTTCATCGTGAGACCGCTGTTCGCCACGGTCCATTTGATTACTTTAATATCGCGGTTTTAACTGATAGCTCTTGTTATATTACCGCGCGTTTTTGCGCCATTAGAGTATTATAGAGACAATAATTGTATCGTAATCGCCGGAACATTCGCATCAATCCAAGCGTGTTGGATCTACTATAAATCATCATTAATTACTGTTTGTTAAATGCGTCATGTAATTTAATTTGATAAAATAAATAACAAGATAAATAGTCAAAAATACTTTTATAAAGATAAATGTCATGCAAACTTTGATTTTTATGTTGTATATGTTTTAGAGCTTTCAAATATGATAGAATGGTCACTGATTAAAAAATGTTAAAAGATTAAAAGATGAAAGTAAAAAGTGCCTATGTTCGACGAAGACGTTAATGTCCGCGCATTTTATACATCTTTTCACTTAGGCAGATCTTATTACTTCTAACCACGAAACTATTAATATTGTTATGTGACAAATAATGATTTGATAGCCAAACGCGAAGGAATTCTTAGAGCACAAATGCACGCATGCGAAGGCGTTTAGCACGGTAAATCTCTAACCGTGAAGAGAGAATGCCGAACGTGTGAATGATGCCATGGCGCACTAAATTATTATTATTATTATGGTAATTAGCAAGGAAAAACGGCTAATGCGCTCTGGTGATTTAATGTATGGGCTCTAGTGCGATTTTCCCTTAAACTGCCATAATTATTTGAATTTGATAGCTTAATGCCTTAATAACTTAATGTTAAAAAGAGGAAAATCACGAAATATGAAAATATTTGATTACATATGTTGAAAGTATAATATTTTTTTCTGCAAAGATGATGATAAAATCATCAATTTGTGAGAATATAATCTACCTAATCAATAGATATCGATATATTTATAATAGATAATAAATATAAGAGATAAAAATTTAATACAATGAAGACATAGTACATTAAAAACACACTCTAAACCAACTATCACGTTAATAAAAGTGAATTTAATAAAATAGAAACAATAAAAATGTGGAATTATAAATACTTTCACGCTTTGCTTCGTTCCAGCTCGGAAGAGAAATGAAATTGCTGGTTCGCTGAACTGTGACTACTTCCGAAGAATCCGATACAAATTGTAGCTCGTATACAACAATAAATCAAGCATATTAGCTCGGGACATAAGTAAGGACATTCTGTAAAAACTATCCAGGAAACGATCTCCAATAAATCGCTAATACGTTTTAATATTTAATAAAGTTAATTGCTAATTTGAATAATATTATGATCTCATCTAACATACGAATCTGCATAAAATTACGCGGAAATGAAAGGAAGTGAACGTCCACGTAATGTACGTAACGTCAACTCCATGTACTATATAACGTTATCATATATAGTTTTAGATTTTTATATCTATATATTATTATTAATCTATAGGTATTGCGATTATACATATATATATATATATATATATATATATATATATAACAGATTTACATAAAGTGTTGCAATCACTTTTTATACTGTATTACTTTTATATGTATGATACGAGAAAATGTACTAGTATATCATGATGGATAAAATTATGAATAAAATTATTTAAATTTTTCTAAAGTATTTTCATGTATAATCTTTCTAGAATTAGAAATGTTATGTTAAGAAGCATATTATTATATAATAATTTGATTATATGTATTTAAAAAAATACTTTTTGTATAAATATTATTATATGTATTTTTCTGTATTAATTTCTTCGCGATTAATCATTTCATCGAGATTTAGTAAATTAAAAAGAAAATGTTGACAAAAGAATAAAGAGATTGTAAAATAAGGAAAATGAACAAAAACGGATTGAAGAAACATTGGATATACAAATATAATAAATCTATGTTCCTTTATTACTTATTTCTGTATAAATCAAATTTATTGTTAATGCTTCTATCTCATAAAAAGAGTAAGTTAATATTAAATACACAATTCCACATCTATTACAAAATTATACCTTTATTAAATGTAATTATTATAATATTTGAGGTATAATAACAGAAACTGAACAGCACACGCCGACATAACACAGACATAACATGAAATACACTCATCGACAACAAGCTTAATACAAAAATCATAGAAACTAAAAGTTAGACAGAAATACTACTACATCTACTGTATATAAATCTATACATATACAAATACAATATCAACGATGTTACAACAACGAATCGCGTATCCTGCGAATTCAATCAAAATAATTACAGCGCGTTTGTTGCATCCGTGTCATCCGACTTTTGAAGAAGCCATTCATTCCATCAATTCTCAATCATCGCTGGAGAATCTCAATTTTTCGTCCCAGAACTTTCCTCATGCCCAACCATGGGCGTGAATATTGTTCTTTGTCTTTCGATGGAAAATGTGCTTGTAGACAGGTATATGGATTGGATAGGGCTTCTCCACCGGAACCGGCACGTGTTTCTCCACGGTGATCGGCACCGCCTTCTCCACGGGCACCGGAATAATCTTCTCCACCGGATACGGAACCTTCTTTTCGACCGGAATTGCAATAGTCTTCACAACCGGCACGGCGATAGGTTGGGCGTACGGTACATGAACAGGGTATGGCTGAGCAACGGCTATCGCCACAGGATGGGGTACAGGAATCGTGACGGGGTGCGCCACTGGAACGCCTGTGGGGAGGAAATATTAATTATGCATTCATTATTGTATGATCTAAAAATTATATAGTAATATAATTTTTATGTATTATAATAATATCTTTTATCATAATACATATATTTTTTATAATGTGTTATAATATATTATATGGTATGGTACGATATGTTATTATATGATTATAGTGTATTATAGTAACAAAAACTAAGCCTTATAAATAATATATATATATATATATATAGGAGAAGAAGAAAAATTGAGCCTGTTATCTGTTTCTCAATCTCTTAGACGGAATTTTCGAGGAGAGAAATCGATTTCCTCGTATTGTTATATGAGAGAGCTTACAATGGAGATATTTTACAACTCCATGGAAAATTAATATCCAGCATTACTAAGGATATGAGATTTTCATCGATCTTGGTCATCGTAATGGTGACCAATAATACATAGTGGAAAATATGAAACGAAAAATTGCAGAAGAGTCACAATTGATTGCTAATGATGTAATATCAGTAAACTGTTTAAATATTTTTTTATATTATTGCAAATAATGCTACGCAATCACGAAGCTTTACGATTGTTTAATTCACGATTATGATAAGATTATCTAGTGTTTATTGTTTGATAATGCATAATTCTGACATAATGTTAAATATAATGCTCCATATAATGTATATTTCGGTAAATGTCAATTTCTTTAAAATTGATAAAACAGAAGAAATTCCTACGTTAAAGAAATTTACATTAATAGACATTCATTTGAGAAAATAGGAAATGCAGTGTGAAGTATGCAGTATGAAGTTCGTTACTGCCGCGAAGTTTCGTAACGCGTTTTAGCATTCGGACGGAAGTGCAACTTCTCTCAAACTCGCGTGTCGATAAACTAGATAAGAATTCTTTTTATAGCTGCTACTTTGCAGTCAATTCAAAATATAGGATTAAATATCCGATGAACGCGTTTCCTTCTTCTGTTCGTAATGCATGAAGCAAAAACGATTTTTTATTTAATTGCCGATTATCAGTTGTGATTATCGACGTTTCTTTTGTTTCCGATAAAACTATGCCATTTAATTACGAGCATTATAAATATTAAACGTAAAATTTCTTATCTGTTATTACCGACTATATATTGCTATTATAATATTTAATATATATTATATAATCATCTGTCTACATTTATCATTATATATCATTATCAAATAATTAACAAAATATAAATAATTATCACTTATAAATTTGAGATAGTGTTACGAAAATATTGTTGCTGCATATAAGCAAATCTTTGAGTTATCATTTCTCGGAATTTTGAATATTATTGCAACATTTCCTGACATTTGTTATTTAATTTATTACTGTCGAGAACTCTTACCGATATTTTTTATAACCGGCACTGCCACCGGCTTCGTGACTTCCACGTGCTCGCTGATCGGCACAGATTGAGCGAGCGTATGTTGAATATGTGCTTCGCTAAATCCATGGTTTAGTTTTCCATGAAAATCAGCGGCATTTCCATAAGAGGAGTATAATCCATAAGAGGAGAGATCCTGATGAATGTTTGCATCGTGGCCGGTGGAGCCGTAATTCATAGTTCCATAACTAGACACTCTATTAATTATGCAGTAATTAGTGGCAACACAATAAGATGTGCCACGGGAGTTATGAATACAACGACCAGATTCTCTCATCGTGCTTACTTACCCATGCCATCCAGAATTAGCTTCTGTAAGACTGGAATAGGTTGTTTTCGTTAATAAACACGCAGCGAGCACCTGGAACAATCAAATTGATACCTAGTTTAACTTAGCCTCGGTTTTCGTATAATGCAATTTCACAAAGATTATAATAACAGAGATCGTAAAGAAGGAATAAATTGTTGAAATTTCTACTCGTTAAGAATGCCTTTCGTTATCTTTAAAAGCTATGATATTGTTGTTTGTTTGTTTCATGGTAAAATACAATTAAAATAAAATTGTTTCACGTAACCAATAAAATAAAATTCAGAAATACATGTATTAAATATCTGTAGTAAATTGTATTATTTCTTTTCATCTAAATGGATTTGTTCATGTTTAAATGTAAATTAAATAACATCACATATTTGAGAAATTATTTTAAATGCGAACTTAAGCTTGTCACTGTTTTTTTTTTATTCGTCACGTCAAGAAATTCCCGATTGCATATCAGCTCCACGATAAACGTGAGACCAAAACAAATAAAAAATACAATCTTTATATATTCACGAGCGAACATCATTTAGAAACATTCATCTTTTTTTTTTTCAAAAGGAGGATTATTGGCTGTCAGATCCGAATCATCACTCGTTTCACGGAACATCCGGGATCCACAAGGTTTGAATCGATGTCCTCGCATGTATCGCACGGAAGTATTGACAGACACTTTCCATTTCGCGCTATTGTGTTCGCCATAAAACCGGAATCCGTGCGCGAGAATCGGGCGCTATGAATCTCCACTCCCACGAGATTCCCATGGAGATTCTCCCCTCGTGCACACCTCCGGAGGGACGTCAGTCCGATCGGTCTTTTTCTACTTACTAGCGAGTGCAGACGGAGCATCTTTCAAAAATTGCGTCGCGATGATGAACCGTATACAAGCATGAACGGGATCACGGATGGGACACTACGCGTCGATTCCAATGGACCGTTCGTTCTTATACATGGCGCTTTCTCCCTCTCCCCTACTCATCCGGATGGCCGATGTCTCTCGTGGAAACCAGACTCGCATGCCCGCACTTATATTAACAAATCGGAAACGAGTTCACGCTCGTGTTTACTCGATCGAAACTTGGGATGGTCGAGCCGAGATTAGAACGCGTTTGCGATCCGACCGCGAATCAACGCTGCAGCTGATGCTATGGAATTGCTAGCGATCCTCAGCAGAGATGCTCTGCGGGAGCGATTGGTATTGTTATACCGTAGAAATGACAGACAAATAAATTTTCTTGTATATGTATGTAGCTAAATAATTTGGTAATAATTAGATAATAAATGGTACATAGTTCATTTATTATTACTAAATTAGTTATGAGTATTTCTCGGAGAAAAAGAAAATTTGATATCGCTTATGTTGACCTATAAATTTAGAACATTAGTGCCGATTAGTACGAAAGAAAAATAATATATGCTGAATAAATAATTCAATAAATTGCCCATTATTGTTACGGATTTACAAACGTAAATTGCTCGATCGAGACGCAGCGACCAATTGTAGCTCTCTTTGCTCCCTGAGGGTTGATTCCAAGAGTGATCGAATGATCTTTACGACTCGAGTCGCACTCCGTGGATTGCCATCGGCCTCTTAGCAATAAAGTGTATTAAGACCTCGACCGGAACATACTGCTGGAACGGTCTTATAAATATTAATGAATGTTCGTACGAATTGGTTATTAGCTTGCACATACCGTGAACGATGATTTTCTTTTCGCGACGGGCGTTCTTCATCCTTCTTCTATGACACGTCTATAGCAACATGCCGCGGTGAAACGAGAACGTCCGTGCGCGCACATTAACTTTCTGCAACAAAGTGCAACTTCTATGCAGGTATGAATTTAAAACTCATATTTCACAGTAGTCACTCGTACGAGAGGAGTTGTGTCTGTTCGCAGACGCGAGTTACATTCTCCACGCAGCGACACGTTAAGACGCGTGCTCTTTGCGATGTAATTAAATAAAATTAATTTCACGTGCGGAAACTTAAAAAGGAATTAACGCGCTAATTAAAAAGCCAAGGACATCGCAATGTCTTTCTTTTATCTCGAAAGTAAGCGCGTGATACATATCCTCGATAAATCTAATATATTTTCAACAACTTGTTATTGCATTTTCAATTTTTTCTTTTTTTTAATCGAATTATTGTAAACACAAGTGAAATAAATCGACGTAAGATAAAATAAGAAGCTTCGCTGTATTATAGACTATTTCTAATATATTTATCGCACGGTTATCCACTCGATCTCTCGTTTTTGCAAAAATAAAAAAATCCCTCGTCCGCGTATCAATTATTTGTAATTTCGAAATGATAAAAGATGAGTTTCTCCGACCGGTTTCGCTGTACAGAAGAAATGCACAAATACATTTAGAATCCAATTAGAAGGAGCAGCATGTTGTACGAAGAGGGAACACGTGTGTGTTCTTTTAGACTTTTAGAGTATCTGACGAAGTAAGGATCTTGTCATTCACGTTGCAGGTATTAATAACCGTGCATCTGAGAGTATCGCCTGACTTTGCGCCAATACGCATTATTAAAAAATCAGGTTAAAGCTAGATCACAGTGAGAGTGGCTCGCGCACGCAATAAGAAAGGAAAGCAAATAAAACTGGGTGAAGGAGAAGCTAGCAAAAAGACCGCAGAACGGCGAAAAAAGACGTAACCAATGAAAGTGCTATCCGGTTCTCTGTGAAAGGTGGAGCCTCCTCGATCGTTATACGGCGGCGTTCGCGATCGATCGCGTTTACTGCGGCAATCCGTGGCGACGCAGCACGGATGATCGATCGCAAAAATTAATGACAATCGGACCGAGAACTCTTCTCCTGTTCATTCAGAAATCCAGCCTCTAGGTCACCCGATCTTCCCACATCACTTTCTTCCGATCTTAATTTTGTTTTCAATTAATTTCATTCGTTGCTCCAGCAATTCTGTTCGTGATATGTATCTCGTTCTGAGAGGAAATGATAGTAATTAATAAAAACTCAATCATTAAGAGACGATCTCGATCGTATCTCGATTAATATTAATATTATAAAATGTGCTAATATCATAATTATATTATGATATTAGATATTATATTAAAATATATGAAAGAGATGTAATTTAAATCATTTATGTTGCAATTTAATTAAATCGCATTAAAAATCGTGATTTAAATATAATTTAAATAACATTACAAGTATAAAATTCTAAAGTTTTATTAAAATAAGCTCTCCCAGCAAAACATTTTAACGCTTCGGGATCAAGCGTAGGTAGAAGGCAGATCGAATTTCCGAGCTTCTCATGAGATCCATCCATATTTCAGTCGTCGACGTGTATCTTGTTTTTCCTGCTTTCCCGAACTGTCATCGATACCACTAAGAGATACAACATTCGCATCGGAGACCTGACGGGCGATCCGCCTTTTCGCTGCTTCTTCGCAACTTCGAAAGAGCGTTTCATTGTCCTCACAAATAGACGGGGGTGTGGGCGCGGCGCAGCCCGGGGGGCACGGAAAGAGTGACTTTGATCGAGCGACTTTCCTTTACACCGTAATTGCATCTTGGTTCATAGAACTCTCGAGACGGCAGCGCAGGGGTGGGTGACGGGCAACGCACGAGATGGACGCACCGGGGAAACTGGATAAGTAACTAAGAAAGGAAGAGGCGAGAGTGAAAGGGTTCCGGTATGTTCAACGAGTGTGTGCACAACCGTATTATTTACGTTTGGCAGTAGCCACATCTGGACACCCGATAGCGGGATGCATATTGTAGCCACTTGATCTCTCAGTCACGGTCCACGTAACTGAACACTGACCTTACGCCCATTGTCCGCTCAGATTCGGTCCTGCTTCGGGAAGGATACACGAGAGCTTTCTCTTTGTCCCCTGTGAGAGAAACTCTAGACGGGGCGAATGAGGAATTTGGAGAACGAAACTGGAGCGTGTGAAACACCCTAAAGAGCGAAATGCTTGCTGTTTTAAATGTTGATGGGTAGATGTAGTTTGAAGTGATTATTCCTCATGAATTAATTTTTTACTTTAATAATTAAAAACTTTTGATTTTCTTAAATTAAAAGTTTTTTCAATTTTACAACCAGATCTTCGCAATATACAGGGTGAGGCAGCTAAAACAGGCCGCCTGAATATCTCGGCTGTTATTGGTGATAGAAAAAAATGTGTCAGACCAAACTTGAATGGTGTCAAGGGACACATACTTTGTTCTAAATAGTTTTTTATTAGGTGGACGCGTAGAGGTCATATGAAGGTCAACTTCGTTTTTTTACATGGTACGATATGTTTTTTTACGTACCACCTAGTAGAGCGTTTGAAGATGTGCACATTGATCTACGGGTCAAAATCATTCAAGGTCACTGAAGGCCAACTGCAAGGGAAAATAATTTACTTTATATTGCCTAAAGTTCTCTGCTATTAAAAATACTGTAAACTCAGAAATGAAAAAGTTTTAGCCCTTAGAAATTTTTTCTCTTTCCGCGAAGTTCTGAGTTGATGATATCATTATTTTGTATATTGCCTAGAGTTCTCTGCTATTGAAAATACCGTAAATTCAGAAATGAAAAAGTTCTAGCCGTTAGAAATTTTGTCTTTTTCGAGAAATTCTGAGTTGTTCATATCATTATTTTTTATATTACCTAGAGTTCTCTGCTATTGAAAATACCGTAAACTCAGAAATGAAAAAGTTCTAGCACTTAGAAATTTTAGCCTTCAGTGATCTTGAATGATTTTGACCCGTAGATCAATGTGCACATCTTCAAACGCTCTACTAGATGGCACGTAAAAAAACATATCGTACCATTTAAAAAAACGAAGTTGACCTTCATATGACCTCTACGCGTCCACCTAATAAAAAACTATTTAGAACAAATTATGTGTCCCTCGAAACCATGCAAGTTTGGTCTGACACATTTTTTTCTATCACCAATAACAGCCGAGATATCAGGTGGCCTGTTTTAGGTGCCTCACAAAATATAATAAATTAAAGAAGAGAAAATGTGTGTCTAATAAATGTGATGTTATATATATAAATTACTTTAATATATAATATCCTCAAAAAAAACGTTACGTGTTAATGAAGTGTAATTTTAAAATTATTGCATCATTTGCCATTCCTACTAACTGTGATCTAATATCTTTTCTTTTTTAATATAATGATTATAACTATACAGTTATTATAATGATTACGTACATATTATAACTTAACTCGTTTCGTTCGCGATACACATAACTATAATAGCCCTAATTTGTTCTGAAATCCAGCGACATTCTGATTAAACGCACACTATATTTAGAACGCGATATCATGGTATCGGTAGTGTCGATTTGTCACGTATCCAACCATTCCAATGTAATCCATCTAATTTGATTGATTATACGTTCCGACCCTCTGATCCGGATTCAACGTACAATGTCCTTGTATTCCGCCAATTTGTAGTCAAGTAAGAGCTACCAAGCCTAACAAGCGCATGCGACTAATAAGAGCACGCAACGGCGACCAGCTGTAACGGCGATGCTCCGATTGATTCGACATAATGATCGAATATCACACGAATACAACACGTGGGTTACGTAATCCGCAATTCACAATCGCATCTCGTCCCAATGAAGTGAGACATGGTTTTTATTACAATCGACGAGGATTTCTCTGTCGCATTCATTAATGGAAAACAACATTCTTCGAGTTTTTCATTCCAGGAAAACGCATACGTGGAGTCGTGTCATGTATATTGTTTTTACTACTTAGACGGCATACTAGATTAACTTTCCAAGGCTTAATGATCTAGTATCTTTAATTTACCTATTAATATTTCTTCTTTTATTTTTAAGTGCTTTTTTGTAAATGCTTCTTTACATTAATAACTTTCTGCAAATGTATAATAATATGCTGCTATTCATTACTATTATGGACGCAAATTACTGTTCGTTCATTCGAGCTGCACTTGATTTGAATGTTTACTTAGGTAATGTGATATATTCTTTGGATATATATTTATTTAAACCTCATCGAAAATAAAATAAAATTGAGAAAAAAAATATTGATATAGATTTTCTATTAGAAGAATTGGTAAGAAAAATGTCATTAAATTATAATGTAAAATTTGTTATACAAAATCAGATGTCTTTATAACAACAAATATTTTGTTTAAACACTTTTGCTAGAATTAAATTTTTCTACATAAAGAATTCTTACAAGTAGATTTTTATTTAATTAAAGATTGGAAATAAAAAATCTTCGTAAATATATTTTTTGTAACTAATACTCTCTCTTGCCGGTAGACGGTATGTTACATCATTGAAAGTAAGAAGTAATCATCGACTGGTAAGAGTGAATTCAAATTAATAGAAAATCCTTAGCCACAGAAGCATTATTAATAATACGGATGCAAGCTGCATAAATTTCATTTATGTAGACATTAACTTATTCATATCACTGTGCAAATCAATTTTAATGATCAATTTACACAATTATGTGACTTGATAGATTTCTCAATCAACTGTTGGTAATAATATTTCACTCCATTCAAAAATGTATAATAAATAATACATTATAATAATTTTGCTTCATTACCGAGAATATATGTAAAAACTTTATGATCGTAGAACATACGTTTAATTTATTTTAATTTCATATATTTTATCAATATTAAAAATATAATTTTATGCATATTCAAAATACCTATTATTTTAAGGTTTCATTTGATAGAAGATAAAGTAATTCATACAAGAAATAGGTATAATTACTCATTAAAAATCCGTAAAATAAACTGTATATAATTTTTATTAGTAAGAAACAATTTCGACATATAACAATTATAAAGGTGTATATTCACGAGACTACGCCCCCTCATGTACCATCACCATGTAACCATAAACATGTAACGTATACTCATATTGATACGTGTAAATACAATGTATAACATATTATGATACAGCTTCTAGCCCCAAGGATGAATAGATTTTTGTAAACTCGCTTGCTGAACCGCAGCTGCAACTGCATTTTCTTTCGCAGCTAGTATGTCCTTTTCCTATTTACATGACAAACGCAATTATATTAGTAAAACTGCAATAACATCTTCATTATAAACAAAAACAAATATAACATAGAAAGAACGAAATCTAAAATTAAAAAATCTCAAATATGGAATACATAACGTTTAAAATGCAGTAGAGGAAGACGTATCTATGACACTACCTTGGCTTCTTGTTCGCTCTGGCTAATCTGCTTGTCAACGTCCTGCTTTTGCAGTTCCGCGGCGGTTTCCGCCGCGTTTCTTTGGATCGCCGCGGCTGCGGCTGCCTCCCTCGCCGCCGCCACCCTTTGTGCAGCTGCCACCGCGTCTTTCAGGGTGGCTAATCTCTGCTGCATCGCCACGAGCTGACGAGCACTAACTTTCGCCTCGGCCTCGGCGTGCTGCGAGATCTCCTGCGATCTGCACAAAGAAGTAGCGCGAAAATGCACCGTAAAATAAGACACGTGCGACAAGACGCATCATCACAAAAAATGCGTCGGACGAAACTGACGAGAAAAAGGACTAAATTCATTAATTATCCCTCTGTTACCTCGCAGCAGCTTCTCTCGATGCTGCCTCCTTCGCCAGTGCAACCTTCTGTTGGATCAACGCGGCCTGCTTCGCTTCCGCGACTTTATGCTGCGCTATAGCAACATTGTTGGTCGCATCCTTTGCCTGTTGAATCGCCCTCAGCACTTCCGGCGGATACGCGATGCTGGGCGTACCAGGCGACGGATCCTTCAGGGCCTGTCGACAGCGGAGATAAATGGAGTTTTTGAAATCTCACCCGCGATGTAATATCATAACTGTATATTTGAATGTTATCGTATATATAATTATACTGTGTTTGAATATAAAATATCGTGATTATATGTTTATACGTACTTGGAGTGCCACATTGTGCGTGGCTTGAACTTGAATTTGCGCAAGCGCTACGTCAGGGGTGCTTGGCGGATTCCAGGCGGAAGCTGCGAAACTTGTAGGAGCCCAGGACGAAGAACCGAAGGCCGGCACAATCCCAAAGAAGTCGGGCGATCCAAAGAACGCCACTCCGCGCTTCTGCTTTTTCGACTGCTCTTTCAGCTCCACCATGGAGGTAAGAGCAGAAAAGACTACGAGCTATATATATATAAATAAACGTATTCGGTAAAAATACGTATAAATTAGAATACATGTAAATTAAAAATTTTAACGAAATAAGTTTTAACAAAGTAATATTTTTTTCAATTTTACGAAACATTGTTTAAAGCTTCAAATGAAAATATAAATCAATATTCTGATAATCCAGAAGGAATTTTCTTCATTCAATATAGTCTCAAATATAGAAAATATATAATAATATATGATATAATAAAATATCCGTAAAACATTTGAAGTTAGTGGAATCGATAGTGTCCAAATTTCTGATTACCGTTATGAAGATCTTCATCTTGCGAGAAATGTTGCTGATGATACTGAATTCTTCACGCTGGATCACTGCTATATATACAGCTTACGATAGGGGAGAGAATGTCCTAGTCATCCCCGGAATAATCATATAATTAATTAAATCTATTACCGGTATACGTAAAAGTTCACGTATTGCAAACAGAATTATAGGTCTTCATTACCTAATGACAATTTTCTGAAAGGCGTATACTATACAATCACTGGACACGAGTCCACTTACGTCTTCGGAGCTGATGAACAAAGATCATATCTCGTTCTCGAATTCAGGAAGTGAGTACGTATCAAACACTTCCGCTATCCCTAATATCCGTGTACGTGGGATAAATTTAGTTAATGGATGTTGAGGAAACTTTCGCGCGCTTTTCTTGAAAGATGTTATTTATATGTCGCCATATATGTATAATATATTGTTTAAACACTCATTTAACTTTCCTAGACACTGTTATATAAAACTATTTAAATATGAAATGTTTACTGCTTTTTATTTTAATATAACATACATGAATATAACTTTTGCAAGGAAATAAAATTAATATTGCAAGAATATAAATTAATTTCATAAACTGATATTGTAATAAAATTAATGAAAATAACAAAATTATTATAACATAATTGAAATATGAAATAATAAAATACAGGAAAGGGAATAATATTATATTGTTATATATTAAAGAACTCAAAATAATCCTATTAAAATATTGAAAAGTGGAAATAAGTGCTTATTATGCTATTATATTTTTATGTTCTCGATTTAAAACAATTTGTTTATTCTTAATTTTTATTATACTTCTACACACTAAATTATATTCCTAAATTTTCTGTAACATATCAATTAATTTGAATTTTTTTTAATTTTCATATTTTTGTAGATTCAATTAATAATACTCGTTGAAACACTGACAATGAGACATTTGTTATAACTTATAACGAGTCATTTATATTTATATATATCGTTAACATTGTATAAACTTGAATAAGCAGCACATATATAACAAAAGTTTAATTAATGAATAACCAGCATAAAAGATAAAAGCAATATATGAAAACATTTTTATCCTATAAAATCATAAATATACAATGTGTACAACCAAGAGCATAACAGCAATTATACACATTAACGAATATAAAATATGCATTTTATTTCACGATCCGAGCACGATCCGCGCACGCTTTTATCAATTTACATTACATATAAACATTTATATTTCCTCACACGGTATTTTTCATAGAAAATTCGCCCAGATTCCGCCAAGAGAGAACTTTAAACGAAACAATACACATTACTCGATACATTACATATTAATTTAATATTTGGTTACTTCGTTACACTTGTTAGATTCCCATCAAGTCACGAAGGATCTCCGCGTTCGTGAGAGAGCGTGTCTGTCCGTTCACCACATTCATCCCATAAAAGGAAGCCCCGTCGCTAGGATCCGACAATTGCCTGATGCCGTTCGATCCGGGCAGCGTTTCCTCAGGCAAAGTTTTATCCGATTTCCAACCGTTCGCGGAAAGATACAGATTCGGATTGTTCTTGTAAGCGAGTCCGCCGGCGATTTTGGGATTCTTGAATTTGTAATACTTGGTAGCGCGAACATAATTGTCCTCCTTGGGGGATTGTTTTGCGGGCAAATACTTCTCGATCGCGACAGCTTCAGTCTTCGCGTGCTTGACATATCTTCCGGTTTCGGGGTCTTTGTATCCGAAGAACTCTTCATAGATCACTCTGGGCGTCTTGTTGGCTGACACATCCGTGCCGTAAGCCGCATTGTCTCTATAGCCTGTCCTCGGCGTTTTGCGATTTCTATGAGAAACTCGCGACCCATAGTTCTTTGACTCTTCTCGATGCTCGTGATTTACGCGAGATCGATTGTCGTCCTTTTGTTGCCGTCTAGAAGGCTTCGGATTGTTGTAACTGTCTATCTCTGGCACTTCTTTCACGTGAACGTATTCTGGAAATAACATTGAAATTAATTTATTTACAGATTATATTTATATACAAGCGTAAAATCTTGTAGTTTAATTAAAGAATATAATTTAACGTAAAAGTAAAATAATTAGTTTCGAAATTAGTTCTCGAAAAATTAAATAATTAGTTTTGTATGTTTTTGTATAAATATGACATACATGACAATTATACATACAAGAATCTCAAAGATAAAATTATGATATTTTGTGATCAAAATTATCGATTTATTTTAAATAACAGAATTTTAAACTTTTAAATTTTTATAAATCTACTTAGACTACATTAGTTGCAAATTATTGTGTTATTAACAATACTTACTATGTTTCGGCAATTCTTTCCTGTAAGATTCTTCAAATTCCTGCTCAAAGTCTTTTCCGTAATATTTGGATTGCTTGGGTTCCACTTTATGGGAGTCATTATCGGATCCCTCGTGTCTCTCGTGCTTGCGACTTTCTTCCTCGTCTTCTTCATCTTCTTCTTCATATGAATCACGTGATGGTTTTGAGGATTTAACATATTCAGCACGATCCTCTGATGATGATTCGTCTTCCTCGTCGTCATCATTTGCTGAATAATTTTTGTAACGAGAATGTGGTTTATTCTCGGAATCCTCATCATCAATTTGCGCTCTGTACTTGCCAAATTTCTCGTCGTACTCTTTGAAGGGGAAAGAGGTTGAAGGTCTGAAGTCGCTTTCCGTGGGTGGCTCCTTAAAATGTTTGCCCGACTGCTCAGCACTGTCATTCTCGGAATTGTGTTCGTATTCCTTTTCCGGATTTGTGAATCCTGAAATAATTTTCTTTTTCGTAATAAATGTTTAAATATTTCGTTGCTAGTTTGAAATTCTTATAATAAATCGGCTTTAATAAATCCATCTTAATAGATATATTTATTCTATATTTATACTACATTATTAATTACTACATTCATATAAATATGATGTTCTTTTACTCCTTCTTTGTATCTTTAATCTAAAAATTGCATTTTTAAGTTGTATTTTAAGTTGCATTTTAAGTTGCATTATTTTTAAATTAAGAATAGAAGATCAATATAATAAATTTACGTACACGTATAAATTGACGTTTGTACACGTCAACAATTTCTCTTAATAGACAATAAAACTGAAAAAGTGATACGAACTTTCATCTTCGTCGTCGTCCTCGTCAGGCTGAGGCGTATGTGGTTCCGGGTTCTTCTTGTTGATGATCTCCACGTCGTCTAGTACGTCCTCCGTCGAGATTGACGACTGCACGGTATTTTGCTGTACGTTAACCGGCTGACTACCGTGTTCCTTGCTGAAGTGCAATTGTGGCTGGCTATAAAGAGACTCGTAACTACCCTGCGCTTTCGGAAGACTGCTCGGAACGGGGTAAACTTCGATGGAGGCGCCTTTGTACCGCGGAAATTGCGCGCTATTGCCGGCCGTTTGGATCGGCACCACCTGACCTTGGAAGCTCGACAGCGGGGACAAAAACGGCGAAACGTTTCTCGATTGTGGTGTCAAACTGAATTTCGACGCGGGTCCAAAGGTGAAGTCCACATCGGACTCGGCCGGCTGGTAGCTCGTGCGCAGGAGGAACGGCTGGCTTTCGAAGGCGGGCAAAATTTCGTCGAAGTCCGGATTGCTTTGTATCCGAATTACTGGTACCGTGATCTTCTTGCCATTCACGTTCACGGTGGCCTCGTTTCTCTGCTTGGTTCTCGGGGTCGATTTGTCCGATGACTGATGCAACGTTGCTGCGCCGCTCGACGGGAAGCTCGGCGCGTACGTGCGCGCGTAATCGCCAGCTTTTGACAGAGGATAACTGGTTTTGTACACCGGCACTTGTACGGCGGATAACGTGGCGCCTGGCTGATGCTGAAAGTCCTGGGAGATGAGCTTGCCGATGCCGGTGTACGACGGATATTCAAAGTCCGCGAAGCCGGCCAACTCAATCGACTTATCCTGATGGAATGAATCGTAGATGGGTGAATAAGACTCGCTTTGCAGATTCGACAGCGACGGCGAGACGATCAGCTTGGACGCGTCCAGAGGTTTCTCGGCGCTTGTCGCCGCCCTGTACGTATTCGGAGTGCTCGAGGTATCAAAGTAGGAAGCGAGGGGACTCTTCCGGTGAGACTCGATCTGCTGGGCAGAAGAAGAACCGTAAGGAAGCGGCCGTTTTGGCGGTACACTGCCGTATGCATGAGAAGCAGAACCGACTCCAGAGTGATTCGGGCTTGCGTAGGGAACCTTCTGAGTGTCTGAAGCCTTGACGCCTCTGTAATGAGGCGACTCCGAGTTGACATCCTGAAGAGAGGCGACTCTTGGCGTAGTTTGAACTCCCATGATCGAGTCGTGGTTGTTGCGGATTTCGGGGTTGGAGTACACGATGCCGCGCCTCGATCTGGTGAACGTTGCGACAGAAGTGCCAGTCGAGGTAGCAATGCTCGTGGCGGAGCATACCGCGGATATAAAGAGAACGATGTTTGTAATCTGCAATATTTGTCACGTCTCATTTTCACGTGAAACTCCTTTTTATCTTACGTGTCTGAAGATCACTGATTTCTGATGAATTCTAAAGATAATTAAGAATTTTAATATCTGTGCTGCGTAACGATTTGAATAATGAACTGAAATAATCTGAGTAATCTACATTTTAAGGTGACATAAATTACAGAAAGTGCACAAAACGATGTAGAAAAAGTGGCTTCAAAGATTTATCAATATTTTCGACATTATCATAAATTAAAAATGCTATTATTGACTTCACGAATGTGTATAGAGAAGAAAATCAATACTATCACACAATGTAACATATTGACAAGATCAAACGCGGGTTGCGCAGTTATGAATAAAATCACTATTGTTATAATATTACATTACACATAAACGATCGACGATCAAAACGTACGATGATCAAAGCGTTGATTATTTGAAAATTATTGATTATCGAGTTGTTCAATTGTTAAGAGGCTATTGTTAGAGAAACGTACCAACATGATACCCGTCTAGTCGGTACGGGCAGACACCAAAGTTTGACGTTAACTGGCTGCGACCGACATTCTCTCATCTTTTATATTCAGCGTTTACTGATGCGAGACAACAGAATGGGCTGGGCTTTTCTAAAGTTAGCAAAAAGCGTATCGAGAAAAACCGAGTCAAGTCTCGCTTCTCCCTGATCAGTGAAGCCCATGATCATAACGCGCCATTGATCTGTCTTTTTATTATTAATTTATGTTTCTCTCATTTCTTTTTGAGATCTTATTATTATCAGCAAGATATCGATTATAATATAATTGTGCGGCAAAGTAAAATGTAATGAGTAAACAAATTTTATCATTATTGACATATTATCTGTACTGTAATGAGCGATCTTATTTGATTAATTAATGATAATTGAATTTATTTAATTAATACGCGATGGAAAAAGTATAACTATCATAATATATAAAGTATTTATTATGTATTATATTGTAAAAAGTGATTAAAACTATTTCGGTAAGAAAAGTCATTTATAAATTACTACGTAATACACATTTTCAAATATTATTGAATATCTCCTAAAAGTAATAATAAGCGCACCATTTACCAGAGGAATTATTGCATTACTGGCCATTATTCTGAGAAACTTGCGCGAGCATATCCATCATAATAGTTTCGTGAACTAGTGGAGCCTCTAAACTAATTTCTGTCTCATTTCCAGGTTATTTTTCGAGAAAGTGACTCTTGCACAATAAAAACGCTCCAATGGATTTATGTGCATTGGCTCCATCGAATAAATGTACAATCTAATGGTTCTTATATGCCATAATAAGATGTGAATGCTTCTTTCCTTCTTTCTATAACTTGAGAATTTACCGAAAAACTTTAACGTACACATTTCTGTTAACTGACACGATTCTAATATCGAACAAAAAATAATTTAAATGCAAAGTAATAAAAAATATTTATGCTTTATTACACGATTATTTCATTATTTAAAGCTAGTTGAATAATATTATTAAATACTTACTGCTAATTAAATCCGCTGCATTATTTCTCAATGAAAGACATGATCCAATTTTTATTCCTGATTTACGTCCTCCGCAACGAGGAAATTAATAATAAATGAAAGAGAAGAGAAATTGGGTGGAAAACGCAGAGACCGTAAAAAACGCCGTAAAAATAACAATACGTGTGTATTTCTCTGTTTAAGTTAATATGTACATACAATACCATCCTCACCAATACAGTACAATGTAATACAGTACTCGCTAACGTCTCCAAGACAATCGATGAATTTCCTTTCCCCCGAACCCGAGTGTTCCGTGCGAACGCGTTCGAAACCCACGATCGATTTTTACAACTTCCGTATAAAATATCGTTTGCTGTAATTAAGACACCCAGTGTGAGCGGCGCGATCGATGCTGGCGCGCGCGATGCAGCTTTCATTAATGTATATTATACGTAAAGTGGACGGGAAGAAATCGCCGAGCAGGGTAAATGTACTTACAACCTAAATGCTAGTCCCTCTCTCTCTCTCTCTCTCTCTTTTTCTTTCTCTCGCGAGCGGATTTACGAGTCACGCGCAGATCCAGCGAGCGTTCGACGTGTCGCTTGTACTTTTGATTGCGGATTTACGCGGCACCGTTCCCTGAATAGACCTTCCTGTTGGGGCCGGACGTCTGTTGCGACGTAACGTCAGCTCTCTCCAGGTAATCTCTCAGGTTGTCGTCGAAGAACTGCAGCGCTTGCCGGCGCTTCTGGCTCTCGAAGTACTGACCCAGCTGGCCATTGTCGCGGAAATAGTTCTGCGTGCTCCTGGTCGGCAACTGTTTATTCTTCATCAGCAGGCCGAGGAGATTGTGCATCCTGGGATGGTTGATGTCGTACTCCTTGCTCGACGACTTCAATTCGCGCAGAATTTTGCTGAAGATTTCCGGCGACGACGTGGTGAGCGACGGGTACGCGTCTAAGAACGACTGGTGCCTAGAATTGTATTCGAAGCTATCGTGCTCGAATGGTGACTCGTAATAACGCGGGCCGTCTAGATGGATGTCTATGTTGCTGGAGGATGCCTCCAATCCGGACCTGGGCGGCGAGTGCTTCGATCTTATCGGCTTCCGTGGTCCGTTCTTGAACCGCGATGATCCCGGTCGTTTCTTTGGCTTGTCGTGGAAAGGGCTCTTGTGGAAGGAGTTCTGTCTTGGTGGCGTGAGATATTCCGTCAAGTGGCTGGCGCTGCCGAAGTCATCGTGGAAGTCACCATCAAAGTCCGAATCTCCGGGAGGCTTATGCTTGTGATTTGGTCGGTTAGTGCCGTGGAAAATGTGTATCGGTCCTGATGGTCGAGTCTTCAGTATGTTTTCCAGGGTCGCCAGCAGCATCTCCGGCTTCTTGCTGCCGGACTTGGTGAACTTGGGCGCGTCGGTCGCGCGCACCTTGTTCTCGCTCTGATGCGCCTCGAGGACGTCCCTGTACTTGTTTTCCGACAGAGAAGCTCGCAACTTCTGTAGCTCCGTCCTCAGCTTCGCCAAGTCGCTCGCCTCAGAATTGTTCTGGCTGCTCGCCTGCTGCTGCCTCCTGTCGTTGTTCCACTTCTGCGAGTTGTACATCGTCTTCAGGGACTCCTTGAACATCTCCTCGGCGTACTTCTGCAGGTCCGAAGCCAGCTTTGGTTTCAGCACCAGCTCGTTCTGCGCTGTATGCGACGGCTTGAAAAAGTTTCCACCAGGCATGACTGGCACTAGGTTCAAGCCTTGCTGAACAGGATCGTTAGTGGGTAACCTGTTGT
Source organism: Ooceraea biroi (assembly GCF_003672135.1). Taxonomy (NCBI): domain Eukaryota; kingdom Metazoa; phylum Arthropoda; class Insecta; order Hymenoptera; family Formicidae; genus Ooceraea; species Ooceraea biroi. The sequence goes on from NC_039512.1 coordinate 3,313,257, forward strand.
TCAGAGTGTTCTGGTTTTTGATGATGTCGGCGTTGGGCACAAAGTTTATGGGATTGAACACTGGTCGTTCCTGATTCTGCGACGGCTTCAAGTCCAAGGTGCCAACTTGCTTGCTTTTAGCGCCGCTCTCCGTCAGCGAGTCCACAAAGCTCTGAAGATTGATGGTATGTGGAGTGATTGGAGTGACCGTGCTGAAGATCGGGATAGGCGTAGTTAAGAACGTGGTCGGATAGTGCATCGTCTCAAACATGTTCACAGTCGTGTCGATCGGGCTTGGCTTGATGTTTGGATTTATGATCTCCACGTTCTTCATGCCTACCTTCGGAAGGTGAGCACTACCTGAAGAAGAAATGCCGACCGCATTGTTTACACTGTTCGAGTGGCTGGCTGTGCTATCGGCAGCCTGCAGGATCACATTGGGCAACCGGTTGCTCTTCACCAGTTGCTTGTTCAACTGAACCTGTAACTGTTGCTGTGCAACATTGTCCACGCCGCTGCCGGTCTGCAGCTTGATGTAACCTCGCGGCCGTTGCAGGATAAGATTGGAGTCTTGCAGGTTGTGATTAGTTGGAACCAATTGCTGCGTGTTCACAGCCAAGCCATTCAAAGTCGTGCCGGGCTGTATGATGGTCGGTATCACTTGAGTCGCTTGAAGGATCGTCTTTGTCTTTGGCGTCATGTTGACGTTCACCTGGTTCACCACGCCCTCCAGTGGGTTTGCCGGTTGCTGCAGATAGTACGAGTTGGTGTTAGTCGCCTGCTTCTGTTCGTTTTGACCGACGGTTAGACTCGCCGAGGCCAGGAAGTTTGTACCGGACGTGGAGTACGCGTCCTTCTTGCCCTGTGAATCCGCGGACTCTGGGTTAATCCTGCTCTCCGGCTGAGTGGACAGCAGCGTCGGTGTCGTCGGCAAGCTCTGTACCTGCAAGTTATGATTGACAAGATTCTGACCCTGTAGTCCATGAGGATTCACCTGGATCTGGTACCCCGAGCCTGTCTGGAAAGGAGCTTGCAGGAATGTCTGGATGGTCGGTTGCGGTACGATCAGCTGCTGCAATTGATTCACTGGCAGCTGCTGAACGACCGGCGCAGGGGTTGACGTCACGGCAAAGGTCGTTCGCGGCGTCACGTCACTCTGAACCGGCACGCTCTGCAAGGCCGGAGTCAGGCTAGACGTGAGAGCGAACACCGGCGTCATAGTGCTTGGCAGGTGGTAGTTCGTCCTCAAGGTGTCCGCGATCTTTATCTGGCCGGTCGGCTGCGACAGCAGAACCGTCTGCACGGGATTCTGGAAGCTGCTCTGGCCGACAATCACGTCCGGCACTGAAGACGAGACCCCCAGATTTTGCACGTTCTTCTGCAGCGCCTGCAGATTCTGTGCGAGGACCGGACTAGGCGTGCTCAAGATGGGCGCAGTTGTGCTGAAGGCGCTGATCGGCGCGGTGGTCACGAAATTCTGCAGCATCGCGTTCGATACGTCGAAGCCCTGGCTGTTGCCGAGCGCAGTCGCGTGATCGAAGTTCGCCAACGGTACGATGTTCACCTTGACAGGGACGACGTACTTCGGCTTCTCCACGTGATCCAGCTCGATTCCGCTCGAGTGCGAGATCTCGAGGCTCGGCGAGATGTGGCTCCACGTGCCGATGTGCTTCGGCCGAGACGCGTGGTGCACCTTCGCGCTCTTCGTGCCCGCGCCGCTACCGCGGGAGTCGTGCCTGGCGTCTTCCACGCTCTCGTCAAGGTTACTCGCGGTCGGATCGTTGGCCCACGGGTTCGCTTTCACCCGGTATCGCTGTGGCTTCAGCTTCGACGAGTTGTACTTATGCACCTTGTCCTGCTCCTCCGTGCTTTGGTCCGTGACTTGGTGTTCCTTAGGGTGTTTCCGCGTGGAATCAGATTGCGACGCGGGACGTCTGCGAGTCTTTTGCACCCTCACCCTCGGCCGCTCGACGTACTCCACGCTCTCGTCCGACAAGTTCCTGGAGTCGTCCGAGTGAACATAACTGCGCTGCTTGTCGTTGCCGCCGTAAGCCTCGAAGTGCTCCGACGTTTCCGCGCTGGAAGATTCCAACTTCCGCGACGTTTTGTAGTTGTCATTATCCGAGCTGGCGCCTCTCAGCTGGCTGCTGAACTTCGTGTCCACCTTGTAATTGCTCGGCTCGGCGACCACCACCGGTCTCGAGAACCTGTGATGCGTCTTTGACGCTTCCGCCACGTTGTCGTAAGTTCCGCCGTGGGTGCTACCGAGTTCGTTGACTCCGTAATTCGTCCTTGATGAGGACGGGGCCGCTGCCACCGCTGCATTCTTCTTGGTCGTGCTCTGCCCGTGACCGTCGTAGTTCGCGGTATCCTGCAGACGATAATTGCCGGTGACTTTCTCCTGCTCGTAAGTGGTTTTCTTCGCATCTTGCGCGTTGTTATACGTGTAGAATTGAGCGTATGGGTTCCCATAGCCGTGCCCGTAGCCCTCAATTTCCTTGCTCCGCTGTCCGCGCCCTGAAGAGGACGACTCGTCAATCTCTGTGCTGTCGGTGTTCACCGTGCCGCGCATGTTCTCGTAGAAATCCTTGTAATTAGCCACCGCGGGGGTGTCGTTGCTGACCTTCAGCAGCTCAAACTCATTCGGTCCGGCCGCCTGGAAATCGAAAGACCTGCGGTTGGTCAGCGATCCAGGGAAACTCAGAAAGATCCTCGCTTCCGAGGAGTACGCTAAGTCCTCCTCGAGCTTTTTCTCGTCCCTCGTGTCCGAGTTATTCGGTGCACTTACGGCATTCGTTGCGTTGTTCCGCTCAGACCGGTTATCCCCGAGATCAGTGGGCCGTAACGATGACGAATCAGGATCGTACGATGGAGATACGGACGGTATCATGGGCACGAAACCGTTAGAGTTTTCATAGTGCAGCGTTGCGTCTAGTGACGACGATACGCTGGAAAGTTGTTCCCGAGGATGGTTCAGGCTTTCGTTCGTTTGTCTCGTTGCGTGTGCTATATTTTCTGACGCTGTCGCGAGCTGATCGAATATCTCTTCGCTATTTAAGCCGACGTCTTTTGTGCATCTTGACAGCGGCCAGCTGAGAAATAGCAATATCACCTAAACGAAATGGAAAGGCGTTATTAACTTTAAAGTAAAAATTTGAGATAAAAGTGACAAATTTGTATACTTCATAAAAATTCTAATTAAGTCTAATTAAGTAAAAATGTTGTAAACCGCTAAATGACATATAGAAATGTGAAAAATATATTAAAAAAGAGTATATAAAATAATATATGATATAATATATACATATAGTATGTACATATGATGTAAAATGATTTGTGCAACGCAAAACTTGGTTTAAAACTGCTTCTTTAAAAATGCTTGTTATAAATGAATTACTATTGAAACTATTATATAAATCAAATTAAAGAATTTCTTATTAAAAACTTGCATACATTTTTGCAGTATTTTACACAATTAACTTCATAATAACATAATTAATATTAAGCTAACAATAAAATACCGAAAATAATGATGCTGTAAAAGCATGATATCTTAAAGATCTTATATTGCGATATCTTATAACATGGCGAGTTTTACTAAAAAGAAAGCATCATATGCATTGCAAAGTTTGGATAGCTGCTACATGTTAGTAAGCTGTGATAATTGCTGTTTCGTCAAGGAGATGACCTAGAAAAGAAAAGCAGACTAGAAAAGTAAAATGCGAGCGTGTGCGATAGAAATAAGGACTGGATGTGCACGGAAGCAAATCTTCGTGGACTTTCTCACTGATTCATAAGCATTCGAGTCCGTTTGACAGTAATGGGTCTCCATACGAGCATGATTGTTAATTTAGCAATTTCGCTATCGCAGCAAAATGCAATTCTTGATGCACGCGGGACAATCTGCATTGTGAATGACTTTTTCCTTTATAAAATGCAGAAACTTACCGACAAACTAATGCACAACCCGACCGCCTAGAGAGTGTCGGTGAAAAGTAATTGCGGAGAAAACATAGCCAATTTAAGATATGTAATTCTTCATGCCTACCGTTAAACAAGTCGGTCGAAGTTGTCGATTGAAATGAACATCGTTAATGCGCATGTCTTTACTTAATTGGCAGTAGTTTTGACGATCAAATTTCGAAAGCGTTTAACTACAATAAAATCATATAGTATATGTGGTAATCTTTCCATAACTTAAAATATAATTAATTTACTCAGTCTCGAATTTATTTCAGTTCGTCGAATTCCATTATTTAATTGAGTGAGAGAGAAAGAAAGATAGATACATACATTGATTGTGTGATATATAGAAAATGTTAAATCAAGTTTTATATGAAAATGTAATTATCAAAAGCGTTCATAAAACTATTGTGATGTAAATATTAAAGTATCTCTAAAAATATACATTAAATTAGCTTTATTAATATTGGAAAACAACTATTATTTTTAATTTCATTTGCTTCATTAATACATGCAATAAATGAGAATAAATAACTGTGCCTTGATTCTAAAATTATGTCGTTAGTTACAAAAGTTATTATAAATTTTAAAGTAAAAGAAGAAAAAATTATTCAACCATATTTTATTAATTCCATTATCAAAGTGTTAATAGAGCTGTAACAAAAACATGCATTAATTACATTGTATTTAAAGTATAATACTCATATTAACACGCAATAATAAAAAGTGCAAGAGATGTTAAAAACGCGAAAAATATGGAAAAATATTAAAAATATTTGAGATTATACAATGTAATTTCTGCTGCGGTGCAAAACCAATATTTCCACAACGGTGCAGTACAATACCAGAAAAACGGAAAAAATTCGAAATAATAACTAAATTATCTTGTGGTCACGCAATCATAAAAAACAATTAAAACAGTACAATTTTTCCAACACGTTTCCTCTTTATATATTTTATGCTATATAAATATTATATACAATTTTATATAAATGAAATATTATGTAAAATATATATTATATGTGCATTTTCAAATAATCAAATCGCAAAAATATTTCACACTGCTTTTCACATATATCGAGGAGATACGTCATTCGAGTCGGAAATATCACGACATGACGTTCATCATCTCGCATGAATCGTATGAAATTTTCAATACATCAGCCTTTTTTTCTCATTTATTTATTTATCCGCACGAGAATGAAGCGATCAATTTTCTCACAGCACAACGAAGAACTTCACACTGTCACAGAGTACCCCGAGAGATTCGAGTACTTACATAATACAAAATCATTTTTGTCCAACGTGCTGACTCTCGTCGGAGCTCCTGCAGAGATCAAGAACGGAAATCACGACTAAAAAAGACCGGTGTGTGTCACACTACATATACTTTGCGTTGCACATGTGGATTGCGAGCATCCGTTCCCGTATCCTCGTCTGGATAGTAAAGGACCCTGCGTGGCGAGCCTCCACGCGAGTACTGAGCCACATACTAGATACGCGATTTTCTTTATACAGTCCGGTGGCCAGGAGTGAAAAATATCGTTCTAAATATTATCCTATAGACCGCACGGCTGCGGAGAGGATACTTTCATTCGCGACACGCGAGCGCGCCCAGAGAAATTATTGTCCGGCGTGCGCAGCGCGCGGGATGTGGCCGCTCATCATTACTATGGAACTCGAGCACACCGGAATCACCATCTACGGAAGCAGAGATATCATTTTGCTGCTCTCTCCCTTCTTTTTTCTCTTTTTTTCTTCCTCTTCTCTGCACTATCCAAATACTCTATAATACTCTAGCGCTCGTCCGACCAACGGAATCACCCTGCTCCCAGTTCGCGCGCAAGGACTGCGATCTATTAGATATATATCAAACGCAGGGGATAATCACGGTTTTATGGGAACCATCGCGGGACATCCGCCAATTGATAGATCAGCACAGGTACTTGCAAACGCACCGTGGGATCCATTCAAGCAGATGACCATCGCTGATGAATCATCGATACTGCTGCGTTCTTCATTTCCGGAGTCTCACGTAGATCTCGGTGTCCGCTGCGTCCGAGCTCAGGAGGATACGATGAGGATTCGGCCTCCTCCCCCCGCCGTGGCCTGCCAGTACCTTTCCCGCCTGATTTCTGCGCTCTAGAACACACGCATTACGCCCGGTGCGCCCACTCCTCCTCTCGATGCCGTGTTCGTCGTCTCCGAGGCGCGGAGAAGGTGCATGTCCGCAGACGTGCAGACGAAGAATCGACAAAGAGTCTTTCCCCGCGTGTGGTGGTCGCTCGTGGCCGAGCTTAACGCTTTGCGTTTAATTGCCGTGCCAGCGCGTGTACGTCGAGAACGCGCAGATATCATCGGCGAAGCCTCTCCTTGTGAAAACGTGGAATTAACGGCGACCATAGCGGGCTGGGCATCCTTTATGCACGGCTGCCAGACAATTAATGTTAATTGCCTGGTTCAACGGCACCGGTCACATCGATACGTATCTGCGCGCGCCAGCGTGCCGGTATCCTCACGCTAATTCGGGAATTACGCTTATGGAAGGGAGGAAAAGAAAGGAAAAATGGAGAAGAGCGCACGAGGGGAGAGCTTTTAGCGCGCCGCTCGTAATATCGAGCCAACGTAATTGCACCCGATGATCGCTAATGTGCACCACGCAGATCGATAACAATTCCTATTACCTGGGCGGACACTTTTACTTTACTTATATGTACATGTACATCGTAGGGGGATCGCATGGGGAAAAGTTAACAAGTGCGCTCCGGTAAAAGGGGTATTTACCGACTTTTCCGATAATCAGATGATACGTACGTACGCTGCTGTGGCGTGCCGTATACGGTGTCTTGGAATTGTCGGATGTTCGGTTAAACATAGTTTTTCTGTGACCAATTTGAAGAGAATTTTCCTTTCTTTCTACTTTTCCTTTCTTTTTTCTTGTATTTTTTTCTTTATAATGTTAGAGGTATTTTTTATTACATTTATGGCAAGATATGTTTCGGTTTTAATGATCTCGTGTCTCTTTCACTAAAGCATCCTTTCTGTACGTAAAATTATGGATAAAAGAAGTACTGAACGAAATGTTTTCAAAAGAAACTGGAAATAGAGCAAAGCACAAAGCTATGTACATGTAATTAGCAGTTATACATTCTGATTAAATACAGTTTTTAGATATACATATGTATGTGTAACTGCTAGTACATAGCTTTCTACTCTTGATGGACTTACGCTTGCAACTAACTTTATTTAATAGGATATATCACCATACATTTAAGGGAGCATAACTTACTGGTAAATATAGCACAAAATGTACATACGGAAATTTTATATAGAAAATGTTTTTTTTCAGGAAACAAAACATGATTAATAAAATGCAAATTGAAAATTTAGTTGGTTTAAAAAGTATAGAACATTAAGAAGTTTTTATAGCATCCGGAATTAATACAACAGTTTTAGGCACGAATGATAGAAGCCCAATTTGTGTAAAAACACTCCTTATCTGCTTATTTTATTGGCTTATAATAATGCAGTATACAAGTTGTGATTACCTTAAGCACTATGATTTATAAGGTACCTTTCTGAAGTATGGAAATTTGGCTAATTTTTCATAGGTACGTTCGCAAAGCAGCGAGTGTGCTTTGGTTACTACTGCTTTCTCGAGAATAATAGGAGATAGTAACAGACTCCGCGAATCCTCGGTAAATCAGTAGCGCAGGTACATATTGTATACATTATAATATATTGCACAATCCCATATTAAATACTATCACTACATAGCGTCCGATTATCGATTGTCCTCTCTTCTCTTGTCATTTTCTTAAATCTTTTCATGGCACGAAGCGTCTCAGCAAAATTTAAATGGTAGTGTGCCAAATATGTAGATATATATATATATATGTACATTATTATTATAATACATATATTTTCATGTAGAAAATAGTACCAAAAAGAAAATACTTTTCCATACGAAAATTTCTATATTTCGGGTTTAGTGTCATTGCCGGTAGCTAATATCGTATCGCCATATCGATTAATCGTTCCGTCTTCACTTTCGTGTTCTGCCATATAATTATTTATCTGCATATTAATATATAACTTTATATTAAAATGTAGATAAATAATTTTATATTTAAATTACATTTTATATTTAAATGTAATTTATAACGTAATTATTATCTTTTTCAATGCAAATAAAGACTTCAATTTAAATTAAAACCTCTCCTGCTCTTAAATTAAAATCTCTCTCCGTCTTCATCGCGATTATTAATGTCAATTAGTAACATGACTGTGCATTTTCAAACTTGCGATGCCTTTACATTATGTCTCTGATAAAATTAAAATAAAAATTCATAGTAACAGGACACGAAAATCAAGAGATACCTGCGCGGCCTTACTCTTCCTCGATTACGCGCAATTTAATTCTTAACTCTATAATTGAATCTCGGATCCTCCAGAATCTGCACGCTCTTGACTTTCGGTCTGGCCGCCGTACGCTCGCCGAATCTGCTTCCCGCGGGACTCCTCTCGACATCCAAATTGCTCGTTTCATAGCTCGATTTGCCAATGTAGGACTCCGTAGGATTGCCGAGAAGATCCTGACCGCCAGGTTGTGCCAATCGCGCGAGTTCCCGCAGAGAAGTTGTGGCGTACGATGCCTGGTCCTTCGAGGACTGATCGTTACCAAGATCGTAAGTGGACGGTCGCGCTAGTTCCTCGATGCTCTTGGCATACTGGACGAGATATTGCTGCAGGAGGGCTTTCAAGTTCACGTTCGGCGTGGCCTTGGGCTGAATGGGCGGCACGCCGTCCACTCTCAGGATGATCACTGGTATCAGGGAGCTCCCGGCCTGCACGAAAGTGGGCTGTACGTTGAGAATGGACGTGGGGTTCTTGATGTACTGCGAGATCGATGGGTTGTAGTTCAGCAAATCCGTGTATTGCAAGTTCGAATAGTTGTCCAGGTTCCTGCCACCCGCGTTGGTCTTCCTGGCTGAGTTCCCGCGAGCTAAAAATAATACAATGTTGGAACGATCGCTCATAGTATATTCGCGACAATCGGCGCACTCACAGAATTCATAGCCGTAAACCGTATTCATAGCAGACGAGCGTTGGTCAAATTAATTTATTTCTCTGCCCCTCCCCTCCCTCCCTCCATCATCCTTTCTCTCCTCTCTCTTCCACTCTCTTTTTTTTCTTTTCTTCTCTTTCAATCTTTCTCTTTCCTCTCTCAAATACATGATTCAGTAAGACGTAAAGTGTCAATTTACCTGACTGAACGGGCGGCGTGCTTCTTGGAGCATTCTGCATGGTGTAAGGCGCAGCGTACTCCGGATCTGGGCTGTTCACCATGTACTTCAGGATCGGTCGCCTCGGCGGCTCGTGCCGGTTCTTCTGATTCTTCCCGGTCGACCTGAGGGAACTCCTGGGTGGTGGAGAAGTGGTCGAGGACGCCGTGTACGCAGGGGCGGGGCCACTACCAGCCTTGCTCTGCTGGGGCACAATCTGCTTCTGGCTGACGAGATTCTGATAGCCCAATCGGTACACCTGCTGCTGCGGTAAATTGGACAATGAATCGGCCGAGATAAACGGAGTCGGCGGATTCCCCGACTCCGGCGCCAGCGGGAACTGTACCGGGCCCTGGGACAGCACGCTGTTCGTTATGGGCCCGGACTCGTAGATCTGCGATGCGTCCTGAGAGGACTTGTCAGCCTGCAGCGCAGCCAATGATGGGTACTCCGAGTAGGTCTCGTACGTCATGGGCGGCACGTCGGACACCCTGCCGTCCGGATACTTCCAGAATATCTTGTTCTCATACCGGACGCCGTTTTCCACCGTGTACCTGGGCAGATTGGCGAACGCTCCTGCACTCTCCACACCTTCGCTGGGTGTGGGCGTTGACGACTCCACCGCGTTCGTGCCCGGTCGAGCATAATCCTGAGGATTTAGCCTCGACTGCACACTCTCCAAGAAGACGCTGGGATCGACGGAATTAGGTGTCGATGATTCCACCGGGGCCTGCGCCGGTCTGGAGTAACCTTGCACGTTTATCGTATTCTGGCTACCCTGACCCAGGTACCGCTGCGACTGCACCTCGACATATGACTGCGGACTCGGCGTGACGTAGGTGTACCGACTCGAGCCAGACACTGTGTAACCTTGACCACCGTGTGGCCTTGCAGTGGCGTAACCCGCTTCCTCCGTGCGGCTGAACACTACGGGCTGCTGCGTGGTGGATGCATAAGCTTCGCCCTGGTACTCCGCGTACGTCTCGGTGGGTCTTGCGATCGGGGAGAATCCTCCGTACTGCTCGGGGCTGGAGATCTTCGTCAGCTTCGTTCGCAGCCCGAACACCGGTCGGGATTTCATCTGATCGTGATAGCGGAAGTTCGCGGGATTCTGATGAGTCGACGTTGCAGGGGCAGGCCTGTTCTCCTGCTGCCCGGGTCTGGAGAAGGAACTCGACCTCTGATCGTTCGCCGGCACCTTCTCGATGATAGTCCGCGGCAAGAACGGGCTGATGGATTCTTCAATGCTCACGGTGGTCTTCCCGGCGGGGAAGTAGTAGTTATACTTCCGCGGTGCGTGCAGGGCGTTCCGATCGAAGCCGTAGCCGAGGTCGTTGTTCACGGTGCGCTTTGACTTATCATCGGTCGCATTGTCGCTCTGCGTGCCGTTATCAAAGTCCAGCAAGATTATTGGTGGTAAGATTGGCAGGTCCTCCTCCCCGTCCTCATCATCTCCCCGCGCCCCTTCGCTACTCCCAGCATCCGACCTCGGGGTGTCGGCAGTGCCGACAGAACGCCCGATCGAGTCGTTCACCTTGATCTCTCCGCTTCCGGTGGTTTCCGCGTTGCAGAGTCCGAGAACCAGTAAGAATGCGGCGATCTGAAAGTCAGGGCCACGTGTAAGGAATCGGTGCCAGAAAGAGACGTAACAATGTATTGGTCATCGATCCCGATGCTTCGGCGATGGCGATCTCGCTTTCACCTCTCCCCTCCCGGCGCGTATTTGCGCGATCGCGTTGTAATCCCGAAGAAAAATCCGCTTGAATTTCTTCGTAGCAAGAATGAGCACTTTAAAACGCGCGTAAATCCGACATCATGCTTACGAATTATTTGTCGGACGTCCTTCGAGCGCGATAATCCGATTATGAATGTAATTATGGTGATAAGAATGCATTGCGTCCTTGAGGAGATGTTATCGGAGCGAGAGGGGCAAGAAAGATACTTTTGTAGGGTCAGAGTCAAGTGTGTCGTTCGGCGCGTCGTTAAAACGGGTTTCATTCGTTGCGCGCTTACGATTTTCACCGCTTTCTTCAAACGTCCACGTCGCCATTCGCAGATGACGATACATGGCTGAAAACATTACTTTCCGCTTGAGCGATAAAGGTACAAACAACCGTAAACCGGACCGATAGGAATTTGCTAATGACGTCTCAATGAGTTAAAAGAAACTGATTATGCGGTGAGGAAAATGTTTCATTAAAATATCGATTGAAACTAGGTGAGCGAAGAAAGCGCGATAAGCGTATCATATATGTATAAATAATACTAATGCAAATGAAACAAAGCGTCAGATATATAATATAAATAATTTAATGTCCAATTATTTTATGTTGTAAAATCAGATACTTTCAGATATAATACATCTGTCCAAAAGGAAATATTCGAAATAAACTTGATAATTCGCTAAAAAGAAAAATAATATAATAATAATTATAATATTTAATTTCATATACAAAAATCCTTTTTCAGAAAAAAGCAAATGCGAAAATTATTGAACATTTGTGATACCAGTAAACATAAAAATATCGACATAAACGCTCTGATCGGATTCCGATTCGATTCGAACAGATTGAACACATCGCGTGTCAGAGTTTGCTTTCATTTCTTTAAACCAGTTATATCGTCAAGCTGCAAACTAATTTTTGTTAATGACCCTGAATAATTTCGAAATAAATATTCGACACACGCTCACAAAGGACACGTGTCGGTCGAAAGTGGCGAAGTGCGGACATTCGTCAATCGCAACTACGCGTGCTGGCGACACAAACGTAAAAAAGAAATGCGAGCGCCGTGTCGCAATCGATCGAGGAATTGTCAAATTTCATGCGGATCTCGTTACGTCGCGTCGTCGCGGCATGAAACCGCTCGTTACCTAATGCCGAAATGCTCGAGCGGACCGCTCGATGACGGGATGATGCGTAGCTCATCCTCACGGACTTTCACTGACTTACTCAAGAGTATCTGCTGCTTTATCGTCGCGTCTCTTCGTACGAGACGTCGCTCGGAGAAAAATCCGAAGCACTTTCACCGCAATTACGTCCGGCCGAATCCCGGAAGCGATCGATTGATCGGGGAAAAAAGAATTTTTGGAGCAACATTGCGTGGCTCTCCACCTGTGCATTCCTGTTAAAATATTTCCTACGGATTTTCGGCATTAAAGCCTCAAAATCGAAGGGGATTATTGAATTTACGTGGAACAGCTGGTACACTGCACTAACTTTCCGTGCGATCAATTTTATCGATAACATTATTCTCACCGGAGTTAATTTTGGATTATGCGCGTAAAATATCGGTTTAGCATAATGGTGATACGATTTGTTTGTTACGATTATATTGTTGTAGAAATAGAGGATGTAATTATTATGTTAATGGTAATATAATTGATCTTATATGAGCCGCCATTGTTAGTAAAACGTGCTTCCCATGGAATAAAGTAAAAAATAAGATAAAAATTAAAGAAAAATGTTAATAGGAAAACAGATAATACGAAAAAGCAATACATTTCTATTTTATTAGCATATTTTATTAATAAAAAGCCATCACCTCTTGTCTCTTGTTAACATTGTCACAAAGTTTCACGAATTCTGATAAGCTTTACTAAATTATTGAAGGAATCGCTGAAGTAATTAATACATGCAAAACTATGCGAGAATTCTGTTTGAGGCACATTTAAAATCTCTCACAGATTTTGATGAGGATTACTAAATTATTGAAAGAATCGCTGCAGTAATTAATACATGCAACGATGTGCGAGAATTCTGTTTGAGGCACAATTAAAATCTTTCATGACAGTAATAAACATTATTAACGTTACAGTCATTCGACAGGAAACGGAAGAAGGGTTTGAGTGAAGGGAAAGATAGCACAGAGAGCTGATCGTGCAGAATAACTTCAATTCAGGTACTTACGCGTATTCTAGCAAGACTCATGACGACCGACCTTAAACCTGCTGGCTTGGCGGACTTGTCGTGTGTGTTTGGTACTGATGAAGCTGAGGCCAGAACATCCCACCTTATATGCCCTCGCTCCCTGGTGCGAGAAGGACACCGTCATTATAGTTTCACCACAGCGAGACGAACGCTATTCGCGTTCGATACGGGAAGACACCTGCCAGTAGCGTAGCGACGTCTGGCAGATCGGCGTGCTGCCAATCGTGCAAGCTTTCTTCGCGATCGCGTACGTGCACACATCGCCCCATAATTCAGATCCGCATCAATGTGGATCGCCGCAGATCGCGCGCCGGCGAACCACCAGGCTGAAACATGGAATTAGAGCCTTATCTGCGAGAAATCCAGCGATTTTATAAGGCGCGTTGTTTAGCAGAAGCATGAATTATCATAAATTCAAAGGTACCACGTGCGCCGCGCGCGTTCAATGTTTCAGCGTACGAGCGCACATCGTCTCTGCGCGCAAGATCCCGCGGTAAATCATACGCTTACGCAAAAAGAAAGCACGTTTACCGGGGGATAATGATAAAGTTGCGAAGCAGCAATGAAAATTTCAAGCGATTAATTCCGCGCGTCTACACCGTTGGGCTCATCTCCGTCGCTCCGTCAGCTTTCTCGTGCGGACTCGAACGCTGATATACCGCGTTCGCGTAAATAGTTACGTGTACGCATGTTCCTCGACAGATTAGGCACACTTCCCATGGTATGTGTGTAGTTTCCCGATGTCAATGTGGTGCATTTCAATGCGGCTCGTAACTTCGTAAGTCAGTTCGCCGCTAATCAACGTAGGTATTTCATACGAGCCTATTGAACGCATTGATCGTTGAGGTAATAAATAGAATTTTGTGCTGCTTCGATTTTCCTTTTTCACTTGATGGCAGAGTGAAGTAGAGTCTTGTAGTTATGTAAACTTATGAAATAACTACATGTGGACAGTCTAATAATATCCTAACAGGTAATACATTAGTTCTGTCGTAATAAAAGTATGACCTTGTCGTCCAGTCTAAACCTGCGAAGAAAAGTGTATTTGGCCTCCATATGGCGTGATTTTCATGGCTTAATGGTTTATTGACTTAATTTATCTCATACCTGAATTTTTTAAAGAAATTATATACTATTTATGATTAATTATTTATAAATATGTATGAAATACATTTAAAGAATAAGAAATGAAAATCTTGAATATGGAAAGAATTGTATGATGCGATACGACTTACATAGTAAGATTGCATCCAAATGCTAGTATGGGCAGGAATCAAATAATATTTGATTTGTAAAAATTGATTAAATAACATGTATAAAAAATATTGTACGTATATTTTATACATATATCTTAAAATAAAGAAGATATTATTCATCAGTAATTCGCAAATACGAGAAACATAGATTTATTATTAATTAAGTATGGAGCGGAGTATGCAAGTAACATCGCGTACGTACACGCGAAGACAGCAAAATATGAAAGTAATTAAACCAGTTAGTAAGATATCAAAATAACATTTATAAAGCTGTTACGTTACATCCCTCGACTTTTGCAGGTTGAGAAATGAATGCCACGAGGTATCTTTCATTACAAAATTTTATTGAAAAATCGTAAACAAAATACGCCGTTTTACCGCAGGGCGTCTACAAAAGTGTAAAAGAAAACAGTACAAAAATGTGCGCAATAATCTTCGATGAGAGACTAGATGCGATGATGCCGCCGCTCTCTCTCTCTCTCTCTTTCTTTCCCGGGCGGCACATCCTTCATGTCGTTCACGTGTGCCTCGTTCGTCGTGATCGCACTGTTTAATCGTAATCGACTTCTCCAACTGATACTGACCCTTAGGTGTGACATTCGTCAATCGTTATGGCGTACACGGCGTGCCGCGTCACTCAGACCTGCGTTTTTTAAGTGCGAAATTCACTTTCGACGGGAGAAACCCCCCCTCCAGTTTTATCGGCCTTTCCCTATACCTATAACGACACGATTACGGCGGGTAATTACGGTAATAACAAACTTTAACGTGTGCCTCATTTGTTACTCCCTTATAGCCGTACCTAGCGCTGTCCTGCGCGGCGATGATCTTGCTTGGGATGTATGAGTCCAGCAGCGATCTTGGTGCCGAAGGCAAGGAGTGATCTTGCAACGGCAACGGTTGCTCATCCTCGGAGGGAACGGGCTCCAATTGCGTGACGGCGGATTTAAAGTTTTCAGCGGGCAATTGCGGCGGCACGAAGTAACTTTTCGGCTCCTCGGCCACCTGCTGTTGAAACGCCAGGTAAAGTTTAAGTTACTGTCTCACGTTGCGAAACGCTTGGAAGAAAACTCTAAACCAGCTCGATCGCTCTCACATACACACATACAAATATCTAATATTACGTAGTAAAATTTTTAAATTGTTATATGCTATTAAATTCTATTAAATTTCTACAATTTATTTCTCTTTGAAATTTGTGATCTTTACGCTTTTGATTATTACAATTGTTATAAAACCCGCAATTGGATATTCCTCTATTTTTTTAATAGTATTTTTTAGTAGATTTTATTTTTATTTGTTATTTTTAATTTCAATAATAGTAATTATTTATCTATTGCAAGTTACTAATTACTAATTCATTTTATAAGAACGCCACATATTTATTTGTTAAAATATAAAAAATATAAAATATAAAAAAACCATTGCGCGAGTGGAAAATGCATGTTGTATGCGATACACGACAGCGGTACTGCGCGGCGAGGAAGCTAATTAAACTATGCTAATTAGTCCGCTAACGATGTCACTCGTAATTAAAATCTCCAATTACCTAGGTGACTAAAGTGTCAGTTATGTAAAACTGTTATTTTCAGTATAAAACTCGACTCGACTAATGCCCTATAAATATAACAGTCACGCAAACCGTAAACGTCATGCTGTCTCAGGAACGTCAATCATATCGAATCTACTTTAATTAAATTCAATCTGATTTTCAACCAAAATTATATGAGTAAACAAAACCTGTAACGCGATTTTCGATGCGCGTATCTCAATCACTCAATTGTAGTAGTACAAATCCGTCGAATTTTTGAGGAAGAGGATCCTGTTTCGATCCTCTTCAGCGGATAGTTAAAGACTAAAGAAACTATACAAAAGAATATTATACTACTATTATTATATTATATTATACTATTCTATTAATATAAATTGAGTAATTGAAATACACGCACCGGCAACCGCCTTTTAGGTTCCAACTGTCCGTATAATTTTGATTAGATATATATAATATTTTATTAAAATATTATAAAATAAAAAGAAAATAGAAACCTGTAATTAGTAACCAGTCTGATCTGTCGTACAAACCTTCACGTAAGTCTGCGGAAAGTCCTGGCCAATCTGTTCCTGCAGGACTTCCTTCGGTGCTTCCTGACCGATCGTCGGTGTAACGTATATCTGTTGCTGGGTCTGATACTGATTCACTGCTACTGATTGCTCCTGGTACTGATTCGATTGTCCGTGTAGAGAGTTGTCCTGAATGTACGCTGGTATGCGAGTGTAAAGGTTGCTATAAGCGGCAGTGGGATCGCTGTAAACTATGCCCGGCTGCGTGTAAACTAATTGCTGCACATATTGCGGCTGCATAGGCACGATGTAGGCTTGCGTGTGCAACAGCGTTTTTCCTTGAGTGACCGATTGGGGTTGAGGTTGGGGTTGGGGTTGGATATATAAGGGTGTCGGCAGCACAGGAGGAGCCGAGGCGAGCTTTTTCGACGGGAGCGGAAGTGTTTGAGACAATCCTTTTGTTACCTGAAACGCATTACATAATATGACAAACGCTATTAATATTATGCTATAAATTTGCAAATTGACGCAGCAAATTTCGATTGGAAGCTTTCGATAATGAGTTTTCGCAAACCGATGTGAAATATTCGCAAAATTTTTAGTAATAAATTAACTTTTCTTTTTTAATATTTTATAATGATTTATAAAATGTTATTAATATATATAATTATATCTTATATGTCATTATTCTATGTCTTTTTATATAAAAGAAATATATAATTATTAAATTCGAGTATTAAAATTTAATTAACATTTTAATTAAATAGATCTTTTAATTTTAATAATAAACTCACTTTGGTTGTGAATGGTGTTGGCACGACCGAGGGGTAGGGTGTTTTTACAGGTGGTATCAATTGTTTCTGACTGTACACGGGAGTATATACGGGTACGGAAATTTGTTGAGCCGGAGACTGCGCCAATCCGACGGTCTTTAGGGAATTAATATCCAGATGGGGATAATATGAAAGCAACTGAGTCATCGGGATATCGACGTAAACAGGTTCTGCAAACGAGAAAGTGTATTCAAATTTTATGCATTTACTTTCAATAATTAGCAAAGCAAATTTAATCTTTATTAAATGATTTGTGTTTTCTTCAGGTTTAAGCAATACTACTTTTTCTAACCATTTAAGCATTGCAACATTTCTTTCTTTATTGTATAATATTTAGTTTCATAATTTTCTGTAATAGAATCAATAAAATATTCATGTAGACCTGATTAAAGTTAAAAACAGTTATAAATAATAAAACAAAGGAATCAAAAAAGATATATTAGAATTATTTTATATGTTTTGATTTCTACCTTTATTGATGGGTTTTGCATATTTTTCCGTGACCGCCTTTTGCTGAACACTCTGGATATGATTGCCTACAACCACTTCCGGGTGATAATTTAATCGTTGTGATTCAAAAGCGATGGGAACAACACTTTTGGTGGGTATCTCCGCCTGCTGTTGATATCCGCTATAATATTGCAGCGGCGGAAGATTCTGCTGTGGCAAAATTTGATTCGGCTGCTTATATTGCACCTCGTGTACGGCGTATTGATTGTGTTGTACATACGCTTCGGGTGGCACTTGCTGTCCGTAATAAAATTAAAAAACTTATAAATAAAAACAGAAACAGAAAATGCATATAATGCAAAAAAAGAATTTCATAGTATACAGTTTCTATAATATAAAATCTTGTAATACAAAATATGTAAGATAAACAAGAATGTTATGTGTATTAATTAAAATAAGTTTTTAATTAATGAATTAATTAATTAGATGTGTCTTACGCTATATTTTATGTTTTGTAGTTGCTGGACCGGGACGTACGGTTCTGAGTGAGCGTTTAAACCATTATACTGGCTTGATATCTGATACTGTTGCTGATAAATGTTGGGTTTTACGACGTACTTCGTTTCATCAGTCCGAATGTTCTCGGTCTTAGCTATGTTCTCTGCCCTCAGATTATCCCTCTCTATGTCCTCTAAATTAATTTTCTTCTCGGCACACGCAGCCGTTACCAGCAGACCCAATATTAAGTAGATTTTCTGCAATTGAAGGTGAAAGTTAAAATTACTATCGATCATACGAATGCGTCCCTCTTCAAACAGACATCTAATTATTGCAGAAGTCTGCAGTAACGTTTACAATTTCTGAATATAAGAAACATGATCGCCACATATTTTCAATGCAAAAAATTAACTGCGTTCTTGATGCATATAAGTACAGAAAATATACCATTACGCATTTAAAAAGTTTCGAGAACGCTAATGACATAAAACTACGCCATGCCAATGAGATATCAGCTCAAATCGATTTCGACACGCTTTGATGAGAGAGTCGCTGAGTCGTGAATTCCTCGCGACGTCTTTCCTTCGTCATTTATCATGTAACGTCTCATGTAATTGATGAGAGTTTAATTAAGCTAATTAGTCTTCTTGTATAACGAAATGTCGAACGAAAAATTAATCGGAGATCAAGTGCCAGAGATAATGCGTAATAACAATCGATTCATTTATACGCGAACTGATCAACGATCGTCCGTTATCGACTAATTGTATTATGCGTTCACCATCATCGTTTCCGGCGAATACGTATCTGCACCGGGCACACTTTCACTGCGCGCGAAGTTCTGGGTCAAACATCCGGCATGGACCACTCTTATATAGATTGCGCGCCGTCCCATCTCGAATGGGGCGAAACCACTCCCCTCCCCCCCAAACAAGTGTATCACCGCACGCACACAAGTATACATCTCTCCCTTTCTTTTTTTATTGCGTTTGCATGCATCTTTTCGCGCACGTTATGGCACATCTCGCGTGTGTCGTAAACAAGCCACGCACGAACACGGAAATATTCATGCAAGCGTTGCCGATTATTGTTACTTGCAAAAGCGATTACTTTATGTGGGACAAATGTATGAATTGAAATCGTTATTCGTGATGTTCTTTTATTATAATATGAAATGATGAAGTTTATGAATTGTGTATAGTTATATTGAAATTTTTCTTTCAATTTGATAAATGAGTAGTTTTAATTTCATGTCTCTAAACGTAATGTATAATAATGTTGTTAATAATTACAACAACTTTAAAGATATTGTATATATAGCAAAGAGTATAAATAAAAATTTTAGTTTTCTAGTAAAGTATAACTTTAATAATGTAGATTTAATAATCAGAATGGTTTTTGCATATCATAATTTATACTAAATTTCTATGCTTTTTGAAAATTGTTTAACTAAAAATTATTGCAATTAAAACATATTACACAATAGACAATTTTTCACAACTTATGTGACATAAAAAATTCTACTTTTTGTCAATTTTGGTAAATCAGTTAACAAAATATTTTATATAAATTCCAAATTTACAGATTTAAAACTCTTATATTATATGTTTTCAAATTTGTAATAAAATTTTTTTTAGTATGACATAATATATTATGGATTACAGAATCTGTTTCTATAATATTATACTTTCTCATACAATTTCGCTTCATGAATACTCCTTAAAAGAAAAAGTTTTTCACACCAAGTATCTATAGAGACCAAGACTCTGTTATAAAACATGCTTTTTGCTAGCAAGAGTGTGCATTCCTTCCGCAAACGGTAATATAATCTGCGGTATTTTACTCCACTGAACTAATCGACTAGAAATATTTAAGAGACGGCATACTCACCATTTCGCAAATATATCAAAAAATACAGACACAACACAAAGAACCTAGCTCTACTATAAAACCGAAGCAGACGTGCGTTCTCTTATATAGCCTTTACCCCTACCCGCTGCATCCCCTGTCGAGCTACACTTCACTTGATTAAAGCGTGTGTGATAATCTGTGTCGGCTGTGGACCACATAGTAAAGAATACACCGCGATCCGAGTAAAAGTGAAGATATTCGACAAATTGCTTCCTTGCCTTTTCAAAGCACGTGACTGGATCTCATTCCTTAGAAAGACTCACTATCCCAACGCGTACATCGCAATGCATTTACCGATACCAAGAATTCATTATTTTCAACTTTCTGAGAAATCATTTTTATATAACAGTCACAATATTTATATATAATCAACATTCTTTTTAATAAAACGTTACGTAATAGAATGATGAGAGAATTAATATTTCTAGATAGACATTTTTAATTCAAAGATTTATTTAATTTAATAAATTTAATTTAGTAAGACTGTTTACTTAAAATAATTATCAAAATAATTTTTAATTTAATATTAATGTATATAAATGGTTAACATTAACGATAATGGTTAAATATACATACTATTAGTTAAATAAATAATCGAATAATTCCGGATGCATACAGCTTCCGCCATCGAAGACACTGGTTAGCATCTAATTAATACATAGATAAGGAAATGTTATTGCTCGCGAAGCGTTTTATTTTGCATCCATCAAACCGACAGAGGAAAAGCAATCTTCCGGTAGGAAGATGTATGGAACCTTTGACGCGTCGTTAGAACGCAATTAACGGAACGGAAAAAGTCAGTTATTAAATCGCAATCTCCTGGGAACGTGATATATCGTTCAGCAGATCAAACCGGGGCTCGCGTGTTAACTATTATCGTCCTTCACACATACACATTCGTACATACACTCATCTCATCCGTGTAATCGTTCGCGAATTGCCGATCGCGCTTGCACGTGGTGCATTAAGGAACGAGGTGCGCTAAGTGCTATTACCGGTAAAATGCATGGTAACACCATCTCGCTGACACTCATAATTTTTATATCGCCGGCATCGCGTTTTCGCTGTAAAATTATGCTAATTATCCCCGCGCGATTATTCCGTTCATTAAATTGCTAATCGGCCGAGTCAGTACGTTTCGAGCTCGCGCATTCGGTGAGAGCGGGAGCGACCGCGGCGAACTATGTAATATTATTATAATATAAAATAAATCGGACGAATACAGATCCGACCGATTACATCGCCATGGCGGAGATACGGGATGTATAAATCTGAGATCGGTCCTCTGGTGAAGCGAAATCTTTACGTAAGACGTTGCGCAAGGCGCTTACACGGTCGATTTGGGCATCTTAAATGAAATTTTGGCAAACGGAAATGCAATTTGCGACTCGTTCAGCTTGAGGTCAGAGTGATGTTTATCGAGAGACTTTCGGTACAATTGAACGTCTATTAATTCAGACTTCGTGATGAGAAACAAGCGCCCACGTCGCTGCCTTTTCCGAACAATGGAGAGAATGATCGATGTGGCCTCTGCAGGAAGTAACAGTTTCCGATTATTGAACAATATAATGGCGTACGCAATTGTGGAAAAGCCGGATTATTCTCACCACCGCGTGTCTAACAGTCGTATGCGAGATTGAGCTATGAGATATGAGCACGCGATCTCGTTCCGGCTCAAAGAGGCGTATCTTCGGAGTTCATGTCAAGCAGATACATCATCATCGAAAATTACTCGTGTACATAAACTTATACACAATTGTCGTTATTCATAACAATGCGATCTGCAAATTGTCTTCAAAACAGCGACAATAATATTGCTATTTATTTTGGAATGTATTTCATTTATATCACCGAAATTGATATTGCTGCTAAAATATCTTTATGACGTATAAAATACATACAGCGAATGCAATTTTTACGTATATCTATAATTTTCTTTGTTTTTAATTTTAAATTCGTCACGATAATCTATGAATTATATGTATATTATAAAACAATACGATATACTTTTTAATATTAAGTAATAATTACATAGTGCAAGTTCGCATTACTTGTCCCGCGACTGTTAGAATTATCTAACGAGGAATTATTTTCATGTTAAATGACGTAATTGGTAAGAGCGCTGCCTCGCCAACAGCCCGTGGGGTTACATTACGGCGTGATGTAAAAGATTGCACTGGATATCGGAGCAAAGTTTTTCGTCAGTTCACCCGATCGAGATCGAGCGGCGGTTAACCGACGCGATTTATCGCTTCAATCAAAGCGTGGCAAAGCGTTCTGAAAATTCATAAACGGAAAGCCCATATCACCGGCGAGTGTCCATCCCGTCACAGACAGTGGGGTGGAGAACTGGAGGGGCGGAGAGGATAGAAGGAAATCCGCTTTTCTTGCGCGGATTCTTGACAAAAATGAGTGATCGATGCAGTCGGGAGTCACGGAAGGGAAAGGATCGCCAGGATGGAAAGGAGGTCTCGTAATGGCTCGCGATCTCTTTGTTGATCTCTCCTTCTCTCTCTCGTGAAACAGAAGCCGAGGCGTTCCTCCATCGAGTCGCACAAAGGTGGACCCTTTCCTCGGGCATTCCCAGGCCACCTGCCAAAGCAGGAAAGAAGTGGAAGACGGGGAAGAGCAGGAGGAGAAGCAATAAGAAGAGGCGGAGGAAGAAGAGAACCAGACGGTACCGGAACTTTCTACGCCGATAGCGGGTGTGGATGGCGGGTCTTGTGCAACTCCGGTCAAGCGATCGTCGACTGCAAAGCGCGGCGCAACACTTGGGACAAATTAACTGCAATTAAGTCAGAAAACTTTCTCGAAGTCCGGTATTCGGTGCCCCCTTCATGGAACGCACGAAGCGTGCAGGAAAGAGGGAAAAGCGATCCGGCGAACATCCGGAAGCGCTGCAGCGATCCAATGACCATCGACGACGGTCATAGCTTCGCGCGAGCCAGTGAGAAACGACAAAAAATGCAAATGCCCGACCTTTTCGGAATAATCGTGCTTGCTTTCTCGAGATCGATCCTCGCCTACGATCGTGTGTCGCGCGATCGCGATTCATCAAACTTTTTATACTCGCCGAATTTGCGTGCGCTGCAGGACGCTTTCGAAATTTGCTCAATCAATTATGCGAGGGTAATTTAAAGATACGACTGCTATTCGCATGCGTATCTCTATCGTAAAGTAACACGTCTGGGATACATTATGCTCAATCAATAAAATCGATATGCTTTTCTCTGTTCTTCTTTCTTTACTTTTTTTCTGGTAGCATCTTATTGACACAGCAATCAATTATGCCATCCATCCGAGATCAACTTTGATTACATAAATTTTTTGAAAGCGAGACGAAACTGAAACTTTCTTCTAATACGTTATTCGGACAAAAATTTGTGAATAAAAACTGCTTTGTTTATAACTTTAGTATCATTATTCTAATATATATAATTTTAAGATGCATTCGTAATTTTTTTCTGAAAAAAGCTATTCTGTAATCTTCACATCTAAAAAATCATCGAAGTAAAATATGCACTGTTCATTAAAAAATATTTATCATAAAATCATTTAAAATTCTAATATTTATCTAAAATTTGTTTAATACTGATATCATCTCTGTAATCTGTAATAATCTGTAATAAAACTGAACATAAAACCACACCAACACATCCACGCTCATCCAGGCTCAAAGAAACAAGCTCGCGTGTAATTGCAGAGAACTGCCGAACAAAGAGTAGCTCTCTCTCGCGCGCGCGCATTTTTGACATAAATTAATGCCTAGCGTTAAAGTATCTTTTTCCTTTTTTTAATATAACATTTCCTAGTGCCGGAAACGCGGCGAGTAATGTTTGTCGGCTTGCGCGACGGCGTGACCGCTCATAAGCATAAAGAGAAAATAATGTTTCGGTTAAAAGCAGCGAATCGTGCGGCTGCGTGTGCACAAGCGGACTTTCTACCACAGTCGCCAAAAGCTGCAGCCTCGTTATCCAGAATTTACGCCCGGTGCGAGCGGCAGTGCGCTCCGAGCTTTCGGGTCACCAGGTATACCCGGTGCGCCGATCGGGCTCGACGAGTCGCTGCGCCGAGAAAGTAACAGGCTTGGTCCATCCGATTTTATTTTATTTCAGACCATATCGGCATATACGCGCGCGAGCGCGCACGGGGAATGTACAAAATAAAGTAAAACGCACCATGGCGCTCTCTCTCACCTGCTGCGGCGCGCGCGAACGCTCAGGATCGTCGTGAGGGTCCGTCACACCCCCTCGCATGAAGTATTCGATTACGCGAAATATATCCTGAAAGTTTAATTCATAATTTGTTCTCATAAATTTTATTTCGAATTTTCTAAAAATTGTATTTCTAATGTTTTGTTAATTTCGATCTCGAATTTTCAAAAGGATCGATTTGATAAATGCGTACGATTCGATTGTCAGAATCGTCTTCGTAACTTCGATTACGCCAAATAGATTTGAAAGAACTGATTAATTACTATCTTGTTTTTACCTACAATTGTATTTTGTAGACTTTGTAAAATTATTTTGTAAAATTTTGTAATTTCTTGAAATTCTTTTCCTACATTTTTGCAGAGCGTTGAATAAAAACGTGTACGCCTTTTGCATACCTTATTTCCTACCGTTAGATTTAAAAGCATACTTATGCCACTTGTGTACTAAATATCTACCCGTCCATGAGATTTTTACAGCTTTCTTTATCCCAGATAATTTCGGAATTTATAGGATAACATTGAAGAATCGCTAAAGTGTTCCGTATTCTCATATCTTTATCGCATGCACATACATTTCACACATTTTCTACAAATTTTTCAAGATATTCATCACATCGAAAAATGTAGGAAGATGTGGATATTTACAATAATGCGGAATATTTACGGACGGGATAGCTTCACTAAACGGAGTTTCGTGAACCTCGCGAGGAAGAGCGGTCTGGGAACATTCCTCATTCCGTTCGCCGCCTTTTGGCGTGCCGGACCTGATTAGAGCGGCTCGATCTTGCGGAGCCTCACTTCCCTTTTCCATCGAGTGCGCGCCTCGCCCGAACGATCAACCGGATGTTGCCGTGATCCGGATCTCTTCCGCTCGGCGCGGAGCTGTGACTAGCACGCGCGTTAAAACGTCGCGAGCGGCGCGGGAATGTCCGAAATCCTCAAACGATCAATTAGCGCGGCGTTAAAGAGATGCACGGCGTGGCGGGGACGAGCAGGGGCAAGAGGCAGGAGAAGGCAGTAACGGGATTAATTAGCGAGTGCAAGATTAATTAGCGAAGACGGCGACGACGGCGACGACGACGACAGCGACTGCGGAGAAATGCGGCGCGTCCTGTCCGATTGCCTCGTAGAATTTCGAGATAACGCAACATTGTGCATCGTCGCAGGCTCCTACCGTAATTTACATCGTCCTCTCGTAAACGTTAACTTTCCAAGAGCGGCTGCGCGTAATTAAAACACTACGTTTTCTACGATTTCAGATTCAAGCGCGTTTGCTGTATTCGGTGATAATAAAACGTTAATGTTTCATGAAGCAAATCACGTGTCTTATATTCTATAATCAAATCTGTAGTAAGAAAAGAATGAAAAATTATATTATTTAATGAAATTTACACCCGTAACATTGTAAAAAGTATTGAAAATAGGAGTTCGACATGGAGCGATTGTTAATTATCAGACTACATTATCGCAATGTATTCACAATCTTCGAGATCTCGATCGAGATCGAGGTATTCACCATCCCCTCGCTCGCTCTCTTTCTCTCTCGCGATGAATTTCCGCATGTTGATCTTTCGGACTTTCCATGTGCATTGCGTGATCCGCGAAGACATGCATATAATTTTAACGTCAAGGTAGGACACACGGCAGAAAGGAGTCTGTCACTCATTGAACGAAAGTAAAGTACAAAAATAAACGCAGGGGGAAACCGACTGACTGCTCGTCGTCGTCGTCGCTTACATCGGAGAGAAAGGAGTACAAACGTCAAAGGGAACATAAAGGATCGTTTATTACTAGCGGGCATTTAAAATGACTTAAGACTACAAAACGGGCATTTAAAAATCGGCCGTAGGTAGGTCGAAAGGCTCGTAAGTGTAATCATATCATACATAGATCTACGTCACCGAATAATATCGAGTCCAATTTAATGTAGCGATTGTTTGATTGCGAGGAAGAGTTCGCTGTGTTATATAAAAATATATAACGAAGTCCATGTTATCGAGGATTGCCGAATCTTTGTCGCGAGGAAGTTTGATAATGCTTATTAATAATAAAGAGCGTCGTTTTTGCGAGAAAAAAATACGACAATTAACTCGCCGCATCCGTGCTTTTTCGCGTGTCATAAACTATTGCGATCAACACCTCGAGCGTTTTCACAATAACGCAAGAATGGCACTCGCTGCTGGCGCGAAAGAAAGTATCAAGCTGGATCCCGACGAGATGATATAAGTACAATCGTATTAAGCAGCGTGATACCGTACACCTGTGCGAGCATGCCTTTCATTTGCCGGTTAACGCGAAAGTAAATCACTTGGACTTGCCGGAGTCGAGTCGTCGAGTTCTCATTTGCCGATTCATAACTATCAATAAGATTAGACGGGCGGCTTTGATTTAGGAACGGCTTTAGCTTGACTTAATGAATTAGTGAAAGTATACAGAACATATGTATGTATGCGTTTCACATATCTCGCGATATAAAATATAAAAAGTGTAGTTTAACGTAGCTTGTCACTCTTATTAGTGCTCGTTAAGAGAAAGAGGCAATTTACTTCTTATTTAAATGGAGTACTTGAAAAAATCGAGAAATTATAGAGTGGTTGATCTTCTGAGTTACTTTCCGGTTGAAATTTCAACGAATAAATTATGCATGTAGTACATAAAATGGAATTTAATTGTATTACATTTTAAGGAATTATTCAGTGCTGTTTTTAAATGTATTTTTCAGTAAGAAAATATATGTAGCAAGAAAAAGTTTCGGAATCATTCATAGCGATCCATACATTTTTTATTTGTTATTCAGTTTTGGATTTTTCGTCAGTGAAAGATATATACATATACAGTCACTGATTTTACATATTTATAATTAAAATGTTCTCATACTGTCCCTTATCTGCAGTTATAAAGAAATCAAAGAAAAACAGATCGACTATTAAATATCAATAATTTTTTTAATTACGAATGGTTCATTACAGTTTTATAAATAAAAATTGTAGATTCTGATCCAAGCCTTTGGAGTTTATTTATTCGTTTAATTAAATATTGGAATTCGGAAATATCGGAAATTCAGATAATTTCTGCAAATTATATCGTGCTTATCAAATTCTTACTAACATGTTAACGATTATTATACTAATAAATACAACAAGTGCTTGATATCCGAGACACCCATAACAACTTATCTAGAAAATGTGCTAGGAGAGAGACAGAAATCGCATCAAATCAACAACAATTCCATAACGATAAAGCGATATAACAACAACAGTTTACTTCTTATACAGTAACAGCATCACTTTTCCATTCTTCATCGCAAAATCTTAAGACCATTCGAATCAGCGTATCATCCCTTATTGTACTGCTTCGTACCAAAATTTCCGTCGTCCGCATTGATCTTATCTTGCTGCGAGTACGACTGCTGCG
Organism: Ooceraea biroi; assembly: GCF_003672135.1. NCBI lineage: Eukaryota > Metazoa > Arthropoda > Insecta > Hymenoptera > Formicidae > Ooceraea > Ooceraea biroi. Next base: position 3,341,049 of record NC_039512.1, read on the forward strand.
TCTGATCTGAATCATAAGCGGAGTACTGATAACTGTACGATCGTGGTGTTTGAGCTACAACGGCGGGATCTTTGCTCTGATAAGAGCTCGACTGGCTCTGATAGGTCCCGTAACTCTGTTCTTTGCTGCCAACAGTGCCCCCATAACTCTGTGATCCGTCATAGCCACCGTAATCGCCCGTTTGATCCGGCTGATGACTGCTGACCACGCTGTCGCGATGATGATGATGATGATGATGCTTGTTGCGATCCCCGCGTGACACGTACGTGCTTGACGAAACCGGCTTGCGACCGTAATGAACGTTCGAGTACTTCGCGTTCTTGCCTGATGTCCTTTGAGGTGAAGAACTTTCAAGCGAACTTTGAAGGCTCGGCTGTTCCTCGTTGACCTTAGCGGTACCGTCAGTGTTGATGACATAGGTCACGGCGGGTTTGGACCTCGTGTTCGGAACGGCCACGTACGTCGCCTGATTCGGGTTGTAGGCGTCCTGGTTCACATAAGACGCGTCGTTGACGCCACTCGTGGAGTCCCTGCTGACCTCGTAGGGCTGGCCAGCCTGCTGCTGCGTCTTCTGCGCCAGCAACTTGGCCAGGGTCTGGCTCATTAGTTGCTCCACCTGCTGCGCCTTCACGTACGCCGGGGGCAGCGGGTAATCCGGGCCAACCGGCTGTCCTGCTACGCTGATCACCCGGTACGTCGTCTTCGGCAACGGGATTGGCAGGTTGCTGCTCTTCGCAGGAACGTCACGCTCCAACTGGTTGTAGGGGCCAGCTACCTTGTACGTGCTAGATTGCACGTCGAGATCCCGAGAGCTGCCGGATATGTAGTTTCCACCGTCCACGAACTGGCCTGTCGATGCGTCTTGATTCGCCTCACTTTCCTTCGACGTCTTAGTCTCCTTGCTGTCTTTGCTGTCCTGTTTATCGCTTTCCGCTTCGGCCGGCGCGTCCTGCGGAGTCTCGTGATAGTCGACACCCGATGATGGCGACGATGACGGCGGCGGTGGCGGCGGGAACAGCGCGTGATTGAAGTAATGAGGGTAGTAATAGGACGGCTGGTAATAATAGGCAGGATACGAAGACGTGGGATATGACGAGGCGGCGGGGTTCACCGTATACGCGGGAGTTGGATACGAATTGTAGGCAGCGTACGGCGAGTTGGAGTACGCGTTGATGGTAGCGTACGTTGGGTCGCTGTTGTAATACGTAGGGTACGCGGATGAGGCAGACGGTTCGGTCTTAGAGTAATCGGAGTTCGAGTAATCGGGGTAATAAGAGTCTCTTTGGTAACTGTTGCTATAGCTGGAGCTGTAGGAATCCTTGGCGTCGACTTTCGGCGTGTACAGCTCCGGCGTTAATTGCGAGATCAATTCAGGCTCGGCATCCCGCTTGATTAACTTGGGGCTGTAGGGGTAGACGGGATGTATTGGTAGAAAGGGCTCCTCGTTCGGGTCCTTGCCTTTATGCGGCTGGGCGAAGATCGCCGGCGACAGTAACAGCAGTATCTGTAAGTTTGAATGTACTTGTGTAAAATATCGTTGCTACTTTCACGTGATTATACTAATTAGAAAAGTAGATTATGAGTAATTACTTTTACTCGTATCGAACACAGGTAAAGTGTAACTAATTTTTAATTTTTAATTGTGTTGAAGAATTAAAATATTAATTATTATATTATTATATTATAATATATTAATATGCAGTCGTTTTGCACAAAATTTTATTGAATTTGATAATGCCATAATATGTAGTTTGTATAGAAATATTATTCTTTCGACATTTTAATAAAAAGCATAAAATTTCCTCTATGTATTAATTGACTACGCTGCGTTTGTTGTGCATTTAATTTTGCGGCATTAAAAAATATGTATACACGCACGTACTACATAAAATCTAAATTTCCCCGACACACACGAAAGCTGTATTCTTTTCAAACCCGAAACAAAAATTTTACAAAACAAAATTATTTTTAAACGTGAGGGAATTTTTTAAAACACTTGTCTGCAATTAGACCGCGCAAAAGAAACTAAACGCAATCATCGCGATAAACCGATAAAATCCCATCTAGTAATTAAGTTATTAATTTATGATACTAACCATCAGTCGCTTCATCTCTGTCACAATTCACTTATCGCCCCTTATCGGATAATTATAAGACCACGTTCTTCCCACCGTTTCAATCGCTAGCTCATTCGACACTCCGTCCGCCGACGATTTCGCAGATCAGACCAACGCGACGGTTCCACCTTTAATGACACATCGGCGGACATCGAATTTCTCCTTTATACCCGGTCGCCGGAAAAATCGCGGAAACTAGTTTAACATTTCTCTGCTCTTATATGTACGCTCTGAAGTGATAGTGCACGCCCCGGTGGAGCAGTGAAAATGTGTAGAATACCGTTCGATCGCCATCAAACGGTCATCGAACGTGACGGGCTGATTCACCATCACCCGTCTGATGGTGTGATCGTGTGCTCGTGTCTAGGTGTCTGTCAAGCATCTCGAGGAAACGATTAAAATTCTGGGAAGCAGCCCTTAGCCTCGTTAGGAAGACCGTAATCATTGGTTGCCTACGTGTCGAAGAACGGGGGGAATAGGCAGGCGGTTTTGTCGGGTTTGTACGTATTTGGCAACGCGTGATATTCGCGAAAGTCCGGCTAAAGATAGCCTGGCCCGAGGGTGAGGTGATGGTCGCTCGGAAGCGGGCGATCCAGGAAACGGAGCGCCCTCCGGCATCCTCGAAGGACCTTTCCATTCTGGTACGAACAACGCCTTTCGCGGCGACGTTCTCGTGCCTTTGGAAACGTCTCTTCTCTCTCTCTCTCTCTCTCTCTCTCTCTCGCGTCGGCTTACTTAACTTTCACCCATGCGCCGTCTCCTAACGGCGAATCCCGCCGCGCAAACCACACCTTTGATAACGACGTGATCGATAGAGGCTGGAATCATTACGCCGTAGCGAGATATCCGGAAAAAATCCGCCGACATTATCGGTTTCTCTTCCGTGCACTTGTATATTATGAAAGTGTGAGCCGCAGCGCGTAAAATGATATTCCGCGCCTCTGATAATTGTTTGACTATCAATTAAAATTATATATTGCCAACCATTTCATCCTGAACGTCAGTATAATTTATAATATTACGGAAATTCCGGCGGAACTGGCGGACTACATTATTTATTCTGACGTACTTCAAATTTGTACAAAATTACTGAGCCAGGTCCCTCATAATTGTTGGATTACAAATTAAAATTGCACGTTGTCATCCCACGTTATTCCAAGTGTCAGTATATTTTAAAACCTGGAAACGCAATCTGGCGGACTTGCATCGTTCACTCCATCGTACGTCAACAAGCTTCTGAAACATTTTTGTTTAAACTATCCTATTGTAATCTTCCAAGAAAACCTGATAGCATGCCAAAACAACTCTCTGACATACTACTTTTCGTAATACCTTCAAGTCCTGTTATCAATTACATTCACTTCCGTAGAGCCTTGCTCACTTCACTCCGACGACTCGTGTGTTACGGATTCGTCATTACGAAAGTGAATCTCCCCGTCCTCGGACGAAGGGGACACGCTCGCCGTGGACCAGGTCCGGGGACCAAGTTAAAAGCGGGCCTAGCCCGGGGGAGAACGCCTTCGTGAAGAGTAAGAGCGAACTTTTCCCGCTCTCTCGCCGCGCCGGGCGTGAGAGTGAAGCGCGAGCGTGCCGCTCGTAAAACCAGTCGGAAAATGGTGAAACGTGGATTTTCTATACGCGAGAGATGTATCGGTCGTGTCGAACATCATCAGACGAGGGGATGTACATCCGAGAAGGATCAGATCAGCCTGCGCGTTCGGACCGTGCGTGCTCGGCTCTCTCGTGGCGTGTCGTCGCACTCGCGTGCGTGCGTGCGTGAGTGCGTTATACACGAAACGCAGAAACTGGGTCAGGTGCGCCAGGGGAGTGACGCGCGATCGGCGCGTTGCTGAAATCGCTTTCTTACGTGGGCGTATCTCCACCAACCGTGTATTCGAACACTCGATTAATGAAAGCTGTTGATCTTGTCTTGTCGAGTGAATCGCTGATTGATAGCTCGCGGAACTCGTATCGAATGGGCGATGTCGCGATCGAGAGACGAGGTTTCAGTCGAAGTGTACGTTAACGCGACGAGAATATATGTAATAATATGTGTTGAATAAATTATTACAAATCGCGGTTTCATATCTCAGCTTTCTCGTGTACATTTTTTTTAATCGAAAAATGTAGAGACAGTATAAGTAAAACAGGAAATATATTATAGATAATTGATCAATTAAATATAATTTCTAATTCATGGAAAGATAGCGAATATTTCATTTTTATTTGTCCAACAACATTTTATAAATAAATAGATATTTATAATTGTCATATAGTTATAATACATATAATTTTAACAATATCAATATTCAACAATCTAGTAAAACCTAGATATGTATTATCACTCTCTATATCGTGCATTGCATTACTGATCTAGATAGCCGCGCTTTTATGGCTGACATAATTATCTTTACTGTTACACACCTAGTGCCTCAAAGACAGAAGGGACCGTGGGGATCGTCACTTCCTACGTAAATCACGTTAAACCCGTCCGATAAGTCCGGCCAGCCGACTTTTTTTCTGCTGGCGCCGGCCACCACTTTCCCAAGGTAAAATAAAGGTTTAGAAAGGTATCTCTACTCATCCCGCGAGCCGTCATCCCGTCCTTGGAGTAAAAGTGATCCCGTTTTTGTCCATCAGCCGGACTTGCTCTTATTATGCCCCTCTTGCGCCGTTCTACGCGCGGTCGCGATCGGCCAATAACTTTCACGGTAGTGCCGCAAAGTAAAAGCAAAAGGAGACGCGGAGAGGCTGCACTCCTTGTCATACATCGCTCCGTTACCAGATACATCAATTATCGCGACGTGCACGCGTTACGATAGAAGCAGAATTCAGGTATTCCTCTGACACGCGCGTTGCCCGCCGTCGCCGGCAGTTATTATCCGGAACTCGAGGTCGCGAACGCGAAAGTGTACCGACGGCCCATATACAGGCGCCCAATTATAATCTTAATTAGCGCAATTAAATCAATGAGTCGCGCATGCCGTTTCTTCGGCGCCGGCGTACCGGATTTGCGGAGCCCGCGATGCGTTTCGGCATCGATTCCTCGATACACACACGCACTTTCACTTTTTCGAGCACTCGGACCACGCGTGGTGCGCGTTGACGCGTTCTCGCTAAAAAGCGAAAAATTGGAGCAGAATATGTGTACTCATGTGCTTATCGTAGCTACGACTTGACGACAATATTCTACGTAATTTATAGATGTTTGAAGTCTGCGTCTGCTTGTCGTTCGGCTTTACAAGCGCCGTTGTAAATTAATTATCGATCGTCGCTGATCGCTAATCCGGTCGTTCGTACGAGCGCTTGCACGTGTCGCTGTCATAGCCGGTCGGCTACGAAGACTCAGAGTGGGTTTAGTCACGTTTTGGGAATCAACTGTTTTATTACAAAAACATGTATAAAACTATGTAACAAAGATCACAATTATCGTAATCCAAATAAAAGGTGTAACAGAAAGAGATATATTATATCTACCGGTGATATAAATAGATAGCGATTCGCGCATTAAGTACAGTCACAGAGAATAATGAAGATCTCTCCATATAAGTTGCTACACAATATAAAATATAAAAACGATTTAAATATAAATATATCCTGACGTGTCTTCGAAATTCGAGCTATTATTACTCTCAGAGCATCGCGCGTGTTCCTCCGATCGATATAAAATACATCGATAAAATGATCGGAGGCAAGCAGTCCTGCTACTTTCCATGGCAAGATCGGCATAACATCGGACAGTTCAACAATCTCAAATCGTGAGCAACTTTTACAACCAATCCACGAAATCCAATTACGGATTCGTGATAAACAACGCTCCGATAATGCTCAAAGATACAGAACAAAGATCTACAAGAACGAACAAATTAAGCGACTCAGTATTTCCCGTTGGGACTCGAGTACGAGATCGTGTCGTACTTGGAGCTTCCGGAATTGTCGTTATCCTGTGACTTGGAGTATTCCAGATACCTCGGGCTCACGTTGGAGTAAGACCCGTGCGATTCCGTGGGTGTGCTGTACTGCTGCACGTGTGACCCTGCAGAAGTGGCGTATGTCGGTGTGTAGTGGCTAGAAGTGGGCGCACTGACGTAGGCTACGCTGGGATTCGAATAGCTGGAGCTGGCGCCGGAGTAGCTGGAACCGGAGGAGCCCGAGTACGTGACGCTGGGACTGGAGTAGCTGGAGCTTCCGGCAGATGAGTAGCTAGAACCTCCTTCGGAATGAGGCTGCACGTAGTTCGTATACTGGCTGGAGCCGGACGACCCAGAACTCGAGTAAGATCCCGAAGAGATTGGTAGCTGATAAGTGGATCCGCCGCTGGACGATCCGCTGGAGAGTGCGGCGTGAGGGCCACTGTAAGTTCCTGAAGACGCGGAGCTGGAGGACAACGCGGAGACCCCGTGGGACGCGGAGCTTGTAGGGAGAGAGTACGTGGAGGACGCGCCGTGAGAGCCCGAGGAGCCGCTGAGAGAAGAGAGAGCAGAGCCGTGAGATGATCCGGAGATTGGGAGGCTGTAGCTGGAGGATCCGCCGTGCGAGCCGCTGGCGAAGACCAGGCCGCCCGTGACGGAGTGTGAAGGGCTGGAAGAGCCCAACGATAGACCGTAGGGCGAGCCGTGCGATCCCAGCATCACCGGAAGGCTGGGTCCTGCTCCGTTGCTGTACGACGAGAGTCCATGACCGCCTGAAACGAAGGGCGACGCGGAGGATGAGCTGGCAGCGTTCGTGGCGCCGCTACCCCCATGAAGTCCAAAGGTCACGGGACCAGTCTTGGAGGAAGATGGGCTGAAGAGTCCGTTGCTACTAGCGATGCTGGGCACGGAGTACGTGCTCTGGGCCGAATGTCCGCCCAGCGAGGCAGCCTGAAGAGCCAACGAGCCATGACCCAGTCCGGGAGAGAGGTATCCGGACGCGAGACCGGAAGTGTAGCCGCCGCTGGGTGAAGCTAAAGAGTATCCAATTCCATGGCCGCCGATGGAAGAGCCGCCGAAGTTATGGAGGCCACCGTGTCCCAGGGAAAAGCCACCGGACGCACCGCCTAGGTTGTAACCGGAACTCAGGCCTGGGTGAACGGAAGCCGTCGAGTAAGAGGGAGCTCCGTGCGACGGGAATGCCAAGGGATGATCGCCGAGGCCGCGCTTGCCCTTCAGCGACAGTCGAAGATAACGAGGCGGATTTTGACCGCGGATATCCCTGCAGCTCACGGCGCAGATGAGGATCGCCAGCCCCAGAAACACCTACGCGAGAAAGATCGGCATTATCGCACTTCTCGTCGCACGTCACTTTCTAGGGTGGCCCACTTTCGTGAGCTTAATCGTGATTTGCGTGAAAGTGGAATACGAAGCTGTTAGCTGGTTATCTGAATTATAATCAGACTGCTTAACTATGTTGTAGTTGTTTTAACGAGTTCAAAGAAAAACCCTCCAGTTGGAGAGGAGAAAATGAAAATTCTTCAAGAAAATAAAGATTCAAAAGTAAATATCTTGTATCCTACTTTCTTTACGACACGTTCCGCATAGAATGTCAATTTAACGCACGTAATATGCACACAAGGTACCACATGATCGCAGATACACTAAAAGCTATAATCAAGAATCAAAAGTAGGCTTTTGTCGATGTAATACTCACAATTGACCGCATGCTTGCCGAAATGGGGTTGCCCTTGTGACTATTTCTCGTGACCGGATGGCGATGGCGAGTGGTTTCTGATGGCATTGCTACCAAGAAGAAAGCCTTTATATGTGGATCCCCTCTCGCACGGCGAAAGAAAGGTCTAGGTGAAGGTAAGTCTCCCCGCGCTGATATATCGGGCGCAGTGTTGCGTCGGCGACGTCGCCGTGGACTCGTAGTCCAGCATAATGCGCGGGGACATTTGTACAAGCGTCTTACAGATCAGATCCCTCTCCTCTCGATAAAAGCGAATCGATACAATTCTCATTGATCGTCATTTTGTCGATATCGAACATAAAAAACGATGTCGTCTCCTTCCGGAAAGTTTCCCAACCTGTCTGAGAAAGAAGAAAACAAGACTGCCGGTCCGAAAGTAGCGGACCCGACGAACAATGCTGGTCTCGCGAACAAGCGACCTGTCGGAAGGATTTATCACTTCCCTCTTGCGGTGGATCGAAATTTCGTCCCGTCTTTGTTTGCGCAGCGTTTCGAGAAAGTCGCGGAAAGGTCGATCACCTTCCGGGAGCACACGTTGCCCGGGATATTTTAAATTAAAGCTTCCTTTAGTTTTCTTGACGAGGCTCACGTCATTTTGCGCGATATTCTGCGAGGCGAACTTCAAGAAAATCCCGGAGGATTTGGCGTGACGGGATGCGCTAAGTCGCTTTTAATTGCCACTCTCTCGGTGCGCAAATCGTTTAATTCCAGCGCAATCAAAGTTTGTGACAATGTCAAGCCACACGCACAACTCCGTTTTTTAAGTTACTTTCCTTTAGATTGCTCTGCGAGGAATTAATTCATTTTATCGTCTTCAAGTCACAGTGGTTCGCGGGTGCGAGATCTCCGGTTGATTTTGATTATCTTTCGCTCTTTCAGTTCGGAAAGAACTGAAGATCCGCGGGACCATGGCGCCGGGCCTTAAAAGAGAAAAGTGTGCGACGCGCCTCACAAGTTAGACCGCAATTCCGATTTAAACAAACGTTGGGAGACGCGTGCCGGCACGCATAAATCCCAGTAATTGCCTCGCTACTAATTATATTTGCGGAAGAAAGATAAAATGATTACATGTAGCCATGAATTTTCGAAAATTTATTCTTCCTGTACAATTCGGACTCACCCAGCTATATCCGGGTGTGTGCTTCCGTGATGATTATTGTTTCTTGAAAAAAAGAGCGATTTTTCTATGCATTGAAATCGATTGAAAGTCGCGCCGTTTCCTGGATCACTCTACTAGAACATGTAGAATTATGAAGCAAAGATGTCTGCTTTTTTTTGCATGTGTTTTAATTATGAATTAGTTTGCATTTTGACTTAACTTTCTATTACTTTTGTTCTACTTTGAATGAATTTTTCATAGTTGATCTTGCAATTATTTCCATAAACCATTATTAAAACTTTGATTTTTTAAATTAGAGTTAACATGTAAGGCAAACGCGCTATATGTTATGTTCGTTTTAACGTGTCAACCGTGAACTCCCGATAAGTTCACTATTATCAGAGAAGAATGTTGATCTTTGCTTGACAAGATCTTAGATTGCTGATCAGCAAGAGATAAAATATCGCATCGCGAGTGAATTGAAAGCCGAGTGGCATTCGAAAGTGAAATGCGCACTTCAGAATTCAGAAAAAGCAGCTTCATCTCATCCGTCGTTTTTGCACGCTTACACGAGTGTGTCACGTACGAATAAATGTGACTGTCAGAAAAAAGATGGTAATCGCCATTCTCCGAGAATTCACTGAGTGATTCATAGAGCAGTTCTCCTGGGCTCCTCCCAACATACTAAATTGTAGCACCTGAAAACACCTGATTGACATCTTTTACTTTCACTCGAGCGAGATGAAGACCGTCGCCCGTGGCAGTCGTCCAATTGAAAAGATGAATGATTAGCGTGGATTCTCAGGGCGATTTGTCGCGGTTTACCGAGAGAAGAAAGAAAGATGTAAGAAGAAGATAGATGCGGGAGATAGTGAAGCGACGAAGAGGCAAGGAGAGACGATCTCCCTGATCACCATTTGAATATCATTATAAGTCATCTGCGATTTACGCAGCAATATTCTTTCACAATGGTACGCTTATTTTCATTCAGAACACCTCGGCGGTGATTTTTTAATTGAATCGCGCGTAGTTATGATGTTATATCGGACCTTCAGATCAGAACGATACATGAGAACGTCGCTAATGAAGCTCGAGGTAGCTTCATCGAGAGCTACGTTGTTCGTACGGTCTCACGGCATGCACATCTACGCACGGAGTACCTTTGAGCGCAAGATAGCAATCGCGGCTTTCATGTGCCGCGAATAATACACTTGTCACGCCGCTACTAACATCTTGACAACGACCAAGTGCCACGTGCGTGTGTCGTTGCACAAGACACGCAGTTCTGCGAATGTATTATAATGTGATCCCTTGCGTCTTGGCGAACGAGAAATTGCTTGCGTATCTTGCATCAGCGTACTATTAGGAAGTGAAGATTAGGAAGTTAGACACATGTCGGTGAGCACCGATTCGGTCAAACTCTCACCAAGCGATCAGAATTCCAACGCCGGGAAGATAATGATGATTCGATAATTTAATTCGAAGCGAAAGAATTAAAAATTCTACTCGGATTCTCTTACTCGCGCAGTGGCTTCTCTTTTCGATTCCATTTTTGTAATCTCACGTTTTTCCGTCCATTTCCAAATTTATCGATTTTCTCACTTTCCTTGCGAGTTCCAGCTTTCTTCGGAGCACGTTGCTCCGAACTCTTTCTTTATCTGAATATCTGTGCGTCTCACTCTCTTTCTCTTTCTTTCTTTCTCTCGCCGTGCTTGATCATTCTCGGCACTTTCCCGCTTTCTCGCTGTTCGACTGTTCCAAACGATCGCTACGATAATTAAGCATTCATATTATTAAATGGCGTTTAACGTGAAAACGTGAGAAACACCGAGGCCGCCAGAAGCGCCAGAAGGAATTTACCTGGCGAAAAGTGGAATCAAGCGCGCGTGTTTCTCAGATCCAGACGGGGGATCCAGAAAGCGCTTCTAAGAAGAAACTCTGGCCGGACGAGTTCGGAATACAGCAAGTAAAAGTGCAACAAACAGCTGAATAAATGGAATCCGGGCAGCGGGATATGGGTCGCTTGCGGAAAGTGAGTTAACAACGGAGATTTTGCCGCGAGAACCGGCTAACCGGGGTCAGACCGTCATTTTAAGATTCCGTGACCTCTGGATTTTCGGTGCATTCTTTGACCATTCAAGTAGCGCTTTTACCGTTCGCAGAGAATCGGTGGACATCCAGTTTCTAACGGTACGCCTTCGTCTCTCGTACATGTAGGAACTTGTTTTCGAAAGTGCTAGCTAATAAATGATAAATATGACATGCAATGGATTATTCCTCGTATTTACCACGTAGAAATTACGTAATCTATGAAAATATTGTTTTGCGCTTCGTGAGTAAACATTATACTTGATGCATTATATGTATATCTTTAGGCATTTAATTTATTTCTATTAAATATTGCTTCAAAAAATTGAACTAATCCGTTGAATATTTAAATATTTTATACATTTAATTTGGTTTGCCAATACAAAGTATAAGATAAGTACATTATAGTTGCCCATGCTACGCAAATGCTACATGTTTTTGTTTTCCAGCGAAACCTGGTAATCTTTTTTCAACTCTCTCCAGTATGAATCCAATGATCTTCCTTCTAAAAAAAAGAGACGTTCTATTTGCCGGAAATAAGTTAGCAATAGAAAGCAACGTATACCTCCGCATTACTATCTTCCTCGCAAAACTCTCGGCGAATGGAAGCGCATTATTATCGAATCCAATAACAAGAAGCATCGCTTGCAATCTCATTTGTAGTGTATCGAGCGATGAGAGAATTTACAACGGCTGTTCGTTAAATAAACGCGGCACGTTTCCAGCCTCCTAATTATGGATCACGCTTCGATCTCTGGACCGCGATCTACGAATCGGGATCGGCGCGCGAGCAAACCAAACGCAGGAACGGGTACAAAGAAGATTACGAAATCGTTCAGGAATCGCACACCTGCAAGCGGCGATATGTTATGCATGCCTAGGATTGCTCGGATAACCCGGCTTCGTTGACCGTGGCTGGAATTATCGAACAACTTTCGAGGTCAGGATCGAGCGGCGTGAACGATGGTCACGACTAACGGGTGAGAGTTCTCTTTGTGTAGATCCGGAGTAGAGCCGGAAGTGGCGGTATTCCATTTTCTCGGCTCAACTTTCCACCGCGACGATATGCGATATTGCGCCGGCGCGGGCGGCTTGGTAGTGCGTGTGCCGAGATATCGAAATTGATGTTTTCAACATCAATAATTTTAATTATGCACCATCTTTATTAACACATCACCATCATGATGGCCACCGGCGACTGGCGCTAAGCTTTCCGCATACGCAGTGACGGTTACTGGTGACCGTGCAGTAAATTTGCTAAGACGGGTGAATAATGTTAAAACGCAATTACTTACGTTTACGAGATAATGATTGTTTGGTGATAATTTGATAATAAGATAATGATAATGGAGAAGCGTAATGGCAAAGTGCATTTGTAAATGACTTAATATTTTTATTTAAATTCTATGTAGTTAAAATTAATGGAAACGATTATATGGGGTTCGTTGATGAAACATGTGAATACTTGGAGATATCGAGATGTTTGATTAGCATGCTGATCTTACCTCGGTGTAACCGCGAATCTAACAAGTGTTACGGTTACAGTTGAAAAACAATCGCCTGCAAAAGTGTAATCAGGACGTGAACTTAATTTTTCTTACGAGACTAGAAAGTAAAATAAAACTAATTGTTGCAAACGTATACGGAAACATTGAGAGAAATTGGACGATATTATTTCTAAGCAAATTCTTCGAAGGGGCTTATGTGTACGTGTGCGCATTACTAATGATAATTTAATATTTAATACAAAAATAAGATGAAATAATATCGTCATATGTAACTGAGATAATTTATTATGTTGGTATAATATCTGTTTTAATCTACATTTATTAAATTTGATAAAATTTAATCAATATTTAAATATTTCAGAAATAATTTCAATCCTATGGCTTATATCAAGCACGAAATAACTCCAACTATTAAATTCATAATGGTAGTAAAGTAACTAAAATATTAAAGACGAATTATTCTCCAAAGTAACAAAATATTTATTTCACAAAATAAATAGGACATACATATGTACATGATGTATTCAAGTATAAATCTACTTCAGACGCAACAGAAGCATGCACAATGATCTCACTTAAATAATGACTTCTTTCACAATATCAATAATTTTAACTGTAATGATTAAGAAACATTTGCGCCAATATTTCAATTCTAATAACAACTGTTATCATCTGCATAATGACACTTTCTCGTCTTAAAGCTAACGTACACGCAATAATAGATGGAATAGAAGATTAAAATATTTTATATGAGAAAAGCACGTTTTCGACAATTATTATAATAATTTGTAATAGTAAAACATGCATACACGTTCCATGCGCGTTCGTTATCGAATAGCAACTCATAATTCTCTTGTTTTCTGAAACTTATATGCATTATAATGCATTATAATACAATTCTCGAGGGATTAGCTATATATCTCGTCTAGTCGCATTCGTGTATGTAATGTATGTTAAACTTTAACGATTATTCATGAAATCGTAGAGAAATTCATAGCATGATACTAGCAGTATTGCATAAAATTTCTCACTAGTTAATTAGAGTTAATTTTACACGCACTTGATATGAGAAATTGGAACAGAGAGAGGCCCTCAATGAATGTTCCATTAAAATCTATCAGATTTTGATAGATAAACTGAGCCATCAATAATTAAATTAAAACATTACAATCAAACAAAATCAATAAAAAAGCTATGAATAGAAAAAATAATTTGTTTCAGCACAAAAGATTTTCGATCTATTTCCACTTATATAATTAGCTATGATTAATTTAAGTGACAAAATCTTCTTCAAGAGAATGTTCTTGCGTTCTAAAATTCTACAATTTCCCTGTAATTCTACTTAAAATTTCTATGACGAGAATTGCAATTTTTCGCCGCAATGTTTCCTCCAATGAAAATCAATGACTTGCCGAAACAGTTGATTTAGCAGAGCAGCACAGTTCTTACTGTTGTCAGCTCGAGATTCTCTTAGCAGATCAGAGAAGAAAATGATATCATTTACTTGTAAAAAGATCGATCTGACGGCGGCATCGCCAGCGCATCAGGATCACGCGACTCCACGATAGCTGACTCCTCGCCGCACTTTCTTCTTTAATCTCACCTTCTCTCTTTTACGGATAGACAGTCAGCCTGAAAGTATCGTGCTGCGCTATCCGTTCGCGTTTGAGAACGTAGAGAACGGGCCTCATTTCCATGTCTGCGCCGGTTTCGTCTGAGCGTACGAAGGCGCGTAGTTCCACGGGTAGCTCGGCAGCAGGGCGGGCTTCTGCAGCTGGTACGCTACGTTCGGGTAATAGTACACTGGATAGACAGCTTTAAGTGGCTTGTACACAATGGGATTGATCAGTGCGGTCTGCACGCCGTACGTGTGCTGCACGCTGCTGGTCACCGCGGGGGTAGCAGTTTGCACCGGATGCACTTGGGCGGTGCTCGTGACCGGCAGCACGGGGTGCGGGGGATTGCTGATCACCGGATGCGTCGCGAGGGGATGCAGAGGGGCAGCAACAGGTCGTATCGGTTGAACTGGCAGAGCCACGGGTGTGATCGTCGGCGTTAGGCCGAATCCAGGTTGATTGGCCAGCGGAGGTTTGAACGAGGAGGGCGTCGTCGTCGTTGGAACCGAGGGTGAATCCGATGCCGGTTCCCCAGGCGCCTCTGTGGGAATCGGTATTCCAAACTGCGTAGGTGACGTGCCGAAAGCCGGTCGCACGGGTCTGACGGGCGTAAGTAGGCCGGTGCTGTAACTGGGGATGAAGTTAGTGCCCGCGATGACGGTCGGCGCGAAACCACCATAAACGGGGACTCCCACGGGAGAGCTGGGAGCTGCGGGTAATCCAGGCTGATTGGGAACAGGTTGCGACGAAGCAACTTGGCTAGTACCGTCGTCCTTGGGCGACTGCGGGGGTGGTAATCCCGCCACCGTCGTGGCGGCTGTGGTAGTCGTAGTCGGAGCTCGCGCGGTAGTCGCGACATCGTAGTTAAACGGGAACTGGCCCAGGGGACTGATCGTGGTGCCTGGCGGAAAAGGAGACTGACTAAAGGCTTCGCTCTCTGTGGCGAGGCCAAAGCTTTGCGGCGTCGTGGATAAATGCGATTTCATCCGCTGGCTTACGGAGGCAAGAAGCTCCCGATTCGGAACGAAACTCGCTTGGTTCTGAGCGTACCTGCCCGCTGCATCTGCGCTCGGCTCGCTGCTCTGCGCCTGGGCGAGTGCCTGCTGCAGCTGCACGATCAGCCGATCCTTCTCCAGCGATTGGATCTGCTCCAGAGTCTCGTGAGGGTTCAGCGTTCCCGAAGCGTACGACGGCAACGCGCCGCGAAATTCCTGCGGGCTCTGCAAGGTGCTCTCGAAGCTCCTGAACTGATCGCTCGGGACCTGATTGCCGATGTCTGTCTGAAAGTGCTCGTTGCCGGGCGCGAAGTCCTGATTGTTAGCAGGTGCACCGTACAATTGCTGGATCGCTTGCGCGTTTTCCGACAGAAACAGCGCCGCATCAGAAATCTGAGACCGCACGAGGTTCTGGCTGTGCGAGTTCTGCGATTGCAATTGCGGTGACTGCAACTGCGGAGTAAAATTGTCGACCGACGAATAAGCTGGCAGCTTTTGGTTCTGCGGCGGTAAATAGTTGGACGTGTGCATGCCGAACGGCTCGTCATTCTGACTAGCGATTGGATTCACGACTGTGAAGTCGACGTCTCTGATCGGACTCGGCACTTCCAGCTGCGTCAATCCATTGTCGATATTGAGCGGTTGCTGTTGACCGACATCATGTTGTTCAAGCTTGTTTCGGTGCTGTTGAGCATAATGACCGTGTGTGGGCGGTCCATATTTCGCGAACGGTCTGCTTAATCGAGCTGGAGGTCTAGATGCAGCTTGACTCCTCAACTGATTTGCTCGGAAACGAATTCGAGCACTCGGGGAGACACGATTGAGCCTGTTATAAGCATATCCAGAGTCCCGTTTCCGTTGAACGTCAAGCTGCTCGGAGTCGGGATCAACTTCGGTCTCGCCCAGATCTACCACTTCCAACTTCGCGATTTCTGGTTTTTGTGTTGCATCTTCCTGTTCGGCCTTGATCAGTAGAAGCATCAATGCAAGAATGTAGATAATCTGAGAAAGAGAGAAAAAGAAAATAAAGCAAGTCTCTTAAAAATAATCAAACTTTGTAATATGAATATGAATAAAATAAAATAAAGTATCTTTCTGTATTCTTATATATTTCTTATTTCCAATTATTGTTTAAAATGTATAAAAATAAATAATAATTCTTTCTAAATTAATTTAACAATCATGCGTAAAATATTTTTTAATCTTTAATCTAATAATAAATATTTTTTAATTGAAACAAAAGATGTTCCTGCATAAAATATTAATATAATTAATAAAATAAAAGTCTCATATTTCTTATGCAAATTGGAAATATTCGAATCAACAGTGAAATCGTTAGTTTTACATAAAATTAATAATTTTATGCGAAATGCAATATATGAACACCTCGCTATCATCAAGTTTTACAAGTACACGCTTACCAGAGCGCGTCGCATTTTCGAGTCCGAGTAATCCTTATCACACACTTAACACTGCAAGACCAAATCCGGTTGTCTCCTCTAGCAAGAAACCGCGCTACTTCCCACGAGGTCTCGACATTGAATTAGACTACGGGGCAAGGAACTAATTTGTTCGAGGATGGACAGGTCCGCATCGACTAAGACCACGGCCATACCTGCACATGTATAAATACAATCGGGTCGCGACCATCCACGAATTACAATAGACTTTCTTGTCGGCTTTCATCGATCGAACTTAAGCAATACTGTTACGGATTCATGATGTTATACATATCGATGTAAAGTACATCGTATATTCGGATCCCATAATCGAAATTTCGCGGTCACTCGCCAAAATCCGCCATTTGCGATCGAAAATTGAGCGCTGACGAAACGCAAGTCTAATAAGATCGCGTAGCAGAATTGTGTAGCAGTTTGTTATCTGGTCGAATATATAAAAGCGGGAAATCAAAGGAGAGAATATTATTGCTCCTTTAAATTAATAACGCCATGCGCAATCTAGCGCTACTTCAGGAGCTAAAGGGACGTATCTCATCCCCCGCGGAATAAAATCGCTTACTCGGCTCTCCGCATCCTGGCGACGATGCAACCAGCGAAGGAGCGAAGTAACGAAGCACGGCTGAAAGTCCGCGACAACCAAATTTTGCGCTGTTAGCCGCTATTAACAGCGAGGAGGCACTTGAAATTGCGACGCTCGCTTTTAATAAAGGCTACGAACGTGAGTCCGCGCCGGCGGATTGCCTTTCGTCCTGATGAAGAGGGACAGGCGCTCGTAATTCTCTTCGGCCCTTCGGATACGCAGTCGTGCATCAAGTACACGTGAAAAAAGGTAAAAACTCGGAACTTGCACTCGTTACAGCAGGCTCTCTCTTTTTGCTTTTGCACGTATCGTGCCCTCGATGAAGAGGACGCAAAACATCTCTGAAGAACGAGTCGCGTCATCGTGAACTTCCGACGAGGTCGCGAGGGATGCCTCGCACGATTGCGTAAACCGTGCAATGGTCTCTTATACGGTATTCTCGTCACGGTTCCCGTCCGGTTGCTCCTCTTCGGGTCTTTCGTTTCCTCCTCCCTTCTTCCTCTCCTCCTCCTCTCCTTCAGTGAAAGTCCCGGCGGACTCTCGGGTCTCGGGGAATACGGAATAAGCGCTCATTTATAGGGATATATTCGCGTTGTGTAACGGCACGATTACGCGTAAATCAGAATCGCGTCCGAATCGATTTCGATGCCATCCTCGAGGAATATTCCGGACGCCTGCCGGTGCGTCGCGTACCTATATCGCGCGCGAAACGGAAGTCTCCGAAGTGGAGAACGCGCCGCGCGTGACACGTGCGCTCGTCCTTCCCCGATTGCGGAATCCGTAAATATCCCGCGTTTCGAAGTCAGAATTAATTTATTTATGCATGTGCGAAATAACGCGGACGCGTGAAATGTGTCGTAAACAAGCAATCCTTTACGCATCTTTCGAGAGGTCTTTGAATTCTCCTTGGGAGAAACGTGCTGATCTCGCTTTGCAATGCCTTCCGCAAGCTCTTCAGATGCTCTAATATACTCAATAGAATTTTTTTGTTTTTTATTTTCCAGTAATTTTAAATTAATCGATTTTAATCAATTGTGATATTAATATGTATATTCTATGCTCTGTTTTTAATCTGAAGAATGATATTAATCTACGGTATGATTTCGCACGTTATATTAATATGGGATGGCTACATACTGACGCGTTTATGTTCACGACTAATAGCGAAACGCGATGAGACTAACGCCCGTATCGGACAATACATTAGAGATAGAAATTGATAGAGATTTGGAGACTAGAACTGGGACTTGGAATTGGGAAATTTGAAGATATGGGACCGATCAAAATGTAGCAGGTAGGTAGCGTCCCCTAGTCTATCAAACAGCAATCTCTAAATCGCAAATTCAGTCTCTAATGCATAGTCTGATACAGGCTTCATGCACGTGCTGCCATGTACATTCTCCCATACGAGTTTCGACTCGTTCCACCGCAGGTATGGTCTCTTTAATGACGTCAATTGCTTCCGCCCGATGTCTTCCCGCATTGCATCTGAAAATTCGTGCTGCGTGATCCGACACATGTATTATGCACTCATGTTAAACATGAAACCGCAAATGTATGCGGGACGTATTCACCAGGTCCGGCTATGAAAATGACGTTTGCGCACCGGATATTCGCGCGATCTGCGGTTACATAAATTACATTCAAATTAACGCGCCTTCGCAGTCATTAAAATTTGCGACGCTCTGCTTGTTAATCATCCGCCGCAGTTACCGCGAAGTATTTACTTTGCGTAATGCAACTCACATGCAAAATGGGCGAATTAGCCCTTTAATAAAGCTTCAGCGGTACCTTACAGGCAATGTATTAATAATATAATATACAGGGTGGTCCACTTAAATCGATCATCTTAGATATTTCACTTGTTTTTGATGATACGAAAAAATGTCTAAGGAAAAAGTTGCACCGTTCGAAGGGGCTATCATGATGACAGAACAAAAATTTTTTCAAGGCTATTTTTTTCGGAGATTCAAAGGTCAAGATAATTTTTTTAAATGGAACTACATATTTTTGTTTGCGCAATTGTATAGCCAACATCGACAGGAGTTCAGCGACCTATGACAACATGACCTTTAAATGATCTTGAACGCGGGAAACAGAAAAATCAAACTTTATGCTCTTCAACACAAAAATTTATTTAAGGAGGTGTTCGAAATGATATCCTCCGACTTCAATACATTTTCTAAGGCTCCATGGACGTTCTACTTATCGAAGCCACCTTAGATTTTCGACGGTCCAGTAGTTCATATTTCTTCTATTTACTTGTCCATGGTTAGTGAACATTGATTCATCGGTAAACACTCTCATGTTCTGGAATTCAATGGAATGTAAGATTGAAATAATTCCATACATGTATTGTGTGCGTGTGTGTATGTGTATGTAAATATTTATGATAGTGAAATGCTTTCGCAGTTCAGTTCATTTCCTGAGCTTCTCGATATCAGAGTTTAAATATGACTAATTATACGAAAGAGGAAAGAATAGAAGAAATATGCACTATTGGTCCGTTGAAAATCCAAGGTGGTTTCGACAAGTAGAACATCAACGTCCATGGAGTCTTAATGTATGGTGTGGTGTTTTACACAATCGAATCATTGGCCCTTTCTTTATTGATGGTACATTAAATGGTCAAAAATATGCTGATTTTTTGTCCCAACAATTACCAAACTTATTGGAAGAGGTGCCGTTAGAAACCCGTTTACAAATGTGGTATCAGCATGGTGGTTGTCCGGCTCATAACGCACGTGTTGCACGTACAGTTTTACACGAAATGTTTCCGGAACACTGGATAGGAAGAGGAGGACATATCAGTTGGCCAGCACGTTCTCCTGATTTGAATCCTTTAGACTTTTTTGTGGGGAATGTTAAAGAACACTGTTTACAATGATGTACCAACTACACAAGAGAACATAAGAGAGCGCATTTTGAATGCATGTGCTAGTATAAATTCAGAAATGATAGAAAGGGTAAGAGTATCATTTGTGCATCGTATTAGAAAATGTATTGAAGTCGGAGGATATCATTTCGAACACCTCCTTAAATAAATTTTTGTGTTGAAGAGCATAGTTTGATTTTTCTGTTTCCCGCGTTCAAGATCATTTAAAGGTCATGTTGTCATAGGTCGCTGAACTCCTGTCGATGTTGGCTATACAATTGCGCAAACAAAAATATGTAGTTCCATTTAAAAAAATTATCTTGACCTTTGAATCTCCGAAAAAAATAGCCTTGAAAAAATTTTTGTTCTGTCATCATGATAGCCCCTTCGAACGGTGCAACTTTTTCCTTAGACATTTTTTCGTATTATCAAAAACAAGTGAAATATCTAAGATGATCGATTTAAGTGGACCACCTTGTATAATATAATATTTTAAACCTGTATTCTTTCTTTCGAATTGTTTTATCTAAAGATGTAAAATGCATTTTTCCAATTATAATACCTATGAGTTGTGGACTATAATTAGGGAATCACCGCTTTAAACATATATGTAACATTGATATTCTCTTGTAATATTAAGATTATAATTACTCATTAAACATTTAATTAGTTTGTAAATATTTATAATGTATACTGTATAAACTATTAGTTGTCGTAAATTAAGATGAAGCTATTATTATTTAAAATTGGTAGAGATATATTACATACATAAATTTCAAACAATGTAATCCTTAATATTGTATAAATAATAAAATAATAAAATAATTTCCAATCTGAAAGAGATACCGAAGCCTGGTTTTTTCAAAAAAAAAAAACGTGGGACATTCCAGGAAGGATCGAAGTAGGGTTTAGATTATCCAGAAAAACTCACCTTCTTCATACCGATTTACTTTATTATTACAATGAACATATAAGCAGCATTGTTGGAAACTCGAGCTAAACTCGAACTCACGTCGAAAAACAAAAAGATTTTGAGAAATTTAAAGTCGATCAGATTGTGCAATATCTTGAGCAAGACTTTCCATTTGTCCAATCTTAATTACAAGTCACCGTGGTTCTTTTCCATAGCAGTCTCCGCTTTATGCTAGTATGCGTAGTATGATGCGTAGGGGGAGTAGTAAGAATAACGGTAAGGAGAATAGTTGTACGCGTATGGCAAGCTGTAGGCGTGGCTGTAGGCACTGTATGCAATCGGCGATGCATACGAGCTGTATGCAATCGGCGAGTACGTGTTCAAATAGAGACCTCTTTTGTCCCTGATAATATCGGTTCTCGCCTCCTTCGTTGGTTCGAGCTTCTCGGGTTCGGGAATGTTCTCTGCCATGGCGACAGCAAAGAGTGCCAAAAGCAGGATAGCCTGGAAGAATAAACTTCGATTAATCTATAGCCTACAGGGATATCCTTTTCCTCCCTCTTTTTCGCCTGATAAATTTCAGATTATATGTTATAATATTGGAATTAAAATGTTTTGTTATTTTAATGTTTAAATTGCTGCGGAACACGTTGCAACATTTTGCGTCAGCAGAATAATTGTAATATCATAACTGTTATATCAATAAAGTAATTTGAAAGTGGTTTTTATTAATAATATGTATAAAATGATAAAATAGCATGTGAGAGAAGACATAGTTTTAAAATTTTTGAAACAGAAATGCTTGAGTTTTGTCAATGTATATTTTAATCAATGTATTCATGGCATCAAGTGTTTAAATAAAATAAAATAATAATATATAAACAAATATAATTAATGAATAAATCGCGAGCGAGAATAAAAAAATTCAGAATAGAAATTTGTAATTTGCAATTCCAAAAGTCTAAAACTCTGAAACTTTGACAAGGTTACTTTATAAATTTATTTCTTATTTATTATATTATGTATATTATATTTATTATATGTATATTATTTATAGATTTCTAAATTTATTTACGATCTCGCATCCGCTGATTCAGCAAATATTTAATCAATAAACGCGGAGTTGTAAATGAAAGTTAATTCCCGATAATTACTAAGTTACTGTCAGTAGACTGTCAGAACGTAAATGCACATAAACATTACCGTACTGCGTCTTGATATGACGTAGGTGATCAAACCGATCAGCTCATAGATGATCGCGGTGACGTGCTAATTGCATGCGAGCATACGTACTAGATGCAGCAAATTACTGTTAAAAATCTGTCTATAACATCTCAAGCAACGTGTTCACGCATGAGTGCACTGATCAATTATCAGCACGGGGAAGACAATGAATTAGTAAACGATCTGCTGACCGGTCTCAGCGGTCCTTACATCCGGTGGATAGAGCAACTATGCAACCAACGGATGCGTGCGAGCATGCAGAAGAAAAGAGTATATATTATATATATGCCAGAAAATTTGTATATACTTACAGTGAAGTATTTCATGGTGAACTCTGGATTGTGAGGAATCAGCTGCTGATGATCAGTAACTGAGTGATGCCTCTGCTTTTCGGCGGATTGCTTATATACCGAAGCGTTCTAGACACGTCACTAGCCGATTGATCAATGCGCGAGGACGCGCGCGGGGTGTGTGCGTGTGCGTACGCGTATGCATGTGCGCGGCTGCGTGTGCCTTGCATGAGAGCTGTTGCATGGGGTTGTTATAGAGCATGCATTGTTTACGCCTTCTCATACGTAATTCGCGAGCATGCGTCGGTGGTGAACGTTGTCGTTGTCGTTGTCGCTGTCGCTGTCGCGCCGTGGTGAGGTCCACGTCAAGGCGTCGCGTTCACGTATTCCGCGATGTACCCGTGTACCTTCGATGGAACTCGGGTGAAGCAAGGGACCTTGGCAATCGGCCAAATACGGAGGAAAGCGTTTTATAATTCTGACATAATACTGCACGTCCGCCGCAACCCGTGTTTGTGATGCGAACTCGGAGACATTTCAGCTTTGACGCGACAATATTGATGGCCGCATTGCTAATTAATTTAGAGTGACGAATTTAGTGTGTGTGTCCCGTATGTTGTAATAATATCGCATATAATTAAATTGTACACTTGAATCATGATACACTTATCACAATAAATAAAGAAATATAAATTGCAAATGTATTGTATTATTGATAAAATATTAGAATTTATGTTAAAATACTATCTTACCAAATATAAAGGTATATTATTACTTTTATTAATAACAAATCCATGTAATTATGTGATCTCCTTTCGAGATATTAATGTAATTATTTCAATATATTTCAATATTTTAAGCAAGATATTGATGTAATTGCATACACGTAAATACAAAAAAAGAGAAAAAATACTATCTATATATCTATATTGTAAAGATCTACTAATTTATTGTCTATTACTAGATAGATTTATTATATAAGTAGTCTTTTAAAAATATGATCCTGTCATTAAGTAAATCATTCGGGAATAAACCGCTGTGAAGATAACCGATAGAGGAAATTAAGATAAAATATACGACTAATCTCAACCAAATAAAATTAATTTATGATGTCTCGTCTACCGTGTGGCGCCTTCTCATTGATCCATAAATACCTTTTAAACGCTTTTAGACTGTTTCATCGATTCCTTAATTATCTCCGACGAAATCAGACGTATCAGTAACATAAAAGTTTTTTAAATGTCCTTTTAACCGAGTTATAATTTATAAAATATTTTTATCGCTGTTCAAAAATGCAGTTTTATTAGGCGACAAAACATCACACACACACAGACCACTAATATTTATATTATTTATATTAGTCTTAATTATCTGTGCAATACATTGCTGCTGTTTAACATTTTTAACATTTTACAATATTATAAATTATGAATTTATTATTATCCATACATGCACTTAGAAGCTAATTAAATATTCAGTCATCAATTACACAACATAAGAATCTGTCAAAATTTTAAACTGTCATCACTAAATTAAATGCAAGCTTTGTTCTGTCTTCCGTTTGCAAGCACGTGGACTAATCACTTATTAATTATTAAATATATTAATATAAACTTATAACATAATGTATATATATATTATATATATGAATAAATTATTAATTATTAAATATATATTTATTTATTTACGATTGTAATATACGTTTGAAAAGAGTGTTATATCACTCTAAAGAATTTAGAATTTTAACGGAATCCAATTATTAACAATAGAACCTTTAAAAATTCTGCATACATGTATATGAAAATTCGCCGATGAGTCGCAACAGCGACTAATGTCGCAACTAATTTTGTATCTTGTCCGACCTGGAATGCATTAAAAAAAGGATGCTTTCATCTCTGACAGAAAAGATCAAGGATAGTTGCCGACATAGGAATTATTCGAAAAAAGGCGCTATTTATGATGTTTCTCGGATTCCGATTCGTCATGGCGTCATAAAATGCTTCCATGTATTTGTTTAAAACTATGTCAGGCGTGGCCAGTCTCATGAACCTTGGAAAGCCTTGGAAACAAAATATTTTTCTCGACGATGATCGTAGATGACGATGCATTTTATTAAAATTGCAATTTATACGTTACAAGGTACGATTACATAAAAAAGCTGTTAATATCAGACTCATGCTTGCCGCGGCCGTTATTATGTTTTACATTTTTATAAATAAGACTGCAGACCGACTTAATGTTCTAGATTGCTAAATATATCATGTTTCTTTCTCTGATTTTTTATCTTCCTTTGAGTTTTATTCGCGTCTTTATTGCTGCGCTCATGTTCCCGATAAAATCGGTATGTAGTACAAAATAACATCGGCGAAGTATTATTACACTGTATTGTACAAAATTTCATAAGCTTGCATAAGCTATCATCATTTCATAATCCGCGCGGAGTTTCCTATTAATAATTAATTCCAATTTCACAAAAATCTTTTTAAATGTAACTTTATAATTTTTAACTTGAAGCATAATATGGAGATATACGAATATATAATAAATATAAATATAAAAAAGATATTAATAAAGAGAGACAGAGAGAGAGAGATTTATTTTCGTTCTTTTCCATTAATTACCTCTTCTACTATTAATGACAAAATAAATTCTTTGCGGTGGATTTATAAATCGTGTTAAGTGAAACTATCTAATTTCACGCGGTGTCGCAGACAGTGTGTCTGACTAAGATTAATTGGCACACAGTATCAATGTACTTAATTAAAAGGCGCAATGCAAGACGTTGTCCAGAGGTGCCTCGGAGACGGTTACACTTTCGAACCTACTTTCCGTGCAAGACATAAACGATACTGTTTCGATGCAAGCATGACAACTATTCTGAAACATCGTCATTCGCAATTATAAAGAGAAGATTAAGATGCGCAAATGAATAATGAATCACGAGATACTAGAAAATAGCGTGCTTTATAAGTCGCAACATTGTGATACTTATCACCCGCAGGATACGTTCTCCATTTAATGACACGGCGTTTCATGTGAGAATCTTTCATAATTTGTTGTTTTGTTATGAAAGATTGCATTTATCGATGTGATAATGAATATTTAACACTAATCGTGTTTCGATTAAGGGTCACGTGAAGAATTAAATAAACAAATTATATAATACTTAAATTGGAATTTTGAAAAAATTCTTTTTATATGCATGATACAATTTTTAAGAATCAGTCTTGTAGTTTGTAAAATGTTATTTCAGAGATCGGTAGCACAATTTCTTCTCTTTGAAATAAAAGAAAGAAGAATATTCATGTTTTAAAAACTCCGATCTGTTAAAACAGATTCCTTTCTATTCTCGCATTCAAATGCATTTGAGAACCGAGAGGGATTAGATAGTTTATCGAATTTTTCATGTAAACTACAAAGAGCGCCGTTTGTATTGGAAATAGAAAGGCATAATAGAAAGGAAGTCGGAAATGTTAGATCCATTCTCCGATTTCGAAGATTAGAGGTTCAGCGATTTATTTACGAAGCAAATTCTCCCCTTTTACTTGGATTGTTTTGGCAAGTATTCTCTTATTGCACCCGCGCGATTACTTCTTTCAGAATATATTACGTCATATTTTTTTCGCGCGTGGCTGCGACTGTTGAAGGTTGAAAATATTTTCATCTAGAAGACCTAAGTCACCGGTCTAGTGAACATCGACTTAATTATCAATTTAATCAATGCAAATCCACGTATTTCGATTGCGGAGATTGCGTAGAAGTTGAATATTGTACACGGAAAGATATTTGATCATTTTAAAGAAGGTTATCACGGTTCAAAGTTTAGCTTAACTGATGCAATCTAGAATTTGGATACCAAATGCCTTGAGCGAAAAGAAGCAAAAATGGATTTTCTCTCTTTGAGACTTTAAAACATTATTTTTTGCCTTTGTTGATAAATGGTCGCCTTCTATGATAGATATTCGAATATTGTCAAAAAATTAGCGAAAGGTAATGTGCAATAAAAGAACTTTCGATAGGCTTTATTGCATGCATTAAAGTCATTTATCAAGCTTTACTCAAAACGTTAATGAAATTAAATAGTTCTTTATTTTTATATGAAACAACGTTAGGAGATTGAGAAATGAGATATGAAATATATATATAAAACAATTTCATTTTATTTATTAGATTGAAATACATTTCAATATTTTAGTTATCCACACTAGACTGCGCTCCAACATATCGGATCTACAATAAAACAATTTGATATATGATGTCATGTATTCTGCAAATATAAATTTATAATTAACATTATTACATCAGATATTAAGTTACAATCACAAAGATTCAGGCGAAAGATGGTATTAGGATAATCATCATTACATATGTTTACTTGAGAAATTTATTGACCCCAATATAAATATTAAACTCACCATATTATATTTCTACTTGCATAGATCATGTACTCTAATACAGACCTGCGAACGATAAAATTTTATGAATCATCACCTAATATTTCGCAAACGTAACATTGATAATTACTATTATTACATCAGATTAAGTTGACGTCACAAACATTCAGCCGAAAACGGTGGATTATCATCATTACATTTACTTGAGAAATTTATTTTATTATATTATTATTATTAAATTTACTTAAGAAATTTATTGATCCCAGTATGAACAATTAAACTCACCATATTGTATCTCTACTTGCATGAATCATATACACTTCAATACAGACCTGCAAACGATAAAATTGTATGAATGATCACATAATACTATTTCGCAAATGTAACGTTATGATAATAAGTTATGTCAGATAGAGCTAATATATATAATAATATCACGAGAATTCATATAATGACTGTCATCATTAAATATACTTATATATAAAACAAGAATATTAATACAAACATTCAACTCACTAATGCATATATTATTTCGCACTTATGACATCGTATTGTTCCTCAGTAGTAAAAGTTCTACAGTATTATCTGTAAAAAAAATAGCGTAAAAATTATTCTTCAAAATTATTTTATAATTCTACGTAATTTTTTTAATTTCTAATTTCAGAGGTAGTGACGAAATACGTAATTATATCATTATTATTTTTCAATATACATATACGTAGGTATGCATCATCAAAATGTTAGGTGCAGTAATAAAATTAATAATAGCTGAAGTAGAAACATACATTGTTATTTAACGCGGCTCCATGACTTTAACCGGACCGGCATCTCTATATCTCTGCAACATATTAAGAGCTTTGTTATAACCGTTTAACAATTGACGCACACTCGGTGCACGTACATAAAAATTGTCAGATAGGGGTAGAAAGACTATTTTTTTGTTAATAACTCACAGAATTATCAGTTGAACTATGTACTCATCATTACATCTTACAAAATAAATTAACGTACACAAGTTAAAAATTTAATTTAAATATATACCTTAACGCCTCTTGACTGTGATCCTTTATTTGCAATCATAAATCGTGTATTTTGGCGATTGAGATTTCTTGCCAAAGATTTCTTGTTTAAAGAACATTTATTTCCATCTCAATATCCTCGTATTTGATATATGCATTATTTATTAACAGCATAATCTGTAATATCGAAATTATAAATTAGTTACACGAAATTAACGAGTAAAAAAATAATATAAATTGTCAGACGATCAGAACTGCAGGACGTTATCATCAGATTATTAAATCAGATGAGTGATAGTGATAAATTTCATCATTTAAATATTGTAATTATACACAAAAGAAAATAATTGAAATAAATCGTTGTGTAAAAAACTTTAGCTTTTAATAAAGCAACTTACCATCAAAGCCTTGATGCGGACTGCAATGTCTGCGAAACGTCGAAAGGTGTCAAGGAACATGGTATCTATCCGGAAGCCATCACTACCATCAAAATATATTTGATGCAGCGCCAGTAAAGTGCGCAACGTACGCAAACAGTTTAAAACTGCTCGAACATTCATGTGATTCTGCTCAATTATCTGAAATCGCACAAAAGAAAAAGCGTTACGTAAAAACTATTTGCACAAAGTATTTTGCATAAATTTATGCATGCTGTACGTCAGATAGGGGCGAAAAGCAATATCCTCATCTTGTTCGGATGAACTATGTAATCATCACGTGAAACAGCTCACGATTAATCAAATGCAATCATATTAACGGTATTAACAACAAGCTTACCATTGTTCACTTATGATTCAAGTTTTCTTGAATTTCGCCTGCACAAAGATTCTCGGAACATCAACGTTCTCCTTAAAATTCACCGTACGCCTTTGTACGTAGCCACATTCCACCGTTTGGAAACCAACGGACTCAAACAGGCTAGCCACTTGCTCGGATGAGAAGTAATAACTTCTGAAATCCAAAGGTCATACCGTTAATATATATACATAGTATAGTTGACGAATGAGAATTACAAGATCAAAACTGGGAAGTTTAATTTTACTAGAAATCAACTGAGCCATGAGACCATCATGGCAGTAATCCTTTCAACGGA
This sequence comes from Ooceraea biroi, assembly GCF_003672135.1. NCBI lineage: Eukaryota > Metazoa > Arthropoda > Insecta > Hymenoptera > Formicidae > Ooceraea > Ooceraea biroi. Next base: position 3,369,987 of record NC_039512.1, read on the forward strand.
ACAGAAATGAAGCGTGCAATTACCTAGTTCCATCCTGCCGCATATAGAGATTCTCGCTGATCTTATGCCCAGGCTTAAATCGTAATTGCGCCATGTCGTATAATCCGTAATCTCGGAAAAGTAACATACCTCCGCTAGCAAGCGCCTTGTACACGTTTTCGGCAACTCTGATCAACGCAAAATGGTTCAAAGAAATCAGCAAATTTCAGGATATCCAAACATGTGCACGACCGGCCCGTTCGAATAATAACTCCACGTACCTTAGAAATTTGTCAGGATGAATGGCCGACAGTACGAAGATGAGAGTCGCAACGTCGACTGGGCAATCGATCTCGGAGAAGCAATCGTCTAACGTAACGTCGGCTTGAAAGGCTCTTACGATTTCGGAATCGAACAACGTGTGACTCTACAACGAAATTATGAATTAGTCACGCGAAATTAGTGAGCAAGGCTTGCACGATTGTTAGACAAAAATCAGAACTGCAGGACACCATCATTGAATCAGACAAGTGATAGAATTTCATCATGAAATCATTAAGCATTAACAATTAAAAATTATTACTAGCGAATTACGGCCGTTACAAAAGGCACTTTCGAGTCGCGTTCGAATACTGTTCAATATAAAACTATCGCTTGTCACGTGTACCTTGAGCAACTCGATCGCCCTCGTGGATAAATCGCATGCGAATATTTTTCGAAATTTCAATCCGTCCTCCATCAACGGATAAACGAAATTCCCAACGCCACAGCCCACCTCGAGGAGAGTATTCCGACCCTCGTGGCCGGCTATATCTAATAACTCTTCGAACTCCCGCGTGGTCCAGTGTCTATCTTTGAAAAATCTGGTGTCGTTTCTCTTATAAAATAAATCCCAATGCTTCTTCGCGTCTTTCTCAAGCTGGCTCGCGCGGAATTCGGACACTAAACGAGAATTCTGCGCCCTTAAAGTATCGATCTCTTCCGGCGCGAGACGCTTGGCCACGTGGCCCACGTTCCAGACACCATTTTCTATAGAATCGTTCATTTGGCTCGCGTATTATGCAGACAGTTTATTCGAATCGCCAAATAGAATTTATCGCGCCACTCGTCCATTCATATCTTCGTCGAAGATGCTCGAGATATTGTACCGAATTGTAAAAAGAAAGAATTGCTTACTCGTGCGGAGTAGACGCGTCCTCTCCCGTTCAGATGCTCGGAGAAAATGAACGAGAACTGCGCAGGGCGCACCCACGACCGTTGCAGCGAGGATGCAACGTCGCGTGCGGCGTTGCCATAGACGCGCCTAATGCGCGCGAAGTTTAAACGGACTTCTAATTCGAAGTTTAAACATCTAAAAAAGAAATTGAATTATAAAGGCAATATTCAACGATAAAATATATTAAATATACAGGGTGTCCCGGGTTTTAACCGACAAACTGCGGGAGTATATTCTACTAGTGGAAATAAGAAAAAATTCATATATCGAGTTTGCTTAGAAATGCTTTATTACAAAGTTATAAACCAATATTGAAAAGAAATATCAGATAAGTAACAACGGATTTTTCACAAAAATAAAAGTTATCTACGCAATGATTTAGTGACGCATTTCAAAATGTTGTCCTTGCACATCGATACAAGCTAGACATCGACGTAGTACAGAATTTGTTACAGTACGACATTCCTGAAAAGTTTGTTGCATCTCAGTAACTGAATTAGTAATTCGTTGCTTTAAATCTATCTGGTACTCTCCTGTTAGGAAATCTACGTTGATACTCTCGTACGGCAGCTCGTGCATTTCCGTCACAGAATCCGTACACGAAATGAATATCAGTGTATTCCTCATTTGAAAACACTTTTGGCATTCTGATAGTAATTGCTAGTTGACACGACGATTGAAATCTAACAGCTACTGTTGTGAAAGTAACAATCATACTGAATCGTTTCAACATAGTGAACATGAATACATGTGAATACACGTAACATAACATCTTCGACCTTGCAAATTCTACACTATGTTCCGTTGTTACTTATCTCATATTTCTTTTCAATATTGGTTTATAACTTTGTAATAAAGCATTTCTAAGCAAACTCGATATAAGAATTTTTTCTTATTTCCACTAGTAGAATATGCTCCCGCAGTTTGTCGGTTAAAACCCGGGACACCCTGTATATGCGGAATAAAAGCTGTGTACTTAGTAATTCTTGAAAACGTTTAGAAAATTGCTAAATATTCCTATTCTAAAAAAGGCGTTTTAACATCGTGAAGTTCTTTTTTATCGAATATTGAGGCCTCTTTTCTGCGACGCTGATTGGTTCTCTCGCTTGGCTCGAACTTCGTGTGACTTAAACTTCGTGTTGCGAATGTCAGAATGTCATAGTGGCTGTCAGTGCGGTTATATTAATTTATTATTTCTTAGGAACGTGAAAACGGCAGCTGTCAATTCTGTCAAATTTGTATTGATGAAATATGATGAAATAAATAACACCTTTAACGCCTTTTTTAGAATAGGGCTACGGGCTAGAACTTTTTCATTTCCGAGTTTACGATATTTTCAATAGCAGAGAACTCTAGGCAATATAAAAAATAATGATATCAACAACTCAGAACTGCTTGGAAAAAGAAAAAATTTCTAAGGGCTAGAACTTTTTCATTTCTGAGTTTACGGTATTTTCAATAGCAGAGAACTCTAGGCAATATGCCAATTAATAATATAAACATCTCAGAACTCCTCGGAAAAAGAAAAAAATTTTTTAATAAATAATAGATGAATATTATTATTCGAAAACGTTATTAACATTGAAAAATAAAATAGCGCGCGCCTGTGTTGTACTAGTTTAATAAAAAGTAATATTATAACTTATATCCTTATTTATTTTATTTTAAACTGAGGATTCAAGACTAATTATAATTCTATATATAATTTAATCTCTTAGCAAAATATTTTCGAATTTCATATTCATTATCTTTCCTACGTGTAATTTAATATGTTAATGGTACAATGTCTGCGTGTGTGACATTTTCTTAACTTAAGGTGTTTACACACATATTTTAAGAATATTTCCACATTTTTTAAATAAATGTATTGCCATATTACTTAACGAAAACTTAAATCGATTTGCATGCAATGATACGCAGTGATAAGCTAATTGACACGCAATGTCAATATGAGATCCATGCTGCGTGTGCGGGCACGTTTGTTCGATTAACATGCAGAACTCGTGTGGGGGCAAATATTTTATGCCGCCGTGCAGCATTGGCACACAATGACACACTATTAAAAGAGGCTGGGCGTGACTGAAATTCAGTCAACGGGATTGCGCATCACTTATCGCGATACATTAAACAAAAGGCAGATTTAATAACGTAAGTGTCACATGTCGTTATAAATATTAATGCAGTGTGCCGAACACGCGCGCCGTAAATCACATCCCCCGTTTATCATCTCCATTTTAACACGTGTTTTCCGTGTTATTCAACACATTTTACGATTCATAAAGAACCAACCATAATCGCGCAAATCGAGCACGGCCGAAAGAAAATGAATCGATTGAGTAGTATGTAGGTCATTGCAGACCACAATTTTGTCGAGAGCTTCGCGGGAGGTAACAGCCATAGATTACCTGAATGGAATGAGAAACACGTTTCGCAATTCGCAGTCATTAATCCCTCGTGGAGCAACGTCATTTTACAGTTTTCAATGCGGCCATCCTTCGTGGCCGTTACAACTGCCCTCTTTGCCCTGAATATTAAAAAAATCGTAATTAAATCAGCATTTTTGTACAGCGAATTACGACAAAAAGTGATTACAAGTGAATCTGGGTAAGAATTATCTTAATTGAAATACACAGTCGTACAATTATGATTTTTAATAAAATTTTCATGTATAAGCTGAAATATTAAATTCTACACCGATGTTGCTCCATTCTTGAAATTGCCAATATACAATAAAACATCAACAAGCTTGAATGTTACATTAAGCGAGGTCGCGCTTTCATTCCATATTAATTTTCGATCCAAAACTATTAACGCAAGTATGACATTATTAATTAAATATTACAATAAATTGCTAGTTTAGAACGTTATCAAAAAGCTTAGTGCATACGAGATGCATATGTGAATGCATATAAGTCTCACATGCGTTAGTTCAATCAAGTTTCGTCGAGGTGCAAAAATAGAAATTTCGCAAATACTCTCTCGCGTTATTATAAAGTTTTCACGATATTTTTATTTTTTTTCATCGATTTTCTCGATTATGCGATGTGATTAGAGACATAATTAGATGTGATTAACAGCACACGGTCAAAGAAAATTCAGGATAACAGTTATTATTTTATTCGCGCGCATTAAGAACTTTCGACTAAAATTTATTATTCTATTTAATTACGTAATTTCAATATCTCGTGTATTACATTGATAGGTACGATTATACATTGTACGTGTATGTGTTACAATATTTTGCGTCATAAATTTCATTTCGAGACATAAAATGCTTTTTAAATTGAATTAAAATACGTTTTAAAATAAACCCATAAATATATCACGCGCGCGAACAATCTCCGCATAGGCATTGCGGAGTAGAGTTCGCAAATATATTGCGCAGCACTGTCCGCCAAATATTGCGGAAATAAACTTCGCCATGATAATGCAGAGCAATTCATCGTGGGACCATTGAGCTGCCAGTAGAGTAAAGTGAATCTTGTTCTGACATAAATATTCGTTCAACAATTTTAATAACAGTATCGCGTCGCAAATATAAAGTGTAAAGTATTAAGTAAAATGATTTTTCATTTGAAATTTCACTTTATAGTGAAGATTGAAGTGCAATCGATGAGGGATATATAACAAGGTAAAGAATTCTTTACCTTGAAGAAGGAAAGGCTGTTCCACACCATTTCCAGGCCATTTTCATTGAATTATGATGGACTCTGTGGAATTTCATCACGCATTAGTGTGCTCAATTTTTTCGCTTGTAGAGTAGCGATTGCAAACTAGTGCATGCACTAGTTTGTAAATTACAGTGATTCACAACAAGAGATTTAGATGTCTCTTAGACTTACGAATTTCGAAAATACTGTTATGTTTCATACATATGCTAAAATAAGTTCACTGATTATACAGGGTGGCCCATTTTAATTTATACAGTCGATTTTTTAAAACACTAAAAGAGATACGAAAAAATGTTTCAGACAAACATGTCACGATTTCGAGGGGGACATAAGATGATACCATTGGTTTGACCTTGAATAGTCGTTTGAAGGTCACGCGAAGATCACCTTCAATTTCTTAAATTGCAACCCCAACTTTTTATTGCAGATTCTTATTCTCCATCGAAAAGTAAATAACTTTTGTCTGAAACATTTTTCCGAAAAATGTCATCTTATGTCCTTAAAATGTCCTCAAAACTCATCTTGAAGATCATTTTAAGGACATAAGATAACATTTTTCGGAAAAATGTTTCAGACAAAAGTTGCATGTTTTCTCGCGTAGAATCCGAATCCGTAATAAAAAATACCATGTCTCATTAAAAAAAAATTTCAGACCGGAAGTTAGAATTTCGATAAACAATGACCCGTCTAGTTGTATCCACATTCTCTGTCGTGTATGGAGATCAACGTTCGAACAGTGTATTGTCGAATATCGACAATGTCAAACGTGATTACGTAAATCGGTATTCGACAATACACTGTTCGAACGTTGATCTCCATACACGACAGAGAATGTGGATACAACTAGACGGGTCATTGTTTATCGAAATTCTAACTTCCGGTCTGAAATTTTTTTTTAATGAGACATGGTATTTTTTTATTACGGATTCGGATTCTACGCGAGAAAACATGCAACCTTTGTTTGAAACATTTTTCCGAAAAATGTCATCTTATGTCCTTAAAATGATCTTCAAGATGAGTTTTGAGGACATTTTAAGGACATAAGATGACATTTTTCGGAAAAATGTTTCAGACAAAAGTTACTTACTTTTCGATGGAGAATAAGAATCTGCAATAAAAAGTTGGGGTTTCAATTTAAGAAATTGAAGGTGATCTTCGCGTGACCTTCAAACGACTATTCAAGGTCAAATCAATGGTATCATCTTATGTCCCCCTCGAAATCGTGACATGTCTGTCTGAAACATTTTTTCGTATCTCTTTTAGTTTTTTTAAAAAATCGACTGTATAAATTAAAATGGGCCACCCTGTATATAGGTACATCTCCAAATTCTAAATTTTTAGCTAAAAAGTTTAATAAATATTTTGTACCAAATGCTATTGTAAGTGTACTCTGGTTAATGTTTCTTGCCAGAGGCATATTCACAAGCCTCGTGTACAAAATCGGAGAGATAATGAAACAATATATTGGTTACGTTCCCACGGGAATGATCAGTGGAGCGATTCATTCTATATTCTAAGAATTTCAAATATTTTATCTAGATTTTTATACATATACATACATACATACGCACTCATAAACGATCATTAAATATCGACGTTCGGTGTGGAATGCACCGTGGATTGGGAATCGAATTACACGAATTATGATTCGTGTCGAGGTCACCGGACGGCCAGCACGACGTTGCAAATATCGAATTCGCGATGCACCTGCTAACGCGTGCGATGATTTTGTTGTATTTTGTCGTTATTATTCGGGAATTTATCTCGCTAATTAGCAGATCGCTTGAGAGCTCGCTTCAACTTTGGAATACCGCGTGCGGTTAACGCATATCGGCGGTATGCATAATCGTAAAAATAATCTTCATTCTGGAGAAAGCTCTCGCGAGATTGAGCGCACTCCGATCCTCGAGTGCGATCAAGAGATTATCCGAACTCCGCCTGTTATACTAGCGCGCGTTATTACGCTTCAGCAAGCCCGCGCGATTTACGCAGTTTCAAATCCCGCTAATGTTTCCGTTAATGCGGCCGCGGATCCCCTTTAGAATTTTTTCCGCGGGGTGAATTACGAAGATTAGCTGCCGCCGCTGTTGCCCGCGGATTCCCACCCTTACGAGGTTGCGAGTTGTCTTTTTTGTACGCGTTGTGAGAAACATAAAGAGATTTTTTGAGGGAAGGAAAAATGGTATAATATTAAGCTGAGGTTGTTAGATAATTAGATAATTAGTCACTCTGATTTTCCACAGACCTCGTCGAGGTTTCGTTGAAGCCGATGTTATTAACTGATTATTATTAATTGCCCGCGAATTCCCACCCTTACGAGGTTGCGAGTTGTCTTTTTTGTACGCGTTGTGAGAAACATAAAGAGATTTTTTGAGGGAAGGAAAAATGGTATAATATTAAACTGAGGTTGTTAGATAATTAGATAATTAGTCACTCTGATTTTCCACAGACCTCGTCGAGGTTTCGTTGAAGCCGATGTTATTAACTGATTATTATTAATTGCCCGCGAATTCCCACCCTTACGAGGTTGCGAGTTGTCTTTTTTTGTACGCGTTGTGAGAAACATAAAGAGATTTTTTGAGGGAAGGAAAAATGGTATAATATTAAGCTGAGGTTGTTAGATAATTAGATAATTAGTCACTCTGATTTTCCACAGACCTCGTCGAGGTTTCGTTGAAGCCGATATTATTAACTGATTATTATTAATTGAACATTGCAAATTGATTGGTAACTTAATAGGCTAATGTTATACAATCCCTATGCTATCTATTTATTACATAGTTAATATAATACATCGTGCAATTTATACTATTTATTTGATTTAATACAATGCAATTGTAATTATGTATGTGTGCATGTATTAACGAATCGATATATGTGAAATAAAACATGCATGAGAGAAATGAATTATGAATTATATCACGCATCGTGTCTTAGCGGACTTAATGACTACTTGCTCTTTATGAGAAGAATCTCTGCAATTGTTTATGGAGCAATCCCGTGGGCGCTTCCCACGATTTATGCAACTGTGTTACACATAGTCCACGAAAAGATAATTACTTCTCATAGTCGCGCACGCTATGGATAGATTACATCGCGCGTTGCATTGTGTGTCTATGTTGACAAAGATTATATCTCTGACGTAACGAATCTTGTTGGTTTATGAATGTCGTTAACATGTATGTTGCATAATTTTTTAAAAATATTATTCTGTCAAAAAAGTTAGCTTACAATATCGAGAGAATTTTCAAGAGCACACGTTTAAAAAGTAGAACTGCTATAATCACGTGTCAATTAAATTAATACATTATCAATATAAATAATTTCTATGTAACGTCTAAATTATTTTTCTAATGATTAATGCATGCGTACCGATTTAAACACAATATCGCATCGGCTTACGAGCGTGCAATATATGACTGGCATAAATAATTTCACAGTTATACACCGTCATATTGCGTGACATAAATAGCACGTGATGATTAATGATCGACGCAGATTCGTCGTGTGGAAAGAAATATCCACATTCCGCATCTGCGACTCAACTCTTCTTAGCGTTGCCGCTTACTTTACATAACTGCCCAACGTAGTTACAAAATCATGAACGCCCGAGGCAATGCGAACGATTGCCAATTGCCAGTTTATTATTTCATGATGCAAACTTTTTTAATGTGCCGCCTGTTGACGACAAACAAACAATATTCAACAAATATGCATGTACAATAATTCTTTCAATTCAGATTTAAAATTCCTTTCCAATATGGAATCGAAATAGCTTTACATTAATATCAAATCATGATTTTTAATTAAAAATCACACAGATCAGTGAGGGAGATAAATAAATCCGACGAACATTTAATCCTCTAACCAAAATACGATTGAAAGCGGGATCAGACCCTCCGTAACAGCGGATTCAACAGAAACAAATTTGATATACAAGCAACATCGAACTTCAAACATGCCACTTCCAAATGCAATCCCTCATCGGTTTCTTCTAACAAATTCACACGCGTTCTAAAGCTCATAATGATCCTCGAATCTCGAGGATGCCCCGTGACAATCGATGGTGCATCTGAATTATTGCGGTGCGATGCGAGAAGCGCGCACGTGACCGTAGGCGCGGCGGCAAGGCGCGGAGGAGGCAAGAAGATGCCCACCTTGCCGTGCCTTTTCCATTCCGCCGAGGTAGGCACGGCCGAGGTGGTATCGTGTATACCGTTCCTCCTCGTGGGCATTCCAAGCAGGAATTCTCGAAAGCCAGTTGTGTTGTAGAAACCGCGGAGCGGCTCGCCGCTCGCCCGGTAGGTACTTTCGACCGGTCGTAAAGTCGACGTTTCACAGCGGCGGTGCTCGCTTCCAGTAATACGGAATTTCGCCCGGAAAGCGGACGCGAACTCGTGTCCCGGCCGAACGATTGGCAACCCACCCGGAAGACTGACGGGCCATCCATAAAAATTCTGGTGAGTTATGCGCGCATTTCTACCTGTCCGTCTCTTCTACCTGCGAAATCGATGGTCCCTTCTGCCCGAAGGAATCCGTTCTTAGCGCTCAATGGAATCATTCGGCCGTCCAATATCTCAACTGTCAGCGCGCATCAGTGAAAATTTACGGTTTAAGCTTGTTCGCGTTGCTCTTCTCGTTGGTCAAGAGTTTAGCGCTTTGTTGTTAATGCACGGTGAAGTTTGGTTAAACACGTGGATGAATGACGGCGCGCTGGAATCTTCCGCGTTTACATGTAATACGCTCTGAAAAATTTGGAGAATGCACTCGTTAAGAGTTAAGGAGGGGCTTATGTATTGCAGAATTGTTTGTATTGCGCCTTTGATGTGAATTCTTTTTATCGAAACTTTACACTGTGTTACTACTTGTGATTGCTTATAAATCAGTACCTGCAAAAATAGTTTAATGCTCGCTAAAATTTAGACAATGATGTATTTAACGGATAACATATCTAGGTATAGATAATATACTAATCTAGATATAAATATTATATTAATATTTATTTATTGAGCTAATACAGATATTTTTTACGTTTTTAATTTATTCTCTAACATTATATTTGTGCTTTAAATGTGATAATGATAATGATATTGTGATATGTGATATATGATAATAATATTGACATACAAGTAAGTTAAAAATATTTCGATAAAAATATGATTAAACATCACCATTTATTTAATCTTATCTTCATTTATTGTTTTTATATTAAAATTGTAATTTAATTTAATTTTTTTATTTATTTAATTTCATCTTAAAATGTTTCTGATTTAAATAATTTAGATTTACTCTTGTTAGGTTTAGAATCTAGACCGCACTTGTCAGACTCCGTCATCGTAGAAAATAGCCATTAAATGAATTACGAATGCTCTAATTTTGTTCTTTGTATGTCAAGGAGCAATCAGAGGAGAATTTTTCATAAATAAATAATTTCATATTGACGTGCCTGAAATAACCTAGACGATTAATAATTATGCATAATCATTTAGAAGAAATATCAAAATCCAGTTGAACCTGGCAGTTTATTTTAGCGCCAATCAATGTTTCAAATTAAACCTGAACAATATCGAATTTGACAGAACTATTTTAGGAGCCCAGATATACAATATCCAGCCAGTGAATAACTTTAGATCACTATTAACAAACAATTATATTGAAATTCATAAAAAAGTTTACTTATGAATCCTATTCAATTAAAAAATGAAAGACAAATAGGCGGTTCATCCTGTAATAATTGCGCCGCTGCAATAAATGCCTGTCACATTTGGCATCTATTTCGGAAATCAACTTTCAATGACCCTACGTTCAGACGGAGCGTACAGCTTCTTTAAAAATCAGTATCGCGTCCACGAGATCTGCATCTTCTACACTTCTCAAGAACCGGTGAAACTCGCGAGCGAAATGTCAGGGCTGCATCCATTTGCATGAGCGATTCCTTTGTCTCGATTCCTCGAGCAAGGCGAGGCTCGCCGTTTCCGCTTTGAGAGTTTCGATTATCGCCACTAGCGGACCGTGTCATCGCGAAACGAGACTGTTTCCGGGATCTTCGATCGATTATCCGCCGTGTGGATACTGCTTCCTCGTGTCGTGACGTCCGGCAGGATCGCACGCAGGCCGACGGTCACGGAGAAATCGTCGCGAGCGACGATGAATCCGAATCGGCAGCGGGGTCGTCCTCGCGGCGTTAATTAAGGCTCAATTAAATCCGCGAGGATCGCGAGACACGCGCGATGGACGGCGCTCGCGAGTGCAGCTCCTCGCAAACGCCTAATTCCAGGGTTGCGGCGTGCAATTTTTGCTGCGAGCGCGCACGACTCCGCTCCGTGCTCTACTTAACTGGCGATTTAATTTTCACTCGCGTCGCAATTACGAGCTTCAACGTCGCGATTGCAATTAAACGGCTCTCCCCGATCATCGTCGCTGTCATTCCTCGTCACGCGCCTCCTCGTCGTCGTCGTCGTGTCCTTCCGTCTCCCGGACGGCCGTTTCGCCAAAGGCGAGGACGACGCCGGCCTGATCATGATGAGTTTCTAAACGCCACGAGATGAGACGAGATAGGTTTTTCTCCTCATCTCAAGAGAGCGTGAGAGTGCGCGACGCGATTCGGAAATACTCTCTCTAATAGATTTCGAAAGGAAAAGATAACTCCGAGAATAAGTAAATGAGATTTTCACGAGTTTCACAAAATGTATCTTACTTATGTGTAAGTATTGTAATTGTATGCTGTAATTGATGCTATAGTCAAGTATTATTATTATCAGCTCGTAAATTTTCGTTCGAACGGAAACGAGCTCGTGAGGATCCAATTTCTCTCGTGAACCGAAATCGTTGCTGCAGAATCACCGCCGGCGGTTTCATTTTTACGAGACACTTTTTCGCTGCTGCGGAATTCCTTCCATAATAAAACTAACGAGAAGCGATACGAGAAGTGAAAAAGTGGCGCTTTGAATTATTTTGGCAAGTGTTACTTTCACCACGCCCTAATTACGATAAACCTGTCATATGGACAGCTAGTAGCATTTCATATTTGCTGCAGGTGCTGCTCGCCGATGCATGGATCGAATTTCGCGATTACGCACGATTAACCCCACGCATTCGCGTAATAGCGAGAACAAGACAAAATCGCAGCAGCAGCAGCAGCTGCTGCGGTAAGCTGCGATGTTGATATAAAGATCCGCTCAGCGCGTAAATTGCACCTTATTAGCGGTGAAATTGATAGCCACTTTGCACCTACAACAAACTTCGGAATCAGGTCGAATAATCGCCGCGTCAAGCAAATTCCGTCGAAAAACGAATGTAACTTAAGAAAGTCGGCTATTAAAAGCTACGTGCTGCGGATTCCCTCGGACCACAAATTAACCGGCGCAACGTTACGATTTCAATTAAGTTACAACGCAGCATTAGTTACAACTCTGCACCAAATGTTCCACATTCAGCATCACTCTCGCAATTTCATGTTTTGCAATTTGTACGTTTTGAGAGAACAAAAGTAGTTACATTCAGCTATAATTTATTTCACTATAATCTATTCTAAGTTTCAATAGTGACAACAGATTTTTATAATAACTTTTTATAATAACTTTAATCCTCTAACTTCTAACTTTAAACTTCGGGCGCGTATACTTGGCGCTTTTTTTGTACCTATTTTAAAAAAGGTTCTGATTACAGAAAAGTGATCAATTTATTCATCATTCTTTCATCTCTCGACTTTTACTACATGAACATTGAACTTGTCCCCTCCTCATAAAGTCTGATCAGCTGCATCAGCATCCACCGCGCGAAAACGCTTAAATATAGAGAGTCTTCCAGCGGTTCGACGCGATTCTTCCATTTGACCTTAGTCGAGCTGCTTTCTCTAGCTATCGAAGAAGAAGAACAAAAAGAGGAATCGCGAGCTCACGGGGCCCCGGTTCTACCCAGATAGATGCACTTCCCCATCAGCACTCGCGAAAGTAAGCATCACTCGGGATATCAGGCCTGATCGAGACGTAATATGGACAATTGTGCGTGAACGGCGGCCTCCGCGCAATTCGCATTCCTGGACGAGCGCAACGTTCTCAGCCTTTCCGTTCACGGCGGGAAAAGTGCTTAGCTTAAACTTTCTAAGCGTTTCACGTCGCACCATGGTACAGGGAAAGAGAGAGAGAGAGAGAGAGAGAGAAAAAAAAACGCGGTTCCAGGCACAAGGGGAGTAAAACCGAGTCCGTCACCGCGCGATTCCGACAAAACCGCTCGAGGCTTACTTATGTGATCACAGTCGGCAATTAATGCGTGGGTAATTAGAACTCTATGCCCGCGGAGTTCGACCCCCTGCTCACCTGAATCGCTTAATTACACCGGTAGAGATTTTTGCAGCAGAAGTCGAAGTTGCTCGTGCGGTTCTCTCGCTTTATTCGGCCGGCACATATTTTGCGAACGCTTTGCGAGTCCTATGTGAAATGTCCGAAATCCGTCATGTTTCACCGTAATATGAGTAATTAGCGGTCACCATAATTTGACATCAAAATAAATTACGAAATATTAAAAGTTTTAATTAATTCGGTGCACTTAGTTTTACCTTAACTCCTAAATAGTTGTTTTAATTTAAAGTATTTAATCGAAAACTGGTACAAAGTCATAGAAAATAATGGGAATTATTTTAAAACTTAAAGTTGCATTACTTTTTTTTATAGCCTAAATCAAGTTTGATTTCTGTAAGAAAAGATTCGAATTAATTTGCACACTTGATGGACTACATCATTCTCTCCTAAATTTTCATGTTAACGAGATTCTTCAGTCAAAGAAATTCTTCAATGAGCAAAATGTGATCCAAGACTTGACGCGATCCAAGGTTCGCGTACTATCTCGGCGAAGAGACTTGCAAGAAGCTGCTGCAATTTAAAATTGAAATGAAAGGAGCTTGACTCGTTCTTGATAACTACTAATTCTCCCTATTTCCGATTTATTTACGGACCTCTGAGAAATACGGGTTCCATTAATTGCACGGCCGCGATCACGACCAGCACACATCATATGCGATCACGTCCAATGCGGACTTCTCTATTATACGCTAGAGCTAGCGCTCGTACACGCTATCATTTCTTAGGATGTAGGATGAGGTGTACGAGACTGATGGGTAGCATTATACGGGTCGCGATTTGCACTAGAGGAAGTCGTGAATACGATCGAGTAAGTATAATGAGGTTGCAGTAAAGTGGACGCGCCGATACTTTCACAAATAAATTACTCAAGTGGCTTCTAGGTATGTACAATATTTAATATGTTGTATATATGCTTATGTAGCGATTATGCTTCCGTGTAAATCATCTTTTTATTTTTATTATTTTATATGTTAGATACACTATCTAATTAAATGAATTTGTTGAGAGGAGTGAGCAGTAGCACATCACTGACGCGTTCTAACACGCTCTACAGAAGTTGTATCGGATTTCTCAATGGCTAAATTAATTATTTAGAGTTGCATTGTTTAGATAAGCGATTGCGATAACGTTCACGCTTTGCATCTTTTCTTCGATACTTCCTCGATTATTTAATCGTAAAACATATTTCGTGCGTGTCCGAGGAGGCGATAAGCTGGTTAACGTTGCACCGATGCGTTACGCGTATTATTTCTTTCCTTTAATTAACACTGTACCGTAAATGCGTCGAAACGTTTCGCTATTTATCTGCGAAAGTATTAAGTGATCTAAACATGATATTATATAATATCTAGGTAACAATTCTATTGGATTGGCCAAAAAGTAATTGCGTTTTTTTTTATATAAATAAAAGGCGAATTTTTCATGGGAAACAAAAACTTTATTAAACAATATATTGTCCATTTTGTTTGATTATCTTTTGCCATTTTTCAGGCAACTTCATGATTCCGCGCTCAAAAAAGTTCTTATCTTTTTCAGCAAAAAACAATTCCAACAACGATTTCATATCCTCATCAGCAGTAAAGGTTTTACCATTCAAGGCGTTTTGCAAAGAACGAAACGAATGGTAATCTGATGGTGCCAGGTCTGGCGAATATGGTGGATGTGGTAACATCATGGTAACACATCCCATCCAAGCTGCAACAATTTTTCACGAGTGACCAAACTTGTACGTGGTCTAGCGTTATCATGGTGAAACACAACACCTTTGCGATTCACCAATTCTCGACGTTTCTGTTTGATGGCATCATTTAATTTATCCAGTTGACGACAGTATACGTCTGAATTAATGGTTTGATTCCTTGCAAGCAGCTCAAAATACACGATACCTTTAAAGTCCCACCAGACTGACAGCATAATCTTTCTTTGGTGAATATCTGCTTTTCAAGTGCTTTGAGCAGGTTCATCACGCTTGCTCCACGATCTTTTTCGTTTGACGTTGTTGTAGACGATCGATTTTTCGTCGCCTGTTATCATACGTTTCAAAAATCGATCATTTTCCTCACGTTTCAAAAGAGAATCGCAGATGTCAATACGCTTAGTGAGATGAATTTCTTTGAGCTCATGTGCTACCCAAATATCGAGCTTACTAATGTATCCAAGTCGTTTTAAATGGTTTTCAACACTCGATTTCGATATGTTAAGATTCTCAGCAATCTCTCGTGTCGTTAAACGCCGATTGGAATCGATCAGTGCCTTTATTTTGTCATCATCAATTTCGATTGGCCTTCCTGAGCGTGGTGCATCTTTCACATTAAAATCTCCAGATCGAAATTTAGTAAACCAATTTTGACACTGCCGCAGTTTTAAAGCATTTTCGCCATATACATCACATAACTTTTTATGAGCTTGCACAGCGTTTTTCCCTTTTCGGAAGTAATAAAACAAAATATGACGAAAATATTCTTTTTGATTTTCCATTTTGAAATCGACGGCAAAGAAACAATTGTTAACGAAATCGTGTACTTTCTTTTTCTAAAACAAGCTTGAACTGTGAGTTGTTAACCTACATAATGAATTTGCGGTTTAGAATGAAGTTAGTTACATTTCAAGACATGTATGTCCATGTATTGGAAAAAAACGCAATTACTTTTTGGCCGACCCAATATAATAAAATTAAGATTTTTGCCTCAACGCCGAGTTGCAATTTCGGCAGTTGGAAATTCGGGTCTGATAATACCGTTATGACAGCGTACGTGCATGCGTGTGGCTCGCTTTCTGTCAGAAGTAGGTGTAAGATGAGCGTCGCGCGTGACGTCCAAATTGTCATGCAAATATTGGTGTCCACATACAAGAGCCAACATTATTTCCTTTTACACACGGCAGTTGAGGCCGACCGCGGTCAACTGCAGAGTACCGTTGCTCCGTTGTCCAGGAATTCTCTCGCTCTCTCTGTGATAGGCGTACACTCGCGCACTCAGCTCGTAATCACGGATTACACGTTGCACGCTCGCACGCAGGTAAACAGAAGTCTCGAAGCAATAATTCTTACGATCATGGAGAATGGAGAAGCGCGGTCAAACGCCCTGCAAAGACTCGCATTCTCGTCCCTCGCGAAATCACCCTTGATATTCAACGTGTGCGAACAGCTTGATTCCCTCTCCCTAAACTCTTCGAACATTGGAATTTTCCTGCACGGATAAAATGCACGATACTTAAGTGATATATCAATGTATGCCTGAATTTTAATCTCTCGTTTTGTCAGAAAAATCATTTGAAATTCAAATGTTTAGTATTTTCTCGTCTATTTGCGGTTTTGAAGTGTTGTCTTGAAGTCTTCGGAATGTCGTGTTAGACGATGATTGTTCTTTATTGTTCTATATTCTTTATTACTATACTTATTATTTCTGTGTACTAATTCGTATACAAATAACGGAAGAATTTAAAAAACAAAAGTTAAAATTTATTATACATAAACCAAGTTAAATAGAAATGAAGAAAATGAAGTTTGGTAATTATAAAGGAATAAGAGAAACGAGACGAACCTCGTAACACAATTTTCCATCGAAGGTAGAAAAGTTTGTCTATGACCGATGCCACTTTATTCTTGCGGTCGTTTGCTCGTGTCCCGTTAAGTTTTGGTCTCATTCTTTTGCGTCGCCGATATCGTCGGTTAATATTAACGGTCCAATAGCGATACAATACCGTAAATAAATAGCAGGTGCAAACACGTTATAAATGCGCGTTTGCACGTCTAATCAATTCGCGCTGCGGCGCTTCGTTGCTTTTTGAAAAATGTGATTCTTGATTTACGACGTTACGTCGTTCACGCGCGCAAGCACTAACGGTTTTTAAACTTTGCACTTTGCGTTTTCCCGTATCGGCGCATCTCCACACGGAAATCGGAGAAAAAAGTCCGTTAATTTTGTAGCGGGACGCACGCCGGCGAAGATAATTATTTGGCATACATTAGTCAGTAGACGGACACGCACGCATACATGCATGCGCTCGCGCGCACACGCAAGATCGCGCTTTCCTAAAATGCTTCGTTACCCTCGGCAAAATCGCAATTTCACTCCCCTTGCCGATAGTTAACTACGCAGAAATGCACGGCCGTTAGCGAGCCGATGATCGACGATGCGATCGAGAGTAATTAGGTATCAAGTCGCATTAATTACTGAACGATAATCACTGATGTAACAGCACGACGTACTTGAGCATGACCACATCGCGTTTTGGTCGCTCGGTATACGTGTGGTGTGTTACATAAGTGAGCAATAAATCTCTCTTGAGGAATTGAAATGCTAGATGAAAATTAACAGCCGAATGACGATATTTCAAAAGCAACCGTTCTAAAGCGTATAAAAAATAAACGTCATCTTGTCTTAAAAATTCCCATTTTGCGCGCTCTTTTTCCTAAATCTGAGCTCTTTAAGATCATCGAGCCCTTTAAGACACTTCATTTCGCGACTCTGTCGGAATTTACTCGCGTTACTGTTAATTGCCATCTTCGAATGAAATTCCCTCATCGCGATTTCGTCCTTTTGTTCACCCGAATCGATTCGCTGATTAATTCAGTTTCCTGAATTTCCAGAGTGAGAAATTTCCGGCGCTAAAGGATTAAATAATTAACGAGCGTTAATTGCGCGTTCAAACTATTCCGGAGCACATACGCGCGCGCGACGTCTCAATAAACTTTAATTTGCGCTAACAAAATCAGTTGTATAGGCGCATGCGCACGTAGTTGCTCTACTCATCCGCGAGCAAAATGCTAGCAGAACGTGAGCAGAATGCGTCATTAAGCCTGTATCGGATTACTCACTAAAGATTGAGATTGCGAATTAGGATTTGACCAATCAAAACGCCACATTTTTATTGGCCGAATCCTCCAAACCGCAATCTCAATTTCCAACGCGTAGCCCCATACAGATTGCGGACGACGTCCTTTGTTTGCAAAGGAAAGTCGGCGAGCAGCCGAAGGAATGCGGTGATTATCTTCGAGCAATAGGTCACGTGATGATTGCGCGCGTGACTGCTTGCTGCTATCGGATATAACGGGTGATCGCTACGTTCGCAGCAACTGCATGTGCAATGAGTCCAGCAATGCGTGTTCATCGTTTATTGCTATTCTTCGTACGCAAATACGCGTTGACGTGCGAAATAAAGATCGAATGTTAACCGCGAACAGTCACACGCTGTATCTGTGGAAACATCCCATGGGAAGCTGCGTGTTCATGCCCGCGCATACCTGCTGTAACTTCCAAACATTCCAGCTAGCCCAAACGCGTTTCGCACACCGACACTGGCGATTAATTGAGATGACAGAGCCGCTTATTAGCATGGCGTTTGCGATAGACGCGGTCGCCGCCCCATGCGGCAAGTCAATATCCTCCTTTCGAATGCAATTGCAAATTCAATTTCGATGCAGTTAACGTCTGCCTCATTGCTGAACCTTCATAAACGCTTGCGTCACTTGTCGACGCGAACAATTTCTCTCTTTCGTCTGCATTTTTAATCATGGAATGGGCAACAATGAAAAAACACTAATTTTACGTAAAGTGTATGTCCGTCTTTATCACTTTATATAATCCAATTTAGCGCTAGTGTTATTGTTCTCGAGGTAGAAACTCGGAACGAATGCAAATGCACTTGTAAGCGTCAAAGTTAAATAAGTAATTTTTTTATGTTTCTTCATTCTTATGCCTTTTGCGAGTATCTATAAATGAGTGATATTGATATGAGTAAAATATAATTTTAAGTTACATAAAAATTTTGCGATTATTCCAAGTAAAATATACATATTTTTTTATATTCATATAGACATATATTTTCTTTATCATATTGTATAAACTTCAATTTAGTAATCGTTATATATAGTGTTGCACTCTGTTATTGAATTATTCCCATGACTCGCAATTAGAATAATCAACGTAATTCCTGCCTTGGGAATACGGGGACAAATGTCATATCTATATTCAAGCATACCGTATATCCCATTCCAAGTCGCGAAATGATCACGAAATAATTACGTGAGAATATTTCACTGTCGCAAATGAGCACAAGGAGATATTGTGATTTCATGTTCATTTCAAATATCCTTCAATTTCCATTTGAAGAATTGTTAGTCTTACTCATATACACTTTAAAAAAATTACTTCTCTTACGAAAATTAAAATTAATAGAAAATAGAAAGATCTGAAAGATCAGAAAACATAAGTTTGTATAATGTCTTCTACTATTCATCTAACAATCTATTAATCTACCAATAATTATAAAAAATAGTGTCATCAAGTGAATGGCATCAAAAGGCGAATGAATTAGGAGCAAGGCGATCGATCATAGAGACATTTACATTAAAAGATGATAAACCGGACTTACCACAAATGCGCGACGTTCTCTATCGCGATGCGATGCTTCGCCTGACGCTTGGATTCCAGAGAAAGTTAACCACGATAACTCAATCCGAGATAGGAGGAGAGATAGAAAAAGAAAGAAAGAAAGACAGAGAGTGAGATTCATTGCGTACGCACACATGCATTAAGTAAATACACACGCGGCCGCAGGTGCGCGCGTCCACGCGGGCGTAAATGTCGCATCGCGCGCTGAAACGTATTAATTTCCGGAGCGGCTCCGTTCGTCACTCTCGAGTGACAAACGCTAATTCATCACGCGCGGCCTTTCGCCAGGTGATTCGTTACGACCGACGAAAATCTCGCCTCGCGATCGAGATCCGTCATCGAGGAACAGCACGAGCGCATCGCCGTTCTCAAACGCGCAGCAGCAGTAGCAGAAGCGACGGCGCGTGCGCAGTTCCTGCCGATTACTTTTCACGAAGTTGCTCAACGCGTGACGAATATGGAAAGTCGCAAACGGAGGAAGGAAGCATCGCGAGAAACCCGAATCGTCGCTGCACGCGACGCATCTCGGGCGCCAAATGCCGACGTTTTTCGATTCGCGAAGTTACGTCGCTCTCCATCCATCGCTTCGCGCGCGTTTTCGGTTGCCCCGCGAGACGCGTCCCATTCGAGAACGGTCGCGTGAATACGCGATTTGCAACGTGCGCATTTCGCAATTTCTCATCTCGCGGCTTTTTTCCCGAGTTGTCGCCGTCGACAAAAATATCCCCGCGCATAAATACGTACGAACGGCTCGTCGCCGACACAAGATAGACGCGTATCGCCCCATCCCGGCGAGGAGTATAGGAATAGCATAAAATATTTCTGCTTTCCTCGTCTTATCTTTATTCAAGCGCGGCGCGTGCCGCGGAATGCGAGCAAATGAAACATAAATAGTGACGTTTCTTTTCATCTCGCCCGAGGGGACCTCGTCGGAGAGATGCCGGCGCGAGGGCGCGGGAACGCACGCGAGAAAGCTTCTCGAGTACGCTAGCGTGCAATATGCGGAGCAAACATTTTGGTTTCACGTCCCGGCGTATCTCTTTTAGCGTATACATATATTTATGCCTGATATGCATCGCGGACAATGCTCCGTGAGGAATGCATCCGCCCTTCCGCATCGTACGAAGCAACGTTACGTGCTGAGAGAGAAAGATCGAGAGGAGGGGAGAGAAAGAGGGAACAAAAAAGAGGGACAGAGAGAGAGAGAGAAAATACCCACTCTCCGGAGAGAAACTCATGAAGACCACACCACACGTCGTAGTGGCCTTCGTGTCTCGCTTTCAAGCTGAGCGATCGTCCAAGTTCGTCTCACGGACGTTGCATTTATCCTTGCGCGCTCGCGCGAGCATAAATGTACACCAGCGAGCGTTAATACGCGCCTCGCGACTCGCGCGGAGGGTTCGACGGCGTTCCCCATTGTACGGATCGTCGTGCGGCGAGAAAGCGGAGAAATATCTCGCGCGCACCACGCGAGAGGGGAGAAACGTCTCTCCGTTCCTGCGAGAGCACGACACTGAAATACGACGACGCCCGGCGCCGTTTAATCGATTCGGCACATTAGCGGTACACGGTTCCACCGCTATTAAATCAGCCGTGCGAGTCGAGCAAGCGAACGAGCGCGCGCGCGATTCTCATCGATCGCGCGCGGATTCCGCGCCGCGCGCATGCAATCTCGCCGCTCCGAATGATCCTCCCGTGAGAGGCCGATCGTGGAAAATCGCGGCGGAGCCTAGACACGCTTTAGAAAGGCGGGTGATTCCGCGAGCAAAAGCGACCCTGCCCCGCCGTTCACTTTTCATGAGGAAACCAATTCCTCGGCTGCGCCTCGCGGATTCTTCTCGACTGACTCCTTCGCGCCAGATCTTTTCGCTCCTTAGAACAAAAATCTAAATGCCTCGCGAACGTCTCCGGCGTTTCTCGTTGCAATATCTCTTTGCGAGTGTCTGAAGATTCTTCTAAAAATTGTTCTTCGATGACATCCTTCGAGTTCGTTTTCTTCGATGCGACAGCATTCGAACTTGCAGCGCCGTGAAAATTTCCGGAAGAGCTGATCTTCACGCTCGCTTCAGTTATTTTCTGTATTTAAAGATGGACGACATCCTTTTTTCAATGTTTATTATCAAGCAGATGAAACAGTGGATAATATCGAGAACAAACGATGTAAAATCTGGCGCAGTAAGCTCCTTGCAAAACTTCTGGCGAGCGAAATTTGAATTTCGAGAGTGTTTTCCAATCGACTTTATGCCGGTTCAGATTCACTCGCGTTTTTATACAGCTTTGTACGGGCTTAAGGGGGGAGCCTGCTTTAGAACGTTGAAAATAAGGTATAATTTTACGAATTGTTTTGGAGAAACTATACAGCGGATCATTATAAAACTTTGATGCATTTATTAGTACATGTTTAAAGATAAAAAAAATTATTTTTTTATTTGAATATATCGCCTGTAGAGGTCGTCCTGGAGGCATCTTATTGTAAATTGGTGAGCATTCTCCTGCCTCCAAATTTCATCCAAACTGAAAAATTGAAATATTTTCTCGTTATTTATGAATTCCCATCGTCGATGAACCTTTAATATTCATAAAAACATTAAGTTAAACAATTATTTTTGCATGAAAAAGTTCAAAAACTTTGCCTAAAAATCGTACTTTTGTGTTCTAAGCTCCACCATTTTGGCACTTTTCAACTTTTTTCTTCTCTCTTTGGTTCATCGACGATGGGAATTCATAAATAACGAGAAGATATTTCAATTTTTCAATTTAGACGAAATTTGGAGGCAGGAGAATGCTCACCAATTTGCAATGCCGGCGACGCGGCTGCACTAAGATTTCTCCAGGACGACCTCTACAAGCGATATATTCAAATCAAAAAATAATTTTTTTATCTTTAAACATGTACTAATAAATGCATCAAAGTTTTATAATGATCCGCTGTATAGTTTCTCCAAAAACAATTCGTAAAATATACCTTATTTTCAGCGTTCTAAAGCAGGCTCCCCCCTTAACGAAATTTATTGCATGGCACATGGCACTCAAACTGCACGTTTCCATACAATCGCGCTTATTTGAAGATGCTCGACAAGATACTTCTAATTCTAATCTCGCCGTTGCGCACGCGTCCCTGTAATTAACAAACGTCTCATTCATCCTACAAGAAGTATCTTGAGCACTCGAGATTCGCGCGACTCCCATTGTTCTCGGGTCGCGATAAAAGTGCCATTAGAGATAATAACGAGCTCGAAAAAGCATTAATTAGCGCTAGCTGCTAATCTTCTCGCCCGGATGTATCCATTCAATTAATTGTCACGGTAATTGCCGCTCTGCGAAGCTTAATATCATTTTTGCTATTATTATTATTATGTAATATGTTCGCGGCTGTGTTCTATTGTATATGCGGCTTTATAATACAGAATATCCGATAAATATTCTATTAGAGTGTATATACTCTATGCGAATACTCGTGCTATATACCGTCTATTGGTTTGTGCATTGAAGATTGAGATTGCATCGTGATTGTACGTTCGAAGTTAAGATTCTGCTAATGAGACTCAATCCGCTCCATCTTCATTGGCTTTACCTCAATTTCCGATGCGCAATCACAATACAAACTCAATCTCCAGAACATAGTCTGATACGGCTTTAAGTGAAACCCCCACGCGAATCAAACATAATCAATCAATAGATCGATCCATTGAAGCTAGGTCAGACGTAAAAAGAAGAAACATGCAAATAAAGATTCTTTTTTATAATCCTAGAATCTTCAGAAATTGCTTTGTAGAAATAATAAAATACGCTGCCAATATCTGCGCTCCAATTATTTAACGTTCTTAATCTCATTCTAAAATATTCTATGAGAAATTATCTATGGAGTTTGTAGATTTACATGAAATGTTCATAAAGTATTTCTGCACCATTCGAGAGATAATAAAATCAAACCACTCAAGACTTCAGACATTTCTATTATATCAATATTTTATTTCTAATCACTATTTTCACAAATATTATTAACAATTAAATTAAAAGTACAATGTATAAAATAAAAAATTATGATAAAGTTTATTAAACATTCTTGCACTTACACCGTACACCGAATAGGAACTAGAAATAAATCCGGTGCTCGACAGGCAGATTAACAGTCATTCCTTTTTTCTCTTTGACAGATCTACCGTAACAGCCAATCGCGATGGATGTCGAAACCGGGGCCATCCTGGCCTTGCAGATATTGGCTCTGTGCTCAATAGTTGCGGCCCTGCTGGCCTATCTGATGCGACAATCCAGGAATGCCGCCGACGAGTACGAGTCACGTAACAAACGTCATGTACTCGTTACCAGCTGTGATACATGCATAGGTCTGCAGATCGCCCTCGCACTCTACGAAGCCGGTTACAAGGTAATAATGGCCGCGGGGATACATGCCGCGTCTACCCCATAAATTACCGGCCTGCGTAAACTTCACCATACGTTCGCCGGTGCGTTATGCCCCATACACGGCACCGCCGATATTTCCCAGCCAGTGAACATTCAAAATTGTGCGAGAGCCGCCCTGAATGCGAAACCTGCGTAAAGTAACGGCTCGCCGCTTTATTGCGTGGGAATTGCGCAGAATTTTTGTTCCCTTTTCTTGCTGCGGCATACCGCCGCGGCCACTGCTGGAAAACGCGGACAAACTGTCGACAAGGCAACCGGCACTGAACCGTAATCAAGGATACTTGTTTCCACTTGTTCCTTGCGACTTCTAATTAACGCTGCAACTGGAACGAAGCGATTATTTCAAGTACTTTTTGAACGACACCGGAATGCCTTTGCTTAATGGATCTGTAGCACGTCGCGAGGACAATACGCGATCGTTCTAATCAATATCGTGCATCCCGTGCGCACAGGGTGGAGGACTAATTCTGTACAACTGTCATCAATCTTGACGCGAGGGTTGAGTTCGGATCAGACACATTGAGCATCCAGGTTACGATTTGGAAATCGTGATGGTAATGTTACGACTGGTCCAGTCGTAATCCCTGTAGTCTCAGTCTCTAAAGCCGTGGTCTTCATCATATGAGCTTCAAGACGGATAAACATCTTCAAAACGGAGACATCTTCAACGTCAGCGGCCGCTGCTTCCGCGGTTTTGCGAATCTCAAGCCGCAGCTAAAGTTAAGCTGCGCAGCGATACGGTGACAGCTGTTGAAACACAATATCCCGCAGCCTTACATCAGAATCCCTATTATCCCTTCGGGCATGCAGCATATTTCAGATTGTCGGAATCTGGGCTAAATTAGTTTCCTCATGTCAGGCGGAACATCGGTGAGCCTTTAAATCAGTCCCGCCGACAGTCACTCGACAGGCATTCACGTGTCCTGTCACCACCCGAGAACCGCCTCGCTAAAGATTACCGTTGAAAAACAGATGCTGACTCGCTGACAGAGCCAGCTTCTGCTTCAGATGGTGAATCTCGCGAAAGCTCCGAAGCGAAGTGCAGTGAAGTGTCACATATTTGATCGTTAAGTACGCAAATTAATTCGGTGCCTCCAATTGTGTGCATTTCTAATAATTGTCTTGTATAATAGACTTCCGTATAATATGGCGAAGTGAGCATAATCTTTTTTCAACAAAAATCTCAATCTTAATTTTTATTAAAAAGCAGGAACCGGATTAATTTGTATATTTAATAATTCTATTTAAATAATTACGCACGCAGAGCACTAGTTTATCATTTATATAAAATATTCGGTATTGTAGCAAGTATAGGCATTAAGTTCATGTAATATATTTTTTTCTTAATTTATTCGGCGAAAGTAGTTTTACTGGGTGATGTTGCGCCTTTTAACATTCAGATTGGTATGAGGAGATATTACCCGGCTTCGAGCTAATTAACGATCATGTTTGTGTTGCGCAAAGGCAAAATTAATTCAGATTACTCTGCGTACGCATTCTGATTGTGGTTCAATTGTTCCATGTCTCTGAAATTCGTGCATTAAATTACCTATTACCTTTCGTGTAACGAGAATCGCCCGCAACAAAGGACCGTTGATATACGCGACAATCGTTTTACAATCCAATTAATCTTAACAGTTAATATCTTCTAAGAATATATGTTGAATCTGATCAATTGGCAAAGCTAAATAAACCGGCGGACGCTTGTTCGAATACCGAAATTAGCTAACTTTGCTCGCGCAACAATGAGGAAAGTGACAAGGCAAGCACGTCAATTTTCACTAGTTCACCCAACCGATTCACCCAACTCTTCCTTAACCGATTATAATTTTATTCGGCGGTACCATTCGAGACCAAGCGCACCGAGCCGCGAAATTCCTCGCGCCGAAGGCTGACGACGCGAAATCCCCGGGTATCACGCGCAGTTTTTCGCGTTTTATTTACAGCAGCCAGCTTATTGATTGCGAACGAGCCCCATGTGTCATTTAACATGACGTATCAGCGTCAAAGCATAGCGCGAGCGATATCGAGCGACGTCGGTACGGCGCGTAATGGAGTGGCACGTGGGTATGCGGTGAGCCAGACTTTCAAAACATAACGTGTAACGCGTCCATGTTTCCCTTGCGACAGGTGTTTGCGGGTCTGCTGGATCCAGCAGGCAGCTCGCCATCGGTCAAAATCCTGAAGGCGGTCGAACTGGAGCGGCAGAAAGAGGGCGAGCCTGGGGGTGCGAGCGATGGCGATCTCGAGCAGCCGGAAGGAACACGTACTCGCGGCCAAATAGTGCCATTGGAGCTGGACCCGACCAGGGAGGATAGTCTGCGCGCTTGCTTGGACGCCGTCAGGGCAAAACTTCCGGCTGGCGAAGATGGTGAGGTCACTTATTCATCTGACTTCTCTCCTCGGTCTGTTTGGTCGATCATTAGAGAAAATCGCTCGGCAGATATAACCGCGCCTCTTCTTGATACTAAGTATTGCTTGATTGATACCAAGTCTAAGCATTTCTGCTGATTGTGAGGGAAGCGGAGGAGCGATGGCAAATAAATTAAGAAGGGAGTTTGTCGAGGAGGGCTAGTAGGCTTTGAAGTTGGAGTTTAGTACGTACGAGATTGAGATTTTAATGGAACGGAAACTGTATTAAGTGGAGTGTTATATAATCAACGCGGTTACTTCGTTCAAATAGTTTTTGGTAGTATTTTTGATTATTTATGATGAAGGAAAATTTAAGAAAAGTAATTATATTAAGAGTAAAAGAATTGTTGATGATTTTTGAATAAAGTTGAAGATAAAAAATATGTAGCTTAATATTTCCTTTTTTTTTGCCAAATCAATTATTGTCGAGTTTTTTCATAAATTATTATTTTTGAATAATTCCGAAATTAGATACATATGATTGGATCAAGAGTTTCTATGTATTCAATATCAGTTTTATGCAATTTCATTAATTTTGTTGTTAATTGTCTGCGAGGTAAACTCTATCCCGCAGTGAAATTCCCGCTCAATGAAATTCGTTACTGTTCGGGGAATGTTTCAGATGCGGGATCAACGCCGCAGTTTTCATAATAATTTGCCTAGCTTGTTAAGTCCGATAAAACGCTTCGAGGCTTTATCGACACATCGACTGGATAGATATTGGATAGATACACGCACATAACACGTTCAAGAGAAAGAACGTGAATTGAATAGTACTGTAGAGTTTTACGAAACAACGTTGAGGAACGTGGAAGTGCATTAAGGCATATCAAAGAAGATTTGATGGATTTTTAATTGCCTTCAACGACAGCAATTCCAACGGAGGACCTTTGCTTGCTGAGCATTTCCATTCGCGCGGTTTCCATTCCCAGCTCTCGTCGCGCGATATATACATACATACATCTTGCGGGATATTTATACGTGGCACAATGGAATAAGTTCGCGTAATGGGAAAACTTCCACCCGCCACTACTTCCGTCGCGCAAAATAAATAAGCGCAAACGTCATATTTGTAGATTTCTGCTATTCGTTACGTCCACGGGCTGCCGCGAATATATTTGTCACGAGAAACGAAGAACCCGGACGCTTCAAACGTATTTACGCAACGTTCGGGGGATTGCACATAGGTTGTCGCTAAACGAAAACATATTTTTCTTTTGCAAGTCAGTGGATATGCACACGGAATTAAGACTGTTTTTTCAAGAAAAAACTTCCGTTTTATTTTTATAAAGAATAATTCCATTACCGCGTCGCACGACGAGTTCAAATTAGCACTCTTGCTGCGACAACGTCGACATACATGAATCTAGTATACATTTCCAGTTAAACATACGATTCCAGAGACATGATATTTACTCGTGATTGCCCGCTGTTTGTTATACGTAATGTCCTCATTAGCACAGAACAGGACGACAGAGAAAGAGGAAGAGACAGAGAGAAAGAGGAGCCAAGTTCGATCAAATAAAGTTCCGTCCGCCTCATTTCTCCGCGGCACTCCACCGAAAACGATCCTCCCAAATACTCCGAAGTGTACGCTAAACTTTACTTAATTGCAGGTCTCTGGGCAGTCGTGCACACGGGCGGCTTGGTTTTACCAGGTGTCATAGAGAAACAGAGCAGCTCGATGTGGGAGTCCATGTTGCGTCATAATCTGGTGGCTCCGCTGAGAACAGCCCGTGTGTTCATCCCTCTTTTACGCATCAAGAGAGGTACGTTGATTGCCTCGTCGAAATCTTGGCAGTAATTGTTGCCGGCTGTCGCTATTTCCATTTGCGAAGTACAAACCTTAAGGAAATAGCAAAACTATGTAACTTTTCGGATGAGAATGCAGAAAATCTAGACTTTTCTCTTGCGTTCTGGGACTATCTTGAAATAATCATCATTCCAAACGTTGTTATCTCACGTCAACACACAGCTTCCATAAATAGAATCAGAATCTTTTTTCAAAGGGAACACGATTCCGTCAGAAGATTACGAAAGCAATCCGCGTGTAAAATTACTTAATTTAATTTAAATATCACGCCAGAATTTCCCTGTCGGATCGGTACGTTTAATGAGAAGTTCGCTCGAAGGGCCGAGGAGAGAACTGCGATCAGTTAGTGAGATAGTAGCGCAATGGCAGCGATTGTATTTCGCACAAGGTAGAGCATCCGACACGCGGCATCCAGCTGCGATGCCGCTACGTATCGCGTTGCAACGTTTAAGATGCCGTTGTGCCATGGTGGTCCCGTGACGTAAGAAACTAATTACTTGCTATTAACGGCAGCAGCAGCATTCATTGTTTAAGCGGTTTATTGAGAAATCTCTGTTGCCAAGGACGCATCGTTCTTCTGGGTGACTCCGAGACGAGCTACGGCAGCACGGGGGGTTCCGGATTGGTGGCGTTCAGCGCATCCCGAAGGGCTGTGGAGGGTGCAGCCGAGGCGTTAAAAAGCGAATTACATTCCTCGGGCGTCGACGTCGTGCTCCTCAAGCCACCGCCCGTGAATCCCCTCGTTCTTTATGCATCGCCCGTTCTCAAGACGTAAGACCTCCAGCCGACTCGTCAGTTTATAACGGGCTGTTTCTCCGGCGGGCCGACGAAGACGTTAAGTCGACGACTGCGGGCGGGCAACTCTCGCAAGCAACTCTCGCCGCAACTTTGCGAGCTGCCGTTGAAACTTGCTTTCTTGCCAGGGCTCTCGTCGGTGATATTAATATTAATCAATTTCGTGGATATATTTTATCGCGTTATTAGGTGATTAACTAAGTAATCCGAGTCGCGTCTAAACAGCGATACAACTCAATGTAGCGATGTTTCAAGGAATTTTGTTGCTTCTTGGAAGTTGCTCTTGTAAAATATACGACAAGCTACGTCGCTGTCACGAGTATGTTTGATCCACCGTCATTTATACGCGACCCGAATTACTTACAATTAGTTAATCACTTAATATTAGTCCGTATTCTCGGCCAATTTCTTTTTTTAGTCCGCTTATTTATCTTCCTGTGTTGAAATTCGCTTTTTTCCACCGTTCTTTCTCCGGGGATTAAATAATATTGAACAATTTTATAAAATTCTAGCGTGTTACTATCTCATATTTCGAACTATTTTCTCCTATTTGTTTCGTTCGTTTATCGATTTCGTGTCATGCTCAAGAGATATCACTTTTAATTTACTGACCTATCATCTCGACAACCGGGGTCATCACTTCCGCGGCGATGAAACGCGATTTCGACCATGCGGGGGATTAAATCGCACGGTCGGTGCAGGAAAAGCGTTAATATTTCAGCGTCTTCAAAGTCCGCCGGCATCTGCCCGCGCCATGCCACTGCCACGCTGATAGACTTGCTTGTTACAAACGATGTTTAATTATTTGCAGGGTCGACGTGGAGTCGGGCGTAACGGCCTCGGAGGGGACGTGGACCGCGCCGCTATCGATTCATTCCGTGCGGAACGCTCTGATTCCTGCGATTACGACGTCGTGTCCTCCGAGCGTTTACGACATGACCGTCAAGCCGAGGCTGTTCTGCCGATAATCCCGTCCCGTCCGCGCAAACGGACGAAGGATCGCAAGATGTAGCGACGCCGACTCCTGCGAATCGACGCGACGCTCATTTTATACATATATCGGAACAATGGAGCGTGCACGCACGACGCACGCACGATTTCCTCGTGCACGATATCATCCGCGCTGTGACATGTCATCATCCTGCGTGCCCCACGGCGTGCGAACCGGAATCACCCTCTCCGTATCGCGACAAGCACAACATCCTCAACACGCTTGTCTTCCAGGCAGCATCAATCCCGAAGCAACCCTCGCTCTTGTTTCCCATCCAGGTTGCGTCGCATCAATTCGAGGAGACATTCAAACAGCCAGTAATGCATCCTCGTCGCCAGTAGAACGTATAAGCTCATATTCTGTAGATAACTTCTTCCTCTTATGCAACGTCTTATGCACTTTCCATTCCCTGTTCCCTATTTCCTCGTGGTGAAGTAATCGCGTAGCAATCGTTAGCCGATAAAAGTTGTAAAGGTAACGCGAAGATTTTATTCGAGATTATTAATTTGTCATCGCATGCAGGGAAATGATTCATCGATTTATTAAGAACGCAAGGGTGCAATAATATAATAGATAAGATGTGCAATCATTGCGTCAAGCCGAAATGCGCGCGTGCAATATGCGTTCTGCGATTACCCGTAAAAATCATTACATATTGCACATATCTATCGAGATATCGCAATAAAACCACGTAACGCGGAAAAGCCGGGAACGTTACTGCATTTTCCAAATCATTGCCTCACTGATAGTAGGAAGAGCAGCCGAGACGCTCGTAACCCGCGCGCGTCCGTGTCGCTTCCCGTATAGGGATAACCGTTTTACCGCGCTTTTAGTAGAAAACTTGGCGTTCACCGCAAGAAAATTGTGTAACCGGTGTAAATGTGAGTCGCTGCGCTTAACTCGAAATTACGTTCGCTTCGTTAAGCGGCAGTTACCTGTAACTTCTAAATAGAGTACGGTAACGAAATCAGCGCACACGGAGCGTGCGTGTTCCGCGCGCAGAAAATATTCTGGATGCGAGATAAAAGGGAAGAGGAAGTGGGAGAGAACCCACGCTTTTTCCTCAAATAATTATATTTCCGTAATTAGCACTGAGAGTGCTTACGGTACGATTGCGGGAGCATTCCACGCGTCTTTCCGCGCGCGGACATCTCCGCGCGGCCTTAATTCCGTCGCACGAGACAAACGACAATTCTCTCGCGTCAAGTGCCGTTGACAATCCGCATTTTCCGGGGGTGTCGCTCCGTTTTGCAGTCTGCCCCGTCGCTCGTAATTACCCCGTATCCGTATTTGTACTAATTGTAAATTATTCTTCTTTGCACTCGAGGAAGTTTCCTCCCAAAGTACGTAATAAATAACGCTTCTTTTCTCTCTCTCTCTCTCTCTCTTTCTCTCCCTCTCTCTTTTCTTCTTCTTCTTTTCATTATATATTTTTCCTATTTTCGATTTCTCTGTTGTATGTGTGACACAGTATCACATCTGCATTTCCTAATTTGGTGTTGTACATTTATCTTTGCGCTTAAGGAGATACATTTCCGGAGCTTAATAAATAATGCTTTCTCTCTTTCTATTCTCTATCCACCGATGCGTGGCTGACGGTAATTAAGAGCCGCGCGTATACATTATCTTTCGCGTGGCCGGTGATAGTTTTCATCACGAGTTTCGCAGATAACTCGCCGGCGGCGGGCTCGCGGCTAATTAATTTGGTTGCAACTCGGTCCGCGAATAATAAAATCCCGAAGTAAGATTAACGACGGCGCGCATAATGCGACCGTGCAAATTTGCGTATATGTCAGTCATAAAAATAGTAATCGCTCGTTATTTGCGCGTCGACGCCCTGCCGCACCGGAAATTGACCGATCCGTCCGCCGGCTTCTGACTTTCATATTTCGTATTAGATCGAGATGGGGATGAGGCGGGCCGGGAGGCAGGCGTGATGTCACTGGAAAATTGCGCGGGACACGAGAGCGAGCTGTGGCTAATTGAAAAATCCGCGCGCACTTTCCTCGGTGTTCTTGACGGGAGAACGGGAACAAAAATTCGCACTCCGCTGCACTCGCGATTGCGTTACCTTTACGGCAGCGTGGGTAAAAAAAGGAAAAAAAGGTGCTGATTGACTATTTCGACTCG
This sequence comes from Ooceraea biroi, assembly GCF_003672135.1. Classification (NCBI taxonomy): domain Eukaryota; kingdom Metazoa; phylum Arthropoda; class Insecta; order Hymenoptera; family Formicidae; genus Ooceraea; species Ooceraea biroi. Next base: position 3,402,174 of record NC_039512.1, read on the forward strand.
ACTCGCGAGTAATGAGCGGCAATTTCGCAAGGCGCCGTCCGAGACAGCTTACCTCGGGAAGTACCAAAAAATGTGCACAATAACTCCTTGCTGCGATCGAGATAGTTTGAAAAAGGGCGTACGTATATATATATATATATATATATATATATATATATATACATATATGTATATGGAACTGGTATGTACAGCTACGACGTCAATAAATATTTTCCTGGCTAAGTAAAAATTTTCTTTCATGTGTATTCTTTAGAATAAACTGCACGTAATTAGAGCTATTTATTTCAGTTTTTATTGTATAGTATTTGTTACAGTATATTTCAATTTCTGTTATGGTATAATACTTATTATAGTTAGTACATTATACTTCTGAGTTAATACGATTGTGATATTGGTTTTACGATATTTGTTAGTTAAATTATTAATACTTAAAATATTTAAATATCATATCTTCAATTATTCAAAGTGACTTCAAAGGGTTACTGTTCATCACTAACACGCAAGTTAATTTCTCAGATTTGCGACAATGATTGGAGTTTCATGTCAATCAGATATTATTGCTCATTAATAATCGTGCTTGAAACGCGCATCATCCTGACAAAAGATATTGTTGTTAATCATTACGTTACAACAGAGCTATTTGATACATGACCTCATGACAGATTACAATTCCATCAATGGCGCATACATCACATGAGCGCCCGCCGGTAGCGGAAACGCAATAAATTCTCAATAAACGATATTGCAATGCTGGTATCCGGCCATTCAACCGACATATTGACACACGTTTATTTTGACGTCTACGAATTTCACTTTATCGTCTATCAATTGCGAGCATCCTGAAATTGTCTTACGCCATCTTTCCTTCCTTCACGTACAATAAATTGAAAACTATTAAATCACAAAAATAAAGCTTGCAATTGCATTTTGATAACTCATCAAATTGCGAAGATCGCACTAAAGTCACAGAATTCTTCAAATCGTCGATTCGAAAAAATCCTGATTAAAGTCTTAAATATTTTATTAAATTTTTCCAGTCAAGTAGTAGTAGTCAAACCGAGCAATAATAATTTCGAAATAACTTCAAGATCGTGGTCGTTTCTTTCGCCGTCCGGAAGAATAAAAATCCTGAAGTGCATTTTCAAGAATTCATAGTCCGCTGATTTCCACACCATCCGCAAAACTGAACGGACCAGGCGGAAACTGGCCTGGCAAAAATCGAATTACGATTTCCAAGCCGTCACGTTTCCGGTTGTAAAAGCGCGGCGCCGCCTCGTGTCTGGCAGTGACGAATACCGGGTTCGTACCGGCGTTGTTGTTTCAAAGAATTATTATCATTTCTATGACCCGAGCGCGGTGGCACCTCTTACTGCATGGTCGATCCACGGAGGCAAAAACGACGAATGAGTTAATGACTAAAAGGGATCGTTCTTGCCCGGGGTGGACCGCCACTATAAAACGATCCTGTTCCTTCGCTCCTGGCAGTCCATTGGCGGTTTTCGCAAAGGAAGAAGCATGGCCTGTGTGAAGGTAAACTAAAGTCGATAACATGGTATCCGATATACCGTAAGTCGATTCGCAACAGGGTACGAGCGGAACTTGTTATAGGGGAGGGCCGCGCAATGGGAATTCGCGTTGCAACAGAACGTTCCATAGAGAAAGAAAGAAAGAGGAAAAAGAAAAAGAAAGAGAGAAGAGCGCGGACTCTTCTGCCTTTCCGTGAGAAAATGTGCTATTTCGAGAAATTTTTGGCATATTTGAAATTATGGCTTTTTATCGTAATCAACTTTTTATAGGGTGCTTAAGAACGTGTGCATTAATAATACTTATGTATTTCGTGCGTTTTTGCGAATAAAATCGCAAAGAGCGCATTTTTCATCATTCGCGTTATGTGTTGGTTAGTAACGTCATCATCAATCGCACATCCCTGAAAGCATCGTTATAGAAAAATTAGAATGCGTAATAATGCACCGTGATCTGCGACAGAATGCGGTAACTGCTGCTGCCGAAATGATTTTTAGTTCGACTCGTTATGTCACGGGTAATAATTGATTGAAACGGTAATGCAATATTTCGATGCTATTGATATTAATTTTACGTTAAAATCGCGAGCGTGAATTATATATTCGAACACTTAAATGGTTACCGCATTAATATTACATTGTAAATTGCGATATCGCATGAAATTAAAATTACAAGTGGATAATGTTAACGTTAACGTGACAATTACATTAACAACATTTTATTAACAAAATCGCAAAAAATTACTTTATTATAATTTAATTACGAAATGTAGGTCATGTTTAATTAAAACTTTTCAGTATTCTCATGCAGATCTTTTCCACTTCCGCTTTCCGCCCATCTTCTTATAATGTGTGCTATCTCAGAACTCGATCTACAATCAATCAATGTCACAAATTACGACACGAAAAACGTAAAAGATATCCACAAGCTCTAATAAAGGGATCACGATAAAAAGGGCCACCCTGACTTCACTTCACAAGAACACGTAAAAATTTCTCGAGACGGCGCGTTTCCGTGGCAGGGCGGAGGGAATCCGTGGTCTCCGGACTTCTTTCTCGCCCTTTGATATCCAATTTGCGGGAAGGAGATGGATATTAAGCTTTCATGATTCGCCCGTACGGAGGAATTACACCAAAAGTACAACGTGAAGAAGAACACGGCGGGTGGAAGAAAGGGCCCAGCACTTTTACCTGGCCGCGGGCGAGGACGGCGAAATCACGCTCCCGGTTCGCTCTCAGACGATCGATCTACACATAATTTCAAGTTTTGCCGATCCCGTTGTCCGACGGGGCGGTCCAACCGTGCGGCTTCCATAAAACGAATCGCCGGTGCCACGCCGCCGAACAAAGTATTACACAGTTGTGTGGTCGTAAAGTACAAGAGCGGCGTGTTTCGGGGGTCTTTACGTGGTCCGGTTGAGTCCGAGTTGCGGCCGCACGTATTCGGGAAAAGGGCGAGAGCGAAGGGGAGACAGGGAGATGGAGAAGGAAGGGCGAAAGAATAACGGCGAGCTTTTTTTCGGCAATTTTCTGCTACACGCCGCAGCGCCGCTGCGATGAAAATGAATTTTCGTCCCCTCTGCGCCCCTTCTTCTCAGTTTCTCTCTCTCTCTCTCTTTCTCTCCGTTGCCTTCTCCGAACCGATCCTTTCGATTAGATTTAAGGGATTAACTTTTCCAATTATTCGCGGCCGGCAATTTACGTTTAACAGCGAAGGGTACTTCATGCCTCGGGCCAGTGTCCGTCCAGCTTACACGACGCTCGAACGTTCCCTCTCTTTGCCCTTCTTGCTTTGCAGGAATTGATTGTCTGCGTCGTCTTCGTCGCTGTCATTGTTAGAGGCCTCCCCAGAATATACGAGGAAGATGCGATGGGTGAGTGTCTCTCTCGGCTTAATTCATGGGTTCATCTCGGCCACTCGGCCGGGCAATCACGCCAATCTGATGAAAGAAGTATTGATTCACGCAACGTCGTGCCTGTATTCTCATAGAGAGATACGAGAAATTATCTTTTTCATCTTTATTATACAAATCATACATTTATAATACTTGTTATATATTAATATGTTTGTTATATAATATTTATATTATAAAATATTTTATATTATAAAATATAATTGGTTTACGTTGAAGATATCAAAATATAATCCGCAGCAGCCAAGGATATAATAGTTTCACACATTTTTTAAATTGATTGTAGATGAAGATCTCGGCGAGGAGTCGATGGCCGACGATATAGATCGCACCGGACACGGCGAAGGTCATCATCATCATCATCACGCGCACTCGTTCCATCATTTCTCCGGGCCAGTGATAGGTCATCATCACGAGATATCCTGGAAGGATAAGCACGGGCATCATCATCACGACTACAAGGCGTATCCCAAGTATAAGTACTCGTACGGTGTGGAAGATCATCATACTAAGGATCAGCATGGACAAAAGGAACACCGCGATGGTGAGCTTAGCATTCTTAAGAGTAATAATAGTTAATAATAAAAATAATTGATAAAAATTACGATAGTTTAATCTTGATATTCTTTGCTTCAATAAGCTTTAAGATTCAAACTAGACTTGAAAAATCTACTTTTTATAAAACTATCAATTGATAATTTTTAGTAACTCTAATATCCATTAATTATACTTGTAATCTTGTACTGTTGTATCTTAACTTCTCGTTAAGCAAAATGGTAATTATCGATGCCGTCAATGTATAATCACCAAGATAGTATTTTACTCGCTTTTGATATTTCGCCCAAACAATCTCATATAACATTTTAATATTTCCATAACGTATAATTATAAGTCATTGCTAAACGTTGCCATTCAAAATATCAAATCGTAAATCGGGACTTTCTCTTCTGGGCGTGAATGATCAATTTTCCCTATTGACGTTAAAGATCGCCGCTAAACATCGATGGCAAATCTAAATTGTGTCGGGACGACGCTGAGCCAGCGTAGGGTGCGATGTAACTCGATCTCGCGCTCTTAATTAGAATCTCGAAGTAATTGGATACCCGGTCTTGCTCTTAATTAGAACCAGAAAGGAACACGGGTGCGTTTCTTGCCGGTTCTTGCGGCCTGTTGAGTGCACCGCCACTTTTCTGGCGCGCTCCGCAAAAACGCGGGAGCTCCTTCGCGGTTTTGCTCTTGTATCCGCTATTCCCACTGTTGAATTTAATTGTGACTGATACGGAGGGCGGGGGATGAGGGTTTATTACGCTTTCGCCAGGCAGCTTTGTAACAAAGCCGGCGAATGAAATGCACAGGAGCTTACAGCGAAGCTATCCCAATACCCCGGGCATGCCCTGGAAAACGCGTAAACGTCTACATAAACGCGAATTTAATTGAAACGCATAGGCACACGGGTTTCTATTATATCTTCATTTAATGGAAATACCATCACGCTTCTTCGCGCGCACCGTACCTGCAAGAGATACCGCACGATTAATTCTTACAAGCGTGCATCAGATGGTGAATTGGTCTATTCGAAAATTAAACGGTAGTTTTATTAAATATTATCAAGACTCTAGGAACTGTTCAAAATAAATTTTCCATCAATGCGAAATAATTAATTAAAAACATTTAATTAATTTTTTGAAACTAATGCTTTGCTTGAAACTTTGCTTCTATAATTTTTAATTATTCTCTTATGAATATATATAGATGATTTTCCTTCCAACTACATGTATGTATATAATATACTTTTACATGTACCAAAAATAATTTTTTAAAGTTTGCCAATTAGCTTATACAACGTATGTACATTGTGCTTGTTTAACAAAACTAAAATAACAAGTTAATGTCAGTAAATAATATCAGTGGATGTTATTGATATTGATAGCGGATTTGATGGAATTGCTTTCAACGAAGTACACAGATATTAATTACTTAACTTGTATATGAATTTTAGGTAAACGTGTGGATGGCGAATATCATATCCATGAGCCCGGCGGCAATTTTAGGAACGTAAAATATCATGCTGATCCTCATGGAGGATTTTTCGCCGAGGTACACAATTTCGGCGGTAACGATCATTCAGGTGCCACGTATGGTCATTCCCATAAGCACCGATAGTTGAAAAATATACATACGGCGTGAACGAAGAGGTATTAACGAGTATCAATAATAAAATGACTAACGAAGAAGCCAAGAATGATTAATGAAGACGATGTAAGCGTGCCTGCACTTTGTAACGATCGTAGCCGATATAAATATACATTTCTACGTTTTACGAAATATATAGTTTATTCTGAATCAACATCCTTCGATATCTCGCATGTTTCATATTTTAAATACATATACAGAAATATAACATATTCTTATCGGAAGAATAAAAATCTCAATAAAAAAATATTATATAACCGCTTTGAGTACCAATTATTATTACTTGCATATCGTTCAAGTTTCATTCTAAAAATAAACAATTACCGTCTCTCGAATTCCATCAAACAATTTTTCCCGATGAAGAGGTAAGCGGAAAGCACGACATTCTTTGATTTTCGTGGACTCTCTTTCGAACTCTCGCCGCTGATTTCGGTCGCGATCGCGCGATTTCGTTTCATCAAAACGACCACTCGCTCGCTCGCTCGGTTTCCGCTGACCGAATGCAGCGGAATCGGCTGATCGTTCTCATCAGCACGCCGCAACATGTTTTTATCCAATCACGTTCCCGCGCGACCTCCGACCTCTCGAGTCAGCAGCGCGACGACCCGTGGCGGTCCGAGCTGCCGAAAAGCTACGGAGGAGGAAGCGGAAAATTCAACGCGCCCGAGGAAAACGATGCCGGGCCAAGACGAAAAAGTAAGGGTGGTCCAAAATCTCGTGCCCTCATCGAACAATCGCGGCAAACGGGATTGGCAGTTCCGCAAGGAGATTGCTCGGACATCGTGTTACTGACCCGGAGGAGGCTCCTGTCAATTTTGTCGCCAATTTCGTCGACAATCTCTTCACCCATCTCTCGTCGCCGTCATCGGTTTCTAACGTGGATAATCGCATCGCATGCAAATGTGCCTCGACAATTTCCATTAAGTTCTCTCTTAGTGAACCACGAGATGCGCAATTTTAGTAATTTGATATAGTATTTTACATTTATTTGATATATTTTTAATATTTGATGTATTATTAAATATGTGATAACATATTTCATGTTTTATTAAATGTTTCATATATTATAATTTTAAGTATTATAATATAGAGTGCTGAGAAGAGGAAACTAAAACTCATGCTACATACACCTGATACAATTTTCCTCCTCGAATTGTTATTATTTAGTACTAAACATTGACTGAGGAACACCATAAGAATCACATAAAGCTGCTCCTCCCCATAGAAAAATAATCGCGCGATGACCGTAACAGAGTTTTCACTTTTGCCGGATGTACGAGCGCTATTACGCTCACTCTGCGCACAAAATGAACTGCTCTAATGCGTCGTCGTTTATATAAGCGACCACAAAGAAATGGGTTTCTCGAAGAACGAAGGCGGAATTACGTAAGTCGAAAGGATTACACCTGCCGAACTTGACTGCGCACTGCGCCACCGTTAATTTCTCTCGTCGCATAATTTCTCCGCGTTTCACGTGCGTCGCGTTGCGTCTTGCGAGTCGGCCGAATCAGAATCTATTTGAGCCAAGTCGAATCACGCATTGCGACAACTATGTAAAGGCTCGTTAATGCTATTAACGTTAACATAGTTGACGTTTCCTCCGAGAATGATTTCATAAAGCGCACGTAAAGCGCAGCGGTTCGAACGAATAGCAAAACCTCAAGTCTCTCTCTCTCTCTCTCTCTCTCTCTTTCTCTATGCACGCTTGTATCCTCTTTGAGCATCCACGCCACCGTAAAATGGAGCGTGTTAACGACGTGATGCACGCTCCCTTCACGCGCTCGTCCTCGTTGTCACCCCTCGATTGGCGCGCTACGTGTCCCGTACGCTCACGTATTTTTAAGCGTCGCGCTAAATCGATGAGAGCGAGAGGAGTCATTAACACTCCGCGCCACGCAGCTTGCTTGCTGTACGGTGGAAGAATATCTTAACAAAAAAAAAGAGAGCAAAATACCGTATCCGTACACGAATGATTCGCTCGTGACACGAACGCGCGTCGCGGCGCCGATCGATGCGGTCGTTACTAAAGCAAATGGATGGATTACGAGTCGACTGCGTGAAACAGCCGTTCCATCCCGGCCTGACACCGGAAACGGATTATTCGTTCCGGGAGCGTCCCAGGGGACCGCGAGAAAATTCGCGCGAGCGCGCGGGAGTGCACTTAGCGAGTCGGGAAAATTGCGTGCTCGCCAATTATCTCGCGAGTAAATGCGAGCGCGCGCTGATCGAGGCACGGTCTCGCGGCACGTGGAGTGATCTCTTTATTCCTCTTTTTTTTCATATTCTTTTTGTTGGCGCTTGCCGACCGAATCGCCCCGTGCATATCGAAAGCCTAACTTTATTCAAACGTGCGCGAACACGCGCGTCCAGTGTGTCCGTTCATTCTCGTTGGCGTTGACGGAAGCTGGAGACAGTTTAGGGACGTAAAGGGGTTAAATCTCTGATATCAAGCGTATCGTGAGCTTGGATTTCATCATGTTGCACATTGCGCGAGATGGATTTGTAACGTAAATACGCGTTATGACGAGCGTCATGTCACATCTCTATGAAAGTTTCCGATTATGTAGTCACTAGTGGCAATCATAAAGATTGCAATGACTATTTATGCGCCATCAGAATTCACAATTTGATTAGTGATGATAATTGTTATTTTGATTACAGGGAGATGATTATATAATGCTCGGTTATATGTTATAATTTATGGAAAACATATTATAATTACGGTTAATGGTTGATAATATCTAGTGGTATGCAGATTTTCACTTAAACAAATCTGCGAAATCAATGTTAATAATCTATTATATTTGCTATTTATTTCTTGAACAATTCTCTACAGGGTGTCCCGGGTTTTAACCGACAAACTGCGGGAGCATATTCTACTAGTGGAAATAAGAAAAAATTCTTATATCGAGTTTGCTTAGAAATGCTTTATTACAAAGTTATAAACCAATATTGAAAAGAAATATCAGATAAGTAACAACGGAACATAGTGTAGAATTTGGAAGGTCCAAGATGTTTATGTTATGCGTATTCACATGTATTCATGTTCACTATGTTGAAACGATTCAGTATGATTGTTACTTTCACAAGAGTAGCTGTTAGATTTCAATCGTCGTGTGAACTAGCAATTACTATCAGAATGCCAAAAGTGTTTTCAAATGAGGAATACACTGATATTCATTTCCTGTACGGATTCTGTGAGGGAAATGCACGAGCTGCCGTACGAGAGTATCAACGTAGATTTCCTAACAGGAGAGTACCAGATAGATTTAAAGCAACGAATTACTAATTCAGTTACTGAGATGCAACAAAATTTTCAGGAATGTCGTACTGTAACAAATTCTGTACTACGTCGATGTCTAGCTTGTATCGATGTGCAAGGACAACATTTTGAAATGCGTCACTAAATCATTGCGTAGATAATTTTTATTTTTGTGAAAAAATCCGTTGTTACTTATCTCATATTTCTTTTCAATATTGGTTTATAACTTTGTAATAAAGCATTTCTAAGCAAACTCGATATATGAATTTTTTCTTATTTCCACTAGTAGAATATACTCCCGCAGTTTGTCGGTTAAAACCCGGGACACCCTGTATATATTATACTTATTAATCTAGGTTTATTTTTGCTGAACAATATAGAAAAGATGAACGTTTCTCGAAATTATATTATTTAACATTAAAAATTGACTAAAAATATATATAGCTTCATCTAACAAGTGATCATTTAGAAATGTATTTTTTATTAACTTTCTCAGCAAATAATGAATAATTACGTATATTAAAAACGTATATTAAAAAGAATTAATTTCTTTCATGTCGCGTCGATCCATTGTCATGTCCGAATAGCGCCGTCACGCTTCGCTACGATCTTCAGTAAAAGCCAATGGTTTCGAGATTTTTGGGAAAAAATCTTCCGTGACACGATCTAAAGCGAAATCGATTGTTACTCCAACGAGACGGACGGTCGCATGCGTGGTGTTCCCTGGCATTTCATCGCAGGAGTGCCCAATCTTATGCATAGAGAAGCGATTGGTTCACGTCGTTTTTGTTGCTCTCGCACAGAGGACCGTTCTATATATCTACTAAATAACGGTGGCGAAATTCCGGCGAAAATGGATGCTGCTGGGCACTATATAAACTTCCATCGATATCGACAAGCGTATCATTCGTATTTAGGAATCTCGAAACATCGGAAACATGGCTGCAAAGGTTTGTCTCTCGGCAAAGATATTTCATTTTGTTGCGTCTCTATTAATTACACACGCAATTAATATATAGTTTGATTATAGTATTTGTAATAATGTTTAGTTATAGTAATGTATATATAGTTGCACAATATATTGTATAGCTACGAGTAATAATTAATAAATATAAGTTTGTGAATAATATCTCGTAAATAATTCTTTAACACCTTAAAACATATATTCTATACACGGAAAATAAAAAAGAAGAAAAGAAAAGAGAATATTTAAATCATTTTTCAACTATTTGTAGCAGAACGGGTTTACTTTCTGCATCTTCACTATATTTAATAATTATTGCATTCTATGTATTTTGTCACCATCACATACTGCGACAAAATTTTCCATCAGACTGAAACATAACTTAGCACAATTCGCTCGTAAGTCACGAAATGGAGGGCACTCGCCTGCAATCGATCGTAGAAAAACGCTTCTGCTCTAAGATAGCAGAATTGCTTTGGTGTTCCGAGTGCTCACTTCCGTGAAAGTCTATGTAAATGGTAACAATTTGTCGGCAGCTTGTCCCGCTATTGGCTGTATCGGCCCTCGTAGCGGTCCAAAGTGGATTGGCAGGGCACGCTCACAGCTTCGCGCACTTTCATGGTCCGGTGGAAGGGCCCGGACACGAAGCAGTTGTCCACGATAAGCACGGCCATCATCAAGTGGACTACGTGGCGCATCCCAAGTACGAGTTCGCGTATGGCGTCGAGGATCATCACACGGGCGATTACCATGGGCAGAAGGAACATAGGGATGGTAAGCCGAATCTCAACGCTGGTCAAGTTAGCACCTCATAAAATCCTAGATAACGCGATGTCGGCATACGCGATATTAAACAGTTTACAGAAGTTTATTATCAATGTGAAGGGATAGAATATGTAGCTTGAGCATGAGCGTAGTTGAAATATTCCCGTGCAGAAAATTGGTAGGGCCTAATATGAAAGTAAAGGCCCCTATAAGGAATAAATAGGGATGTCCTAAAAAGGGATGCCCTATCATTGCCACATCGTGGCCCGATTAGATATTATATTTTTTATTATTTCCTTATAAGGTCCCGAAAAAATATTTGTTACATACCATTCTAGGGCCATATTAATATTGAGGAAAATTAATCGGGTCCTACTTAGGACCCTATAAATTTTTTTACACGGGTTTCTCTCGTCTGAATAATACGTAAAATTATTACATTGAAAAATTTACATCTTGTTCGATAATAGTCATGAAAAGTTATTATCATTTTATATTATTTATTATTATATATAATTTCGTTCCTTTTAAAAATTTACAAAAATATTTTGTCTTTCTCTATTTAGAAGAGAGTGTTTATTTAATGTATGCAATTAGTGCTTCTAACTGACGAATCGAGTTTCACAAATTATGCAACAATACAAGTTTGTGCACAAAACAGCAAAAATGTTTTCGGTATCCAGCGCAATAGCGGAAATGTCGGTCCTAAGTGTCACAAAGGTTCCTCTCAAATTCTGCTCTCGACAGTTGTTTGATCTCCTCGAGGGTGAGGGACATTCGAAACCGCGACTCCGAATCGCGCCGGTAAACCGGGCTGGGAGCCGCTGTTTAAATTCGCCGACGCGGATTTTTCTCTTGGTCCCTTCACTCCGGGCGAATGCCGAATGGCCGAACGGTCCGGTGGCCCCTAGCTAAAGGTCATAAATGATGGGGTCAGATTAAGGACGAGGGCGCGCGCTTTAGTGCGCTCCATTTTAATTAAACATTGCGGCGGCAGTCATATTGACGTAACATAATATGCGGCTGGCGCATGCATTACCGTAATATCGATGACACATCCGCGCATCCAATTTCGGACAATTAATGCGCGTTTACGTGCGGCTCGCGCCGGTAGCGCTCGCCATTTGCTCTTGCACACCCTCTCGTTTCTGCAACAGTTTTTCGCACGCAGGGAAAAACGTTGTCGGCGAATACACCGTCAAAGAGCCCGGCGGCAACACCAGGACCGTGACTTACCACGCTGATCCACATGGAGGATTTTTTGCCCGCGTCCACAATTCGGGCGGTAATGATCATCAGGGTGGTACGTACGGCGGTCAGGGTCAGCACCATGAAGAGCATCAGTGATGACGATCTGGAGGCTTTGAAGAGATGTACCGAGATAATCGACGATTAAATGTTAATCCTGGATTGTTGGTTTGTACTCGTTTTGTATTATAGATATGTGTTTTGAATAAAAATGTGCTATTTACGAGTTTACGGAATGCGTTTTGTTCTCTCATTTTGATCGCCCGCAGCATTTGCAGCGGTACCAGTATCAGGTATTACGCGAGCATTTCCTATTATTACGGGCTCGAGTGATGCGTGTAGTGCAAAAAATTGACTAATTTGCAGAAATGCTGGTATGTGCGCGTTTTCAAAGGATGAGAAGCTCTTTCATTGATCACGTTGGCACGCGTATGAACTCACATTCGCTTTTTCGGATATGGAGATTTTTACGAAAATCCTTTTATTATTTTAAAATCCTTTTATCCATATACAGATTATTTAAGATTAATCTTGTATCTTGTAGCAAATATTCGATAGTAGCATTTTTGAATCTTTGCAATACTAATCATTTTAGCAACATGAAGTCTCATGTATTTAAATATAAATTATATATAAATTATTGTTAAGAAGGAATTAGACAAAAATTAATGGCTGCAAATAACTGCAAATCTCTATCAACAAATTATCATTACAATTCAATGAGCTCTACACGACGAAGAAATAAACAACTGTTCCGATTCAACTGTTCAATTCCCGTTTCCAGTTCTTGGAAATATTTATTTCCATTGCGGGAGCCATCGCAACTTTGCTTGTGTAATCGAAAGCGTTATTACTTACAGAATAACGGCGGCAATTCGGAAGTGTAGGCAGAACAAATAAATGGACAGATTGCGTGTATATAGGTCTAGCCCTTCTCTGTCTCTCCCTCTTCTCCAACGGGCGAACGGTGGTGTTCTAAGCTTCGACGAACATATTGGGTCACGTATTGGGACCGGCGCGATCGGTATCGCGCGAATAGACTAGCGGAAATTGAATTGCACTTGCGGAAGCTGTACGTGTCATTGAATAGCGTGTAATTTTCCATTATCGCGTTAGAAGAGGCCACATTCCTCTGTGGGAGCGATTCCAGTATTTCATTTAGAAGCTTTATATGACTGTTGACTTTACGATGGTTCCGGGAGTCTGCGAGAGAAGGGGATGAAGTGACGTCTCGCTGCTTGCATTACATTAGCGAACGCTCCTCAAAGGCGAGGACTTTGTGAATGGAAATCGTGTGGTTCACATTTTCTACAATTTAATCCGTGCTCGTGTGTTTCACGTGATCCTTTAACGCGAGATAATTCTTTTATTTCTCTCCGTTTCTTGCTCTGTCAGTATAATTTTCTTGAAAAATATCCCACATTTTCGCAATACTTGGATATGTATAAAGTCTATAATTTGGGATTACTAATTGAACAATTTTTGCAAAGCCGTTTTGCGTCTCTCATATAACTTGCCGCATCTCGGTAAGTCGGTTTGAGAGAGAATCGGTTAACATCGGACTATAATGAATCTAAATAATTGATAAGATAACGGTAAATATTTATGCACAACGTAGGCATATCTAAGATGCAATTTCAGCCGCTCGTTTGGCTGAAGCTATGATTAAAAGGATAAAATTAAGATATAGTTCTTTGAGCTCGAGGAGACGTTGTAGAGAGAGAGAGAGAGAGAGAGAGAGAGAGAAAGACGTTGTAGAAAGAGAAAGAGAGAAAAGAGACAGAAGAGAAAGAGAGAGAGATCGTTTCTTAGAGAGCGAACTAAACTGAAATGTCGAGAAAGCTATTACGAGCCGCAGTTACCTGACAACGTCAGACAACGTATTAATTTTTCAAAGCACATCAGAGATGCGAATAAAACGTAACTTGCTGCATGCACCATCGATCCTCAAAGGCAAATATTTTCTATCGAGTGCACGACTATACGAGACGCGATTCTATACAAAATAAGTCAAGTCTGATTGTGAGATAAGCCGGGCTAATTATCGAGATCGCTCGAGGCGGAATTTGATGGAATACAGATTGATAATGTTCATGACTCGCGCTCAGTCTTTTCATGTCATCAACAATCGGTCGCTGCAAGCGGTACAGAGAGAACGCGAACATAATGAATCGAACCATGTTGCTCGTTTTGTAGCAGAGAACAACATTTATGCGAACTGTCCGTGTTATTTCTGACGAGCGCGAGACAAATACACTATTCATGCAATTCGATGCTCCTTCGGCCGAACGACTCGCAGCCGTTTTTCTGTAATTCGTAATTCTGCGCGTAAAAATCCACCCCGAGATAAATCAGCGCGAGTGCACCGTGCACTCGAGGCCCCGTGTGCTACCCGAATAATCATGATTGATCATACGGCGGTACGGAAGAAAACCGCGAGGGATGATGTATGAAGAGGGAGACGTACGGCGCGCACGTGGTTTCAATGATTCCATTTATGTGAACGATAATACACCTTGGTCCCCATGTACCGTGGCCCTCTTGTTCTTCCTCCTTTCTCTCGCGCTTCTTCTTCTTTTTGTTTCTTTTTTTCCGTTCTTTTTCCCGATTTTTCTTTCTTTTTTTTTTATTTTATCTCGCGCTTACGACCGCGGTTACAAAAGGGCCGCCTCCGGTTGCCGTTTTTGTTCGCCGGAGTAATAAATGAAATTTCGTGCACCTTCACCCTCTCCCCTATTTCGCTCTCTCTCTCTCTCTCTCTCTCTCTGTCTTCCTCGTCGAGAGGAAAACAAACAATTTCGGGGTTGCCTCCTGTCCGAGTCTCCGTGAGGAGGGTAATTTTGTCAGTGTGTGTTATTCCGGTCATCATTGGCGCTCTTCTTTCCCTTCCGATTTGCGCCGCCTGACGCTGCCGGGCAAACGCCCGGCTAATCCACAGGGTTGGATCGCAATTCTGCGGATCTTGCAAGCTTAGAAATAAACACGATGTGAGCTGTTTCTCTGCATACAAGTAGCACCGCGAAAACAATTGCATATCTTTTTAATAAACATATTTCTCATCACCAGATATTTTATCATAAGTAAATATTGCTGTGATTGAAGACTAAAATCGCAGGTTGAAAGTTGTTAAACAGAAAATTAATTCGCAACGTCGCAGACGATAAAATTGGAAACGAGCAGCTTGGTAAAGATTACAAAGACGAGCAAAATGAGTATGTTAATAATTTAAGACCGGCAGACCGCCGCATAGAACAACCCGTTCAAACATCTCGAAGGTCCTGAAATGTATATAGACACAATACGCAGAAATACCTATAGAGGTGTTTATGGAGTCTTTAATTCGGCCCTGAACACCGGGATACCGCGCTGCCTGTTAAGCGTGGCCACACTTAGGTGTCGTCACGTAAGGAGGGTGGGATGAGTTGTCGGAAACAGCCGGTAGCAATAATGCGGGGTGGACGTGATAGGGTGCGATCGATTTTCTCGATCTCAGGGGAATGAAGTCCTTATTATTCCGACGGGTAAGGCGCCCCCAAGGTGAGGTTGTTATTCGATTCCAGCAGGTGTGGCTCATTTTCTCAAATCCACATCCACCGCCGTCGCCATCTCCTTTTCACTCCCTATTTCCTTAGCCTACTTCACGGCCGTAAAACTCCAATTCATCCTACGATGTTGGACAGGAATACGAGTATTCCGAAAACGTCGTCACTGGCGCGCGCGCGCATTCGTACGGCATAACAAACGCCACCCCTGATGTTGAATCAAGTTAGCCACGAAAGAAATCTGGCGATCAAACCGTCATTCGGAAACGAGCCCCGCTCGACTGTCTGAGCAGAGGGAGACGGGTGAGAAGAGTTTCACGGTCCGCCGGCTTAAAGTGCTCTCACAAAAAGACCATTATAAATTCCATTAATACTTACCGGGCATTCGGGCCAAGCCGAGAGTTTAATTATCCCGTAGGCGAGGCTTCTCCGTCCACGCCGCTAAGTAAAGAGAGACGGTGCGCTGAATTAAGTAAGACCTGATAAAACGATCGTCAAGAGTTAACAGGTCAGTTATAGCACCAGCGATCCATCGATAAATGTTACTTTTCAATTTATGGTGTATTATACCGCTGTTTTTCCTATATACATTGCGCCATGCGTCAACGCATTGCACATCGCAGTTACGTTTCTCAAAGTTTGAATCTTTTCCGATAATATTAATAAAATTCACTCATGCATGCATTTGCTTAAAAAAAATTAATTTCTTTACTTAGCTTCTTATATATCGTGATAAAACATGGATTTGTTTGGATGAACTTTAATCGATGCTTTAGCGCTAATAAGACGTATACAACGATTGGATATAGAAAAAAGGGACATTTCCGTTCGTTTTCCGTACACAATGTGTTAAGCTAATCGTGAGATCGCGATAAATCGGCCGCGATTCCTCGCGGCAGAAATTTCCATTATTTATTGTTCCGGTTGGATTGCGCTGTGTGGTAAACCGCGTTTGATACCAATTAATCTTCTATCAATGATCTGGTTGTGCGCGGATTTTTACGGGCTTTTACGGTCTCGCATCCAATTATAATTCATTTGCATGCATTTCCACCGTACGCTTGTCGAAAGACCTTTACAGATTGCGCAATAATTCAAATGCAAGTAGCGCATCGAAGTTTTAGTAGATTTTCTCGCGGCTCCGCGTGCAAACTCCAGTTACATATAAGATTAATCGTCGATGAATATTTAACGATCATATTTTAATCAAATTTCATGTTTTCATTTTTCCACCCTCTGTTCCTCAAGTTGCATATTCATCTTTTCGCGCTGTTTAATATTTTTTCCGCGTCGCGTTTCGTGCTATCGCGAATACTGTACCGACCGGAACAATAAATAAAAATCCCATCGTTATTGCAATGAAAAAAATCAAAATCATAAAAAATATCGAGCATGTTTAATTGTAATAAAATGTAACAACGCACAGCAGAGAGAGAGAGAGAAAGAGAGAGAATACAAAGGAAACAGCAACTTTCGCCAGGAAGAATCACGCGCTTTCTATTCGCTAATCGGAAGAGTCTACTCGTCAGACGGTACACAGAAGCCGACGAGAGTACCCTAGGCAAATATGTTTATAGAATAAAAACTCTTTTTATACTTTACAGCAGCGGCTGACGCGGTAACGATTTTCCCCGAGCCGCCGATGCACTTTGTTTCCTTAGGACGCAGCCCGATCAGAACCGAAGTTTCAAAGTATTTCCCTGTAAAGTTTCCAGATAGGATAACGATCGGCTAGTAAGCCTACGGTTCTTTTATTACAGGATTTACGTAACGGAAAGTAGCATGTTATGCCAGCGAAAACGCGCTGCCACGAGAACTTTCGGTCTGCACTTCCTGTCGCATCGCGTTTTTCCATGATAAATGTAATTCTACTTTAATGGACAGAATTGATATTTTTTGACAAGCTCTACCGATATCACTGACGAAATGTAAAATTATATTATGAGCCGTAGGCTTACTAGCCGATTGTTATCCTATCCGGAAACTTTATATATTTATAAATACATATACACATTTATATATTTATAAAAAGATCGATATGATTAGAAATTTTATTATCTTTTTTTATATTGAAGATTGTGAAGTAAATTTTCTTTATGAAAGTTATCTCGAAGTATAAGTAATCATTAGCTTAGAAATGTTGTTAATTAAGTTAAGACTAAAAAATAACTGTAATTATAAAGATTTATTTTTAAAAAATAAGACAATTAAATATGTATATAAAATGAAAGCGAAATCACTGATGTGCTTAATTTGATTTCTACTACTACAAAAAGAGGTATAAAACGGCCATATTATCCAAGTACAGGCGAAGATGCGACGTACCTAGTGTATAAAAACACTTGGCTTTTGCACCGAACAAGGGAACACGAAGTTCTCTCGAAAAAGCGTTTCATGAGATTGGTCCTTTGAGAGGTTCAATCACAATGGCCTGCCATTATCGACATGCTTCAAAGACCAATCGAGACTTTGGCTTATCGCCTGTTACCAGCCTAACTCGTTTCCATTTAGCTTTTGCAACACCGGTCGCTCCGTTTTCTGATAGTCGATCTTGACGATTCATAGACTCCAGTCTGGATTATAATCAAAGGAATCTTATAATCATTAATTTCCTAATTAACATGTAACTGTAATTGCTGCTCAAGCCATAATGCCATAAACATTTATATAATTTTTACAATTATACTACAAAAGAGCGTTCAGTAACTCATTTCTAATGTGCAGGCAGTCAAAGTGCGTGCCAATCAGATGCATTAATTTAGAGAAAATCCAATGTCACACCATAATTAAGAAAATGATAATATTTTCATCTACCTTTCATGATTCAGGAAAAACGCACGACTTCCGGGACACTCTGTGCGCTCTCGCAGAATCCAGTCGAAGACTCGGCTCTTACCGCGATTACTCTCTCGCGCGTATCCCGGTCGCCCTTTCATTTCAACCGGAACTCCTGCTATCGAGTGACGTTTCAATTACCGCACTCTCGCGTACCCGGCAGCGCACCAAAGGCACAAAAAGTAAAATCACGCGGGAGCACGAGCCGGATTCATAAATCCCGGCGGTGCCATCTCGCGCTCTCCTGCAACAGTGAGTGCATTCCGTTCTCCCGACGCCCCCTCCAGCGCGGGTGAGGGTGAGGGTCGAGGATTAAATCCGCCGGATGTTTGGCAAACGCAGCGCGCGTCTCCGCCGCCGCTCGTCCCGTAAAACACTTTTATCCAATATGTATCCAAGATTTCCATAAATTCGCGCGCGGTTCCGCGGACGCGGCGCCCCCGCGAATATAAAGCACTCACCGCGCACTCCCGGCGGTAAAGCTCCATGAGAATATTCCGCGGTTCGAGCATGCCGGCGCGCGGACTTCTTCGACTCGGAATTTGTTTCTTCCCTTTTTTTCTTTCCTTCCTTCCTTTCTGCGACCGCGACAAAGAAGCCGCTTCCTTCACTTCGATGCGACGCGGTCCGTTTATCCGGAAGCAGACGGGGGATGGAGGGTGGATTGCCGTCGCACAACCGACGTATACTTATGAACTCCTTTCTCTCCGCCGGGGGAAAAGAATGGCCGAACGACTCTCGACGACGTGCGGTCGGCCGTGGCTAAACTTTTCGGGTACTTTCGGGTATAAAAGAGCCGGCCAAGTGCGACGATAATGGACAAAGGGGCCGTAGATGGATTATTTGGAAAATGTTAAGGGAACAGCCCAGCCTTTGAACAAAAATAACACTTGCTCTGGCCAACGAGAGACAAAATACGTCGCGTTTGATGAGTTACCCTTAGCTTTCGAGAGATGATGATCTCTTAATGATTCTTACTGCGGATTTATCGGGATCTCTCGTAAGATATCTCTAAATAGATAATTAATTTAGATGACTGATCAGCAATGAGTGATCTGATAACTCTTCGTCTTAATAAAATAATTATGTAACAAAAGATGTGTATAAAGTGGTACTTCTGTGTTTATTTTTGCAAGCACAATCGTAAAATAAATTTTGAAGAAAGAGCGACATAATAAGCTTCTCGTTTTCTTGTTACGGCTTGAGAGATACGGCGCGCTGTTAAGTTTAATCAAGATTAAGGGGAGACTCATCAAGTTAATAATTAAAATCTTCGCGCGAGAAAGAGGATGATTATGATGTGCTATATTATATCAAGCGCATCGCTCCTTCTGTTTCTTCATGTTATTCGCGCCGAGACTCTGATGGAGTCTGCTGCCTTTTTCCGAGTGAATGGATGATCTCTCGATTTGACAGGCTATGAGTAGCGAACAGTCGAATTGCCGTCACGAGCTGCATTGTAGCTCCATCATGTTATATATTCGCGAGAGCCACGTCCCCGGAAGAAGCGTTCGACTTTATTTCCCGGATTTTTCGCGTTTGCCAGTCGCGAACAGAGCGCGCAAACGGAGTGCGCGCAGCAATATCGGAAAACGGGCTGCCAGCTATAAAGGGGTGGGCCACGACAAAGGAATGCGAAAGGGAGTAAAGTAAGGGGGGAGTCCTTTTTCCGCGCGACATTGTCGTGGTGTTTGGCGCCTTCGCAGCAACCTGTAAATTCCCGAGTAACGATAATTTCGTGATGTCCACAACTGGTTCTCCTTGCTGCCGGATAACATTAGGGAACTCTGGTTCCTTGCCAAAATACATTTGCCACTGTTCGCCACTTTGCAGATACGCACGTACATATGCAGGGTGGTTCAGAAAATATTGGGTTGGCCAAAAAGTAATTGC
Organism: Ooceraea biroi; assembly: GCF_003672135.1. Lineage (NCBI taxonomy): Eukaryota > Metazoa > Arthropoda > Insecta > Hymenoptera > Formicidae > Ooceraea > Ooceraea biroi. The sequence goes on from NC_039512.1 coordinate 3,422,312, forward strand.
GTTTTTTTCCAATACATGGACATACATGTCTTGAAATGTAACTAACTTCATTCTAAACCGCAAATTCATTATGTAGGTTAACAACTCACAGTTCAAGCTTGTTTTAGAAAAAGAAAGTACACGATTTCGTTAACAATTGGTTGTTTGCCGTCGATTTCAAAATGGAAAATCGAAAAGAATATTTTCCTCATATTTTGTTTTATTACTTCCGAAAAGGGAAAAACGCTATGCAAGCTCATAAAAAGTTATGTCATGTATATGGCGAAGATGCTTTAAAACTGCGGCAGTGTCAAAATTGGTTTACTAAATTTCGATCTGGAGATTTTAATGTGAAAGATGCACCACGCTCAGGAAGGCCAATCGAAATTGATGATGACAAAATAAAGGCACTGATCGATTCCAATCGGCGTTTAACGACACGAGAGATTGCTGAGAATCTTAACATATCGAAATCGAGTGTTGAAAACCATTTAAAACGACTTGGATACATTAGTAAGCTCGATATTTGGGTAGCACATGAGCTCAAAGAAATTCATCTCACTAAGCGTATTGACATCTGCGATTCTCTTTTGAAACGTGAGGAAAATGATCGATTTTTGAAACGTATGATAACAGGCGACAAAAAATCGATCGTCTACAACAACGTCAAACGAAAAAGATCGTGGAGCAAGCGTGATGAACCTGCTCAAAGCACTTGAAAAGCAGATATTCACCAAAGAAAGATTATGCTGTCAGTCTGGTGGGACTTTAAAGGTATCGTGTATTTTGAGCTGCTTGCAAGAAATCAAACCATTAATTCAGACGTATACTGTCGTCAACTGGATAAATTAAATGATGCCATCAAACAGAAACGTCGAGAATTGGTGAATCGCAAAGGTGTTGTGTTTCACCATGATAACGCTAGACCACGTACAAGTTTGGTCACTCGTGAAAAATTGTTGCAGCTTGGATGGGATGTGTTACCATGATGTTACCACATCCACCATATTCGCCAGACCTGGCACCATCAGATTACCATTTGTTTCGTTCTTTGCAAAACGCCTTGAATGGTAAAACCTGTACTGCTGATGAGGATATGAAATCGTTGTTAGAATTGTTTTTTGCTGAAAAAGATAAGAACTTTTTTGAGCGCGGAATTATGAAGTTGCCTGAAAAATGGCAAAAGATAATTAAACAAAATGGACAATATATTGTTTGATAAAATTTTTGTTTCCCATGAAAAATTTGCCTTTTATTTATATAAAAAAAACGCAATTACTTTTTGGCTAACCCAATACAAAAGTTCGTAACAATGGTTTGTAATGACTCTCAACTGATTTCTTCTGTATATAACAGACACTTCGCGGATAGCATAACTAGTCTTGAGATTGTCGAGAAAAACTTAAATAACTTATTCTTGAAAAACGTACAAATGAATTTTGGGAAAAAAGATAATATCTCGAGAGACATTAGATTTATATTTTTTTATTTGAAAAATAACTAGAAATTTATTTTGCGAATAATTAAATTTTATTTAGTTGAACGTAACTAGGGATATATTTTGCGAAGGATACTTTCTCAGGCTTTGTTACTAAAAATTGCTACATAAGTGAGAGATCCGCAGAATCCCATGCAAATTACGTAAGGAACTGCTCTCTTGCACTCGCTCTGGATCACGTAATACACATATCAGTATATGCATGCGCGATTTTCACGCTGTCTCTTCTCGTTTCAGCTCCGATGCTCCATACTCGCTTGCAGAGAGATTCTTTCCCTCTTACCATTTCTTTTTTCCCTCTTTGTATGCTACGTGCGGCTTTGCGCGGCCAGGGAATCGATTGTCGGTGCATTCGAGCTCCGTTTCCACCGAGGCGCGCGCCACCCCTTTACGGCCACGTATCATGAAAGACGGCCGCGTTATTCACGAGGACCACCGTTTCTCGCGCTCGTTCCGCGGACACACATCGTCGAAATTAAATTCCCCGTGCTGGTATCCTCTGCATCCAGGAACGCTGAGATCCCCTTGGACTCTTCAAAGGATGGCTTATCGTCGAAGCGTCGCTCCTTGACCACGACATGAAGAACAAGCATGAATACCCAGCGAGTCTTAGTCACTCCTTTAATTTCCGTCTCCTACCCCCGTCACGCTGCTCCTGTCAGCTCTCCGTTCCATATACCTACTTTCCCTTACCCAGCATGTATGGCAATTGCGCAACAGAGCCGCAATGCTTGGAACAATAACTGGTACGTGTTTCTGTTAATGCACATGCTGTTCGCGCATAAAATTAGAATGTATAATATTACGTCGAGAATACGTTGAAAACTTGAGGAGAAACATTGAAATTTCTATTTTTTCGAAGATCCTTGAGATACGCTAGAGACTCGAATCAATTTTCATGCCTTTCGCATAATGTACGATCCTCGGATTTGTTCAGAACTCGGACTCAATAATGAAAGCGCTACCCACAACGGGAAGGTACTGACGATGCTACAGCAGAGTTTTTTCCCTATGATCCGATTGTGCGACGAATCCGATTTATCGGACGGCGTCGCATCATTGCACGTGTCATGTTTAATATCCCGCCGCGCGCGTTTTTCGCTACCGACCACGCCGAATCCGCGCGCGGTAAGGGCAGCCCGCGCCGCGTATCACGCGCAACTGCGAAATTATTTAAGAACGATTCATTCAGTTCCGATATGGTCGGTACAGCCGATACTGGACCCGTATATCAGCCGGATTTTCTTGTACCGAAGCCGAAGGCACGTGGATTTATCGTACGTTTTTATCGTATTTCAACTTAACTGCTCCACATACATTTCGACGTCAACGCAAGTACGTTAAAGTCACGAACACGAGATTCTTCTTACCGCCATTTCGCCGCCGCCTCCCCTTTTGCCTCTTACCGCCCCTCCCTCAATCCTCCCGTCCATCCCATCGCACCAACCTTTTCCCGGGAGCTACTATTTCCACAGCTTCCCCGTTATTGCGCGCACTCGCTTATTCCCCGCAACGCGAAGGAGCGGCCGTTGGGCAACTCGTGATTTCGCGGATCCACATTTGTCACGTGCCCTACGATGGTAAATCTACATCCCCCCGCGGAAGTGTTTTCCGATATTACCAGTTCAGTCGTCGGCCTCCGAGTTCGGTGGAGAATACCGCCGGCTCTACAGTCGTAGACATGTGGGAAGACCATGGACTGTAAACGAGGACACGTTTTATCACACGGAAAAAAAGAAATTATTAATCATCGATTGTTTCGGCCGGCCGAAGCGTTTAACGGCGGTAGCGCTTAAGGAACAAGAGGAGGTCGAGGCCTAGATTTCACGGGAGAAATGCCTATCAGCGATTTCGATCGAAAGCGCGATGCCGACGCAATGAAAACGCGCCGCAGGCATTTTTATTTCAAATCGGAGAAAAGGTACAAGATCAGAATGCCAAGCAGCTGCCGTTTGCAGTATAGGAAAGGGAGAGCGAAGAGAGAAAAATGGAATTTCATTATTGTGTAAAACTGCTGCCGGATAAAGTCTCGTGCTTCTATAAAATTTCATCTCTGTTTATGCCGGCGCGTTGCTTCCATTAAATTGAAACCGTCATTCACGCAGCGAGTATGTAATACACTTATGTGTACGCGAACGCAGATTTCATACGCTACAGAATTTTTCTATCTCTCTCTTTCTTTCTCGCAGCAAAAAGGGAAAAGTTTACATCTACCAACGTTTACATCTGACATGCCACCAACCACAGTTCGTACTTTCACTTTAAAACTTACATCCTTTTGATCGTCTGATCGCTTCGATACATCATTTTCTCGAGATTGAGATACGTTGGATCAAATATTATATAATAATTATAATAAATATAAATATAAAATAATTAATTAAAATAAATGTAAAAAATAATTACTAATAACAATATTTTATTAATTATTTATATTTTAATAATTTATTTTAATAATTACTTATTCGACAAACAATTTGCTAAAGAAAACTTTGTCATCAAGTGCTTCGTAGCACGAGGCCGTTCTGTGCAGCAGAAAATTCGTTTCCCTCTTTCTCTCTCTGTTTAAAGATGTTGCACCGGATTTCTCAGTCCTCTCGGTCTGCTGGTTGTTCTCCCTCGTCGTCGCCCGAGATCGCCGCGGAAGGAAAGAATCGTGTACGGAAAAGCGAAAAGTGAATATCAGGATATGTGATTCGGTGAAGCCCGAATGCGGCGGCGGCGAGGCTGCTGGCACGGGGATGCATTACCATTTTGGCCGCTGGCCAACCCTAGTCTCCGAACTTCGGGAATCTGCGATAAAAGATAAGCCCTCACCTCCTGCTCGCGGTTAGATTCAGACGGCACACCCGGTAGATAAACATACCCGGGGGAAGCCAGCCAACCCCGCGCCGATCCTCCTCTTCCACAAACCACCCCATCGACTTCTCTCTCGGCTGCTGCTGCTGCGGGGGCCGCATCGGGGATTTCCGTAGATTTACAAGCCGAAATTTCCTTATCGCAATCAACCGGCTATGTTTCTTCGGACTAAGAAATCGAAAGGAAGCGAGTTATTAATCTTGTGGTAATATCGTCCGTTGAACTTCACCGAGCGTATTCTCTCTCTCCCTCTCTTTTTCTCTGGCGGAGCCAGTACATCAATGTAATTTGTACACGCTGAAAGTATCGTTCAGTGAAATCAGAATCCCGTGAAGAAATTTAAATTTAAACTTCTTCATTAAGTAACGTATCGGGGTATTTCTAAACTCCGTATTAAGCTTCGTGTAACAAGCAATTTACTTGAAAGCGAACGTAACGCACTTATGAGAAATTTATTTATTGAAAATCGATGAATGAACCGGCTTCAATAATCTTATTGTTTATCGGATATAATGTATTATATAATATATTTCTCCGAGAACTGTTTTCTCTCGACAATTTGTTTCAATTGTCGATACTTTGGTTACCACAAGAAACCATCTGTGCAGCATTCTGTATTCAATCTTTAATTTTTTACGACTAATAAAATCTTTAACAATTTGTTTGAGAGTCTCTACGTCAAATTAAAACGAACGCTTACGCTGTCGCATTACTACATCGTGTTTTCTTTTATCGTGAGAAAAACTTTTTCATCTTTTTTTCGCAGCAAAACGATGGCGTGATCAAAGTTTTTCGTAGATCCAATCAAAGGTTCACGCACGTATCCCCCGGCTATCTCTAAGACTATGATTAATGATGATGATGACCGTGAACGATAAATCATAAATAAAAACGATGTGGATGCGGCTCGTGTAAATGAACGATTAACTTTGCTGACATCGATAACAATAAGAACGTTACAAATATGTCAGACGATCACTCAGAAACCTTTCGAACATAATCAGGCATCCATACATGCACAAAACATCCAAGAGTCGATAGATGCTTTAGCATACATGTATATATACGCAACACGTGTTAAATTTTTTAACATATTATTGATTATTTTTTCAAATAAATTTATATAAAATAAGAAAATGTATTTATTTAATGCAAAGAAAGTGAAAGAGACCAAGCGTTAATTCTGAATAACATGACGTTTATGATAAAAAAGGAATATAGAGAATTGCAATTTGAGAATTTTCTTAAATCAAACGATTTGCTGTAAGTTACTGTGAATGTTAATAATTTACCGGCAGGAGAAAAAGGACAGTCCAAGATACGTCAGCACATACCGCCTGATTATTGCTCCTTGGCTGACTCGTGCCCCGAAGGAGGACTTTCTATTACGGAGAAGCTGTCTAGGTATCATATTCGCGAATTTAAATAAGTGTTATGCCTCTATAATGGAAATCCCGCTTAAACGTACGGAAGCTTTTCGTGTTCCTCAGAGGGAGAGCTGGCACCATTTGAGGTTCGTAACGAGCCTTGGCAGCAGAATTGCCGCGATCACAATGCAAAAGCGAAATCGTACGGGAAAAGTCCCTTTATCAATGCTATATAGAAGGCGTTCCAGCGCATTAAAGTGGCCCATATCATACTATCATTTGCAATTTATTCTCCTTTCCACTCTTCGACTATATCGCGCGCGCCACGCGAAGCTGAACCGCCGCTGTTCGTCTGCCCATAATGATAGTGGATAAACGATAAATGTCGTTAGGATTCGAAAAACAAGATGCACGTAATAAATTTGCACCAGAACCTGTTACGTTCTCATCCCATTAATCTTTTCCGTTTTGCGAACTTCCAAACAGAAGAAGAATAGATGTTATTTATAATTTTAAAACAGTGTGAAGATTAAAATAATAAAGATTATAATAATGCGTCAAAGCGTCATTATTCCTCCTTCCATTTCTCTCTTCTGATCAGATATATATATTAAATAATGAGAACGCAATTATTTAAATCCACATTTTAAATATACATCTACACGAGATTAATTGCAAGGAACATTATTTCGCATTACTTGCACAAAATTTCTTAAAATCATCAAAAATTAGAATTTATTTCTAGTTTATCCAGGACAATATTGATATAAATGTTGTAATATATAAAATAATATATCACTCTTTTTATGTATCTCAATTTTTCGCTGATGTCTTAAGAGTTATCGCTGCCATAAAATGTTTAACCGTGAATATATTTCTCCGTATGTTTCGCTCGAATAGGCGTCTTTTGCGGAAACGCTTACCATACGTGCGAAATTTAGATGCGATTTCGACCCCTATGTCAAATGGTTTCCCTCTGAGTAGATTTGATCCGCAAATACTGACGTCTGACAGGCTCGCAAACCTTCAAATTACACAGCGGGAGGAATGTTCTCTAATTCGATGGGATGGCTGCACCTGGTCGGTGATTGATCCTCACCAAGCCACATTCATTTCACAAATTAAATTACGCGGAGGTGACAGCAAAATCAATCATGAGCTTTTGCCCGGCGCGATCAATTTTATAAAAGCGCAAAGATCAAAATATAATAACGCGTCAAAGCGCCACGTGCCTTCCTCTTCCTACCAATCACATGTATTAAATAATAAAACGCTATTAACGTAAACTCTATATTTTAAGTAAATCTATCTACATTGACAAGGTTAATTATTAAATTATTACAACAAACGTGATTTTCAATCCGGAAATCAACTCTAACAGTATTAATCAAAGCGCAAAAGCCTCAAATTCTTGAAACACAATTTACGTTACAAAGCAATTAACGCACAATAATCTGCCAATTTCCGATCTCATAAAATACATATTCGCATCACCATTATAAAATCCAATACACTATATGGGAGGGAGGCAAGTAATAATATGAAAGAACCCAACTATCAGTTCGCTCGTGCACACGTGCGTGCGATACCATGTCGCATCTCATCGCGTGGTTGACAAACAGGCGATAAGTGTTCTCGCGTTCTTCTGGTAAAAGTAAAGAGTAATACCCGTTAAAATTCCCGGTAAATCTGTGGCCGCGACGTAAACTTCGCAAAGTTGACGATCCAAGTGGACGCTATCAGTTGGATGACGAGGATGAAGCGCAGTGGCGGTCTTCGTTTATCGTGTCCGTGTGCCTGTCACCACCATGCATTTCTCACCCACCGGCTGGACGAAAAAAGTCTTTCATTCGCCTCACGACATCCCGCGTGATGCCTGCGACATGACTCCGTTACCGTAAGATTAACGAGGTCTCGCGCGGGAAGTCTGTTCGCCGCAGCCGGCATCGCTCGTGTAACCGGATGTGCACCGTAAGATTGAGCTCTCTCGACGGCGAAACGGGGAAATAACGGGTCGCCGACAACGGAGGTGACCATGCATGGGATGCGCGTCAGTCCGACCCCGCAAGCCTCGTAAAAGTCGGTAATTCCTTTCGACGTTCCTTTCATCGGTGGACTTTAGCTGCCCACAATGCTGCGGGCGCACGATGAGACTGTTACTTTAGGGGTGTTACCGGCGTCACGAATATTGCCCCGGTTTTGCAACCGCGTTGACGCTTAAGAGATGAGGGAAGGTAAGTAAATTTCAGAATAAAATTATACATAAGAATTAAAATTAAAATGTAAACTTAAAATACGGAAAATATGTAAAGTTATGAAAAATAAATGAAATTGAAATGTAAAACATGAAGTTAGAAAAAAAATTAATAAAAATTTAATAAACAGGATGATACAAAAATATATTTTATGTTTTCGGAATCGTTTTTCAAAATGCTTTTTGAAAATAGAAAAAAGAAAAGACTCATGGTAAAACATTTACTTGTTGCGAAGAATAACTCCTAATTAATTAACGATCAAACAATTCGAGGCATGATTACCTTACGCACTAGATTTGGCACGGAAATATCTGAAATGTCAGTATTTATTATGCGGTTCCATGCACGCTAAACTTCTCACTTTAGAATACAACAGTATGCTATGTCTCCCAACTGCGACATCTGTTCTCACTTTACCTTAATGGAGCGTATTTGGCACTAGTGACCAGCGCAGGTATTATCAGCGTAATGCCAACATTCCGGATCAATAAAAACTCGAAAGCTTCGTATAATGCCAATTGCGATATTGACATTACATCTATTTACTACATAAAAATGGGAAAAACAAGCCACGCACGCAAATATTTCGTATTTTTCTGCCGTTTATTCTGCGAAAAACTGTATAGTATTAAAATATTGCCATACAATTTAAATCTATCAATGGCCGACGCTCCGTTTTTTCATACAAATACGAAGCAAAATTTCGAATGAAAGTTTTGGTAGCAACTGATTTTAGTATAGTGCATTTCATAAATAATCTCTAGATTTCTTTACTGACATTAATTATTTTTTCATGTCACATAATTAATCGCACGTGTAATCGTGTCGGACTAATACTAGATATAACTACTTGGAATTCACACATGAGCAACTGTAATTATTTTCGCACCTGTCGATCCAACAAAATTGCACATTAAAAAATAAATAACAGAGCAGATTTATTTCAGTACAAATATTCCTGCATTTCCTTTTGCAAGTGTATACCTTACTCAACCGTTCATACAATGTGTCAAAGGTTACTCATCGGAGACCAGCTGCGCTGTGAACCATCAGCATCTCGCTATCGTTTGCAGCAATGCGAAAGATCTATCTCGCGATCTGAAATTCGTCGCTTCTAGGACGTGCATCCGGGTTGCACCGATGATGCAGTCGCGCATATGCGCGACCGGGACAGTAAGAGAGAAAGAGCGAGCGAGAGAGAACGGGATTGTGTGGACGCTCGTGTGACACTGCTGTCGCGTATTGAGAAAAATTACCATATCATGCAAATCCGGGCACGAGCCCGAAACACCTCCTGTTCGGGGCGATCATCCCCCGCGGCAACCCCCGAGCGCACGTTCGCAGGGGTGAGTGCGCGCGGCAGCCGTTTGGACGAGAGTTGATAGAGCGTAACGCATTTGTGCCGGCAACACGCAATTCCGGCCGAAACGACAGTGACGAGGCCGATGGACGAGCGATCCCGATGCATGGTGGCGTGGGATCGCTCGAAAAACGGGGCGGTCTCCGGGTTACCGGGTGCGATCGGCTCTAATGGAGGCGGCGCCCCCGATTCGCGCCGTGTCAACGATTTTTGCGCCAATATTGATAGGTCCGCTAAACGCGCGGTTTATAGCTGTGAGGGCGGACTCTTGTGCACAGCGAGATCGCGCAACACGGCTACCGCGCCGTTGATACATGGCTCGTCCCAGAAGGGTGCGCGCCCTTCTGTTTGCTCGAACGATCCGCCCTGCATTTCTTCCTCTGATCCGAGAAGAAATCTGCAATGAAAGTTAATGAGCGTTTGCGAGGATAAGAGTTACACGAGGAATACTGATACAAGAGTGTGTTTCAGGTAATATTGAGCGAATAACATTTTATTTTATAATGGCAATTGTAAGTATAATAATTATCGAATTAATTAAACACATTTGAAGATTGACGTTTATTTAAAATTTATTATATATTAGGTTGTTCATTAAGTTCTGCGGTTTTCTTGATAGATAGCGTTTGTCCATTGAAAAAGATAGCATGCATCGCCTGAACCGCGGATTGCCGCATACTCCGTGACAGGTTAGACAACGCTTGACATTTCGCCAGAGTCTTTGTTGTGTTTTGACGTGTTGTGTGTACGCGCTATTCATTGAAAATGGAGGATCAAAAGGTGCATTTTCGGCACATTTTGCTATTTTTCTTCCGCAAAGGAGTAAAAGCGACGGACGCACAACGTGAGATATGTCGCGTGTACGGGGACTCGGCCATAAGCGCTGACACTTGTCAGCGTTGGTTTGCGCGCTTTCGTTCCAGAGATGTGAACGTCTCCGATGCTGCTCGCTCCGGTCGTCCATCCACCACTGACGACGACCAAATCGTGGCCGCAATCAAAGCAGACCGACACCTGACGACGCGGGAGATCGCGGAGCGCTTCGACATCGCCCATACAACGGTTGCGCAGCGATTAAAACGGCTTGGGATGTCGAAAAAAGCAGATGTTTGGGTCCCTCACGAGCTCACCGAAAAGAACATTTTGGACCGCGTCATGATCTGTGAATCCCTGCTGAAATGGAACTCGCTGGAGGCCTTTCTCAAACGGGTGGTCACGGGAGATGAAAAATGGGTGGTATATAACAACATTCGACGCAAGCGGTCATGGTGCGGTCCGGGTGAGTCGTCACAATCGGTTGCCAAAGCGGATTTGCATCCGAAGAAAGTGATGCTGAGTGTGTGGTGGGATTGGCGAGGCGTCCTGTACTTCGAGCTGCTTCCGCGCGGTGAGACCATCGACGCCGAGAAGCATTGCGCTCAGTTAGAAAAATTGAAGCAGGCAGTGGCGGAGAAGCGGCCGGAATTGGCGAACAGGAAGAGCGTTGTCTTCCACCACGACAACGACAAACCACACACTGCTTTGGTGACCAAGAAGAAGTTGAAGCGCTTTGGCTGGGAAGTCATGCAGCACCCACCGTACTCCCCAGACCTTGCGCCGTCGGATTACCATCTGTTCCGGTCACTCCAAAACAATCTCAACGGGCAGCGCTTTAATTCAGTGGACGATATTCAAACGTACTTGAAGGACTTTTTCGCGCAGAAGTCGCGCGACTTCTACAAACGCGGCATTATGTCCCTTCCAGAACGTTGGCAGAAGGTGGTCGATCAAGATGGACAATACATTCTAGATTGAATAAATGTGTAAGTACAATAGATTTATGTTTTAATTTAGGGCAAAAAAACCGCAGAACTTAATGAACAACCTAATATGATATAGTTAAAAGAAGATGTTATCATCTAGAAAACATAAAAGTTCTAAGGACAAAATATTTTAATTGTACTGCTTTGTAATTTTAATTCTACTCTTTTAGCAATTTTTTTATTTTAATATTAATTACAGCAGTGCATTTAGCAGAACGTTTTCGTGTTCAAGAAAGTACGTAGAAATATGTGCCATTTCGATCACATTACTTGTCGATCTGCAAAGACCTCGGCACGGAAAATATTTTATAATGTGTACATCCGTAGCATCTCCGGAGATACAGGAAATATACGAGAGACACAGAATATACGACGTGAAATGAAAATGTACCCGAGAATGCGTGTCGATTTATATAACGTGCGTCCTGCAACGTAAACGTTATCCATACGTGGTCCCACGTGCGTCATTCGGCGACACGTACATCGATAGCATTTTCCACGATGCCATTATTGTTGGATCCCCAGTCCATCTCGTAGGAGACCGTCCACTATCGAAAGAACAATAACCTGCGGTCACGAGAGAAGTCGGGAAAACGCAGACACATCTTGTGAAAAGACGAGTCACTCCCCGAGTTTCAAGCACCCTCGGTGATCGTTTCATTCCTCGATCGCTCGTTACTCGTATCTTCGGCAAACGTAACGTGTACATATGTAAGATATACAGCGATCCAACCCTCGATAGTCTTCCCACTCCTGCCAAGGTAAATATCGTCTTAGCTAGGCAATTACAAACACGCAGTCGGTGCAGCTTGATGAATCAATATGCGAAATATCTTATGGGGTGAGCGATAAATCGAAAATGTATCAATCCGATGAAATGAAATGTAAGTTTGAAGAGCGTTGATATTGAAACACATACATATAAGATTGAAGTAAAATATAAAATAGTTAATTTTATAAATTAAAGACAAGCAAGAGAATTCTTTGCAATAATTTAACACAAAGTATTGCAAAATTCTTAACTACTCTCGTTTATATAAGAAAATAGATGTCTGTTTATATATTTATAATATGTTGTAATATATGTAAAAAGAGATAAAAATTATTTTATAATACATCACCATTTTTATAATGTTTGCAAAGCTTCTAATCGATACACGATTCTCACCGATCCTCTTTCAAATGAGCTCACTTGTCGTAACAAAACTGGATTCATGTAACATTAACCAATTACCAAGTCAATGCGCAATCACGTTCGTACATCCGCTTATCACTTTCTCCACTCAATGTCGCGGCGGTTAACGTTACTATTGATCCCTTTATACGAGCTATGTTCAGTAATCAGCCATTATCAGCGTTGGTATTTACTTCGCTCGCGACAGCTTCCGATTTTGCGGCCGATTTATGGGAACTCCAAGACAGCATTCTCAACGATCGCAAATAAAAATCCTGTAAACCGCGAGGCGTTGTCGCAAATAGTCACCAGCTTCGTAGCTCGCGAGCTCGGAAGGAGCAGATCAAGTAACGTGATGCATTCCACCTCGTTGACGGAAATTACACCGGTCAGTACGCGTCGCTCAAATTACAATGATCGGAGTAATTGGACGGTAATTGGGAGGGGGTTACGAAACCGAGTTGTAATCGGATTACACTTTGAGAGCGCCATAATCCGAAGTCCATTCCCTTTCTCTCTCTCTTTCTCTCTCTCTGCTAGGAGCAATTAAATTTCGTAGTATTGGCTATGTCTCCGGCGATTCCATGGGGCACATGATCTGCCTCCTTTACGCGACCATTTGACTTTTATGATGCAGCGCTTGGGAAAGCGGAACCGCGGCGCTGAATCGAAACAAGATAGGGTAAGTAAACAAATATTTCGCGTAACCGTATACGAGGGTTACGAAGCACTGACCTAACAACCCTTCGCTCATTCCTGCTCTTGGTGCATTTAAGTATTCGGATTATTGAATAACACTTCTCACCGGGAGTATACAAGAGAGACACAAGTAGGCAAAGAGGGGATAAATTGAATAGTTGATTGAAAACTTAATATAATGTGATAGTCGCAAAAATAAGTAGGTATTGCGATGTCATTATGTATATGAGATACTTTGAAATACATCTTTAAAATAATACTATCTTAGCTTCTAAAAATTCATTACAACATTTATATAAAATATTTATATATCTATACGTTATATACGTTACAACACATTGATATAATACCTTTATACATTTTTCATTTTACATCTCATCTAAATAAAAAACAGAAGTCAAGTGCAGTTTAAATTACAGATATCTCAACCCCAAGAAGGAAACTATTCCCGAGCTCACCCCGAGGTGACTCGCCATGCATAAAAAAAGAAAAAAAAGAAGAAAAAGAAGAAAAAAAGAAAAAAAAGGAAACATGAAACAAAATCTAAAGCATCCCCCTCGCGGGGAATTTCGTCTGTTTCGTCGGTGTTGGAAGAGAAGGGTTGGACATCGCTCAGCTGCGAGGCGCAGTAAAGCATCACTGTCGAAAGAACCAGAGGAAAAAGAAAGAGTGACGGAGAAAGGAAGAGAGAGAAAGAGAGAAAAAGAGCCTGACATGCCAGACGTACGTTTCCGCATCAAACCGGAGCGGAGCACCGTATCGGAAGATCGACGAGCGTCGCGAAGAGAAAGACCTCGGTGTTACGTACATAGGTACGAACATCTGGTACGACTCGCGAGTTACCAACGGTCGAATAAATTCCCGGCGATATTTTCAATCCCGCATCGCGGAGCTCTCTTCACGAGGGGATCTCTCTCTCTCTCTCTTTCCCCCGGAGCGGAATTCTCCCTCGCGAGAACGGCGGTGCAACGTGGAAAGTCGGGCGAATGTGACACGAACGCTTGCATCCGAGCACCGCGTACAATGCCGACGAGGATTTACATAAGAACAGAAGCTTACGGCATAAACGCCCGACAAACGAGACATGCTACACGAGACGCCGTTTATTACATATTTATTTATGCAAATCGCGCAAAATAAGAATCGTCCGGAGATATTCTTCTCCCGAGGCGCGGGCAAAAATTGTTAATGCTGTCGAGACAATTGAATAAATTCCTTCCGCGTTGTCACGCTGTCCGGGAAGCTCCAGGAATTAATACTCTCGATATTAACATTCTACTCTTTTATCATAACAAATTAAAATTATTATAACAAACTGTCAAATCGATACAGTCGTCAATCAAATATCATTCTTGATCTTTTGCTTTGATAAAAAACTTTTCTAATCTTTGTATTGATATAACGATCTTACAATTAGTCTCACCCTATGTGATCGTTCATTCCTTTCGTCATTATTATATCAATTCTTTTTTTGCAAACCGCTCCGTACAAGAAGCCCCCCACGCAGATTTATAGGGGGATTTAAACACGAGTCAAGCTTCTATAGGCTTGTCGATCAGCGTGGCGTAACGTCTCCCGTGACTCCATTGTTCCCCAAGATCTGGTACGCGTTTTGACAATCCGGGCGCTTATCCAATGATCTTATGCTCTTACATACATAAGTCCTCGGGCGCGATCTCCCGTCGCGCAGGGAGCATCTTCGACCGAACGTCCTCGCGGGTGCCGGTTCAAAGCTAGCCTCCCTGTAACCCGATTCATGCAGATTGGCCGAATTGAATATCAGGATTAAACTCGCCTCGGCTATCTCCTAGTTATAACGGAAGTTCCCGTGCAGGAACTTAACTCAGAAATCTCGGTCGGTCCCACCTCCGCGCGAGATAGTCGCTCGCATCGCGGATCGAATTCGAGCGATCTCGGCTTCGCGCAGGGACGCGCTTACACTCGCCTCCGAATCCGACACTCTCCTCTTCATCCTTCTCCCCCTCACCCCCCTCGTAATGAGCGTAAAATCCGACTCGCGGCGTTTAGTTCCGATAACTGATAATAACTAATGGAAACGAAATATTAGGTTGTTCATTAAGTTCTGCGGTTTTTTTGCCCTAAATTAAAACATAAATCTATTGTACTTACACATTTATTCAATCTAGAATGTATTGTCCATCTTGATCGACCACCTTCTGCCAACGTTCTGGAAGGGACATAATGCCGCGTTTGTAGAAGTCGCGCGACTTCTGCGCGAAAAAGTCCTCCAAGTACGTTTGAATATCGTCCACTGAATTAAAGCGCTGCCCGTCGAGATTGTTTTGGAGTGACCGGAACAGATGGTAATCCGACGGCGCAAGGTCTGGGGAGTACGGTGGGTGCTGCATGACTTCCCAGCCAAAGCGCTTCAACTTCTTCTTGGTCACCAAAGCAGTGTGTGGTTTGTCGTTGTCGTGGTGGAAGACAACGCTCTTCCTGTTCGCCAATTCCGGCCGCTTCTCCGCCACTGCCTGCTTCAATTTTTCTAACTGAGCGCAATGCTTCTCGGCGTCGATGGTCTCACCGCGCGGAAGCAGCTCGAAGTACAGGACGCCTCGCCAATCCCACCACACACTCAGCATCACTTTCTTCGGATGCAAATCCGCTTTGGCAACCGATTGTGACGACTCACCCGGACCGCACCATGACCGCTTGCGTCGAATGTTGTTATATACCACCCATTTTTTATCTCCCGTGACCACCCGTTTGAGAAAGGCCTCCAGCGAGTTCCATTTCAGCAGGGATTCACAGATCATGACGCGGTCCAAAATGTTCTTTTCGGTGAGCTCGTGAGGGACCCAAACATCTGCTTTTTTCGACATCCCAAGCCGTTTTAATCGCTGCGCAACCGTTGTATGGGCGATGTCGAAGCGCTCCGCGATCTCCCGCGTCGTCAGGTGTCGGTCTGCTTTGATTGCGGCCACGATTTGGTCGTCGTCAGTGGTGGATGGACGACCGGAGCGAGCAGCATCGGAGACGTTCACATCTCTGGAACGAAAGCGCGCAAACCAACGCTGACAAGTGTCAGCGCTTATGGCCGAGTCCCCGTACACGCGACATATCTCACGTTGTGCGTCCGTCGCTTTTACTCCTTTGCGGAAGAAAAATAGCAAAATGTGCCGAAAATGCACCTTTTGATCCTCCATTTTCAATGAATAGCGCGTACACACAACACGTCAAAACACAACAAAGACTCTGGCGAAATGTCAAGCGTTGTCTAACCTGTCACGGAGTATGCGGCAATCCGCGGTTCAGGCGATGCATGCTATCTTTTTCAATGGACAAACGCTATCTATCAAGAAAACCGCAGAACTTAATGAACAACCTAATAAATCTCGTAGCCGTACAGGTCCACGGATCCGATTCGCGCGATTTTTCTTCTTTCATCCTCGCGTGGGCGATACAGAAACGCGCGCGGCTCCGCCGCGCCGAAACTGTCTAGCTGCCACAAATCTGTGACTCGAGAACTTGATTGTGATTTTAATTGTCATTTCCGGCTAGTGCAAACGCATGACTGCCATCTCGATCGATTTCGCGCCTAGCCTAGTTTAATTCGGTGCGAAAGCTTGAGGATTAATTTAATGCCGTTGCATATTGCTTGTGTATAGTCATATGATTTATTAATATTGCCTAACGCTGCATTTTTATCACTATTTCACCATTTAAAAATTCCTTTTTCTTTCGAATACTTGGACCGAAACTCAAAGGCGATGCGAAGTTTGCACTGGCTGATCAAGAATGCTCGGGAGGGAGTAATCATAACGGAACCATTCCATTCGATGGAGGAAGGATGTGCCGTTGACGCTAGTTCAATGTTCTCGAAGACTGACGTCACAGCGATAAAACGAGCGACGTTTTCCCTCGTATATATCCAATGCCGCTCGACCCACTTCGCTTCGCATAACAGGCGATGCAAATTTTTGTCGCGACGCGCGATCGCGGATGTTATTGCCTTGCGGTCTACTTCCGAGGCAAATACCGCGACATTCTTTACGGAGGAAAACGAGTGTGGAAACTTTGCGAACAAGATATAAGCGTCGTCTGTAGATGCGACGTGGTCTCGGAAAATCGCGGCTCCTCATCGCGTCTTAGCTGAGGCCTCAATTTTTCATGGCTCAGCAGGTGCGCGAAAACGGCATTTGTCATGATTCCGCCTTCTTTCCGTTAATACAGCGTAGATCGGAAATGGATAATCGTCCTCAATGGGAGTATCGTCTTACTTTCAGGAAAACCATATTTCGCGAGTTTCTCAGTTGTATCAGAGAGACCTCGCCTCAGCAAGTACAGAAATTAAAAATAGATTAAAAATATAAAAATTAAAAATGTTAACAAAATGAAAATTACTATTTTAATAAAAATAGAACATAAATATGAATAAGAATTTTTGGTGAATCTTCTTAGACCTAAAATGATTAATTAAAGAATGTCAGGAGCGTAATAAAAACATCATTTCTCCTGCTGTCATTGACTCCGCAGTTAAATAATTAAATAAAGCTTTCTTTCCTCCCCCTTCTCGATTAAATCTCAGAAGAAACGACTTCCGAAAAGCCTGCGGAAAAAATGACAAAAGAGCTTTACGAATGATCCCGTGAGGAACCGTCTTCCTCGACGAACTACAGACATCGGAAACGAAGAGAAGGGTGGAAACGAGGGGTGCACGCTTTGTTTCAGTTTCCGGTTTTCCGTTCTTACAATGTGTATTTTCTCTCTAGAAATTACGTCAAATTACTTTAAAGCGGGATTGCCTATCTTCATCCGCGAGCGAGAAAAAGAGTTTCGTCTCCTCTATCTCTCTCCCTCTTTTCGTTATACTTTCCGAGAGTGGAACCCTGAAACGAAGAGGTAAGAGATGGGTTTTAGTGGATTAGAAACTCAACTTGGTCTTTTTCGTAATGACGTAGCGGCTCTCAACGACGAGGGAACGCGATCCCGCGCGAGTTGGAGAAACAACCCCGTCGCACGAGGTAGGGTAGGACACGAGGCAAGGAAGGAGGAGCCCGCGCACACGGCGGATGCATGCGAATTCAGCTCGGATATAAGGATGAGCGCCAAGTACATGCACGACTCGCGAAACTTTCGAGTTTGGAAACTTACCAACGAGTAAATGGCGATGGGATAGTTGCGCGCTACCTTACGGGATAGGACAACGCGTCTTTCTCTCCCCCGTGTTTGTCTTAAAACTTGGCAATCGCGGCTTTTAAGCATTTTCGGGAGCTTCGTGGCATGCAGCAATGCCAAAAATCTCGGCTAATAAGCGCCGTTCGTCAGACGCGTGTAACGAACACGTCGGGGGTTGTAATCAATTGAGGGGCACGTAGGAAACGATGTACAAAAAAATTTTTGGAAAGCATCAAGTATTAGGGGTGTGATTTAGTTTTGAGGGTTTTTTTTACTCAAAAACGCATGTATTTAAATATGATAATGAATGAATACCTTAATCAAAATATTTTTCTTCGTTTTCTATAACTTTTTCCCATCTTTCTGGCAAGAGATCGATTCCACCACGATAAAATCACTCTTCTTTTCAGTTGATCCATTCGTCGACGAATTTTCGCACTTCTTCGAAATTATGAAAGTGTGTATCCTCTAAAGCGTGTTGCATCCACCGGAACAAATAAGAATCGCATGGAGCAATGTCCGGAGAATACGCGGGGTGCGGTAAGACTTCCCATTCAAGCTCTAATAGTGTTTCTTTCACTGATAACGCAACGTCAGGTCGAGCGTTGTCACGAAGAAGAATCACTTTCCGTCGTTTACTCGCAATTGGTGGTCGTTTTTGGTCCAATGCTTGCTTCAACTTGTACAATTGGTGTCGATAACGATCAGCCGTGACAGTCTCATGCGGATTTAACAGCTCATAGTACACTATCCCACCAAATACAGAGCATTACTTTTGAACCGTGAATATTGCGTCTCGGAGTGGATGTTGATGGTTCGCCTGGATCCACCCATGATTTTCTGCGTTTCGGATTATCAAAATAGATCCACTTTTCATCCCCAGTAACAATCCGAGACAAAAGACTCTTCTTTTTTTGCCTGGCGATCAACGAAATGCAAATGTTCAACCGGTTCGCAATGGCACTTTCCGATAATTCATGTCGAACCCATTTCCCTTCTTTCTGAATTTTTCCCATTTCATGTAAATGTTTGGTAACTGTTGTACGATCAACATTTAATGCTCTGGCAAGTTCTGAAGTGGATTGTGTTGCATTTTCGTGCAATAATGCTTGCAAATCTGCATTTTCAAGCTTTCTTGGTTGTCCCGAGCGTTCTTTGTCCTTCGCATCAGTATCACCACTTTTAAAGCGTCTAAACCAGTATTCACACGTCTTAATTGATGGGGCAGAATCACCATAAGTTTCCACAAGAATTCTATAACCGTCAGCCGCAGTTTTCTTTTGATTAAAAAACAAAAGCAACGCATGTCGAAAATGCTGTTTCGGAAGTTGCATTTTTACGATGATATAAACACGACTGTTATTGCATCTATTGCTATAATGCTACTAAATGTCATGGATAATGTCAACACTGTAAGAAACAACAATTATCGGAAACAGCTATTGGAACAAACTGACACTACAGCCATCTGTTGCAAAACCCTCAAAACTAAATCACACCCCTAATATTAAGCACGGATCAAGTATCGAAGAAGAACTGAATTCGAACTTTTGCGAAGATATATTAAAAGTTACCTGTTCGCAAAAGAGACAAGATGCCGCTTGGAAAAGGCAAGAGGCAAGGTGAAGTGGAAATTTCTCAGATTAATCCTATACTATGTTTCCTGTCTTTGTGATGGTCTTAGACACGATGACAGAAGCTTTCAGTCGCTCAAGAAATTCATCATTATTTGTGAGAACTTGATTTCTGATAATTAAATGGAATATTCTGTTTGTCACGAGAACGAAGAGTTTTGCAAGTTTGTCATCGTGATATTTAAAAAATTTATAAATTAAAGAAACGGTACTTCTTCCTTGACAAACGCAGAGAAGACGCAGAGAGCAACGGAACGTTTTACGATATATGCAAATGAAAATCCGGACTGAATATATACCGCAATTAAGTCCTTTTACAGACGTTACCGGCACGGACATAGGAGCGAATGAAATTATTCAACGAGGATCAGGATGCAATAAATATAGGGCCTCGCACTCGGGGGAACAAAGTTGAAAACGAAGACAATTGCGTAATAAATTATTCATGCGCGCCTATTGTCGTCGGGGACCAATCCGGTCTGGCATGGACGGGTCTGACGCTTCGCTAATGCAAGCTCCATCGCGACCGTATTCGACATTGAAAATCGTGTAGGTTTCCGGTGGCCGTCCCGCCGTACAAGTGCAAGCTTTCGCGTAGCGCGACGATCTACATAAATTATGCAATCATTAACTTCGTACGTGGCCGCTCGTCCAGCCTCGTTTCGTCCTCGTACGGAAAATTCGGGATACCCGAAAGCAGAAGCCGCAACTTTATTCATTTATCCACTATGTGGTCGTCATTCACGTTTCACGCTCTGAATTGCATGATTTCCCGCACACGCGGATACTGCTTTTCGGAAAAACTGCTGCAAGTTCGTGAAAACGGACGAGTGATAAGCCGCGTCGCAACTAAAACCTTGTATCTAACTAATTATCACGTAACATCCGACTTAAGTTATAATTAATTAACAATACCAGGGGTAATATCATAAAACATAAACTAACACAGGATAATTATTTCTGAGGCGTAAGTTTTAATTATGCACGAACTATTTATATTACCGCGTACATTATGCATATTATTTCGCACGTAGCGAGATTTTCGTCGGAAAAATAAGGTGTGTTGAATAATGGATTAATGTGCTAATAAAGCTATATCACATTTGAATAATGTAATATCAAATTCTCTCGTCCTCGTGTGGCATGTCGGGAGACATTACGTTAACATTAAAAAAAAAGAAATGAAATATATGATCACGCATGTTCGACGTACTATAAAATAATATCGAGGAAATTTAGTAGGTAGAAGACCTATAAATAACTCGCGATTCCGAGCCATAATTTTCCAGCGCGAAGCGAACCATAGTCGTTAATATCGACCAGTTAAGCTCCCAATATGTATGCAATCAAGAGGAAGTCGATTGTTCCGAACTATCGAGAAAGAATGTGACGGGGTGTGACAAGAAAATTGCTTTTAAACCACAGTCGCATCCGCAGCTACCTGTTGGAACTAACTGCGCTTTTCTCACCCTTGTCCCCCGGCTTTTTCGTTCGTTTCTTAGAAGATGTACTTGGACAGGATCGATTTCATATACCTCGTGAACGGACTCTTCCCAGCTACTGTCTATATTTTCTCATTGAGACCTCGTAATTCCTGCCGTTAGAGTGGAGAATTTATTTCCTTTCAATAAGAAGTTCATTTAAGAGAAGAAACAAGGTGCAGAAAATTTCATATTACATTATGAAATGGCGCTTGTTATACGATAATCAATATTGGAGTAATTCTCATTGAATAAAGATACAGCTATTATATTAATTATAATATATTATATATAATATATAATATATAATATATTAATTATATTATATTAATTATAATACAAAGAATATATTTCACTTGCCAAAGTATAATAAATTGAATAATTTAATTAATTTCTTTCATATTATAATAATTTATCGTTTAACTACGTATTAAAATTAAAATCCCTAATTTGAGATTTATTTCTCGTTGATTTTTATTTCCTGTTATTTGAAAGTTATTTCTCCTCCAAATTTTAATATTTTAATACGATTATGCTTCTCCCTCTTCTTTTATGTTAAGTCTGTCTTACTTCAATCTCGTTAATAAATCTAAGCTTCAGTTGGGCGTGGTACAGAAGCAATGTAGAGGACATCAATTTCTTGATAATTTGGCGCTACAGACTACGTGTATGTGTATCCGTAAATGTGGTATACGTGTGGAATCACTCAGATGTAACAGCACACAGAGATGCGACGACAGTTTGTGCCCAACATAGCATATTACGGCCTCGTTTGCTTCTAATGCGGCAAGATATCAGAGAAATGAAGCGCTCGCAGGTCGTAATCTGGCTGAGCTGACCATTGGATTGAAACGCGCATCCGTCCCCATGTCGATACTCCATGAAACCTCTCAAAACCCTCCCGCACATGGTCGTGTCTGGATTCCCGCTCGATGAGTAACGTCTTCATTCCGCGTTACACGCTCTAATGTTCCATTCAATTTCCATTCCCCGCTGCCGGTGGGAGAGGAATATTATCAGCGCGCCATCGATCTTTATACATTAGTCAAGTCGGAAATGAGAAAGAGGAAAGAAAAGACGAGGAAAAAAACACAAGAAGAGGGAGAGGAGGGGGTTGGGGATGAACTAGAGAGCGACGCTGCGAAAAATCGCGATTTCGACGAGACGACACGCCCTTCCTTGGTCCTGCGCGAATAGTCAGTCGAGTTCGGCGCGGTTAAGAGCGTCGTACTTTCCAATAAGCACTCTGACACTTCTCGAGTGCCGCCGGAAGCCACTGGATATTACGAGCTCCGTGCGAGCGCGTTAAGAGTCCCCGGTTTCTGCTCGCGTCGTCGACTTGAAAAATCGACGCCGCGGTTTATCGCTGAAATCCCCAAACCCCCGTTTGCCACGAATCCCATTGTCGTTAATAGTATCTTCGACATACTGCAATCGTGTACATCGAGAGACAAGTATCGTTCAATGACCTGATGAGCGGAAGTTCTGAGGCAGATTCGACGACGAGAAATTCGGAAGGATCTTGTGTATAATAAAGCGAAAGAAGAAAGAAAATAAAATTGTTGCTACGAAAAGAACAATAAATTGGCTGAGATTTTTTGGTGAATTTAACAGTGAGATTTTATTAGTGAGACTTCTTAGTAAATTTAATATGACAATATACAGGGTGAGGCACCTAAAACAGGCCACCTTAATATCTCGGCTGTTATTGGTGATAGAAAAAATGTGTCAGACCAAACTTGCATGGTTTCGAGGGACACATAATTTGTTCTAAATAGTTTTTTATTAGGTGGACGCGTAGAGGTCATATGAAGGTCAACTTCGTTTTTTTAAATGGTATATGGTTTTTTACGTACCATCTAGTAGAGCGTTTGAAGATGCGCACATTGATCTACGGGTCAAGATCATTCAAGGTCACTGAAGGCTAAAATTTCTAAGGGCTAGAACTTTTTCATTTCTGAGGTTACGGTATTTTCAATAGCAGAGAACTCTAGGCAATATAAAAAATATAGATATCAATAACTCAGAACTTCTCGAAAAAGAAAAAATTTCTAAGGGCTAGAACTTTTTCACTTCTGAATTTACAGTATTTTCAATAGCAGAGAACTCTAGGCAATATAAAAAATATAGATATCAACAACTCAGAACTTCTCGAAAAAGAAAAAATATCTAAGGGCTAGAACTTTTTCATTTCTGAGTTTACAGTCTTTTTAATAGCAGAGAACTCTAGGCAATACAAAGTAAATTATTTTCCCTTGCAGTTGGCCTTCAGTGACCTTGAATGTTTTTGACCCGTAAATCAATGTGCGCATCTTTAAACGCTCTACTAGATGGTACGTAAAAAAACATATCATGCCATTTAAAAAAACGAAGTTGACCTTCATATGACCTCTACGCGTCTACCTAATAAAAAACTATTTAGAACAAATTATGTGTCCCTCGAAACCATGCAAGTTTGGTCTGACACATTTTTTTCTATCACCAATAACAGCCGAGATATTAAGGTGGCCTGTTTTAGGTGCCTCACCCTGTATAGCCACGTAAAGGATGGATAAAGGAGAAATAATAGATCTAATTTGTGATAAATATTTTAGGTAGAACAGTTTTACTCGTCCTTTTATCACAGTAAAAAAAGCTGTAAGTGTCGAGGGAATAGTGAAAAATTATTAAATTTGTAAAGTGGTCTCTCTAGATTGTAATTCATTTTCTTAGACTGCCAGAGCGTTCACGATCTGCTTTAAGAGCACTCGATTTCTCAAATCGATAGGAAGAAAGAGGATGAGAGCAGGAAAGGTGAAATTCTGAAAGATGAGGAAAGATTCCGAAGAAGAATAGGATATGATGAGGAAAATTTAAGAGGTAATTACAATTCGACGTAGTTGGATCTTACGGGATGAAGTAACGTCGAGGAAAAGGGAAAAAAAAGAAAAGCGTCATCTTCGCTTAAGACTGAAATATCTTCTCTCACTTCGAATCGTAATTCTCCGCGTAATTAAGGGAAAGGGTTCGTCGCAATTAATTTTCGTGGCGATTCCGAAGACCTACAAAATTAATTGCTGCGTATTCGAACTGCGTATATCGTTTTCGAGAGATAGCCGCATATAAATTTCGCATCGCAATTGCGACTTTCGACGGCTGTATAGCATTTACCACAAATTCGATCATCCCTAAAACATAAAAAAATATTAAACAAATCCATTATTTTAGAAACGTATCCTTTATATTATTACACACGCGTATTAAATTGTCCTATTAAATTTTCCGGAAAATCTCAGTTGATTCATCCGCCTCACGTCACGAAGCAACCGGAAGCAAACGCCGCGTCGCGTAAACCGGATACACGAAGGGCATGAATAAATCACCACAGAGAAAAGCAAAAGGAAGGGGAAAGTAGGGTGAAGCTCGCACGACGCCAAAAAGAAACTTTTCATAGTGCAGTCGTCGATTTCGACGCGGGGGATGTAACTCACCGGGACAAATTCAGGGTACGCTAGAATTTTTACACAAACACAACCATAACTCCCCATCGAGGAGCACGCAGAGGCTGCGTGCTTATTCGTCCCGGTAAATATATAGCGACACCCGGATGAAAGTGACTGGGTTTGCGAGTTTCTCCCGATTCCGTCCAGAGGGCCGAGGGTAATTGGAAAACGCTCGATCACACGAGGAATGGGCAGCCGCTCGAAAATCCTGGAAACCATGGGGCCGTCGAAACCGCCGAGTCCCATAAGATCGCTTAATGCGTGCTCCGAAAGGGTATTACCGGCGTATCCAGTTGAACCGAGCAGTTTCCTTTAAAACAACGGTTACTGCCCGACTCTGAGTAAACAATAAATAGGGTAAACGCGATGTTTGCGATGCTATGAGATTTAACTTTCACGATTTGACCTGGCGAAAAAATTGTTGCTCGCAGCAGGATGTGCATAACCCAATTTTGCGCGAACGGCTATCTGGATCAAGTTCTGATCTACATTCGAGCATTATTTTGCAAACAAAACAAATAGCGACGGGAGGAGAGGAAAGTTCGCACGGGGTAGTTTTCGTGTGGAACCCGATCCGAGCGAAGAACTGGCATTTTTCACGCGTGCAGCGATATCAGAGCGGGACGCAAACGTTTCATCCGCTCTCATCCGAAAAATAGCCAGCAAGTGAGCCACAAAAAATATTATATTTCAAAACGTTTATGGGGGGGGGGGGGAGGGGGGTCAGAATTTACTCGAAGCACGAACGTCTGTTCTCATTTCCCCACGTATCGGAGAGGATTCGTTCGTCTTGCGGCTCGTTTGATTACCGAGATGCGACTGGAAATTTTCCCTTTGCGTTTACGCGGACGAATTACGCAAATAGGAGGCCACAATCGGACACACGAATCGGCTAACTCGTGGGGCTATTCAATCGAGTTGTAGGCGGATTGCCGAAGCTTAGACCTTCCCGGAAATGAAGGCGGACCCTTCGGTATGCTATAAATCATACGCTCGATTACCCGCCGCGGCGAATCCACTTTGACATGGATTTCTCTCTCTGGCTGCGAAGCTACGCGCCGAAGCCCTTCGACAATTACGTGAAACTAGGCCTCTCCTCTGCTCGAGCTCTGTTGCTAGCTCGCTTGCAATTTCCATGATAGAACCACGACGGAACAGCAAGCGTAAGCGAGTACGCTTGCTATTCTGGCCGCGCGCCGAAAGAGACACTCGAAGCCCCCGACTCGCGCAGAACGAATCTTTAGGCATAATTACTGCTGGACGAAAAATCCCGGGGAAATGCCGGGCACGTTGTCCAGCAGCCGGGCTGACGGACGGCAAACGTGATTTTCATCCCGGAACATGGCGGCTCTGACGAAACGCGTCTTTTTTCGCGCCGTTTCCGAGAAACTTTTCATGCACGAAGCGTGCCGGGTCATTAATTTGTCATACGCAATCACGAGCGCCGTCCGAAATAAACTATGCGGGGTCATGTGATGCTTTACGTGTAAGATTACACGGTATCACGAAGGATGAAAAGCAGATCCGCTGAAAAACGCGTGGGATTAATAAGAAATCCAGTAGTAACGCACGTTTCGTCATACTCCATCGTCGCCGAGAGACATTTTGGACGATGAACGGCGGATTTCGTATCGATCTTGTATCTGCTCTAACGGAATAAAGTATCCTTGGAGCATAAATTTTCTATGTAAAACACATTTCTCCGGCAAGTGCGTGCGTTTTATGCAACGAGAGCAAAACGGGAAGCGATATCGACCGCTATCGAATACCGCAAATAATCTTCATAGGAGGGAGGTTTACCGCGCGCGTATATATACACGCACACGGAGAGGCGAGCACGGGGTGGAAGCTCATCCTTTTCCAGAAAGAAAGAAAATGGATCAATTCTACTCTGTTTGTTTTTGAGCGTGATGGGAATTTATGGCGGAGAGTACGCTCCGACGGTACCTCTCGCGCGGCAGATGGTTACAGCAACGACGCCGAGATAAGACCAAGACAAATTCTCCGCGGCGGCAGCGAGAGGAAGAAAAAAGGAGAGGAAAGAGGGATGGAGAGACAGGGTAAAACGACACGAAAATTCGTCACGCCGCGGATCGATGTACCGTAAAACGCCAGCGCGCGCGGCCCTCGTTAGGAATCTACCCTCTTCATCCTCGCTGCGAGCGGTCCGGCGTTATCCGAGAAAATGTCGCAACGACGCTCAACGATCGCGTTTAATGGACGATCGATCGAGACGCATTGGCATGTCGACTCCCCAAGGAGAGGAAAGTGCGCGAAAAACTAGTCGAAACAGATTGATAAATTGACCACTTGACGCACGTTGATGGAAAGAACTCTCGGGGGGAGGGCATTCTGCTTGGCCGAATATGCGCCCGAGTATCAGCTCGATATCTCGCGGTAAGACTTTCCGCGTTCACGCGATTCCGCACGTGGCAGCACGACGAAAAACTTTCGACCGCGTGCGCGCGTAAAGCAACGCAAGAGAAGGGCCCTCAATGTCGCTCTTCTTGGTGCACCGCCGGCGCCGCTACCGCCGCAACGATTATATCAACCCTCGCGAGCGTCACCGTTGGCTCGTCGGAATTAATCCGACAGGCGGATCCGGTCGAAGGTCGTAACGAGGCGCGCCGGGAGGGACAATTTTTCGCGGTGATTTCCCGGTGGTAGGGCACAGGAAGTACCCTCATGGTGGCGCGCATTTCCATTAGCATCGGTTAAAAGTGCTTTCCATTAGCAGCGCCGTCGGGCCGTGCCGCGAACAAAAGGGTTTGGGTGCGCAAAGGGCGCGCGCGCGATGGCGAATGCCTGCTGAAATGGGAGGGCAAGGGAGGAGAGAAACAGAGAGCGAGAGTGAGAGAGAGAGAGAGAGAGGGCGGCTCGAAAGGACCGACAGATAATGGGTCTTGCTGCGGGTTCGTGGCTTACGCGCCCGGGCGTACCTACTCAAAATAATATCGCACGACGATGGACCGTCATCAATCACGCCGCGTAATGAAAAGCCTGGCCAACGTTAAGGGCGAACAAGGCCGTTGTGAATGGCCCGAGCTACTAAACCAATGCGCGACGACATACCGGTAGGTAGGTGTACGTGGAGCGTCGCGACGACGGCGTCGAAGAGCTACCCCCGTAGCATAGCGACGGGTTGCTCTCCCGTGATCGAAGCGACCTTGTCTCAGGCGTTCGTCGCTCCTTTCTCGTCCTCTTTCACGCTTTTGTTCGTCCCACGCCCGGAGCTGCGAACAAGACTACTTCTTTCGCACCGTAAAGAGCACCGGATGTTGCCGTTAATGCGCTCCATCGCTGGGTCTACGCGACCCTTATTCTTAGCGAGATCCGATTGGAACCTAATCGAAACGCTCTCGCCCTAATTGGCCATTGTGACTCCCCGATCGGAATAATTCAACCGGATCTGGACAATCGGCCCTTTGATTGTCGCCACTGCGTCAATGCGGATTGTTCGCAGGTAATTACCGCGCTACAATAACTCACTCTCGAGGATTTGTATAGTCCCCTGTAATGCTTCTGCATTCCCACGTGCATGTAAGCACGTCCTCTTGAAGGAGAGTACATCGCCGAGGATTAATCCTTTGACCTTCCGCGCTTGCAGCGATGACTTAGCTGGAGCGGCAAGGAAAGCCCTTGCCCTGCCAAGAGGTGGATCGACGAAACAGGAGCCGGGTGAACGTTCGCCGTTCTCCACTTTCTACACAGGCTGCGCCCTATACACGAGACCTGCCCCGCATAGTGAACAGCTCGACTTGCGGTGACCCGTAAAGCGATCCGCCGGAATCTTAGCGTCTGCCATGTTGCGGCGGAGAATTCCCGCCGACACTGCAAGTCCTTTTTTTTGGAGTTCGTGATGTACTAGTTGAGCTAGATGTATCAGGAAAAATTCACCCGGCGTAGACGCCTTTTACTGTGCTTTTTGCTGCAGAAGCGTTTATCGGAGATTCGAAGTAAGAACCGGTGATCTGTCGATCAATATTATTTGTTCAAATCCCTTAAGATTGGCAGGACTAAATGCTCAATCATTCTGTCAAACTGAATTCGCATGTAAACGCCACTCAAGTGATAACCGTCGGGTTTAAAAAAATAAATATTCAAGGAACTCTCACATTCATGCAGAGAGCTCACAGAATTTAAATTATTAATTATTGAACAATAACAATTGCCAACAATAAAAATTATCAATCTGAATGCAAGTATAATAATTTTTCTAACTCGCATCAACTTCGTATTTCTATGGTTGGTGTCTCAGGTGTCTCCACTTCTGGCCTTCATAACCGAGAAGCTTCAATGTTTAACTGTTTATACTTTCGGAGCTGCCACCGTTTATCCTGGGGGAAGAAATTTTCCCGAACTGCGCGTATCTTAAAGGAAGGTGGTAAAGTTTTCAGGAGATATGTAATATTTTCGGATGCAAACGCGTTTGTGCGTGCGCGTAATCGCCGATTTATACCGGTAAGATGGCCGAAGGGAGGAATTCCGCGCGACGCGTTTGAGTGTGTCGCCTCGTAAAAAGGAAACTTTCGCAGTTTTTACAAGACAGTAAAAATACGAGAACGTAGTTATTAAAGTCACTGAGAGTTTACTTCCTCGCTCCCCGTAAATATGGTGGATCTCAGGTTAATATTATATAAGAAAATACGTTCTGGTAACTATGGGGGTGGGTTTAAGGCAGCTCATCAAGCGCGTATTCTTGTGTTGGAATTTTATTAACTTCGTGCTCTAACTGCGCGCGGGATCACCGAGTTTAACCGACTGTGTAACTGCATAATATTTAATGAGCATTAAAATCGGGGCGGCGAGAAACCGCGAACTTATGCTTAACCCGGCGACTTGTTCAGCTACTCTTGACGGCTGCTTCATTATAGCGAGATTGTAGAACTCGTGCGGCGATAAGCGCGCTGACAAATGTGTATCGTTGAATTCGACTTACATAATTCTGACCATGGAGGGTTGAGAATAAAATTTCAAGACAAAAGCAACAGGATGACTATTATATTATCTGATACTTTAAAATTAAAGTTAAAATTAAAATCAAGCGAACACCTTTATCAATTTTATGATGTGTCATAACGCGTGATTGACGTCATAATGTCACACTTTAGCGTCGCCTTGACATTAATCTCAATATTAATATCACGAAGTAATTTTGCGAATTGTTCACTAAAATGTTTTTGTAGATTTTTTTGTAGACATTATCGCAAACTTGCCTTTTCATCTGGACAACGAAATTTTGGTCAAAATCAGTTAGATGATGCTAAATAATTTCACTGAAAATTATTTAACTCTAATTGTGCCTAAATTTCAGATGAAAAGACGAGTTCGTGTGCACGCTGCGGTGCACGCTCATCTGCAATGAGGTGGACACGCATGATATTAATCGATACAATGATGGAATACAGAGCAAACCACAACCGAGCAGAATTGCGCGGCTGATGTAGCGCGCAAGCCTGGCGTTGGCAAACAGCGCGGTGCGCTGTAACGAAACGATGCGCGCGCGGTTACATGATTAGGGTGCTTTTGTTGCAAGCCCGCAGCTCGCGAGGTAATCGTGACGCAGCGAGCTCTCGAATTGGTGTCTACGAGTGCGCTGTGTGTGCATTTAATTAACGTGCACACGCCGACGACGGTGAAGAATGGGGAGCACTCGAGGGGGTGTGCGGATGTTCTCCAAAACTCGAGCCCCCCTCCCGGCGGCGACAATTGCGGCGACAATTGCGGCGACAATTGCGGTGATAACGCCGCCGCGTTGATTTATTTGCTAAAGAAGGAGGGGGTGCGCGCGAGGAGGTACTTGTACGAAAGAACGCCTCTTACTTTCGGCGGAGAATGACTAATTGGGAGCGAGTTGCACTTGCAAATGCGCACTGATGCGCGCCGACGAATAGAACGACGACGAAGCCTCGGCGTTCATCCGCTCACCAAAGCTCGTCCTGTTTACGCAAACTCGCATTGTTCGTAAACCGGGCAATCGCGCGAGAAATAACAGCGGTAACCCACCGGCTCTTGGTGTGCGCCCGCGTGTATGTGTACCCGGTAATTAGCAGTTACTCCCGGATAACAAAGCTTTATTTCCGCCGCTATTCGTTCGAGTCAAAAAGCTTACGCATATATGCTGCACCGCGCAGTGAAAATAGCATGCTCGCAGCTTAAATGTTGACGTAAACGCAAAGACCGCAATCTTTGCGTATATGTGTGTGCGTATGTGTGGATGTAATAATACAACACATATTTAGAAAAATTGTTAAAACCTTTACAAAATGCGATTGTATTCTGCTGGAGCTCGAATGCGTCAGATTCTGTAATATGTTTTTATGTAACATATTTAGATTTTACGTAAAAATAATAAATACTGATAAATTTTATATATTTCGGTTCGGTTGAGTACAAAAATTAAATGTAACAGCGATATTAATAAATGGACATAAATAATAAAAATAATATAAGTGGTTTCTGGAAAAAAGTCGTCTCTCAGTTGTTCGGCTTCGGAGGGAAGCCAGGAAGATAACTTCCCTGAAAGTTTTGCACGCTATAAAATGCTGACTCGTGAAATCTCGTTAGATTAGAAAGAAATTTAGAGATCCTGTCACGCTTAAGAGCGCCATTAGGATCTTGCGAGGACCTCGACGCGAGGAAATCTCACGGGGATCCAAGTAAACTCTTGCAAGTCACAAATTACTTTCCACGATATTAAATAGCTTCTTTCTTCGGGATGCGATACAGAGTCGCTGCGCAATCTCGCTCCATTCTGCGGCGGTCCATCTAAGTAACACCTCGCGAAAGTCGGACAAATTCTGAACAAATAGTCACGGTCGGCGCAATCAGGCGATGATGTCACTCGAAACTCAATTACCGCGGCGCGATGTCGCCGCAAAACAAATCGGTAACGAGCAACCGTGACTACCCCTGCTCCGTCACCACCATCCAACCACCCACTCTCCAAAAAGTCGCGGGAACGAAGAGACGACGTGGCGCGAATAGCGAAATTTCGTTAAATTAACTCCGGATAACAAGTTTAAGTTCCACGTACGTAGCCGCTGGTGCGCGATATTTCCCTGTGCTCGTCGTAATTAGCAGTAATTACCGTCCAAGTGGACATGGCAGTTCGATATTTTATTATCGATAATAGTTGTGCCGTTTTACGACGTCGAAACGCCGCCGGCGCGAGAACGGGGTCAGCCGGCGCGAGCGAGTCGGTCAGCTTCGAGGTGAGGGGTGAAAAGTCAATCAGAAATCGAGTGTCGGGGACTAACCGGCTGGCGAAGAGAGGAGGGCGGGTGGCCTCGGGGATAGAGATGGCTCCGGTAGAAATGGTGGATTAACCCGAATAATTCGAGGGACAGGCGAGAAGGGGGGGAAATTGGCGGCGCGTGTTGCGCCTGTATCTGTGAATACGTGCGAACGGGAAATAGAGAGAAGGAGGGCGGAAGTGAGGGAAAACACGGAGAGAATAGCGCGAGCTCGGAGAAGTGACGGAAACGAAGATAACGCGGATACATGAAGCGATTTTTGGGCCAGCGAGTTCGAGCGAGTTCGATGATTCTTGCACGTGACGCTCGCGCGATCTGCTAATTGAAAGAGAGCGATCAAAATTGTTTAATCGAACATTCTCTAATGCTCTTCTGTACGAGAAAGAGAGAAAGAGGAGCAGGCAAGGGGCAAAGATTTTTGATTGTCGATTCCGTCAGTGCCAGGTGTTGCCCGACTTACGTGCCTCTTGCCTCGTTTCCGGTCTGATAGCGTAAGCTTGCCAATGTGTTGATGAACAATATATTTATTGATGCATTAATTAATGAATTAATACGTCAAGATGAATTTTGCACAATATGAAGCTACACCCACAGAAAAGATTTCTGGACTTAATGCTATTACTCTTTAATCTATCATAAAATAAGATCGCTATAGCGACAATCATATTTATTATTGAAAAGAAGCATATTTTAATCTTGAATAGAAAATTCGAAAATCTAGATTAAAATAATCTTGGTGCTATCTCATTAATTTTCTCAGAAGGATTTAGATACAAATTTGTAGCAAGTTAAAAATATTCTTGATTTAAGAATATTGTGAGATCTAAAAGACATCTTATTCTATTCTTGTAAGAGAATTTGTAGAATCTGCACAAAACGGCCAATATTTATGTGTTGCAATCGAAAATCGGGAGTGTTTCTGTTATTTACAATGAATAAGTGCAATACTCTACAAGAAATATTAAAAGATATGGAAATGTCTTATCTCGAATCTTATTTCTCAAGTAAGTATATTATATATACTTACTTACATTTCCATATCTATTGCACTTATTCATTGTAAATAACAGAAACACTTTCCCGATTTTCGATTGCAACACATAAATATTGGCCGTTTTATCCGAATAAAGGACGCAGAAGCGCCGAGTCGACGAGCGACTGTGAGAAAATGATGCGTCGACATCGACAAAGCCTACTATAAAGTGGCGCTAATATCAAATTATTCTACATACAAGAATATATGAGCATAAATTTGTATATGTTACTCTTGTCTCGAGACAGTAAGACAATCTTATTTAATTCGAGAGAAAAGAATAGAAATTACTGATTTAAATTAAAAATTGTTTTATTTTCATATTTTTTATACTTGTAATACGATTAAATTAGTGAAGAATATTTTTCGTCTTGTTATCAGAAATCCTTTCTGAGGGTGTATGCGTGGTATTATTGTGAATAATTCCAGCGCGGGCGAGATAAAAGAGATTTCGCAGGAAAATATTACAGCCGTGCAAATAACATTAATGAAATGAAAGCGGAAACGTAGCCGGCAAGATATCCTTGCCACGTGCAATACCATTCGATCGCATTCAGCTAGAATTCAGCCGGAATAATCCAATAATTCGTGCGAATTCATCGGCGCTGCGGCGCTGATCATCCAGATTCATTATAAACTGCGTGAAATTTAATTAACCTTCTTTGACCAAAACATTGTGCACAATTTTTGTACATCACATAAGTAAGCATATAATATAAAAAGGAAAAAGAATAACGATGTCTTTTTCTCTATTTGAAAAGGAGAAAAATGAAGCTTTGCTGATTATGAACTATTAAATTTCCTGCAAGCTAATGTATTCTATATATATACGTATAGTTAACGATGTTAAGCGAGAGAGAGAGAAAAAAGCCCATAAGACATTAAAAACAGAGGTGGGACTTGGTAATATCACTCCACTTCTCGTACCTTGTCAACACGTGCATGGGGCGGTGCATTTTCCATTTCCTGCGCGTTTGCGTGCTCTCGTGTCATTTCCCGGCGAGTTTCATCTTTTTCTTGAAGGAAAACATCATGACTTCGTAACGAGCTGGCAAGACGCCGCTCTTTACGCAGTCGGGGCACACCGGCACATAACTTAATTATGTGCCATATTGCGAGACTTCTGATGGAATAGCTAGGCAGTCTGCTTCTCTCCCTGCCCACTTTACGCCTTCTCTACTTGAATCATAAATATTTTTATTGGACCATTTCCCGGTTTAACTCGCGAGCAAAATCACGATTCGTCTGCACCGACGATGCAAGTGTAAAGTATAAAGTGCACGGATGATTTTCACGGTGATTACGCTGAGATAAAAGCCCCGGAGCGACGAGTGTTACAGTTCATTTTGCACCCCGCTCTCCAAGTGATTACTTCGTAATTGTTCAACTGGAAGATTTAATCGTGAATTTTCATTTTTAATTTTATTTTCAAGTTCCAATCGTGAAACTATGCACAGCCATGTGGAGAGAATAAATGTTATTACGTTTCGCAATTACGTGAAAAAGATTCGTACTTTTACGAGACGCGTTGCTTTCCAAGTTACGTAAACGTTTCTGCGCGACGCAGCTGGAATTCACATTCGTATCAAGCCGTAGTAGCAGTGTTAATTACGTATCGGGTCAACAAAAGAATGTTTGCCCTCATTTCCAGCGTGCACCACTTCCGGGAGAGAGCGGCGCGGAAGTTCGTCGTAGTCCGTCGTTAATGAAACCCCTTCCTCCCTGAGTCTAATGCGTAATCAGCAGCATGTTATGCTTCAACATTAAGGAGGATTTAAGCCGTGCTGCGAGGGCACACTTGTCGTACAAACCTCAGGCAGTTGTACGCATTGTCCGCAGTATTGTTCGGGCAAACAATGCTGGTAAAGCGGCGAGTGCGCCGCGGGCGTTGTACGACGAGCTGTGTGCAGAGACCGTCGAGCACGGACGCGGAATCCCGGTGACCACTCTTGTTTTCCGGATTTTGGCAACCTCTCCTCCCGCATCAAGTTCGGAGATGGTAATCGCTGGATTCGCTGGAGCAGCGCTCCGCTCGCCGAGTTTTGCGAGAGTCAATAATGTAACGAGCTCGTAATGCAACGCGCCGAGTGAGCGTCGCGAACGATGCAACAATGCGGTGCGCCGGGGACCAACTTTCGCGAAAATGCGAATGGAATACAGAGGGTCGTTGCGATGAAAATTTAGTCGTTTTGCTCGATTTTTGGAGCGGAGTAAAATCGTGCAGGATTCCCTTCCGCTGCTTTTTAATTCGGTCGGACGTTATAATTGTCGTGAAAGATATTTCAAGATTTTCCGCGAATATCGTACGGTTTTTTCTCTGCTGTAGATGAAAGATTTATCTCGCTCTCCAGCGGTGGAAATTTCAAAAAATTTCAATGCACGCAATTACGCGCGTATCGCGTTGCACGCATCTGCTTTACCGCGGATAGAATCGCAACGGTCGGTTTCATTGTTTATACACGTGTCAAAACGTAAAACGCGATGATTCGGTTACGTGGTCTTTTTTTGTTTTTTTTTTTTCTTTTTTTGCGAAAGCGGTTCCGTGCCGCAAATGGAAAGTGCATATCAGCATAATCTGGAATATTCCGGCGAATAGAACGTAATGTGCTCGGGCACTCTATTAACGTTCGTCGCATTACGCGTAACGTTCAGCGTGATATAACTCTAGGCGCTATACCGTAATCTTTTTCATGGACGTTAACCCGAGTACGAGCATACGGGCGGCGAATTGTACCCACGGTGCCATTGCATTACCTCAAACGTAAGCTAACAGCGCTGACCTAAATGAGACACGAAAACATTAATCTACCTCGTGATAAACCGTATTTCTGCGACCACCGGCAGTCATCGTGGAAACCCTTTTAAAAGCGGCGCGCGCATGAGCATAGGGGGTGAGCGTGTGCGCGTGTACGTGTGAATTGAAAGGCGACGAAGCATATTATTATAATGGAATAGCTGAACGTCAGATGTACTGTTTGCGACAAGAGCGCTTTCCCCTCGCTCGCGAGAGAATACGAGGGGGATGATGAAGCGGCCACAGCTTAAGCGACGATTATTTTTTATTTCGAGCCGCCCCGACGCCTCGACGACTGCACGAGTCGAGTGCGTTTTCCAGTGCGCCGTTGCGCGTGTTTTTAAACAAGCAACGCTGATCTTGCGAGCGCAAATGTAGCAAAATTGCGAATGTGCTTGAGTAAAGTTTCAATGGAGCTAGTTGAATCTGTATGGAAACGACGGAAATGCGATATCCAGCCTGTGAATACCCACTTGTGTTTATTTCAATCTTGCGCTCGTTTCAGTTTATTTTATCTTACGCTCGTTTAACCCTATGTTCGTTCATGCTTATTTCAATGCTACTTGTTGTCAGCGTTTCTTATTTGTCTGTAGACTCTAGTCCTGCTGCAGGACTCCTGCATGTAGCAAAATGTCATACATGGTTGAAATAATATGATTCATTCGTTACATGGATGCATTCCTGTAGATTTTGAAATAAAAAATTTTGTCTGGCTAATTAGCGTACTCGTAATTATATTATAATGAATTCTTTAGCTTTTTTTCATTCCTCTTTTATGTCGAGTATTATTACGTAAAAGTTATCGTAAGGTTTTCTTCATGTATTACAACGCGGTTTATCTAAAGCGCAAATTTGCTTGCAAACGATTAAAATATTATTTCCGAAAACGGAGAGACAAGACACCTCCCGCTCTTTGCTCGTTTCATGAATTCTACGCGTGTTGAAAAAATAATATTTTGAATATATTCTACGCAGTGAAAACTGTGCATCATTTTTATCCTTTTACTTATCCATTATGATAGATCGAATGAATCAACACGAAAAGTTCATATGGAATTATAAAATTGTCATTCTGTCATATATAAGTGCTTTAATACGATTTTGTACATTTTGCACGTTGCTAACATAGTGTAGAAAATCATTTCTTATACTTGTACATAAATAGCTGCAAAGAAATTTTACTTCGTCATTATAAACGATCAATAAATAAGAATGTAAGAATGGGAAAATAAAATAAAATATCCATAAACGTTAGAATACACAAGATAAAAAACTGATTATGATTTTCTATTCAAAGCGCTGTGAAAGATTATTTCTCCAATGATTTTTATGGTAAGAATAAAAAGTTAAGAAGAAAATTTTGATAGAATATCTCATTCTTTCTAGAAGCATGGTTGAAACGTTGTGTATTTAGTAATCAATACAATTTGCCAGATTGGTCGGTTAAAGGAATTTTCAGAATGACAATTTTATAATTCCATATGAACTTTTCGTGTTGATTCGTTCGATCTGCTATTCTTTCTCTTTTCCTCTCTAACGCTTAATCTACAATATATTCATTTAATTTCAAGTACGAGAAGTATAAATGATACTTTTCAATATTTTCATAAGTGGTTCTTTGCAACTGTAAAGAACAAATTTATTGTGAAGTGTTGATTTACCAAGCAATAAGTACCAAAAAGCAGCTATTTTTCTTCTTTTTTTTTGTTAAAATAAGCGTCAAGCCTGGCACAGCCCACAAGCTCAAAGTATCAAAATTTCCAGTTTTTGATATTCTAGCTTAAATCTAATGATTTCCTGTCACAAACGCTTCATAATACTAAATATTATAGTAAATCTTAAATATTATTGGCTAGTGACACTTTCATATTCCGAAACGAATTTCTAATCGATAAATGATGCTTTTTAAATCGTAAAAACAAGTAAACATTTTCTGCTCTTCATGATGTTGATAACACTACATCGACAAGTAATATTCCTTATAACGCATTAATTGAATATTATAATGAAAAACGTCTTTTAAAATTATTAGAAAACATAGCACACACGATGCGTATTCGCTTTAATACTTTCACGAGTTAACTTATTGTTAATTCTATGAAGATTGAGTACAAAAATTCATGACACAGCCTCAATCATGAATATTTCGATTCTTTTGTATTTAATCACATTTATACGATATGGTGACTCGTTACATGATATTCCGCATTGTGTAACGTGTATCGACAATAAGCGATCTTTTAGTAATCGCCCGAAAGATAATAGACTGGCCCTTGAAATCCACAGTGAATATCAATCCAACTAAAGATATACTTTATTTAAGACTTAAAAAATTGTACTTTCACTGTAATTTAAATTTAAATTTCACTGTAAAAAAATGTTTATTAGACATTAACATTAGTTTTTTATGAAATGCTTTATGAATTATTTTCTTTATGAAAAAGTGTAAAACATTTAATTATAATACATTTTTTATTGAAAATCAGTGCGATTTACAAACTACCGCATGCATTATTACTACTCTACAAGCGAAAGAATTCAGCACTCACCAATGCGCGATGAAATCGCAGTCCATCCTAGTCCATCCATCAATGAAAGTGACCGCTTGAAACCTCCTCACCTCCTGGACTTCCTTCCTTTGTGCATCCTTCATCTTTAGTCTGCACTCTAGTCTTTAGTCTTTAATTTGCACTAATACTCGCGCTAACACTCGCGACGCGATACTCGTGACAGTTATCGAACGAATATTATAAGAACGAATATTGTCTGAACAAAATTCACTTCACTTCACTCACTGACTGGTGGCGTGATCCTACGATGAAGTGCTCCGCATAACAAGGCGAAGCTTATTTCCGCAATAGCGGACATTGTTCTGCAATGTATTTGTGAAGTCTGACTCCGCAATGTATTTGCGAAGATTGTTTACGCGATATATTTATTATTTTTGTTTTAGAACGATTTTACTTTTATTACATTTAACAATGTTTTACGTTTCTCTATTCAAAATAAAATTTATAACGCGATCGCGAAGTTTTCTAATATATATTCGCGAGCAGCATATAAATAATATCAACCAATATAACGAGAAAAATTGAACAATAAACTATAATCATGATTAGATTGCAGCATCTTTTAATGAATACGAATAAAATAATTGAAACTTTTTTCATCTTAACTATTCTTTGATCGCGTGTATTTAATCGCACCGTGTCTCTAATAGTCGTGTCTCTAATAGTATCGCGAAAACTATGCATATTCGATTAAGTGGATGAACAATTAAATACCGCAATAATATAATAATTAATATAATTCGAGAAATTTACGAAATCTGTGTGGCGCCGTATTTGGCGCAACTGCTGCGGCGAATTTCAGTACCGCTTCATTCGACAATTATGCATGTCTACGGCGAAAAATTAAATTAATGATGTAAGTGGTATAAATCCATCATCAAAATATATACAAATATAATATAGGAAGATATAATACAGATTCAATAAACTGAAAAATATGTTGGATCTAAAACTAAATTTGTCTATGAAAATGAACTTCTAAAAATAAACACATTAAGATGTATACCAATCTTCAATCAATAATTCGTATATGCATGCACAAATCTACATAGAAAAGCATCTACATCTATTACAGTAAATCGCACTGAGTGTTACAAAAATATATTCACCACCATAGAAAATACTGTTGCTTATCACTCACCAGCCGCGATTCAGGATCGGCCACACACATTCTGCTACTCACTTCTGAAACAAAAATAATGAAAAGCTGATTAA
Source organism: Ooceraea biroi (assembly GCF_003672135.1). Taxonomy (NCBI): domain Eukaryota; kingdom Metazoa; phylum Arthropoda; class Insecta; order Hymenoptera; family Formicidae; genus Ooceraea; species Ooceraea biroi. Next base: position 3,461,909 of record NC_039512.1, read on the forward strand.
ATTTCAGACACGCATTTAATATATAAATATATAAAGTAAATAAAAATATAATAAATTTAATACAAATTGAATAAAAATATAAAATAAATATATAAAAAAAAACATCTGCTTAATAAGATCCGTTTAATCTGGAACAGAAATAATTATTCCAACTTTTATTATTGCAATTAAAACTTGTGATTAATTGATGATGCAAGTCAAATTGTATAAAAGAAATTGTATTTATCTCATTCATAAATAATAAAACGTGGAAATTCGACTTTTTGTTAAATAAATCTACCAATTACTCACCTTACGTTTGCCCTGGCGTCGCCCATTGCCCTTCCTGAGCCTCCTCCTCCTCTCAGTCCTTGATTGCACTCGCGAAAATACGGCACTCCCGATGACGCGCAGGTAACAGTTACGCGCGATTTAGAATACGCGAAAATAATTACGCGCGAAACTTTTGTCGCGCGCGTACACATACTCAGTTAGTCAGTTCAGCGTCTGTAAAACACGACAAAGCAAATATTAGTTCCTTTGCTGCTTTGATTTATATTTCAAATCGTCAAATATATTCTCCAGGAAATATTTATCTGAATATATATATATATATATATATATATATAATAATTTCTATTATGCATTCGCGCGATTCGAACATATTTCCTAGCAAATTTTAATCTCAAGTTAATTTTCATTAAATTTCTAGTTATTGTGATATTCACATTATATCATTTATATATCCAATTCTATGAACACAATCGCATACATATGATTAATTACGATAACTATCGAAAAATTTAAGGTTATATCGTGAATTCGTTCTTGAAACCCGACAAAACTCAAACTAACACGGTTGAGATTTATATATGTACCCGCTCGTACACACTAAGCTTTGATCCTGAATTCTAAACTTCGAATTTATTATAATGTTCATTAAATAATGACTTAATAGATATTGGGTCATTAAGTATGAAACTTTACAAATGTAAAAGCGCTATCTTTAACATTTGTTACCTCAAATTTGGCGCCAGACGTCAGTATCAGGTTAGGTTAGTGTGATAGATGTATGTTCGCTCTTCAAATGTCATATTTGTTTGTTCAAATATCTTCATTAGTTTTATTGGTGGATTCTTTTTTATAGAACTATGGAAAAGTGCAAAATTCGTGTGATTTATGAATATGAGTTCCGCCGTGGAACCACAGGGTCGGAGACAGCTCGTAATATCAACGCTGTATTTGGTGAAGGGTCAACTACTAAAGCAACGGTGGGCAATTGGTTCAAAAACTTCAGAGATGGAGATTTCAGCCTCGCTAATGAGCCACGTGGAAGACCAAAGACGAAGGTGGATAATGATCACTTGAGAGCCGTAGTAGAGTCCGATCCATCTCAAAGTACACGTGAATTGGCATCGATATTCAATGTTTCCATACCCACCATATTGGTTCATTTAGCTGCAATTGGTAAGATAAAGAAGTTGGACAAATGGGTCCCGCACGAATTGACCGATGCGCAGCAGGCGCAACGTCTAGAGGCTTCACTTTCTTTGCTTTCCCGTCACAAAAATGATCTTTTTTTAATCGAATTGTGACCTGCGATGAAAAGTGGATACTCTACGACAATCGTAAACGCTCACATCAGTGGTTGAACGCTGATGAACCACCGAGACATCACGCGAAACCCAACATTACACAGAAGAAGCTTATGGTGACTGTTTGGTGGTCCAGGTCAGGTGTTATCTACTACAACTTTATGAAACCTGGTACATCGATAACGGCTGAAGTATATTGCAAGCAACTGGACGAAATGATGCAACAACTTGCTATTAAACAACCGAAATTGGTCAATCGGTCAATGCCAATCCTGTTGCATGATAATGCTCGACCGCACACTGCACGACTGACCGTGGCAAAGCTACAGGAGTTGGAATTGGAAACTCTCCGTCACCCACCATATTCACCAGATCTATCACCTACCGACGATCACTTCTTCCGGAATTTGGACAACTTGTTGGTGGGAAAATTGTTCAATTCTCAACAGGCAGTCGAAACAGCCTTCCGCGACTTCATCGATTCCCGTACTCCTGGCTTCTATAGTAGAGGCATAGACCAACTACCACTAAAATGGCAGAAGTGTGTAGATAACATGGGCGCATACTTCGATTGAAAATAAATCATGTCCATGTGCCAAAAAATGCAAAAGTTTATGTTCTATTTGTAAAGTTTCATACTTAATGACCCAATAATAGTGAATACCTGTTAATGTGATCGCGACGAAGGGCGACTTGGGAATGCCACGCGGTCTTGCTCGTTCCTTCTCCTCTCCTGTGTAGTCCTTTAGGGCACTCGTAAACAATCGACGCGTTCACACGACTATTTTAATATTCGCAATACGATTATTTTAATATGCGGCACACTCCGATGGAGGAAATATTTGACGATTTGAAATATTTTGGAATGCTTGCAACATAATTTTTGCACTGACACTCTTCATTTTCTTTTTTTTTCAGCATGTCAGGAAACTGGTAAGTTAGCATCGCCAATTTATTGTGAAAAATAACGCGACGCTGAAATAAACACTAAAACAAAGTAAGTTTCCTGTTTTCGTCTCGCGCGTTATCGCGTTTGGCAGAGTTTGGACTCGTCTCCAATATACTGCAGGTACTTCAGTCATGTATATACAGTGCGCATTCTACAAAGGGATTTTTTTGCTTTTCTCAGTATGCACGTGACTTAGGCACTTCTAGCATGAAAATCTCCGAAATGCATCTTTGGTTACACGTGTGCTTTTTGTTTGAGCTGCGTATTTACTTTGACCCCGATAACATGTTGATATTTCATGTTACAAGAATGCAATGGTCCCAGTTGGATGCAAATCGAAAGTCTGAAACGCTTCTGCAAGCGGAAATTAAATGTTTGATCAAATACGTGCAATTACCAACTTTTCAATCAGACCCTTCTTCCAACTAGCCGTTTCACGTGCGAAAACGAAATACCTTGGAAAATATTTGCAAGGATCGTCAGCGAGTACTGCCAGCGACATTGAAGAATCTTTGCCGACATTGAAGAAAAAAGATTGAAAGGCGGAGAATATATTTTCGTGCGGCAGAACATTTTTATCTCAATGTTTAGTCATAATTTCATTTATTTTTGACAACTTTGACGAAGTTACATTTTTCCACACTTTTCTCACGTTGCATAACGCATCCTAATAATTGTATCGGGACTCAAACTCTGTCCGAGTAAAATTCGTCTGTGATTAGAATAAGGTTTCGCCTCTTCATGCATCACTGTATTTATCTCATGAGAGGGAGAGAAAGAAGAGAGAAGGCGCTTCTATCATCCTCGATAGTTTGCCAGTTCGGAAACCATCGATGCGTCACTACCTGGAAACTTATGGGGCAGTCCCCCACGGCATCGCATCGCACGCAAAAAGCGCGCGATACCTTGGCGACATCGTTCATGTAGCCGATGTAAAATGATGAGGAAGACGAAGGAAGGCGAAGAGACAAATTTATCGCGGGTGGTTTAATTCAAAATTGGTTTTTCTTCCTCCTTCGCCTTCCTCTGGCCTCCGTCCATCTCTTCCCTCCTTCTTGTTACCATCTCTCCGGCCTCGCTGTCCTTTCTGCCGTGTCTCGTCATCTCTAATCTTTCCGATCGATTTAAACTCAATCATTCTCTTTCCTCTCTCGTTCATCTCGCGCTCTTCCCTTTTGGCGTTCCTTCCTGCGAGGAAGAACGCCTCCTCCTCGCCGTTGACCCGGTTGCTCAGGTTTTTCCTTCCACCTTACTGTTTCGCAATTGCCTTTTGTGCGACTCCTCTAGTCGGACGAGCAGCGTCCCCGTGCTATTTCACTCTCAAGTAATTCGCCCAACCAAAACGATCTTATTCTCGACCATTTCCTTCAATTTCATTTCCGCCGCGACGAGCGGCAGCGCGGCGATATATGACGATATCGAGTCAACGATGGAAAGAAAGAAAAAGAGAGAGAAAATAAGTGTATCGGGGAATAAGTACATAAAGAGTATTGTTAGATAATGTAGTTTCTTCTCGCCAAATATTATCTTTGTCATGATATTTTGTTGTCCAAAGTTCAATTTTCTGACATTACTGACGTTACGAGAAGCATGTATAATTTACATAATACATAATAAAATCTATGCTCTACTAATAAAAGAAAACTATATTTTGACACACTTGTGAATATTCAAAATATCCTAATAAAATATCGAAATTATTCTTTAAATTCCTAACACATACATAATGCGATAGAAATTGATATTTCATGCATGTCTCATTTGTTATGAATATCGCCAATTAATGCAATAATAATGGAAATGCGGCAGAATGTACATACGGCAAATAAATTTACGCAGAAATCCCGGACGCATTAAAGAACTCGACCGCGTCAAAAGCAGGAAATAACGAGACGAAAACGTCAATTGCGATAGATTTGATCGGCTTGCAACGGGGAGTTACTGTTATCATTAGTATCGCAGCAACGAACCTAATTAAACGCATAAATCGAATACTAAATTAATCGTTTTCAGTTGCTTCGACGCTGTGCCCCCATGTGTCATTATCCACGGCAAATATAGTTCACAAATTAGAAACGCGCGCGAGCTAAATACCTTTACTAGCGTTTAACGCAAATGGCCCAAACGTTGCTGTTTAGTCACATTACTATCGATGAATTAACTAATTGCGGGGGCGATCCATTTGATCTCAAATTGATGCGTATTGTTGCAATTTAATATTGAAATATCGAATACCGATGCACATACGCCGTGTTCTCGTCGAAATAACGCAAGATCCTCAATAGGAAAATTAATTAAAATGGCAAAATTAAAAAGAAACGATTAAATACAACAGAAAGAACTGATCTAATCGAGCTGTCGGATACGTTCAATTTCTCTGATTTAATTTTTCTCGGGTGAGCTGCACGAGGGAGCGGGCAGAAGGAGGTTACGACAATCAACGATGTTTTCTCTGATTATAATACACGGATACAAGCGCGATCCTTTACTGTTATTCTTGGTACTAATTACGCCAAATACGTGACGTCAATTGAAATTTCCACGCGCCTGAAACTGCATGGTTACGCTGAATATCTCGCTGATCCATATCATTACGCGGTGGGACAATCGCAATTATAAGCTTTAACAGCCGTGCGGCTTTAAACTCACACGAGAGTCAGCCGTTTGATTAATCGTTGGGCTTTTGTTGAAAGAGAAAATAAAACGTAATTATAGATCGTGATATATACGTATAATATTACAAGTTTAGAACATATATAATATATGTGCATATATACATGTGCATCTATGCATGTTTTCTAAATTATACGAGCAAGAGAGACGCAAAGGGTCAACAGAGGAAATTAAATAGTTATATTGACGGTTCAAACTGTGTGTCCAGTACACATTGTCTATTGCAAGACCGTTAATTACCTCTAATTAACTGTTTTAAATAGTCAACTGTGATGTTAAATTAATATGTTTTAAATTAAACAACTCTAATCTCTTCCTATATATAAAAACGCACGTTTCTCCAAACATATTCCTTTTCATCTTTTGATATTCATACAGCTCGGAATTCCGCGCGTCTCCGGGAAAGTTTGATTAACGTCAATCTAATCGCCGGATAAATCTATCGCAAGAGATCCAACCTTCTCACCCTCTTTGGCCCGCGCTGTCTGATCTTGTTTGTATCACATTCCACGTGGCGACACGCGGAAGGAATAAATCCGCAAATATATACCTGAACACTGCAGCGCGCTTTGAAACACACGAGAATCATCGTGATCAGAAGGCAATTTCCCCAGCGCGTCGGAGAAATTCGCCCTCAGTGGAGGTGAATCTTTCTCTTTCTCTCTCTCTGTCTCTCTTTCTGTTTCCCTTTGGGCAGAGAAGCAACGGCGGCATTCCGCGACACAAATATAAAGGGCAATTTCCGCGCAGGTAGCGCAGAGTTTTTGGCCCGAAATTGGTGGCGAACCAAACGGTGTAATTACCAATTAACCATGCAAGCGCTTATAAAGCGACGCAAGTGCATGGCACGCTCGCTCGGAATGCGAAATAATCAATATCGTGCACGTAAAGTACAGGATACGGAGTGGCGTGATCGGTCAAGTCTCCAAAAGACGCCGCGGAAGAAAGAATCAAAGGAAAGAAAGAGTGCAATTTTCGCATAAAAAGGAAACTATTGCACTATAAATTTGAATTATTATCATCAATGCAACGTTCTGTACACGTTTGTGTGCGTGATTATTATATTTACATATATAATTATATGTTATTATATGATATTATATTCATTACATTCCTATTATTATTATTATGCGAATTGTTGTTTCTCTAAACATGAGCATGATATTCATGAATTGCAAATGCGGATAGGAAAGATGTTAATATGTAAGGTAAATCAACTAAATTTTATATTAACATACTCGTATTAATATTCCGCACATTGATGCAATGTGCTCGGAGTTGGATGCGTTATCTAGTTCACTTAATAATACTTAATACACAACTGCGAACTTTAATTACAGGTCTGTTTCACCGTACTATTGTGCTCGAGGACTGCATGCGACGTTAGTATAAAAAAAAGATCCTTCTTTTTTTAATACTCTGATTAAATAGCTGATAAAAGATTTTTCGACCCCCGCGGCAACGAGGGAAATTCCGGGTATCTCCGTCCGTGGTGGGGCTTTCGCTTACGTAGCGGAATTTCCGGAGAGGATCGAGCGAAAAAGTATTCGCGCAAGAGCGCCAGAATGAAAAATTCTGATATGCTGCTCGTGATATCCATCGCGCTAGTCTGATAACAATACATAAAATCGAGATTGCACGCTAGCGTACGCTATAAAGAGCGTTGGATGAAGCAAACTGGGTTAATTATGCTAAAAATACGAGAAAAATTACGTTTTTGCAAGATAAATGAAGTAACAAAACTATACCGTACTTACATTTAATCAAGAATTTTAACAAATTTTATGCAAATAGTGTTAACGCTGTTAAACAATAAAATAGTACAAAGTAGATACAAGTAACTGTATGATAAATTACTATATTATTTTTTAATTTTAGATTTTTAGCTTTAAATATATTCGAACCTATTTGAAGACAATATCGTAGCCTACGTTTTCTTAAGTTCCCAAAATTTTGTTTATTATGTAAATTATAAATATATATAATTTATATATAATAACTATCTTAAATTTTATATATTTCTGGAGACTTATTCTTCCATTTACTCTCAATATACACATGTACTACGAATATAAATTATGAAAAGAATCATTGAATGCGCAGTACTCAATCAGCCTACATTATGAACCGTTCAATGCATCGAGGTACCTCTTTGTCATTGAAGGGACTGAGTTCGGAAGGGCTGCTATTTCTTTGGGCGTTAATTGCGCAATAAATAGGCATCGTTTCCGTAAAGACGTTACGCTCTGATGATCGACAGCGGTCGGGCACGTAAAATTCGCCTTGAATAAAGAAGTTTGAGAAGAAATTGCTCCTCGTTAGGAGGATTGATCGCGGAAGTTCCCCAAAGATCGATCTCGTCCGATGACCGAGAAAACGAACACAGATGGCAGCGTATTTATTTATATACGTCCCTTGAGCGTTATAAAATTTACGCAACTTTTATTAGCAGTCGAATTTGCTGAAATTCTCAGATTCCAGTTGTTGAACGAGTCGGATGAAATAAATGGACATTCAAATTGATATCATAGTGAAGAAAACGGAATAGCGAGTTTGTCAATAAGTCTCCGGCTGTAGAAAAATTCATTAAATATTCCGGTAATCCTCGACATTATTTTTCTGTTTTATTACGAGCATTACGAGCACCGCCATTCTGTAACGGCGCTCGCAGCATTACTGTTCTATCTTAGTGTCGTCTGATGGAAAATCGATCATCGCGGAAATAAAGGCTGTCGCCGCGACTGCATGAATAAGAAAGATCTCTCGCGGCTCGTCCCTTACTACTCGTGCCTTTTTTAAAGTACATCAATAATAAAACCTAGACGACTTACGCCACCGACTTACACCGTGATCGCATGACTCGTCGCTCCTGCCTTCGAAAAACGACGTTTCTGATACCGCATCCGTATGACAGGAGACGGTCCCGAGATCACATAAGACTCTTCATAAATCTTGGCAGGATCAGAGACGCGAGGAAAAAGATAAAGCGTATTCTGAAGGTCTAAGCATAATTTCGCGGCTGCTGCCGTAACGCGCGCGTGCGCGCGCATATTTTACATTACATTATGTTAAAAACAATGAAAGCGATTTAACCCTTTGATCGATCACCGAGAAAGAGATCGAAGTCGCCGTCCGATAAAAGAGAAATAAAAATCCTAAAGATAAGGCAGAGTAAGAAAAAGTCGTAATTAAATAATTACGTAAATGTAACTATTCCTAACGAATACAACAGAAGTTGACACGTAAATATAATATTACACGTAACACGTAAAATGTTAAAAGCATTTACCACATGCTGATGCGTCGCGGCACCATTGTGGAGTAAAACAATTATAAATTAAAGTACGAGACACATTAGCTACGTCGCAGGATGAGCGAGAAGGGAGTAACAGCAGGGCGAGGTGGTAAACGGCACGAGAGTCTGGCGTTAACTGCAGCTAATGCATCAAGTTAAACTCGGTAGAAAAGCACTCACGAAACTTTCGCCCATAAATACCCGAGATTTTTTCGATACCACCACAGGCGGACCTCATATTACATCATCGTTAACGTGCCGAACGCGTGTTACGGTATATCGCCACTAACGTCGCGCTCTTTCGGTGCATGATCGACAACGCTTTTCATCATCGCGGACTTCCCGAGTCGCAGAAGGAAATATAAAGAACACTGCTCACGGAAAAAGGTACATTTCGCAAACAAGTTCTTTGCAACAAGCTTGCTCGAGCGAACTTAGAGGCGCGTGATGCATCAAACGATTCTTTGCCAATTTAATTCTGCCTGTATCGTCGAAACGGAAATACTCTGCGGAAATGAAACATTTTTTTTATTGCTCCGTTTGTATTTAAACAGCTGCGGCCGATGGTCTGATGTAATATTGTATTTTTAATTCGACCCGCAATAAGATCGCGATATTGTCGGAGGATGTTGCAAGTGTTGTTCCTTTCTTGTGCTGTTCTGCTGGAAATTTCCAACGGCACGTCTTCGCGAAATTTTAGCTTTAATGATCTAAATAGACAATCACGGTTCAGTAATTTAAATTAATTCGATGACTATATTATATCAAACAAATATATGCGTAATATAATATATTAATAAATTTCATAATTTCTATCAAAGAGTTGAAGCAGAATAATCCTCCTCCATAAAACATAAATTAAATAAATTAATCACTAAACAAGTCGAAAATAAAAACTTTTTCATAATTTCTATCAAAGAGTTGAAGCAGAATAATCCTCCTCTATAAAACATAAATTAAATAAATATGAATGTAATAAATCTCAGCGTATGATAACTATAATTCACAAAAGATAGATATATAGAAATACAATATAACGTATATTATACTTTCTTTTCGCAGCAGCAATCGAAAACCGCAATCGAAAACCGCAATCGAAAATCGATAGTCCAATATTAAAAGAGACGTATTTATGTAAATATACATTTACCTGATTTTATCTAAAAAGGATCTCTCTCTCTCTCTCTTTCGCTCCGCGCATCGACTTGCGATTTTCTTGCCGCAAGATAGCTGCTGCGTCTGATGGGAACTGTCTCCCGATCTTAAACTATCAATTATACCGGCTTCAGCCCGGCGGCTGCTCGGTATGCTCGGTCCAGCTTGGTGTGCGAGCGTGAGTGTGTGTGCATGAATGTGTGTGCGTGCGCCGGAAGTACGTCATGCGCATGTAGCAAGTTAGCTCTCGCGGTATCACCCCGGCACGTCGAAGTTGTCAGTCGTTGCGAGCGAACTTTGAGCCCGCACCGAAACGGATGCATTACCAACGAATACGTTAATCGAATTCCGCGGTCTCGGGATAACCATCGCGTCAAGACGCGTATTCCGCTTCCGCGCGGAATGATATCTCATCGCAAGCTGCTCCAACTTTTAACGAGCCGCGCGCGCGCGCGAAACAACCCGTTTCCGCCGGATCACGCTTGATCACCACGCTTACACGATCTATCATATCACGGGGGGATCATCGCTGAGGGATCTCTGGCGACGAAGAATTGCGCGAGCAATTTTTCAGCGTCGCCGCCGATCGCTCAGTCGTTTCCGACCTTCGACCTTGATAGTGCAGCCACACCAGCTTAATCGAATCTCGCCGATGCGAGCGGGTAATAGCGGCGCGGCGTTATTTACCGAGAGTACCCGATAACGTAACCGAATCATCCGCTACAACAAGCTGCAAAACTGGAAGCCCCGGTAATAATTTCATTCCGCTTTGCGCGCGTGCGTGCGCCACGTGCGCCAAGATAGTGCATGATAATCGGGCGTTAAGGAGCGAATTACACGTTGCGCTTAACGTTGCTCTCTCGAGCTTTCGCAAACAACAGGCTTTTTACTCGCTTTCGGTATACGCTCGCCCCAATTAACCATCACGGTAGCGATTAAAGCGAATGGAGCGAGTCCCTTTAAGGGGCTGCGACCTTCAAGACGCGCTCTTGAAACGAAATTTGCATAGCTTGCTCGGCGAGGGAGAAACGCCGAGCTTTCCCGGCTCGGCTGCCGCTTCTCCGCTCGCGAGTGTTTGCTCGCGCGTTCACCACGCGCTCGCAAGCACAGGGGGACGTGGATGTTCCAAGTTTTGCCATTTGTTTAAGGAATGGGGCTGCAAAGAATTAATGAGGATTATGGATAAGCGCGCGGAAGTCGCGAAAAATTGTGGAAAGATTACGTAACCGATGGAGATTGTTTTGCAGGATCCTCCTTCCGTTGGTTTTACTGTTTTACGTTAAGTTTTATTTAACGTAAAACAGTGGCTGTACATTAATAGTAAATTACTACATATCTGTACTAATATCTATGCACAGAAATATATCCGTAATATTTCAAGTACAATTCAAATAAACATTCAAGTAATTACGAAATAATTTTCTATTGCTGACCAAAAATCTCGATTTTTCCGATTTTATTAAAACTGCACATTTGTTGCTAAAAATTCAATCATAATAGTTCAATCCTAGACTTTCTGAAACCATATAGCAAAGTAGAAAAAATTTATTAATTAAAAGAAACATTGTCCCTTAAATTATTAGATGCGAACGCACTTAACTCATTATTCGATTAACAGTCTTACTGGTACGACCCGAGGACCGTTTCCAAATTTACAAAATTTCAACGTGTATTCCATTCGCGACCGAAACATCAACTTTATGAAAGCATTGGAACGTAATGGCCAATAGAGTAGAGTGCAACATTGCGTTTCATCGCGAGATAGCAACTTTCAAGCGCGGTAGGCGATCGGCACTACGGTTGGGCGCAGTGACTCGTCAAGGAGGGCATTAAGGGTGTACGTCCGCGGATAAGCAGGCACGCATATGGCACACCATGATAATCTTCGACTTAAGCGGCAGCTCAGCTCGATCGGCAATCGCGTCAAGTTGCGGCGACGGCAGAGGCCTGTTCTCCCCTAAGCTCGTAATCCTGCCTTGGTGGGATTCGACGGTCGAAATTCGATGGTGGTTGAAATATTATTAAGACTCATGAAATATGAGGACGCGGAAATCTTGGAAAAAGAAGGGAGAACGAGGAGGGGGCGAGAAAAGGTGAATGTGCAAAAAGAGAGAATGCAAACGAGACCGCGAGCTGTAAAGCTTGTCGTGACGCGGAAAAGGGAGAGAGAATGAGGGAGGAAGAAGCTCGGACAAGATGAGGGAGGAACAGCGAGGGGGCGAGCTGAGCTTTTAATGCCGCATAAATCTGCATGATAGAGAGGAAGAAGCGGAGCGATCGCACGCCGCGATCGTGTTACCCGCAACAATTTCCAAGGAATACGTCACTTACCTGTCGATGGAGGATCGTTTAGATCGCGAGGGTCGTCGATCGCTCTCTCGAGTCGGCGCGCCCGCTTGAGCCCGCGGAGCTTAAGGCACGGTCGACAGCTTAATTGATGTTGACCGACAACAAACAACTCGATATTACCCCCGACGTCGGCGCGGCGCGGCGCCGTGCACCGTTGATCGATCTCGATGTCTTTGAGTTCACCGACGTTGACGTGAAGCTCCCCTGTTTGTGTGCGCTCGGATGACTTACCAAACGACAGTATAATCGATTGGCCCGCGCTCGTCACATATCGTGTCAGATTTAACAGGTACAACGACATCGGGATATTCGGCTGTGTCGGCTACCAGCCTGCGGGATATTAATGATTACGCGAAACTCGCACTCCGTTCATTAATAATCGATGTCAATTCCGTGAATGAATTCTTTGACGCCTCAATGATCCGTTAAGGAACATTTCGATGGTATCGCTCCTGCATGATTTATTAAGAACTTTTTATTCCGAATAAATGTCTAAGTAACTATTCCAAAGCCTATATCAAGAACCAAGAGAAGAGTTAGAAATTAAAATCGTGGTTTGGAGATTGGGATTTGACCAATTAAAAGTAGCAGGCAACTAATTGCAAATTATTATTATTTATTTATTAACTGCGAATTTTTAAGTAAAGCATAATCGACGAGATTGATATTCCTAAATGAACCGTTCGTTTAGGAAACTGTTGAAAAAATTTCGCAACGTTTACGCGGAGAGAATTTACTGAAATGTCCTGAATTCGCCCCTTTTCTCCACAAAAATCATCGAGCAAAAATTCCAACGGAATTAATGCAGCGCGTACGTAGTTTTGCGGTTTCATGTACCTTGAGAGCGCAGCGCTGTTCGCTGTTCGGGTTCTATCGCTAGATTGGCACGGATACGTAAAAACGTTCATTCGCAAACGATTCCTAGGCGCGTCGGCGGCACTCGTAAAACCGCGCGACAACGACCGAAAACACGGCCGGCCACTTCCTCCCTGTTATTCCGTTCTTTCCCCTCGTCATCGCACCGCGCTCTCTTGATGCTGGGAACAGTTGTAAAACCTGCCGTTTGCCACGCGAACGCAAAACATTCTGCCGGATCCACTTTAAAATACTCGACGAGAACGCGTGACCGCCCGTCCGTTGTTTCGAACATCGCGGAAACGCGAGCGAGCGGAAACGTCCACGCTGCGAAATCGAGGACCATTTTTACCCGGCTGGTTCCGGCGTTCGTGTATATTATCGGCTAATCACGTTAACGGCCAACGCGAAACGCGTTGATTTGCCGCGGATCGTCTGGCGATTATGCACCGCGCGTGCAGCTTCGCGTTTTTCGCACGCCGATTCTTCAAAAGACAGCGGACGTTGCGTCGCTCGAGTGGCATCATTCGAGTGGCATCACTCGAGTGACGATGTAACATGTAACATATAACCGGATGTCAACGGCACGCTGTGTTTCTGCTTTCGCCGGAAATGGGTTCTTCGATGATACGTGAAAACGCCGTATTTTGCATAACGCGTGAAAATCATTGAAGGAAATATAACAATTAAAACGTGTGCATGTATGTAATATTAATAATAACATTTTTTATGTAGGGAAAATAATTAACACTCAGACTACTCTATCAATCCATATGAGTGACGCGTGAATTTCAGCGTGGACTCCGTCGTCCATGCATGGGTAATGGAAAAAGCGATAGAAATAAAATAAAACGTCATTTGTACAATGTAATATGTACTAATGTTACAAACGGAAGTAATATTGTCACGAGAACGAATATCAAATTCTACGGACGAATCATTATTTAGAATCCTCGGGATTAACAGCAGATTCGCGCCACAAATCCGAAAATGTTTCAAGTATTTACGTCCTTAGGGGAAAGAAACGATACTTTTTAATACTACTCTCGCGTACTGCTGCTATTTCCTCGTGATGCGCGCGGCTCGTCCAATTTAAAAAGAAATATGCGGCGAAAAGTTTAAGCGTACTTACAGGTCGCTCGGGAACTTTTTCAGACGCTTGAACTTCCGAATACGCCTCTCGAATTACTTCGGAGAGGCGGCGGCGCTGTGTATACCGGATTTAATCTATTTCCGCGGCTCACCCGACGCGTAAGCGGAAACTGGAAAAATTTCGTGCGCACATCTGCGATCCGAATCCGATTCCCTAAGCTGAAGAGATGCTGAGGATACCTTTATGCGCGACGCGCGTACCCCGGATTCCGCGGGCTTATGCGAAATGATTCGGGCACATCTCGCCAAACATCTCGCGTACATGCGTGCTCTCGAAGCTGCACGTAGATCTACATTGCATATCGAGATTCCTAACGCTGAAGGATGAGAAAAAATCAATTCAACACCTGGACCGCTACGTTACGCATATATGAATAACGCGTGAGTTTCCGTAGAAAAATATGAAAGCGGTAAGATCAAACGAGATCAGAGTGCTTCCCGGGAAGCTAATTACGAGAATTGCAATTCGGAAAAGCGCAAATCGTTGATTTTGATTAATTATTTTTTTTATGTCCACATGGAATTTAAATAGAGTTTAGTTTTAAACGATAGCTTGTGAAAAATGGGGCGTTATGGGAAGCGATGTATCTCTAGAAATAGAATTTCATGCTGCCAGCACAGCTATGCGGATACACTAATTTTTGGATTGGTATACAACTCACTTCCAATTTTGGGGGCTATGAGCTTGATAGGCGTTCGCGAAAATAAAATATCGCACTACAATTCTAGCGTGCTGCGATTCGAAGCGCCGGGCGTTTTCTTTTTATTTGGTATCCAGCAGATCGAATAAATTGTTGAATGAAAAATCGGTAAACTGTATCCGACATCGCGTTTGATCCCAGCTTGTTCTACTCGGGTATCCCATGGTAATCCGCGGAATGTATTTTCTCTTGCGTCTCTTTTTCTTTCGCAGGCGATTCAGATGCATATATGCAGTTTACTTTTGGCGACGCGGCAACAAACGATCTCTGTCGTCCATGATATAAATGAATCGCCAGTATCACTGCATGTTACCCGTCGCGTCAATCCAAGTAACGTCAGATCATGCTTATTAAATGCGTTTGCAGCAGAAACACCGATAAAACACCAGTAGGAAGCTTATCGACAATTTCTCATTAACGATTAACGTGATGACGCTGTTTCCAATCTAGGTTCTTGCAAGCAATGGCATTGTGATTTGACCGAGGAGCACGGCGCTTTGCCGAGGGATGACAATTCTGCGCCGCGTAAACGGGATTCCAAACAAATTGATCCTGTATTCCAGCCCGTTTATTTTTTACCGAATGGGATTTGACACCGGACTGATGAAAGTTACGATTCTCTTTTCGCGTTACGCGGAATAAAAAATATTACGACCATCTACCGGCCGCTCCGGCGAGGTCAAAGTTTTAAATCATCGCGCGGGCAAACGTTTGAAGCGTTCCGCCTCGGGGTTGCACTCGCGTCCTATCAGTTTAACCTTCACAAACGGACCAGGACCCGCCTCCGTGTCGCGTCTCCGCAGGAGGCACTGTGCTTTTGCGTGCGCGTTTTGCATGCTTTTCTTTTATGCGCTTAAACGTGCAGGCTCACAGACACGCGCACGGCCACGCCCGCGTATGCGCCAAAGCGAGCCAAAGGGCCAATGTTATCGGAATAGCGTGAAAGAAACGCAAAGCTGAAACTAACGAGCTTAACTTTGTTCTGCGACCGCAGCAAAGCCGGCAGGGATCAGACGGAAAGTCCGCCCTCCCGCCCACCCTTGTCTCGAGCACGGGGTAGATGGCCGCGCGCCGACGTACCCTCCGCGTTTCTCCAACTTGCCTGCAATTGACCCAATGGCATCAGGCATCCTTTCAGATCTGACGATGGCGTGAGACAATTAATCCTTTCGCTCCTAACATTGATTATAACTGTCCTCTCTGTGAAATTCTTCCTCCTTTCTTTGTGTAATATAAATTTAAATAAATATTGCTTTTATGTAAATAATGTAAGTATTGCTTTCTAGATTTTTTTATTAACTATTATTTTCGTAAAATACGTAATATTAAGTATTATGACATGTTATATAATAATATTGCTCTTGTGTTCGTAATATGTATTAAAAAAATAAAGATAACAATACTATACTCTGTTTTGTACGTTATCTTTCCTCTTTTTCTCCTCGCTTAAAGGGAATCTGATTAGCGTCATTAATCAACATCATCAAGAAAAGTAAAGTCTCGATGAGCCACTCGCCAATCGCTCTGCGTACCGCGCGATCGAATGACAGCCGAAGGCTTCAATTTTGTTTCTCGGGCAAATCTCCGCTCGAAATCGACCGGCTTCGGCCGGCGCATAACAAAAGCGTGATAAATGATTTATTCGCCGCGATAATTACTCTCGCGGAGTAATTCACCCTTGCCCGCCGTCCCTCCCTCATCCGGTCATTATTTGCGTTTCGGCTTACGCGGGACTGCGTGCGCGCCAGCGAACCGGCTTTCTCTCATTCTCCGGAACGAAACCGGAAGGCGACCTGCATTTCGATGCAGTTGAATTTCCACATACAAGAGAGAGAGAGAGAGAGAGAGAGAGAGAGAGAGAGAGAGAGACGTATACATACACGCGTAAGACGTGTATAAACGAAACTTGCGTCAACAATTTACCGTTGTGCCATTCGTACCTGTCGCCTAATAACGTATACGAAACACTCCTCTCTTCACATACGCCACCGTTCGTTCAAGGAAATTGTTCGTGACACGAGCGACAAAAAAAGAAGCGAAGAGAAATGTCCACTTGAAGGAAGGAAGCCTGGCGCGTGTATTCAAGATGTTCCCATCGTGGGTTTTCTCCTGAGATTTTGGATATAAATCATCTGTGTGTTTGTATAAATATGTTATTCAATATTTATCGTTTCGTATGAGTATTTATTTTTTATGTTATATAAATATTTTTATACGTAAATGCATATGTAAATTGAGATAAGTCGATATTATTATACAACGTATGTTAATAGTAAACCTTTAGGCTCTTCATGATCAGTTTTCTTAATAAATTGGAGTTTACGTTATGTTGCGCGAATAACATCTTCGTTATGCAAACTTCGTCATTTTTCGTTTATAAAAAAATTTAGAAATGCATTTTTCAATTATATATTTATCCTTTTAGGGTTTTAATAAAATAATTGGTTCATTTTATATTCGACGCCACGCTCCATTAAACAGCAGCAGCAGCAGCGACAGCAGCGAAACCAGCAGATAAAATATTAATTCGCTTTTAAATTTTCGTGAAATCACGCTTGAACGCACGGCTTTTGTAGTATGTTTTTTAATATGTGATTCGGAAAAAAGCTTGGGAAAGAGTGGAGGATACCCGGGACACCCCGTAGATGTGCGAATAGGAAGGCTGTGTGTCACTGTCGGCTGCACTCAGACACGTCGCGCTTGTATACACGCCTAAAATATTTACGTACGCCTAGGTATGCATGAAAGAATATGAATATCCCGGTTGTCCGATCCTTTGTACCCATTGAATTTAAAATGGCCATATTTTTAATGCGTCACGCGGGGAAAGAGGTACCGCGTCGTGACGCAGTCTACTACCTTATAAGGATTTTTGTGTTATATATATATTATATGTATATAATGCCGGCTGGGGCGAATAGAAATTCACCGTCATGAAATTGAGATAAATATCGGCCATTTATTGGAACACTCTACTCATAGAGTTTAATCGATTTTTTCTTTAGGGAAGGATGTGTCATCCTAAATGGGATATATTACAAAATTTGTCTCCGCGCTGAGCCCGTCTCAGTCGTCTTAAGGGGTTACATACCTCCATAGCGGCGAAAAATTGATATGTTTGGGGAATTGTTTTAGGGGGTATATCTGAAATAATAAAGTAAAATATGAATTGCATATGATTTACTGGTCCTTTAAGTGAAAAAAAATAATTAATAATAAATTTTTTAATATTAATAAAATGAAGTTTTGTGGCATTAATTGGACCGCTGCTAAACAAATGTCCTCTCAGAGTCGGCATGATATCTTCTTGTAACATTGATGGATCTGACAAATGCAAGAAATTTCTTGTAAAGTAATGTTGTAGTTATAGTCTGTCGAGCCAGATTTTTTAATTTCAAAAAAATAAACAATTTATGCCATGTCAAAGTTGAACTTCATGTTTTCATGAAAAATTTCGGTCTTTAATTGTTTATAAAAATTGTATTAAACAAAATTGCAAAAAAATGGCTCGACAGACTATAGACAAAACGATTACGAAGATTTGAGAACAAAAAATTTAAAAAAATATTGAAAACTCTTCGAGTTATCGTGCCGACCGTGTCAAAAAAACTGGTTTCGAGAAAAACGCGTTTAAAGTTTGAGAAGTAAAAATCGTGTAAATATTAATTTTTGTAGTGAGCTTAATCTCCCATTCCAATTTCATATTGCGTGCCTTCCTTCTCGATAATTTTTATATTTTGTACAGTTTTCTGTAATCTGTGGGCTGTTCGAGCTTCTTTGCGGTAGCCTGCGCCGCACGCAGCAGCTGCGCGTCGCGGCCCGCCTCCTGACGCGCGGTCACATTTATTGTTATATCTTCGTTACGGATTGGAATTTTTCACTAATTCTTTTTTTATTATATTTTTAAAAGTATAAAGAATGAAAATCAGTAATAAAAAAATCGATTGTTTGAAAATTCTGGAGGTATGTAACCCCTTAATAAAACTATCGCTTCCATCGAGAAATAAAAAGTTTGTAAGAAATGAATTTTGTAACGTGCACAGTTATCTTTTCGTGCGTCATGCGGTGATAATTAATTTAGTAAATATAATAAAACTAATTATAATAAGTATATAAATTGAATGGTGACATAACAGATGATTAAGTGATATTCGGTTCCGCAAGAAAACGACGAGTTTCGAGCCAGTAATTTATTTAAAGAGCACTTAGATAATTCGCTTCGCGATTCAACAATTAATGACGAATAGAAGTCGTGTACTATGAATGCCGGGTCAGGTCGAGTATCATATGCGAGAATGTAGCACATCTGCGAAACAAGCGAGCGTGGCCGAATACTGATACTCCCGTAACTATGAAATATGGAAAACAAACGTGCTGGCCGGGTGGTGGACAATGCATACACCTCGTTTCAGCCGCGAATACTCCGTAATACGTCGGGCCACCTGAGGGAACAATAGATTGGTAACAAGACCGCTGGCCTTTTTCTTCCCGCATTTTTTAAACCTCCGGATTATTTAAGACTGCATGCTCCAGTAATAAGTATAAATAAAAAGGCGACAGACAATTTCTAGAAACATTAGAAATTTGTCTTTGTCGTTTTGTAACCAAGAATTTTATTACGAAAACCATAATAAAAAATTCTCGATATTCAGGAATTATTTTATTTTATTATCCTACTTTCAGAGCGATGGTGTTATTAATTTATAGACAAATGACGCATATACGCGGCTTAGAGTTCCTAGTTCCGATCCTAGGTTCCCCTTCGGAGGATTAAAACCTCTCATAGAGAATTACCGAGCCACCGACGAAGTTGCTGCGGACCAGTTAAAGTTCTGAAACTCCACTCTCAGATCTTGAGTCCTCTTTATCTGCCTCCTTCCCGCTGCGAAATGTATGTTTAATTCATATTGACAACAGACGAGCATCTTAAATCACTCGTTATATCCGAACGACCATTCTGACAAGCATGGTTGGCCTTGAAGAGCCGCGAGGGTTGCACCCCGCCGCCGCATCCGCTGCATGCGGTATTCCGTACGGCCAAGCCATGCCCATCATCTATCGTCCCGATCGCTGGTCCTCTCTACTAGTGCCCCTCGTGAATACCCCCTAATTGAGGACTCGCAGGGGGTACTCCAAGATCTCAATGCACGCGAGCGGAAGTCGGATAGTCACGACCGCCTTCCTGTCGTTAGCGGATTCGCGAGCTCCCGGTCCGTAATTGCGGGTCCACCCGTACTCAATGGCGTCGGGAAAATCGAGAGGAACGAGGCGGCGAGGAGGGAGTTGGGGTAGAACGGAGGGAGGGTGGGACCAGAACTTGTTTGTGGTCGTCAGAAACGAGTGACGAATTAACAGCGGCCGCAAACGACGTGCCGATGGCCGGACTCGTGCGGTTGGTCCGACTGCGGCGTTTGGAGCGACGCGTAGAACTTCCCGCGACCGACCGACTGTTCCCGAGTCTCGCGGTCCACCCCGTTCCCCGTGGGTTGTCATTGAAATTCATCGGGGAGAACGAAACGACTGTGTAACTACAATGCGGGAGTGTATATTTTATATAAAGCGCGCGCGAACAGGATGGGAGTGAAGGGGAGTGGTGCGAGGGGGGGGGGGAGGGAGAGGAACGAGAAACAGCGCGACGGATAGTTGAATATTGGTCGATACATACGCGGCGATCGTATAACTCTGCCTTTCCAACTCCCGTATCCGCGTAACGTTATTACGTAATAAAAAGCTCTTAACTCCGAAGCACTCGCGTCGGGTCAATTTAATCCGAGCGAAGGGGTTCCCTTTCGTTTGTATTTTTTATTATGAAACGCGCGCGTGCGGGGTGCACCGGCGCTTCGCGTGAAAATTGCCCTTCCGTTTGTTGAATGTTGTCCGATGGCGAGATAACTAATATCGTTAAAAATATCGTCGATCGCGTCGATCCACGCGATCCGATCCGATGATGGTTATCTCGTTTCGGGGAGAAAACGAGGCGAAAACTCGACACGCGTGCGAGTCCGCGCGCGCGCGCGCGAGCACAAACTGATGGCAAATATTTTTCTAATGCAAATTCCCGGCAAGCACGCGTGGCAGCGCCAAGTGGATAATGCAAAACATTTTTCTGTTCTCATCTTCTTTAATTTATTCATTAGTTTTCATTTTCCGGGTGGGAAATATTTAGAAGGTGAAGAATAGCTAACACAGGTGGTCAGGATAAAAAGTATAACTTATTTTTTCAAGCAACACACTAAAAATTCATGGTTAAGTAGAAACCGATGACTTTTCGTAATTCCTTAGGTAAAATCTCCCTCGTTACAAAAATATCAAGTGCTAATTCAACCCCGTGAAATGCTTCAGTTGAAAAAATTTCGCTATTGCAGGTACTGTGAATATCTTCGTTTTTCCCGGAGACCGCCGACCTGAGATAAAGTATCCCGTCGTAGTATTTTCTTCTTCCTTTTTATCACGGAATTCTAGACTGCGGGAAACGAGGAGGAAAGGTTAACGGCAAAAAATTAAAAAATCAAGAATAACGCAGAAATTATCTTCTATCTTACGATCTAATTTTTTAACAAATGTATACTGAAAATGATTATTAATTCAACAACGTATTTCGTTTATCTGCACCAAAACATAGTTAATGCACCATTGTAATAATAATGCATTTAAAAGCGTTTTATGTTTAAAATGTTTAATGTCTGATAATATTTTAAATAATAAATATTATTTTTCCCGTTTGCCTTTTCCTTACTTGAAACATAATAAACAATTGCAGTTAAACAGAAAATGGAATAGTAGATTTGTTATCCTGCAATGTGACTGTAAAACAGTAGAGCGCATAGTTGTAATATTTATGTTTATCGCAATATATCTCACACAGTTTGCTTTTACTTCATTCTGTTTCTGCGTTGACTTACTGCAATAGTCGCGCGTTGTATGCAAATTACTCAGGCGGTCATTTAATTCCTTATAATATATCGTGCACGTATAACATGTAACGTTTAATATTCTTTTTCTTGCTGGCATTAAGCTCGTACGTGTACGCGGCTACGCGGCACGAGATTAGATATATTATGGTAAACCATTAAAGAGCTAACCCTCCTTGAAAGTAGCACGCATCACAGTTATCCAAGCTCGCAAGCATGTCGGGCTCGCTTTAACGCTAATTAATTCTAACGAAGGGTACTCATGCATCGGGATCTTGACAACGTAGAAACCGCGGTGTATAAATGCGTGGCGTGCACAAAGGGAACCCCGCGTTCCGGAAAAAGATATGTTTTCCTCCAGCGTACTTGCCCCACACATAAGTGAAAAATAAAGTTTAAGAATTACCCTTCTTCCTTCTCTTTTCAAATTCCACTTGTCACGATAAAACGCTGCACGCGAAACGAAATATTATGCAACATAATACGTACATGCAGAAAATTCAAATTTAGCAGTATTTTTCTTCTATTATAAATAAACTCTGAAAAGATTATTTAGTGATATAAAATGATCAATTTACATTTTTCCTTGCTCGAAAGTCTCTTGTATAGTTTTCTCACTGAAGATATCCAGAAAAAGTTCGCTTCGCAATTTTGCCATAACAGTTTAATTCGCGCAAATGATTGCGCGTTGCACCGACTGCCGGGTTAACGACGCCATTAACGCGTAATCGCGGTGTGCATCGAGGGGGAAGGAACAACCCCTTAGTATCGTCCCTGCATTTTATCTGCTTCGCATCGCGCGTGTAAACGCATCGGCGAAACTAACCGTGATCGCGAGGTAGTCCGCGGGGGTGCCAAGTTTTCGCGCGAGGGGTAGAATCCGGTTTCCGACTCCATCCACTCCGTCACCGCCCCCTTTCCTCCCCTACCCTTCCTCCTTGCCATCGTTATCGTTGCATCCTCGAGCGAGCGAGCGGGTAATCCACGACCGGGAACCGATAGAGAGCCCGGCGATTTTCCTATCGCAGACATTGGAAAAACGTGTCTATCGAATTGGAATGTATAACTGCGGCTGGGGAGGAGATGGAGGAGATCTCTCCGACCGGGATATACGTATATACGTGGTGGTTTCCATCGCGTATCGTATCATCTCTCCTCGTGCGCGCACGACGCGGATTCACGGCCGCCCTGCGCCGGAAACCGCCATTCTTCTCACCCGTTCGTGCGAACCGGACCCCCTCACCGCGGAGAGAGAATATTTCTCCTTATCGACAAGTCGCAATAACGGAGTCTCCAAGATACTCCGTGCTGGCAAGACGGGCTCTTTATGAACGAGACAGATTTACAGGCGTGGAAAAGCCCGCGCCAAGAGGGTGAGGAAGAGAGAAAGAGAGAGAGAGAGAGTGTGTGTGCGTGAGGGAGAGAGCTTCTTTCCTGCGCAGACCCCCTCCTAGACAAGACCGTGTCCCTTTTATCGCGAGCGATACCAGAACAGGTTGTATTAAAGAGGTTATCGTATCGAGCGGCGTTTTTATCAGGCCAATGGTGCAGCCAAGAAGAAGGCTCGCCAGGGGATGGGGTGAACGCGATAAATTGATGCATGCTGAGGTTAAGCGGAGGAAATTGGAGATGTTAGCGCGTATACTACTCGATATCGATGGTACATGCGAAGGTAGACAACTTATCGCGAATGTAAAAAATGGCACATGGCGGATAGCTGAACATTTTATTTCAGTTTACTGCTGTAAATATTTGTGCAATAGGAATATTGTTATTATGACAATAAAAGCACTAACGTTTTGAAAAGATGAAATTCTTAGTTAATTTTTGAAGATTGATTTTCCGATGTAAATTATTGAGCTGTAGGGTTGAATAAACGTTTATCTTCATTATGGACAAACTTTAATTCTCCTACTGTCGAATTTAAGCTTTTTTATTAAACTATTTTTTAATTTATTCTTAAATAAAGAAAAAAGACGATCATTTAAATTTTACATCAATCAAAGGCAATCGTCTTTTCAAATCGTCTCAACGTGGGTACTCTGATCTGATTCGCAGGTTCGATGAAAACGTTTCTCACAACTAAATCCTAATCAGCCAATTAACGTCGCAATCAGTTTTTACGATCTGACGGACTTCATTGTGTTCTCAAATTTCTGGATTACGTTCTTCGATTTCGTTATTACCGCTCGTGAAATTCCTTTTCTCTGCGGATTACGGTGCACGGGCCGTGTTAATTGCACTAGTGAACAGGGGGTACAATCGATACTCCATGATTTCCGGGTCACTTACCGTGGCGTGACGAGATCAGTACGTTTACGGGGGTGGCAAAGAAATCGTCGCGCGACGTGTTCACGTTGGCCGCAAGCAAGAACGAGTTCGACCTCCCCTCTCCGCCCCCATCGCCGATTGATATAACGAGGTGCATTAATTAGTCCGATCGATGGCTTGTGATTAACAGGTCAGCCGTTTACTTCTCCCCGCTACCTCGCGTCCCACTTATTTGTGTTCGCTCCGGTTGCTTCCGCTCTATTTTTATTATATCAATAAAACTGCGCGCCCCGGCCGGCCCTTCGTCCGTTCCCTCCTGCTCCTCTTGCTTTCTACGCCTCACCCGGAGGAGGTCTCGAATACAAAGGCTTTGATATACTGTCGGTGAATATATGCAAATGTAAGGGTGCAGCTGCGCGGTTGATGAATGCATCAGGATATGATAATTAACGTGGACAAGAAGAGATAATGCCGCGGCTGGCCCGCGAGTAATACGGTGCTCATCAGTTTCTTAATAAGTGCGCTTAATATATATCCCAGCCATTATTTTCCATTACGAGCCCGGCCCATTTGTAAACGCTGGCTTTTACGTTTGCAAATTAAGCGGGAAAGAAGTTTGAGATTTAGGAAGAAAGAACTGCGCGCATTATCGACGTGAATCCATGCAGAGAATGCATGGAAAAGTGGAACTCAAAAAAGTCAAGGGTAAGCGTTATTAAGTAATTATTTATTGCTACAAGTCTTCTTGTTTGCTTGCGACGCGGTCGTGTATATTCTTTTCGTTGTAAACGTATCACGTAATTATTGTATTACATAAATAAGCCGGTTTCTGTGATTCCATACGGATTATGTTAGTATACACCGCCACGCGGATTTTGTAATCACATCGCATTAACGCTTACAGTGTTACAGCAGATAATTGCGATTCCAAATGCGTATACGTGGGCTAAAGTATCTCATTGCGAGAAAATGCCGCGCGGTTTAAGAGAACATTAAATTTTAATAGTCGACATAAAAGTTTTCTTATCAAATCCGGCGCGGTTTTCAGACGTATAATCATCTACATACCCAAGTTTTGCGGGAGAGGCTTGATCCACGCTCGCCGTGGAATAATTGAATAAAGCTTCACTTGCCTGAACGAAGCGTTTCAGCGGAGCGAGCGGAGGATAAACAGGTCTATTGATTATATAAAGGTTTACCTGCGGAAGACAAGCTATTCTTTTGATGCACACCCTCGCCCTTTACTCAACGTCTAGCTCGTTACTGTGCGTGCACGTCATCGGAAAAGCAGCGCAGGATACGCATAATTACCCGATACTGCGGTGTTTCGCGAAGCCTCGTGTATTCTTCACTCTCCGTAAAATACAAGCGCGGAAGAAAGGTTTTGTACAGGCGGTTTTGTGCTGCTGAACGTATCTGATATTATTCGAGAACAATCTCTGAAGCCTTTTGAACCAAAAGATCCAATCAATATTCGTTGCAAGTCTGCGCAAGAACATACGCGTGCAAAATAAAGGCTGCAACGTCGGCTGCAATCACCTCAGCCATATTGAATTATTTAATACGATACTTCGTAACGGTACGCTATTTAATAAGTCACGCTGTAACATTACCCCGCCAATCTAAGCTTTCACGTGAATAAAAATTTCATCTTATGTTCGCCGCGCGAAAGAATCCGAGCTGACGCCAAAAGCGTCACGTTCCACCCGGAGGAAAAATTAAATAAGACGACCAGATTTCCGCAAAAGATTTCCGCTAGCTCGCGAGTTGCAGGACGACGCGATAGGGAAACGACGGGACGTATTCGGCGGCGACGTCGAATGTAACGGAATAATGTAATCCGTCGCCTCTGTGTGACTAACTCAGACTGTGTGACTATCACTCGACGCTGTAATTCCTCCTGTGTCAATTGAAATCGGTTACCGGGGGCATCAGCTGGTGTCTCAGGCAACGCGCGATGACGACGTCGCGGGCGCCTCGACGCCGGCGTGATTGGCCGTCGCTCAGCTGCAACGCAAAGCGACGCAGTCGACGCGCGCCGACAGATGTTTGACTTCGGATTAAACGATCCGTCAGACCTAAACGATCGCCGTTAATCGCTGGAAAGCGACGGAATCGCGTTACGCGATTATTCACGCGCGCGCGCTGTAATGCGCGCAATTCAAAGAGAATTACGCGAGAGGTGAAAGCCGATTTGCGCGGACGTATTCGGATCGGCCGCCGCGGCGCCGGACGTAGCATCGCGGAAGCAAAAACTCGGTTATTACCGACAAGTTAAGTGTCTCAATTGGCGTCCTAAGCGCGGACGTTCGATAATGCTTCCGGTGCATCACGCCGGAAGTGCGCGC
Organism: Ooceraea biroi; assembly: GCF_003672135.1. Taxonomy (NCBI): domain Eukaryota; kingdom Metazoa; phylum Arthropoda; class Insecta; order Hymenoptera; family Formicidae; genus Ooceraea; species Ooceraea biroi. The sequence goes on from NC_039512.1 coordinate 3,488,142, forward strand.
GGAGTATGAAAGCGCTCAACTTTGCGGAGAGATCGCTTAAACTCGGCGCATCGATGTTTCATGGAACACGGTCGAGATGGATTGCATCGAGTGAGCTATCGCTTGAACTTGATTTTGTTTAAAATTTCTTTCGCTACTTTTTCTGTATTTGTACGCTTGTATTTAGACGTTTGCAAATGTATCTGCAAGTCATATATATAACAGAGTCTGGAAAAAATTGTTTCCATCAAATTCTGACTTCTAATCTAAACTCTATAGATTTGATCTGAATTTATAGATAAAAATTCTGGATCTTATTCTCTGTTATATCTAATATATATATATATATATATATATATATATATATATTAGATATATATATATAACTTTATATATATATATTATATATTAGATATAACAGAGAATAAGATCCAGAATTTTTATCTATAAATTCAGATCAAATCTATAGAGTTTAGATTAGAAGTCAGAATTTGATGGAAACAATTTTTTCCATACTCTGTTATATATATGACTTGCAGATATATATATATATATATATATATATATATATATATACGGTCGGAATAAGAGAGATCACGCCGAAATGTATATATGGCGGCTTTCCTCGTCACGCGTGGCATTACAGAGGAGAACAACAGCAATACTTAATCGCCCTTCCGCTTTCTTGGTGCAAGCGCGACGGGTCATAATTCTGCTTCTTCTTATAAGTATAAACGGCGCTGCGAAACGGCGCTTTTACAGACGTTAAGAAGTTTCTTAAGCTTTTAGGAGCACGAAACATTGCGAGCACTTGGAAGCTAAACTCGTCGACAAGAAGGAAAGTGGGAAAATAGTGCGGAAAAAGAAGAAAAATGTAATCGCCATTCCGCGACAATGAACCAGGTCAAATAACGATTGCGTTTATGAGGTGGATGTCAAGATTGTCGAGCTGCTAATCAATGCAATAACTTAGTCCATACAAAAGCCACACCGTAAGCAAAGAACATGCCAGACATGGCAAATGATAATCGCAAGTATTTATATCGCGGGGACAAACATTTTAAATCATTTATTGCAAACTCGATGGAAAATCATGCGAGTGTTATTTGCATGATCGCGATCTTATGTTAATCATTTCTATCCATGTTAAATATTTTGCACTTTTTTGCGATATATTTATAGTTAAAAGAACGTATAACGATTTCGAGAGATAGATAAGCACTTTCTTCTTTTTGTTGAATCGCTCAAGAAAGAGAAAAAGGAAGAGAGAGAAAGAGAGAAAGTTATTTGCATTTTACCCACATACATACATATGTAATGCAACGTGGAAAACTCTTCTCGCACCTCCGACCGGAAATAAACGTTAATAGGTCAACGCCGGGCATCAGTCCGCGGAGGAAGCCGGAATATCGTCTATGCTAATTTATGGACGAGGAGGGTAAAGGAGAACAGAAAGGAAGAAAGGAAGGCAAGCCGCGAAATGAAAATGATAAGCATTATTTAAATCGCGTGCACGGGGCGACGCCAGCGTCGCGTCGCGTCGGCCGCGTAAATGCACTCGGCGTCGTCCGCGCTGTGTTTGCAAAATACACAGGTATTATATGAGGGTAGTGTGCGGCGCGAGAGCTACCACGTGCCGCGCACTTTTGTTCGCACCCCTGCATTATTCATGAGTGTACTTATAAGCCACTATTGCGTCGCGTTGCACCGTCGTGCGTCGCACCCCCGCGTCTTCCGCGCGCCGCGACGCCGGAAGAGAGCCCACACCCTCTCCCCCCGCGCCCCGAACACTGGCCGTGCTGTGTGCGCGACGAAAAATCAACCATGGTCCTCGAAGCAGAATGGATGACAGACAAAATAGGGCGATCCCATAACGAAAAGTTTGTTGGAATTGCGCGAAACCGTGTGCTTAAGCTCGGATCCGGCTTCCACCGGATGGACGAAGCGGCGCCGACGCGACATTGTTGGCCGGCCTTCGCGATCGACGCTTATTTGCTTATAGTGTGATGGTTATAACACCCAGATGTATTGTTATCCTGGTTTTTCTTATACTGGATTATTCTTTTGATTGGAAAAGTTGCTAATATTACGACAAGTGATCCGTATGTATAAAGTCTTTCGACACAGCAAAAGTAATCATGATTGTTACGGAGTTGTTAAGAATATTACGGAGGGTACAAAATATGCGGAAAATTGTGGTATTATATATTTAGAAAAAAACACAATTGAATAAAGATATCACGAGAAAAAGTGTCGCTGAACAATTTTTTAACTTTTTACGAGTGTTTCTTGAATATATTATATGTTAATTATTCGTTTGTTTAATTTAATCATTTAATTAATCCGTTATTATGGAAGCTTTTCCAATAATTGTTAAAAGTAATGTCAGTACTACAAGATACGAACTGTTTCATGTAAACTGCCGGATAATATCGATATTCATATACTTGTTTGTGATTAATAATTGCATCGTGTACCGATTCGCTTTTGCCTGAATTAAATTTTAATTTAGGCCAAGCAGTTTCCGTAATGCCCGTTATTTGTACGGTAGCTGTTTAAACGTAAACCGTGGAGTGCGCTACATCGAGTATTAACTAGTAAAAACATTCGAGAGATTAACGCGCGCGTCACGTTTCGACGGCGGATGGAATTAAATTTTAATGATAGGCAGATAAATCGATTCAACGAAATGATTACGCTTTTTGTATAAACACCGACGATTAATATTGTGTGTTTATTACTACATCCCCTGTATAATAAACCCTTAAAATGTCCAATCATTTGTGTCGAAGGCTGAATGGAATTTTTTTTCATAAACCTGAGAAGCGCACAAAGTGAAAAGAAGAGAAAAAAGCGAAAGAAATGAAAGCCCGTTAACAATGAAATTCACGAAGAAAGGAACTTTCTTTCGTGCCACCGGTAATTTTCAGCTATTTTCTAGCTGAAATTCTGCAGACCTTGTTTCCTCGGTAAATTAATTAGAAGGCAGGTCCACGCGGGGGCAACGTTACTTACAATCAACGTTCTTAATAAACTCGATATTTAACATGCACGTGCCGTTCTCCGGCTTTGAAAGCCACGGTGAGCACGGCGAGAGTGAGTTTTCTTCCCGGTAAACTGGCGAAAGAAGGCAAGTTTACAACAGATGGAGCATGTCGGAGCTACCCGATATGGAACAGGGCAGAGATGCCTCGTTAAAACTCTTGGAAGATCATTCTTCGGTAAACGTCGCACTGCGTGGATGTGAAAACGTGTACTTAACCGCACGTTACTTGTCGAAAGTACTTATCGAACAGCGTCGGATAGATAGCATTGCGAGTGTTCCCAAAAAGCTTTTCCCTTTTGAGATTTTGAGCAAAAAGGTATTATCCCCTGAGCTTATTATACTCCCTTCGAATGCAATATCGATCAAAAGTTCATACCAGAAGGGCGAAGAATAACGTGAAGTCTTGTTATGATCACGTTTCTCGAAATAACTGACGTAACTGTTAAATAAGTCTGCATGTTACTGCTATAATATTAATAATATAATTATTAATATTATCTTATAATAAAATAAAATGTTTCAATCTCTCTTGATTGCTTCTCCATGAGCTCCTCCCTCTTTAAACTCAGCAAAAATTCGACTAGAAACACAGGTCTGATATACCGCGTGCGAGATGCCTCTGCTTCTTCCATCGGTGATGCCTTTCACTCGTGTCTGCAATATTTACGAGCTACACCGAAATGTCGCGAAATCAAGTTTTTCAGATACTCGTTATTCACTTTGATCTCTCCGTGTCTCTTTTAGCCAGTTTCTACAATTTACTTTCATCGACTTTCATCGTGTGTAGAATGGCCAGATGATACTGTTGCTACAGAAAATCTTTCCATCCACTAAAAATGTGTATATTAGTATATGAGGCCTCCATTAACATTAATAAGTTTAAATATATTACTGTATTTCTACATTTAATTTAGATTAAAAATTTTCTATGTGTAAGCGTGTGTAATTTCAATGTGCAAAAATTTTCGTGTATAATTCGTTTTGTTACGTTTATTCCATGTATTATCTTTTTTCAAAATATAATGCGATTAATACAATTTAATTTAAAAGTAATATAAAATATATAAACATTAATGCAGAAAAGAATGTTTATCCAATATTTCTATAATCTCCAATGGAGTTTTTATCGAACTCGTCGTGTAATTCGTTTAAGCACATAAATAACATAAATTTTTAGCTGAACAAAAAATAAAGCTGGCATATATTTTGGATATGAAAATACCCGTTTATCTAAAAATGCAAATTTTAACACAGATGCGGTAAATCCGCTGCTCTCATTTACATTGCCCCACGCTCTTCTCCACCAAAAAATTTCAGTATTATCTTGCACCATTAAAGCGCGCGAATCCCCTGCTTCGACGAGATACTCGATGTTGATCTTGCTTTATTATTTAGCCGCGTGTACATCGAGCATTTCGTCTGATAATGTGCTTATGTGCACTCCAGGACTTAGACAGAGCTCGATGCATAACAGCTTTAACAGCACGCACCAGCGCGAAGAACAGACGATCAAATTCATCTCGCGAGCAGAATTTCGCCGCGAGATTCGGAGACCAAATCGGTTTACGACTAATCGCGATCAGCGCATTCGACATCTGCCAATCTACGAATAGTAGATTTCTTCGTACCAAGTTTCTGATGAGCGACTCTCGATTATTATGATGTTCATCAGGAAATTCCGGCTGCGGTCAAGTTGATGCATTAAATGCTTCAAAACGCTTTCTTTCTTTTTATTTGAAAGAAGAAAAAGGATAGAAAGTATTCTGAAAAAGTTTTAGCGCTACCGCACTCTCAATCATCGCCACGTACCATCGTCCACTCTTCACGGTTACGGAAGAGCAAGGGAGAATGTTAGAATCTTTATCGAAGAGACGAGAAATCATCCTAGAGAATAAAGCGCACTGCAATTCGCCTGCCTAAGTTTGTTTCGCCTTCAGGTGCAAATCGTTCTATGACATTGTGTATATTGATTTCAATTTTCGGACGAGTTTGTTATAGCTAACTCTTTTATTTAACTAATTAATGGCTGACTCTGATACTGTCTCTCTGCATCTCCTGGATCAGCCACACTTTTGGGCTTTTTCCTGGGCGAAAGAATGCAAATCCGAAATTCGACACGCGAGGAGGTCGAATTCCCCCTTCGTGCGGGCGTGAAGTATGCGCGCGCGTTATTGGCGACTCGCCGCACACAGCCGCGCGAAATTCCGTCCCGACGCGGCGAGAGCGGACGCTCGTTTTGCAGGGCGCACAGTACGTGCCCCGCGAGAGCGAAGCGGCCGACGCTGGAAATCAGCAGTTTTCACCGTGAATGCCGGCGGCGGGGACCGCAAAAAGCGGTAGAAAGTTACGGCTGATATGCGTCGCGGGCACGTAACACCCGACGCGAACACGAGAACCAACTTCTTGCTGGTTGGCGCGCGATACCGTCCGTCGTTTGCCGGTGTATGGGGGAGGAAGAGAGAGACAGAGAGAGGGAGAGAGAGAAAGGGAGGCTGCTAGAGAGAGTGCGTGAAGGCGCGCGAGCTTTGTGCGGCGCGTCCGCGCGTATACGCACGCTCGTGTTTACGCGTGACATGTTGCAAGAGAGAGGGAGAGAGAATGGTTCGCAACACTCGACAAAATCTCCCCAATGCAAGCCGCGACGCTGAAACGGTGTGTCAAGGGTTGAATCGGCCGCACGTCGGACAATAGCCGCGTTTCCGGCGCTGAAACTCGAGCTGGAGAGTCCGTCATCAGAAGGATAGAACAAGCATGACACCAGCACCCGTGACAAAAACTATGATTTCCGGTGAAATGTTGAATGCTGAAAGCGTCGTGCTTCATTGTTACTATCGTTAGTTTCGTTAATTGTTACTCGTGAAACAACTAATTGATTGATTCAACAATCAGGCGGGCGTATTGAAGCTTCCAATCGCCATGAAGAACTAACAAAATTGCATACGAGCGAACGCACATCCGCTTTCGGATGAGAGAATCTTCGCGTCAAAGCTCGCGAGTCTTCAACTCGCCATTTCGACGTTAACAATACGCCGAAGTTCAATAAAGGCTTAAAATGTAATTGTTTAATCACCGGGAGTGGCGCCCCGCGCAGGGACTACACACTTTCATGGGACAAAAAAACCGTGCCATTTACACACACGCGCGCGCGCGCGAGCGTTTCCGGCCGGCCGTCGAGCAACCAAGAGAAAGCGAATTATTCCGTTTGAATCGGGCTCCGATGAGAGCCACTCTGCCAGCCCGGATGTAGATATTTACACTGTTAGGAAGGCCGGCGAGAGTGGATCAGCACGCGGTCGAATACGTGGGTGCGTTACATGCGGCTCGACGCGATTTTCCAATTTACACCGATCGATCGGCCGGGCTTCCCCCAGGGCGGAAGTGCATATCGTGCATAAAGTAGCCAGTTTTCATTATTAAAGCAAATTCGACGGACGTGGCGGGCGGCCGACGTGAGCGACGTATTTGCAATTCGGATTAAGGGGAGCGTTAATTGAACGGAAATGGCGAAAATAAACGCGTGAACGCGACAGACTCACTCCCGATATTTTGGAAGAGCTCAACCGGAAGCGAAGCGTCGCTCGGTAATCGGCGACCGGATTTACTCCGCGGAGTGGTATTTGTATTTTCACGAACTTCCGATTTTCACAAGTGGAAACCTGTGAATTGCAAGATTAATTCGCGCGACTGAGAAATCGCGAAGTAGGTCTCTCGAAGAAGGCGCCGACTCTCTTTGACAGTTTTCTGCGCGTTCTCTGCGAATGAAATAGCAGTTTACACGTACTCGCTTGTGCGAACACGGACCGTCCATGTTTCCAGCGACTGGCAGCGATCACATCGGTTTCTCTGCATCGCGCTCACGTTTGTACAGCGTTTGCGTCACGAACACTGTCACCACCACGCTTTGCACGCTGCGCCCAGCTACGGCGATCGATTTACCCGACTCGGCCGCTTTTAAGATCCGCGTAAACCGACGCGATGTTTACTGCTGCGAGATCCGCAGCGTCGGTGCCATTTTGCAACTGGATGCGCAATCCCGCATTCGGAAATTCGAAATTCACGCGATCCACGTCCGCGCTTGGGAAATCGCGTCCTCTTCGAAAATCTTCGAAAATTGATTTTGTGGAGCTAGCTACGAATCCTGCGTCCCAATTTTCTGGCGGAAGTCGCGCATTAACAACTCGAACGAGAACACTGCAAGACAGCAAAAGGGTCGAAGAGGAAATAATGCCTCGCAACAGTTTGTCGGGGAGGGAAGGAGGAGAGGACTAATGGCTTCGTCGGAAGTTCGGATGCGATGCGTCCCGGTATCGCGTCGTCTCGTACAGAAAATGGGAGCTTCCTGCGGTCCAAATCGAGCTCCACGCGAGCTCCATGGAGTTCCGTGGTTCGCCGCCATGGTGATCGCTACCACGGTGATAACGACCGGTCCGTGGGGGGTAGAGCTTTACCTTGAGCCCCTAGGTATCACCGTCGAGACTCAGTGACTTTGATTTTTATGTAGGTCGCAGGATTTCGCCGTCCCGGCAAAATTTTACGATGCCTCGGCGCGGCGCGTCGATATACACAGCGCGAATGCGAGGAACACGCGGTGGTAACGCAATAAGCGGGAAGACGCGAGGGGGAAATGAGAATATGAAGTAGAGCAGAGAGATAAGGGTGCACAAAGAGACGGATAAGAATGGAGACGAAGCGAACGACGCCGGATAACGGCGGAGGAGACGCGCGTTGTCGGTCGCGAGAAAATAAAAGCGCGAGAATTGCCCGCTGCAGGAACGAAGAGAGAGAGAGAGAGAGAGAAAAGAAGTGAGAGGAAGAGAAGCGGAATTTTGTTAGAGAAATGCACAAACGTCACGACAAGATAACATTGAGAGAAATCAACTGACACGCTAAGCCAAATTCTATTTCTGTAAAAATTCTTTCATATACTGACAATGTGTGTATATTATTTTATTCAAAATAATTGAAAATTAAAGCTGTTTTTCCTGAAGTTCAATTTTTGCTTAAAATAATCGATCACTTGTGCATATTTCAGACTTTCGACGTCAATCTTCTAAGTAATTACTAATTTTTCAATTTCCGTATAATTATCAGTCAGAAATTATTTACACTGACGAATATTACGGATGTGAACGTAAATATAATTCCTCGTGAAAAGGGAAGCTCTGAATAATGCGGAGGCTTCTACTTTTTTGCGTGCTTCGACGTGAGGGATGAGTCGGACACTTTGCGCCACCGAAGTGTTAATAATGGACGGGTCGTCTGACGTGCATATATCGCACCCTTTTCGTACGACAGGTGCGCACGCTGGTAATTGACTGGCGAAACGACGTGGCGCGTTTACGGCTCTGCGGTACCTTGATTCGTCCACGATGGCCTATCAAGCCTTTACGATCGATGATACTGGCAATGTGTTTCTCAAGGATGGGGCTTTTGTACGCAGGACGCGCGCAGATGGCCGCGGTGAAACGTTCACGCACCATCATCAACGCGTTTTAATTCACTTACGAGCTCTAAAAACCATGTTCGTTTCATAATTACATTCATTCGGTTTATGCGCGCGCGCGGTTCTAATTATGTCTTAATTAATATAAAACTTAAACAAAATTGAAATATTTCTATTTATTGAGATTGCAATAAAGAAGACTCTGAGATACACAAATGGTACAACTTAATACTTTGATAAATTACGTAATTATATCTTCTTATATTTTATATAGTTACTATATATGTGTACATATTTTTCATGTATGTTTATTTTATATTGAATAGATTTTGAAAAAAATTTGCTTTCTGTATGTGCATATATTTTATTTTATCATTTTAAAAGTTAGGTGTATGTTCTCTTAAACAGATCTCATGAATTTAAGCAATAAAACATTCCTGTGCGCTGTGTTATCGATATTCGCTAGTATCTAGAATAATCCAAAAATATCGCTGTAAATAACTACAGCAGCAAACTGATCCAAACCGATTCCATTCATTTTGGATAATCGGAAGATCCGGTGCTTCGTCCATTTGTTAATACGGTATTACAGCTCCTCGCGTGAGGCAACAGTAATAAATCAAATCTTTGCTTTAATATGCGCGCGTCCGTGTCCATACCTCAAACAATCGATGAATATCACTAATATTGTGCAACAATCCGTTAATGCACCGAGTCCTTTATTTTCTCGCATCGAACGAACTCATGAGTCAATAATCGGACAATTCCCACTTCCGCCAGATCCATCTTCGTTTCAAGAAATCGCGACAAATATGGTTAACACTATCAGGTACCAGTAAGGGGGTAGTTTTCGTGCGCTCGCGCACCCCGGAGCACTCGTGTGCCCTATAAATCACGATTGTATCGCGCCAGGTCCTCGACAACACGAAGAGAGCTCCCGCTCGGTGTCAACGCTCGGGCAGCGCGTAATCATATTCGTCACGAACAGGCGGCCTCGCCGCGTGAATTTACGAGCGCGGATTTACGATTTCGCCGCGGCGGATCGTAACACGGCGAACGACAGCGAGCGAGCAGCGCGACTCATCGAGCATCTGGATCGCGCCAGTCAGAAAGTCGGTAAGTCAAGTCGAGTCGAGTCAAGTCGTTGAGCATCGTCCAACAAGTCCGACACTGCGCTAATTATCATCCTGCCCTCTCGCCGCGCCGCCGCGGCTCTGTGACTGCCGGAACTTCCATCGATTGGTCTCGCCCTCGGCGGAAGTTGTCGCGTTCCCAGCGCCCTTTCGTTATGCATCGCGTTCGAACGCATTGCCCACCCCTGAGCGCGGTATTGCGGAAACGATCGCATTGTGTATGACTGATTGCTCTCTCGTCTCTTATATCTGTTGCAATTATTCATCTACCATGCGTTATCTGTACCTACTTACGTAACTTTTTATTATTCTTGTTGCGTTTGAGAGAACACGAGTCTCTCAGGATTACGATTTAGATATCGATTGTGATTACAGTAGACACATATATATGTATACACACACACATACTTGAACGAGTGACGTGGGAAGTAAAATTTATTTTCTCTTTTACGGTTTTTCCTCTCTCTTGCTGCTTCCGTTTTCCGTCACGTTTTCCAGTTTTGTTACCCGATATTTTATTCATGTCGCCCGATTGACATGACGTATGTTATAAACAAGATTGATGTATGCCGCGTAAGAGCGTTGTTCGCAAAGATGCCGATAAAAAATCGTTGCCCTTGTTAACGGCATTCCGACAAACACGTATAACAATTTGCGATTAATAATAATAAATGTCAGCGCGCAGGATGCGCCGTCGAGGCCTTCGATTGTCACGTCGTACGTGTACTCGCAATACGTGTCACTTTATATATGGAAAACATTATTTCAGCAATTTTTGCAGCGAGAAAGCTTGTCGCGCTACTCCCGTTTGATTTACGACTGCGTGCGCCGGAATGCACCAGAAAATGACTGAATCATCGAGTTTCGAATTCGTTTGCGATAGTATCGCCATTATCGGCAAATCCCCCGCGTACTGCAGCTCGTTTGCCTTCAATGACTCGGCAGTTCCGGCGCGAGAACAACAGGACAACCGTACGAAATCTTATCGTAACTGCAAGTGGAGGAGCGTAACGTCGCTCGTGAGTCAGCGTATCGTCGACCACCGCTTGATCTCTTTTTTAGTTCGCGGTTATAGCGGACGCGTGTTCGAGCGAAAAGTCATTTCGAAGTACGAAAACGCTCGAGCGCATCAAGCAGCGTATGGAACACTTGCACGCGCGCACCCGAAGCGGAAAAGTTTATATATTTTTAATGCATTTTTTATAAAATCGTAATCTTCCGGTTAAATACTTTTTTATTAAGTACTTATGATATTTATGTACTTATTTATCAAATGTTGGTACTTTATTGGGAAGCGTTATTATTATATCGCAATAGCGAAAATATGAAATAATTGAGTATCAAATGGCATAATAAATTTTTATTATGAATTCATGTACGACTACATATTTGTAATTGCCAGGTAATAACATTCACAACAATTACGCGATATGCAACATGCATGGACAGATAGGCACATTCCAATTAAAATATTTACTAAAATAAATATTTATTAAAATATTTACTCTAAAGAATCATCCAGCATCATCAAAATAAATGAATTTATCGCAATATAATAAAATTGGCGCGCGGATCTCACGATGATTATTTGCAGTTTCATGTTCACACGCGAAAGAATCAAAAGTTTGCATACCGTGCAGGAAATGCAGTTTACAAGCATTTCTTCGAGCCTGCAGAGCGTGCGGTATCAGTTTAGTTTCAATCGCGTCGGTTTTCGGGGTACGTGATGCGAGTTACGAATGTCGAGAGCGGAAGTAGTCAGGGACAGTCGACAGTCAGACAGCCGTGCGGACGCGGATGGCCGCGCGAGACGCTCTTTTTCCACTTTCGTCAGTTTACGGTCGTTCGAATGCGCGATCGTTCGTCGGATGAATGACGCGTTTGACGTTATTACGCGTTCATCGTTCCGGCGAAATGCGCTCGTTCCGGCGTGGCTGCTGAGTCAATCATCTCATATGACAATGACGGCGCGGGACACAATTGCGCGGGGGATGATGGAAAAACATTTCTCTCTTTTTACATTCTCTGCGCAGTAGACACGCGTCGGATAGAAATAAATGTGTTACGTATTCAAAATACACATTTGAACTTTATAAGTAAAAATCGAGAGATTTATATTTATACGAAAATAATCATTACATATTAATATCGTTACGTATAATATATTATAATTATCTTTGTATGCTATATATTATAAATAAATATTTAAATTTGCTACATATGAAGTAAAAATTTACTTACTCGTCATATAGAGACCTACTTTATATTCTTGTTCGTGTAAACGTCATTTGATCAAATAGCATTTGAAACTCGAGTCACGTGCGTCGTCGAGAAGTCCGAACGGACAAAATCTTCGTTAATCGATTTTTCGCAGCAGTCGCCTCTCTTCATCTCTCGCGGAACGTATTATTTATATTTGCGCAAAAAAATCGATACGTCTCATCTGGTCGCATTGCCACGAAATCTCCCGTACATACTACCCGATACAGAGGTATCCACGATGCAATTCCATAATTCCAGGGGTAATCCCACCTCGCCTGCTCCGTTGCCGCCGTGCTGCAGGAGGACGTCGCATCACGTATGCACTCTGGCAAATATTGTTTGCCGATGGAAAAAGTGGCTGAATCGCGTAAACGCTCCGATGACGACGAATGAGAAAGAGCGGCGATGGCTCGAGGAGCCGGCTTATTTTCTGTGCCGAAGATAGCGGAGGACGGAGTATCAGAAATCGATGGGGCGGCTTCATCCGCCGTGTATCCGCGCAATAACACGTCGGAACTACACGGCGGATAAAGTGCAGGATAGAATGAAGTCGATTGCTGATACGATCTCGAGCGAGTTATTTTTGTATTAGGCCCGACCGGTAATACGTTTCGGCGCGTTCACGAAATCGAATCGATTTCTCATTCTCTCTTTCTCTCTCCCCCGTCTCTCCTCTGTCCCGGGCGAGCATTGTTCTCCTTTCTTGCTAGATTGGGGACATCGCCGACGAAAATTCAAGAGATTTACTGTATGAATTTCCCGGACGAATAAACACGGTGCTCCCGGCACGAGTATTACTTTTTATGGTTGTCGGACGAATCGAGTCCGTACGGCGATCGTGCGGAGCGAATCTGTACGGATCGCAATCGAGTCGTTTAGATCCGAAACAATGCGCTCGATGGAGAAGGAACGCGAAAGAGTTTGGACTTGATTTTATTTTTTTCGCTGTTGGTGGGAATTGATAATTGCGACTCTTAGATCTTAGTCTTTCATTATTTTTCTGCTGTTCGTAAATTCTAACTGGTAATTCTTTGACACGTTTCCAATAATCTTTCGACTAAATCAATTTGAGTGGTAAGGGTATTCTATTCATCTCCGTGACAGGACCTAATTATTTTTCTTAGGATCTGTTTAATATTGCATGCATCGCACGATGACGTACCGATATTTCAGACAAGTGCGAATATCCAGTTATTTATTAATACTTTTAGGATACTAAACTGTTATTATTCAAATTGATTTAGTCGAAAGATTATCGGAAATGTGTTAAAGAGTGCGAGACATGAAATGTAAAACTCACAGTTTTATGGGAAATTTATTTCACAACTCTCAGTTGTAATTTTTCAAAAGAACGAAAAAAATTACATTTCCGTCAAGATTGCACATGCACGGATACACACAGTCAACCAAGATTAATTAAGCCAAAACGCGTAATACTGTAGTACGCCGTGATGAATTAGTTTCAGTGATTAATAACATATTAATATCGATATAATATGTACGCCTATTAAAATTTTCTTCGCGTCATTTATTGGATCGGCATTCTGCTATCTATTGATTTTCTCTCACCGAAGTGAACTACGGGCATACATTTTTCAGGGAGTCTACGATTCTCGTATGGATGTCATCTCGACGTTCATCGTACAGTTTCTTTTTTTCTCTTGTAACATCTTCGAAACATTTATGTCTGTTATGTTTTCATCTGGATTCTGCAATAAAGTCGGCTTAACATGCTTCGCGGCTAGTTCTGCAGAGCGAAGCATCGATTATCGGTCGTTATGCGAAAGTGTGATTCTTGTATAAACATGTTATGATAATATTTACAATCAATAATGTATAGATTTGCTACTGTGTGTAATAAAAGCTCCTCGTCTGCGGATTTTGTACATGGAATAAATTATCTTTTCATTACCATGTATTATATTATATATTGTATTTTCAACTCAAGATAAATTATTAATAAATTCTATCGATTTATTAATAAAAGATCTTGGTATATAAACTCTTACTTAAGAGGGATCAATTCCAGAATATCATAAATCTTCCAAAAGATAAGAAACGTGATTTCTCCCTCAAAAAAAATATATATAACTATCACTGCTAATACTGATATCATCTACGGCGCTCTCCTTATTGCACTTTTTAACGATCCTCAGACTAATTATAAGCATCAATAGATATCAAAGGGATCAAGGGACCGCCGGCAGAAATGATATTGAGTTGGACGGAAAGTCCATGCCCTTAGCAAAATTCAAACGCGAAACTCAGCATTAAGAACTAATACAAAGTTTTACCGGAAAGTCCGTGCGGATTTTTTAGGCAGGTTTTAAACGCAAAACTTCAACGCAACAAAAGCTCCTTGCTCCATTCACGCGTATCTGTTATATCTCTCGCGCGGACAGAACGCGCGGCGTCGGAGCGTGTGCACGCGCTACTCGCGCGGCAGTTGCCAACAATAATCCGCGCGCGTGATGCATCCATCCCTCACCGGGGTATCTTCGCGCCGAATGCACCAGGCAATCGATTATCCCCGGGCGAGCGACGACATCGCGGTGTGCGAGGGTGGAGCACCTACCCGAAAATACGACGGCGCATCAAGAGAAGGGCCTGGCTCGCGACCTTTCCTCCCCCTATTATTCATCCCACCACCCTTAGGTCGTCGTGCCGTCGCGCCGCAGGGCAAATCGTACAGCTTATCTGGATTTCGCGTGCGTTTCGGAGTGATGCGATATCCACCGGGGTATATCCGTACCTCGGCACTAATGATGACGCATCAAGAGGGGCGCGCGCACCCCTCGTTGGTACTGCTCGACGGTATTCTTTCCTTTTACCTTTTTGTTCCTCCTGCCTTCCGCTTCCCCTCTCGCAAATTTGCATTGAATCGGGAACGTCGGCAAAATGACTCGGCAAAATAGGCAAGTTACGGGTCGCTGTGTGCCGGTAACCTGAATTAAAATCAGGTTACGCATCCCGAGCATCGCACGACGCGCGGATTGTCTATCACGAAAACTATCACGGGGATACGCCGAGGAGGGTACGCTAGGATGATGCGGGGAACCATTTCATTGCGAGAAACCTGATCTCCCGCCGTCATCCCTGACAACGTTTTTATTGTACCATGGGAAAATGAAATCCCACGTCGCGGGATTTTAATTATTGAACGAGACATCCGGACGATTTTACGTATGCGTTCTGCAGCATCCATCGATCAGAGAGGGTTTACTTGTGCGCCCGTAACATTTTGACGGGATTCTCACGAATCAATCTGTGCGACATGACGATCTTCCGCGTCTCTCTCATCGTCATCGCCATGGCGAGGAGCCATGAATATCGACCAGACGTAAAAACTTTTACGGCGAGGGAGATCTTCCCCGCGGAACCTTTTGTAAATTAGAATGCTTCCATCCTGTCTGACAGCTTCGTAAGTTGAACCTCGTCGATGGCGTCCCGGATGCTGCGAGCATCACGCGCATTTCAGAAAAGAGACTCTTTTTCTCTCTCTCTCTCTCTCTCTCTCTCCATCTCTTTTCCTCTTCCTCCCACCCTCTTTCCCTTTTTCGCCCGGGATATTCGTGATCAACTGATTTCGTTTCGCAAGGCCGTCCCGGAGTTCGTTTCCGCGAACGTTCGCCAGGATGTTTCGGATTAAAATGGTGGGACGGTTCGGTTGACGGAGATTGGTTTCGGGCGGCAGACGGTGGCAAATTCCCTATGCAGGAGGTGGTTTACCAAGATCGAGTGAGGCTACCTCATTGCGCGGGAGCGACCATCGTACTGAATCGATTCTCATCGTATTGTCCCTGTTACGCCGACGTGCGCCGCGATAGCGAAGAAATCCGCCCGCGCGCATCGCGGAGCTGCTCGGCAGACAGTATGTACGGTGTATGCACGCCACGCCGAGCCCGGATAATCCGAGCTGTCGATAACGGATTATCCTTGGGCGCGGTGCTCATTTTGCGGCCGCGTTTTTAAATTAAAATACGTCGCTAGCGCACGCGCAAGCCCGTCGACGGGATGGAACGCGAGCCACCCACGGTAAAATGAAATTTCCGCCGAAATGGTTTTCTGTGAAGACTGACGACCAAGTCTATTTATTTGTTCATGCGACAATATGCTCGATCGTGTTCGTAGCGTGGAAACTTCGACAGCTCCGAGTCGAAAATGGAGCGCAAGAGTCACGATTTGATAAATGCACGCGCACATTGTGCACCACGATCAACGTTATCGATCAATCGCGTAATCCGAGTGGCTGTGAAATAAAATCCGACGTAACATCATCGCGCGGTAGCGTTAGCTCGCGGTACGTTTAAAAGATTTATTCAGTAATAGATCTCTCGCATCTCTCGACGTTATTGATGCGGGCCGGATCGCATCCCTTATCGCAGCTCGATGCCGTGGATCGTCTTAGGCAAATTAGCAGTCGGTGGATAACGCCGGCGAGGGTGCCGGGAACGAGGAAACTTTCTGCGGTACACTGACGTCACCGCCATCAATCGCGATTACTCGACTTCTTATTTCCTAATATCGAAATCCTCGGGTAAACGATGTCTTATCGCGTCGCGCGCTTGTGATTGCTCGGCGACGGCGACGAATAAACTGCGCTTAGCCGGACGTAATCCCACGGGAGAACCGACGAAGAGCTCTTTTCGACCATCGGGATTAACTTACGGCCGCTGACCACTGTCCGGAAATCCGTACGCAGTGAAAATCATAAACTTTGATACTTCACTAGTCCTTTCAAGCGTCTCCGGACGTAGTGTGTAACCATAATGTAACTTCCACCGCGGTTCACTACATTGTGATACTGGAATTCTCGAGACGTCTTCTGCGTAGATAATTGCACATTGACGTATTCCTGCAAACGAAAAATTAGAATTATTTAATATAAGGAAATACGCAGAGTTCATTACATCATAGTGTAAATAATTTAACCAATTAACTAATAATCTAATTAATCTACTACTAATCTAATTCATTTATTACTCTCCAATTATGTCAACTGTAATTTGCGTAATTATGAAATAATTACGCAATTCTTCATGAGAAAACAAATAATCAAAGTTTGTATTAATTGCACAATTTTTGACAGAAATAAATCGACATGTGAAATTGGCACGCACATATTTTATTACTTGTTTAATTCGAGATGTAAGGGGATGCATAAAATATAAAAGATACATAGTGGCTGATTGGATGGCATTGGTAATTATTGGAACATCATATTTATTAACGACATCTAACTCGTCCTGCAGTTTCTTCGAT
The DNA here is from genome assembly GCF_003672135.1 of Ooceraea biroi. Lineage (NCBI taxonomy): Eukaryota > Metazoa > Arthropoda > Insecta > Hymenoptera > Formicidae > Ooceraea > Ooceraea biroi. Next base: position 3,505,267 of record NC_039512.1, read on the forward strand.
CGATCGATGGCAACTGAAATTATTAATACAGTACAAACGTAATTCGCCGTGTCGACATCCCCGCACATATGTAAATGTCGCGATTTATAAAACAGCAAACCGTTGAAACCACGGGAGCGACAATCATCATCGTAATTCCATCATCTCGCCTTGCAGCATCCGTAAACAAATCTGTAGCAATGATATGCGGAATTGTTGAATCCCTCTGCTGCACGATCGAGCGTGATTCCAAAATTACGCGACACAAAAATCAGGACACTGGTTACATCTATTGAGTCTTTTTGTTTCTCCATTACTCGAAATCCAAGCGTTGATTTGTTCTGTAAATAATTCCAGAGTACACTGGCTGTGTACGTACACTTCGTCAGGCAAATTCAAATTACTCCGTCGAGCAATACTTCTCTGGGAAACGTATCTCTTGAAAATCTCTCTGGTTTCTTCGCGCTGGCGTGCTCACGGGCACTCGCCCGCTCGCTCGCTCGCGTGCAATCTTTCTAAGTAAAAGCTATGACTGAAATGGCACAACTTAATTCTGAATAAAATTGCCAGGTTCACGCCAGTTGCTTGTAACGACGACCGACGTCGGGACGTCACGAAATAACGTCCCGAGAGATTACCTGCGTCGCTTCTCACGGATAAGCCAATCCGGAGACTCCTACGCAATTGCCTGATATTAAAATGCAGTTTCAAACGAAAGGGTAAAAATAGCATTAAATTAGAACATTATTGCAAGAGAGAGAGAGAGAGAGAGAGAGAACGATTAAACGTTGCATGGCACTGGACGCCGGCGAAAGTAAATTTTTTCGCATTAACTCGCAAAGCGAGTCCGATCATTTTTTTCGCACTCTTTACGAGTCCGCGCTCCGCTGCGAGACTTTTTCCTTATTTTTTCCCAGGTGTAAGTATATTGCACTGAAAATAAATGTCGACTTCTTGTAAGAAGGTTAATAAAAAGCGCTCGTTGCAGCTGCCAGCATCGAGATTGCTTTCAGCAAATCCTTAATTTGAAACGAAAGAGCGCGCGGAGATGCTCGACAAGATCGAGGGACATCCGAAGAAATAACGAAATCCCGACGGAAAAATCTCTCGCGTAGGAATCAAATACAATTCTACTTCTAATGTACAAATTATATTACAAATTCTACTACAAATAAATGTTTGTATCCTGCCCGAAATATTCGTGACGAAAGAAATAAAGGACGATTCTAATGCCGTCGCTGCTTTAATCCTCCGTGAACATAATAAAAGCATCAAGTCCGTTGGGAAATATTGGGTCGTCCGGAAAGTTCGTGCCGATTTTGAAGGAAAATTCAAAGGCAACATTTTTTTACGTCGATAAATATTTATTGACTTATGTATGCACCGTTTTGTTTCACAACCTTTGTCCATCTTTCACGCAACTGGAAGATTCCATTCTCCCAGAACTTCTTAGGTTTCTCGGCGAAAAACTCCTCAAGGTGGTTTTTTATGTCGATCAAAGAGTTGAAGTTCTTGCCGCTAAGAGAATTTTGCAAAGACCTAAATAAGTGAAAGTCTGAAGGTGCAACGTCTGGTGAATACGGTGGGTGAGGTAGCACATCCCAGCCAAACTCCAACAATTTTTGTCGGGTAGTCGAAGAAACATGAGGTCTGGCATTGTCCTGATGGAACACGAAGCCCTTCCTATTAGCTAATTCTGGACGTTTTTCCTGAATCGCTGTCTTTAATTCGTCCAGTTGCGAGCAGTACTTATCTGCATTTATCGTTTGGTTGTGTGGTAGGAGCTCATAATATAGGATTCCTTTCCAATCCCACCAGACACAGAGCATGACTTTTTTTGGATGAAGGCCGTCTTTCGGAGTGGTTAATACTGGTTCATTTCGCTTACCCCAGGATCTTTTTCGTTCTACATTGTTGTAAATGATCCATTTTTCGTCACCCGTCACTAATTGCTTCAAAAATGGTACGTTTTCGTTGAGCTTGTACAGCGAGTCGCAGATGGAAATGCGATCCATTAAATTTTTTTCGGCCAAATTATGCGGAACCCATACATCATAGCGACTTACGTAACCAAGCTTCACTACATGATCCTGGACAGTGGTTTTCGATATTTTCAGAATCTCTGCTAATTCACGTGTCGTGTAGCGCGGGTTATTCTCGATCAGTGTCTTGATTTGGTCATCATCAGTAGTAGAGGGTCTGCCCGAGCGTTCTTGGTCTTTAAGGTTAAAATCACCAGCTCTAAACTTAGCGAACCACTTACGTACGGTTCTTTCAGCTAAAGCGCCTTCTCCGTAAACAGAACATATCGAATTTGTTGCTTGTGAGGCATTTTTGCCTTTCCGGTAATAGAAAAACATCAAGTGTCTAAAATGTTCTTTGTTTTCTTCCATCTTCAAAAGAGTACAAAACTGACACGAATCAATTTATCTGAAACAACTTTTTTCCTAAAGATGCGTTGAAATGTCACCTTTAAGCATATGTATATAAATCGTATGTTTTCAATAACATTGATATATTCAGACATGTTCCAACGCCATCTATTAAAAATCGGCACGAACTTTCCGGACGACCCAATACATCTGCTTTGTGTTCTAATGCTCTGTCTACACTGGAGGATGACTCTATTTGTGGCTCATCCGAAGACAGTCGAAAATCATATATTGAAGTTGGTTGATCATCCTCCAGTATAGACGAGGCATCGGATGAGCCACAAATAGGATCATCCTCCAGTGTAGACAGAGCATGACATAAAAAGTCGAAATTCAGATTATTAAATCGTCATTCACTTCAATATCCTGATATCGCGCGACGAAATTTGTTGGAAATATATCAACCCCTTCCTCGCAAAGTGCCTTAATAATTGTTTATTGCTCGGTACCGTTGAAAATTTAATTTCGAAATTATAAGCCAACCCGTGTGCTTCGACTGCATTCTCGACACACGCGCACGGCTCGGCATAATCCGCGCGCCGTGAAAAATACGGAATTAATAATTATACTCATATTGCTTCACGTGTCCGTTAAATGCATCGCAAATTCCCTTCCGTGAAGCATCGATTTGCGGTTGGCTATAAAATATCGCAGAAACGTTAGAGGGTCTCGGGTATTAATCGCGAGGCGCGTTCGAAAATTGCACGAACCCCCTCGTGCAAAATGGAAATTAATCGATTTAATTATGGAGCATCGGGTTAATTTCGCGGATATTAATGCCCGATTCGTCCGGCGTTACGCGGTCAATTTAACATCCGGCAGCCGCGATTCGCCATGAAGCTGGACGTGGGTCGAGGACGTGGTCGAGGCCGAAACGGACCTCGTAATTTCTTGTTATAATTCTCGGCGGCCGCATGGGGCCCTCTAAAAAGGGATAAACCGTTTTGCGGGCACCCTTCTCGACCCTACTCCCATCTCGAGCGTTCGATTTGTAGGGCAATATTTTCTCAGAATTCCTGCCGAAATACTGCCTCTCTCTTTTATGATAACTTGATCCTGTATTATTTAAAATTCTCTCTCGCTTTCTTTCTCTCATCTTGGCCTTTTATCTCCAGAAACTAGATTTAAAGAGATGATTGTCTGAAAATTCTTTCACGTTACGTATCAACAGTGCATCTCATTTAATAAATTATTAATGTTTCATTTAATAAATTTTATTTTTCGTAATCGATTTAAATAAAAAAATACAGCACGGAAGACGAAAAATTTATTTACAAATGATATTATTTCTCACACGAAGGAGATCGTCCAGAACAAGATCCACGAGTGCCTGCCAATTTGCAATTAAGAAAGATCCCATGGCTAAAGCCAGGGCGTTGTCAGGCGTTCCTCGTGTCGGAAGATTAACGCCGGCGTGAGAGTCTGCAATCTCGACGCATCGCATCCCGAGATTTATCGTTCGTGGACCATGGCGAAGGTGACGATAAATTACAAAAACATCACACATAAATCGCGCGGCCGCCGCCAGCGTTTATAAAGCGTAACGAATAAAGAGCGTAACTATTCGCTCGTATAACGACAATGCATTAACGTCGCGGCGCGCCATTGTTCCCCAACTGCGAAAACGCAACGTGAAATTAAGCCGAATACAATTACGTCGTAATGAATGGCCATAATAGCCCAATTGTGTCACATTCTCAGGAATGCGCAAGAGTGTTGTGGATCGCGCGGTAAGCCAAGAATTGCCGGCAGGCCGTTGTAACTCATGAGGCGACAACTCCTAATTACGCCATCATAATACATCATCGTGACAAATTAGTAATCCCCGCGAGACTTACCTGACGAGCTGACATGCGCTGGGAGTTCTATTTTGCTACATCGTCATTTATTTACAACATACCGCCGCGCAGAGTCACCTCTTTAATGCGCTTTTAACGCGTTAGAAGGGCACGACAATACGTTGCGTAATGTAACAATAAAGCAACCTCAATAATCATTTGTCTGGTAATAAATGTTTGCGCTTTCTTTCGGAATGCTGCAGGAAAACAATTCCTGTACAAGTATTTGCATCATAGAAATAAAGATCTGATTAAAGTGATGGGGAGAGTAGAACTGCAGGTATACAAGAATATATTAATTAGTGTACACATTAAGAAATTAACATAAATTACAAATACGATAGTAATTAAGATTATTAGCCAAGAAGTATCGCGAGAGATAGGGAAATACCGGTGCTAAAACCGGACATTATTATTAGTATTATTAGTATACTTAATAAATTTATACAAGCTACTACGGGAGGGATTTCAAATTGAAACTAGCACCCAAGTATGCAAGAAGAATTTTATAATTGCGTCGCAAGTTTTTAATTAGTCAACCTAGACTTTCCCTTTAACTTATCGTACGAAACGAGTCGCGCGTCTCGCAACTCGTCGGATGCTGCGAGAGTCGGATACGCGAACGCGAGCGCGCGGCTTCCTCTATTTTCATTCCACGCGTGTCAGCCGATCTTTTGTTTCCGCGGTTACGTGAGCCAACGACAGCACTGTTATTTACGACGACGGGTACAATCTACGCACACGTAGTTACGAACTTTGGCTGTAACGTGCAGCATCTCGGGGAGGTCGCCCGTCGTCCAAGTTTTGTCCAAGTTAACGAACCCGGAAGGAGAAATAAAGAAAGAAACAGAGGAAAAGAGGGAGAGGGAGAAAGATAGAGATCGGTATCGGCCGAAGTTCGTTAATCGATCGCCGGAAATTCTTCGAGATACCCTCACGTGTGGTTGCTTGCCAGCAACCCCGGGTATGTGACAAATTTTCGCGATGCACTCAGAATCAACTCGGTAATTGAAACGGTAATCGAGCCGCCCGCGGAAACGGAGCCGAAAGCGGGCGGGCAGGGTGATCTGATTATGTAAAATCTGCGGCAAGTATCGGTAAGATACTTCGTCATTCCGCTCCCTTTAGCGGCGATCGTTCAATTTGTCGGAAACTTTACCGCTACCTCCCCCATCCCCTTCCTTCCCTCACGATAAAAGTGCGCAGTAGACTGTTGGAGGGGTGTTACTTTGAATTAAGCGGCAACACCCTTCTCTCGGTGCTACTAAGTTGGCGAGGACGATGGAAGAATTTGTCGCGTATTACGCGGCGATGTCGCAGTTAGTATTTTATAAGGTACATCGTATCCTCTGCTTGCCATCTCCCTCACCCCGCAATTTAATAAGAACGCAGGTAGGTACGCACAAAGAGAATGGCACGTACCCCGTCGCCGGTTAACTTTCTACTTAGTCCTTCGCGCGGAAATCTTCCGCCGATCCATCTCCCGATTCCGCTGATGGAGCGGATGAATCCTTCGGGAGTGAATTCGGATGTGAGTGCCGATAATACCGGGAACGCGGGCCGCGACGGATTCGCGAATTTGAAGCCTCGCGCGCGAGGGGTTGCGAGGAAGTTTTCGGTACGCTACCTTTATTCGCGTGGATGAGAATGGCATAATGTGGCGTATTTTGATGGGGCGTCGTGAGTTTGACACGCTATGCAAAATTTCGCCGGTGGTCCCGTGGTAGCGCGCGGGGAGAGGGTTAGGGAGATGAGAGGATGAGGATGCGGGGATGCGACGCGGATCACCGTGAAAGCGGCTTTATCGCGGCGTCTGACGTTAAGGGAAAAGGCCCCGCTAAAATTTCATGTCACGGCGAAGTGGAAGCAATTTGACACGCGCGCGTCCCCGCACCACCCGCGTGTATATCAAATTCAAAAAAGCGCCGCTCGGGTTCCACTGAAATACGATAACGCGCAGCTTTTTTCCATATACCGCGAGGGAAAAGGTGAAAAAACGGCAGGGGAAGAGAGAGAGAGAGGGGGGGGGACACGTTTCTTTACGCGTTCGTACACACGAATATCGTTACGTTACCATTTCAACTATAGCAATAGTTGTAAATGAAGAACTTATTTGTTTACGCGAGTGGTCTTGACTGTTAATATTGCTGGGACAATCGAAACCGAAGTACGATAAATAAAATATTCAAAAAATAATCATATAAATGTTGTACATGCCATAAATTATTGTGTCAATTTTGCGTCGTTATACAATTATGTTTATTGTGAAAACAGTTATTATATTATTATATAAATTGCATAACACATGATGGAGGAAGATTTTCGTAGAACGCATAATATGAAATGCTTTCGTATTACGTTTCAACATTTATAATAATCTAATTTTGCAAAGAGATTTCTCACGAAGCCAAACGTACTGATAAATTGGTATTAATTTTTGATTATTTACGTTCTCTTTTACAAACAAATAAGCTGCAGGAAAATTTTATTCCATTTCTGTCCGTATGGAAAGCATAGGTTTTCGTAATTAAATTGTTCTTAATTAAGTGAAATGCAATTTAACAAACGCACTTTAGACTTTTCACAAATGTCACAAAAACTTTGTTTTACAGACGGAATTGTTGGATGCGTTTTCACAAAAAATATCGCCTAATTTGGATGATTACTCTTCAGTTAATTTCAAACTGCAGTGCAATCTCTCTCTCTCTCTCTCTCTCTTCCTCTTTCTTTATAAACACAATATTATTTAAGTTTATCTTTTATATGTATTTAAACTTATTATTTATATGTATTTATATTTTTCTTACATGTTCTGTTCCAACAAATATTAAAATATTTTTACTTTAACAAGTAACAAAATTAAAAACGGTTCATAAAACTTGAAGAAAATTTGATATTCGCGAATTGTAATTTCGTAATTATATTTGTGTAATTTCTGATTTCGTACTTTCTGTAAAATAAATTACATATCATAACACATTATTCATCAATTATTATTTAATAGAAAAATATTTCAATATTAAAAAACACATATAACATGTTATACTTTTCTCTCACATAAATCTTTATCAATGAATATAAGCGAAACCTTAATACATCCCGGCATAATGCATAAATAATTGCTGTCGTTATCGCAGCGACAAGTGCGCTGAAATATTTTCGACTTTACGTCTGACTATATACGGCGACTACGTCAATATGCGCTGTGGCCGATATAAACCTCTTTTCTCTCTTCTCTGCAGCTTCGCCGAATGCACGGAAAGCAACGAAAGTCATTTGGCGGGATAAGGACGGCAGCGAAAACGGGATTATCAGGTTAATCCGGGATATGTATTCGCTTATAATAACCGGGATCATCATAAAGACGTTTACGGCGCCGAAGACCGTAAAGATCGCCGTAGAGATCGTGCGCTAATGATCATTGCGCCAGTGTTCCAAAATATGTCGCATTGTTCCGGTCTCATTACCGTCGGACGCCAAGTATTATAAAACGTCGCCATTAAAACGCGTCACGTTCTACAGCCGTGAAAAATTTACCGGTGCCGTAATGCCCGCGCCGGAAGCTGATTCATCAATCATACGTTTTTCCGTCGAATTATTTGCGGGCGATATCGATCGCCTAAAGAGCTCGGCGACTTTTTCCGGAAGTCACGTTTCACGGGACGGCTGACACGATACTCGTTTCTGCATTTTTTTTCTTTGTTTTTTTATGTATAATATAATACGCGCTCGCGCGAACGCGTGTATCGCATATCGCGGAGGCTGACTCTGGGGAATCCTGAGGATTAAGGTCGCGGCAGACACAAATATATGATGGCGAATTCATAAATCGCCGTCGGCAGTTGCGCAGTTGCGTCTAAAAACAACGGCGAGATCAGGGCAAGAGATCGAGCGAGTGCATCGAAGGACGGATAATCAAAGATTGATGCTGGCGCGCTTCGTCCAATATCAGTCGGATGAGGTGATTGATCGGGACATCAAAACCTTTTATGGCTATACGCTATGTCTAAAAATCCGCCGGGATATTACCGGGGAAACAGAGAAAGCGCCCACCGCGAACGGCTCCCGCCGCGTCTATCGCGCTCAACTTTAAATCGAATATCATACCAGAGTCACGCTTTACGAACCGCGAAAAGGCGCGGTTACCATACGACCAGGGAAACCGCAATTAAACTTCGATGCGCTCCCGGAAACTGAAAGGACGGAAGCCCGCCGGAGCGGCGGAAGCGAGCGCGGACGTATAATGAAAAACACGTCTCTTCCGATAATTCCGGCTTCTTCCATCTCTCGCGCAATGGAGAGATTACGGAAGGATCGAACGGCATTTTATCTCTCGTGATAGGGACTTGATTGATTTATTATTGAGCTGTGAACGGAGCGAGGCGAGAATAGACGATATTACAAATTATGTTTTATATCGAATAATCCATAATGATCGCGTGTTATTTGTTTTTCGATTATTAATTTGCGTGCAGCGGAACGCGGCCGACGAGAAATTTATATGCGTAAAAAGAAGCCGCGTTTTGTATCTCACTTTGTTCGCCACGTTTGCCATTACTTCGTTCGTTTATTACGAGAGAGAAGAAGAGAGACAAAGAGAAGTAGCGATTGATGAGAGTTGCATGCAGCTGTGTTTGACCAAGATTTTATTTTCGAAAACAAAACAGTTTATCAAACATGACTGATGTTTGTAATGAGGTTCAACATGATTCCTGCATATCCCAAATTATGTAAATGCGGATTTCATTATAGATGATAATTAAATTTGCGCCGATACGCGTGAAATTTCGTGCTATCAAAACTTGTGTGTGTGTGTGTGTGTGTATATGTATACTCATTTGCATATTTATGTAATTACATTATTACTGATTACATGTAACAATAAATAATAACTAGTTACATTTTCCATTTTTAAATTTTCTTTATAATTAACACAGAATATTGTAAGAGGAAATAAATTATGGAACTGCTATTCGCATCGTTTATATCATTCTTTATTCATATCCGCGAAATATTTTTTTAAACGCGTTAGTGCAAAGTCAAGAATCCACTTAAACAATTACTAAATCGGCCGATAATGCCACGGTGATGAATTCTAACTCGCATGCAGTAAACGGCGACGCATTAATGGCTGTTTGCCAACGCAGCTGCCTTCCGTATCCGTTGTGCATCGAGTTCAGCCGATCTGGTGTTTAATTAGATACCGTATCCCCGATCGCAACGGTGGTTGGCTGACGTTTCCGGTCCGGCTTTACGTCGCGATCGCGAATTAAGTGGTTTTTCACCCCCGCGTTCCGACACATTGATGACCGGCGTAATTAAACACTTAACGACGCGATTGCATAAGCCACTTTTTATCTCTCATTACCCGTTTCCGATATCGCGCACCAGCCATCGGCCGTCTGGCAATTAAGCGGTTAACAATGCCGATTGAATAACGCGATATTTATTTTTCATGCCTTGGTATGCAAAACTCGATTTCGCGGACGCGAGTGGATTTCACTCAAAACCGCCACTAAAAAGCGTAATGGGGGTTGCATCGAGAAATACCAATGCACGCGGATTAAGATTGCAGTGAATTTCGTGCGATAGATAAAAGAAATGCGATCCAGGTTTTCTATTACTATACTAATTGCAAAATAAAGAGACTTTTACGAAAGTGCGCGATTTGTATTATCTTCGGGGAAGCACTAAAATATTGAGTGCATGTCGGTTTACGTAATTTACGTTCGCGTTTTAATGGGATGCATGCGGAATTATAAACACATAATGATAATTCGCATTAATTACAATTTTAATTACAGTATAATTCATAAATGGAACGCGCGTGTTTGTCCAAGTTTATGGACGAAAAGCGCGTGGTGCGTACATTGTGTTTATATGTATATCACGTACACGTATATACCGTGGATGCATCACGGATGTTCTTGTTCGTTGTATTATACACATGGACACACGCCACGCGGGATACTGGTCGCGTGTTGACGATTTTAGCGCTGCAATCCTGTCAATATTGATTTATTTTAGGCAAGGGGACTTGTGTGCATATATTGGACATATTGGTTTTCCGACTTTCCAATACCGTTATGCTCTGCTCATGCATCCCCTTTTTTTCATTGAATAAAATATGATACACATAATTGCGTGTAATCCTTATGTTTAACGTCGCCCGTACGCGCGCGGCATAAGTAATGCGTTTAATTACATGACGCTGATTATAATGTATATGTTATTATATGTTTATTGCATCGCACGCCGGCAAACAAATAATTTTTTCATCAAAATCCCTGCAAAGCAAATTTCATATTATGACCTGAATGCCTTTTATTTAATCTGGGTCACTGCAATATGTGAGCCGTGCACGGCAGTTCGGTCGGATACGATTCACCTGGAATACGGCGGGCAATGTCTCACGTCATGCTAAATAATTTCGATTTAAAAAAATTACAAAATGTACAAAATTACCAAATTACATAACGTGGAGTATAGCGCAGCGCATGAATATCATAACCCTGCAAAAATGTTAAATGGCTTCGCGAACATATAATTAATGAAGTTCATTTTCCCTTCTATATTAGATATCATATTTCACAACGCTTTCATATGCAATGCACGATATTGCCTCTCAAAGTGGTAATTGCGTATCAGCAAACATTTTAAATAATTTTTGTGAGCCTTGATAAAATTGATCAATTAAATTTTCTTTCGCATTACTCGCGGAAAATATAATAAATTAAAGTAGAAACATATTATTTAAATACTATATTTTCTAATTTCCTTTTTCGTACGAAACACGATGTAACATGATATTTGTACGCGTTCCTCATGAAATGATCGAAGATCCGATTCGATCTTGAATCGCGTTGCTCATCGTTCATCGCGCGCATTGCCTTTCATTTCCCATCGCTCTCTCGCGTGTGTCTTGCACTCATATTTTATCCTTACGTCCCGACTTTAAGCACCGGAACGTAACGCGATTTCGTGCGTGCACGTATTGTGTTTATACTAGAAACGCATTTCGCCGTGCCGTTTTGCGCTGCAACGATGTACCGTTGTTGTGTTTCGAGGTTTAGTGCCTGTTTGCCTTAAAAGCCATAACGCGGCTTGACGCGTAATTTTCCGCAACGCCCAGTTTGCCAGGCAGATGTATGTGTATTTGTGCATAGGGAGAGGAAGAGGAAGGGACGAGAGGAACAGTAGCAAGGAGTTCACGAGGCGAGCAGAAGAGATTCTGGAATTCAGACTCGTGGATTCCTTCCCTTCGAGGGCTCGGCACGTGCCGAGCAAGAAAAGAAGGGAGAAAGAGAGAGAAACAGAGCCGTTCTCATCGGCCGGAAAGCGGCGGGATCCTTCCGCCGTGAATTTAATCAAGACACCGTTCCGAATAGGCCGGGTAGCGAAAGTTTAATCAAACACCCAGCTGGCCATTCGATCGCACCTCGTCGGGCGTTATTTTCGCAAATTACTCTTAACCATACGGCTCCCCCGCATGCCTCACTTGGGACTGATTACCCGCTCGTCATTACGCAGCCCGGATCGCCAGTAATCAGAGATTTAATCAGGGGTAAGCACGCGCGCACGAGCTGATCCCGCACAATACGTTATGCCGCGCCGCTGTGCGCGTAAGGGGATACAGATCTCCGGGATCTGCCTCAGATAGTGCTTACATTTGTTCTCATTAAGGGGCGAGTTGCATTACGGCACAGTAGCCGGGGATCTTAACTGCGTGCGGTAACCGTTTGCTAAGCGTCCTCGTGCAGGGAATTTATCCGCTTCGATTTAAGTCCTGCGAAAACGAATACGAACAAAAGTAACATCATTATGCTACTAATCGTTGATGATGCTTTTTTTTGTATTGTATTAATTGCTGATTTTTTATTTTTATATTTTTTTATTTGATGTTGTTTCTAATTGTTTTATAATGAGTAGGCCAATTTTATGACTGCTAAATAAAATAACGATTTGCTCTAGCGACATGCAAGCAATAATTTTTTTCTGAAGGGGAAAGATTATGGTAGAATGTAGATGTGAGCAATTGGAAAAGCGAATTATGTAAATGTTAGCGATAGCGTATAGAAAATTGTGTGAAAGGGAATGCGAAAGTGAAGCAATAAAGGAAGAATGAGATTGCACAGTGCGAGAGAATTAGGTGAGGGAATGTGACTCGGTGGAATGAGAATTAACCAATGGAATTTACAAGGGCAGAAACGAAAGAGAATGCATGTAAGTGTAATGGAAGGGAAGTAATACGAGTGAAGAGGTACGAGAAAATACCATTGAGGAGTACTTGAGTATGGACGAGAAGAGCGAAGAACCTTGCGAAGAGCGTGCATTGTAAAAATTCCAGCATACTCTATTCCTTCGTTCTACTTCCAATCTTTATTACACAGCGGATAATAAACGATAACAGAAGTAATATAAATGAACATTCTTTTTCTATAAAGATGATGTAATATCTCAAAAAATACCAACATTATTAATTTTTAATTTAATTATTTAATTATTTAATTTATCGATTCCCAATATTGCTATGAATAACAGATCCACGACAAAAGATTTACGGTAAAAGATATATAATTGAGATTCACGAACAAAGCAGTAGCGCAATCCGTATTTAAAAAATACGAATTAATAAAACGAGCTGTGAATCGAATTGTAAAAGTGTTTCTTTCTTTGAGATTATTTTATCGCTCTTTCGCAGGAGCGCGCACTAAATGCAACCGCGGATTCTGGCAGCCGCAAAGAGTACCGGAATATCAAAGTGATCACCGCGGAAGCGATATTCATGCTTATTATCTCACCTGCATGCTCATGGATTTTGCAAACCCGCGCCTGTCTCACCGGATCCATTATGCTGATCTGAATTACGTGTAATTAACTATCCGAACAAAGAGAATATCTCTCTCGATTAATGCAGCTTCCTCCGTTCTCCAGGATTGGACAAAGAGACGCATAATTTTTCGAGGGCATGATCCCGCGGGAGGGAGAGAGGAAGAGAGGAATAAATCGGCGACAATTACGGCTTTATCGGCGCGCTTGCTGGAATAATGCGCCTGTGCAGATATACTATAGTAATGTAATATGATATAACGTCACGTTAATTTGTTAGTTCGTCCGTTGGTCGTCGCGATTCATTACGAGAATTATAATAGCAACATGGACGTGCATCATTGAACGCCGTTTCGCTCGCTTTATTGGCGAGAAACAATTTCGCCGCGCATGTAAAATGATGAAAGGGAAAATAACGTTGTACGGCGCACCAGTTAAAGGGACGGAAGTTGCGTTGCGGCGGTGCAAGCGCAACCCCCTTGCACCTTTTGTGCCACCGTTGCATTTTTACGAGTTTTCTTGACGACGCTGAAGAAATTGCGGCGATGTAACGTGATAAAGAATCCGTGATGGCGACGAGGGTCGCCTTAATTAAAGGCGGACGTGATGTAAGCATGAAATCGCTGTTCCCTTCCTCGAACGTCTCGTCCTGCGGACGTCCTGCCTCTCTTCAGCGCGGTTTGCGTACCTGGTTGCTCGCTGTAACGACGACGACGGCCTTTAATATCGAGTGGAGATCTGACTTGACACGAGTCGACGTGATCGCACGACTTTTACGGTTCGGTTACTTTTTATTTGCACGCTGCTGTCGTGTACATCGCGTTTTTATTTTGAGAAAGAGTTGAACTTTGTTTTAATAAATATTTATACACATATGTAATAATAATCTTCTCCTGGAATTTCACTGGAAACACGCCACGAACTTTTACTAGAACCCAACAAAAACATAACTTTCATTCGCCTTTACTGAACATTATTGCACAATACATTTTTCAAGACATTATCGCTCGCTTCATTGTCTTCATCGCTCGAGCATAAACAACAAGTGAAGTGTGTCAAGGGCTGAATCGTCAAGCGGGTTTTCTGTATCTAGATCCAGATGGAACTGGACATCGTAATAGACGGCAAGAGTTAACAAACGTATCTAATTGATTGCAAGACCCGAGAGCAAGACACAAGTGTCTCTTGATTCGCGTAACGACTCGCCGGTTTATTTAGAATAACGTCACGTGTATACACAGTGTTTCGTATACGCAGTGTTTCACCCATCCTTTGAATACGAGCGAGCCGTGCATGCGGAAGGGTATTATCGTTAGCATCGTATTGTTCATATCGCGAATGATATCGTTACTGGCGCACCGGCAATTTACTAACCTGGTAATGTGAACCCGTATGCGCGTATGCGGGCAGCAAATTACGAATTCCTTTTGCATTAGCACGTGCCAGATAGAGACGGACAAACTTTCCTCTTCCTCCCTCTATCTATCTATCTCTCCCTCCCTCTCCCACTGGGGTTCTTGACTTGACCGCTTGCGGGCAAGTGAAACGCACGGGGTCTCTCAAGGAATACATTCGAGAGGGATCGCTTTCATGTAGCGCCGTATAGAATTACAAAGGCGTTTGATCCCTCACTTCGACAAAGTGCTGCGGGCTGCCAAGCGCTACCATTGCCTTAAGTGCCAAAGTCAGATACCCGCGGTTTCGCGATTGAGAAAAACCGATCGTTCGATGCACGAAGGTCGTCGCTAGGTATTAACGTCGTGCCGTGGCGATTTTCATGTTATACGTATGGTGATGGAGAATTTTTTTCTAAAGGAACGTTTATAACTTAATAAATGCTTAAATACGACACTGAGAAAAAAATGTAATTGATCTTACGAAATGTTTTGTCACGGGCTGCCAACAAAATATATACTTATTTCAACAGGTTATATATTGAATCAAATACATAATTGTTGGATTATAATTCTCATATGTGTGATTACACATCCGTATCCATAATCCAAGAACTACATATTTGTTTCAATATACAGGGTGTCCCGGGTTTTAACCGACAAACTGCGGGAGCATATTCTACTAGTGGAAATAAGAAAAAATTCTTATATCGAGTTTGCTTAGAAATGCTTTATTACAAAGTTATAAACCAATATTGAAAAGAAATATCAGATAAGTAACAACGGATTTTTTCACAAAAATAAAAATTATCTACGCAATGATTTAGTGACGCATTTCAAAATGTTGTCCTTGCACATCGATACAAGCTAGACATCGACGTAATACAGAATTTGTTACAGTACGACATTCCTGAAAATTTTCTTGCATCTCAGTAACTGAATTAGTAATTCGTTGCTTTAAATCTATCTGGTACTCTCCTGTTAGGAAATCTACGTTGATACTCTCGTACGGCAGCTCGTGCATTTCCGTCACAGAATCCGTACACGAAATGAATATCAGTGCATTCCTCATTTGAAAACACTTTTGGCATTCTGATAGTAATTGCTAGTTGACACGACGATTGAAATCTAACAGCTACTCTTGTGAAAGTAACAATCATACTGAATCGTTTCAACATAGTGAACATGAATACATGTGAATACACGTAACATAAACATCTTGGACCTTCCAAATTCTACACTATGTTCCATTGTTACTTATCTCATATTTCTTTTCAATATTGGTTTATAACTTTGTAATAAAGCATTTCTAAGCAAACTCGATAAGAATTTTTTCTTATTTCCACTAGTAGAATATGCTCCCGCAGTTTGTCGGTTAAAACCCGGGACACCCTGTATAACTTGTTGAAATAAGTATATATTTTGTTGGCAGCCCGTGACAAAACATTTTGTAAGATCAATTACATTTTTTTCTCAGTGGAGTAATAATCTTTTTTTATTTGTATTTTTGCTATTAATTTAATGTTTCATCTTAATAACGTTCATTTATAATATTTATCATTCGGTATTTGTAATTGTATGTGATTCTGAGAAAATAATTTCATAAAATTTCGCTAGATTGTTTAATATGTAATAATGATTATAATAATATTAATGAAATTAATTAATATTATCTCGTTCATAAAACGATACTATTAATAACAGAACCCTTGGAGTGAAATTTTAATATTTCAAAAGAAATCTTTCAAAATTGTCAAAAGAAAAGGATTAAAAATGTATTCAATAATATTTTCACATCTTCGTCTTCGTGTTCTCATCATTTTGCCACTTAACTTAGCAAACGTGCAAAATACATCAGCTCGCTTGGAGCTGTCTATCAACAAATGTAAACAGATGACGTGTATCACGTTAATCGATATAATTTATATCGCGTAGCCGATCGTGCGGCTGTAAAAATACATAGTATGATTATTTACGTTATTTCTACACACCACATGAATATTTAAACTTGGCGCGGAGAGCCGCGCGTTAATGCACTCAGTGACTTGACCATTTATTACGAATACCGCGATTAAAAGTGTAATTGATCACGCGCTCATTGACCGTATAAATTTACGTTGATAATCTCGCGAGACAACGTCGCGCGGAATGAATCACCGGCTGACAGTGCACATCACGGTGCAATAGAATTTTTCGCGGCGGGGCGATAAGGCCGATAAAATACTCCGATACGTTAGGATGTCATATATATTACCGCGTGAAAAGGTGGGCAATACGCGATACATCAAGTCGAGTAAAACTCTAATCTCCATCATTAATAACTGCGGATAGCATTGCGAGCCGGGCTGTCGCCACGCGTTCACCGAGCTATTTATCTTTCCCGCGCAGCGCGCTAATCATGGAGCCGGAGTAATTGTGGCCGGATTTTGCCGTTAATGAGAAACCGGTTATCGACGGGCAACTACTGGTACGCGATTCTGATAGGTTCGCGCTATTTCGTTCCAATCAGCAGACAAGTTCACGGACCGTTCATTTCAGAACGCGTCTTTAATAGGGGTAATTAAACGCGAGCGCACTCCGAGAAGTTAATCATCCATTTAAATGTTTGCCGCGCGCTTTTTGTAAATGAAAAAGATTTTTGTACCTTTTACTAACTCTCATACTTGTATGTGCATGTCGATTTGTACATCATAAGGAAATAAGTAAATCGTATTTATGATATTTAAATCAGTTTCGTTAATTAAATAAATTAAATAAATTACTCCGCCATTACGTGTAGATGCATCAACTGCCCATTAATTAGGTCGAGGCTAATTAAGTCGGGAAAATAAGCTGCCTCTTCGTCACGGAGCGTATGAATGCGTAATAATAATTATCTCTCAAGAGGAGAGACATTTTTAAACATGTTTGCATTTCAAGTTTGTCACGCACGTACATAATTACAGTTATTTTCAAACTGTATGCATCATAGAGATGCGCGCAGCTCTTTAGAATCGATAAATAATGTGGAATGGAACAACTGCGATTAACAGCACGAAATCTGCAGTACGTGGACAATTAGATAGGTACGTTCGCCATAGTTTATCGATGTAAGTGACATGCCGCACGTGTACACACGTTTAGTGCATTTCAGGATACCTATAATCAACATCGCAATCAATCTTGATTCCATATAATTAAAATAAATATCGGACAAATGCTGCAACATCGTCGTTTCTTGCACATCTATCTGTAATCGATGCGAAACATCAACATCGGAATTTTAAAAGTGTCTAATCAATGAAGAATACGCTAACTGGCGCGCAGATCTAATAAAGGAATGTAACAAAAAGTTTAAAAAAAATATCTGACAAATAGGAAGAAAAAGAACAAAAGTGAAACAGACTCCAAAATAGCAATCGCGCTGCCTGGATCTGCAATCATTTTAATTTCGCATTCCGAGATAATCTACATCCAACAAGACAATAAATGCAGCGAGATAAGGAAAGGCGACAGCGAGGCTACGTTCTCTTGGACACGTTTGGCTAATGAAGTCTCCCTGTCGTTGCTTCGGAGTGCTTCAGAGTTGCATGACCAAGTTCGTTGATGTGCGTTGTTTGCGTATCGCCTAAGCACGTGTAAGACATTGTTCGGTGACGAGAAACTTGATTGCGCTCGATCAACAGGTCTTAAGATCGCGACAAGTGCCGCTTTACACAGGGCGAAGGCGTCGCGCTTGGGCAAGCAAGCGCGACAGGTGTGAGTGTATGTGTATCGGAATCTTGAACTTTGATTTATACGTAGCAGCGTTGCCGACCCGTGAAGGATCCAAGCTGACGACCTGCCAACGTGTTAATCCGCGAGCACGTGGTCGGCTACTTCGTCGCACGTGTCGAATTAATATCTGCATACTCCGTACGCTATATTCTTTATTAATTATATTAATTGCGATTATATTGGTTATTAAAATTACTAATTATATTATAAATATTTAGGGAGCGGTATTTCGTGAAATATTCTGTTACTTGAATTTTAATTCATTCGTATAATTGTGCTTTCACAAGTATGTAATGAAAAAGTCGTGGAGCAATCATAAATCAACTAGTCTGCTTAAATTACGTATCTATCATGACTGTAACGAGAGGGGAGATTGTCCTTATCGATATGAATGTTATCTTAATTGCGATTTGTCCGCCGTTGCCGTTATGCGTAATAGAAACAAAACTCGATGCGCCTTTTCGTGCGACACATGAGTAACTTTGTGAGTAATTCAGCAGCGGAATGAAGATTGATTAACTACGCGCGGATGCTCGTTAAGATCTCATCGTGTTTGTATCGCGAGCTTGACGAAAGCTCTTCTCATTGGTTATTGTTCTTGCAGCCATTCAGAACTTAAGCAAGATGTCAATATTTCATGAAACAGAGCGGAAGAATAGTCAGCTGCAAATAGCGGCTTTAGCTGAAAAATATCTAAAATATAATATTAGGGGTGTGATTTAGTTTTGAGGGTTTTTTTGCTCAAAAACGCATGTATTTAAATATGATAATGAATGAATACCTTAATCAAAATATTTTCCTTCGTTTTCTATAACTTTTTCCCATCTTTCTGGCAAGAGATGGATTCCACCACGATAAAATCACTCTTCTTTTCAGTTCATCCATTCGTCGACGAATTTTCGCACTTCTTCGAAATTATGAAAGTGTGTATCCTCTAAAGCGTGTTGCATCCACCGGAACAAATAAGAATCGCATGGAGCAATGTCCGGAGAATACGCGGGGTGCGGTAAGACTTCTCATTCAAGCTCTAATAGTGTTTCTTTCACTGATAACGCAACGTCAGGTCGAGCGTTGTCACGAAGAAGAATCACTTTCCGTCGTTTACTCGCAATTGGTGGTCGTTTTTGGTCCAATGCTTCCTTCAACTTGTACAATTGGTGTCGATAACGATCAGCCGTGACAGTTTCATGCGGATTTAACAGCTCATGGTACACTATCCCACCAAATACAGAGCATTACTTTTGAACCGTGAATATTGCGTCTCGGAATGGATGTTGATGGTTCGCCTGGATCCACCCATGATTTTCTGCGTTTCGGATTATCAAAATAGATGCACTTTTCATCCCCAGTAACAATCCGAGACAAAAGACTCTTCTTTTTTTGCCTGGCGATCAACGAAATGCAAATGTTCAACCGGTTCGCAATGGCACTTTCCGATAATTCATGTCGAACCCATTTCCCTTCTTTCTGAATTTTTCCCATTTCATGTAAATGTTTCGTAACTGTTGTACGAGCAACATTTAATGCTCTGGCAAGTTCTGAAGTGGATTGTGTTGCATTTTCGTGCAATAATGCTTGCAAATCTGCATTTTCAAGCTTTCTTGGTTGTCCCGAGCGTTCTTTGTCCTTCGCATCAGTATCACCACTTTTAAAGCGTCTAAACCAGTATTTACACGTCTTAATTGATGGGGCAGAATCACCATAAGTTTCCACAAGAATTCTATAACCGTCAGCCGCAGTTTTCTTTTGATTAAAAAACAAAAGCAACGCATGTCGAAAATGCTGTTTCGGAAGTTGCATTTTTACGATGATATAAACACGACTGTTATTGCATCTATTGCTATAATGCTACTAAATGTCATGGATAATATCAACACTGTAAGAAACAACAGTTATCGGAAACAGCTATTGGAACAAACTGACACTACAGCCATCTGTTGCAAAACCCTCAAAACTAAATCACACTCCTAATATAACATATAGTTGACATAATTCCACGCGCAATTATCGATCGTAAAAGCACAGGCTTTCGTGTATTTTATTAAAATAAAGCATCTACCAAACATTAAGAGTATTGTATTATTTTTTAAAACTTGCTTTCAATTATTCTTGTGCTTTGCTATATTTTCATTAACACCTATTAAATTTGCTAAAGGATATGTAATTAACGGTAACAGCGATAACAGCCCTTTCATTCCCGCGTACGTCCTTATCTTCGCGACTGTAAAGTAACAGAAAAATGGCGTGCATCAGGCATCCCGGTGATTACGTACGTCTCAATAAGTCAAGCATGCTCTCAACGGGCTGTACGTGACGGACGTAAAAATTACAGGCACCATAGCCGCCAACGACGACGATGGTTAACGTCGCCGAGCATTTTGTAGCCGGGGATTAATCGCCGAACCGCCCGTGCGACGGCGGTGTTTCCAGACGGGGAGAGTCACCCCGTAAAACCGACTCCCGGCCGCCGCGACCGCGATATCTCGCGAAAGGGCGGGCGGAATTACGTCGGCCTTATCGTTAGCCGTTAACCCGCGTGCCCGTTTCCAAGTGATACGTACGGTATCCCGCGCCGCTGAAATTGCGCCCGGGGAGAAAAATAGCGCCGGGGAGAAATTCCGCCAACGTTAGCATGTCGTGACCGCGCGCCCCGCGCACGGGCGACCGACGTGGCGAGTCCGACACGGAGGTAAGTATTCCCCGGGCGAATGAGAAATTTCCGTGGGAATTTTAATTGAGCTTCTGACGACTCCGCGCGCAATAAGCACCACGAAGAAAACGTCAGAGAGAAAGATAGATAGATAGATAGATAGATAGAGAGAGAGAGAGAGAGAAAGAGAGAGAGAGAGACGTTTATTGGCGCCCTGGGACAAGTCCCCTCAAGCGCTTAACCAACTTAAATACATCCATAATAATGAGAAACATGTAAGATCACAAATATTATAAAAGTGATACAGCCAAAAAAAAGAAAGAAAATACAAATCAACAACGCAATACATAATAATAATAATAATAATAATGAAGCAAATAAAATAAGTGAAAATAGAATACAAAGTATAATATAATAATAATAATATAGCAAATAAAATAAGTTCAGCAAGCATTAAACATATATGTAGAATACAAAGTATATAAAGCAAACGTATAAATGAAAAGAAGAAAAAGAAAAAGAAAAATGAGCAGGTACAATTAAAAATCAAATATAAAATGAATACACAAAAAAAAAATAAAAAGAAAGACACAACGAAAGGTAAGAAATCATCCCGATGCTGTAGCTAAGAGATACTCATACAAGCCATTTTTAAAACCTTGAACCGATAGAGAGAGAGAGAGCGGGAGCGCCCGCTTCCCTTGGCTGGCTCTCGTGATCTCTCGTTCGCACCCCCGCCACCCTCAACCTCCTGCCCTTTCCGCCAAATGGAAAGCCGAGTTCTGCGGTCTGAATTCGCGTAATCCGTGTAAATACGTTTTTACGCGCTCGTCGCAGCCGACGTTTGCGCTATGGCTTTTTATGGAAAGAATAGAAGCTCTCGCGGCTTGCGCTCGCTCAAGCTTCAACGGATTCTAGCTCTCACATATGCTTAATCCTTCATTTTCCCCGTCGGTCGTTGTGATAATAGCACTTTGCGGTTAACATAACTGTCTGATTTGCATTCTTTGATCACCGTTTATCTCGGCCGGGAGCCACCGCCAGGTAATTGTCCATGTAATACGGGCTTATACGATAATGTCGATTTTCTGACTCTTTGTTCCCTCAGCTGATACTTGTAGCTCGTTTTAACGATTTCGCTCGTCTTTGCAACCGTTTTAATTTGCTGTCTCCACATTACTATGTTATAATGTAAAACATTACAGAAGAATACACACGCAAATTACATACTTCCGCTTATTAAATTACAGTATGATATTTTCACCAAGAATATGCCATCAAATCCTCACTTACCGTTAATCTACTTATTCGCCCGCTGGACACGGAGACGTAATACTTCTCTGATTCCGGGGCATGTCTGCACGGTACATCATGTGTAGCAGGTGTGCAGCAGCTTCGATACATAGTACTCGTATGTCGCCGTTGTGCCCGGGATGCTCGGGAACTGGTAGCACGCAGAACTCATCAGCTTTTCCTCTTCCATCCGCTCCGTCCGCGAGAAGAGACACGGAAGCCCGCGGCGTAACGCGTCAAGTGCAAATTGCAGTGGATGCAGGTCGATTTAGGTCAGACCCGGACGTACGCAGGTCTCCGGACGTGGACGTGAACGTGAACGTGGCCGGGCGTTCCGCGCGCGATTAAACGAATCCGCTCGGCGAGAGGCGCTTCGGGTTTCTGCAGAACGTGGTTTCCGTGCGATGTGGCGGTCTTCACCCCGGAAGCCCCTTATCGCGTCGGAAATCGTACTTACGCCCGGGATCGAGCGTCTTGATTTACGAGCCGGGGATGCGGGGCTCGTTCATGCGCTCGCTCGCGGATCCGAGCCGTAAAAGTCGCGATACGCGCGAGCGAAATCCCGCGCGCACGTTTAATTCCGTTTCGTTTCGTGGGAAGAAAGAAATTTCGGAGAATAATATCGATTTAATGGACGGACCAAGCGCGATAGCACGCGAGACGCAAAGAAAGTCATCGCCGGCGGAATTGTACGGGCGTGGGTAATTAGATTATAATTGATCCCTAACGATGATAGACGGGGAGGCACGATCACGCGTGCGGCACGACTGCGAGGTCGTCGACGTTTCATATAAATTAAATGTGATATGTAAGGGCGATGCGCGAACGCGGGGCGAACCTTCTGCGCGCGCGAAGCACTCCACATTTCGCCTATCATTGGATTCTTCGATCGATCGATTGATTGAATCGATCGCCGCGCTCAAGGTATGCACATATGCACGACCGGTGAAGCACTCCCATGCAGTATGCGAAACAGAATACGGACAGTCATCGAAAACATCTCAATACAACTGGAAATAGAGTGCGAGAGGGCAGGTGAATGAGAGTGTAAGGGTTGCATTACAATTATTAGATATCCCATTAAATTGATTGCTCGCAAATGGTGAGTCACGTCCCTCAGTATGCACGATGGATATACGCGAAGCGCCAATTAGTTTAATCGAGTCGTATTCACCTTCTGACGCGCATCACGTGCGGGACGAAAGCATAATACGGGCGCGGGGGTGGACGTTCGTTTAGAAATGTTGCGCGCGGGGGTTGCGATGAAATCGCGCGTTCCGCATTACGCGCGCGGCGAGTGCGCGTAAATTATTTATACCGGTTCATTCGATTGCGGCGTCGCCGCCGACCGGCTTTGGATTTATTGTACGCGGTGTCAGTCCGTGCTCGCGAGTTTACCACCCGCTTTGTTCATCACTTTTGCAGCGTTACACCGGGGAAGCTGATTGCGCGAAAGCATAACGAATTGTGCACGCCGACTTATCGAATTATAAACTGCTCGCACGTGGCAGGATTGGTAAAGTCGCCGATCTAAAGTGGTGCATTTTACATTTTTATATGTATCTCTCTCTTGAGAAATTAAAGTTGAGCCGACACCTGTTAATATCGTCTGATCACATTTTATTTTGAACCCTCAAATCTTATAAATTTTGCGAAATTAAAATTATTAAATTAAATTATTATTAAATTAAATTAAGTTTGTATAAACCATGTATAGCTCACTCAAAGCGAACCGTCTCGAAACGGATAAATTTAGCAAACAGAATTGACGGCATATTCCTCCAGTTTTAATCTACATTTTATTTTATTTAATAAATTAAATTTTCTTTTCCTCTCTCCCCCTCTCTTTCTTTCTCGTAATTACGATGTTACTCCGCATCGTATTGTTTGCGTTTAGTAACATCGCGTTGTGCATGCTGCTTCTTTGTGGCCTGCGGCTGTTACACCGTTTTAACCTGACCGCGGACATAATAAAATTCTCGCTAATTCGCTAACTGCGAACAGCTTATTTGCGGAGCCACGAAATTGTCCCAATTACCCTGTCCTTTGTTGCCGCGATCCGAGACACTTCTCTACGCCAATTATGTCGCGTCGTTGTTCCGAGATCGAGCAGGGTTACTTGATTACAACTACGCGCTCGAAATATCGCGTTCGACCTGCGAACCGTCTTTGCTTCTAGAGCAAGAATACTATGTGGAAATGTATGGGGAACGAGCACGTGAATGCGATACATTCAGCCCTTTGAAGAGAGGCAGAGAGAAAGAGAGGGAGAGCGAGACAGGAAAGTACGACTATTTGTCTACGTATACGCCCGTAATTGAACGCACTTACATCCAGCGAGGCAAGCAGACTCGCGTGACACATTGTCACCGTCGTCATCATTATCATAAACGTCATCGTCGTTGTTGTCGTCGTCGTCGTCGTAATTCTGACGACGATTTATGCTGTTCAAAAGCTCGGATGGTATGGATGATACGGTATATTACATAATCAATGTGGATTTCAATACGGATACATCCGCGGAATTTCTTCACAAAGAAAATCCAATTAGCGGCGCACCGCGAGTACCGGCGATTCTACCCCCGTCACTCTTCCCTCCTCCCGTACCCCTCTGTCGTGTTCATTATCATAACGTGGTCCATTAATCGGGTCGTCGAATGTGGCAGCGGCGGGGTTGATCGTTAACGTTGATCGCGCCTTATTGGACACTGCCATAAATCCCCGATCCAGCTGAAATTATATGTGGCGGGGTAATAGGCATTTACGCGATAACAATGCGCCGTAATGATACTTATATTATTAGCTTGCAGTGCATTGTATAAATGATAGCTCGTTAATCGCGCGCGCGCGCGCGGCGCATTTACATGCAGTTATTATTGCGCGCCGGATTTATCGTATTACAGTGGCGCACCGCTTGTTATGATAA
This sequence comes from Ooceraea biroi, assembly GCF_003672135.1. Classification (NCBI taxonomy): domain Eukaryota; kingdom Metazoa; phylum Arthropoda; class Insecta; order Hymenoptera; family Formicidae; genus Ooceraea; species Ooceraea biroi. The sequence continues at coordinate 3,530,364 of NC_039512.1, forward strand.
GTAGTCGAGTCGCACGGAGATATTTTCTGCGAGCGTGATGCACGATGATGCCGTGTAATTCATTGCACTCGAGCAAATGTGCTAGTCATTGTCGCTAATAGAAAACCACTTTGCGGGATCGCAGAGAGGGTTTGCTACGCGTTGAATTCGAGCGAACGTTGCGCGTTCCGCGTGCGTGCTTTGCGCGAAGTAGGAAGAACAAAAGAAATTTTTACGATATACATATATCTGCATATATATATATGTATATATGTATATATCTCTTGATTTGATATTTCTTATTGTCACGACAAAGAAAACGGAAAAACGTTTTTCATCGAGCGATCTTCAGAGCCAGCTTTGTGAAAGTCTCATATCTGTCTCGGTGCACGTTGTAAACATCAAGGAAAAAAATTTTGTCTCGAGTTTAACGTCGACGTCACTCCGCGAATAAAACGCAAGTAAAACGTAAATTGTTAGAAAATACGCAGTTTTTTTTCTCCTCCCTTCGACATTTAAATACCGCGAAGACAAATAGATTGGAAGAACATCCTTAGAGTTAGAATCATTGCAATTACTACCATTATCGCGAGAAATTAACGTTCTTTGATAAACATAGTTACGTCAACGTGCAATTTTATATTCCTTTCATCTTACTTACTTCTTTTTTTATTTATTTCATAAGCACACTAGGTGACATCTCATGTGAATAGACCCACTTAAGGATTGCCTCTCACTCAAAGAGACGAGTCTTTCATGAAGCTCTCGATTCCGGTCGAGATGTACAATCTCAAAGAAAAGCCATCTCGTAATCTTGATCGGCGATCACTCTGAATGAGAAAAAAAAGAGAAAACCCTTGTGTATAAATGATCTATCGATTGAAATTGTATTTGAAAGATAAGAAATATGCTGGTGCAATCTTTAATGATATTTGAAAATTATTTAAAAACTTTTTAAAGCAGCATATTTTTATATTATGCGATTGATTGTATTCATTAAATAACATTACTAAGCAGTGTTTTCAAAAAATATATATATTTCAAAATAACACACGGGTATCTATTCATAGATATATGCATATGTAGTCGTGTGCAAAATATATAAATTAATATGAGGCATTTAATTAACATTTAACTTCTTCGCAAAATATTGACAACATCAACAATGCAATTTATTTCATACATGGAACGTTAGATAATTCTAAAAATTAATAAAAATCTAATTAATGCATTATGCGCCGAATAACAGCGGCTTCATGTAGATGTAATTACAATCCTGATGATTATTCGCAGGTACGCACATTACGTAAATTAATTTCATTTAATTACATAATTTCTACGCATTATACGTCGTGTACATTTCGTGAATGTACATTTTGTGCGTGTGCGCACGCACGCTCATGCACAATATCAACATTTTACGCTTCTTGTCTCTAAAAATTCTATCACTAATTAAACTTTCTACTCTATTTAATCAAAATTATATGGACAATAAAATACGATTAATAATTAAAGAATCTTTATCGCATTTTATAGAGAGAGGACAGAGACAGAGACAGAGAGAGCTTCCACTTACCCATATAATTTGAACTAAAAATATAATTTCCGTTAATTAGGAGATTATGATTTTTGTTTTTGATTAAACTCTGGATTCAGGCAAGATCCTCTCATCTGATCAAGTTAAGTATAATACAATATTACGTCTCGATTGAAGAAAGCTCACGGCGACAGCATAGCTCGCGGAAAGAAGGAAGCCATTCGCGACGCCGGCTGAGAGGAAGGAAGTGATCTTATGCGATCTCCCGGATCATTTTTCAATGCGCGTGCTACGCGAAGAAGCGCCGTCTATTAATACGTAATCGGGTTTATGACATCGCGAGTCATCGTGAAACGCCATTTGGAACTCGTGCCGATTTCAGCAGAGTGGAACGCACACGCACGTACACAGATAAAGGTCTGCATACCGTAAACAAGATACCAAGCTATGTCTATTGAAAAAGGAACATTTCTTGTTGAAATAATCTTCTTGTTAAAAATAATCTCGGTCAGAAATAAAATTCATATTTAATTAAATATATCATCATTTTTGTGATCGCTAAATAAATGTTCCGTAAATTTCCTACGAACTTTCTTTCACTCTGCCAGATTGTTTTGCATAGCTGTTACTTTGTACTCACTTTCTTTGTATTTATTCCTGCCGTACCACGTACTTTCGGCGAAACTGCGCGTGCACTTTTATCATCAATAAATCAATGTAAATCAATGCTTACTATCTCTAAATCGTTGCCATTTACTCATTTTAAGCATTCACCAATCATACTTTGACGTCTCGATGCGTCGTTTATCTTACTGCCTCGGAAGTGCATCTTCACACATACACATTTATACACATATATAGATATGTGCATATACACTATACCGGAACCGGGCGCGGATGCACGCGCGTGTATGCGTGATCGCGTGTACGCGCCGAGGCGGCGCTATATAAAAGCCTAGAAAACACGCCGGTAAGTTGCAGTTCTCACCTGGCCGCCTGAAATATCGTAATGGTGAAGATGACTTTCAAGGTAGAGTGTGTCGAAACGAACGAAACTCGTCAAAGTAAGGAAAAGTGACGCGGAGAAAGTGCGCGTTCAAGAACAATCGCGCGCGCGACATTCGCACGGACAATTCCGGGACAAATAGCACGGAGACGCGAAGGGCTCTGAGGGCTGAGAAATAAGGGCACAGGGCGGCAGATCCTTAATTGTCCGTAATTACGTATAATTGGCGCGGCAACACGTGCGCGCGTGCACGCGCGAGGGTTGGCGAAATAAATAATTCGGGATCCGGGGTGGCGCGAGTGGGAAAAAATAGCGGTTTCTCGGGGCGACCGAAGCAACGCCGTGAATGTAAGACTGCGCTTAAAGTGTTTCTTAACATTCAGGTCCGCTCGATGTAATTAGCTTACTTAATCGGGCCGTGTCGTGTCGAGCGTACGTTTTTTACGGGAACGTGGCCGTTTCGGACTACGCCCGAACGGTCGGTGGATGAAAATTTCGGGCTGCGAACATTCGTGTGGAAGAAAATTAGGAAGCACACGCTGGCCTGCAACTCTCGTAATTGAATCAGACGATCGTCCTTTTTGCGCTGCCTAATCTTGAGAAGTTCTTAACAGTAAAGTTTTAGTTGTTTTCGCTGCTTTCGCGCGGCCAACAGTATTATTTTCCTATGTACATGTATGAGTAAATGCACATACTTGTTTTTATATAGTATATTGCCTACAACAAGTCTTAATTAATATTTTCTAACTAACTTTTAGAATATAAAGTAACAAATTAAATTAAAGAAAAGTTATAGCTAAATTAATTATTGTACAATATATTTAATGATTTTCACAGAGTGTTATTTTATACGTGTTATATTTTTCAAGATGCGCTTTGAATTTTTTATAAATAATACTACAGAGTAATATTTACACATCGTTTTTAATAAATATTAATAACATTTAGATACACGTGATGAAGTCGCATAAAGCGAAGTGCGGGTAACACTCCCATAGCGCATCTTAACATGCATATATTTTACCTTTCCGCGTACACTCTATCATATTCCGAACTCGGACTTGGTACACTCATATGCAGTAACGCAAATTGTTCTTGCATTTACGTGCGCAATTGTCCCAGACCGTTCTACATGCGTTCAATATTAGTTCTAATGGAATCTGCTAAAACTAATGTCACAATTCACGATTCGTGCTTCCGCATATAATATTAACATTAAAATTCCGCGCATCGAGTGCTTATATCTCGAATAATTCCCGCGAACAATTGTACTTATTATTTTTCACTCTGATGCATTCTGCGGTCTTTCCGGTCTCGTCATGTTAAGTCTACAAACGCGAGAAGTTAAAAGTCACAAATGTAGTAACGTTGATTATAACGCGAACGGCAAAGCTTGATAAAGCTCGCAAGCAAGAAGAAGACACGTCCCGCCATCGAATAGCGTCCATTTCGCTCTTTCAATCGAGCTACTTCCATCGAACTGATTCGCGTTGGTTTGAACATTGACGACCGGCCTTTCTCCGTCCTCCTCTCCTCTCTCTTTCTCTCTCTCTCCCTCCCTCTCTTTCTCTCTTTTTCTCTCAGTCTCTCTGCGAACCCCGGTAATTAAAAACGAGAGGTCGACGAACCACCCCTTGCCGTCATTCAATTGCCCGATGCTGCCGGTATATCGTAAATTTCTAGGGTTTCATCATGCCGACCAGTGAGTTTGTAGACACAGACATCGATCGATAGATCACGGTCACGTTTCGGCGCAATTTCGGTTCATCAAACGTTCTGCTAGTTCAAAATATTTCCCTTGATCCCCTTTTTACGTGCACGCGCAAACGTATTTCACGTTAAAGTACTTCATCAGAAGCGTCCACCCTTAAAAAATATTTCTACCGCGTTCATCCTCAACTCTACGTTCCTCTTCCTCCTTCCTGACTCTCCCCCTTTCTCGTCGATTTCGTTGCGTAAAATTCTTATTTATCGCAAACCACCCCTCGATATCCCAAGTAAGAAAGTTACGAGGGAAAAATCTGCGTGAACCGAGCCAAGTCGCGGAAATCAAGTTTGCGGCTCATGAGCGCACTGTTTACATCCGCCCTTGATCGATAACGTCGGGAGGGTAGATCGGAAGCGTGCCATGGCGGAGGGCGAGTCTCCGAACGATGCGAGCGCATCGTCCGCATAAACTTCTTGTGTCATAGGTCACCGTCGCGCTAACCATGGGCCTCGCTCTGGTCAATCGATCAATCGCCGGCGTGATACCGCTGGACGGCGGCGTTCTCCATGATCATCATGCCTCGGTGGCTAGCTCGTACATGCACTTCCACGGGCCGGTGCAGGGTCCGGAGTACGAGGTGAAGGTGCCGCACGTCGTGCTGGACCACCACTTCGGCGAGCATAACTACCTGCATCAGGAGCACGAGCATCGCCACCACGACGGCTACACGGTCGACTACGTGGCGAATCCGAAGTACGAGTTCTCGTACGGCGTCGAGGACCATCATACCGGCGACTTTCACGGCCAGAAAGAGTCCAGGGACGGTGAGTGTGAAGAGGACGAGGCTCTCTCGCGGTCTCTCCCAACTTTCGCGTACGACAACGGGTCTTTGAATGCCGGGACTACCTGTAGCGTCGTTTACCTGATTTTCACCGCGACGCGGCATGGTAGCGCGCTGTCGCTGACGCCGGCAAAAATTGCCACGGGTGAAAAGAAAATTGCATTTCCGCCGCAGAGACTGCCCGCGAGCGCAACCCCCGACGCGTCGGGTGAGTCGGTATACGGTCGAACGTGTGTGTGAACGCTGAGGGTATGTGTATAGTGTGATGTACGTGTACGTGTGTGCGTCAACCGTTCGTATGGAACTACGTTTTCTTACTTGGAGCGTGAAGTTGACTCGAGGGATTGTAAACCGACGCCGACGGCGCATCCGTATGATGTCAGAGAGTTATTCAAGAGCATTGTATAGAAGTAGGGAGTTATGTCAGAATTGAGCAAACTTTACGTATTCTTTGACCAGGTAGCGGTTGGATTTTTCCTCAGCGGGAATTTGACTTAGTGTTTTAGTCATGAGTGATCAAAAGACTCGTCAAAAATTATGTACTTGATTATAAACCATGTACTCCGCTTAACAATTATATAATCCAAAAGCAAACGAGACTTTTTCGCATAATATTTCGAATAAACATTTGCTTCATCAGACTTTTAAGTAACTAAATATGTCGTTATGTTTAACGGAAGAACATACTTTTTTTGTCGTGAAATCTTTTTCAATTTTTACTGAAAGCGTAACTTTCAATCATTCAAAGAGCGCCTCAAGGGACATACAAAATTGAAGCAAGTATTTTACTCTTAAACTATTTTACTAAACCAAGCATCGTTCAAATATTATTAAAAATCCCGCTGGGCTTCTATGGAACAACAAAGAGATAAAATATCGACATATAGTATTTATAAATTCCATTGCCGGATCGTGATCATAGAAGGGAAGTGTAACGACTACCGAACAGCCGTTCAGACTTTTTCGGAAACTGCCAACTAAAATATTCGATACGCTACCGGCGCGTACCGAAGAAGAAACCGCGGTAGTATTATTATATTAATAAGATCGATGTTCCATCACTCAATCCGTCAGCTCGCAAGTTCGAGCCGGGGCTAAGAGATACGCTTCCGCCTCATCAAATATTCCTGTCCGCAGGGGGCAAAGTGTCGGGGGAGTACACCGTCAAGGATCCGGGCGGCACTCTGCGAGTTGTCAGTTATCACGCGGACAAGGAGGGCTTCCACGCGGTGGTGCACACTTCCGGAAAGAATGATCATTCGGGTGGGGTCTATGGTGGTCAGGGCCAAGGGCACGATGTGGATGGCCACCTTCACGAGTACGCCGCCGCGCTCGCGGGCGTGGGCTATTGAGAAAAAAGAAGATGATGCCGAGAGGGATGCTGCGCCGTGTGGCAACCGGTGACTGATCGCTTTTGTACCTGGCACGATTACACCCTACTTCCCGAATCGCGTCGACGTTGGTGTTCCCATTTCGCATACCAAAGGCAACAGCGCGCTGTCCGTCCGACATTACACGCGGGGATAACGTATTACATATATATTATATTGCCGTTGTAAATACATACATACATTGTATACGTACGCCATCAATAAACCGATGTGAGCTTAAAGGCGCGTAATTACTTCTCGCGTATTATGTGATACCAGCGGCAATTGTCCCCATCCCGTTCCCCTCGACCGATATACACCGGTACGGTGAGATTATTGATGAAACGTGATGGACAAGTAAACCGTGCTACGGGTATAACTTTTTTTTCACATTCATCGGAAGCCAGTAACTTTTTAATCAAGCCACCCGCGTTCATTTTTAAACTCCCGTCGGAATGGATGAAAAGTTAAAATATACACGCAACCCGCAAGTTATAATTACTCAATCTGCGAGAATTTCTACACTTTACTAGAATTGCCGGATCATTTGAATTTATTAAAAAAGATAAGTGGAGGATGTACTATTATATAATAATATAGAAATATAATAATACTCACGAATCCCCGAAAATATAATAAAACATACGTTCTATTTACATAAGTTTTAATTATAGTATTTCATCAAATTTATTTGAAAAAATATTAACGATATTAATGTTTACATGAATCTTCACGCTTTTATAGGTCGATTTACGCTACCATGTATCATGTGTAAAAAAGGATCTATATTAAAAATCGTATGTATTGCATACGCTAAAGGGTAATATTTTCCATCGAAAAAAAAGAAATAGTTACTTTATTTTATGAAAATGTCAAAAATATTTTATGGACACCGTTCAGGCCGATTATGCGCAGCTGACATGCAGCCGAGCTAATTGCAGAAAGTATACGAACCATGTCACAGCGTATTACGCAGCAATATTCGGAGAAATAAAGCGACGGCACTGCATATGGCGATGCAATTAACTTAAAGTTACGCCGTAAATTAGCTGGCGCATTAGCGCGCGGGACGCTAATACTTTATACGCGCTTACTATAATATAATAGCGCGCAAGTCGGCGTTACAAAGTAACATCTTCTAATTGAGTTCTGATATCGATCATCGATATCTCGCGCGCAGAAATCCGTGCTCTGATATTGATATGCTCTGATAACGCGAGAAAATCACGGAGGTGTTACGATATGTATTAACCCTAATTGTTGGACTGTAAATTTCGAAGCTAATTTCGAGCGTGAATCTATGATAATGTTGATTTTGTTCCTCAAATAAATAATATTTTTATTCAATATATATATATAAATAGATAATAAAATAATTTCTACTTGAGGTATTAAATAATTGCCGGCATCCACATATAAGTGATGTGGCAATCTAAGTGTTAATGAAAATAAACTGCAGAGGGTCAGGTGGTAATAAAACTTCAGACGAAAAAGCTCCGATTATTGCTAATTAGTGAGGATTATCGGGTAACCTCGACGAGTAAGAGCGGAAGAAATAAAAATCCGCCTCGCGGGAATGATCCATCGAGTTTCAGAAACATCGAGTTTCTCAAGTTAAAAGTCGATGTTATTGCAACTGCGCTGTCGCTAAATGAAATAAAGCCGAAAATGCGCTATCTTCAGCGACGCATTCAAAGGTTCACTCGGAGTGCATACTTGGAGTGGCGTACAATCCAATCTCGCGTAGTATTTAATTTACTCGATTGTTAATAAACGATTCGATTGTTAGTTTCTTTGAAAGAATTGTTTTTTGGGAACTGCGTAAAGCGTAGGTACGTTTCCTATTTTTGTGAAAAATTTTTCGAGTACCTAAGTGTCATAAAATAATGATCGCGATGGGCATTATAAAATGATGTCTCGCAAATCCGGTTTGAGAGCGACAAAGTTGTTTTCCAGAAAAACAAGCTAGCGGAAAACGGATAAAAAAATATCACGATGTACTAAAAGCAGGAAAAAGTTTGTGACAAAAAGGGGAATATTTCACGTATGGATATGCAATTAAATTTTTTGTTGAAAGTACGATATATCGGCCAACGGGACAGAAGAGAGAGATTTAATCCGCTCTCTGTGATCTTGAGATTGACAAAGGTGAACGCTGAGCCGGATCGTTATGCATGTCTTGTACAATCTATTCGGTAATCATGAAAGATCGTTATCGAGTGTGCCTTCAAAGAAAAAATATGAAAGAAAAACGTTGATAGCATGCGGAGCAGCAGCGAGCACGCGCTCTGAGAGGGTAAAAGAAACACATGCGTTAATAATGGCGCAGATTTATCGTGATGAAAAAGCAGAAGAAAGGAAAGGAAAAAGATAAGGCTGATAAGAAGAGGAATTAATTGCGCGCAAATCAAAATCGCACGTATTAAATTGATATTATCGCTCGACGCCTCATGACGAACCATCGCGACGCAAATTCGCCGCACGAACTCTGAATCTGCTTTCATTGGAGAAGCCATTTTGCTCGTTTGCACCAAACTCGTCAGGATAGCAGTGCACTGTTGCAAATTTGTTTCCGCAACGAATGTTTCATTAACGGATACAATTACAGAATGTTTCATTAACAGATACAATTACAGGATACATTTTATTGTTTATATCCATTTTACCACAATCATCCAATTAATAACTTTAAATATCAATTAACTCACTTTAAAATAATTTTCGATATCAATTTTATAGCAATCATGAGCTTCATCACTGGGAGGCATGTTTCAATACGCGCAATATTGCGCAACGTGTCTCAATGCTGAACAATAATCGATATCAACGATGACCTGTGATGTCATAATGAACAAAAAGCAGACAATGCCGATCGAGACCGATTAGGCAGAATGTTGCATGCATGAAGCAAGATCGACCATCATCATCCAGTGAAGTATTGCTCTTCCGCGCGAGCAAAAGTGTACGCGCGAGCGCGCGATCTTACGTGCCGTTATCGTTTCGAACGACCGCGATAATGACTGTGTACGCCTGATATTTCGGGGTGTTCGCAACCCCCGAGAGTCAGCTGCCTGCGGCAATTTCCGCAGCACCACGCGAGCTACTAATTACTGCTGGCATCGCGCGCTCATTATTCCTCCCGCTGTTCGTACCCTCGACAAATCGCTCGTGATCGAGCTCCCCGGCCGCCGCGACGAGAATATACGCCTCGTGGCGCACCAAAGCGCCTTATACCTCTCACTTCCGGTGAGCCGCTGAGCTGTGCTCGAGAAAGTCATCGAGAGCGAGTCTCGTCTCGTACATATCAGACCTTTCGTCTCATTTGATCTCGCACCTCTCGCTTTGGTAATTTTTATTGAATGCTCTTTGTCGAAATAGATACGTGCGCCGCGGAAAATTTATTTTGTAATTGGAGAAACGTCCTTTTTCATTAGGAAATTAACGCTTTAATTATCAATGAAATGAACGTACAGTAAACAATTAGTGCGGGAAATTTAGTCGCAGGTGCGGACGTTGTATTGATGTCATTATTTCAACTGCGCGTTAAGTATGTGCTGAGTAATTATCTGCCGGTGTGAATTTTGCCTAGGGTAACAGGTATCTTCGTGCTTTATCAACCGATTGACAACCATTGCTCGCGCCTACGGAGCGAACGAATTAATAATTCATATTGCTGATTGGAACGTTCGGTTGTCTCAATCAAGGCAGCTCATCAACATGACGCGGATGCTGTGTATCGTGGTTTTATTTGCATATACGCGACATTATAATAATTAAAACGCGGACATGCATTATGCAGCATCACACGCACGTGCACGCGCGCGCTGACTAATCTCTAAAATATTTAACTGACAAAACTGGATGTAATTTAGGAGGTTTCAACAAACTGTCGCACTGGTTTAGAGAGAGTTATCTTATTTTTTTCCTTCCCTCCCTTTCTTTCTTTTTCTCTATTTTATTGATGTGAAAGGTATTTAAAAAGAAAACAAACAAGTATATTATTTTATTTTAATATACTACAATATTCTCTCATAACTTCCAAAAAAGTCAATTTCCTGTTAGTTAATTAAAATAATCGTGACAGTTTTACATACGTTGCGGTGATCATTACGTATCCCAAATTAGTTTTATAAACTGGTAGCAGTGTACGTATACAGCCTTGCATATTCCAGGAAAAAAGTCCTGTGCTAGATGCACTTGTAACGCTGCACTCTACTCGACGGTAAATCCATGTACGACCAGCAAGCTCGTCGCATAAAAAAACACGACAGCTCGTCGAGGAAAGTAGACTGTCGATTGGTGGACGTAACGTCTGCGAGTCGTTTTCCGCGCGCATTCCACGGCGGTAAATCATTTTGCCTAATCCTTGACAGATCTCGGTCAAGAAGAGAGACCGCTGAATATGCAGTAGTAAATAAATAATGGATAAACCGGCCTACCGGCTGATATCGGAGGGTTCTTTTATTCATTTCTGAAAATACGTCGGATATTTTTTTCGCCTGAGTTGTTCCGAGAGTTGTACAGTTATTGTCGGGCTGCCGGAAATGCGCGTCGCGACTCTGCCTAATAATTCAGAAACGCTCGGGGACTCCAACAAATGTCCACAATTTCAGATACGACAACGTTTACGGGCTCGCGCGATGGTTCAAACATCCAGTTTTACAAATCGAGTTCCGCGAACGAGCCCCACAACCCCGCGACTCAGCTTTCAAACTCGGAACAGTTAAGAGCAATTTGGTCTTGAAACGATCGGTTTTTGTTTCGCGAGTGCCACATTTTTCGCTATTGCCGAGTGATCGTATCGGCGAATTTGCTGACGCTCGTGCGAGCAAATATTTTCAGCTCACGTGTTGTTGGAAAATAATCGGAGCCAATGTGCCGTGATCACATTGCTCAGAATCAGATTGCTACATGGCTACATACCATTCAAGAATTTCAAAAATCCCATCACGTACCTGAAAAACTGTATTAATTATAAAAAATTATGTTGCTTGAATCCCTTTCAAGTTTTTGATAACTTTGATAACTTTGATATTTCATATATCTTGAGATTAATATTGTTTACGAAATATGCTGCGAAAATTTAATTTTCTTAAAATGTTTATTAAGAATTAATTTTTAATATATTTTAAAAAGCTTCTCAACATCTTAAAAACTATCCAGTCTTTAACAATAATTTAATATTGTTATCCACTTAATCCATCGTGACATGATTCTAGCTATTATTCGTATAACCTTGGTAAAAAAATTACATCATCGTACGAATGCAGCTGAAAACACAGCAAGATACAATTGCAACGGTTTGCTCGAATTATCAATTAACAAATTAGTAGCTGCGTGCTCGTGTGCGAACGTGTGGAATTGCAATCGGTACGATCCATAGGCCGTGCCGGTATTTCCCGACCGATTGAAATACGGGGGTCCATCTCCTCCTCCTTTCCACCCTCGATTTCGACACGCCATAGTATCCAACGGCAAACCTATCGATTATACCGCGTTTCTATCACTCCCGTCCATTTGCAAACTGATTCATTATAATTGCAGCGTCAAAGTGGCCCGTTCGTGCGTCCGCTGATGCATGTGCCATTTTACACACGCGCGTGCGCGCGTCCGCTCGTCATCGCGCTTGTCGTCGCGCGGGTACGTTTACGAGTTTATTTTACGAATAATCCGCCGGTGTCATCGCGCGATAAATCGTTCCTCGAGTTTGATCTCGTAATTGAATTTCTCGCTCCCCTCCCGTTCCACCCCCGTTGCCTACCCCTCCTTCCTCGGCGAAAATTACGTTACGTTAACGCGCGCGAACGTTAACGTCGGCGAACGACAGCTCGGCGGAGGACTAGGTGCTGTAACGTTGCGCGTTACACGCCTCCGACCGGCCCTCAGAAATTGACTACGCGCGTTACACCGAAGGCGCGCGCATTATTTTGATATTATTTATCACGTTTACGGCGCGAGCGGTTTATACGGTAAATAGCGTAACGTATCGCGTCCGCAAGTTGCACGGACGTGCACGTTTGTCGGCGAATCTTGTTTAACGGGGCATTGTCTGCCCCAGCGAGATCACCATTGTTTCTAGCCTGAGCGCTGCCTCCGACATTATTATTATCTACGAGATCGAAGTATTTATACGCGAAAACGCGTATTGTTCATAAATACCTGTTCATGCGAAATGGCCGTCGTAGGATTTAGACCGCGTGAATTTTAGAGTACGTTAAGTTATATTCCGCCTCGGCGGAAGATGCGTCGCGATAACTTCAGATTAAATCTGCCCGCTAGTTGTAACTTTTACGAGGATTCGCTGCAGTATGTGTTGCATATGGGGAAGCGAAGCATTATTCTGGAATGTTGTTTGCGGTATTATTATGTTCCTCAATTACTGCAGCTTCCCTTGAACACTCGCCGAGCAATTATATGTTTATTATACGTTATTTTATATATATTTATTATTATACACGTGTTGTGTATATATTTAGTACTTTTATGATGTTGCGCTCTTCACTTTAATAAAAGATCCATATTTTGTTTTCTGAAAAAACACGCAAGAAAATGCTGCGCTAAAAAGATAAAAGAGGATCGCCTCTCGGCAGTGTATGCATATTTTATCTGTATAAATCCGTTTGTCTCTTTTAAGTTTGCAGTAACATTATTAACATAGAATACCTTTTACAACGTTGCGCTGCTTACTTTAACAAAAAAATTAGTATTTCGTCGAGGAAGAATGTACAAGAGGATGCTGCGATGAGATGACGAGGGGAAAATCGCTCGACGGTCTATACATACATATATATATCTTCGCGAGTTCGTCTTAAGTTTATAGTAACATTATTAAGCGGCCGGGCCAAGGGAGTTTTAAGGGTGGCCGAAGAAACTTCGCGCTGTCGACTGTTTTTCTAACCGCCCCGCAGGGCAGCAACAAAGACGGGAGATCCCGCGTTAATAAGCTTTATTTTTACAGAGCGGACGGACGCTACGAGTAAAACTTTTCGCGACGGACGGCGAGGAGGGGATGCACTTTTTTTCTCTATTTAATTTGGAACGCGTCAGGTGTGGTTAGCGGTATAACGTTCGCAAAGTAGCTAAGTGGTTCAATTGTAGCGCGGCACGAAGCGCGAGACCGGTCTACCGCCGCAGTTCGTGGAAAGATTTTCACGTGGACCGAGTGTGCCAAAGTGCCAAGCGGAAGTGACAAATTTCGGCGTACAGAGGATTAAAAAAAACAAAGAGAGAGAGAGAGGAAAGGAGAGAGCTGTTTTTCTCGCCGCCAGAAGTAACGTCGGAATGAGCAGCGTGAGAATAGCGGGCTTGCGAGAATCTCACAAACTTTGCGAAGCTATCGGACGGATATTCAGTTGCGCGATATACACCGTTTTAATCTTTTGACTCGCCCGTCCTCTGAAGTACCGTCCACTTGGCGAGAAATGTCGGGAGGGATTGACGAAACTGACGTTTTTTTCGCTTGTACGAGTTAAAAACGCATGCGCGCAACGCAACGATTACGTGCGCGCGTTTTTCATCGCAAAGGTCTTCTCCTGTCGGCATTGTAATATGCGTGACGGACTACGCGTCGCGGAAGAACGGTCAAAGTAACGCGATACTCGGCAAAAATGTCCGAGGGTCCAGCAGGTATTCTGATTCTCGGGTGTTCCTTGGATGTCCTCTTTGACAACCGTTTCTATTTCTGCACGCCCGTAAAACGAAGCATTCTGAGGTACATGCACGTATTCGTTACAAATAACGGATAAATGAAGCACCGAAAGGATTCATTGGTACTTGAAGCAGGATGTGACCGCTCCGCCGACCGTAATTTGAATGGCTCGACATTCGGGCTTTGTAGACGCTTCGGGCCAATGAAAGAACCGCGATTATCGAAGTCTGAGTGGTAGAGAGGAGACGAGAGACGACCAGAGGAAGAGAGGAAGAGGGGAAAGGAGGGGGGCAGGTCAAACGAAATGGAATGGAGGCTGTGTTTAAGAGCGAACTGAATCAATAGCCCAGTCTGTGACCCGTAGGCCGAATCTGGGTCATACCGTTATCCAGTTCTCACTCTCTTTCGACTTCCCGCCTCAGCCCTGCATTCGACGCCATCCTCTTCCTTCCCCCATCGCATTACTCGCTCTCTTCGCAGCCCTTATTTCCGCTCTCCGCTCGTCTCCCTATCGCTCTATCTTTCGTTTTCGTTTCCGCGATATTAATGCGTCCGCGCGCTCCGACGATTCGTCTATTTTTCATAAATAAATTCCGCGGACGTTTCGCAGCGAGCGGAAGCCCGGTATATTGTTTGACTTCCTCGCGCTGCATTTGCGACGACGATTTCGTCGCGATCTCTCGACCCTCCCGCGACTGCGACGTTACGGAATTAATTTTACGCTGGGAGATATTAAATTTAAAAGAGCAGCGTGCACGAGTGCGCGCGCAGATCGGACACTCTCCGCGCCGAAATTTTTCTCGTAAAATTGTATCGAGCAACAGCTGCGAAAATTCCTCTGCATAATGGCTCTCCGAGAAGATGACTTCCCAGTTCCGACACGTGTGTAAACTCCTTTGTTATACGACATGCATTCTGGCACAACGTATGCTGTGCTGTACGAGGAGATGTGCACATGTCCCATAAGACTGACGTCTTCAAACCTCCATAGAATTATGAGTGACCTGACTTTAATCATGCGAGTATAGAGTAGCTCATAAATATCTCAGGGATTGGTTTTATCTCGAAAATCGAAGGCATTTGGAGGCGCTTTGCGTTATCATTGATTATGTATAATATGTCTTGCACATCTCTCACATTGTTTATTATATATATATATATACAGGGTGGCCCATTTTAATTTATACAGTCGATTTTTTAAAAAACTAAAAGAGATACGAAAAAATGTTTCAGACAGACATGTCACGATTTCGAGGGGGACATAAGATGATACCATTGGTTTGACCTTGAATAGTCGTTTGAAGGTCACGCGAAGATCACCTTCAATTTCTTAAATTGAAACCCCAACTTTTTATTGCAGATTCTTATTTTCCATCGAAAAGTAAGTAACTTTTGTCTGAAACATTTTTCCGAAAAATGTCATCTTATGTCCTTAAAATGATCTTCAAGATGAGTTTTGAGGACATTTTAAGGACATAAGATGACATTTTTCGAAAAAATGTTTCAAACAAAAGTTACTTACTTTTCGATGGAGAATAATAATCTGCAATAAAAAGTTGGGGTTTCAATTTAAGAAATTGAAGGTGATCTTCGCGTGACCTTCAAACGACTATTCAAGGTCAAACCAATGGTATCATCTTATGTCCCCCTCGAAATCGTGACATGTTTGAAACATTTTTTCGTATCTCTTTTAGTGTTTTAAAAAATCGACTGTATAAATTAAAATGGGCCACCCTGTATATTGTTAATATTTGCACTTTTGTCTGTGTGAATTGCAATTAGAAATTCCGAAGATCCCCGCGGGAGACACGCAGATCGCTCTCGTTGAAACCGGCTGCAGCGGTATAATCTTGGATAACTCGATTAGTCTCGAATCTGCATACATGATGGGATCTTGTATGGAGCACAGGCTCGGTTGATTACAAATAATGTCTGCATTATGAAATTAGAGTGTCAGTGATAATCAATAGCGCCGTTGTCTCATTATAATGGAAAGATTCACGTCTGATTATGTAACATAATATGTATAAAGAAATTTATATATGACAGAGTAATGTAATATTTTTATAATTTTTTCTAACAGCAATACTAGAAACAATGACATCAAGATATGAAAATGTGTAATAGAAATAATACTGGAAAGATGTATAATATAAATTATAATTTAAATGCTGCTTTTAATAAATCTCGAAAATTATACGTTCCAGCATCGCGATTATTTAGTAAGTATTAGCAAATGTTATTCACGCATTCACCTGTTATTTCAAGTTTATAATCGCACATAAAATGATGCCGATAAATAATGAATAAATAGCAAATTGTGTTTACATATTCGATAATTACCGATAAACTGGTAAGTTATTATTGTATTGAATATTAAATTAACATCGTCACATATAAAATGTCATTTAACAGTAACGCATGACAAAACTTTAGCGAAACAGATGGACCACGCAGATAGTAGTGCCCGTGATCGATAACTCTACCGAATAAATTTCTACTTCCGCAGTGGAGAACAAATCATTTCTGCCTATCCAATATTTCACCAGCTGAGAAAAAGCGCGTCGCTCGGCGGTCGCGTGATTGCGCACCACCGGCACGATTTTATCGAGGAGAAAAGGTGGTCGCGGGTGTTATTATCTCAGCGTGCGAAACGACACTCTACGATCTATGAACTCGATACGCTTCGAGGATGCTTCACAAATGATACTCGAGCCGGCTCGCGCGCGAGCTCGCAGGATCACGCACGGTTTGACGCTGCGACGAGTATGCACACTCATTTATGCCCGTGACAATGAGGCATGGTGTGTCAATCCCTAGGGAGACGGATAACAGCCTGAGCTGGCGCGACGATAACGCCGAAGGGCGGAAATGTAACATGCTGGCATTCTTCGCACGCGATGATTATCACGAATGCGAAGTCGTTTCGCAGAGTAATTTAAACTTTACTAATTATTACTAATTATTTTGCATTCGTTGTTGTATTAATTTTTATGTTAGTTTCTATGTTAGTTTTTATTATAATTTTTTAATTTTTGACAGTTACAGAAATAAATTTGTAACAAAGTTTAATTTGTAATAAAACTATCTTTATAACACAATTTTGTCTCCTACAAATAAAAGCAGGAAGACATTTATGCTGTTTATACGTTTATGTAAGAACGAGTGTTTTTGGCGGAGAGTATTAATTAAAGAAAGTCTCGTGTAAAGAGCAACTTGAAAAAGGGTAATTTGCTCAAAGCGAGAGATCTGAGGCAAGAAAATGTAAACTGAGAGGTCCAGATGGGATGGAAGGTCGCGAAAAAAGCGGCCGAGTGCATAAATGTGATGTAAAATAGCTTTGACGTAATTTTGCTGAAAAGTGATTTTATATATTCATACTCGTAGTTCTAACAGATCTTTAAAATCCAATATTTAAACTGCTCAAAGCTACCTTTAAACGGAGGAAAACAGTAAATACCATATCAGCGGGTTTTATCAGTTTTTATTTAAATCTTAAAACATGCAAATTAACAAAAATGACAAAATAATATGTAGAGCATCTAAATTATAAAAAAATATATCATATAATCAAGTATCTTCATACAGCTGACTTCAAAACATTTTCACGATTCTTTGATATGCATGCACTGCATTATGCGATTCGTGTTACAGCAAAGTCAGTAACAATTCAACAATCGTTCCCCATCGCACAGTTTTTCATCGCATTTTCACAAAATCTGCATTTCGCTCGTTTGTTTCGCTTCAAACCGCGCACAGCTCACTTGTATCACTGAACCTCTTCAGTTACAAACAACCCTGTTAGCGATTCCCTTTGCTTCCACCTGTTATAAACTGAAACATGCAAATGGCCGATGCCGAGACTCTTTTCTACCGCTAAATAAATCCGCTATGCACGCGGAAGGGATGAAGGGTCGATCCTGCATGATTCAAACGAGCATCCAACTAAACCGCGACGAGGCGCGGGAATCTCGTCGAGTTTTATCGCGACGGCGCGCAAATCCGCAGACAGACGCGTAAGCGGTCCTTCACACAGCGGGAGGAAAGGGAGGAAAGCAGGAAAAAATCTCAGGGCGACAAAGGGATGGTATGTAGACGAAAAGCGAATCTGGGTGCGGAGAGGACACAAGACTGTGCGCCGCTGAATATGCAACGTCACGTCTCGCGTCCGGAGCGTCGCGGCGCCAAATCCTCCACCTCCGAAGAACCGTCAGGCGCTCATCGTGCTTGACTATCGAAGCTTTCATTCGCCACCCGAGATCATCCCCCGTCATCTATTTAACCCTTAGCTGGCTTTCGCGCGATCACACACGTTGTGTGCACACGCCATCGCCGTGTACATACGTGTAAAACGAGCGAGCGAGCAAGCGAGCGAGCGTACTCATGGACTCCTTCGAATCGCCTCGTGCTTTATTTATGAAGCGTTTACCTACTTTGCGGTGGACGAGTGCGGTTTGGATTTAATGAAACGACGCGGATAACCGTCGGATGACACGGCATCTCGTTAGCTCCGAGATATCGGGCTGCGTGATCGTATACAACGCGATCGTGACACAGGGCATTTCCATTAAGGGGACGCGGAATGAACAGTGTTCTGTAATGATATTGCTTGATTTTTTTCACTACAGATAAATTGTCATCGCGAATAAAATCAAATTATTTGAAAATTTCGAAATAGGTTTGTATGTAGGTATCTATCTCAATTTTGAAAGAGAACGGAAGAAAAACTCTAACAAAGTTTATTATTGTTGCCTCGTAAAAAAATAGAAAATATATTTTGCAAATTTATGCAATAAAGTCTTTCTTTTACTGCAACTTGTCTTAAATCTCTTCTTTGTCTATTTTTTCTTGAAAATTTCCTCTGATTCACATGCTAATGTATTATTGCATGCGCAAGTTATTGAAAGTGAATTCTCAGAAAGGCAGTTGTCGCGAATCTCGGTTTCACTTGATAAACTCTACGTATCGAGAAAAATGCTGTCCGACTTTTTGTTCCCGCGCGTTATTCTTTCGAGATATTCTTACATGCGGTAGCGCAGTCGACCGCAGCAGTAATCCTTTCGAGATTTCTCGGATTTGTTGGAGTCATGCCAGACCAGAGGTAAAAATGGGAAAGTACGGTTCGAGAACGCGTTACAAAATATCGCACGCTATTGTGGCTCCGTGGGCGGCGCTGGTAAATCATTTGTTATTAAAAATGTACCAGTGCAATGTAAAAATATAGGCTCTCACGCTACTTGAAAATTTATGAGAACTGCTGTGCAATTCGTTATCTTATTTTTATGAACAATGGTTCAGATCTTCATCGGACATTCTTAACCAACATTGATTCTCACGACACTATTTATTTTAATTTTGAGACGACTTCTTTTATAGCGCTTTTCTATGAAATATTGATCGCTCAGTCGTTCATCTGCGACGAAGATTACGTTGTCAGGAAATCACCGTCGAGTTAATTTATGCTAAGTGCAATGGCGGCGAAACGAGATTCTATAACGTTATTGGTCGTCGGGGGTGCAGCGTAATAAAGATAAGAGTAGTCAGTCATTCCTGGGAGATGATTCTTGAACCGCCAGCGTATTGCTTTCCATCTTCCTTATCTTCAAGCTCGAGCTTTTGAGCACTTCGGGTCGCATTGCTCGCGCACTCGCGAGCGTAATGAAGCTTTCGCGCTTCGATCATCATCAAGAACCTGAGACAATAATTAACGACTTGTTCAGATTAAAGTATCCGCCGACGAAAGACAGTGCATCTTGACGTATACATATACATGTAGAAACGAACACACTTGCGATTCAAGTCGAGTAATAAAAAAAATAAAGAAAGGAAAAAAAAGGAAAGAGAGAGAGAGAGAGAGAAAAGAAGAGTGCTCTTCTTATCATAAGGTATCTTTTTCCCTCTTACGCAACGAACGATTGCATTCTTTAAATCAGTTTTCATGAAAGAGCGAGAGAAAGCAAGAGAGAGAGAGAAAGGAAGGGAAAAGAGCGGAAAGCTGTTTTGAAAAGATGCGCAGCCAGTGCAACCGATAATTGACTACCCGCCAATATTCCTGCGGAACGTCGCGTTTTTCACGCTTGGCGTTCGCGCGCCAGCTCGCTCACGTTGGCGTTTTCATAAAAATTCGTTACAGATAGGCGACCGATACGTCGATACGCAAACACGCCGCGAAAAATCGCTCTGTTGCACCCTCCGGTGGCGCGCCTCCGCTCGCTGTGGATTACGCGCGCGCGCGAGCAAAAAAATCGGCCCGCGGGAGGGTTGCGCGTGGACGGCGGGAGCGAATGGGAGAGCGAGAGGAGAGGAGAGAAAACACGCGGGAGGAAGCCGAGTCCGAAGGGTATTCGTTCCGCCGCCGAGGCTTGGAAATTGGCCAACTTTCAGCGCGGCTAGATAGGCGAGGGTAGACTCTCCTCACCCGAGTGGCAATTGAATTTTTATATCTGTCGAGCGAGAAGCGAACGTCACGGTAAAAACTGTCGAACGTCCCTCTCTCTCTCTCCCTCTACCTCAGCTGTGTCATCCTTGCTCTCGCTCTGTCTCTTTCTGCCCCTCTACCTGCTTCAAGTTTGCCCGAGACGAAAGGCACCGAGACATTGGCGAGAAATGTCATCTGTCTGGCGCAACGCGTCTGTACCTACTACACGACCAGCTTTCCTTGTTCGCCATGACGTTTCACATTTCCGCGTTACATTCGTCCTCATATCGTGTCGTATTTTATTATTATGTCATGTGATTGGTCTTAGCGATGTAACGGTTGTATTATATATATTAAAGTTTACGCGTTTCTCTAAATATCTTTTCGATAGTATGTAGAAATCGTCTCAGTATATTACGCTCAATTGTGCATCACTTTCGGATAACATTGTGCACTAAATAAAATGAATATTTATTGTTCCTCGTACCTATGGTAGAAATAATTCAAGTTGAAAAGGAGATGAATTTTGCTTCTCGTTGCAGATAGGGTATCTGATTCTCTGTATAAATTAATATTTATGCATGATATGTAAAATGATCTCAGTAATTATATTATATTACATATTTCTTTTTTCTACAGATCATTTCTCTCCGTTGTATTGTGTATTATTTTGGTGAAATTTTTCTGCAGAACAGTGTGTACAATCGCAGTTTCATATAGAAACTGGTTACAAAATTTTCGTAATATTCCGACGAACTATATCAAGCAACTATTGAATTCCAGTGACGACCCATTGAATGCCAACGGAATTTTTCGGTAGTGGTCCTGCCAGTTTGATCCCCGTGACTCATCGATATCTGTCCTCTATTTTGCTTAGAATATTTTTCCTTTGCATCCCAGTCGCGCGTTATTGCTCCCGCGGCATTTATTGTCGCAGAAATATTTGATGTAATGAAAAATATCAGAGCGGACCCTTGCGGCATGCGAAGTGAAAAACGATCCACGGGTTCAAATATATTTCAATATTGACAAAAAGTATTCAAACTCAGAGAGTATCGCGCGTTAAACGTGCATCGCTGTCGAAATTCAAACACTAACATCAAAATAAAAAAGATAGTGTATAGTAATAAAGATAGTGTTCATCATTACATCATTATCCGCAAAATTTACAGCGAGTAGTTCAATTTCACAGCTGCTTCGATACATAAGAACTCAATTATACAAATATATAATATCCGATGTAAGAAACATATGAGCACGCATTTCAAGAACATAAAATACTCTTAAAAGCTTTCCATCTGACAATAAAAAATGCGTTCTCGACAAGGGTTTACGATGGACTCTTGCTTTGCAAATCTCTAATGACAGCTTATATAGGCGAAAGTCGTTCTCATACAATGTTCGACCGTCGCGCGACGTTTACTTTGATTTCTCCTTGGTCGATTAACGCCGAGTGACATCACTCGCGGATTTCTCCTCTCGAGCGATGCCGCGCGTGTACTCCTCGCGTGATTTCGCACTCAAGACGCACACTCTTGCGTGCAAGAGATGGAGGAAGGCGATTATCGACGAGATGACGAGACGAGCATAAGATGCATAACTCTTGTTTGGCGAACAAACTAAATGAATTAGAAACTCGCGCCGTCGCGTGCGCGCGCTGCTCGTTTGCCAGATGCCGCGTTTCCGGCGACGATCCATGTGCACCATGTGACTGCTCATCTCCGAGTCAATTACTTCCTAATGCCGCCGATGGCACCGTTGGCACTCGATTCCATCTGCTCGCAAATGAACCTTGTCATGTGTCTCGCCAGAAGCCGCGATGGATTACAGAGGGGGAGGGGGAAAGGGGGTGTATTTCCGGCGTGTTCATCGCGACCGCGCGCGTGTCCGCCGTTTCCATTAACGCTACGATCTTGTAGCAACCACGTGGCGTAAATTTATTTATTTATGTACTTACGCATCGCGTTGAAAAGTAAGCTCGTTCCCACTTCGTTATTCGGAAAATGCGGATGTTTATACATATTTAAAAATGTATTTTAATCCTTCATGCGGAAATTAGTCGTGACGCTGCGTGTAAATATTGGAATAGCTGAGCGTAGTAAGTGAGTGAGTTTGCTTCTGCGAGAGTAATTTTCTTCTTGAAGATCGCATTAACAGAAAGTTTTTGTACAAAATGTTATCTTTACGGAACCGTTTACTTTCTTGCCTGCTGCATTCGTCTGTTTTTTTTAACGTTTGCAAAAAGATTATATTTATTATATATTCAGCATGTTAGCATTCAGAGCAAAGCGTGCTTCTTCGAGGACATCCTCAAAGAAGCATTCTTATCGCTTTTTCCATTTAATTAGTAAGCAAACCGGTCTCTTTTTTCCCGATTTAATCAGTAAAGTAACTTGGTCTTTACTCAGTAAGAAATAGATGAACCTTATATAATGTTATCCGCATTAAACCTGCGGATGCTTCGCGCATCCATTAACTCGTGGATAATGAGGAAAGTTCGTACGTTAATGTATTTTCCAAAAAGCCATTGTACAATAACTTTCTATCGCGCGTTCCATTCACGATCTCGCGAACTTCAATCGTGAGCGCATTATCGGCAAGATGCATTTTCTTCCGATCTCCAGAAGAACAAGAATAAAGTAAATAAGTAAATAAAGTAAATAAAATAAGATAGAAGCGGGATAAAAAAGATACGCTACATAATGCTCATAATACACTACAAATTATCAAGTCGCTCGGGAGCGCGAGCGTCCCATAACGCTCTCGCGCGAGTCCCTCCGCAAAAGGGGAACAATTCGGGATATCTCGCGTCCCGGCATGTAGAAATCACAATTTCATTTGAACCCGAGAACCGTAACCTCGCCTGTAAGACGGGTTTTTCAATCCCTGTAAGTGAAACGAAAATCCGTGGGAGCTGCGAAACTGCGGGCGAGGCGAGTCGACGCGCGTATCTCGTCGACAGGCTTGATCGGATATCGCGAATCCCTTTGCGAATATCGACCTACTCGCGTATACGGAGCGGAACGACGATGCAGCGAGGAAATGCACCAGCGGGCGCCGGTGGTACGCCACACTCATCTGCATCTCCGTACGTCGGGGAGAGAAAAGGTGCAATGAAAAAGCGTTGTTATGGGCATCCACTCTATTTTTCATAAGGAAGACGCTTTATGCAAACGCGATAATCGATATCGGCGTGTAAAACGCGAGAGGTTTGAAAACGCTCGAAAAATGCGGAGGGCGTGCGCACGAAAAGGGAATGGTCGCAACCCGAAAACGAAAACTGTAATGCGGGGTTACAGTTCACGAAGAATACGTGACACAGAGTGACTTGGAAAAAGTTATCGCGATAATGAAAGACGGAATTGCAAATTAATTTTTTTTCTCTTTTCTCTTTGTTGTTTTTCAAAGCGTGGTAACCTCTCCCAGAAATTTTTTCGCGGAAATCCAAAGCTTTTGAAGCTTTCTATGCAAATCCGGGATATTTGCATGCATAAACGTAAGACGACGTAGGTAGTTCGAGATAATCTAATTACCATCGAGGGACGAGAGAACGCGGAGTTTAGATACTTCACAAAATGATCCGCAGCGCATTTCGTCGCACGTGCAATGTTCGTCAACACACGGTGCAATATCTTCTCGACGATTTTGACAATGAATCGCGAACGATGTGGCTTCCGTTTCTCTCTTCCGGCCTCGCGTCACTCTCGCGCAAAAAGCAAAAATCAAAAGCAGGAGCAGAACGGAAGAAAAATGGACATGCGGCGCGTCACGCGCCAAGAACGCTGATCTAACAAAAGTCGATTCACGAGAGCGGCCGCGCCAATCGAGGACGACGATGAGGATCGAAGATCCACAGCGATGCATCGGTATCCTATTGCGGACATCAATCTGCAATCAATCTGCTCGCATCGACGACAGTAAGGAACCGCATCGGAACGACGCTCGCGTACAAAATCAAGGGGGGATACAGAAGGGAACGTCTACGTGCCCCCCAAGCATGCACTTGTACAATCACGCGATGGACATGCACGCACGCGCGCAGGCGGGCAAGCGAGCAAGCAAACGAGCACGCACGCATGCACGGGGAGGCTGCGTCGGAGTTTATAATCCAGCAATGCACCCCCCTGCACACCCCCGATCCACACGGTGGATCCGATCATTAGGCGGCATCCACGTCGTCGTTGTAACCTACAGCACAAGCAGGGAGGAAGGAAGGAAGGGGGGAGGGGAGGGGTCACCGGAGGATACAAATTGGCTCGTATCGCGTTGGGAATTGAGGTTCTGCCGGCATAACGAAGCCAATTCAGACGAATCGGAAACGCGCGCGCGCGAAGGGGGTTGATGGACAGACACGGCTGCGGCTTTGTTACGGCGGGGCACATAAGACTAATGGCATAAACGATTGGCGAAACAACGTTGTATTCCACAGTTAACAAGTAGCCGCGAATAATTCGCCGGCCGAATATCGAAATCACGCGATAATCCGCGTTTTGCGCCCGGCAATCGGGTTTTGGTTTCGCGAGGGCGCAACGAGATTGACTGATACGTGATGGACAGGCTCGCTGCAGCTTCGATCGTTCCTTAGATTCATCAGTCTGAAGTGAAACTGACTTCCGTCTCTCGTCGGGAATTTCAATCAATCATCGGGTGATTTCTTCATTCGGGGAACTGATAATTAGGTTGGCTGCTTCAGCCGGCGGTTGTCGGGTTAATAATATCTCGGCGAGTTTAAAATCTCGCGGAATACATTGCATTAATTTCAGCCGTAGAGCGATATGAAAAGCTTTTGCAATTTAATCTCTTGTTGGTCAACGGATAGCGTTCGACATCGAATTTCATGGTATTGGAAGAGTAATATCGAAACGAATTTCGCCCTCGCGCACATAAAATTGGATGCCACGTGTAGCAAGCGATGGTATTGTACGTTTATTTGTAAAATAGTACGAATTGGACATGACGTTATTTTGCGAGCAGCCTCGCCACTCCTCCCCGCGACTGGGTCATACAAGCAATATAGCATGCGTCGCATCAATGTACCATGGGAAAGAAATCCAAGAATGGGAAATTACGAGGAACGATAGTTTACAACGTCAATATCAACGACACTTGAAAAATTGAAGCAGTTAAAAGCAATCCGTATATAAATTTATAATGCAATCTATATATAGAGGAGAATCCCCTATTATGAGATATGCTCCTAATATGAGATAATGGGGTTTCTGCTAAACTATTGAGCACCATCTGTTAGTTCCACCATAAACTTATTACTCTTGGTGTAAAATGTATTTAGTGAAAAATTCATTGTTCGTTATTGCGTTTAGCCTTTGCAAGAAAAGGTTTGTGAAATTGTGAACATGTCAAAGGAACTTGAGGTAAGTCTTTAAACCTTGTTTATTATATAATAAAGAAATGGTTGGCAATAAATTCAGTATGCAATGATAGAGTAGAATCGTAGTAACAGGAAAATACGCGATTTGTTGAATTGCTTAATTGTAGAGGTTAGATTTCATGATCGCGGAACCGCTAGGCGTGTGGCTCGTATAATGAGACATTCAGGGTACTTTTAATATGAGATAATTATTGCTCGAATATGAGGATTATGTAGTGTAATAAAAAGAAAAAAAATACTACTTAAGGTTAAAGAAAACTTAATAAGAATTTATATTACGAATTTTTGTGTATTTAATTTTTATAGAATCTGACTATGGAGGTTAGAGGAACGAGGAAGCGTCGACAGTGGAATCGTGAAGATTTGGCGAAGGCTGTGGCAGCAGTATTTTTATAAAACTATCTAATAAAGTTTTTTAATTGCAATACTGATGTATTTTGCACTTTTAACACCGATTTCTCGAGGTATCTTATATTAGGAGCACACTTTCTCGATCCTGCGTAAAGCTCTTTTTTCAAATTTTTTTAATTTTCAGAAAAAATAATATTTAAATTAGATTTTTCATTCCACCAACCTAAAGCTTATTAAATTCTCTTCAAGATAACGTATTAAATTTTTAAATTCTGCCTATAAATTTCCTTACATTCGGCAAAATCGATATGGTATCTCATAATCGGGGACTTTCCTCTAATTATATTATTATGCTTGTGTTCTTTTTCTCGCCTATTTTTACGTGCTATTTCTATACTTATAAAGCATTCATGATGATTCTCAAAATATTTAACCTACTTAGGATGTTACAACAAATAAAGATAAAAGATTAAACTGTCCTCATATAACGCAGAGCAAATTCTGCAATATATCAGGATTCTCATACGATTTTGCGATATGCAAGCCGATCCGATTGTTCTCAACTGTAGCTACAAACGAGATCCTAAGCGAGTGCGCAATCAATATCCCCGGCAACGTGGACTCTTTGTAATTTTGTCCGGCGAGTACGCGTAAGTAATGACGGAACTTAAGCCGCTCTGTGTAATCGCCGTCGGCAGATTGCGTATAAAAGCGTCGAGGAGGTGGAATGACGACGCGAGGAAGAGCTACGGGGTTCAGAACAACTCGGTGGATCCGCCGTCGCCGTCGCTTTCCATCTCAGCGAGCAACGTGCAGCCGTAATAGTCTCGCAAAATTTCACGTCGCGGACCAGCGTGAAACTGGGCTAATCTCATTCACGATTCCGTCCGGCATTTATGGAGCCTCCCCCGGCTTCGTAAACTGCACTGGCCGTGCCATTTATTAGCGTCGCCGTTGCCCGCGCGGCGAATTTACTTTCAGCTCTCCCGGATTCGTGCATCGGAAAAGGTACCTGCGCTTTGTCGCGCTGTTTCCCCCCTCGAGTCGTTGATTAATCGTCGATGGGAACTTTCGAAAGTAGAACGGACTGGAGATACGGCGGAAGATGCTTCCACATAGACGTGGAATTCTCTCTTTCCGTCTCTCTCACGTTCTCTGCTTCTCTCTGTCTTTATTTCTCTCTCGGGCGAGGTAATTAGTATCGTTGGATTAGTGAATTTAAATTGCAGCTCACGCCGATAGCACTTTGCGTCACGTGTATCGAAGCCAGGGAGATACCAGTACATGAGGATAATGAAGCTAATGGTCCCGTTTAGAGAAGCGATTTTGATAATCGAGGTTTATGATCGAGATTTCGAGAAAGTGTTATGAGGAGTTGATTTTCTGATGGATGATTTATGAATATTATTTGCTCACGAGCAATTATGATTTAAACAGTCACTTGTCAAATCTGAATCAAGTTTTAGTTAGTTACATAAGGTATTCTAATTGAAACGTCTTTTCAAATTTCTTATGTAATATTAATTCTCTTTTCACAATGGCACGAATCCAAGTAAGTCGAGCTCGTCGCACAGTATTTCCAAACTTAATAAAATCGCGATCACGACTGCGATTCGCGCGCAAAGGACGATCCGTGTCGCACGTTAGAAAAAGCAGAATGATAATTTAATGTGACTTTCATTTCGAAACTTTCATTTCGCAACTTTTGGAACGATCGACCGAGCGAGAACCAGAGCACACTCTCGCAGGACGTATCCGTCGGATTCGTCGATCGGCACAATGTAAAAAACAGTAGGTAGGTAATAATAAGTTGGTTCTCGAACCAAAGTGTACGAGAATTCAGTTACTCAGCTCGCACTCTGTCGCGGTCGAAAAAATACCGTCTCCAAACACACGGGGGATGCGAGCGTTGCGTCCGCCCTATTGAACGAAACTTCGGGGACGTCGGAGAGCTGGAAGTCTTTTTTATCTGTCCTCAATTTTCTTCCTTACGTGAGCATCCGTCGAATCCCCCGGACAAACAACAACGAGCAAGTCAAGTTCCCGACGAACAGAATAAGACCGAATCGACTTTCGCGGACAGTCTTCCGTAACGCAATTTACGATAGCAAAAGCGTCCTTTATTTAGCTTCGAAGTGTTTCCAAATGACACGTTTGATGGCGCATGACTTTAACAAGGTTCCGTAGTTGCCTGATTGAAAGCTGCTGCCAATTTGCGAACGATATTGTATTAAGAAAATACGTATTCTCTCTACTTTTTTTTGTGTTCTTAATCCTTTCACTTCTAACGCCGATTACGAGCCGTTATGCATGAAATGGCCTGCAGGCTAAATATGATTTTAAATACAGATTGTTTCTATGCTTGGAAAATTACCTCTTTGATATAATAAGTTAAAAAATTATACTTGGGATCATCTACAAGAACGGACTATGAATATCGTCCTATGATTGCTATTCGGTTAACATCGCCGGAAGGCGGAAGGGTTAATAATTATTTCGTTCACAATTCTATGTCTTATATGTAAGCTATAGAGGTTCTCGAAGCATCCGCAATCTCAGGAGAATCGAACGGTGCCAAAGTACAGATCCCAATTCGAGGCGAGAGGCATGTGCTCTGGGGTATGTCCAGAATTATACGGAACGGTAGGCCGCTGACCACTATAGGGGGCCCAACTCTCCGGCTTCATATCCATATTCAAGGATTCGCACTGCCAAGGATCCCGAGATTCATGCGCTCAAGAATCCGAGGATTCATGGGTGCCAGGCAGTGGTTACATTTAGCTAGCCAGTATTCATCGAAAGCGACTTATTAATCTCTTTCGATCAAAGTAAAATGGTTATTTTGCAAAACGTGTAATTAAAATTCTTTTTCTTAATTAAAGTCATTAAAAATATATGTATATATATATTCTTAGATGCTATTTATCTTTTTGATATCATGGAAGCGTTATAATTGCATTACGTTTTAGTGAAATTAGACAAGATCTACTATTCATTAATCTAAATATAATATCTGAAAATTTATCATTAGAAAAATATTCGTACATTGGTGCTGGAAATATTCGGCAAAAATATTCTCTCGTTCAGGGATCAGAATTTTGATTTTGATCTGTTAGCTCGACTGTTATAGGAAACCTATACATATCCGTACGTTATGGGGGGGACTCGTAGATCCCTGCTATTACGATTGCGCCCGAAAGCGTAAATTCGATATTGCTTTAAATCCATGCATAAGCCAGAACGAAGGGAATTTAATTCTCCGCGAATAACACTATCATGTACCTATATACTCGTACTCATGCAAACTTACATATATATGTAATATATAATACATATACATATAAAAGCGTGCAGCGCGGCACGGGGACAGTTTCGTCGCAAGGAGAACACGGTAAAATCCGCGTAATCCTCGTAAGGGCTGAAATAGATTACGTAGCTACTCCCAAAGGGTCCGAGGAGAACATTGGTTTACGGAAACGGGTTTCCGTTATCGGCATAACGCTGGAGGGTTCGAGCCGCAGGGTTATCTTTCTCGAGCTTACTGGTCCCTCGGCCCGTGCTCTGTGGCCTCATATCATACCAAATATATTATATATAATGCGCGCATAAGAAAAGTCATGTAACCTACACGTCAACAAGGATCTCGGAGATAAAGTCTGGGACCCTTCGATCGGTTCTGACCGTTCGGATCTTTCATGAAGGAAATCGACCTTATGACACAATTACTCATTGTTGCGATACGCAAGATTTCAAGAGATAGGAAAGAGATGTATTGGGTATCTAGCCTTTTACTTTTCGTAAATTTAGAACCTCTACTTATATTTTTGTCATAATTAGCAGCAACGAAAAATTGTAATTTTACAATAATGAGAGGATTATCTTTGTGATTTATGTATAATGTATCTGGTATCATGATTTAGAAATTATGTACATACATAATGCTTACATAATTTTTGCATTTCACGTATTGCAAACAATGCACATTAAGGAGTGTAAAGGCATTGCACAATTGCAAACGTATTATATCAACATGAAAGCATGAGCAAGTACGTTTTACATAGGTATTAACACGCAAGACCTAAAAGACCTTTGCCCCTGAAGCCCTATAATTTGCAATCCTATACCTCGCAAATGGTAGAGCTTCGTGTAGATGAGAACGCCAGGCAAGTAATAATTAAATTTCATGCACGGAAACCATCCGCGTTTTTTGCCGAGCGTCTCTTTGTCGGAGCATTTTCTTACTATTTGTTAGTGAGAAAAAGTTAAAATAGCGGCGGGAAGCCATCTCGCCTTCCTTCGCAAATATTCCGTTCTCTTAGTATCTAAATTTCGCGTGGCGTTCTCACGTGAGTGATTTTTCTTCTTCGACCTTCGAAAAAAGATCACAAATGCATTAGGAGAGAAATTAAGCACACGGGCGTGATATTTCGGAATTTTTCCTCTTTTAATTTTTTGCCGTGACGTCACTCCGCTTCAAACGGAAATCGCGAGTCCGCAAGCGCGCAACGCCGACGTGCGAAAATTCATCCGAACAATTCGAGACATTCTCGATAAACCGAAAATTGTCACGTTGATCGATGGCCAGCGTTTAACGACCGCATGTATGTTCTATCAAATGCAAAGCTTGAAAATATGAGAGTCGCCCGGAGCTTCGTTCGTCAGAATTTCCGGACGGAACGATAATATTCTGGCAGCGTGCAACCGGTATCTGCGCAAAATTGATAACGGTTGGTAGCGGCCCGATGCAGTTTACGGAATATGCGAATTATGCAGCGATTTAACGTGATGTAGTGCGCGATACAACCTCGTGACTGACATGGTCAAAATAGAAAAATTTCCAGCAGTATTATTAATAGAATTTTTTAATCAACGCATATCTATTATGCATGTATCTACTTATCCATGTGGAGCGCTGCAGAATCGGCATTTCTTTTCTAGATCTTAAATGTTCGCGAATGAATAATTTTTCTATTACTTCTCGACGTCTTAATTAAGCAAGTCTACTTCGAGTTGATCAAGAATCCATAGATAAGATAAACGCGAACAGTCTTGGATATCCTGTATATTCCTTCCATAACTTTCGCAACGCAAATATCTACGAGAGGAACGCTGAAGCAGTGCTTTACAGTAGCGTTTCACAAAAATTCCATCGGCAAATGAATCTTTGCATAGTAACTCAAAGGTACATTTTAATTACAACTCAGCAGAATTTTTATTACAATCTATCAAAATGGTCAATTTGGATCTCCCTTCGTTAGGACCTAATTAAAATCTAAGTCAAAGTCAAAATCGCATACAATTCCACTATTAAACCAAATTATATAGATTCTTGAAAAAATACTTAAATAATCCAGTGCTCGCGTATTTTGTAAACGCGCATTGCTTTATTGATAAAAATTGAACCCATCCCTTAAGAACAAATATTTAAAAATTGATGAGAAAATGGTTTAATAATGATTACAGATACTTATATAAATACAATGCAAATTATATAACGTGATCACAGTCACAATTTACGCTCGCAGCGTAGGCGCGTTTCAGGGCAAAGTTTCGGATCGAATCGCGCGGACAAATAAAATGTTTCGGCATTCGAGATATTCTCGCATCGAAACAGCGCGACTCATTTCGCGCGCGTCGCGACGCGTTTAATTCCGGCCGACATGTTCTTTCGGCCGGCACTGCGACCTGGCCTCCTTGATTTAAAGTCTTGAGTAATATCGGACGGTCTCCCAAGGCAGAATTGGACTCCCCGGGTATGCCGGAGTAGATTCCAACGAACCATCGCGGCATGACGGCACGCCGGCAATGTCTAATCAGTGCCAACTCAATTTCCTGGCGCGTCTATTGTCACCCCGATTCCAGGCGCGTCTCGACGCCCGGTGTGTGAGTGCACGCAGCCATGCAGCGGCATCCCCCACGTGTGTGGTAGACAGCGTGAAGGCCCTTTAGGGCACTGCACTGCTCGCTAACTCGCGGAAGGGACGTGACGGATGGTACACGGCGAAACTATTGGTCCCCGAGGAGAAGTAGCGTTGCGCGCGAATTAGCATTCTGTACAGATCCGCTTCCGGATCGCCAAACTCGAAGAGGCGCAATCGGAAGTGATCGTCAAATTGAGCGTTCCATGGAAGTCATGGTATAGCAAGCGTGCGGAAGATATATAATATTTCAGTATGCATAAGTTTTAGCCTCTTTTTCTCTGAAAACATTATTTGAGATAGATATTAAGATAGATTTCGGCGGATTTTCGCGATTTTCGAATGTTAATGTTAATCTTCAGATTCATTATTTAAGATGATAAAACGATAGCTCTTTATGTACTATGAAAACGAAACGACAATCTTTGTGAATATATACAGGGTGGGGCAATAACTATTACCACCTTAAATATCTTCGAATTTATAAGGTCCAGATGAAAATTTATGTAATCAAAATTATACGGTACGGAGGGGGCTAACATATGGCGATAATAATTTTTGTCCTGGTGGAGGCGCTTCGAAGATATCAAGGTCACCTTCATTTTTTTTAATGGGTTCGGTATGTTTTTTTTCCATAATTTTATAGAGGAGCTTAAAACAAGTACGGAACTCATAACACAAAATTATTGAACAAGATTAAATGTAAATGAAAACGATAAAAAATACATTTTTATATTAAATGAAATTTACGGTTAAAAGATGTACGAAATGACGCTTTATTAGTATGTTTTGTCGGAATGTTTTGATTTTGACATTCCTCATAAATGAGGATCAACTTGTTCTTCAAACGGATACATCGATGAAAATAAATAGTGACGTAAACTTATTTCAATGAAAACAAAGACCCTTTGAAGGCCATCTTAATAAGTTCACAGGATAAGATAAACATGAAAAGTAGTATCGATAGATAAGTCAATCGTGCAAGATGTATTCATTTGAAGAACAAGTCGATATGATCCTCATTTATGGAGAATGTCAAAAAAATTCAGTGAGAGCGCAAAATTTATACGCTGAACGATATCCTAATCGCACTCAGCCTTCGCGTCGAACATTTAAAAATGTGTGTGATAAACTTAGACAAACCGGTAGCTTAAATACACGTAAAAGTGAGCGTGAAAAGCGAAAAACTAATGAAGGGAATGAAATTAGAGTTCTCACAATGGTGGCTCAAAATCCGTGCATTAGTTCGCGACAAATTGAACGAGAATCTGGTATTAATCGGAGGAGCGTACTTCGCATCTTGCATCGTCACAAATTTCATCCATATCACCTCAGCCTCCACCAAGCATTACATGGAATGGACTTTGTAAATCGTGTTGAATTTTGCCAATGGGCTCAACAACAGATTCGAATCAATGACTCATTTTTTGATACAGTGTTATTTACTGATGAGGCAACATTTACTAATCACGGGAATGTTAATTTACATAATATGCATTTCTGGGCAGTGGAAAATCCTCATTGGCTGCGGCAGATTGAACACCAGAGACAATGGTCTTTGAATGTATGGTGTGGTATCATAGATAACAAAATTATTGGTCCTTATTTTATCGACGGACATCTAAATGGCAACAGCTATACCAATTTTCTAGAGCATAACTTGGTTCATTTATTAGACCTGCCTTTAATCACACGACGAACAATGTGGTACCAGCATGATGGATGCCCTGCTCATTTTTCATTAGTTGCGAGAAATAAACTTAATGAAAAATTTGCAAATCGCTAGATTGGACGTGGAGGTCCTGTAGGGTGGCCAGCTCGTTCACCAGACTTGACACCACTGGATTTCTTTTTATGGGAAACCCTAAAAGACATGGTCTACAAAGAAGAACCAACTACACCTCAAATCATGCGACAACGGATCATTGAAGCCTGTGCGTCAATAGCTCCCGACGTTATTAGAAGAGCAAGCCAATCAGTGATCAGAAGAATCCAGTGTTGTATTGATAGTAATGGCCATCACTTCGAACACCTTTTATAAACATTAATAATAAAATAAGAGATAAAACGTCACGTAATAAAATAACATAGTTGCATTTAAAAAAATGTATTTTTTATCGTTTTCATTTACATTTAATCTTGTTCAATAATTTTGTGTCATGAGTTTCGTACTTGTTTTTAGCTCCTCTATGAAATTATGGAAAAAAAACATACCGAACCCATTAAAAAAAATGAAGGTGACCTTGATATCTTCGAAGCGCCTCCACCAGGACAAAAATTATTATCGCCATATGTTAGCCCCCTCCGTACCGTATAATTTTGATTACATAAATTTTCATCTGGACCTTATAAATTCGAAGATATTTAAGGTGGTAATAGTTATTGCCCCACCCTGTATATTCTATTATATATCGCGATGAAGGTTGGTCATACATAGAGAGATTGAAATTTTTTTTTATTCGTGGAGGTGAACTACAGATCTCTGTTCTGTGAATACATTATACTTTATTATTAAATTACTTAGCTCTAACATGATGAAAATAAAAGTTGTCAGTTTAACGTAATTAAAGTAATACGTGTAACGTAATATTCCGGATCTCACGGCAAACGTTAAGAGAATTCAGGACGTGGAAATATGAGAAAATAAAACAATTTTAAACAATTTTATCTTTCGCTTGAACCTCGAGCTGTAAAGCGGAAATTCTGAAAATCCGAGTGCAATTTACAGAGAAGCACGAATATCTTGAAAGCAGTGTGATATGAAAATTTGATGAATTCGTTAATTTACGAAAGTGTGGATTTTCGAGCTTCTCAATTCTACCATTCCACACAGGAGTAATATTCCTTTCACATAAATCCATTGCAGGGCCTGACGCGCTACGGGAAACGGAATAACTCCGAGAGGATGGAGAAAGTAATTTCAGGGGGCGGAGCGTAATTGGCATAAATTTTCATTTTTTAATAAATTAGAAGGTCACGGGACTAATCCAGTTTAGTTCGTTATCTTTTGCGTAAGGAGAAAATGTTGAACTGGCTCACGAAGGTAAGGCATCTGGCATCCCCGAGATGGAGAGGGTTACCCGGAGGGTAGCCGGAAGGGGTGTTCCTTTTTTCGGATTAGATGCGTCACGAATTATTTACGATTTTGAATGGGCCGACTTGGGTAAAAAAGGGCCATCCCTTGAATTCATGCGAAAGGATGCGAAAAGAGCGGAGATCGTGATTATATTGGGCCGACCCTTCCGAGATTTTCGCTCGGCGGACAAGAGTAACGACTCGCGGGCGAATCATACATCAGAAAGCGGCGGCTGACGTGCAAGTAAAGGGAAATATTGAAGAGAAATAAGGTTAGCAAGCGTATCCTCGTGTTGCCGCGCGATTCATAAACGTATTGCAGTAAGGTTGAAAATGCGAAAGCTCTCGCGTAGTGCATAAATGGCGAAGTGTTCAATATGTAAAAACGTATACGATGAGCATGCGGGATACGCGTCGCAAAGTTATGCAGCGGCGGAATGAAGAATGACGGCGTGAATGCGGAACAGAATGCGACGGATATTGTCAGTTGGTTGCGGAGACGCAGCAATTCTGCACAATAACAAAAATCACATAGCTTCGAAAATACGCCGAATATTTCGGAATATAGACGCGGGAAGAATGGACGCGAAGCGTCCTTTAACATGAGATTCTGCATAATGTACAAAAACATTAAACGAGATCCGCGTTTAATCCTCTGAATAATACGAAAGACACGTTACATAAATCGTCGACAATAAAACATAATAAATAGAAATATGGCTCGCCACAGCACTGCTTTACTTAAATGGCAGAACGATAAAGTCTCTCGAAGCTTGCCATTTCCGGTTTTTGATATCTTAAAGCAAGACGCGACCAAAATATCAAACAGCACCTCCGCAAGCAAAAAGCGAGTGCATGCACGTTGTGCTTTACGAAGTGTTTCCGGTGGTGCGTGGAAGCTTGAATGCGCGAAATCGGTCTCTTTTTCTCAGAGCGGCGTCGTCGCAATTTCGACGCTCATTACGATGAGCGACGTCGAGCGTTTTCCGCAATTCCGGGATATAATAAAGCGCCGGCCGTGTCGTATCGGCGGCGACGTATGATAAAAATTCAACGGGACGATTTTCGTTATCTCGTATCACGCGGTGCGGGATGGATTATCGATCGCTCGCTCGCTCGCTCGCTGCTATTATACGAGGACGAGCTCGCGTGGCGCGAGCGACCCACCCTCATATACAGGGTATACGTAATAACGTGCGGCGGGGGTGGCGTCACGAAGTGAGATATAAAGGCGCCCGGCGTCCCGACGTATTATACAAACGCGCGCGCGGAACATATGGCGATACGTGCGATCCGAACCGATTCGGTTTCTCTTTTTGTTGCCGGGACGCTTCACAAGCCGCTTCCGGCCGAAATCTACGTGCCCCGATAACTGCACGGCGATGTGTTATTTTTCTCGCTCGTCGGGGTGGTTTCGAGAATGCGAACTCGGTGAACCTTCGTAAATCCGGCTCTTCCGATTCGCGTTACGTACGGAGAGGGTGCTTTAATAAAGCACTTTCGCGTTTGTGCGGTTAACGCGATGAGAAGAGCCCGCTGCTGAAGAGAGAAGCTGGTCTCAGTGATTTTCGTTATCGATGTAATGTTTATTAATGCGCAAATATAACTATTTGGTCCGCGATGCAGGATTAGCGCGAATAATACCGCACGAAGAGCTATACGTAAAACGCGGAATTTCTATAAATCGTAACGATAAATTAATAAGTGTAATGCAATGAACAGGTTACGACTCAACGACCCGTGCAATTGATTAATGCATAATTATTTGCTGCAATATGCTGTAAGCGATTTAAAATTTATCCTATTTTGCCTGACGCGGGAAATTTATTATCCCGAAATTATTTACGATTTCAGGATTTTGAATATATTAAACATATAAGAGCACATACACACACACACACACACACACACACAATATATATATATATATATATATATATATATATATGTGTGTACATTAAATAACGTTTCCGATAGATTATACCGCACATTCCGATTTCCTGCTGAAAACGACCATGGTTCTCCCGATAGAAACGACATAAGAAATTCGCAATCGCGCCGATCGATATACTGTCACTGAAAGGCAAATAGCTCGAAGCGTTGTAAAAGGCGAGATGAAATATGTATAGGAATTTCCATTCACTCGGATGGTCTGTAGGTGATTACCCGTGAGAAGATGGAAAATTCTGCTGACACCGCGCCACGAAATAAGCGGGATCGGGATCAACGGCGGCTCGCGTATATGCGGACAGAGAATTAGTTCGATAAATCTATATACGCTGTATGTGCCATTGAATATCATTATGCACCCCTCAACAATAAGCAATTCCGCAATGGCGTTTATTTAATTTGAACATAACGCGTTTGTAAATTATCGCGACCCGTTAATGGAATCAATCGTGGACTTCACTTGTCACACGCGTATGATTGACAGATAAATATGAACGGCACGACGGATTTGAGATAGAAAATTTCTTCGCGTGAATTGCACTGATTGATAATTGCGAGATACAATTAAAAGTATACGTACAAATATATATTCGAGAGAAACCATTGGAAATCTAATTTGTATCCGTTAATATTATTATCTTGAAAGATAAGCCAGAATTCCTAATTGGGCAACACTTGGGAAGAAATGTATAAATAAATATAATCCTGGCTTTTTCCTTCCTCTCTCTTTCTCTCTTGCACGTGACTTCCTCTGATGCCGGTTCTCGTATCTGCACTCCGCGCTCACGAACGGGTAAGAAATCACGTTGAAATTCCGCATTAGCGCGGTACTTACTTTTATATTAACTCAAGCCATTTACCGACAGGCGGTTTCATAATTCGCGGCGGGGGATACCGCGGGCTTACCGCAGATTTGAAGACGCTTTCTTAAAGACTCCCCGCGCGCGCGAACGCGGGAGCGGGCGCGGAAGCGGCTCTCTTCCGTTTCCGCCGCAAATCGGATTACGAGGGGATTAAATCTACAGCGGGCTACCTTCGCGCCTTAAACTCGCAGTCACGTTCTCCACGGGGGTGAGAGGATTGAGGTGCGGAGGATGAGGGTTAGATGCGAGAGGTCCAATTTAGCAATAAAACGACGGAGCCCCCCCTCCGTTCCTTCCCGAAAATTGTGCACGAGAATCGCATTACGTATCTCCATCTCCGGTATTGCGAACGATAGCACCCGTAACGTACTTTATCTCAGTTTATATCCGTGTTAAACGGATATCGCGCCGCGCGATTCATGGCGGACTGCTTCATCGATGAGGTACGTGTCGAATTCGATTATTCCGTGCTCTGCGCATCCAATTGCGATTCCGCGTTGCCTTTCGCATTTTCAGCGCTATCGCCCACTTTGACGCGGAAGTGGTATTTAAGCGTAAGTTGCGTGTAGTAGGCGGGTATCGATATACGTGATAGCTGCAGTGAGAAGTAACACGATGCGATGTCATGTCATACATACATATATGTGTATGTGTGCGTGTGTGTATCAAAATAAAATTATTTTACGTAAATCATCAAGTTATTTTGCATAAACTATTATGCGAAAAGGTGAAACTTCGATTAAATAAAACTAATAAATTTATTAATACAATCCCCAGTCTATAGAAGAAAATGTGAATTTTAGTAACAAAACTATTCCTGCAAGGATTAAATATTAATATTCGCTGGATGGCACGTGGAATGAGCCAGAAAACGTGGACAAACGCGGATACTCGTGCGATACTCGGACTTGAAGGAGGAAGCGCGAAATTACAGGAAAATTGTCGAAAATTGCCCGGGAACACGCCAAGCGAACCGAGCAAGACCGAGGACTATATATGCAACATCGCACCTGGCAGGTGCACAGGTGCCCGACATCGAAGTGTTTTCCTGCATGGTCGGAAGCGAGCGGTCTTAAATCAGCCCGATTATCGCGTATAGGATATTGTACCTAGCGCGAGGACTCCCGCTCTGCATTACGTTCGGCCATTAGAGAAGCAGGAAGCCAGCCATTACGCTATCGTGCCGCGCATCCGAGAAGAATGAATGAGAACGGGAAGACAAAGAAGCTGTCCGATGGTTTTTCGAGCTGTGTCAACGAGGATAAAGCCCTGTCGACGTCCCTTTCAAGGTGCAACGCTATACACGTGAAACAACCCCCATTATGCCGGCATAATTCGACGCGTCTTTTCGTTCGCGGTGTGTTTCTCCTGCAAGAGTAAATTAAAGGGAGGAATTCATGGGAATGGGTTCTGTTAATTGTAAATAAACGATAAACGAGAAGATGAATCTTTCACTTTTCCTCCCTTGCAATATTATTTCTCGTTCGCCTTCGTACGGATAATATATTTTCAATAAGAAGTCATTGTCTGTTTAGGCAAGCAGCTCTTGCTTATTTTGTTTTTGACGGATTGACCGCTTTAAGGCACTCGAGAGAAACTCGAGACAAATAATCCCGAAAACCCTTTCGAATTTACCATCTCGCAAATAACGCTGTAACATTCGAAACGAATTCCTCGCGTGCGTGAGTCGCAAAAAACCGCCCCGTTGTGGTCGTTAATAGCGCTAATAAAGAAGCGTAAGTAATTATTTCTCGTAGCACAATGGAGAAGCAATAAGCCGTGGAAAGGAGAGAGTAATAAACGCACGAAAAATACGCAACTCCAGATTTGCTCACACTTTGGGCCGCTAATCGACTTCTTTCTGTTTGTTCAACGATGGGGATGTCGAAATGACGAAGAAAGGGCTGGCCCAATAGCGAAAATGCCATTGACACTTGGGCGATACTGCCTCGCGCAAATATAACACTGTTAGGACGATATTTATTTTATCGGCATCCGGCCCGATATGTGTATCTGCCGATTTCCTGCAGATATTTCTTCTCGGACTATGGGAAGTCCATTGAATGGCGATTTATGGGACGAGAGGCGGGTTAATGGCTTAGATGTACGATCATTCGCAATACAATCTGGCCGCGATAATTCGCAGAAATATCTTTCCTCGTAGATCACTTTATTTCTACCATTCTGTTCTTTTAAATTGCATTTCACAAATTCTATTAAACTGTGGACTACATATATATAAAACATTATATTCACACATATACATATATCTTTCCTTGATATATCACACATAAGCATTTGTTCCCGCAATTCAGCTTCTGGTTAAAAACATACATCGCACCGCGTATCTAAAACTTCACTATATCTTTTTACATCATCTTCATAAAATAAAAAAAATTACATAAAAGACGTCGCATGCGCTGAGAGGTGTTCGCTGTTCATTATTTTAATCTGCACGATGCATCGCTTTCGTGCACGCGGAAGCACCGATCGGCCGATCGGCGGCACTTGCTCCCTTGAAAAAGGGTGAATTCTTCTCACCAGTAACCAGCAGATAAAAGCGTATCCTCGAAATGCGCGCGAGGGACGGAGGTAAGAGAATTAAAACGGGCGGGGAATTATCGCGGTCGACTTAAATCCTCGGCGATTGCACTTTGTGGTTTCGTGCCGGCGGCCCATACGTCCGATTGCGCGATAATCTCTGTCACGTGTCGCCGCATCCTTTGTCGGACCATCTTTTCGCTGCCACGGAGCAGCCGGGGAGCGGAGTAAAGCCGCGGATTTAGCGCGCGATCTCCGCTACTTAATTTCACCGACGGAATTTACGTTGCTTTCGCGTGCGCGACAAGTCCACTCGCAGCTTTCCATACTGCGCGAAAACACGCGGAAAATCACGTTACCATCTCATTGTATTTTCGCGTTATGCTCTGCTTGCGAGGGTGTAATTGAGACTTTCCCCTCTGTCCCTCCCTGTCAAAGGGCACAGCTGAATACAATGCACTATTATGAAACATAATTGTGCGAAAATGATACTTTAACGAGGAATCGATTACTTACATACTTGATATTATTCTTGCGACTGTAAATAATTTGACTCGTATAACGTGTGGACACAGAATCTTAGCAAGGAAACATTTAAAATAGCGTTTATCATCATGTTAACCAGCATGTGGATTCGAAGTACAGTAAACTTTTAATTAATGTAATATGATTTCAACAATTATATACTTTATTTGTCATAACTTCATGCATAAACATTAATTTATTATAATTGTTTAAAACCATTTTATCATTTTAACTAAAATGTATCCTTTTTACTTCTTTTAATGTTTATTTTAATTCTGGCATTTCACGCATATTCATTTAATTTATTTACGTTATTTATATCTAATAAAAATGATTAAATAACATGGATGACTATCTGTTACGCTGTCACGCATTGTTATTTCCCATAATCAAACAAATAATGACACGTAATTATAACAATTCAATGATCCATAAAATTTTTATACGTCATTATGCAAACTTCGTCATACGATGCCACTATGATGCCAGCACATCCGCTGTTTTACGCACAAATGAACAGCATATAATACGCTCGTACTACTATACAAAGTTATGACCAAAAATAATTCTAACACAATGCAGAACTTTAGTCAATTTTAATTAGCGAGCTTGCAGTATCTGACGCGACACATATTTTTTATGAAACCTGGCGTCATCGATTGAGTTGCGACCATCCTTTTTTTCTTTTTTTGATGAAAGTTAGGACGCAGCAAGAATTCCGAGACAACTTTCCGCCATCCGGTTTTTAGCCATAATTACATGAACTCGCGCAGTCGTGCGATAGCCGGACAACTTTCTGCCGGAAAAGTGGAAGCCAAGATTTAATCCCAAAAGGGGGTTCGTGTACGTAATGTTGTAATCCCTCAAGCAACATCAGTTGCAGCTTCAACTAGTGCGCGACAGATTAGTCGAGAGGAAGGCCTTAAAGTTTAAATGAAGCTCCAGCGTCTAATGTATAATTTATTTTCCAGTTCAATCTGCTTACTGCAACTCGCAAGAGGCGTGCTTTGCACTCGATATCGACGAACGTTTCATAAATTCGGTTCGCTCGGTGCTCATGCGACAATGCAACGCTGTAACAGGTGGCAAGTGATAATCGCGAATGCCCCCGCAAGCTGAAAGCATCGAAAGAAATAAATATCTCGCATCGTCGAGCCAATTATAGTAATTGCGCGTGATTTCCTGGATTCGCGTTATCCGCTTGTCTGACCATCGGCGCGCTTTACTACTGCGCGCCAATTGTCGATGATAACCGCGCGGTGATTTATCGATTTTGATTAGTTCTCATTCAAGAACTCTATCGAATGTAATGTATCGCATTATCCGCAAGCAGGCGAGTTCATGAACTGACCTGTAAGCAATTTCAATTACTTTACATTCAAAAAATTCGCGCGAGTAGTTTCGCCTATATCTAGTTCTCTAAATACTGTTTTCTTTCCATCTGCGTTTTGCGCAAATCGGTAGACACACGAGGCTTAAACGGATATTATATTTACACAGGCGGTTTAGATAGATGTTTAATTCATCGTCGAATAACCTATTCTCTCTCAATTGAACGAAAGAAAATCACGTTCTCCTCATCGAAGCAAAATAGTTTTTTAAGGAAGCGGATTTGAGCAATAAAATGAGGCGGCTAATGCAAACGTTTGTTACTTCGAAAAAAATTGCATACTTTTTTGTACATTTCTGACGGAATGAACGAGAGAGAGATAGAGAAACTTAGGCAAATTTTTTCTTCCGTCTCGCTACGAAAAAGAGAGGGAGAGAGAGAATTCATCGGGGAAACGAGCGAGAACGTCCGCGCACATTTCCTCGTACGATACCCCATGCTTGTCGGCCAGTGTTTGCTTGTGTGCGGAGCTAATTGCTAGTTTCGCGTGCATATTTCAGTACTGGAGAACGCCCTGGAGCCACGTGTAGAAGGGGCGAAGGGTTTGCGTAGTATACGGGGACGGGACGACGCTCGTCGACCGAAGCATGCTTCGGGAAGCATGGAACCGCGGGTCTTTATGAGGCGAGGCTCGTTTTACGAGCAACACGTCGTCGTCTCGAAAGCAGTCCGTGTATTAGCAAACGGAACGAAGTGAAACCCCCTCCAGCCTTTGTCACGGCGACGTGTAAGGCGCCACGAGCGCAAAAAACCAAATAGCGCGACGCGCTTTATATCACCCCGGCGGATCGCCATAAACTTTTAGTACCGGGGGAGGACCATAATTTTGCCGTCATTTTGGGAGCCACCCTCTGTCATAACGCGACTAGCTAACCGTATCTCTGTCAATTAATTCCTTGCACCGCTAGATAATTTCGAGGAATGGGAGGACAGAAATACCGTTGCTCTTTACGACATCGGCGATCGTGTATGACGTACGAAGCTGATTTCGTTCTCCGATGTTTGCTGAGAGAATCGGCACACTTAACGTGTGACATTTTTTAATGCTGATGAAACATGCAAAAGGTATTATAATAAGATATATAAAAATTCATAGACCATAAAACTTATGACAAGTTCTCACATGATGCTGGAGTATTGGAAACTATTAAAGGCGATATGACGCTTGCTGACTCAAATGCCGATGACGAGGGCTCACTGAAATATTTTCAAGCAATTTTATTAATTATCAAAATAATCGGTGGATAGTCTCTGCAAATTTATGATATATGAATTGCAAATAGTTTCCCTGTGATGATTAGATTAGTCACATCGAGAGTTTTATTCGTAACAAGTAAATTATATCCGCACAGTGAGATGAGATTTCTCGACGCACACTCCAAAACATTAACACAGATTCACAAGGGCAGGCGCAATTATCCATGAGTATGTGCCCGTTAATTACTGCATTCCGTCCATTAATACGTATAAATCCGCGTGAGCACTGCGTGAACTGGATTTTGTCGTTACTGTTTATTATTAAATGAGCCCGGATACGATGAGCTCGGATTATTATTACACTGCCTGAATAATAGGCGAAATGCTGTCGATCGCGGAGAATTGTAAGCAACGTCTCGCTGCATAAAACATTGGAATTTAAAATGTTAAACATATTATTCTTCACATTACAATTACGGCAAAAATAACACCGCCCATCTATTAGAATAATACGGTTAAATGAATACTTGTTTGAAATACTCGACATGTTTCAATTGATCGCGTATTTCCTGACGTATTACCCTCCTTTTAGCATATTATTTTCATCAATGCCCAATGTTCTTTGTTTAGTCAGCACGGACATTGTTTTTACAAAGCAGTAACACGTTTGCCTACATATTCCGCGCCAGACCATCGTGCACATTTAATGAATGCAACGAATGTATAATTAAACTATCGTTTGCAAATGAATAAAATACGATAAATCGCATGATGCTCTATTATATCTTATATTGAAGTGTTAAAACAATGCATAACGTTTTTAACATGATATTGCATTTATTTAATCTTTGCCAGCATTTCATAAAAGTGTAATATCATGAGTCTCCACTGACAGGAGCATATAGGATATAAAATCCATGATAAATCACAAAAAAAACGTTTATACATGAATATGAGTCGTATTCTAACTGACATATCTCAATTTCTCCTTTAATCAGTACAATGTAGCTCATATTACAATGCATGGGTCAAAAAATATCAAAATATTAATATTTTTCATTAATTGATATTTTTTTATTGTTCCATTAATTTTTTTATTACTTTATTTATATTTTTATTATTTCGACTATCATTG
Organism: Ooceraea biroi; assembly: GCF_003672135.1. Classification (NCBI taxonomy): domain Eukaryota; kingdom Metazoa; phylum Arthropoda; class Insecta; order Hymenoptera; family Formicidae; genus Ooceraea; species Ooceraea biroi. The sequence continues at coordinate 3,575,205 of NC_039512.1, forward strand.
TTTGATTGTTATTTATTTTTTGTTTATTACTATTTCGATTATCCCTTTGATTCATGATACGAGATAACTATTCGGACAACAAATTTAATTATTTCCCATTAAACTATTAAAACATTCGTCGTTCTTACTTGAAATGTATCGCGCGGACGTATTCACCCCTTGACTTATCAGAAGAGATCCGCGCGCGGCCCTTACGCACACGCCGATTGTGGCGGACAGTTACGGACGCGAAGGGCCCTCGTCGTTTGCGATTAATCAGCGTGGACATTTCGTAACGACGTAGCAACACAACATCTGCCGTATGCCGCGCCACTAGACGTCAGTCCAGGTCCTGCCAACAAAAGCGCCGTTATGCACGAGGACTCACCAGCTCGGACATCGGCCACCCTCGTCGACGGTAACACCAGTCGAATAGAGAAAGAGTTAGTCATAATAAGGTGATCGCGAAGGGTGCAAAAGAGGATCGCGCGGGACGTCCGTTCGCCAGCACCCCTACGCCATTTTTAAGTCTGTGACCTATACGCGTATTATATCATTAGAATGTTAAGATTTTTATGATATTTTTGTGATACACATCGGTAATTTAATGTTATTTATTTGTTATATTATCTGATTGTTTATTGTATTATTTGCATCCTTAAAATATGTATTATATTATTTAAAATAAATAGCATCCCTATTTGTAAATTATGTAAATTAATAGATCAGACAGACAGACCCGGCGTGGGTATACCTATGTAACTTTTTGAGTGCTTAAGGTATTAGAGACGCGCGCGCAGAAAGCGACGAAGTAGCTCGCAAGTGTAGCCGAGGACGTAGCAACTCTCACGGGAGGGTTGCTCACGACCACTCTGGCGCCAAGTATACCCAAGTATTCCCACCAGGTATTCAGTACAGCGTGGCGTTGTAAGGGCGCTCGAATTACATTAGCATGTAGCGACAATTAACCGTAATTATTCAATTTAAAATCGTCAAATAAAGTCGTCGGTGTTTATGCAACATTTGCAAGAGAATGGCGCGACTTCTGCGCGACTCGCGCGTTGGAAAATCCGCGGATGGATAAATACCCTCCGCAGCGGTTCCGGAGCAGACGGTTCTCCATGTTCGCCTACGCGCGCGAAACGAACGCGGCTGAAAACGACCATTGAGTATTCCGCGATCGTGCAAGAAAAACTTGGAAATTCAAGCGAGAGTGCCGCGCGAAAATATGCAGATCCGGCCGACTGCTCGGAATTTCGAAATTAAAATATCAATGTGTAACGTGTCCCGACAAGTCCCAGTGCACCCGCACCCCGCATGCTAATTTAATCCAAGCGTGTCCGCGAACATTGAACATTATTATTTAATGTAACATACGTACGCACACGCGGCGAAATAATAAGAAATGCCACTTTAAAAGCGGTGTGAGGTCAAATTCGAAGATCCCACCGAGATTAATCCGCATTCTCGCCCAATTTATTGCATCAGGTCTCGAAACTCGTGGCTCGAAGCTGGATTTACGTCCGCTTTCAAGACAAACGACGCGTCTGATTCGTTGTTTTAATAACAAATGAGCCGCAATGCGTTTCGCGAGTGACGTAAACCGACGCTTTTTTCCGGGAGACGTGTGTGCGTTTCGGATCGGAGACGAAACGGCATTGCGGAGTAACGGCACCTTATCGATTTCAGGAAATTTTTCCTTTTTTATGGGGAAACGTACGGCGCTCTCAAACTAGACGACTCATATTTTTCTTCCTGCGGTACGCTTATATTTCCTCACGACTGCGTTTACGTGGCACTTTATCGCGCGACGAGGTGCCGCGCGAAGGAGGATGATACACCGCGACGGAAGTTGACGTTCCCGCGACGCGTTACAGCGCTGTACCTCCCTCCACGTGCGGCGATATTTAGTAGATCTTAAAAATGCAACGTTGCATCGGGCGCCAATGTCGCCTGTGCCGACATTTTTATACATTATTAAGCGCTTGGTGCACCGCCGGGAGGGCGGTCGGCGCGTTGGAAGCGCGGAAGCGTAAATCATTACCTTTAATCGCTCACTTCCCTGGTTGCTGGCACACGGGCGAGGCCAAAGGAGAGGCAAAGAGAAAGACAAAAGACAGACAGACAGACAGACAGACAGAAGAAAAGGGGAAGGGAATGAGAAAGAGAAAGAGAAAGGCAGACAGAAGCAACGCTACAACACGCGGATCTTTCACCGAAGTGGTCAGCGTGCTCTCATCGCGTTAAACTCCCCTTAACAATAAAATTGATATATACATGCAAGTTTAAGCGTATAGAGGAACGAGAGAGAGAGAGAGAGAGAGAGAGACAGAAAGAGAGGGTGTGGCAGGATGCACTCTTCTCTCGAGAGCTTCGCCTGTTCTCTCTCGAGGTCGTTCGAGATACTTCGTGGGTGCGGGGGCGAAGAGATGGCGATCATGGCCGGCGGCTGGGGTGGAGGGCACAGACGTGGCGGTTAAAGCGCCACGTAAACACAGTCCAATCAAAGGTTATGGGTCATTAGGCAACGGGGAAAATTGCGCTGCGTATGCAGCCGCGCACGCGTCCTTAATCCGCAAGAGGGCTAGAGGCAGGAGGCAACAGGGGGTGAGGGCGCCCGGCCGAGCGCGTAATCTTTTCGCGTCATTGGGCGCCGCGAGCGCGTATAAATCACCGACTCTCCGCGCGGCCGTCGACACGCACCCCTCGTCCTTTCTCACCCCCACTTGCTCGACCATACCCTTTACTTCCTGCAAGTTGCTCACAAAATTACACGGGTAGTTTCCGCGGTGTATCGGCGACCGCAAACGCGAAAAAGGGACGCAGCACGAAAAACGATACTCCCTTTCTCTCTCTTCCTCCCTTTCTGATCCAGCTGATGCATCGCGACGCTACGGCGACGCGACGCGACATCACGTAACGCGACGCTCGCCAATTCCGCGTGTGAATCCACCATCGCGCGCTGAATTCGCAGTTTCGCGCCAGGGGAGCGGACGAAGCGTTCCCCAAAGCGAGAAAGGTCTCTTGAAGCGATCAGTTTTGTCTGACAACGGGAGGCAGGGGACACGCGAGGGCTAAATAAATGCGCGTTACGATGCATAGCTTCAGCAAGCACCTTTCGCGAAAGGACACGCGCAGCGAAATTTGAAAAGTATGCTTTTCCGTTCGAATTATCATGTACACCTGGTGCGGTGTAACAATCAAGTCAGTAACTCATTCCATAATATTAGAATAAAACCTGTTATCGCGTCAACGTAAAGTACTCTATATACAGGGTGTCCCGGGTTTTAACCGACAAACTGCGGGAGCATATTCTACTAGTGGAAATAAGAAAAAATTCTTATATCGAGTTTGCTTAGAAATGCTTTATTACAAAGTTATAAACCAATATTGAAAAGAAATATGAGATAAGTAACAACGGAACATAGTGTAGAATTTGGAAGGTCCAAGATGTTTATGTTACGTGTATTCACATGTATTCATGTTCACTATGTTGAAACGATTCAGTATGATTGTTACTTTCACAAGAGTAGCTGTTAGATTTCAATCGTCGTGTCAACTAGCAATTACTATCAGAATGCCAAAAGTGTTTTCAAATGAGGAATACACCGATATTCATTTCGTGTACGGATTCTGTGAGGGAAATGCACGAGCTGCCGTACGAGAGTATCAACGTAGATTTCCTAACAGGAGAGTACCAGATAGATTTAAAGCAACGAATTACTAATTCAGTTACTGAGATGCAAGAAAATTTTCAGGAATGTCGTACTGTAACAAATTCTGTACTACGTCGATGTCTAGCTTGTATCGATGTGCAAGGACAACATTTTGAAATGCGTCACTAAATCATTGCGTAGATAATTTTTATTTTTGTGAAAAAATCCGTTGTTACTTATCTCATATTTCTTTTCAATATTGGTTTATAACTTTGTAATAAAGCATTTCTAAGCAAACTCGATATAAGAATTTTTTCTTATTTCCACTAGTAGAATATGCTCCCGCAGTTTGTCGGTTAAAACCCGGGACACCCCGTATAGCGCTACGCTAACTTACGTGTACAAGAAAGCTGAAGGAAGAAAAGTTACCGATCACAAAAAGTGATTTAATTTATAACGTCAGTGCATGTCATGCACTTTATTATTTCACGTTACGTATTATGCACTTTGAAGATTCGAGATTGTCTTTCGGCAGCAAGAAGCTCAGTATCGAGATCCTGTACAGTCTTGAGTAGATGCAAGCTACTGCACTCACGATCGTGTGCAAGGCACACATTTTATTACTATGTAGCGTGTCAGAAATACGCGCTGAAACTTTCAGAGATTGAATTTGTTGAAGTTTATAAAATCGCCTGGCGTGTACACGAGAGCACGGGGCACGGGAGCGGGGAATGGACGGGGTGCGGAAGGAAGCGGTATCCTCGAAGTGTTATCCGCCCGGTACTCAAACTATAAGCGGAAGTGAACGTCACAAGATCTACGGACCCGTTATACCCGGTCGTTCTCTTTCATAGTTCACCGCGAGTATCCGCTGCGCGATAAAATCTCGCAAGAGTCCACCCCACTCTGCCCTTGCCACTCGCGGGAGATTTTCCGACGACTTGTTTTGAGAGAGCTCCTCTCGCCGACTTCATCCTCTTTCTCTTCCGGCGACCGCTTATCCCGATCTGTGAGTCCTCCGCCGGGACGGAAGAGATTGGTAGCTGGCGATAATGAAGGCTCATAAATAAAAATTACGGTGGAAACCTCTCGAAGAGAGGGAGGAAGGTGAGTAAAAGAGAGAATGAGAGGACCCCGCTGTCGTGCGGGGATGCAAAAAGAGCCACGCGGAAAAAATGGTCTCTCCATCCGCGCAAACTTTATCACTTTAGTCTCGTCTTCCTCCTCGTCCCACGCGCGTCCACCCTCTCTCTCTTACGCGCGCGCACTCCCTCGGACCTCGCTTCTCCCCCGTCATCCCTTTTAACCGGAGGTGAGGTCCCGGCGCTCTCTCTTCCATTCTCAAACGACTTCTTCCTCGCGCTGCCAACCTCGCTCCATCGTTTCACCCTTCGCACGTCCATTGCGTTCGTTTCCAACCCTGTCCTGCTTTTCTTCGCGCCTCCCTTTCCCTCCCTGTCCCCATTTCTCTCTCTTTCTCCTTTCTTGTTTTTTTTTCTTATCCACTTTTGCGCGCCTCCCCTGCTCGCCCGCCCACTCGCTCGCTCTCTCGTTTTACTTTTGTGCGCTCTTCGCAGTTTTCTTTTTCTTCCTCCTCTTCTCTTTCGCTCTCCTCTCGTTTCTTTGCTTCACTAACTGGCTGCTTTCCATCAGCACGGTCTTCCCTCGACTTTGTTCTATCGTTCGACTGTGCACTTCGCAGAGCAATCCCTAAGATGGATATGGAGCGTTGCATTGACATCGTACACTTTATGTTGATTACAGGTAGAACTAAGCCGATGGCTAAAGATAATGCCGTTTATTCTATTATCTTGAGATAAATTTCTGAATTACGAATTATCGAGGGTATTTAAAGAGAGACAGAGTTTTATCACACTTATTAAGTTTAAATCCAGTTTTAACTAGCAAAAAGCGCTTTTTGCAAATTTCACGTGAGATTTTGGCAAAGGTTTTAATTGACGTTTTAAATACGTTGCGAAATTTATCAGCAGCCAACAATACGAATTTTACATGTAAATAGGATAACGCCAACATTTACGGTAAAATGCTGCGTCCATAATATTTATATGAAAAACCGCGGTTTCATAAACATTTGTTCATGAATAAAGTATCAGCAATACGATCAACGGTGGGAGACCAGGCAGTTTACGTGGCTCCGAAGTTCCGTAAAAAATAAATTTATGAAATTTCCATTAACAAACGCTCGACGTCCGAGAATGCATAATCGGGGGACCAAACTCGACTAACTACGAAAATACGGAACAGCCTATACACCGCGTAACTTTTCCCGATGAATCGATAAGCTCGACACAAGAGAGAGTGAAAGAGAGAGAGAAAGAGAGGGGAGGGGCAGAGGGGAGATGCGCACATTGAAATTTCCAAAGATCAAGCCTCGATGATAATGCACCGAGGAGCAGTACCACCGATAATAATTGGGTGACCCGAAACGAGCAATCGATCCGTTGGTCCACCCTTAGCACGCGGTCGGTCCACTCAGCCAAAGTCTCGGCGATACCCTCTGGTCGATACCGGTATCGACGAGCACGCTCTAACGAGTGTGTAGACGCCGCGAAAAAGGAAAAACGCCCTCGAGCATGCCGCATGCATGATTGATATATATTCATTAGTCAAATGCGTTATAGGATTTTCAATAATGTTGCTTGTGGAAACGCGGCAGCTGCAACACGCGCGCGCGAGCGCGCGATGAATATACAATAATTAGATGAAACGGCGAAAGATTGGCAGGGAATGGAGTGGGAAAGAGTTGCATTTATTATCGCATTTGCCAAGACACTTCCGTAACGTGGATCTTATTCGATTTATTTACCTGATATACATTTTATTTAATTTTATAATAATAATTCTGTTTGTTTTTTCCATGTATTTTCTTCCATGGATTTTGTAAATGGCTTTGAGGATTGTTATACTTGGATTTTCTTATTATTTGTGATAGGCTTACAGACGCAGCATATAGAATTTTTAAACAATATTCATCTTTAGACAATATTAATCTTTAGATTCTTTAGAGCATAAATATATTACGGCATTTTAATTAGAACAACATAGGTATGCAATTTGTGCTCATTAATAGATAAAGATAATTAATAGATAGAATGCAATTCGTTATGCGGATTGTGTATTTATAGGATTTGATATGGCCATTAATTTCCCATTACATTCCCCGATCGATCCCAACTTTCAACCCTCCTGCCATAATTCGTGCACGCGCGTGCCAATACGTGCCGACATCCGCTTCGACTATCTTCGAAATTACGTTAATTAAATGATATCAAAGTGAGCGCGTTTAGATAAATGTGCATGCGGACGAAAGATTTCAATTTCTCACCCATTCGCATTCTTTGGCTCAAATTAGAAATTAAAGAAGAACAATCGAATAAAGTTACCTAATAGACAGATGACCAATATCAGTCCTAATGACTGCAAAAATAATTTCAATAATTCAATAATCGCTCGTTCAATTTCGGTAGTTTCGGTTTCTTGTAAATTATAGATTAACGTTACTCACATTCTATTATATGTAACGAGTTGATAACTTTAATATAGTATTTACTGACAAGCACTGTGTTCTTATAAATATTTGCGATGTGACAAGCGTTTGTCCAGTGAGTCAAAGAAATCGCGAAAAGTCACTCCGGCAAAAGTTATAGTGGCATGCTGATACGCTGGGTACACTATATCACAAGTAGTCGCAAATTATAGTAGTCCGTGCTGCGTTTGATAGACGACCGTAATTCAGCTTAATAATGGCCGCGGGAACGCCTTCTGAACACAGTTGGATCACTGTAACTTCGGAAAATAAGTAATGGGCTTTTATCCCCGCGCGTCCTGTTCCGCGGAACCTCTTTTACTCATAGGATTAAGCTTGTTTCTGAGTCTTGACGGAGGCATTAAAAATTATGTTTGCAGCTCAGGATCCAGTTGCAAAGCATTATCCTCACGATGTTCATTTTTATTCTCTCCGCCCGTGGGAATTCATGGAAGACGTACACGATGTCTCGATATAAATATATCCGTCGTCAATTTATCGCGCAGACATTCTTTTCTTAGAGACTATTTATCCCGTTTACGCCAACCACGTACTCGGATTGGATTCCCCGCGCCTTCTAACTATGATGAATACTTGAGATGAAGAATCTCACTCCATGATGATTATTTTGAGATTAATATATAAATATGTCTTACTAATTACTCAAATTAATAAGTTTATATCGCCAGGATGAATCAATGAAATCAAAGTATTTCTTTCTTTCAACCGAACTAGCAAATTTATTGATTATATATTACACGACGTTTCGACCAAGTTTCTGGCCCTTCTCAAGTGTACATGGAACTTAACAAGTCATTTTTGACTAGAAATGACTCTCAAACCAATCGATATAACATTCGATAATTGATGGAATATCGTATCGAGAAACACTCCCGAGTGGAAAACACGTTAGCACTCCACGGCGTTCAGCAAGCAAATGATTTATCGAATGTTATATATAATCAATTAATATATAATCAATAAAGCCAGTTCGGTCGAAAGAAAGGAATACTTTGATTTCATGTCTTACTAATAATGAACGATATATTTGACATGGCACTGTAATTTTGACATCCTAAAACTAGAATAAAGTATTTAGAAAATACTTCCCGCATAACAACCGCAATTGTTGAGACGCACGAAGGCTGAATAGAATTCTACGAACAATTTTCTACCGGTCATTCGCTAATAATCGATTAGAAATTGCGGGACTGTTGTTGGAAGCATTATTTGCGACACGCCGATCGGTAATCTGTTATAACCGACACGATCGCATCTCATATTACAATTACTTCCGAAATCGAAATCTTGTTACATCATATCCTACTATGTATCTAGGGAGCTACCGCGTTAAATCAAAATTTGCTCACGACGGTGCAAATAGTTGCCGCAAATGCAGCTGGAAATAGTTGCTGACCTCATTGAATTTCCTTAGACACGTATTACGTCACACGACTGCGGGATTCTCGCAGGTTCCCTCGCTCTTAGGGGTAAGATGCGAATCGATTCGAAGCCGAACTGGATACGCAGATCAGGTATCGTCTTGGTTCTAACTTGTAAAACAGTAAGCTGAAACACGGTGAAACATACAAAACGCTGAACAAGATGTGGAATTATTTCCGATTAAGCTACATTAACGACTCGCTTAGTTATGATTAAATGGACGGGATATAAAATTTATGTAGAACTCGAAAATAAACCGAACGATATCGATAGAGAGAGAGAGAGAGAGAGAGAGAGAGAGAGAGAACTGTTAGACGCGTTTCCAATTTCCTATTTGAAATAATAATAAGGAACTCGTACAGAAATAGAATCGTCAATATCGACATTCTAATTTATGCATGCCATATTGACGTTCTAATCGCAATGGCAATTTAATTGTAACATAATACCGTTACCCACTTCTGTGTGCTTTGCTTCCACGATCGTTCGTCATCTTTTCGAGAATTTGAGAGTTACGTTTCCCGTACTTCTCGGGACTTCTCGGGGTACTCTAACTCCAGCAAGCTGCGCCGTGAACTTTCCGGGCAGTCCAATATTTTACTTGAATACTTTTATGTCATGTAACAGAAAGAGTCGATTGATTACTCCGCTTTTTTTGCCGATGCGGTTTGCCTGTGTGTGCTTTGTAAGCATAATGATGCTCTCGCAAATGTTCAATCGCACTTTTTTCCCCATGCAGTTACGTGCTCTTCGGCGTGGATCGCGTGACTCTGTCTGTAGCGTGGAAGTTGTTATTACGAGGAAATTATCCGACACGATATCGCGCAACTTAAGACAAAAGCTGAGTGATAGCCATTGAACTGTATCTCGATAGGCGGCGAGGAACACCGACGAACTATCCTTTCACGCACAAAAGGGAGTTCCTGATATACGAGCCAGCCCGGCTTGCTCTCCGCCATCCATTTCTCGTGAGTGTAACTTCGAGCAGGTATATATAATACGACGAACGAACTCGCACATATACATACCGTATATTACGAAATCTTCGACAATACTACACGAAGCATAAACGCAAGCTGCATTATGTGTGTAACATTAGGTATATCTTACTTACGCATCCAAAAGTACAGAGGCGAGTCGTTTATCATAGACCGTTCTGCGCTCTTTTCTACGTGGATGCAGAAAATTATAGTCGGACAATGAGACAATTGTTTAAAGATTATGATAAAGATGGAGAGAATTTGAAAGAACAAATACATAATTTAACAAAATATAAAATTAATTCCGCATTTCTCTAAATTTAACGGTTTTCGTGCAAAATAATCGCACTTTGAACTTTTTTGTTTTTTACTGAAGGGAACATTTATAATATTTATTATAATATATTTATTATTAATTTATAATATTCAAATTATTTACAGATACATTATCACAAAATAGGTGCTGTTATTATCATCAAAAATATTTTATAATAGATATATTATTACAATAAATATTATAAAATAAAAATACACGGAAATTTTATCGTAAGCGGATAATCATACTACGCAAATATTCGGTTACATTAACTTATAACCGGCAAGATGCGTGTGTGCCAGAAAATTACGCGGAAATGTGAACGCACGGTAATGCATAATACTCTAATCATGCAATTCCATATAGTGATATCGTAAAATACGATTTCGAATAAGTTGAGAGCGCAGCGCATTTTGGCATCTGCCACTCTAAAGTTAATTGAGTTTCCATGTTAACGAGCTGCTTGACGATACCGAATCTAAACCGATTTTCGTTATCGAGCATTTCTATAGCACTTTATGCCGCAGTTGGCCAAACGGATGAGGCCTGATACTTTTCAATTAACTTTCGCGGTACGCCCCGGATGAGATAATCCTACACGCAATGCAATCATTTCTCATCAACGTATACTATACGTACAATGTTCCTAATATGCTGCTTTACGTTTTTACCTACTCTTCTCGTATTACGTTCTTTTTATTATCATAAACAACATAATCTAGTAAAGATTGTTACGGCGAATTTTTAAGAAAACTGGTTTCACAAATTTATTTAAAAAGATAATGACATCAAAGAATGACTTTTTTATTATAATGTAAATCCTACACACACACACATTGTACAATTATATATCATTATTCTTATGTAATATATATAATATATATACTGTATTACATATTTATTACAACTTTTATATTTGTCCCGATACTTTTGCTAGCAGATATATTTGCGTTATTCGCGAGATGTAAATGCCCTCACGTTACATTGGTTGCACATTGCGGTCGATTGAATCGGCGCATTATGAATTTGTATGCACGGGGAAAAGTTACAGTCGCAATCCGTTTATACGAAGTTTTGTGTTCGCGGTTTTAAACGCGCGCCGAGTCATTTCCGACACGTGCGATTCAAACACGTGCGCATCGGATAAAAAACATTTCGAGTGCGATGAGAAAGGTGTTTTTATATTCCGCGGACGTAGCTGCATAGTTGCATTTTACGAGGATAAATAAAGCAAGCTAAGAGGAAGAGTGCGCGCCCGTGCGTGTAAATTTCCTCTCTTGATTTTTCTTTTAGTTTCCAACCATTCGAGCAATCTTGACGTATGTATAATTCCCGATATATTTAAACACTAATTTTATTTAAACGTCACTGCAATAATTACTTCCTCTTTGCTGAGAAATATTATTCGCGCAAGTTTTTGGTTACCGAACAAACTCGTGCGTGAATAAGCGTTTTGATTTCATAATAATAAACTTGAATCGTTTAACTTCTAAAGTATTTAATAATAATAAGTGACCCGTTAAAATTTCTGTTGAACAAATTATCTGTTTATTTATTATTAAAATGTTACTTATCATCTTTCGATGTTGTGCGCTCGTTAATTGAGAATATGAATGGTAAAATAGGAGAACTCGATAATGCAGCAATAGATAACACGTATGCCGATGTAATCAGCGCGTATCGCTAATGAATTAATTGGCGCCGCAGATGAGGGAGAGAAAGAGGAAAAGAGAGAAACAGCGCATTTTTTATCGATACAATGCTGAGGAATTGTAATCATGGAATTAATCGAAATCTCGAGATATCCGACTCGTGATCGACTTTCACACACTTAAATTCTATACGCAAGTGTTTTATCACATCAAAATTCTCATCGGAAAATTATTCCTAATATCATTACTCGCCTGCTTATTACGCGATTTGCGGTATACATACCTCGCAACTGCGAATTATCCAATTTTCTCACTTGTGTGCCGAGCATTTTTGTTCTGCCGCGGAGATTTACTGCCGGCAATTTCCAACTTACCGCGATCGCGCATTATCTCCTCTTTCGTTGCAACCATCTCGCGCTAATCAGCACGTAATACATCGTCGTGCCAAATGTCCTTACTTCGCTGCATCGCGTTACCGCGCGCGTTTAGCGCAACTTCCTACCACCCTCGCCCACCGATCCCCTCAGTTGTCGCTATGATTTCGAATCACGCGACTACGGGCCGTCGTCGTATCGCCGCAATATAAATCAACGGCGATCTTAGAAAGCTCGCCACCGCGAGAACGGAGGCGCACTCCCTGATAATGCTTTTTTATTAATTAAATCCTTTTGCACAAAGCTAACGCGCCTCGCCGAGCGTTGGTACTCACAGCGCTCGTATCTCGTATCTCCCTTTCTTTCTCTCTCTCTCTCTCTCTCTCTCTCTTTCTCTCTCCGTACGGAAGAATGCGACTGCATGAAAGAAGTAGAAACCCATTTTGATTTTTCTCTGTGATATAGGGTTTTTCCTTCTGATTTTTCCTTTCTTCGTTTCACCAGAAAATATTCTCATGTAATATTATTGGAGATTGAGCGCAGGTCCGCGATCGCGTAATGCGCGTTGCATATTACAATCTATTTCAAACAATTACAAGTCTATTTCTCGTCGCTCCTTGCCATTACGCGCTGCCCGTATATCACCCTTGTTTGATACACGCGACGACCTATTAATAATCGTTATTAGCATGTTGAGCCAAGCGATATCCGTAATTATATACTTTTCATTTTCAGAACGTTCGTGATACACCACGAACGCGATGTGTCGCGCAAAAGTCATGGGGTCGATGCATACGTATGCGACGTCCTATCGATTGACCACTCTGTCTATCTCTCTCTCTCTCTGTTTCTTTCTCTCTTTCTCTCTTAAGAACTTACGAATATGTTGCGAACGTGTCACGCACATGTGTCAAGCGCGTAATCCAAATAGGGACGGACTGCCTAAGGGAAATTGTTATGGTGCGAAATCAATCATCTAGACGTACTTACGTACTTACAGACAGGAAATACTGTGGATGCATATGAGAACATAAGGATTTTTTAAAAATAATTACAGCCCTGGTTTAACGGCTCGTTTTACGTTCGAATTGGATCGCATGAGCGGCTAGAGCCGTCGTAACTCGTTGGTGTCACGTTGAAAGCGACTTAATCCGCTTCAAGTCAAGCCGCCGCGTCGGTCAATTCAAACGGAAGACAGCGCCGCGTAAATGAAATCAGCTTTCACGTACTGATTCACATCATCATTTTTCTCATCCACACAATAGTTTATATTACCGGTATCGTCAATTATTCAAGAGTTTTTAAATACAAATGTTGAAAAAATTTTAAAAATTAAAAAAAACAGAAGAACGCGCGGGCGCACGGTGTCCAATCAGGATCGCCGCGCAAGATAAAAATGCACGCGGAAGCATATTTTTCCGAGTATATCAGCAAGTCCAATCAGGTACCAGCGAGTCGTGAGCGTATTTTTAGTTTGCCTACGCTCGACATTTCGTCGGCCGGCAAAAGATCGAGTGCGGAAATATGTACGAAGGTCTCCGCGCTGAAATGGCAAGGACAAAATTATCACGAGCGGATCCGCGTACGTGACCCCTGACCCATTCGCACATCTGCACGCACGAGCGATGTCCCGGAATCGTTGCTGCAGTTCGCCACAAGAAGTACATTAATTGAAAGCTTCGCGAGCAGACGCCAACTTCGTCTCAAATATATACTGCTCGCGAGTATATTTATCTTTGTATGAAACGTGCCTGCTCGAAACGCTTTCCTCGATGTGCTAAACTAAATAACACGTGCTATTAATAATAATAGTGCAAGCGTCATAAAAAAAAGCATTAAACGTGCGATTTAATTCGATGCTTTTAGCTTCAGCCATTCCTATAATAATTATTCCGAATTTAAATATTTAAGTTTGAATATTGCGGTTTTTTGAAATATTGCCATCGATGTTTATAAAACGCCACGTAACGCTAGAGCCATCAAACAATTTCTGTAATAAAAATCAATCTTCATTTTTGTTGTGGAAAGGATCAAATTGAAATTTGCACACGTGTCTAGCAAGAATACAAAAATTAACAAAAAAATCATTTTTATTCGTTCACTCACTAACTTTAATGTTCAATTCTTTCATCACGAACATGTAGATTGAGGATCAACGAGGTCGTGACGGCCGAGCGAATATCTGTTTTCAACGTTGCAAACTAAATGCAGATGCACATTGTACATTTTACATTGTCACGAAGTGGTTGACGCTGTATGTGTACGTGTATGCACGTATGTACATACTAAGAGTACACGTATCGTTGTATCGTCGCATCAAACTTTGGTACTCTCGGTAATACGTTCGCGATGCAACGTTACGCCACCCTCCGTCTTCATCCCCGTCGCGAGGAGGAAAGAGGCTAGGGGAGGAAGCGAGCCAGCAAAGCGGGAATTAGCCGATTAAACGCGATAATTACGAAATTATTTGTAGCGAGACTTTTGAAATGCACCTTGCCTCGGCCTGTCTCAAAGCGAGCGTTCAGCAACCGCTTCATCTCACCGGTACGCGAAGATTGATTGTCATTTCTTTGTGCGTCTGTGTGCGTGCGCAAATACGCGTGTCACACACACACACACGCGACTTATTTCCGCACATCCACGACAGAATTCGTTGAATAAGCAAGTTGCATTATCTATACAGCGTGTGGAATCAGATCGATGTTTTAACAAACGTCGTACTGGACCCCGAAGCTTTCAGTCAGCCTTCAGAACTTCTTCTCAAGAAATATTTGTTCATGGATTATTATCAAACTTCTTTCTTCCTCTCTTTTCTCTTCCTAAGAAAAATTTTATTTTTAATGATTCCTCATTTGGGTGTTTTACTTTCTTCCTTCAACCGACAATGTGCGGTCTATTATAATCTTCTGCAGAAAGTATTAAAAAAACATCACAAGAGAAGCGCTGTATGTTGTTATAAAGTGGAAGTTATTACAACCAAGAAATATGACGGAACTTTAGATTGGAAGACAAAGAAACCAAGAAACATAAAATAACTCTGTGGCGATCTATAAAAGCTACCCCCTCACGTCAATTAACGACGACATATATACGATACAATCATCTTCATTAATAGCGACACGGGCTCAGTCCTGTAGTCCCTGTAATCCATTAACCATCAGTCCGAATCGCCTTACGGTGCTTCGGAAAATCTTCTTTCAGTTCGCGCGACGCGAAGTGGAAACGAAGGAATGAAAAAAAAGACAGGACAAATAGGGATAAACTTTTTCAGCGCTCAGCACAACTACCACGGCTCTCTCGTAGGCCATGAAATTTGCGTAATACACGGAAGAGAGAAGAAAAGTAGCTGCAGTTAAGGTGGCGCGTTGACGGACGGACGGACAAACGAACGCTGGAGAACCGGAGGAGTGTCGAGGGTGGAAAGAGGGGAACAGTGCGCCCAGGAGAAAAGCGAGAAAAGCCGCGAGAGCGAAGATTTGCAATGCTAACCAGGGACTGCATTAAACGGGAATTAATTTCTTGCTAACCGTCTGGAGTAGCTGCGCGGCCGGCCCGGGAATAACCCCATTCCAACTCCCCTCACCCTCGCCGCCCCCTCGCTGTGCCGTAGGAGAACGGCCATCTCCGTCGCGCAACTCGTCACTCGTCCGAGCATTACTACGGGATAATCCTGTCTCGTTTACCGTGCTCCCACGGGGGGACGGTGACCATCGAGCAGAATGGAAAACGGTTCCCGGACTTTTCTTCCTGGCCGGTCTGGCGCGCTCGAAACCGGCTTAAGACCCTCTTCCGTACACTTTTGCACGCGACGAGCAACGAGTCGCGTCGCTGCCCGTCCGTGCGAAACTCTGTAAATCTCCATAATTCAACCCCTGTGAATCTCGGCGCATCGCACGCCACCCACGGTGGCGGCTCCTTTCGGCACCCCTCTTCCCAATAAATTTTGCTGCGATAATTTAGGGTAATTTTGAATTTTCTTCAGCACGAAGCGGTCCGAGTGCTTCCGCTTCTCGTGGTGCTTGGATGTGCCCACTGGGAACCGATTCTTGGCACTTGTTTTGAAAGATCTCTCAGTATTTATGATATTGGATGAGATATTTTACATTGAAACGCATTACCAATCATTTTCAAAACTTTTTAACGAAGAAACATGATTTTAGCAATTAAATGTATAAAGAATTTATTATATATTGCAAAAACTGTAACATCCCTCTGCGTACATGTGGAAAATTTAGATGTAAACTTCTTTTTTATACTTATTTTGAAAAAGTCATTAGGATACGTCTGTTATAGTAGCACTTACTATGACACAGCGGCAAAAAGAAAGTAGCACGAAAACCTATACCTTTTCCACGATCCCGATACTTCGCCGCAAATGTCTTCCATGGTAAAGTAAAAAAACTAAGAAGAAGAAATATTACGTGTTGGAAGGAGCAAGAAGCGCCTCCTTCCGTTCCTCCTTCCCCCAGCAAATGGACTAAAATAATACCTCCTTACCATCCCTCAATGTTCCTTTCATTTTCTCATATTCATGCTCTCATTTCAGTCGCTCTTCTCGACATATCAATCCTTCTCTGACATCCTTCTCAGTGGTCGCACAATATCGGACCGTCGGCAATTACTCCTTTTAGCATCGTCCTCAATTCCTTGGTGTCTTTCACATATCACGCATGTACGTCTGCCCTATAAAGGAACCCCTGTACAAAGGCGGACAGGCTGACATTGATTAGCGCGCCATAACGTATGAATAAGCAACGCTAATATCCCTCGAAATTACAGGACGCAAAAGCTCGTCTGGGATTAACTGTTCAAAAGGTACTTTGAATTATGTTATATGTACGAGCGATGTCTTGCATACAACTTACGCAAATTTAAAGTAGCGATCCAAAACCTTTAAAAAAATTTCATACATATTAATAAATAATAAATAACATTAATTTTATGGGCAATTGGTACCAAAAAGAAAAAAGAGATACAGTTTTATTTATAATTTTATGTAAGAGCAATAATACCAAAGCGAAAATTAATTAAATTACATTAAGTTAAATTTAATTTTAATTAAATTGCGTCAAGTTGTTTTGTATCAACTGCTGTGTGATTTTATGAATTACTAAACAGGTTTAGAAAGCTAAAAATTGACGTAGAGAGATCCTACGAACTTATCGGTTTCGATGGCTCGAAACGCCATGTTTTGCATTCCTGTGAAGAGATTCCAGTTAAAAGTCGTGATAGCTGATCGCAAGCGTTTCCACGTCAGATCCACGCCAAGATGTCCAATCACGGGAAGACTGCTTGAAACATTTATGGCGGCATTACATATACACGAGTGACTTTTACGAGGCAGCCACCGCGCATAGTGCAGTCGCGTGAATCTTAACGATGTAATCATTTAATGGAGTTCCTGTGCCGTA
This sequence comes from Ooceraea biroi, assembly GCF_003672135.1. NCBI lineage: Eukaryota > Metazoa > Arthropoda > Insecta > Hymenoptera > Formicidae > Ooceraea > Ooceraea biroi. Next base: position 3,592,563 of record NC_039512.1, read on the forward strand.
TCCCGGCGCGGCTGCGGATGGAGGAGGAAAATACACGGCAAAATTCTCCCCGTGTTATTACGCCGTGATTCGCTCCATAGGTAGAAGCCAGATAAACTAAGCTAGCTGAGAGAGCTAAAAGCGACTTAGCGATTCGAAAGACGCTTCGGAGAGTTGCAGCGTGAGCGAGCATGCTCGGAAAGATTGCGCTCGGGGCGAGATGATGCCTCATCGCGAAATAACTTTCTTCCGTTTCTTGCTTGTGGCGAATAGATGAATTCCCGAAAATCCTTCGGCTATTTCTGCGAAGAATCGAATCAGTGAAATCGAAAGTCAAGAGAAACCCAATTTTTTTCCCTTTCCAAACACGTATATGGTTTAGATTATTCACTAGTGTCATCATACTTTCCGGTAAACTCGAAAGCAATTACTCTTTTTTATGTGTATTTCAATCAAGATACAATTATGAAGCTATCCAACGTCGAAAATTAAAAACTTTCGCCAAAGCGGCAGAAATGCAAATTGATAAGACAGGACTTTGATCATGGTTTTCACTACGCTCTTTGTGGCTTCAGAAACAAATTTCATTCGATTCTTCATTACCACGAATAATTAACACGAAAAGCCTGCTGCGGAAAAGAAGAATAGTGTTGGCTGGAACGAACGGAGGAATGCATCTACTTCAATTACTTACTGACTTGGTCTGATTTAACGCACCCAGTTGCCTCATAAAGCGCCGATACCTCAGGACGGCGACATATCGTTGCAATAATGTTGGGACGACGGGCATTACGCGAATTTACAATCCGCTTTCGGCCAGCCGTCGTAGATCGATGCGTCTTGGGGCGATAAGGAACCGTAGTGGAAGACAGTTCGCGAGACGAACGGAACGGACGAAGGAACGAACGGGGCGTACGAACGGCCAAGACAAATGGAGTCGTAGTTTACGTCGGTGCAGACAGATACGTGGTATCTCCGTCGAAAGAAGAACGACGTAAACAGACGTGAGGGACGAGACGGGGACCTAGAAGGGATCTAGGTGTCAGGGTGGCACTCGTGGTACGGGGTGGAGGATGCGCACGGGATCTTATCTCGCGCGGAATCCTACCCTACTGCCTCCCCCCTTTCCCCGCTTTTGGGGGGCCCGGGGGTACGTGGCCGAATCTGGTGGTCGATAGTGCGGGTCAGCAGTGTGCTTCACCGACCAGCGCCAATGGGGTGGGTTACGAAATCCAGCCCCCGGCTAGTGCAATCCAGCTACGAAATATTCCTCGTTTCCTGCGCTGCAGGCTCCTCCGATTGCGGTCGCTGAGTGCTCGTTAATGACCGTTATTAATGTCCTACTCAAGGAGGTGGAAGGTGAATCTTCCCCGAAGTGGATGGTTCATGTGATCGACGCAGAGACTCTTGTGAGTCCGTCTTCGAGACTATGGACATATTCGATAAATATGAACTCGCTCGGATTCGCTCAATTTGTGTACCGCATTTAAATGATATGTTTCGTGTTAAATCATTTACTCTTTTGTACATGTCATTTCATGTATTATACATAATTTTCTAGAACATTGTTTTGATTGACTTTAACTTTAAGATGGTATCTATATAAAAGCATGTTGCTTCGCGAAAAAAAGGACAAATTTATTTGCTAATACAGCTAGGAATTTTTCTGCTTTAGCAAATCGAATTGTTGTCTCTTTTTCGCGTTTAATTAATTACAAAAATTGCAGAATGTAATTTTCACTATTCTCTCATATGTCGTTTTTAGTTGTACTTCTTCGTTTCGTATCCTCTTTTCAGTTCTTCCTCGATTTGTGGTTATTTCTTGCTTCAGCTCCGCGCCCAGTAGCTTCTCGCTGGAATTTCGGACCAGATCGATATCGTGACAATTTCACAAGTGAAACGCTCTCGTCGCGAGGAACCATTTGACGGATCGAAGAAGCAACCGATGCTTTGAGACGCCACTTAGAGACGACATGTCTCGAGCTTTATACATGTACACTCGTGCAATTGCCAACAGGAAGCTCAAGATGTCACTTTGAAAAATTCTGGATACACAAGCTGTTGTGATGCACGATGCGCTATACGAGGCGATAGTCGATGTCTGTGCGCGGCATTAATAGTCATCGAAAGCAGATAAATATTGTGACGCGCTGCAGAAGAACCGGCACGTATTTTTTTCGCGAACATGCGTCATTCAACATCGCATTGTGACATCAAAGGGACATCAACACGCAACTATCGGTTTAATCGGTTTAACATGTTAATTCTCCTCGAAGATACTCGAAGATGCAAAGAGGTGCATTCTTCCCTTATTACCGCGTTGCAATATTCATTGCAACATTTACTCGATACCACGCCAAGGAAGTCTCGGTGCTGCATCAGACTTCTTTACTGCTTCGGCGGAAATCGACGATTTGCGTTCGCTGATTGATCTACTGGCCTCATGATTACCAGATATCCACTCCCCGTCGCGGTTTTCTCAACGGCGAAACCACCCCATTCGTTTTCTACCTCGCAAGTCGGAACTACCTACCCGTCCCCGTGCGCAACGGTTGTTCTTGCTAAAACCTCATTTCTCTCGCTGCCTCTCTTTCCCGCTTTTTCTCCCATTTACCCCATCCCCGCCTTATCTGGTCGTTGTTGAATCGCAGGGTTGCTTGTCGCGGGGAACAGAAGTGGATCTCAACTGCGGCGGAGTGGACCGTAGCCGCAAGATTGAAAATCGATTTTCGACGACGCTGACGACGGAACGGCCGGCCATTTGCCGCGTTTATTCGATTAGCGGAAAGGCTTAATGATAACGAGCGCGATCCGCTGTAAGTAAATAAGGAGACCATCGGCAAATAAAGGCACACAGTTCTGTTTCGAGGCACGAAACTCTATACAAATGTCATAGCAATTGACACAGATTGTCCCGTCATTCATATATGGCTGGTGGTTTTGATGACTTAAATAAAACTGATCTTATTAATTCTCTTTATAAAAATATAAAATAAAAGTAAAATAAAATATCATTTATATATAATATATATTAGCCTAAGAAAGAAAATTAACATTATCACATGGTCAAAGCTCACGAAATTAGCTGGGCAATCTAACAATTAACGAACGACGAAGGAAACGACTTACTTCGCTTCGCGTGTTTTTCACTTCCTGACACTTCGCACACGTACCCTGCTCCGACTAACCCCGTTACATCCCGAGATGACGTCCTGAATCTACATTCTAGTGGACTTCCAAGGAGAAGTAAATCGTATCAGCGTGATTGGAAATCGATTTTCGATACGGCACTCAAAATCAATCTGTGAGACAGCGGCAAATAATCCATTTGTACTCTTGATTGACACTACCATTCACTGTCAGCCACGTAAGACACACGATCTGCACCGTCGGCGATTGGTTCACTTATCATCGATTACTGTTAGCTGCACTATCGTTGAACTAACCGGGCAAGTTATTAAAAAACTATAATGCAAACGTGTCTGTATCGTGAAATATATCATGTAAAAGTCGCTTCGTACGCGAAACCCGCGGCGGATCATCGAAAAGTTTTATGAGCGTAAAATGCCACGTCAAGTCGGATATAGAGCTTTTCAAGTATCTCGGGAGATCGACATTATTTTCTTGATCTGTCGAACAGGAACGGAGGAAGATAGCAGCCCTTGTCTATAATATCGGAAATCCATTTTCAATGGTGCATCCTGGATTTGTTTTCTCTATCTGAACATTACTTCGACAGCGCACGAGAATAGCAACTTTCCGATAAGGAAATAATGGCGCGATTGCACAGTTGAGTTAAACATAAAGAAATAAAGTGAACGTGAGATTAATCAAAAATTAACTATCTGCGGCGTTCATTATTATAATACCTAAAAAAAAGATATTTTTAAAGATGCAAAACGCGTGCTTTTAGAATTATTAACATTTACAAATTTCACTCGATGCGCAGAACAATGTTGCATTAATAGCGTTCGTTTTACCGATCTGTAATTACCAAATCCAAGCGTAATCCGCTTCAGTTTAGTTTAACGCCAACGCAACGGCTCTCTTTTGTCTAGTAAATACGATTTAGTTCGCCGGCAATTACGGTTTTCCGGTGTCGTGAGAGCGGTTGTATTTATTTAACCGGCTGTCCGAGCAGATACGTCTTAATACGACGGATAGGAGAAATAAAGAGTCGTGGCTGCGTAAAATGGACTGCCCGGACCAACGTCCCTTTAATCTATTAGGAGCATTGAACATAGATTCCGTCCGCGGACGCGCCCGGGAGATTTACTCCCGCTGCTTTCTTCAACCCCAAACTCGCTTCGTCCATTTTCCACTTTTGCGAGTCGCCGGCGAGCGGCCGCCAAGTTCCCTATCTCTTTCACTTCGTGCGCGTTTCTTTTTATCTGCGAGCGCCCGTCGTCTTATCTACGTCCGCGCTTGAGTCCGTGCTATCGGGGTGACCGAAGTGGATACCACGGCGAGGCGGATCCTCCCCCCTCCCCCGCGATTGGAAATCGATCTCCGACACTCGCCCGTACCCGGATAATTCGTAAGAATGTCCTCGTTTCAATGACCGACGAATGACCGGCCGTTTGTCTCGATTATCCCGCGCGGGGACAACCGTCTGCTTCCCTCTTCCACCCCTAGTCGCGCCCCATTCGGGGTATCGTTTGGAAATTGGTATCGGCGATGTCGCACCGCGCCGAACAAATGTGTACATACGTCTTCTCCCCCTCTTCCCCGGAAGTACACGTCGTACCCTGTCGTACCCCGTCGTGCAAGGGTGTACGGGCTTCCTCGCGCGCGATCCGACAATTCCACCCCGTACAGCGGCGACAGAAAGTTGCGAGCGAGCGCGATATTTGCGAGAACTTCAGAATAAATGGCCGGCCACGAGTTTTCTTGCCTGGCGAGCGGAGCGAGAGAAACCACCCCTATTTCTCCCTCCGCTCTCTTTCTCCCCGTTATTCTGCGTTACTCCGCGAATCGCTCGCGACTCCGGCTATCCGCGAATTTGTTTGTTTGCGCGTATGGGCACCGACATCGTTGTATATTTACTCTTACTATGAATTTATATGGGTACACGTACACATTCGTTTCGTCCACATTGAAATTTATGGTGCAGGTATTGATCACGTAGTATATACGAAGATGAAACGTTTACGTACGCGCAGAGACGATCTAAAGTATTTGTGGCTAAATGCGATTAAAGAATAAATGTTTGAAATATTTTGTAGTTTGCATCCAAGTACGGTTGTTGAAGATGACAGTAAATCTTCGTAGTGCTGATCTTCATGTAAATTTATGAAGAAGAAGCACGATCGATCGCAGTAGATATTTTTTTAAATCTGTTGTAAATAATCAAGAACATTTTCGCATTTGAAGCAATACGTATTTTTTACATATACTGTACCTTATCGTACGTTATGTGCTATTGATGTAGATATACCCTATTGCACATGTTTTCCTCTGTCGACCAATTCCTTGTGATACAAATACCAAGATTAGAGAAAATCGAAATATTATTGACTGACAGCAATAAACTGACAGTCGAGATACGGAAAATTTAGAAACAAAATATCATGATACTGACATTGCTTAATAATCTTGGAAGTTGCAAGCAGAAAGCTGTATTCACAAAACAATGACGTCAAATGTGAGAATTCAAGGAAAAAGCTAAGAGAGAAAAGCAAAGATTTCATGTAAATCAAGAACTCGAAATAATACATTATTTTCCTGTACTTTATTACATTCTGAGAGTAAAGTACACTGCTTATCGCAGTCACAGACAAAGGAATCATGAAAATAATAAATTTCGCGGCAAAGTCAACAGCAATCCAGAAGAGAGTATATTGCACAATAAAGTTCAATTGAAAGCAAGAACTCGGCATTTTTATGTAAATTGATTTGCGTAACTCGCTTTTATCCCCGTTTCCGGCCTTTGTTTTTGTTTCCACGTTCCTACGTACGTTCTGCCGCTTTTATCCGAAAGGAACGCTATTACGTTTCAAAAGCGATGTCGGGAAATAGAATTATCGCGGCACTGTGAACTTGCGCGGTAGCCGATCAACCGCATATTTAAAGTTTAGAGGCGATTTACGCAGGCCATTGTTAAATTGGAAACGGGCGAGGTAACATAAGAGGGTTATTGCATTTGGCGGACGCGAGAGTAAATCCGATGCATGTCGATGCAAGCCTGCACGTTCGAGACGACGCGCGATGCACCCTGTTGGCCGCGATTCGTTTTTGTAGAACACATCGCACCGTATTATCGCTTATAGTTGTTTCGTCATTATCGTTCTCCGATCGTTTCTACCGCGGAATAGCTTCCTCTAATTTACACCCCCTCTCTCCATCCCGTATAATTTCATAAAGGAAATCGTAATCCGGCTACAAGCTTAATGCTAGAACGCACAAATTACCATCGTAAACTTCGCTTTACGAGTTCGGTTATCGCTACGGAATGATTTTCCTGATTTGGTCGTCGAAGCGGCGACGCGCGAGGCGCAAACAGCGGAATAGTCGTAGTAGATTGCCTTGTTAGACTCCGGAACAAGTCTACGAAGATTAACAATCGTCGGTGGAAATGAATGGAACGAGATAAAGACGGGAATACGAAGATGCGGCATAATGGAAAATGCACAGGGCAGCGAGAAAAGTAGCACGAAAGTTAGGTGCCCTTATTCGGGAAACAATAGCGGATGGTATTAGTGTTCAGACTTGCTACTGCAAACTAGATAAAAAGTTAAGAGCACGAGAAGAATAATATCATTAAATGTGTGCAATCACGTGCAGAAAACCAACCGCTTATTCCAAAATGGTTAACTTTACATAATTTAATGTCAATTCGAGATAAGCTGTAAGTTTGCAAAATATGCAACGATCCAAGTCTGATTTCAATTAATTCAACACTTTTTGCGGCTTTTCTTCCAGCAAATAAAAATGCTACAAGCAAAACAATATTCAATAAAAATACAACAAAACTTTCTGTCTATTTGTACGTAAAAATTTTTTCTCTTTATGTAGAAGTAAAGACCAAAATTGTCATCAAGACGCGTCGTAGGAGTCTCTCGGCTTCTTTCTTAATGGAATGTCACCATTACTGCACACCGAACACGTGGGATCCAATTCGTTGAATGATTTTATTAGGCGCATAACTTCCTCGCGGCAGGAAAGAAACTGCAGTCTCATACAATTCCGCTCTCATGGCGACTGACAAGTAATCTGCAGTTTTCACTGACTCGCTAATGCCAGCACGATCTACGGTTGAATTTTCTTTCCTCGGTACCGCCCTCTCGCAGGCGAGAACGTGTGTGAGAACCAACCCCAACCTCGCACTGGGAACTATAACAATTTCACCACCGTTTGTAACTCCGTCCGCCCGCTGCTGGGTATACAGGGTGGCAATTGACAATAAGTAACGGAAGCAGTTCCGTCGTCGTAACGCGCGGATTGCGAAGAGAGATCCGGCAAATCGAATTTTTATAGAATGTACAATAACTCCGCAGCCATGTTGACTCCAGGATAAGCAATATTCGAAGAGAGGGAGGTAAGACGCGATATCTCTCAATTTTATAGGCAAGAAACGATGATAATAAAAATGAATTCAATTTTATCTGTTAAAAATGAACCAGTGTTAAATGCAATCTTGAGATTGAGAGAATAAAAGGAAGAAAAGAGGCTTTCCTCTCCAAATGATATGGCAATAGTTATCACCCACCATGTACATTCGTCTGCAGTATACATAGAACTGCGACGTGTGTTTCCAGGTTGCTTTGCAAAAACCGCAGTTTCAGAGCGCAAAAGCACAGCTCCCCTTCAACAAATCGCGGTGAATACAAGAGTCCAACATTTCTTGTAGTAGGTATACACATCTGTAATCATGCGCGCGATAAATTATGCACGATTTCATCATTTTTATATGCAGCTTTTAAAAGAAACAGGGAAATAAAATTTAGAAAAAGTTTACCTTTACTGTTATAAATAGTTAATTTTTGTTCATTTTCACAGTGTTTTCATAAAATATTATAAAATCATATATAATAATATACGTTGTGATGTAAATTTATTTACAAACTATCTCTCTAAGATTATGAAATAAATTGTTAATATATCTTTATATTCATTTAATACATCTATACATTTTCAATGCGTGAGTTATCTGATCAAAGGGTCTCATGGGCCGTTTCGGTATGTGAGTTACCTCGGTAATATAAAAAAAAGGTTTAATAACGAAGTCATAACGAAAACGCAATTCCATCGATCGTGGTCGCAGATATGTATTGAGTCGCGATGATATTTTTATCAGCAATAACGTAATGGACAGCTGCCCTCGATATGTATGTGTGTGAGTGTGGTTCACGGCTTCATCGCGCCGAGAGAAAGAAGAAAAATTCCCGAAGTGCGAAAGCGCGATCCGGGATCGCGGAGGTCGAGTAAATTACAGTTCGCTTATATATCTCTCGCTTTAACGGCCAGTCCGCAACCACTCCTTTTCAACGTACTCCTCTCAAACCTTTTAGCCTCTGTTTGCCGAATCTACCCTCGCCCGCGCTAACTTCCAAAAATGGCCGACCGACAGCACGTGACCGCCCGTGGCATGGACTTCGCAAATAAATGTATAACTGCTTCTTTAACATTCGCTGAGCTTGTGATAGCACTCTTCATGCGTTTATAAAGCGTGTCCGCGTCTACCGGCGTGGTTCGTCGGCATATATTACTCGTATCTTGTTTATCTTGTCCTGTTCTTCTCTTTTTTTTTGGTTGATGGAGCTAACCGGAAGCGCGGAGTAATAGTTACGGAAATGCGAAATTATCGGCAGAATGTAAGAGACGCGAGAGGTCTCTTTTATTAGACGTATATACGAGTTTTATCTTTTTCCTCAAAAATGTTCGATGTATTTTTATAATCTAGAAAATATAGATAAAAATATGAACAATCATTCAACCATCTCATGTGACGTTTTGACGACTTCAACGCTTCACAACCGCAAATCGCGAATATATTCCAATCTTAAACAATTTCCCTGAAGCAAAAAGAGCTGAAACTTGCGGACGTCGAATATCACGGATAATTCGCGAGTGCTGTCGCTTTTAGCGGCATTTGCTCGCGCGATCCGTTCGCCATTCCATCGGGCAAATACCGCGAGCGCGATGGCGGACGGTCTCGCCGCAGCTAAAACCACCCCTGTGTCCGAATCCCAGGATGATCTACGGGCTACGAAGTCACGCGAGACGTGATCGCAAGAAAGCCAATTTGCGGACTACGATCGCTCGGCTCGAGACATCGGGATCGTAATTTGAGTAAGTGGCTCGTGGAGGCGCAATAATGGATTCGTCGGGGCGACTCGAGGAAGGCAGGGGGTGAAACGAAAACAGCTCCGCCACGCCGGGAGACGTCGTCACCGGCTTGACGTTAGGCCGAGCTCTCATTAATAATGACCGGCGGACCGGGAGTGCGTAAATTACGATCCCGACGAACGTTAACGAGAATGTACGACGACGGGATGGCTGCCCGGCAACGAGAGACGACGTCGGAACGACCATTACACGCCGCTGGATTACAACAATACGTCGATCGAGAGCTTTCCACGGACGACGAACAAGAGCGAAGTCAGTTTCTCGATGTACCTATTAATATCCTGCAGATGCAACGCTCCGATCAAGCGAAGTGTATGATTATCTATCTCATTGCGCATTGAAGCTATCAAAGTATAACTGCGCTGATCTTTGGTTTCTTTAATAATCACATGGAACATTACAATTCGCGATCTGAAATTCTTGGGTAAGTTAGAGTCGATTTTATTCAATGAAAATGATCAGGTAGATCTCTAATTATTCCTGATTAAAATTCGATAATTAAAATCTAGCATGTCGACATGTGGTTTCTTGATCATAAGCTGCAGAGGAAGCTTCTCAAGCGAATAATAAAATCATATCTTTTTAATTAATTTTGCAGGCAGATACTCTTTTAATTATTTTTATTTCATACTCGATTACAAGGAATTATAATATTGGGTATATGAAAATTTGCGAAAGATGGTATCTAAAATCGACATCGTATTAATTAGGAAAAGAAACATCCCGTGCAGAAAATTGTTAGGGCCTAATATGAAAGTAAAGGCCCCTATAAGGAATAAATAGGGATGTCCTAAAAAGGGATGCCCTATCATTGCCACATCGTGGCCCGATTAGATATTATATTTTTTATTATTTCCTTATAAGGTCCCGAAAAAATATTTGTTACATACCATTCTGGGGCCATATTAATATTGAGGAAAATTAATCGGGTCCTACTTAGGACCCTATAAATTTTTTTACACGGGATAGCTCTTATATATTTCATGAAATATAATATTCAATTACATCACGATATATAAAATTTTACATTGTTCTTTCGATAATCAATATTTTCCTGAACTTTCTCTCTCGCAACATAAAAGTAAACGCGACTTTCTACAATCTTGGTACGACGGATTCTGTTCCGTCGGAGTACATCCCTATATTATGTATATATATAATTTTAATGAGAAGTAAAAGCCAAAGCTGATCTCAAACGCCGTAGCATATAGCCGGCAAAATAATGCGGTGCAGTAACCAGATATGCATGCCCAAAGGTACCTAGTTTTCCAAGAGGAATGTCGGGAGATTGCTGATGTGTATTGTATAATAGTTAGACTACGCAACAAAGTAAAGGTCGGAAAGAACCTTTCTCTCGCCGTGATCATATTTCAAAGAAAATTCCTCCACGGTCGTGCGGTTCCGTTCATGATCAAGCATTAATGCATCCCGACCATGATCCGATACATAAATTGTATTTATACATATCGCAACAATATACAACACGTATATAACATTTATGCGTATCTACGATACGCGATATTCAGTACGATTATCCATTTGGCAAGCACTGGATACTCTCACACGCCGGCAGAAAAGACACTAAACGGATTAAATGACGATAAAGATTTTACGGCCACCCGATATCGGCACCGCAGGAACCGTTCATCAGAGTTTCCGGAGGAAACGGGACTGTAAATGTTATACGGCTTCGAAGGATGGATCCCACGGCGAGGCACGGCGAGACGAATTTGGGAGATTAAACAATTTCAGTCAATGTCTTTCCAATTACGTGTGTTTAGCCTGGATAATTTCGCGGAATGCCTGTCTCGATTCCTGGGACACTTCAAATATAACATTTAAATTAGAACGAGATATTCAGTTATTTAGATAGATACATTACGTAAATTCCGAGCTACGTTTTTCACATTTCGTGCACGTCACGAAATTAAATTACGTGCGTCATTTTTTTGGAGATGTCTCTTGCATACGTTTAAACATTAACGCAGAAATGTTATAAAATAGTTTTTGCTAAAAGTGCTTTTAAACAATTTACATAATATGTTATTAATGTGTGACCTCAGAAACCCTCAAATTTGCAACATCTCTCAATCTATTCGTGACAACGTTGTACTATTAATGTATGTAGTCCGACGTCACTTCATCTGAAATGTATCTCATATTTTTAACAACATATCTTCAGTGTAGCGCATGCGTGCGTTCTTCAGCGACAATAGGGGACAGATTGATTTTGCAAAAAAGCGTTATCCCGTGTCACATTTTAATCTCTTTTTAAATGTCAAACAAGAAGAGAGCCCGGATTGCAAACAAAGGAGTCGGATCCATCAGCAATAGTCGCGGGTGAACAAACGGATGGAGCGATTTTGCAATTTATCAGTAAATTTGACGAAACTTTCCGGAGTATTGGTATTCGTTTACTGTTACTGTTGGTTCCGCCGAACGCGGTTTCGTTCCTGCAACCTACTTTCCGGCTGACCCACATACTTTTCGAAGACGCGATTTCAAAAATTCCATAAGTTTATCCTCTCCCTCGATTTGCCGAAGACACCGTGTAATCCCGTCGAAGGATAGAACATCCACTGCGTAATGACGAGGAACGTGCTCGTCGCGATTCTTTTCCATTTTCTCGCGGAACGTACTATTTTGCCAGATAGCGGGGCGACTTTCTAAATCGTGCAGCATACCGAGACTATGGACTATTCAGAAAAATTATTCAGCTTTCTCCTTTGATATCGATTATCGGAATATATTTGATCTCTCTTCAGGAAGAGTGTGTTGTACACGATATATTAGTTACTTGACGTCTGCATTTAAAAACAATATCCTCGTTCTTGTCATTTTATAGTTTATTCAACAAAACAATAAAATGCATTTCTCTTGTAAAAATAATTCGATTTCGCATTTCTCTTCTATGTTTCCAACTATTCTATTTCCAACTATTGCCAATAATTTAATATTATAAAAATAATTTCATTCAAAACTTTTTTATATGACTTTTATTAACATCTATGTATAATAACTGTTATAAATTTATACATAAAATTATATGACTCATAGAAAAACATATGCATATAAATCGTATCTGTCTCCTACTAGAGATTCATGAAACTATGCACGACATTGCATAAAATAAACTATTTGTGTAGTTTACTAAATAAATCTTTTTCATTATTCGTCTGCTTCAATTTTCGCCTGTTTCATCCCTAATCTCTTCCCGTTATCTTTCTTAATTTAACGGCGGCGTGTAGAGATTTGCCACATCTTGTTTCTTGCACACGCAACAGACGTTAAAAAGAAGCGGATGGAGCACCGTTGCTAACGGGGTGATGGCGAGGGGAAAAGAAATGTCGCCGAGCAGTTTATCGCCCGTCGACTCGCTGCGGTACAATTACACGTCTAAGGACAATAAACGTGGCAATTCAGGAGACCGCACGGATGCGTCGAGCCACGACGAGGGGTTACTGGTGTTTTACAAGCGCGATGTTATGGTCGCGTGTGAACCGGGCGAACCTTTAACTTGGAGCAGTAAAACCGTTTATGCGAATTTATATAGAGTTTCGTATTCCAAGGCGCGCGGTTCCGTTCCCAGGAATGGCGAAGGTGAATGTGAGCCGCTCGTTCGCGAAAGGGATGGCGAGAAAGAGATGGTCGGAGAAAACGAAGAAATATGAATACGTATTTTATAGAGCGGCTTTAAACGGTCCACGTAGATAATACGTTCGTCTACAGTCGCCGAGCTCCATCGCAGCCGGCAGGTACGCGCTTATGCCATTCTTCGCCTTGTCTTTTACGCCTGAACTCGCCGTGACGTAAGAGGATCTTGGGCGCTGCGTCTCGCGGGGTGATTTTCTCCCCCGACGCGACGCTGCGGTTCCCGCGATTGGAGATCGATGAAGGCTAGCTTCTGGAAATCATCGAGCGGCTCTGCTGATGAAATTAATATCGCGTGGATTAATAATATTAAATAGAATTTTGATTAAATGAAATGGAACGTTTAATTAGTAATAGTGTTATTTAATGTGTCGACGATATTGTGTATGGGGGTTGCGTCACATTCGTTATTAAAAACGCTAAACAAACGGGATGAATACATGTTACAACTCATTACGTAGAATCCTCCGCATTAACAAATAACGATGCAAGCTCATGTTTGCTTACTGTAAACGCATGTTCAAGAGATAATAAAGAACGTGAGACGTGAAATGCTTAAAAAGTTTGTTATTTTCACGCAACTTCGCAGTGCTTCGAGATGATTTCTTTTTCTCTTGATTATCTCTTACAATTAAATGGGCGCACGGATGGGTCGCACGCGTAAACAATTCCTGTCAGCAGGAAACTCGTCGATCGCGGAAGCGCGTCTTCGTGCCTCGCAACAGGAACTAGGATTCACGACAGACTACCCTTAATCTCTTATTTGCATCTCTCGACGCGCGCCTTGCGCATGATTTAGACTTTCCCGCCTACAACCTGGTAGGTACTGAGCACACCGACGTGACATGTTGACATTCTTCCTGAATATCTAGCACTTTGCGTTAAGTGTACTTCCGATGCAAAACGATCGAGCCGCGTGTCGACCGGAAGTGACAGGATCGATGGCAAAACAGATTCAGCGATGGATTAATCGAAATTTTTTGACATTCAAGATGGAATCATGTATTTCGTGAATAAATGCTGCTCTTCCGGAACTTGAACGTTTTTTCTATCCTTTTCTCCTACCCTTGTTTATAAATAAACCATAAAAAATAAATATTATAAATATACTTTACATTATACAGGGTGGCCCATTTTAATTTATACAGTCGATTTTTTAAAACACTAAAAGAGATACGAAAAAATGTTTCAGACAAACATGTCACGATTTCGAGGGGGACATAAGATGATACCATTATATCGACAATGTCAAACGTGATTACGTAAATCGGTATTCGACAATACACTGTTCGAACGTTGATCTCCATACACGACAGAGAATGTGGATACAACTAGACGGGTCATTGTTTATCGAAATTCTAACTTCCGGTCTGAAATTTTTTTTTAATGAGACATGGTATTTTTTTATTACGGATTCGGATTCTACGCGAGAAAACATGCAACTTTTGTCTGAAACATTTTTCCGAAAAATGTCATCTTATGTCCTTAAAATGATCTTCAAGATGAGTTTTGAGGACATTTTAAGGACATAAGATGACATTTTTCGGAAAAATGTTTCAGACAAAAGTTACTTACTTTTCGATGGAGAATAAGAATCTGCAATAAAAAGTTGGGGTTTCAATTTAAGAAATTGAAGGTGATCTTCGCGTGACCTTCAAACGACTATTCAAGGTCAAACCAATGGTATCATCTTATGTCCCCCTCGAAATCGTGACATGTCTGTCTGAAACATTTTTTCGTATCTCTTTTAGTTTTTTAAAAAATCGACTGTATAAATTAAAATGGGCCACCCTGTATATTACTATATTGTATACTATAATATTATAAATTTAATATAAATCTCAATATAAATTCAAGTGACTAAAGGGAAGATAGACATCCATCTAGCAATCTTGTGAGAGGCACTTGTTTACCATGCAACCGGGCGCCCCCGTGGCGTTGAACATTCGTAATCGTGTTGTAGGGGAAGAGAGTGTCCGCAAGCGAGATAAAGAAATATACCAAGAGACGCAGAGGGATGCGCGATCAGATCGGGCAGGAAGGAGTTAAAGGACGGGGATCGGGTCGGTGGAAGCGGCGTTAACTTCTAACTGCAGCTAACCTGCTGGTCGCTCGGTCAACGAGATTTATATGTTTACGCGCTCCCGCCAGCAACTTTCTATTTTCTCCGAGTCGCGACTCCCCCATTTTATTTCAACCCCGCCAACCCCGCGCAAACCCACGGCAGGGAGGCCGCACGGCCGCCACCCCCGTCCACCCTCTCGTTCGTGCGCCACTGCCACCGATACTGAAGAGCGAGCTTCGGCCTCTGCTTCAGTTGGCACATCGCCAGCACGATTCGAAACTGTTTTCGACAAAGGAGTTTTGAACGACGTTTTCCGTTCTCCATTCGCCTACTCGGTATCTCGGCGTTTATAACGAAGCCGGCATGGAGAATCTGGATATGGGAATCCGAGAATGTTCTCTTGAGCCCGGGCGCAAAGATTACAGACACCCTCGCCGAGACATTGTTCGAGGGCAGCTTCGGGTTTGATTGCGACTTGATGCATATCCTAAAAATGATTTATCGCGACGATGCTCGTAGATGTTTATTTAACGTCGGATTTGCATTTTCAAGAGTTTGCATATGACATTTCTCTCTTTAATACTTTGTATTATGATCAGTAAATAATTGCAAAACTTATTCATGTACTGTAAGTCCGGATACGAAAAGTCTGTGTCAAAGAAGAACGTGCCCAATTTAATTTATAGAACTCTTATGATACAGAGTGGTCAGAGTTGTCGTGTGATTAAAACCTTGAAATAAATATAACTGTCTTCGCAGACAGTTCCAAGCTCGCAATAAACTGCAAGATGCCTGCAAGATTGGTGAAAAAGTGATTGTAACGGTCGTCTCGAGACTTCTTGGAGATCTCTTTTCAAACATGTATGTATAATAGAAGTAGGGTTGAGGTCGAGGTTGAGGACGTGAATCTCTATTATTTAGAATTGCAAACTTTTGATACTCAAAATTACAAATTATGAATCGAATTATTAGAAATTATTTAAATAAAAACTAATTTAGTAGCTCTCTGCTTCCTACTGATCGATATAACACATCTCTACTAAAGCTTCTTCTAAATGCCTACTGTGAATAACCCATAAATACATGCAAGTTGTAAAAAATCTCAAGTAAAGAAGTAATAAACTTTTAATCATAGACGTGAAATTAGAGCCGTAATCGGAACTCCGGAGATTGGCTTATCTTTGCAACAGAGTATGTATCCGAGAAGTGCATATGTATTTCGTTAATGAGAATCTCGCGAGAAATCCGCAGACGTATCACCTCGCGTAGCGCACAGCATCCAGAGTTTCAGAGTACAGGCAGATCAACCGTCTCGGTGAATCGACTGTCCGCCGCAACGGCCGCCCATCGTTTAATTAGTCTACACTTGCGGCCAATTTCGTCGAGCATTCGCGAGCTTCGACACGAAGCTTGCCAATACGGCGAATTAAACCTCAGTCACTTGAGTACGATGCAAACCTCGCCGGATATTCGCCCGGCAGCCCATCCGGTGTCGCAGCCAATCACGACACACCGTTCGCCGTAAGCGATCGTAATCCTCCCTTCAGATGTTCCCATGGGGGTATCTCTGTGATTGTTTCCCATCAGTTTTCTCATTCAGATAGGCAATCCTGCGAAACGACGCTTTAACGCACCAAGCAGCCTCGCATTAACTGTTCCAGATGATTCTCGCTTTATAAATTTATGGAGGAACCTTGCCTGCAGGTTTGCAGGAATTGTGGCTACAAGATTGTGCAAATTTCATGGAACTCATAAAAATGTTCTTTCGGGAAAACTTGCTTTCCATTTTTGTCGCACTGCGCTACACTCAATATTGCAGCAGCTTGAATATTAGAGACAGATTTGATTTTGTGTGCAGCAATGTAGTGCAGCATTGTTTTTCTTTCTTTTCCAGATTTGCTGGATCATAATAAAATCACGACTATTTATGTGTTATTCTCATATTTCATTGAAATTTTAGTTGGTCAGTTAAATGTTTTCCACGGCAAAGGCAAGGAGCAAGAGTTCGACGAATAGCGCGGAAAGAACTGTGCATTTCATATTCAATTTACACGCGTACTTCCGGTTGTTTCCATCTCAATAACGCGCGGTGAGTGAAGCCGGGAGATAAAAACATTAGACCTAGAAAATACGTAGCACGGTATTTGTTCCGCGTAATTATGGAGTGCACGACTTGCGCGACAAAAGCTCTCTGTATTCTACTTACGTTGTGCCCTTAATACAGGGGATGCTCTGTCTCGCGTTCATATGCATGTTTATAAATGCATTCGTTTTCATATGCGAGCCATGATTAATCTATGCTGCTGCAGCATTACAATATTCAGCAACATTTTAACTCGCGTTTTAATTAACAAAAGAATGCTTATGACGATTCTAATTCCTTTTTAATTCCTTAAATAATCTTGCCGTTGTTCTTTAATTTCTGGAAAACTGCAGGCAACTTTATTTCACGTACTGAAATTATTTATTTTCGCGTTCGTCTGTTGCTTGAGGCTACGCCTGCAACAACGTGCAAAACACTTGTACCAATTAATTATATCAATGTTAATATATATACTAATAGCGGAAAAGAATATTACATAAAATTTGGGTATATAATACTTATATACATTTCTCTTCCTTACATACTTTGATATAGAATTGAATCGATTTTTATTACATTAATCGGGAAATAATTATTTATTTTAATTATTTATTTTCGTATTTGTCTGTTGTTTGAGGCTACGCTTGCGATAATATGCAAACAAGTATGCTTAAATCTAAGAAAGATATCCTTTTTTCGCTGTTAAGATTGATAAGCGCGCATAAGGAACAAGCGAGCGTCAATAAATAAACGTTTCTCCTTTCCATTACCGAGTCATGCTTGTTGTGCACTCGACTTATGCGGCGAATAATGCTAAGAATAATGAGTGCGTGCATGCCAGAGCTATACGATACGGGAGTCGCAAAGTGGGACTGTATAACGTGATGAGTAGCTAGTTCGTGCACGGGGAACAGAAAGAAGAGAGACAGCGACAATAGCTGGAGAAAGGTGAAATGGTGCATTGGAGGGTGCGACACGATCATAATACCCCACAAAAGACGAGAGCGCCCTGGAAGGCGTTCTTGAAAATGAGGACAATAAGAAACACCGGAATGCACCGGACAAGTTTTAAAAAAGCTTATGCCGTGTATATTACGAAAATTCCACAGCGTGCGCGCCGCCATAATTAACGTTGCTAATATCATAAGGCGACAACGCTGGGCCGTAAAAATAGCGGTTGCAAAGCTATCCGGCCTATGCGAATACAGGTGGAGAATAAGTGAAAATTTCCTTCGTGATGTGCTCGTTCAATTATTTCCCGATTTATGTAAAATGTATGTCCATCTAATAATTTTATATCAACGTATATAAGGAGACATATAAATAGTATTATATATTTGAATTTTATGTAATACTTTTTTCGCTCTTAGCATGTAACATTGGGTAATTAAGTGGTACAAGTTATAAGTATGAGATTATATGTGTAGCAGAAAAAATATATTTAGACATTCTATTCTATATAGACTAACATTATTTATTAATATCATAAAATATTGATAACGGCGAAATGCATGTACAATATGTTTCCTCAATAAATCGAAGCTGTATTTAGAAACAGGACGTAAGCCACGTGCAATACACATAGAGGGTAATATCCATGACATAAAAAGCGATCGCAAGTATCATCAAAGCGACACAAATATAACCGCTGCAGTTCTTCTCTCAGTTTTTCTTTTATATATAATTAATCCCTTTGCGCAAGTAAGTGAAAAAAATCAGGCACGTTTCAGCAGATATACGTGTGTATGTATTATATTTGCAACGTTACTTTAAGCCCCTGTGGTCTCAAAAGACCGCCATGGTGCGGTTTTATCATTCCTCGCTCAAAAGGCCAATTAGCACTCCCTTCTGCCGCCGCTGTCATGTTACACACATGCGAGACGTATTATCGCGACGTAATACTTCGTACTCGCGATTACGGTGACATGTCACCATGTCAAAGTAGTTATCTCGCGATCACGCCGCGTAATTAACACCTTAGCAGTTCGACGCGATTGACCTGCATGGCGCGGTCGTTTGAAGTGCATCCCCGATGGATCGCACTCTCGATTAATCGCCGGCGCTCCGTAACTCACATGAGTATTAACGCGGGCGCATGATGTAATGATGCCGTAATGTTCAGTTACTTGAACAATTGTACATGCGCTGGATTAGAGCTGTGGCGATCAGAATGAAGTACGAAATGTTTTGTGGAAATATAATCAGGGGACCTAAGGAAAGAGAGATACGTGCTTTATTAGATGGCGTGCAAATTTTATTTTTCTCAATTTTATATATTTTATTATAAATATTGGGTCGTCCGAAAAGTTCGTGCCGATTTTGAAGGAAAATTCAAAGGCAACATTTTTTTATGTCGATAAATATTTATTGACTTATGTATGCACCGTTTTGTTTCACAACCTTTGTCCATCTTTCACACAACTGGAAGATTCCATTCTCCCAGAACTTCTTAGGTTTCTCGGCGAAAAACTCCTCAAGGTGGTTTTTTATGTCGATCAAAGAGTTGAAGTTCTTGCCGCTAAGAGAATTTTGCAAAGACCTAAATAAGTGAAAGTCTGAAGGTGCAATGTCTGGTGAATACGGTGGGTGAGGTAGCACATCCCAGCCAAACTCCAACAATTTTTGTCGGGTAGTCAAAGAAACATGAGGTCTGGCATTGTCCTGATGGAACACGACGCCCTTCCTATTAGCTAATTCTGGACGTTTTTCCTGAATCGCTGTCTTTAATTCGTCCAGTTGCGAGCAGTACTTATCTGCATTTATCGTTTGGTTGTGTGGTAGGAGCTCATAATATAGGATTCCTTTCCAATCCCACCAGCACAGAGCATGACTTTTTTGGATGAAGGCCGGCTTTCGGAGTGGTTAATGCTGGTTCATTTCGCTTACCCCAGGATCTTTTTCGTTCTACATTGTTGTAAATGATCCATTTTTCGTCACCCGTCACTAATTGCTTCAAAAATGGTACGTTTTCGTTGCGCTTGTACAGCGAGTCGCAGATGGAAATGCGATCCATTAAATTTTTTTCGGCCAAATTATGCGGAACCCATACATCATAGCGACTTACGTAACCAAGCTTCACTACATGATCGTGGACAGTGGTTTTCGATATTTTCAGTATCTCTGCTAATTCACGTGTCGTGTAGCGCGGGTTATTCTCGATCAGTGTCTTGAGTTGGTCATCATCAGTAGTAGAGGGTCTGCCCGAGCGTTCTTGGTCTTTAAGGTTAAACTCACCAGCTCTAAACTTAGCGAACCACTTACGTACGGTTCTTTCAGCTAAAGCGCCTTCTCCGTAAACAGAACATATCGAATTTGTTGCTTGTGAGGCATTTTTGCCTTTCCGGTAATAGAAAAACATCAAGTGTCTAAAATGTTCTTTGTTTTCTTCCATCTTCAAAAGAGTACAAAACTGACACGAATCAATTTATCTGAAACAACTTTTTTCCTAAAGATGCGTTGAAATGTCACCTTTAAGCATATGTATATAAATCGTATGTTTTCAATAACATTGATATATTCAGACATGTTCCAACGCCATCTATTAAAAATCGGCACGAACTTTCCGGACGACCCAATATAAAAGATTTTAAGAGATTAAAGAAAAAATTATCTTAAAAGTATCTCTCTAAATCATTCCTTGAAGTACACAACTGTTCGACGAGAGTATAAAATTGAAATAAAAATGTAAAATGATTAATATTATGAAATATTAATGTTATTAAAATAAACATTAAATTTACTGATATTAATTTATAGTTGTAACAGTAAATCAAGTTACTAATCAAAAATTCAGCAACGAAGATCCTGTCGTAACTTGCCATCGAGCAAGTAGTAATAACAACCAGATGACTATTTACAAACGCTCCGGCAGGAAAGCAAATTGTAAAGCTGCAGAAATTAAATAAAAAGGACGAAGGGAAAAGGAGAAGTCTTTCAACTTGCATAAATCCGAACGACGAAGAGAGCTGCGATGATTTCTCTTTGACTGTAAGAGAAGCTTATAAGTGAAGCCCGCGCGTTCCTTTGTCCGTTCCTTTTTCCCTCGCACTTTCTTCCGCTCCATCTCTAATTTCACCATTAAGGGAGGAAGTTCCGCTCGAGACTGTTGCTCGCGACGGCAATGCAATTGCGTCCGCGGTTTCGAGGGATGATACCATGCGATAACAATAAAAAACACGATGGTCCCGCCGACGTTCAATGAAAAAATATCCACCATAAGTCTTGCCATCCCCATATTCGCGAGCAATGCGTAACTGTGCAACTGCAAGGTAATTTCACTTCTCCTTCCCCTTCGTTCGCGTTACCCTTCCAGTCTGGCGGCGGTGGAGGCTGCCATGGATCCCTCCGCGTCTCGTAATACTAGTATTAAGTAATGGCGTTGAGTGCTGTCTCCGGACCAGACGGCGTATTAATTCAATTTTGCTTACGTAAGGTAGATAGCCGGCGAGAGAACAGGCGAAGACACTAATTGCGATTTTTAATTAAGGCACTGATTCAATTACGTCCCTTTATCCGCTCTAATTATTAATGCCGGTGGGTGGAGGCGCAGGAAAGAGGTGGCGCGGGGCGGCCCGGGGAAGGATGGCGGCGGGTAGCATGGATCGTAGTCTCTCAGATGGCAGCTGACGAATGGTGCGCAATTTTAAATCGGTCTTGCCGAACGCGCGACCGCGGTCGACGTTCGCTGATGGAAAAGCTTGATGGGAAAGCACGGTGGGAAAGCTCGACGGGAAAGCTCGACGATGGTCGATGACGTGCCGCTGACGTGGATTTAATTGATCGCGTGTCTTGCAATCTCGGGAATTTAAATTCGAAATCGCGTCGCGGTGCGGCCGGTGACACCTTCGCGGCTACTGATGGCTTACGTTTCTTTCTCGTATTCCAGAGTGTATCACTGCGCAGGCGATATTAATCAGACTCGTGCGAGGCGGCTGCACGTCTCATTGGTGATGGTGATTTGAGTAGGCAAACATATCGAATCTCTATAATTGTGTGATGCATCCGCGGGCAGGGTTGCAATTTATTACATATTTATAAATATCTGCGATTTCTTGGTGAGCAATTATGGATATCGATTGCGAATATTAAATTTGTATTATTCAAATTGTGTGAATTTAAGGTCCGTAAGCTTTCGCGTAACATGAGAAACACGAGAAACATTAATAATTTATTTATAAATTTTATTGTTAAGTGTTAGTAACGTATAAATAAATTGAAATAATAAATAAATTGAAAAAAGCTAATTAGTATATAACTTCATAAAGTATTCCTTTCGAATTTCTTAGGTTCGTAAAATTATATAGAAAATATTGTTATAAATCTTTTTTATCCGATGTTACATTTCCATTTCTTTATTGAAGCACTCTCGCGACAAAATAGAAATGGAAAGTATCACAATTTTCGCTGTCAAAGTTTGATGAGTCCGAGGCGCATTCATCATCGCAAAAAATTCAAAAGATACGCCCTGCGCCCAATCGAAAAATCTACAGAAAACGAAAAGATACTCCGACAAGAAACTCGTGCAAAGCTTCCTCGAACAAGTTCGCAAAACAGATATGATTAAATTTAACTAGAGCAAATTAAAGTTTTCAAGGGAATTGCTTTTTATTTCATCGCGCTCACTTTATTGGACCCTCTGTCCGCCTTCGCTTTTTCGTCGCTCTCGTCTGCTTGCATTTAAGTGCTAATTCATTTCCCTAGCTCAAATCACTTATATGATGAAACGGATGCAGGGTATTTCTACGGCAGCGACGGTGGTAAGTAGGCAAATATCGTAACCCATTTTCGGTTGCCGCCATCGGCATCCCCGATTGCATCTCGAGAGAGAAAGAGAGCGCAGAAAATACTTTTCGCATGATCGTATTTTGTATCGTCGCAGGATTCCACGTTGATGCGCTAGAAATACAGGCGTTTTCTTCTGCTTTTCTATAGTCCCCCCCCCCTCCCCCCCGTCCATCTCCAGTCGATTCTCCAGAGTTCGGATGGATCTTTCCACGTGATCGAGGACGTTGTTTTCCTAAACTCGAGCGTATATACGGATGCACCTCGCTCGTTTCTCAAATATGCAGCGTCGCAGGAAAAGCACGGTCGTGGTACAGGATGGGAAAAAATTTTAGGACGTCGGGGCAAAAATGCGGTAGCTAAAACTTGAGAGTCTTGAAATTTGAATAAAGGATTTTCTTTTTAATCAATTTCATGCTCTTTCTCGCGCGTAACACGCGTTTTTTCTTCCATGTAATGCAAAATGTCCACACTACGTTTCAAGGGGTTTGAAATCAATTTTTTCTCAGCAAAAACGTCAAGGAAGACGGGAGAAGCGGGAGTAGTCAACATATGACGCAGCAAAAGCGAGGGAACACTGTACGATGAATTGTAAAAGCGTAATGGGGTCGAAGGTAGGAAATTTGCGAAGCAAAGACGAAGGGAATAGAAGGTGGGAAGGAGGAAGGGAGGAGGAGAGAGAAAGAAGGAGACAAATTCTCGCTGCACTCGACGTGGCCGTATGTTCGACGTATGTCGAATCGGAAAACAATTTATACGTGTGCACAAGTTGCTGTTGAATGTGACGGCGACAGCAGGCCGGAGGAGAGAGTGAAGAAGGGGGATGATAGGGTATGAGGGGGCACGAGGAGAAAGAAGCCAGGAGAAGCCGGGAAAGGCCTCGAGGAACACCGAGGTGGAAGACGAACAGCCGGATAAACTGTTTCCTTAAGGAGAGAGATACAATACGAGCGAGAACGAAGGACCAGGGTGGAGGAGGGTGGCTATCGTGGTGCGCGGAATCGCAATAAATAGCTCTGCCGGAAATGCAACTGGACACGCGGTTGAAAGAGTAGTCAGGCAACAGACGCGAGGGAGGAAAAGGTGCTGATTCGCAGGAATAGAGAGAGAGAAACGCTCGTCGATGCGGATAAATTCATTGCAAAGTATCGAAATATCGGCACGCTGCTGCTGACCGATCGATTAACGTCGAGAGGATTTATTGTTGCGTCATCAACAGTGTTTATATCGCGATCGGGTGATCTGTACATTTCTCCCACGGAACTGAATATGTATGAGTTTTACCTTCTGCGTGTCGATCCAAAATATATTTCGTATGTCTCCAAGCCGTCCGCTTATTTATCTTTCACCGGTATGCAGCACAAAATATTTTATGATAATAATAATGACAATGATAATGATAATGCTAATGTCAAGTAGAAAAAATAATTTACTGGCAATATAAAGCAATAGATATTTTCTTCATTTAAGAAAACATCTGGGCGACGTAAATTATGAAGTTACGACACGTGTTTGTACATTGCGTAAGAAATTTATAGCGCACACGCGCTATAAATATTGTAATAATTTCAGTTCTATAATTTAAGGAATACGAACAGGAACGTGATGAATTTATGATAAGATCAAGAAAAAGCATAAGAGCTGATGATAGAAAGAAAGTTCGTGAGAAAACTGATACGTCGAATCGGAATATACGTCATACATAAATAAATCGTTTCCGACTACAAAGCTCGCAGAAAATTAACTAAATAATGCAGTACATCGTAACTTGGTTTTTGCAGTACAAAATTCTATAATATCCCTTATGAAGCAATAGGGTAAATTTGAAATACTTTAATTGTAATTTATGGACTAATTTATTAATCAGAAAAAGATAATGCTGAGTTCCTCGTACGTAATAAAAGTTGAATGTTATCAGATGTATAATTATTTTCAAAATTATATATGTAATTATAAATATCAAAATAGCATATAAATGAAATAAATAAAACTTTTTCATCTTTTGACTCAAATTCTCTAAATTTTGTATAATCAGATTTTTCAACATTAAATCTCTTCAAATAGTTGGATATTTCAAGTTTCAAATATTATATTGTCGAATTTCAAGAAATCTTAAATCTCCTAAGTCCATTTCTTAGACATCTCATATTAATAGCATGAAGAATATTTGTCTTAAAAGATAATGCAAATATTTTTGCGTCCGGTATTTATATTGTATCAATACAAATATGTTATACCCGATATTACATTCGATACTCATCGTCAGGTGAAAATAACGGATAAATAAATAGAGATGTTAATACGGTTCGGAGAATTCTTGATAAAACAAAGGCATTCATTCGCGAAGAAACTCTAACCGGTTCATCCACAAAGGCAGGAAAAGCAAAGCGGAGAAATAAACCTGGCCGATCTCCCGAGAGAAACGATACACTCAGATATTAATCGCAAAGCGAAGATAAAAAACAGACAGAAAAAGAAACGGTATCAGGACGTTAGTATTGTATACTCGCTGCGTTCTATTACATTTCGCAACAAATGCAGAGAAAGCGCAGATAATATATGACTAGTGCATTTACGAACAACAAATCGAATAGCTTACGTTTCATTAAAAATATGTATCTTTTTTTCAATTATTATATATTAAAAGGTACATATGTACTTTATATGCAAATGCACGTTGCACGGACACGCACGTCTGTTATCGTCATCACAAAGGAAGCAAGAAAAAAGCAAAAAAGAACAAAAGAAAAATTCATCTGCATTTTGCCATTCAAGAATTTCGCGCTCGCAAATTTTTTTAAAGGTAAAGTTCGAACTCTGGAATTCTCAATTCACACGACAGAACGTCCGTGAGATTAATTAGGAAAATACTTAACGCCACGCCAATATAAAGAATTTCTCGTAAAACAGAGAGGGAGGCGCCTCGGATAGACTAAAGAATATCGCGTCTACGGCGATATAATATCGATCGTGCGATGGAAATGAAGAAGCCGAGGAACACGAAATACAATGGGATCGTTAACACCGTCGCTCAAGGAATTTATCACGGGGGGGGGGAGGAGAGGCAGGGGAGGGGAAAAAGATGTTTACTCGCGACAAGGTCGATATCCCGCGATAGCTCGTCGCGGGAGGCGCCTACACAGTTCAATATTAATAGCGGAACAAGGATAACAGGAGAGAAGAGAGAGAAAGATAAAGAGAAAGAGAAACAAAAAGCGTTGTTTGTTATGCGCTCTGGAAACACGTTCCCTTAAGTACAACAATGCATAGTAGATGAATAATTACAATAAATGTAAGCACGAGCGTACATAAGTGATAAAAAATAATGGACAACGCGTCTTGCAAAATGCAGCACTAGCTACTCAAGATCGAAGAGAAAGAGGGAATAAGAAACATGGTTCCCGTTGTTAATGCAACGGGACCTGAGAGATTTCCCTCGCGAAGCAAAGCCGCCAGGCGGAATTGTCATCTCGACGTCTCGCTCAGAGCTACTTAGATTCCAATAAACACGAGGGTGAACGAGCAAAAGAGAGGAACAGAAAAAGAAAGAGAGAGAGATGGCACGAAGGGGAGGAGACAAATGAAGAAAATTAAGACGAGAGGGGAGGAAAACGGAACGCGAACGCAGTGGCCGCACTTCGGTGGCATTAGCACGTCGTTAACGTGTGCACGGACATTTCCAATTTTCATTTATGACCTTCGCGCAGAAAGTTAGACGGGAAAAGTTTCGCCGCCTCACCCCGAAAGCAGAATACGAAATGCGAGCGTGGCCGCGTAAGTACGTTCTCCGCGGGGGTTTTCTCGCGCGCGATAAGCAATGCGAGCGAGATCGAAGTCGAGGGCGGAAGTGACGTCGGGAAGGTATGCGGATCGCTGAAGGTCGGGTGGAACTTGCTCGGGAGATTTCGATCTTGAAAATCGTACGTCTCGAAGCATGAATACTTTCGTTACGCGAAAAGTAAATTAAGGGAAGAATGAGGATGGAAAATGTGTGTAATTTTGATTATCGCCAGAAAAAGATAATTAAATTTGTTCAATGGTAGACTTGCGTTCGTCATATAATTTTTGCGCATTTTTGGTAATTATGCTTATTAATGGCGTGAAATAATGATAAAAATTTTTTATCGATTTAAAATGGATAATTGAGGAACCCATTTGAATATTGATATTAACTAAGTCAATTAATAAAGGCTATTTTAATACGATAAATGTTCATCGTATTAATTTACTTATCAAGATCAATACATTTTCTTCAACATTTTGCTGGGCATACAATAAAGAACAAGTCTAATAACAATCTAACCGTAGCGGATGATTGACTTGATTTTCAATGCAACGGGAAAATTTGGACGCAGAAATAACGCATTGTTCCTGAAAGCCGCGTAGAATTTGCGATATTGTCCAACAAACATTGATTTCTCGCGGAACAAAACGTCGCGGAATCAATGCAATTATTTAAATAGAAAATACGACGGGATGCAGTAAAATAATAATTCAGAATATTCTTTGTGCCGTTGAAATTTTGTTACAGATCCGACCTATCTGACGTGTACAATCGTTCCCGCCCATCGCGCCGCTGTGATTCCGATCGCGCTCGATGTTGCATAATATCCCGTCTCTCTTTTCCCCTGCGCGTTGTTAAGTTTACCCGCAACCATTCACAATCACACCCTCCATTCGCTTCGTAACGGCGATCCCGTTATCTGACTCATTAAACGTTACATTTTTACTCGTCTGGCCGCATGTCATTAAAGATACTCTGTGTGTGTGTGTGGGGGGGGGGGGGGGAAATAACATTCGTTTCGTCAGCGCGCGAGGATATCGCGCGGGAATTTCTAGACGGAAATTTCCAGCGAAAGAGGAATACCGATCAAAATAGAAGCGGCGGCTGCGGCCGAGCACTTACATTTACACACTCTCCACCCCCAACATGTACACACATACACGCGTACGCGCAAGTTCGCAAAGTTGGCCATCATCCCTAGGCAAGAATGTTTGCCCTGCTGTGCCTTGGGCCAGCCCATTAGGTACTCGCCTCATCGCCGCAAGCCGCAAGCCGCAGGCTAACTGAAAATTACCGTGCCACTGAAACCCTTAAAACCGTCGAGGATTTACGTTGGCGCACGGCGCTGAGATATGTACGTCCACCGTCCACCGTCCCCGGTACGAGTAATTACGTGGCGGAATTAAAATGCGGACGTTGCCGCGTATGCAGTCTGACGGGGTTTGACCATCATCACGTAACAATTTTCTCCTCTTCTACTTACGCGGTGCTTTCCGCTCGCGCGCATTTTTTCCCCTTCGCCGCTAATTGTTCCGCCGTGCTTTTCCTGTAAGGCGCGCGCGGAACGTACGACACACGAGACGTACGAGACGCATAAAAGACGAGGGTTATGCATTAAATGCGTAAATAAATAAAACGAATTCTTACAGATATCTCCCTCCGCGAGAGAGCGGATTTTTATCTCTCTGGCACTCTCGCGCGGATTCATTGTTTGGGCGAAATTTGAATAAAAGAAAGGCAGAGAGGACCATCGCGTTGAGTGAACTCGATTTTTCGATATTTTTTTATTCGTATCATTTTTGCATTCGGTTCACACGCCCGGTAATTAGGGATCGATATTTGTTGGATGTAATTTCCCATAAATCACTTCTCGCATTAATCATCCAAGAAATAATTCGTCCGGTTATATTTACGCACGGATTTTATGAAATAACGAAGTCCAGTGATCCATTTGCAAGAGATGAGATAACTGACGTAAAAAAGTACACGGTGCGTCCCACATGAGCGTGTCGGCCATAAAAACCAAGAGAGATGGAGAAATCATAAAAAATGTACAGCAATTTTAGGCTACACGCGAGTAACGTGTTTTGCCATCAGCATTTCTTTTTATCGTTTATTATGAAATAATATACAATTTATGCAACACATATATTCACGATTTATAGAATAAGAATACATATACATATAATATAATTAATTGCATAATCGAAAATATGTTATAATATGGAAAATTATATAAATTATCAAAATTATTGTTACACATATTATATGCAATGTAGTAGTATCCAGAGTGCGATAACGTGAATGAGAACACAAAACGTCTCTTTATATATACTCTTTATACAATATTTCAAGAATTTCTTTTATAGTCACTTCTCTTATAATTCATCTCTTTTTTTCTTTATCTACAATCTACAAACGAACAATCTAGCCCATTTAATTTATAGCCCATAACTACTTTCCCTGCGTATCGCAAGATCGCTGCACTACCGTCCCCCGCCCGATATGCTTATAAAGAAAATGATCCAACGAAAGAAGCCGGTAGGTTCTAGATCTCCGATCCTATTGGCATAACTGAGGGCGGAGTTATTATACTCTTATAATGCGTTATCCTCGCGCTCGCGCCCGAGAAAGAGAGAGAGCTTAATAAAGAATCGAAGAGGACTCTGGGAGGACTGCCGCAAACGTGCATCCGCACAATGAATGAAACGAATACAATACAGGCGTACAAAGGAGCAGAAATCGATTCCCGCGGGGTTTCCGGCCAAAGAGCCGAATCCAACGCAGAAAGCAGGGCAAACTACTCCGGCGAGTTCCCTGATTGGTTAACAACCTGAATACTCGCGTAACATTTCGGACGGTCGTCCGGTCAAGTGAGATAGAGAAAGACAGAGATAGGGAATGAGAACAAGAAAATGAGAGAGAGAGAGAGAGAAAGTCCGGGCGACCATGAGTCGCGATGAAGGAACTCGCAGACTGAATTCCCTCTTAAATAAGCGTCCCTTTGATGGAATCATGCACGGAAAGTTGCGTTTTCCCGCGAACTTGCGAAACGGCACACGCGGAACAAATCTATCGTGACGTAACTTCGATAACAAGCGGATCGTTGTAAGCACGAGTAATTCTATCCCCGCTCGCTCGACTAGGCAAAAGGGAGACGTAAACCGAAGACTATTGTCCGAAGCTCGGGGAATGGCTAGCTTCGGACTAGCGACAATGGTTAGCTGACTAAAGGAAAGCGGGTAATCTCGAATATTCGAGTTCGAGTAATTGAAATTTCACGTGCAATACTACGCTTATGACGATACACACACCGGGCGCGATTGTGTATTTTTTAGGTTTCAATTGTTAATATACGTTGGATGTGTGGAATGGTTTTATTGAACTTTTAAAAGTCAAAAGTCAAATGTCAGAAATAAAATTATGAAATATAAATGCTGCTAGATGGCAAATTTTATCTTGCGTGTTCATAGCTGATAGTAATTTGATTGTTTAGTTTTCCTGTTCCGTGCGAAATTCCATAGAATGTACAGTATGCTATGCTAAATCGTATTTCTCGCTTGTGTGTGTGCTAATTGTGAGAGAATTCACACTTATATTCAATTTCCGGTCTCTAATACTGAACTATGCTCGGCATTAACCGCAAATGGAAGCAGCGAGCTGTACGTAACTATCTCGTTTTGGCGGGCTGTCAAAATTTTCGATTCAAGCAAGTCCTCTACCTAAATCCGCACTTACGGTTAACTTGAGGGTCGCATGTTTCGACCATAATCTTGCGAACTTGGCTGTTTAGTTTATGGATAACTGGATCTAAAGTGCTGGTAAAGTATGGAAACTTAGTCAAAATACCCTGTAAATACAGCATAGCCAACGAAACATTTCAGTATCGTATTTGCCATAAATGCGGGGATTAAAATAAAACTTATTGTTAGTAACACGCTTATAATATATATAAAATTAAATAATATATAAACAATTTTTTAAATTAAATCAGTTATTTTGAAGATTGTGTCAATCAATATTAACTTACGTTATTAAAATATCAAACTCACTGAAAAACTGCCTTATTAATTTGTATTTTTCTCAAATTCAAATTACTGTCGCGTTCAAACTGTAACTCTTTTCCGAAAAGAAATTTTTAACTTGCATTTGATTCGTCTCTCAATCCGATTTACTCGGCATTACTGCAGTATATCTTTTATAGCCACTCTCTCTCTTTTCACAGTTTCAACAACTCCCGATCGGAAAGAAATATAAAAAAAAGATACAAAAAAGGGATATTCCATCGGAACAGAAGTACATCCAACTCAGTAACAGTTATCCGAATGTACGATCTTTGTCGATGCACGATGTATCCTTAATCCATGATGCGATCCTCGCGGCGCTTATTTTCGGAACTACGGTACTTTAAACCCCGCCGTAAGTACGGTTATACACAAAATGCGCCGATTAAAATTCATCTCAGCAAATCAGCCGTCGTGACGCTCGCGCGAGTGCGAGTACAAACATATCCGGAGCGCGGCGGAATCGTTTATCGCGACACGTCACGTTATTTTTCCCTGCCTCCCCATGCCTCCCTGCCTACCCCATGCACCCTATTTTCAATTTCATGCAAAACTATCGGCCGTGCGCCGATAAGACGCGCGCGTGAACGAGCGCGGCACTTCCGGTCGCACGCGCGCGTGGCCGAGCAACGTTATCGGCGGAAATTTTTGAAATATCGGGAATCTTGGCGTGTTACAGTCGTGTTTCGCGAGAAAAGCAGGTCGAGCCGGCCTCGCCGAGCTAGAGACAAGCGTTTACATCACACTCCCGGGGGGGTTACGTACCGTCGTTATTCGTGTGATGCCGTGAGCGCACCAAGTTTACCCCTAAGTTCGCTCGAGGGTGGCCGCGTGTGCACACACGTAGACGTATATACAGGGTGGCCCATTTTAATTTATACAGTCGATTTTTTAAAAAACTAAAAGAGATACGAAAAAATGTTTCAGACAGACATGTCACGATTTCGAGGGGGACATAAGATGATACCATTGGTTTGACCTTGAATAGTCGTTTGAAGGTCACGCGAAGATCACCTTCAATTTCTTAAATTGAAACCCCAACTTTTTATTGCAGATTCTTATTCTCCATCGAAAAGTAAGTAACTTTTGTCTGAAACATTTTTCCGAAAAATGTCATCTTATGTCCTTAAAATGTCCTCAAAACTCATCTTGAAGATCATTTTAAGGACATAAGATGACATTTTTCGGAAAAATGTTTCAGACAAAAGTTACTTACTTTTTGATGGAGAATAAGAATCTGCAATAAAAAGTTGGGGTTTCAATTTAAGAAATTGAAGGTGATGTTTGCGTGACCTTCAAACGACTATTCAAGGTCAAACCAATGGTATCATCTTATGTCCCCCTCGAAATCGTGACATGTCTGTCTGAAACATTTTTTCGTATCTCTTTTAGTGTTTTAAAAAATCGACTGTATAAATTAAAATGGGCCACCCTGTATATAATGTACATACACACACACACTACATCTAAACAACTATCGGCCACGTTTATCTGCAGGAGCTGTAGAGCTGCGCGCGGCAGAATTTCAGACTCTTTTCCTCAAGGCAACGCGGCTCTTAAGGGGTGTAATCGTCGTGCCCGCGTTGCGGTATGGTCCAAAATTAGCGGGTGCTCTCGCGGCGAATGAATCAGCCGAACGATTACGACGGTGGCACTCCCGTGTTACGAGAGTAACGACTTCGTTACCACGTACGATTACTCAGCGCTCCGGTCCCGAGAGATCCTTGAAAGGATAATGGTTGTCGTTTGGTGCAGTGCACGAAAACCTCGTGCGAGTATCCTAGAAAATGGTACAAGGAAGAATGCGTAAATATTAGCCATAACAGATTAGCCGGACGG
Source organism: Ooceraea biroi (assembly GCF_003672135.1). NCBI lineage: Eukaryota > Metazoa > Arthropoda > Insecta > Hymenoptera > Formicidae > Ooceraea > Ooceraea biroi. Next base: position 3,625,157 of record NC_039512.1, read on the forward strand.
ATCATCCGGATGGCTCACTCGCGAATCCTTTGAACAAATCCTCTGAACGAAGCGCGCGGAATGAATCTCACTCTGACGAATGCGTCAAGGGAGCTTATCATCCATTTTCAACAAGTTTTCGATCCTCGGAGAGATTTGCAGCGGATCCACAAATATTCCGAATCTGTTGAAGTGAATTCTACTTGCAATTTATCGAAGAATAAAGTTTCACTATCTATGTGTTTACACTTCCGTAAACTCTTCCGCGGGAGCCATAAATTTTCAATTGCTTGTAGCTTAAGGAACCGCCTGTCCTGTCTTCGACGTTTCTGATTTTTGCTCCAACGGATTCACGATATTGAGGGATTTATCTCGCAGAGATGCTCGTTAAAAAGTTAAGACCGCCAAAGTCAATCCCAAATTGATCAAGAAGTCCGCAGACCGAATCCACATGGTACAGTAGGCCTGGAATACCCTGGTAGATATCGCGAGTCCCCAACTTATTGAAGATTAAATTAAATCCATGTATCCACAGCTAAGCGGATACGTAACATTTTTTCCCTCGCTCTTTAATCGAATTTCAAGTTCGGAGGTCGGAGTTAGTCTTTGTACTTGGAAGCAAAAGATGATTCTCATACGCCGTAATTTTGGTGGATTTAATCAAATCTGATTGGGAGTAGACGCGATCCTTAATTACCTTGAGATTAGTTAAAGTAAATTGGGTATCGCGCTCCTGTATTCTGTTGCGCGCAATCCGATGGAGCCGATCGGAGTCCTAGTCTAGCGGCACCTAAGAGACCTGATTATCTTCAAACGCGAAATCGAGTCACGCCACCACATTTCGGCGGTACCGTCGCGAGCAGTGCCTTCCATAATGACTTAGAACATCCAATGTCAAACAGCTAGCCAACTTAATTCCTTCACGCGGGGAGACTGCGACGAACGTCTGTCTCGCATGGCAATCTATGTCTATGACACGGGTCAGATGACAGATTGCTGCGTAGAGTTTCCCTAATTTCGCTCATGAGCGCGGCACAGTGCGTCTTTTCTTGATGACAGTATAGGATTACAAGTTTCTCGCAGTTCTGACGCGAAGCTTCCAATGCAACGGTGACGCAATGCAAGCCGATAACTAACTGTTCCCGATTAATGGAAAGCAGATTCAATAAAAAAGGATTCCTCAAGGTAGCACGTGTCCCACATATTGAGTGATAAATCTCGCAGGGACGTTCGATGAAAGACTCGACTCGGTAGATCTCGAAACTTTGGACCTTTCATCATTGCACACCAGCACGCCAAATGATAACTCCCGAGCGAAGAACCCGGAGTCATCTTACCAACTCTAATTGATCACCGCTCCGCGGTGATCGAGACTTCAGGAGACCTATCGGAAAGAGGAAGGAAGGAAGACCGAAATCACCTAGACCTGAAGTCACCCGAAAGGAAGCAGACGGGGAGGAGAAGCAGAACGCGATTCATTCTTCAGGAGAAGTCCGTCGTGATCGAAGACGAGGCTCGCGATGGCTCGGGCGCCTGTGGCAGAAATGCAGTCGGGAGCAAAATCTTCGGAAGACTCGGAGCAAGGTGTGATCGTCATCATTCATCCGGGGGGAAACGGGAGGAGGCAGGACAGAAAGGCAGAGGGATGCAACGAGAACGCATCTACGTCGCGCGATGTGGCGGCGCTATCTTAACGGCGGCCAACCTAGTTTGCATCCCGCTATCGACAGAAACTCTCGCGCCAAATGATCTGGCACTGAAAGATCGCGGGAAATCGCGTCGTGCACGACGGCAGACGGACGGACGGACGGATTTGCCGATCAACGGCGTGTCTTTCGTACCGTAAACGATCGGCTCTCCGGCGCACCGCGCCGAGTCGAATCGTTATCAGGGCGTTCACGTGGCGCGAGGTGCGGCTGATGAATGGTCCCGCTCGCCAAGGTACGGGCCCGTCACGCGAAACGTTATTTATAGCCCCGCCGAGGCGGGGTGGAAGTTCCGTACGTCATCGACATCGTCGGGACATTCCTGCCTCTCCTTCTCTCTCTCTATCTAGCTATCTCTATCTTTCTCTTTCTCTCTTTCTTTTTTTTTATTCATTTTCGGTTCGGTTCGATCGCGGCGCGATCAGCGGCCGAAACAAGATGAGCTTGTGTCGATGAATCGCGTCTTCCATCCCTGATGATCTCGAGGTTGCGATCTCCGCGGCCGCGCGAAATTGAATTCGCAACGGGCGACGGCGTAACTTGATGAGGGAAAGAGGGAGATTAATGCGCGGCCTGCGCCCTTTCTTTACGATCCAGCGTAAACGAGCACGGCCTACGGCCGGCCGAGCGAAAACACGCGCGTCCGCTCTGCGCCCCGGCGCATACGTGCCGGCCCTTGTGCCGGGCAACCGTTTAATTATTTACCGATAATGACGGCGAATTGAGGGCGTCGATTTGCTTGCCAAATGGGTCCGCGATATAAATGTCCCGTTTACGGGTTACGCATGCTTTCTTCATCAGCTTGTATCGGGCTGAAAATACTATTTCGAGCGGACATTTGGGGAGTGGACAATTATTGATGTCTGTAGAACTATTTGCAGTATTCCCATTAAAATATTAATGCTGCATTTATTGTCTGCCTGATAATAAATACCATGAAAACGTAATGAAACTGAATGAAATGAAGAATATTCAATGCGCACACAGACTCGAATGCAGTTCCACTACAGATATCAAGAGCATATTAAAATTTATTATGGAACGTTCATATATTATATTACGGAACAGCTACCACAGCTGAAATTACATCTTCATTTATACTCGTATGTATTCTGCGAAACTCTATTCTATCCCTTTGACACAAAAACATCTTTTTGATTAATTTTTTATTTTGTTTAAAAAACGTTTCATAGTCTCTGTCTGACAGAAAATGAAACTCTGGCCAAAACAGCGGTTCATGACTGACTTCCTCTTTTCCCTCAAAATTGAAATTAACTTTAAAAGACTGGCATTCTGATACTGCATCCGACATTCCAAAAGCATATCATGAAACAACTCGACATTATTGTTTTAGAGCAAAAACAAGTTTTTAAACGCTTTGAGAAAACTCCTATCCTTTGTAAATATAATAACAATATATCCTTACACATACATAATAATAAATTTCATAATAATATTTTACGTAATAATATATTTCGTAATAATATTTTATGAAGTGTCCTGCGTAATTTACTGAAAATAAATGTGAAAAGTATTATTTTATTTTTCAATCTCTCGTATCCTTTCAATCACATCGCTTTCTTACCACATTCCGTACACACGACATCTTCGCGGATACCAAATTTCCTTTCTTGAGCAGAAATTAATTCAAGCGAGACAGCGTACACGACGGAGTTCCGTTTCGACTATGTAACGTGGAAAACGTATCTGTCTATCAACGCACCTGTCGCGCATCCGCCGCGCATCTTGAATGTGCATTTGTCTTACGGGATTAATAATGTATACCTGTATCATGACGGAGGGCGTCACTTGTGCTTCATTCGGGCAGGTAATGTCACGTATTTCCCGTAAGCACATGGCGTACTTTCGTGCGGGTACACCACGTCGCTCCAACCACTGACATACTGCAATATCGCATGATCGTTTAGGCCGCGATCGCGTCGACATGCAAAATGAAGACGTAAGTTAATATTCAAAGCCTACGTGCTGACCTTATCACGGCAGCCCGAATATTTACTGGGACTCTGGAAATGTTGCCGATCTACGAACATTCATTATGCATCGTGTACCATTCCGGCTCGCCGGAAAAACCGATCCATAAACAAGACACCGAATGGAAAGCGATTCAGCGCACAGAGCTCGTGCTTCTAGTATTGAGTAACTCTCGATGGCATTATTTATTAAGAGGAGCATGTCGATTTATAATGATTCGATTACATAATCAGAGTTTTATTGTGATTTCTTAGCGATTTTTGTGCGAATAATTCCAAGCAATTCCAAAGTGCTTTTATTGTAAGTATTGTAACAAAAATAACTACATTTCATTCTTATCCTTACTTAAATTGTTATAAAATAACTAAAAATTTTGACAAGAGTAAAAAATGAAAGAGGAAGAGAATTTTTCTCCTAAACGACCATGTTCTCTCTATTGATAAAAATTCAATAAAAAATTATTAGTGAAGATGACAAATGATAAATCAAGACATGTGTGTAAATCAAGAGAACAAATATCGAATTGAAAAATACACATACGTGTCTTATAAATGACACGCAAAAGTACGTTCTCGATTAGAAACGTTAACGTTTGTTGCACGCATGATTCGGACTGACAGAAGATTTCCATCCGCGCCGGGACGGAAGTAAACGTTTCACCGTGTTTTTACCGTGAAAAAGCGCTATCGAGAGAAATGGTGGCCAGCCGCGTACGGCTGATTACTGCTGGCAGCTTAAAAGCGATGATACATGCAAACGTAAATCAAACGATGAAGTATTTTCAATGTATGGTCTCCCAATTCAGCCGCGTTAAGTCGCGTCGAATAACGGTAGGAAAATCTCCCGCGATATTTACTTCCATTTCGTCGTGATGCGGTAAACCAGTTTAAGAGTTTTGAATCGCGACAAATTTACGCGCAAATCGGATGCACGTTCCATAGAACAAATGTCGAATTTGTACTTTAGCGTTTAGATACGGTAAATTCACAGATATGGTACATCTTTCCATTTCGTCAAATAAGATAAAACGTAACATTTGTCCATTAATATGTTTTTTTTCGGATTTCAGTTTTTTATTGTACTTTAATTAAACGAAAATTTAAAAATACAATGAAAGTGTTTGCAAGTCAGTTAGTGTATTTAATTATATATCGGTTCAAAGTTGTGTGTGCATGTGTTTCCCATTTTACAAAGATTAAAGTTTAGGACATCACTATTGACACTTTTATTGCTGCAAAATTTAATAATGAAATGGAAAATTTGTTTGTTAACGTAGCTCGCGTATATTTGTGCAGCATATATCTCATGTCAAAATAAATTTAATTATAAAGTTATAAGTTATTATTAAATATAAAATATCTTTCTCATAATCTAAATATTTTTATATAATAATGTTTTCATAAAAATGCTGTTAATAAATTAAAAAGTTAATGATCGGTGGTTTATTCTGACAACACTTTTTCTACGAATGCACAAATGTTTCCAAGCGCCTCAGAATAGAATATCTGAGAAAATAATTTTATTTTTATTTCACATAATTACGTATATAATATCCGCGTACAATAAGTATATACCGATATTTTCCACCATTGCTTCTCACCGCATAAAAATAACACCCGCCACGACCGCGGATCGATAGCCAGCGAAATAAAAATACGAGCAATTTTCAAAATTACCAATAACACTTTCGTGCAAAAAGTTCATGCACCGTTGACATACTTTGAAAACGCAGTTGACGTATCCGTCCGTCTGTATCAATGGAATCGCTGATATTATGATTATTCCGCGCGGAATTACGCGTTTCGCGGAACAAAAATTCCATCAGCGAAATTTCAATGTCTAATTGTAAGTGACTTCTGCTTATGCACACAATGCGCACACACATGCGCTAGCATGCGAGTTACTTTTTACGATTAAAATGGAAATCCAGCTCTTTAATAGAAGCAATGTTTTAGTCTATATTAATTAAATATTCTTTATTCATTTTTTGATGTTTCTATTATTTCTTAGTTGTTAACTATTTTAATAAATATTATACATTTATTTAAGTTTTTTCGGACTCTTGATGATACATAATTGCTGAATTACCGTAATTATTAATACGATAATGTCTGGTTTAATTTCATAACAGTTTCCATTCTACGCTTTAATAACAAAATAACACTCGCCTTATGCAATGAAATAACAGTGAAATAAACAAAATACTGCATCACAGTACTAACATAACAATAGAAAATAAATAGAAAAATAAAGACGCAAGTTTTTTTAAATATCAATTGGCATCCGCGTCTTCGAGTACATCCGTGGCAAAGTTCAAATCACTGCGCACGCGACTTTTTAAGTACATGCCGAAACTTTTATCCGTATTATTCATATTTCAGGAACGTTCTCTTTTAATCCCCGCGTTCCTTTATAATTCGTATTTCTGTTTCCTTCCATCGCGTCGCTCGACTTTGTGTTACTTGCATTTCTGCAATGCATGTAAGCAAAAATAGTTTCGAGTCCTGATGTTTAAAAGCGTTAAAAGGTTAATATCTCAACAGAGACAGCATAACTAAATTGCTGAAAATAAAGAAGGAATCGACATATTTGTGTCACGCGAACACTTTTGTGCGGACATTTTGGTAAAAACCAATAAAAGAAAAAAAGCATTTATGAAAAGTGTCAGTTAGATATTCTCGGCTATTGAAATGGCTGCACTCATGCTATTGAGAGTTACTGTTATCTCGCCATTTTCAGCCAGCTTGTCGTTTCCGGTAATTAAGTTTATGTATCAAAACGATCCTCCAAATGCAGTCCTGCAGTGTGGTGTGACACTGGATATAGATGGAAATGAAAAAAATTGTCCCGCGAAAATCGATGTTAAATGCGCGATGAAAGCCGATCTAAAAAAGTCTTTCGCAAAAATCAAATCGATGATTTCGCTCGAACAATTCCGCAATACGTCCGTAAAAAAGGGAGACGTTATTTTTGTTCGCTCGATAAATCTATCGGGTTTCATCAGAATTCTTGCAGTTCGTAGAATACTAATACGTCATTATCGATTCGCGTCATTCGACTCGTCAATCTGCGGGAAATTAATTTATTGCATGACAGGTACAAAAAGTAGCAAATGGTCCAAGATATTTCGAGCGTCTCTGAGACGCGAAGAAAAGGAATCATTCCTAAAGTCTCGCCGTTACGTCATCGGAACTTTTCGCGTATCGCCAGGACGAAATCTCGGGACCGGCAGTCTCGGGGATGCGCCATATTCGTGATTGGATTGACAAGTACGTGAGGGGCCGCGGGTAAATCTTTAAGCCCATCGCAACGTCTCCAAGAGCACCGTAGATTTCGTACCTTGATTCTGCACTCCTTGCACGCTCTGCCACAGTTTCTGCCTGTGACACACAGTGCCGTACGTCCTGCAGGATAAGGAGAAAGGGCGAGAGAGGAGAGAAAGAGCGCGGGGGAGGAGGAAGGTGGGAAGAGGGGGAGGAGGAGAGGAGAGTGGAAGGAGGGGGAGGTTTCCCTTACCGCACACATGTGTGCGTGGACGCGCGTACGCGCTTCTGCACGAGCGTGTGTCGACGTCCCTCCCCTGTGCGATGCGCATGTGTGCGTTCTCCGCGCGTCTGTGCGCGCCCATGTATATGTGTGCGTCAGTGGGTCCTCTGCGCGCTTCCATCGTCACGGGGGGGTGGATCGGAAACGCGCATGCTCCCACGGCCGAGAATCTCCCCAGTCAGGGTAAATCTGCCACCGAAACAAGACGTGGGTGCGTGCCGTTATGCTATATACAATGTCGCGTACGCGAACGGTCGTCGTGGCGATTTGTTAAAATAACGCACGGCAAAGCCCGCACGCTCCGCGACCGGATCGGCATGGAAGTACGCGGCGAGTGGAGTACGTTGATCGTCGAGGCGTAATCGGCGCCGCGCAAAGAGAAAAGAGAGCGAGGGAGAAAAGAACGGGCGAGAGGAAGGGAGACGCGAGAGAAACTTCCGGAGATGAATTGTCGAGCGTCATCGTATCGCAAAAGAGAGCGGCTAGCGCGCGCGAATGCGTCCGCGAAGCGGTGAACGGAGAGGACCACCCTGCGCGACCGGATCGCTGGCCGCGCCGATCACGAGCGATCTCGCGAGAAAACCGGAACGAGGGCAAAGAAGAGCAGAGAGTGCGTCCGGAAGTTAGTTTGAACTGACTGCCGAGTCGCGCGATCGACCGATCGATCATTCGCGGCCGCTCCAATTCATCGTTGACGGATTGCCGGAGCGTGCGATCGTCCGGATCGTGCAACTTTGCTGATAGATCGGCCGCGATCCGATGGGATCGTGTCTCGATATGTGCCAGCGGAATCGTCGATTTCCGGGACTCGCTGCGGAAGCGCGGACCGCGCGCGTACGCGCGACGGAAGCCGGGACCGCCCTGTGAGGGCCACCGTCCGATTCGCGGACGGGACACACACGGAATAAGTAAGCTCGAGGAGCGGGACGTGGGTGGACCGAAGAACTTCTCGGGCGGACGGAGGGTTTAAACTACCCCGAGTTGAATTCGCGCGGCGGTGCAGCGAGCCTTCGGCGGGGTGGAGATCTTCCCCGTTGGATTGCGCGAAGCGGAGGATAGGTGGAAAGTTTCGCGGCGGCACGCGGCGCACCGCCCGTCTAAAGTTTCGCCCATAATCGTTCCGCGCGCGTTATCGCCTACGTACGTGGCGACTGTAAGGGATACCACCCTTACACCGTGGCGGAGGATTGTCCGGCGCGCTTGTGCACGCACGCGGCGATTTTACGTCGCTCCGCACTCTACGGGCAACCTTGATGGACCGCGATCGTCACGGCGATTCTTCGACTTTGTCCAAGTGAAGGCGAAGTGACGACCGGATCTCGAACATCGAGATAATCGACGGGCGAGTTCCGTTTCGACGCGAACGCGACGGTTTCTCCACAGATTTGTGTGTTATCGGCGTAACGGCCGGACGAGTGATAAGACCATCATCCTGGTGCGCGCTATGTCAGTGAGTGGTCAGTGAGTGATTGGCAACGATCGCGCGTGGAGCATGTGAATCGTTTGAATACATCGCAGTGCAACCATCTGCCGAAAAAAACAGTCGCGGAAATGGCTCTGAGATGGCAAGCGAGGCTCTCGATTGCTGCCATACTCTTCATGTGCACGGAAGGTAATCACTTTGCCGCTGCCTAATTATCTTGCATGACCGTGTCCGCGACAGGGAATGAGAAACGTGCCCGTTTGGCGTGTACGCGCGATATTAGGCGGCCGTGGGGAAATCCTGTGAGATAGTACTTGGTGTCATGCAGGAGAAATGAGACTAATATCCTGAAACCACTATCAATGCGCCTTTGTTCGCCTCCCGGAGCTTTTCCAGGCAGCTTTTGTCGCAAGTTTCGGCGCACGGACCGTGAATGCAATTAATAATGAAGAGGACCGCGTTATCTCGCATATTTAAGTAAAACTGTTTCTTGATAAGAACTCTCGGAAAATATTGAAGACGTTAGGAACAGCGTTTAAACCGCAATTATTATGTAAATGGTTAAAATTATCCTGTAGTACCCATCTCTTTATATAGCCGTTCTATTATAATATTGATAAGAGAGATTTAAATGATGTTCGCGTTCTCGTGAATAAAAAAGAATTATTGTTTCATTTTGCAATTTGCAATTGTATTTTGCTTAGATACGTGTAATTGCCATCACTATGAATATTTACATTCGTGGTGTCGATATCAGCTGCAATGTTATTATCAAGAAAGCAGGAGTAATAATAACAAGAGAAGAGTAAAATGATATAGGCTTTTAGCGCAAGAGATGCATGCACGCAGGAAGTAGGGAAATGGTACTTGGCGAGACAGATAAAATCTCGTCCAATACCGCCTGCGATAATTAAGATTCAGTTTAATTACGTTAATTGCAACGTGACATTTGCTGTTGGAGAAGGAAGCGAGATTTACGACTGCAGTTGCAGTCAAAGAGCGAGCGCAACGGAGATAGGGAAAGAAACGAAGAGATTTATGGCTCATGTTTGCGCTTCGTAAATGCAGAAGTCGATTGTTTGCTGTTTGTCTAGGACACTCGTACAATTCTTCCGCTGTGTACGATCGATGTTGAAGAAGAAGAAAGAGAGGCGATTTATATTTCAGGTTCCCGATAACAAATGAGGATATAAAAATGAACGCGATAGAGAGACGGGTCACGTAATTTTTTTCCTGAAATAATGAATCCTCTTCGAGAAACGAGTGTATATTTAAGTGGGGTTTAATGAAAAAGTTTTTGAAAATAGAATTAGCTCGCGCCGTAGGAAGAGAAAACTGTTAACAATAATGTAAGAATAAAAAACATGATATTTTTGCTTTGTTATCACCAATCAGCCGAGATGGAAATTATCCACTAATTATTCGCCAAAGATAAAAGGGGAGAAATAATAACTTTGCGATAGCACGAAATTATAGTGCGACAGAAGTTAAAGAACATGGGTGTTTTAGAATGAATTACAGAGTTTCTTAAGAAAATGTGTGATAAGAGAGATGAGAACATATGATAAACGTAGTAAAATAGTAATTTCTATGTATAATATAAATCATAAAAATCTTTAAAATTATTTTAAACCATGCGGTTAAAATAACTGTTTAATTGTTATTAATATCCATTCTATTGCATAATGTAAAGGGAGATTGCTGCTTGCAAGAATATGAAGCAGCAGAAATAATAAAACTATAATATATGATCCTCATTGTTTCGCCGATTAATTACAATGATTAATAGTCTTCTAAAGAAAGGAAAACATGGTTGATTTACGTCACAAGTGAAGATAATGACATAACATTACATATCACGTGGAAGACGTGAATTATTAGGATGTTACTATCAAATATCAAGATATCAGAATACATATGAAATTCGCCTTTAATCACTTTTCGTTAAACCCAGCATAGATTCATAACAAATTACTGCCATTTTCTTGTCCTGTTAAGAGATTTCAAATTTTGTTACATACACAAACGTGGGAATAAAAACAAATTTTCTTCTCGCTTAACGTATAAGTAGCAATTTTTATTTCGCGATGGTTCGATAAAACGTACTGATTTATAACAAAAACCCTTTTATAAAATTATCTTTTTTTATAACAAACTAAATGTGTGCCAATTCAATATAGCTCTAGCAGCGATACGTTAAATGTAAAAGTGTAACGGTTGCAACATCGTAACGATTTTCTATGTGATTCCGATGCGATATATCTATGGCGCGAACACAGTGTATATAAAACGTAAAACTTTGCAGAAAGTAGCTTATTATCTATCGCGTACGTATACCGATGTAGTGCGAATACCATGTCTAACATAAACGTACGCAGGTGGTATTGTATTTGTAGTATATTCTCAGTATTTTATACAATAGCAAAGCTTTGTAATAACGGACATGTTCCACTTATACTCACAAAGTTAATAGGATAGTAACACGTAGCGTTCACGTTTCGATAGTGTGCAGCGCGACATGTTGAACATTATGATAGTTTTGCCGTTAAAACTGCATTTTGTTTAGATGATCGATAATTCGTGAGCGCATTCGGAACAGAATTCTATTTATCATTTATTCATTCGCGCTGTCTCTGTTTTAATATATTTATGCACAAATGTGGACATATTGATTCTCTAAACGTTTGTGTGCATGTGTGAGTGTGTATTAGAGTCAGACGAAATTATAAATAAAGTTCTGTCTGGAATTCTATCGTGGAATATATTATACTTGATCTAAAGTAGCTGATATAGAGATTGATTCTTGCTGAAATGACGATTGACACGATTAATCCGAAAATAAAAGAATTAATTTCGGACTCTGCAACTAACTTTCCATCTCATCGAATTTTAATTAAGCAAAAAAACACTTGCAAAAAAGATCTTATATTTTACTTCTCCAAAGTTAATAGCCAATTTCTAAAATATCGATTCAATTCCTGGCACAACGTATCATACTCCTTATAAATCATCTTTCTAGGAAAAAAAGATACATATATATATGTATATACACTTTTACCTCTCTAGCCAAGAAAAAAAAGAAAAGTTGCAATTCATCGTTAGAAACCATCCGCGGTTTCCCGGAATTTCTGACGGTAAAAAATAATTTATCAATTTCTTACCCTACCACGTCATTCAACGAGACAACGAGACAATAGCGCGATCGCCAGGAAGAAAAAGATAAAGCAAACGTTAATGCACCAGTTAACATGCCACGTGACATTTATCGTGTGCGAGAAATATCGGGATCACGTGCTACACACACTTCTTCGCCGCTTGTCGCGGGGTAGCTCGTAGGAAATAATGGAACGGTACTTGGCGGCGCGAAAGGAGTTACTCAATTGAATCCACACGGTATCGGGCGATAAAATGGTACAGCTAATAGAATTACCGGCGCGCTTGCATGCGTGCGACGCAAATTTATCGCATGCATTATTCATAACTCGGGGCCAAGCAAGTCGGCCAGTGCGCGTATCGTCATCGTGTTCGACGTGCTCGTGTTCGAGGGAAAACGTTTCTTTTTTCTCGAGCACGCCCGAGCGCGCGTGCAAGAGCGATCCGCCAGATGAGAAATGTCTCGCGCGGTATCGATCATCGTCGACGTTACATGAGCGGGGTAAAAAAGTGGCCGAGAGGCCTCCGGCCTGGGAGGTGGATGGACTCGTCGTGCCATCGTCGTCGCCGGCGTCGTCGTCGCCGTCGTCATCGTACCGTTATATTTCATAGCCTCGCTTCACACCTCGTTTGCGCCATTGTCGTTCTAGACGAACAACTTTCGCAATTTCATTCGGCGCTACGGGCCGCGACAAGGACTTCGCGCGAGTGCGCGAACTTGGTCCAGGTAAATTAAACGCTTGTCTCCGCTCGCGACGCCGACGCTGGCTGGCTGGCTTGGATGCTCAGCTGCGCGCGAACACCTCGGAAATTCAAGCAATTACCATCGGCGTTCTGGCTGCGGGATGATAAAAGGGCGACAGAACACATCGCATCACTAGGGGGAGGATATGCGAAAAAAGTGATGCGAAATAGGGGAAGGAAAAGGCAGAAGGTTAGCGCGAAGTGAAATAAAGCCGGCATAATTTCGGTCATCTCGATTTTCGATGGTGTGCCGAGCGCGTTTTTCGTGCGAAAACTCTATGGTTCCTTACACCTCCGTCGCGTTTTCACCTCTTCCCGCGACAGTGAATATGAACGTGAAACTGTTTCTAAACGAATTCATAGACTATCACCGTCTGCACGTAACAATAGCGTGCTTATTTTGAAACGTAATCTCCTCATACAAGAACAATACAATCCGGAATATGTATCCGGTATATTTTTGTTCCGATTTCCGGATATTCATTTACCGTGCATTCATAGAGATATCGATAATAATGCTCCAGATACGCGCAGGGTATGAATTTCATTACGTTTCACCCACGAATTTGGTGTGTGAATCGGATTTCCTCGTAAATATACGCGTATATTTCAGCGATAAGAGTCTATAAATGCGTGTTTCGAATTGATGGAAAAATTTCCCTTAAATTTTTGCGGATTACATTGCGGAGAGATAACGAAATCTTGTTGCTATCAATTTTTCCCTCGTGTAGATTTAAACGCGCTTCAATCCAAACACGGTTTTTAAGCGAGCTGTAACATGCTAATTGGATAAGACGCGAGATAGTCAACGTGAGCGAAGGTGTTTCGCGCTGGATCTCTCGTGATATTACGGGATCAGGGCAAGTTAATCTCCTGGAAACGCACCGGTGGTTTAACAGATTTACGCTCGGCAAACATTTCAGGAGATTTCCGGATTCTCACGGAAGGATTCTGCCGAAGCGATCCCGGGGGTTGCACGAGATTTCGAAATCGTCGTGAAAAATGCACGGCTCCCACAAGATTTACGCGCGTTTTAATCTAGAGTCATAAGATTTGAGTTTTAGCTGAAGTTTCAAGGAGCAGAGGAAGAGGAGCAAAAGTTGACAGCAATTTAGTCAACGCTTTTGTATATCATAGATTATACCTACGCGCTGAAAATTTTGAGGAACTTAAGGGCATACAAATTTTATGTTCTCTTTATGTGGATCTAAGAAGTTTTCAAAAGCGCGCTTTATTATACGCTTTCTTTGAAATGTATTTGCATTTGGTTATAAAGTAACTGCAGAGATGTTTGGGTTATGCCTTCTTATACTTGAAAATTCGAAACAATTTTCCACTTCACTCTTGGCAAAACTGTTGCGCGAATCCGAAACTTTCGGCGTTGTTAGCGAAACGCATACCAAGGGTGCCCACAAAAATCTTTGCATTATCATTTTCGCAGGGCTTTGGCGCAGAGCTTATAAAAACTTTTACCGTCTGCGAATAGCTCAGATAAACTTTTGAATTTCTTGCAGCTTTCTTTCTGCTCCTTTCTCTTCCTATTTTCAATGCGCTGCCATTCCAAAGTGGAATGCGCTTTATCATCAGCATTCCTCAGATATTTACCTATCCGCTCTCGTTATTCATGCATATTCCAATAAATTATAACGAGCTCAGAACGCAATCTCCCAGATACCGCGCGTTTTGTCAATCTCGCAAGCGTGTCAGAAATATCAGCGACACATTTCCATCTTCGAATTATCATCGAAGACCTTAAGACTTCGACAGCAATTCCCCGCCTAGTCGATCGAGTTATCGCCAAGTCACCAAGGAGCCCGTGCGATTATCATGGGAGCTCATGAAATAACGTGTAAACGCGATGCTACGACGTTAACATGGAATTTACGGGGTAAACACAGTGCGGTGCATTACCTGTTAATAATACGCGCCAGCGATATTTATTTCCCAGCCGCGTACGAGACGTGTCATGCACGTTATCCCATGGGAGCGAGCGATCGTTCCCGCACGCACCGTTGCGCGCTAATTAGCGTATAGCAATATCCCGCAAACAAGTCTGCGCGACTTTAATCGACATCTCGATAAAGCAACTGGCTGGAAGGCGACCGGCGAGAATATAGACGAATCGTGTTCGTTTCCAGCGTTAACAACCCGGTCGCCATCAGTAGCAAACGCAAGTCATCGACCTGCGGTATACTTGAACCTGCTGTGTAAGGGTGGCGTGCGTGCGTGGCATGCGGCTTATCGCTGGATGGAGGCCGGGAAAAAGAAATTCCACCGTGAAAATGTCGCGATGCCAACAAGGCTGGTCGCGCCTCGTCAACCACGCGACGGCACTAGGGATGGACGCACCCTCTGCGCGTCTCGATGCCGAGGGGAAGATGGACGTCGCAATTTGCCTCGCGATGACGCCCCGCGTTGAATTGTGTCGGTCGCTTGCGGATGGACGCGAAACGATCGGGTGCTGGGAAATGAATGACGAACGAGCGGTATTCTCGCGGAGGGGTAATAAGGAAATTGTGCACTGGCTGGAAAACCCCAGTTCGTCAGAAATAAGGTCGCTACTTTTGGGACACTGCGTATATATCGGGATTAATTTGATACCGAAGGGATATAGATGCATGGGCATGTGTCTACGTGTATCGGATTTCTTTTTCTCTTTTTCTCTGAGCTGAGGCGCTCAAAAGTTCTCATCATAAATTATTCTATAGCACTCTCTCCCTTTGCGAGTGCCAGACATCTGTGATCTCACTGACATGACTGTAATCAAAGCCACGATCGCATTAGTTATCGATGAGCATGCTTTGACATATAACCCCCGAAATCGATACAACTGCAAATAGAAATATCCGTGCTACATAGAGTGATAGATAATTGGCAGCGTTTGTATTTTTACTTGCGAGCGTTTGTTAGAATCATTATTGATGTACATCGCACGTTAAAATTGAATATAACGAAATGACACTGTAATCATGTACTAATGTTTACATTAACATACTTCAAGCACGTAGAACTTTGCCGTAAGTACAAAGTCTATACAAAGTCTACATCAAATTATCTCTCTCACCTCTACGCCGACTATAGCCGTCATCCGTGAGAGGGTCTTTCGGTACAAACGCTGACTATAGTCATCATCCTCGAACTGGCCTGTAGATTAAACAAAAGTGTAGATACATATTACTTTCTTAGGTCAATTCCATTTTATTTTTATGTTGCGAAAATTACATCTTTAATATAGTAAATTAAAACATTCATCGGGATTAATTACTAAATAATTAGTAATTAAATAGCGTACATAAGTATTCGGCTGCGATAGCGAAAGAGTTAATATCCGTCATTGTAGTATCATGTACAAAGATTATAAATTTTACTCCCTCGAGTCTTCTAAATGCAACGCCGTGTTTCGTGAACGGCCACGCATATTTTCAGAAGAAACTGCCCTCCGCCGAGCGCCGGGGATTACGCGGATCCCATCATAAGGTCGCATTTCAAAGTAATTACTCGTCCCCGCGGGCGCGATGCGCCGCGGCCTAGATACGATCACGGGATGAATTGTGGACAGTAAAACACCTCGGCAAAAATTATGCAAAATATCCCCCAGGCAGTCCGGAGCGCGCGCGCCACCCTCGCCGAGTCTTCCCGTGAGAACTCTCGTCGTCTCGGTGCCGTCGCGTTACATCAGCCCGTCCCAGTGAAAGACGATTATTTTGGTTTCTCGGTGGGGTGCACTCTCGCGGCCGCAAGCTTACCCGCTTTGGTCCGTCGTCGTCGTCGGAAGCTGGCGGAACTCTCGGGCCACGTATCTCATCTTATTATACCGGCTTGTCGTCGCGGTGCTCGCACCGCACTCGTTCTCGAGAAATATGACCCGACGCCGTTCCAGGGATCGTCGCCGTCGTTTTCTCTGCCTCCCACCCCACCTGCCGCCTTGCACCCTCTTGTATCTCGACGATAAATCGAAATTTCCTGCTTCCCCTCCTCCCATGATGCGGAGTGGTGTATCGTGACTGTCGGATCTCGTAGCAGTTTCTTTCTTCCTCGTTCGCAACGCGACCTACTCGATATCCGCTTGCGATGTACTCGGCTTCTCTCCGTTCTTTTTTTGGGATTAAATTGTAACGAGTGTGAAACATACTTTTTATCAACTCGAGGGACTATTTCTGCGCGAAATTTTGACGGCTCTTCGTTATACGCGGTGTTTAACATTCGGTTTTCGATGAAATCGACGTCGGAGTGGCGTACAGTCGGGCGAAGTTAACTGAAAAACGAAATTTTATGACCTATTTGCACTTTCAGAGCTCAATTAGCGAAATGTTTGTAGCTCACGGGATTTTCGATGCATGAGTTATGTGAGCGTTACATATTTTTGCAATTAATCATCGGTCCCCCTCGTATTCGAATATTTCATGTACATATAAAAGAATCTGTCAGTATTTTTATATCTTTGTAAAACTAGGAAGAGCCGTGGAAATCGCTCGTAAGATTTCTGATTATTACGTGACTCACTTTCAAAGTACATGAGATTTCCTATAAATGCAAATTTTACAACATTGTAAGTCAACGTACTTGAGGTACTTCCAGTTCCTCCTCATTTTCCAATAGTTTGCGACTTTAAGCTTGAATAAACGATCTTCTTTTCATATGCATCGGTAATGTTTCTCGACGTTGTCACGAAAGCATCGAATATGCAAAGTAAAACGCATAGAAAATTAATTAGTATGATTTCAAGACAAATACACGAGCAAACCAGATGCAAGCAAACAGAAATTTATTTGAAAGCTATGTTAACGAAGGCAAAAACTAATTTGATTGCGATTTCGATGAAACCGCGCATATGTTTATGTCAATCGGCGTTTTCACACTGGTGTTTTACATCGATAAAACATTATTAGGAAATTAATATCGCTTGATGCGTTTATTTGTATTTATCCGGCGTATGACACATGCAAAATGAAATCTGTCATTGACGAATAGAAGCGGTTTTGGACACGACTCGTAATCGCAAATACATAACTGCGTCGCTAATTTGATTAAACGGATAGAATGTATATAAGTTTAATCATGAGAATAAGCATAATGAGAATAATTAAGCAGTTTAAGTTTAGATAAAGACGTTTCTATCACTTACTCGATGAAACGATGCCAGCTCTTTGAAGAAGTCTGCCGCTATACTGTCTCTAGAAGTTTGCGCAAACGAGAAAGGTTGTTCCTCGATCGGGAGCAAAACTTTATTAATTAAGTACTACCGGTAAAGCTGTCGAAGAGGTTATTTCTAAAGTTTAAAGTGGTATCCGTTTATATAAATTCATGGTAACAGATCGTGAATATATAGAATATAGACGAAAAGTGGCGATTTATTCGCCTAAACTCTTATCCGATATCGCAAACGTCATGCTAAAACACATTTTCCCCTTTCTCCTTGTATTTTGATAAAATTATTGTGGAATAAAAGTTACGGGAACGTTGACGTTTCTTTTCGCATCGGGCTTTAATTTCGAGGCTAAATTGATCTCGAAGTGAAAAAGTTCTTTCTTTCTCTTTCGCTGGAGCTCGACTGATTTCAACAACTTTGCCTAACACAATCGCACATAACACGTTCACTTCTTCTTCGCGCTTCTCGCACTCAATCGGTCAGATTGATTCGCGCAACAGCGTTTTCCGGCGAAAATGCGTAATGTTTCTGACCGACTTTACGCGACGAATTTAAATCCCGCGACGACGCCGCTATCGCGCAGCGCGATATAAATCTCGATCCGCGCTGAGTTTGGATTAAGTGGAGCGGAAATCATTTCGCGACGCGGAATGCCGCTGAATCCGGTGTAATCTCTGGAAGAATCGTCTTTTTTTCTGCCCGCGCGATACCGCCAGGTCTTAATGGAAACCCCGCGAGTTTCGCGTGGCGTGAAAATAATTATCAGGCACTTTATTCTTATTCGAGCTCATGCGCGCGCATACATTGATCTATACGCGGGGGAGATGGGGGTGAATCTCTAAAAAGAGATCCCAAGCGGGGCGTAGCGAAACGCGCCCGAGGGCACCACCAAGACGGGGAACTCACGGAGGACTCGCGGAACTTAGCCGGGTCTCTTGCTCGTTTTATTATCGCGAGAAGTTATTTCAAGGTTCGTCATGCTTTCCGCGGCGCGCAGAGGCGAAATAAAATGATTCCGCGATGGCGTTTGAGCAGATGAAATTCGAGATTAACGGCTCACAAGTTACTTTGTGAGATTCGTTCCGGAAGTAGCACCCTTACGTTCGCACGAGCAATAAGCTCGAGAGCGCGTTCGATTGACTCGACATTGCAGCGAGAAGGCGATGGTTGGAGTAACGTAATAAGAATGTTAACCCGAGAGGAAGAGGTAAACGGAAACGGTACCTCGCAAGATGTGTCCCACGTGGGAGAGCAGTCCCGGATCGCCCTCGCGCGGCTTTTAATCCTCTTAAATCTTGAAGGACCGACCGGCGTACCTTAGGGACGCCATTAGGGATTGTTTTCTTATTATGGCCGCTACCTCGCCGCGTACCTCGCAATTTTTCATGAGAGGATTCCGCTGGTCATGCCGAACAAGGGTTTTATTAAGGAGTCTGGGTTCCCGTCCGTTACGTCGCAATTAATTAGATTCTCATTTGAGAAAAAGCCATGAAAGTGAGGGAATATTCTCTTTTGTATTGCATACAACTAGGGTGGCCTCTCTCTCTCTCTCTCTCTCTCTCTTCCCTGATATAATCCATCGCGATATCACAATGAAAATGTTTCGTGAACAATTTCCGTGCGCTCGCGACGGTCCGAGCGGCGGGCGGAAAGGGTCGCAAAACTGCAAATGCAATGCAAATAATAATACGTTATTCCATTACTGTGACCCTATTGTCGGAAGTGTTTTCATGGAGTTTGGTCACGTGAGAGTGCATATTAGAGTCCCAGTTTATCTGCGTAACGACGTCAAGAAGATTCAACGAGCACCGAATGTCAATACGGTCAACGTAAACGCAAGCTCAGATTATTGCGCTGCCAGATCCGTTATTACATTATCGCGTTATGAAAATCGAGCACTTCGTTGCTAATCCAATCTCTACGCTGCGAGTTCGCTTACCGGCCGCATGCGATTTGCGAATGCCGTCACGCACGCGATATGAACGCGATTTAAACTAGACCAAGCAGCGCGACGATCCGGGGCGCCATTCGCGATCCTCCCCCTCTCGCATCCCTCTCGTCGAACGGAAGGAAATATTAAGTTTCCCCCGCGTTTTAATTACGAGGTCGGGCGCGAGTGTGCCCTCGCCAGCTTTAAACGCAGTTCCTGCAGTTTCGCTGCATTTCCGCGTCACGTGACGGCGAGCGATGAACTCGCGAGATTCATGGCCGTCCCCTTATTTCACGGCGGGGGTGGCCCGATCGTCCTACATTCGATGTGTCGTGTCGTCGAGGGATTCGAGCTCCACCCAGCAGATTTGGAACGCTTGTAATTGATTGATTTTATTAATTGTTTCACGACTTTCTTTTCTTTCTTTAGAAAATAAATGAAAATAAATAGGAAAAATATTTTGAGAGAGAGAGAGAAGAGAAAGCGAAAGATTGAGATCTGATTTGAAATCGAATAGTGAGGCTAACGAGAATCACTGTGAGACATGCGTCGTGCATTGGTAGTTACGTGCAAAACCGTTTTTGAAAACTCGTAATAGCATCGAGATAAGGATGACATGGCTCGTTATGAACGCTATTAAGAGATGTAGATACAAAAAGAATGTTCATTATATATATCATAATTTCACTCAACATTACACACACATATATTACGGTATGTACGGTATGTATATAACTTGCTGATTCTCTAGTTTGTTCTATGGAAGTTATAATGAAAAATTAAAGTTTTATTACAATGTCATTCTTAACACAGATATCAAAAATATTTTCAATGTTGTCTTCTATAATCCTCTAAATCCTCTCCTGGACAATGAAGCAACGCGAGAATACATTAAGATACACGATTGTATTTTTATAATTTTATTACATTTCTGTACGTGATACTAGGTTATTTCGTATCATGAGAGGAAATCCAAGTGACAAGCAAAGAGCTTTATAATTTATCGCGAAACGGATTTATCGCAATTCACCCCGATTAATACATGGCGCGTATAAAATACATTCATACGTCATACAATCTCCCCGATTCGCGAGATATTACCCACTTCTTTATATACGCGCACACATACACACGAGGACTCCGTGTAATAAAAATCATAATCGCTTAAATTTACGAGTGGACGCGAAAATATCCAAGCGATGAGACTCCGCCGCGCCGCTTCAAAATACACGGGGCATTCTCTAAAGCTGGCATTTAAATATCGTAATGCCTCGTAAATCCGTGCAGTTATTAGCGAGGAAAATTTTATACGACGTCGTAGCCGCGTGTGCGCGCGCGTTACAGTGTGCAGCGCGAGAAACGAGGGCGAGTAATCTCAGGAAACGTAACGTAACCCGAGGGGGATGTAGTAGCTGGAGGGGCTACTGAAACTGAGAAGAGCCTCAAGTTCGACAAACGTGAAACGTGTTTCACGGTACTGCGGCTGGAAGCATTCGGGCAGAATGTCGGGCTGTGCAGTGCAGTCTCGTCGGTGTGAAATGTTAACGAAATCCGCGTGTAAAAACTACAATGGAGCACGCAGAATGATAACAACCACGTCGACAAAGGCTCTCATATTCGGCGGCCGCAACTTTCATCATATTATTTGATTAGGGACTTGTAAATAGCTTTCTGCCTACCTCGCGCTCCTGCTCGTTGAGAGCAACGACCAGTGATTCCAACTTTAAATTAAATATATTATATTTGCACGCGTGTTACGTTCTCCGACATAACGGCGAGATGCGAGACAGTCGTGTTCGTTTATTCATTATCGAGCTAACGTACGGAGGACAGGACGGCAAATGTACCTGCAACACGCGCAAACATATCGTACGACGACACGCGATGTACACTGAAAGCGATACTTGCGTCCAATGATAACTTCAGACCAAGTGCGTCGCGAATTGCGACTGGAATTAATAGAGAGATATGTTCTAACGCGAAAAGATTAAATTTCACGGTCCCTCGGTGATTTAAATATGATATGTAGGTTACATTTACGTACATGTGTAATAAAAAGCGTACAAAGAGCTACGCGCTACGTATGCTGCGTGTGCAAATGGAAAATTTTAATATATTAACGAACCTTACGGAAAAATAACCGTACTTTTTACTTCGTGTGCAGCATGAAGAACAAGCTCTAATTGTTACGTCTGTCCTCTACATCTGTTTCCACATACTTTGCTTTGTCAGACCGAAACGTAACTGGATTATTCCGTGCGCGCGCGGGAACGAATCCCCGCTTCTCGGGATCCAGAAACTCCCGCCTAATATCGTTATCAAAAGCAAAAACAGAACAAACGGAGGAAAAAGAACATAGAGAAAACACATCCGGGGCGCGTTTCGCACGCCGTAGTATCAGCGCGCGGCCGCTTTTATTCCGCTTTTGTACCTGGCCACAAATCATTTACGTCGCTCGTTACTACACGCAAAAGTTATGCTAGCGGCGCGCGTACGAGCGGGTCGCGATTTATTTCGCGCAATCTCGGGCAACGGGAAAAAATAACGCGTCCCTCTCTCGCGCGGCCGCGCGAGCGAGCGTGTAACGTCGAGCCGAGCGCGCGGCTCGCTCGGAAGACAAATCTGCGATGCGGAGTCACGCGACTGCACCCGGCGTGATTAAATTACATTGCCGGTTTAAAAGATAAGGGCCGCGGGACCTTTATCTGGCTCGCCCATCGACGCCCAGCGAACCTTTCGAGTGGCCGCGTTAAAGAGCGGCCGCGCGCGAGCGCTCCATTCTCCCCCGATTTATTAGAAATTTGCGTATGTACACGTGTGTGCATGCGCGCGCGCGTGCGTGCACTCGCCCTGTCACAGTTGCATAATTTAGGAAATAACGACGCGCGCACGCCGCCACGCCGGAATTACGTTTCGGCATTTCCGTTATTGCCCGAAGCGGCACGCAGAGTACGCGTTCCGGCGGTCGTAAATCCTGCGGGCGTACCGGCTTCTCCCGCGAGATTTTATTAAATTCTGCAAATAATTCGCCCCCTCCATCCTTCCCCTCGTCTCGCGCCCCTCGTGGCACGTCTGAGCAAAATTTTACGCGCTTTTAAAAAAAAGAGGAAGAACGCGCCAAGTCAAAAACAAGCACGCGAAGCATCGCGGAAGCTTACGGTTTTCTTCTCTCCTCGTGCGAAACGCCCCTATGATGATCGTGCTACGTGTGCTATCTTTAAAATTAATTCAGCGAAAATACGTAAAGCGCTTCCGGCGAACGTGCGATAATTCGCTGTCAGTCGCGTTCACACGCGCGCGCGCTTTTATAAATTTGTTCACGCGACACGCGAGTCCCGCCGCATCAATAATTCTTGGGGTTGGAGTGAAAAATGTCCAATCTCGCTTACCTACGATACAGCCATGCATATCCGTCCTGGGAGCACTTTTATGAGCCAAATGAATAACGCGATATCTTAAAGTGTGCCTCTGATTGAGCCGTGACCTAGATAGGCCGAAAACGTAACGTCGAGCAACGTCGGTGTCTGGGATGAAACCAAGTTTTATTACTCGCGACGAATAATTACTCAATAAAAGATGCGGAAAAAAAGTGCGGCTACGCGATGCGAGAAGAAAAAGAGAAAATGCGAAGTGGGCTAATTAGATTCGTGCGCGCTCGACCTTATTTTTCTGTAACCAACTGCGCGGATGCAAGTATAACGGGCAAAATAAATCGGGACAAGTGCCTTTTTGAAATACGTTGCAAAATGAAAATCGAATACGGATACAATCTCGATGCGCTTCTAAATATGTTAGTAACGTTAGCAAAACAGTTCCGCAATTGTAAAATTCTAATTTCTCCAATGAATCCTCTTTTCGTTGAATAACACTTGTTCCAAATCTATCTAATAACACGTAGAACGTTAATTTTGCAATTAACAAAATTTATACAACCTTCTAACACATGTTTCTCGCATGGCGCAGGGAATAGCTCGAGAACATTGGTTGTGAAACGCAAAACACGTGTCCGCGTAAACTGTACACTTTAGCGATCGCTTTCCTCAGCGAAACTCCGTTTCCAAGGCTATCTAGTTTCCGAACTTAGATGCAGCTCAGCAGAAATATCAGAACTGAATTAATCCACTCTCGGTGCGGTACGGAACGTCGGTGTCGAAACGGTCTGAATATTCCATTTCCGCGCCCGTAAAAATTCTCAGTGTGTTTGTTCCTTCGGTTCGTCGGATGCCACGGGACCGAAGCGCAGAAGCGAAAGCCGTCTCGGGCACAAATTGCGATGAGCTCGAAATAAGATCGTAACTTTTACCGTCCACTTCCACGGAGGCGGAAAACGATCCTCCCTCGCTATTGCAAAGGTCGTTCGCCTGGTGCCCCGGAGCGATCTAAATATTCAGATCGTTGGGCTGGCGATGCAAGTAGCCGGCTTCTGGAATCTCCTTTCTGTCTAGCCGCCCCCTCTTACCACCCCCTCGCGGGAAATTACAACGAAACGCGAAAAGGCAGCGGCAAACCGTGTTCCTTTAAATACCTTAATCCAGAAGCGCTGACGCGATTCGTGCGCAAATCCTTCCGGTTTACGTGCAGCAACGCGCGCGAGTTCCGCTCGGCGCGAAGTTCCACGGCAAGTTCACCACGGAATGCAGCACTTGCGGAAAGTAATTCCGCACCGAAAAAAGGCACGGACGGAAAGATCAGTCGAGTGACGATCGATCTATCGCGTTTGTAACGCGAGAAATATGTGCCCACGCCGGAGGTATCGTTATTCCACCTCCATCATCGGCGTTTTATGTGATACGGCTGCGGCCGCTGCAGCTGTTACAATATCTATCGGTACTTTCGTATCGATAACTCTTTGTATATGTGCCGTTCTTTTTCGCGGCTGCCGCGCGGATCGTTTCCCGACGTAATGAATTCGAGCACTCGCCGTTGAACGAAGCTGCGAGCAAAGAGCTCCGCGTAGCGCACTGAATTTCACGCCGCGCGTTAAGTTGCGGCAGCAAACTTGCTGGAAACGTCAAGGAAATCGTAAGACGTATCATTTCCCTCAACGTTTCCTAAGCTTGCTCTTGATGCGATCTTGTATTGTTTTGTACAAAATTTTATCAAAGAAATTTTGCGTTGTTAATACAAAGTGTGTTAACTCTTTTCACTGACGTTACAGCATTGATTATTATTTCTTAATAATTGCTGCTAACCTAAGAACGGTTATTTTATTGTCATAAATCTGTCGTAAATGGCGACACGGTTGTAATATAACGCGAGTAACCATCCATGTCAAATGATACCAAGTGACGGAGGGCGCAATTACCGCGAGTTGCTCTAAAAGATAGAGAGGTGACATGAACCACCGATCCAGTTTTTCCTCGAATCACCGGGGACGAATGGCCGGCAATTTTCTCTGAACGACTAGTAATCTATAAATCGATGAAAATATAGCCTGAGTTATACTTGGAATCCACCCGCGAGTAATCTTGATTTGCGAGGTACTCTGCTTGCTGCGAAATATGGACCTCCACTCCTCAAGATTCTCCCCTCGTTCGAATATCGTGAAACGCCAAGAACCGCGAGGTGGCAAGAACGCGTCTGCCGGAAATATTGTCAGTATTATTTCCGGTATTACGCGCCGACGTCGTTTCTATTCATCTCGCCGTCGTCGTGATTTTTAATATCCTCGTCAAAGATGTATCAACCGGGACTGGAACAAATTATTCGCGGGAAAGATTATCACGCGACATACATAAGGTATGGCATGTAAATCACCAAAGTCTAAACAAGAACCCGACGTGGATGTCTGGCGTGGTACACTACTTCACGGAGCGTGCAAACTGCCGCCGTTTTGCCGTATTAACACGCAAACGCCGCAAACGCCGGTGACGAACAAGGTATAGGCGAACTGGCGAACGACGTCTTGGCGGCGATGTGCACGCGCGAGACTTAATCTTTATCTTAATAATCTTTCCTCCCGATCTCTCGACAAACTGCGTTTCGGCATCCTCGAGGAAACATCCGCCACTTGTTATCTCCGAGCAAGCGAGCGTGCGACACACCCCCGCGCGAATTCATCCGCCCGCTACCGGCGAAGGGACATTTCTTGATATCTCGCTCGAGCGAGCACTTGCTTTAATTAATTTCGCGACGGCGACTAAGACCGAAGAGCTTATAACGAGCTTTTCCATGCACTCCGGGGAGTCCCTCTCTCTTTGGCTTTCCCAGAACTCGCCTCTTATATATCATCACGGTTGTCTTCGTATATCGAGATTCGAGCAAGCATCCATTGCACATACACACACACACACACAGACGCATGCACACGCGCACATGTACTGTTCTACGGATATCACATTGTTGGGGCTCCGTGAGCATGAGACTGCTGCACCTGAGGCGTGTCTCGGTGGAAAGCTAATGAAGTGCGAAGTTTTCCACGTAGATTATCAGCTTTTGCTGGCTCGCTGCGATATGTCCACGTTAATTAGTAGGGGGAGAATTACAATCTCCCGTTTCCATTTGAGCGAGTTTACATGAAACCAAGAATCCGCACTCTCTTTTCCTTCCTCTTGGGAGCAATAAAACTTCAACGATTCTGTCATTAATGTCAGGACGAAAATGAAGTACGCAAGTACTCGGTGAACAGTGAACAGTGATCCAGCTTATACGTAAAACACTTCTCTCTCTCTCTCTTTCTCTCTTTCTCTGTCGCGCATAATCATACATAAACACCGCAGATAAAACTATATAGATATATAAAATAAATAGACACATAAACTCCAACTTTGAAAAAATACTTATCACTTTGATAGATTTCCTTCCAATTAACGTGATTGCAACCGCAGGATTTCTCACGCGTTCTCACAAAAATGCTAAATATAGAAAAGAAAATTCTATTTCCGCTTTCCTCTAAAAGTCAGACTGCGTATTAACAAGATTTTTGTGCTCGCGGAGGAAAACGTTTAACGTTGAACGTTGAACTTTGCTCTGCGAAGAAGAGCCGGCGTTCAATCGTCTTCTCGTCGCTGCAGGGAACATTCCCTCTTGAATTGTTCGAGGGGTTGTAGACACGAAGAAACGTGCTACTTTTAGTACGGTCTGTACCTATCAGATCTTGCGCGGGTGCCAGGGAGCTGAAGAGCCACGTTGGCGTCTTAAAGTTCGGCACTCGACGTTCCGAGTGAGGCAAGATACTACTACATTGCGGCTCATCGCCATTGTCTCCGGAGATGGCTCTGCCATTACCATCCATGTGATGTATTATGGGAAAAACAATGAAGAAAGATTTATCTTTACCGGGAGAGGAACCCTTCACTTCCGTGCGCAAGTCATTGTCTACCTAATTCACTCTTAAGGCGAGGCGTAATGAGCTCTGATCTAATCTAATTCCATCCAATCTTCCCGCAGCTATAAGTACATCCCCCGCAGCCATTACGATTCTCTGATTACTGAACTATAGATACTTTGTATGCTTGATCGTCAAAACCAACCGCTGATCTGCTATTCACGCGCTGAAGAGATGCACTTAAGAGCGCTTTTCTCCAAGCCTCGTTTCTGATTACTGCGGAAACTTCGCGTGATCCTGAGGTCTCGCCCTTCACTCGAGATTCGTCTAAACTTGCCCTCCTTTACGACATGGTGACAAAATATCAGTAATTCTCATTGAGATAAAAGAATTAAAATTCTTAATACGTAATAGTTATTTGTTGAATTATTGGATTGTAACACGTATGCGTCCCGTTCCATTTAATAACGAATATATGTTACAATCTATATTAAAATTATTAAAAACATTAACAAAACGAGATGAATATATGTTACAATCCTTACAATACTTTCTATGCGAGTAATACGCGTTTGAACATCTTTCACGAGAAATAAAAGATATGATATAATAAAAGATATAATAATACTAAGAAATACGAGCTGTGTGTATCTTAAAGAGCCAAATATAATTAACACAAAACCAAAGAACAGCTAACCTGCAACAGTCCAGATAGATATAAAGTTTATACAACAGAGTGAAAGATGTAGCCTCCAGTATTAAATCCGGAATATGCAGTGGAGTTAGTTTCGAACACTAAGCAAACACTTGCGTTATTTTGAGACATACATGGACCGTTTCCGCGAGTGCGTTCCCAACTCGACAACTTGCAACGTGCAAAGTGTACGAGTGCTACGGACTATTTCATCCGAGCACAGTCGTTGACGGTCCCTGGCTGTGAACGATTTGATCAAATTTTCTCAACAGTTGATCACGCCATGTTCGCCAATTAAACTATGATTAAATCCTTCGCATGTAGTGCTTTGAAGTTTAGAGAGTGTACTTTTCGAATTCCGTGTTAGAAAGAGAAAAAGAGAACGAGGGAGAGAGAAAGCTTTGTTATTTCAGCATGAACACGCATCTCGAAACTTTTATAATCTCAGATGAAAGTTAACATACATCATCTCTAAAATCAACATTAACACTTTTGTACAGTCTGTGCGTAAACGATTCTAAACTGCAATTATGCTCGCGTATGATAATTTTGTTTCATCAACGTCAGAAATTAAATTATTATAGTAAAAAATGCATTCTGCAACCACAACAAACCGTAAGTTAATAATACCGTATATTAATAATGTGGAAAAAATTCTCTCTCCACAAATATATATATATTTACTACAATTTACGTACAACCTTTCTCATTACAGTATAAGTACTCATAGAAACAGTTAGAAACAGTTAGAACAGTTAGAAAATAGAAAGTAACCTTAAAAAAAGTTTCGTTTTAAATCATACCTCTGGTCGACTGTATTACACGTACTTGCAGAAAGCTTTCGCCACAGCAAAGTTTAAAGAACAGCAAGCGAACAGCGAACGCTGAAAATTATATTGCGAGCGCGTACTCGTATTGACACGCAAGATGCGTGTACGATAATAATAAATATGTATGCTGTGTGAGACGACAGCGAACAGACGGAATCGAAAGCGCTCGATTATCGAGCGAAACAATAATCGCCTTTTATTCCGAGAAATACTAGGATCATCGACCGCGTATCAAATTGTACGTTTAACTCCCACTGCGAATATTGAAATAGCGGAATCGATGGGAAAGCGAGTTATAAGATGCAAAGAGATCGAAGTTATTGGAGCCTCAGCTATTGTCATTGGAGCCTCAGCTATTAGTCTGAGATTAAAGGAGCGATGATATCCCGAAGAGTTGTAAACGTTTACGGACACTTCGGTACTTTGGAGCTTTATTATTCCTCGCTCACGCGTTTTACGGCTATCATTAGGGGCTTCAATTAATTAGGGAATTTCACTAACGGCTTGTGCGGTCGCGGGATTTCCCTACCGGCTGCTCGATTAACCGGCAGTAAACCGATATAAATCAGGCAAACTACAATCAAACTAAGGGCAAAGCTCTAAGATCGAAACTATTTATTACTACTTAACTCTCAAGCTGTGCTGCGACTCAATCAGCAAATTTCTCTTGTTACAGACACGCTGAGTCTAGGAGATCGAACGATAGATAACATGGACAGACACACGATTCAGACCAGACCTCGACAACAGTTGCTGGATCACTCTTCCGGCCAGAAGTCGAAACCGGAACCTACCTTCGACTTCACGCAGAACACCAACGTAACCGCCCTGATCGGGAAAACTGCATACCTCACATGCCGAGTTCGCAATCTGGGCGACAAAACTGTAAGAGCTGTTCTTCTCGTGCTAAAATCACGCTTTGCGTTCTGTTGATTATGAAATATCAGATAAAGTGTCGTTTAAGAGCATCTGATAGTTTATGGCGTTTTTTTTTATTATTATGGTTGTTCGATAACCGAGTTTCTATAATAATTCAGCTAATTAAGTAAAACACGAAAATATCAATTACTTATACTGATATTCTGCAAAAATTCATCATTTATTTTTGATAATATGAATAATACTTGAAATTTAAGCATGGAAATTAAAAATTTTTCAATTAAAAATGTTATTATATTTATATTAATCAAGTTTGGAGTAGTAATACTTCATGTACAAGCGCGAATAAAGATATATCTTAATCTAACATAATTTACTAAACCAATTCTAATATTATTATATATCATTATCTAATGTTAAAAGAATCTCCTTGTTAAAAATACCGCATCGACTATTTTATCGTCACGCGCATTTAATTTAAGCTTGCGGAGGCTCTCGCGCTATGTATAAGGACAAACGATCTCTCTTTCTTTCTTTCGCTCTCTCACTCCTCCTCATTCACGAAGGCAAAAGCGAAGTCTGGTCCCTGTAAGGATCTTAGGAGAAGCGATTTGCAGGAAATAATCGAGTTGCGCGGGATCGATTGGATGTTAATTGACCTTAGAGGTAACTGGAAACTCAATTTTATCGCAAACGCAGTACTACCATTACGATCCCTATTGAAAGGAATGATCAGTGCTGTTAGCTTGGTCGTGGAATTGATCGCTTTTGCGCAGATCATTATCGAAGTAATCTTTCGCAAACGCATACGTTCATACTCATCCCCTTTGAAACGTCTTCAGTTTCATCAGCTTGGTATTTCAAATAAATGCGACTGCCGGATATCACATGATGTCTCTCAGCCTCCTGTATTTACTTCGATGCATTTTCCCGAGTATCAAAGGCTTAGTTACTCTGCGCTTTCATACATGTACGCACACGCGCGTGCAACGAAAAAACCCATGCAAACAACTATAATTTAACGCTGTCAGGCATCGCGAAGCGATTAAAAGCTCGCAAAGAGAAACGCCTGACAGAATTGAATATTGCACAGGTTGTTGTGAGCCGCGCTTCTTTCTTGACGGATTCTGATAGGTTTTTTTTTGTATATCGCAATATTGTTTTTAATAATAAATATAAATTGAAATGCTAACCGGATTGAGAGTTTAAATGATAAAAAAAGTTTCTCGCAACTGTAATTATTCATATTTTTTAAGAATATATATATATGTATAATGAAACTTTGTGTGTTTAATTTCGAGCGTACTTTATTTATACAGCATTGTATGAAAATCTCCGGGAAAATCATTTTCGAAAAAATCTCTAGCGTGGTTGTTGAGACCGTTAGCATCGAGGATTAAAAATTTGCGATATAACCCAGCACCCGATTAAATTTTCACTTCCAATGAAGGAACCGACGCGGAATATTATCGCGGAAACGCGGGCGTAAACAGGCGCGACAATCGCGCACGACGAAGGGCGTTACAAAAATTGTTTCTGCCCAAAAATGGATTTCTATTGTTTTCAATTATGACAGAATAATTAAAACTGCGCGCAAGCTTAATTGGAATGCTGCTGTAACGTCTCCGTGCGCAAGCATCGGGCACAATATTGTATGGAAGAAAGTAATTGACTTTGCACCCCCTTCATGGTTGTTTGGTCGTTGCGTGGTAATTGCGTTTAATAATAGATCGGGCCGCCGCGCTCGAAAATTTTTCCGCGTTTCTGGTTGCTTTCTCACAAAGCAATTTAATTATCTGTGCACTGCTGGTTAAGCTATCTCACGCGAAAGCCGATTTGCGAGTTAGTTGTCCGAGGTTGCTTGTTGCAAAGTCAATAAGTATCACTGGAGTAAGTATAAGTAAGTATAAATAAGTATCACTTAAATTGCCAACGTCCTGGAGACATTGCCATTGTTTCGCGTTCCCTATTCTGTACTTCCTAACAAATTTTGCTGATTATTTTTATACAGTCGAATTGTACGAGTTGATTTTACGATTTTATGAAATGATAAGAGCGTTTGCACTATATTCGCGAAATTCAACAGATGAAATGAAATAAAATGAAATCAAACGATTTTTCAATTCAGATGCCTCGTTCAACGAATCGTCGGCGATGTCCAATATGAAAGCAGAAATGTAGAAACAATTAAATTAAATGAAATATCATATCTAATTGTCAATAAAAATATTAACTTTAATTGGATACGAAATATGATGATATTTGCGAATAGATACATCTTGAAAGTTATTAAAAAATCGCTGAAATAAAAATTTTATTTTATTTTATTGTTTTTTTCGTTTTATTTTATTATAAATTCCAAATTATATAAATTATAATGAAACCTTGTATGATACGTATTATATTTCTGTATTATATTTTATTTGTACATAATATAATAAAAACATAACATGTAGAAATATAGGATGTGACGATCTGCTTGGGTAATCATTTATGTAACTACGTTATGTAGGTCACCAGACACAATATCATTGCATTTTGTTTTGTCGGGTCGCATAAGGGTTGCATCCCGAATGTTTCAAACTGTTGCGAATGTTTCGGAGAAACGTGAAATGATTAAATCCTGATACATGCTTGATGCACAATGTGATATCGAGAAGCGAGCTTTTAATCATATTTCGCAACACAAACGCTCGTCTGATTAGCGCGATAAAAGGATTATCGGCAGAAAAACAGCATCCAAATTTCACAGTGTCCGTATGCGGACATTAAAAAAGGTGAAGAGGCGAGATTGCAGAAACCAAAACGCGATACTCCGCAAAATAATGAAGCAACAGAAACAATTTTTTATCATGTGAAAAACAATTAAACTATTTAAATACATTTGTTAACACGGAAATCCACGTCAATTTTCAAAGGACATTTCTGTTATATGATTAATTATAAGTACTTTCATATGTAATTGGTTTAAATTTAATTAATTCAGCATTTATTTTGTCAAGAGAAAGATTACTAAACTAAACGTTTCCAAACATTTTTTACGAAATATGTAACAGAAATGCACAAAAATTATTTATAAAGTTGGACCGTCGTATCTGAATTATTATAATTTTTGACAACAGTCTCTGCAAACTGTTTTTATTAAATAAAACATTATTAACAGGACAGAGAAAGAGAATCGAAACAGAGTCTTTAATATTTTAAATTTAGTTTCGCTACCTTTTCTCTACATTCAGACTGAAAAAAATGAAAAATATAAAATTTTGATCCGGTAAATTAAATTACAAGTATGTCAGAGTTAACCATCGTAATTTCGGGATTAATGTTCATGTTTGCAGAACTACAGTCGACGAGTTGCAGAAATTTATTTAGTATATCTCGCTGCCCCTTTATAAACATTTGCAGCAAACAGAATTTATGACACTCGCATAAATTTTTGCCCAAACGGTTTATCTCTTTGTATACTAAATCAGTTTTTACAAAATAGATGTAAAATTAATATAAGGGCGACACAAACCAGACTAACGCGGATTGGCATTAAAATAAATAACGAATGTTTATTGGCTTTGCTGATCAGAATCTCAACAAAATCTAGACAAGATTTAACTACAAATGTTTAAATAAATGACGCAATTGTACCGTGTCACATAAATAAAATGGTGTATAAGTTAAAGGTATTATAAAAGTCTCTTAAAATACTCTGATGAGCTTTAAAGCTGGTTACAGCGTCCGATTATTATGTAATCAACAGAACTAGAGAAGCTTTAACTAAGTTTCAACTAATCGAAGCTCTTTCTTAAATCCTCCATCTAAGATCTAACTATCTAAGACTCTAGATTTAAATTTAGAACTTAAGAAGTAGCTTCGATTATCTGCAACGTGGATAAAAATCTAACCCAACGAGAAAGATGAAGGTAATCGTGATGAACGAGATCCCGTAATGCTTCAGCATTCATTCAACATGAATATCATTAAGTGCACGGGTATCCAACTCGCATACCCGGGAAACAATATGAGGAACCATTCGCCACATTCCCGTGATGTCCGCGCCAGTTTCGCTTAACGTTCGGCATTCATCATTCCCGACGTCTCCTCACAGTTTCGTCTGAGGAGGTGGAGGACATGGCGCGACTTCACCCCCTCGTTCAAGACTGAGTTTCTGTAGACGGCGTCGCACTCATCCCGAAGGATAAGTCAGGAAGCGCTAAACCGTGCTTTTGTTCTCCATCTCCGCTCAGCCTCTCTTCGCCACTGTAACAGCCACCCTTCGCCGCGGGAGGGACCAGGGGTAAACTTCGCCGAGTAAATATACTAACATAAATGCGATGCTAACGGCAAGCGCGCACGCGAGCAAACGAGCGAGCGAACGAGCGAGCGAGCAAGCAAGCGATGCATACGTGCACGCGCGAAAGCGCTCGCTCTTGGAGGCCGAGACACGCTGCCGACCTCACTGGGGTTTATATATGAGGTCGGGCTACGTGGAAATATCGACGGGCGAGCAGCCGCAGACCGGCCTCGATCCTAAAGACTAGGGGTGAAAACCTGCACCGGGGAAACGCGTGTTTCACGGGATCCACGAAAAGCCGACATTAATGCGTGTCCCGAGCTCGCTGTGAATTTCGACGTTACGCAGAGCTTTGCGGTAACTTGCGGATGACGAATGGTTGACGTGCTCTGGCGATAAATTAATTCATTGCTAATATTTTGCATGCGTATGCTTTAGATTTAACGATATAATACAGAAAGAATGCGTATTTAGTCTGTGAAACTGTGATATTATTCTTGCTTAACTTAATACGCGACTATATTGAGTATTATATTTAATACTGAAAATGTGAAAAACAAAAGGCAATCCGAACCAATTAATTATAACTTGGGTTAGGAATATTTAAATTATATTCCACGATATAATATTACACGATATTATATTTATATATTATATAAA
Organism: Ooceraea biroi; assembly: GCF_003672135.1. Taxonomy (NCBI): domain Eukaryota; kingdom Metazoa; phylum Arthropoda; class Insecta; order Hymenoptera; family Formicidae; genus Ooceraea; species Ooceraea biroi. The sequence goes on from NC_039512.1 coordinate 3,659,394, forward strand.
TATGAATAATAGGTATATATAAAATAAAATATAAATTAATGATACGAAAATTAGAATTGATAAAGCGTACATGTTTTTTTTAGAGACAATATATTATTAGTCTCATGAGGCATATTTATTGGTAACATCATCTATGCATGAATATTTTTTTACATTTTCATCGTGGTATATCACACAAAGATATCTTCTCGGTCGGTTTAGAAACGTGCTTTATTGGAAGCACTAGTCTCTCTGGAATAATTTTTAATAATATTACCGGTGGGCGAAGAGCTTCGAGAGGAGAGCGACACAACGGTGTCTTTTCTTATGGCGTAACTTTTAAGTGACCAAACTTTCCTCGTCAGTGAGATTTAATTCCTCGTCCCTATCCACTTATCACCGCAATGTATTATTATTCCGCGATGGGAAGGAGAATGCAATTAAATTAGCCGGCTCTATAAGCTTAATTTAAGCACTGCTCCCCTCAGTTGGTTAAAATGATAATCAGAATCTTGAACAGACAGTCGCCTGGGTAGTTCAGTTGCAATTAACAATTCAGCAATCTATCTTGATTATTCTGTTGACCATATGACAAATCCATGATACGTAAGAAACAAAGTTCTGATTCATGTCGAGTACTGATTATTATCAGATATATCGAATTTCTGTTTTTGTTAATGAACTTCTTAGTGAAAAAGTATGGAAAGCAGGACAAATGCTAGACAAACAAATACCATATAAATTTTATTGTTATAAAGAAAATTATCTAAAAAACTCGCATTTCGGGGTGCAACTTATTCTCAGATACTGTTTCAGTATTTTGCCCAAATTTGCGCACAATCTTGTAGCGCGATTCAATTCGAAGATTAATAATTTCACATCTTGTCGATATATTGTCGCTCTCAAGATAGAAGGACACAGAGGGGTTTATTCACCCACTCCCTCCAAAAAAAGAATACAAAAAAAAATAATTCAGAAAGTAGTAAAATAAGAGGCACGGCTCCCAAGATAATATTATTTCAGAAGAATTCCGCGAGGATTCCGAATGTACAGAAACGCCTGGATCGCTTCGTGTGCCGCGGAGAATCCTTTTATTTCCCGTTCGAGGGATTCCTCAGAAAATCGCCGAAGAGTCTCGGATCTCGCACCGATACCACCACGCGCGTTCTTGGGGAATCTGCTTTGCGTGTACCACGCCGGAGGAAGCGCCGAAATTCTGTCTCTCTCTTGCGCGCGGAGAAGTTTCTGTATTCCTTCGCAACTTTTCTTACCGTTCCGACACGGGTCGGTGGTTTTCGGCGTTTCGCGAGCACGGAAATAGACGGATCCTCTCGTTCGGTCCTTCCGTTTCGGGGCCGCGGTAAAGTTGGTCAGATACTATACGGGGCACTCTCCACGCTAGACGCCCCGACATAGTGCGCGCGGCGGAGGTTCAAACTTATCGAAATGAGCTCGCGTTCCGATGAGTATATTTCCCCGGAAGTAATCCACCTCCTCGCTCGCGGGAGACGTTTTAAGGTAATGCACAAAATTCCTGGCCGGATGGAGGAGAAATCTCTCTCGCGCGAGATCTCACTTATACGTTGCTTTGTTATCCGAGGAAGAATTCTTAAACGAGTTCTCAAAATCTCGAAATAGATAAAAGAGTATTTTTATTATCTCTTTTCTATACAAAGAAATTGATTTTTGAGAACTAGGAATCTTAAAGCACTCTTTTCTTTTTTAAATAAGTCTTCGGGAAACTTGTGAATCACATATCGTCAAAGTTGCTTGGACGATTACATGAAGATATGAAAATGTATACACGATATATTTAAGAAATAACGAGATAAAATAGATAATCTGCTTAATAAAGCTGTGCGCGTCAAAATGTCAGAGTTACTTTACGTTTTCTTTTCTAATGTAATACGACGTAAGTTATCAGCGAAATACATACAAATCATTACTAATATATTGATACACTTATATTGATCGCCTCATTATTATTACTCATTTATTTGCAAAGGTATCCTGGGTGAGGCACAGGGACATCCATATCCTGACGGCGGGGGCGTACACGTACACGAGCGATCAGCGGTTCCAAGCGCTGCATAAGCAAAACACGGGCCACAATAACGAGTGGTCCGAGTGGACTCTCTGCATAAAGTGGGCGCAGGAGCGAGATCAGGGAATCTACGAATGTCAGATCTCCACCATACCTGTGAAATCGCACCAATTCCGCCTGAACGTCGTCGGTAAGTCCCTCCTCTTCCGCGCACGTTTATTCGCGCTCGGGGATTTAATCTCGTACTCCACCCCTTCGATGAAATTCCCGAAGTGTCGCTCGCCGCAGTTTAATTCGGCCTTCGTTCGCGCTGCCGGAAGCATTCGCGCGCCATAAACGCATGAAAAGTAATTAGCATATAGCCGACGAGAGGGTGGATGTACGCTTCGCAATTAAAACGCATTTAACAATGATCCCGGGGGTTGTCGGAAAAGGGCGGAAGGGGTTAAATCCGACACCGGGCGGGATAACGTCGAGAGGCATCGCGCTCATTATTTCAATTACACTGACCTCCTCCGCTCTCATCCACCACCACCTCTCGGCTGCGTTTGTTAAGAAGCTTCACCTCGTTACTTCTCACGGATCACGGGGCGGCTTTAAAGATTCCTCGCTCCCCTCGCTCACTAAGTACCATTCCCGAGAGAGACTTTTATGCGAAGAGCTTTCACGACGCATCACGGATCTCTCCGGATTTATCCGGGCCGCGAAAGAGAGAGAGAAAGAAAAAGAAAGAAGAGTGAGAGAGGGCGAGGAGGAAAGGGGGTTGAAAGATAGGTAGAAGGTAAGGAACAGAGTGGAAGTAAAGAGGTGGAGCGGCGGCAAACACGGGGCGGGAGGGGGATGGAAAAGAGTACAGAGCGCGGTGGCGGTAAGGAAAGGAGAAAAGCGAAAGAAAATTCTTCTTTATCGCAGTACCTACGGCGACGATACTGGGCGGGCCCGAGCTGTACGTCGGTGCAGGCAGCACGATAAACCTGACGTGCGCCATACACTTCAGCTCGGAGCCACCAGCCTACATCTTCTGGTACTACAATAAGAACGTCCTGAGCTACGACAGTCCCAGGGGCGGCGTCTCGGTGATAACCGAGAAGGGTGGCGACGTCACTACCTCCTGGCTCCTTATTCAGACTGCGCAGCCCTCAGACTCCGGGGAGTACAGCTGCAAACCCAGCAACGCCAATACGGCGTCCATCAGGGTTCATGTTCTAAATGGTGAGTCTTTGCTCCTGCGAGTCCTTGCTCGCCGACGTTTTACGAGCTAGACGACGACGACGAGAGTCGCGCCGCAAGAGGTCACGTGTTCTCGAAAGACAGTCGTGTAGAAGTTGGCGTGTTATTGTTTAATCAAAACGAGCGGAATTACTTTGTTGTCGACTTTACGTCTGCCGAATTCGCGGACGTTTTACGCGAGGGATTTCACGCGGCGCATTTGCCAACGTTTATTTAAAGAACAACGTGAATGCGTAATTATTACATGAATTAAATCCACGATTTTTTAATAAATATCGTGTTTTTAGTGCCGCAATTTTCGTTTTAATTCGCTCGTCTCTAACATACTTTTATATAAATATTTTTTTGAATATGAATTTTCTGATTTCCTATTTGTTATGCATGTTTACTAAAAAAGAAGGACAAACGTGTTTCAAATTACATTTCAAGTCATGTTAGAGTGAACGAATGTCCGAAAAACCAAAGATAACAATCACAAAAGAAATACGTGCCAAGGCACAAATAAAAGTAGGACAAATCAAACTTTAGTTGAGAGAGCACGATTAATATAAATCAATTTTTAATACGAATTTTCAAAACGCAATTAATTAGCGCTCGTTGAATTTTGCTCGCCTCTGCTCGCGCAGCGCAATTCCTCGCAGAATTACGATAACTCTATCTCCAGCGTTGTCCGATCGCTGACGCGGATCGTTTTGATCGCTTTGAAGCGGGCGAGTGGCGCGGACGTCGGAATTCCGAATCGACCAACCATTTCGTAAGTTGTGACTTCCGCTCCACAAATTCCCAAAGCACACCGTGCTGTCGTCAGGGGCCCTTGCTTTACAGCGTGCAAAATTATTTTATTGGCCGTTCTGTCCGCGATCTCACGGCTTCCCGAGGGGGAACACCCTTTCCCTCAGGCGTTAACTATTTACAACCAAGCTCGTAAACTCGAAATGTATCGTTAAAACTCCCCGAGGCCGATACGGATCAAAAAAGTTTCGCGGAAGCGGTGCCATCCATGCGATTCCGCTCGCGATCGCGGAGTCGATGAACGCCGCTTATGACAACGACAAGATACGTATAAGTACAGAGTTGTTTTATTACGTTTCTTATGTTTGTATTTAACTTTATTTAACATAACGTTATTTAGCTTTTATTATGTTTAATGCAATTTCGCGGCGACGATGTGACGGTGCAAGAGTGCAATGTTTTCTCGTATTCTTATCGTGTTCTTAATCGCGCGGAGTATCCACATGTACCATCAGGAGTTCGAGGAGAAAATACCAATAGTTTCGTGTGTGCGCTCGCAGTTGCCCTTTCCCAGCTTTCGGGCGAAACTGGGAGTTCCATCAACCCTTGGCAATTATGCAGTCGCGAAGTTTGCGCATATGACATACCTATATACGCGCGTTCTACGTACGAATGTATATGTGTATATACAGGGTGTCCCGGGTTTTAACCGACAAACTGCGGGAGCATATTCTACTAGTGGAAATAAGAAAAAATTCTTATATCGAGTTTGCTTAGAAATGCTTTATTACAAAGTTAGAAACCAATATTGAAAAGAAATATGAGATAAGTAACAACGGAACATAGTGTAGAAGTTGGAAGGTCGAAGATGTTTATGTTATGCGTATTCACATGTATTCACTATGTTGAAACGATTCAGTATGATTGTTACTTTCACAAGAGTAGCTGTTAGATTTCAATCGTCGTGTCAACTAGCAATTACTATCAGAATGCCAAAAGTGTTTTCAAATGAGGAATGCACTGATATTCATTTCGTGTACGGATTCTGTGACGGAAATGCACGAGCTGCCGTACGAGAGTATCAACGTAGATTTCCTAACAGGAGAGTACCAGATAGATTTAAAGCAACGAATTACTAATTCAGTTACTGAGATGCAAGAAAATTTTCAGGAATGTCGTACTGTAACAAATTCTGTACTACGTCGATGTCTAGCTTGTATCGATGTGCAAGGACAACATTTTGAAACGCGTCACTAAATCATTGCGTAGATAATTTTTATTTTTGTGAAAAAATCCGTTGTTACTTATCTCATATTTCTTTTCAATATTGGTTTATAACTTTGTAATAAAGCATTTCTAAGCAAACTCGATATAAGAATTTTTTCTTATTTCCACTAGTAGAATATGCTCCCGCAGTTTGTCGGTTAAAACCCGGGACACCCTGTATATATCATACATGCATACATATATATGTGCGCGAATGAGACGCGCCGACTTCGTATAATAAGACCCTCCGTCATCAGCGACGAACGAAGGAACTGTCAGAGTTGGTGAATGCTTCGATGACCCGGGACCGGCTTGAATAATTTATTAATGAAACGCGTGCGGCAGACGTTGAATTATGCTCGTTACCCTAGCGTGTTTTTAGGAGACTCGACAACACGGTGCGAGCGTAGAGCGAATTTCGTGATACGCGAATGGGCCCTCGCATTACGGTTATCGGGACCGGTGAATTATGAAATAGATCACGAGAACAATCCAGGCGCGAGTATGTTTGCAATTGTGCACGATTGTGTACAGTGCAGGCAGACTGTGTAAAATATTACGAAAGAGAAACAAGGTTTGTTTAAACAGATCGTTTATACATAGAAAAATAATACAAACGTGCGAAAGGTATTACAGACCGTTATTGCTTCACACAATAACACAGCGTAGAAGTCGTTGAATTGTATTTTAAGAATAAAAACATTTCTTTCATTAATAACGAGGGTAAAATAATTTTATTTACTTATCGAATTTTCGAAATTTAAAGAGAATTTACATGAAACATAAAGCTAAAAATAATAGTTACATCGTGCTCAGTTATGCATTCCGCATATAACTTTAATGTATGTACTTTTTGATCATCAAAATTAACGCTCTCTCATTGTTACGTAAAACAATTGTGTGTCTAAATATCCTTGTTCCGGATATTCGCGAATGTACATCGCGGATGCAGCGGTTCTACATCGTGGCGTAGATTAGTATCGCGGAAGATACGAATCGCGCGACGGCGCGAATAACTCTTAAGTGCGCGCTCTTAAAATTTTACCGTCGAAATCTCCCGTGCCGTTTGTAGAATACGACATCTTAAAAGCTCGCAGAAATTTACAGCTACCCGGCTTGATATGGCTTGAACGGAGCGGAAATTACTCTTCGATTCGCACACGCGTACAGCGAGGCGCGCTCGGCTGGCTGGCGCGACCGATATTCCACGTCGAAAGAAATATATATATATATGCCCCGACCTCGTGGAAACTTCGCCATTAGCCCCGTATCCCAGAATAATACCTCGGACTCCCGATTACAATGCGTTAAAAACAATTTCGGAAAGTTCGCCCTGTCCCCTTTTCCCCTCTTCGTCTTTTTCCCGTCTGTCGGTTCCGTCGTTCTGGCGCGTCGTCGGAAGGAAAATGTCTTTCCGAAATTTCCTGCGTCGCGATAAGAAACGCGAACATGGCGAGCAAACGAACGAACGAACGAACTAACAAACGAAAGTTTCGCGCCCGCGCAAAACTTGGAAAATTTACGAGAGAGAGAAAGGTAAGTTCGGAAAATTCCAGGGACATTACAGATGAGAAGAGAAGTGAGAGGGAACGTAGGGAGGCGCGACCGGAAATTGTACTTCGATTCGCTTTACGAAGTGACCGATATTCGATGGAACACCCGATAGAGAGAGAGAGAGAGCAAGAGAGTGAGATAGATAGAGAAAGAGAGAAGGAGAAACGAGAATGTGCCTAATACGCTCCTCGTCCTGCCGGAAGTTTTACAATGGCGGAATCGGCGCCGATCAACATTCCCGAACGTAGCGATCAGCCAGCAAATTGCAGGCCAGGTGACATTATTTATCCGAATGTATCGCGCACAGTTGACATTCATTAAAAAGTTTCTCGCGATGCAAAACGGACGTGCGGGCGAACGAGCTAGCGCGAGCGATTCAATTAATTTCAACAGTCACCCCGCATGGGGGAGAGAAACTTTCCTCGCGCGTTACATGTCACCAGTATTGCAATAAACTTTCCATGGGAAAATATCCGTAGCACCGGCACGCGCGGCACTGGTGTCGAGCCCTCGTTATCCAGATCATGCCGGACGGAATATTCAACCGTCTCTCCCTTCCTCCCCCGCACCCCTTTTTTGCCGTTCGGCTCGCGTGGAGTAGATTACATTCGCCGAATGAGACTTGATAGATTGATGGATGGTTTATTTATTCCTGGCGTAAATCCCGAAGAACTTCTCGTAATAATGGCTTTACCGCGTAACACACCGAACTACAAGAGTGACGTAATAAAAATGTATAGCCGGTTCGAGAAAGAGAGAGAGAGAGAGAGAGAGGGCCGGCCGTCGAATCGGACGAATAACGTAACGCCGATGCGTCAAGATAAAAAGATGAAACGACATGGGAGAAAACGGCAGAAATATTTTCTCGCGATATTCTGATCCATATTAATATTAAAATGTTATAACGACTCTCCTTTCTCCACTTTCTCTCCCTGCTGTCCTATTTGTCTACGCAGAAAGGCCAATCCATACAAATAAGAATGAAAGTAATATTGCAAGAATCAATATAAAGTATGTAATAAGAAATACTAACTATATGCAATAAATAATACTAACTATAAATTGGATGCGATATGTGTTTATTGCGCAGATTTATTGCGCAAGCTGGATAAGATAAAAATAAGATGTCTTTATGTTTTAGGCGAGCGACCGGAAGCGATGCAGACCGGAACCGCGGGGCCGATACTGTCCTCGAGTTGTCTATTGGTGTCCCTCATCATTTTGTACATATCCTCGGTGTAAACGGAAACGGAAACACAGCGCCCACGGCCAGAGTCCACATCCGTCGCGGTACGTTTTCTCCCGCGTCCGTAACGCGTTTTCACGTTTTCCTTCCGACAGACGTGACCGCGAGACAACTGCAATCCGCACAGGAGACACAAACACGGACCCCGAAGAATCGCTCGAGCGGAGGACACTCAGTCGGCGCGTCGCCAATAATTCACGATGTTTTCACGTGAGAGAGAAAAACTGCCAATTTACAGATGCGAAGCGGAGAACGGAAAATAACAAAAATCAAACTGCCAATTAAAAGAAAACTGGCGATGCTCTGTGAGAGCAACGGCTTTCGACTAATTAATTATTACTCCTCGCAGGGGCATCGTGAATTATGTTTAATTCAGGCGACGCGTCAGGCGTCGCGAAGGGCGAGGCGGGTAGGAATGCACCAGGCGTCCAAAAGTGTCCACCCTTTTCTTCGCGCTGGGATCGACGGTGCCGATTCGTCGCAGATCGCAGAATCGTTCCAGCCGGTTTCTTCTCGTAAAGAAAAAAAATGCATCCTTCTGGAGCGCGATTAATTATCGATCTCGCGCGGAGTACTCGTACACTGTGTGCGTGCACTCTCGTCGCGTGCATTAGCCATGAGAGATTTCGCGCGAACGTGAACGCGCTCCCGAATGGTGTAGCGGAGGGGTGTCTTTCTCGGTGGAAAAGCATTTAGTTAAGCAAGCGTCGATGCCAATGCCGGAAGCGCGGGCGCTTTGCGGTGAATCCGGTGCGTGCTGAGGATCCGCTTCCTCATCCTCCAACCCCCGAAGCGAGCGCGCGGGGCAGAAAAGAGCCGGCGATCGAGGTCGGGAATCCTCCCCTCCCCTCCGCCGCTCCTCCCCGATAATCCAGGTAATCCGCATCGAGAGAAACCGATTTACGAGAAGCGTAAAGGCGAGGAGCGATTGCCGTACGGTACGTTTTACGAGCGGTCGAATCTTGGGAATGCAAGCTACGTGGATGGGATTCAATGGAAAATAAAACGTGACTCGAGTGCCCGATCCGGCAATTTTCCGTATTTCATAAAAATCGCCGCGCGATAATCGGCTGTACCGCGCTGCCATATACATATATATTATATGATACGCCAGTTTTAGTCCCGGCGACACTCCTCTCGCGATAAATTTTCTCGCGACTTGCCGAGTCGGTCCACGGGTACATCGTTCGCGCCGCCGATTAGTTTTACTACGTTCAAAAAATTCCGTAAATTTTGGTATGTTCTCGTCCCGTTTCCGTTTCAGCAGTATAAACTTTATAACCGTCTCAACAAGAACGGTCCGTATTATTTATGCGATTTTACGATTTCATTCTCCTCCGTCGTGATAAATCTTATGGCGCTTTCGAAAAAACTTGTATTTGATTTTACCCCGAGTCGATTTGAATAAGACTCCGTGAATTTTATGTGCGAACGAACGAGTGCCGTCGGGTGGATCGCGTATTTGAGACGGATATTAAAGCGAATATTGATTCGCGTATCGCGAAATGCACGCGTCTAAATTTCGTGCTCGCTCAACTCGTAATTGTATTTGCGACATAGAGAATCAATAATCGAACGCAATTGGCATAAACTCAGCTAAAGTACTCCACTGTCACGCACTTTGTAATTGCGCCCTAATTTTCTACAATCGCCGTTTAAACGTTAAATTAATTAACGTAACAATATAATATAAAGATAAATTGTCGGGACACGTTTGACACAGTGGACACAGTGGAGTTCAGTATCAGAATAAAATTAATCGTCGTTAACAATTGAGATTACGAGTATGCAGAGACCATGGAGCACAAAGAGTAATCTTCCTCCCTCTTTCTCTCTCTCACTTTCAACCTCAAGGAAAAATAACAAATGAAAATGACAAAAAATTACCAACTAGAATGAATTTTTCTCGCGATTCTATACGAGAGCTTCGCGTGTTTTTATTAATAAATGTTTTCACATGGAACTCACAGCGTAATGCAACGTCGCGGGATTATTAAAAATCAATTGTTTCAACGCGGCGCACGAGAAATAATTAGACGCGATTATTGGCGCGATAGGACGCGTGTTCAGGAGGCAATTAGCGCGAGGATAGATGGCAATAAACGCGGCATACGCGCGTAAAAGTTAATCGTATGATTGCAAATAAACGCGAATGAAACGGTTGAATAATTGAACCGAACAGGGGTTGCTCGCCCGGTGCGCGACGATTTAATACAATAATCGACCGCGATTATATCGCGGGCCACGCATAAATAAGCGTTCTCTCAATGGAAACGAAGTGGCAGGGCGCACTTTGAATTTCGACCCCGCGAATCGAGACCATCGGTTAGCCCGAAAAAGTCACGCGATTATTTATTAATACTCTCGCATTTTGCAGCCAATTGTCACGTACAGCCAATAATTGTCTTGTCTCTTTATATTTCTTTGTATTCAGGTATAAACAAATATAGAAGAGGCTGAATTGTTCACTAAAAGAGAATAATGAATAACCATAATAGCGAACAATATTGTTGATATTAAATATCGATTGCATAATTTTCACTAATTTGCTATTTTTGTGATGACTATTTTGTGATAATTATGAAACAACCTTCAATGATCGAAAAAATTGCAAGAGAGAAAGAGAGATAAAGAGAAATAGAGGAACGCGCCTTTTTACACTTTACTTTTAATTACATGCTACACTTAAAGCACGCTGAGTTGCCCTAATTAGACCCACGGAGAGAACAAGAGAGAGAGAGGAAGGCAGAGAATTGTGCAGAGATTCTGATATCAATGCTGGATCGGTGCAGCCGTACTCAGCGTAGTTCCCGTGAGTGCATTATTTCCTCGCCAGGAGACCAGAAGTAATTGATCAAACGCCGAGCACGCCCCGTCATCGTTTGTCCCGGAGTCATCAACCTAACGATCGCGTCGCTAGACAAACGGAAGGACCGAGATAGCGTCGTGGGACGGGAGACGGATACGGGCACGGAGATGGGACAGAGTGCCGCTGCTGCTATTGCTGGAAAGCCCGAGCAGATTGAAAGACGAACTCCGCGCGCGGCGCGCACAGAGAGTTCGCGCGTAGATGCGAGCGCGTTGACGCGCTCGGCTGCACCCGCCACAGCAACCTTTAAGCTCTTCGACCCGTGATAACGCGCCGCGTGTCTCGGACACGTACGGCTACTCCCTTTCTTCGCGAAGGCAGCCCGCCACGTCTACGTACGAATTAAGTCGACACCCCGTCTTGGGTATCATCGTAATCAGCGATGCGCGATGAGCAGTGCTTCGGACTGACGTGCGCGTTTCGCGTTTGAGGTGGCTGTCCCGCGGCATCAGCATCGACGTTATTATTATTACCACACGCAACCGCGAATTTGTACATAATGTCTGTATTATAAACTACGCGCGGCATCATCCCACACGCCCCGCGTGAAGCTCTGTCCGCGTGAAAAAAGAGGGCCGAACTCTCTCTCCTCGCTCTCGGAGGCGTCCGAGATAATCCGCGAGTTCCGGTTAGGAGGAATCATGATTCGAGCGATGAGAGAGAGAGAGAGAGAGACGATTTTCACTTTCTATTTGTGTGTGTTTCGATGTGACATCCTGCCAGATAGCACTGACGTACGACCATCGGCTCGTTTTACTGGAAAAAGCTTTGCCTCGTTGCTGATTCCTGCATACGATCTGATTTTTTCCGATTATTGTACATGTATATATATATATATATTGTATTTTGTATTTTATATTATCTGTAACATAATTATTTATTAGCTTAAAAGCTAATAATTACGATCGAATGTATTAGAATTATTGCATTCTTTGTTGATCTTGCAAGGATGCAGCAGATTGGACTTTTCCACATTATTTTAGAGATAAATGTATTTTTTTAATTCATTACTATTGTGATAAATTTCTGATATTGTTTCTATATTTGGGATGTATGATTGTGTTGGCTATCAATGGACAAACATTAGGAAGCTTTTACAGCAAGAAATGTATAAATATTCTCTTGCCACACATAATCAGTTTGCTTCAAAATTTTTCGTTCGAAAAATCCAAATGAAACCACTTGCCACATCCGGTAAACATCCAGAGCATCAGAGGATGGTCGTTTGTCAGAAGCGATCTAAGTAATGCGACGAGTCGAGAGAGCGATGAGGAAAGACTGAGAAGCAGTCCCTGTGGTTTCAAGAAGACAACGCCTTAAGGGAAGCATTTGCATTTCTACCTCCATCTGCTTATTATAATTTTATATAACTAGATATCTCCCTCTTACTGTTAAAATGTTTTACTTTATTTCTTGCACAGAAAAAGTAAATTGTGGCGGTATCGTGAAACCACATCAACTTTTGCAATCTAATCATGATATTCAACACGTTTCGTACCGCCACATTGCACGATCTGCATTGTTTAGTGATTATGCCTGATAATTGTGTATTAATCCATGATATCGTGAAATTTTTCATAAGATAATGGATACGTTTGTGTCCACGATCGTTGTGGTAAAATTTATTAATATAATGTCAACGCAATTCCTCTTGCCGCAGTGTCTTGCAAAATCATCTGCCATACTTGTGAAATTCTTATTTTTCGTCTTACATGTTTCGCGTCGAAGACAAAGGAGAGAAAGCGGATACGCGACGGAAGGAAAAAGAACTCGTAAAGAAATTTCGTAGCGGAATCCGATGGCCTCTTGTCGCGCGCGCGTTGCTGCGGAAAGAACACATAATTCCAAAAGCGCAGGCAAAGAAGGCGGTATTTCGAAAGTTCTCTCTAGATAGTTGAAAGCGGAGGTGCGGGAAGGCTAGAGATAGCGAGAACTCGCCAGCTAGGGTCGTCACACTCACAAGTGCGGCACGGCGGTCGGGGGATGTACAGCCCTCGAAGACAATGAGGAGCCGGAAGAAAAATAATTGCGTGGGCGGGTACGGGCGCGCCGAGGTTCGAGACAAAAGTTCGCGGGCATTTTTCTTCCTTTTTCGGCGGAAACTGTGTGTAAGGGATAGGAAGCGCCGTCGAGTCGCGAGACCGGGTCCGCAATGCGTGCCGGCATCGATTTTCTCGTTACCGGGCGGATGTTTGGGAGGTGTATCGCCTCCGATGGTCCTGGTTATTCCGATTAAATACAGGATGCGTTCAGGAATGAACATTACTAACGGAAAGCCTTCCGCTGATTCTGCAGTCGAGCTCGTTTCCGTGCGAGATATCAGAATATGCAAAATCTGCCTGCGAGTTATACAAAAACATCGCCACGGATATCGGGACGCGACGGTAAGTCGAGATACCTCGCTCGTTATTTAATCTGACGCTTCTACGGTAATTGGCGTTCTATGATTAACGACGAATCGATAGCGAGAGCGAGTAATTCAAAAAATGAAACAAACGCGTACTACTCTTCCGATTTCGAATTGCGTTTGTACGAATGGAACGAAGCATCTCCGGATGTATACAGGATCCATTCGATAGTGCACTATTCAATTTTATTTGATATGTTAATCTTGCTTCCGTTTCATTCCATGAATTTTGAGTTAATGTAACAGGGTGTAGTATTTGCGACGTATAGAATCGTCGGTCTCTTTAATTAATCTTTAATTGTACGCGCTAAATTTAACGCTTAATTGATATTCTTCTCGAATAGTTTCAGTTGCGGTGCTGATAAATCGACTTCTTACCGGTAATAACTTCAAATCGGACAAATCGGTTACTTCGATGCATCGATTAGTCGAGCCGAGGCTGAAATTCAGGGCAAATCCAAAATCAAACGCAATTCCGCGCAAACCATTACCGGCATTCATCATCTTCCAAATGCAACGCGGGTGCAATTATTGTCCAATCCGGGCGAAACCACCGGCGACTGCAACTCTTGCGCCGAACTCTGGATCGCCCCTCCTCCCCCGCGGAATATTACTTCCTAATAATACGAATTATCGGATGAAACGCCCGTTTCATTACGCGACGTGTATACACGCGAACGAAATCCCGCCAGCCGCGAGTATCGTGACGGAATATCGTACCAGGCATCGCGTGGCTTCGCGCTGATCTATATGCGGAAACGGAAGGAACTTGAGCGTCACGCGTCGCCAACTGTCAAGGAACACGATGTGGAATAATCCTTGGCAATACTGTAGCATTATACTTTGGCATTTCTCTTGCGATGCGAAGATTCCTTAGAATCACTCGATCATGTCGTTTCAGATTCTGCATAATTAATAATCCTGTATAAAAAGATTCTATATATCAAAAACATATTCTTCCTTGTCAGAGAAACGTCCAAATGACTTACCGCTTGCCTCATTTTTCTCACTTTTAATATCTGATATCTTTCCAAGGAGGGAAAATTGTGCTGTGAAATTCTGATCGAGATTCTACCTTAAGTGAAATCAGCTTTTAAAATTAAGTGAAGAATAATATAATCTCGTCGCGTCCGTTTTCTTTTGTACGGCTCAAGAAATCGCCGGAAGAAATTTGTTCTAATCTTTCGTCAAATACTCGAGGTGCCTCGAGATATTCACCGAGGAAAAATCGGATTGAAGTCAGTCAACGAGAGAGCAGAGCTCCGGGGCCGCACGGGGCGGCGCCGCCACCCCCTATACGGTGCGTGAAACAAAAGGGGACACGTACCGAATTCCCGGGTCCGTGGGCCGGAAAATGAGGTAAACGCCGCACGTTGCCCGACCGTGTCCGAACTCGGCAAGATGAAACGAATTCGAATTTTGTTCATTCCGCGTGGCCAGCCGAGTCGAGAATTGAATTCCGGGCGCGAACGGAATCCAATACGAGGCCTCTCCGTGGTGGTTATCCGTGAACCGTCTACCATATCCTCATCTCGGTCTTCGAACTTCATGGGGGAACTTTGGTCAACTCACGCGCGATCGCTCTCCTGATCGTCCGCGCTTTCATTCTTCGCGCACTTCTCTCTCTCTCTCTTTCTCTCTCTTCTTTTGGTATCGATGCGCACAAATCTTTTCTTTTCCCATTCCTAAAGCGTTCTCGCAAACTCTGAAGCCGTGCCGGCTGAATCGGATTACTCGCTTTGACTTTCGCGTGGGAAATCATGAGGGAAATCATTTGTCGTACGAATTCACGGAGCTACAGAGAATGCGATCACTCTTTATGGGAATGAATCGAGAGCTAAAGGGAGGAAGGAAAGGATAAGCGGGAAAGAGAGAATTATAGTGATAAAACACAGAGATCGCTTCACTGCAAACGTAAGAATGTTATTTCTACACACTTAAAGAGTGTTTTTGCATGATTACTCGATTTATATGTGTCATTTTCAGATTACACAGGCAAAATGCATTACACGAGACATTCAGGTTTGCGGTGCTCTCTCGATTCGTCCGCATTGCGAGCGCTAGTTTGCGCGCCGCGCGTTCTACTGCGAAATTTCGCGAGCGATAGCGGCAGATGATAGGCACCGAGAGAAACCTAATCGTTGACTAGATCATGAAATTAATTGTTATATGGAAGTGCGTTCCGATTGTGATTGTGCGACGGACTGGAACTCGAGCCGTTAGACCCTCGATTTTGCTAAGCGCAAGCGCAACTAAAAGATAAAAAGAGACACGTGAAACACAGAGAAGAAATCCGTAATCGCAGTGATATCGTTAGACTAGATAGGCATATTACTGTACATACTATGACATTACGATGTTTACTAAATAAAAATGTTGAAAGGAAGAGGAGTGGCCTGCTCTTTCGGGCGGAGGTTGTAGAGCCGCACTGTACATAACGTATGTCCTAAAAAAGAATAAACGATCCCTGATGAGCCCATCAATTATTGTTAGAATGATGTTAATTCTATTTCACAAGCACGCAGGATTTTCTTGTTGCTCTTATCTGTTGTTAACTTACGAGAGATTTATTTTTAGGTCATCTGTTTAATAATCGTACAACAGTATTTAGTACGAATTATGAAAACTATATTAGTATTATATTGTTAATATAATATACATTTTTATTATTAATGTAAATTTATTTGGAAAGCGTGCTCCTTTTTTGTGCAAATATGCAACGAAGGAGCGGAAGAAGCTCGTTACAAAGGTGACGTCGTAACACCTTTAGACGATCAGTTTGAGTACTTCCTTTGTTACAATCTTCACCTTTGTGAAGACGTCCCAGCGTAGTCGTAGAAACGACCGGATTCTCGAAGAAATCCATTTGCTTCTTCAGACTCGCGTCTTCTTTATCCCGACAGCTGGGAGTCTTTTATCGGGAATGCTCCTTTCGCCAACGATAAGTAACTAACGAGCTTCAAAGGATACTGCGCGCTACTTCCGACACCCTTTTTCGCCACGTGACCGCATTCGGTTGGACGACGAATTAAAAGGCGGAGGAAGAGTAAGCGCGAAACACCAAAACGCAGGTAAAGCTGCATTTATATATCTAGCATTATTGTGGACACCAGTGAGTGCTTTGCACGCTTTTACTCTGTGCACTCTTTTTAAACTTTCTTCGCATGCGAATGCGCTACGTGGCTACATGGCAATGGTAACCCACAGAAAATTGATTCTTTGTACGTCTGGCATAAAAATAACGCTTCAAAGGAGTTTGTGCATGTTACACGTGACCAGTATAATTGCCAAAAACAGTTTTGTTAAGCGACTCGAGTGGCACATTTATTACTTGCGTTAAAAATACAGAGACGTAACTTTTATGCAGTAATTGGTATAATAGTTTTGAAATGTTATTAAAGTAGATGAAAAAAAAGAACAGACACCCGAATAAATTGCAAGTTTAATCTTTGACATTTTACAACGAGCGTTACATGCAATATTTTTCTTTTCTCTCTGGCTGGACGTTTGTCGTGGAATTTTATTGGACTAATTCAGTCCCTTCCCCGAAACCGAGTGACTACATTACGGACAAAACGCGCTTTGCATACGACTGGCGCAATCGCTGCCTTTTTCCGGCCACTTCCGCTAACGGAATTGGTATGGGACTGTAAGATTATGGAAATTGAATATTTAACTACCACAGTACGGTTCGCCAACTTTTAATAACCGCGCACTGGCGTCGCTCCAAATTAAGGGTAACTGGTCACTGGTGGGACATTCCCCTCAAAGATTTTCATTCCGCCGAGAATCTCAGCGTTCGTTGTACTTCTGTTTATCAAATGGGAGAGAAGATCGTAAGCATTGAATGCTATGATTGCGACAACTCAATGTTGTATATCAAAATGTCATAGACTCTCGTTGATAAACGGCTACGGAAATAAAGCTCCGTATCACTCGCGGGTTTTGAAAGCAACTGCAAATCCATGAAACAACTTGTAATTTGCTTTATAACATATTATATGCAGCTTGATTTATTTTAATCCATAAAATTATATATATATATATATATATATTCATATAATCATTTTTAATTTAATTTATAGAACAGATTTCTTGAAACGAATAACTAGCTTTCCTCTCTTTACTTTCAGCGCGCTATATTCTAGACTATTAAACTTTCCACAAACTGTTGTTCGCATTGTGACTTCGCATTGATTGATATTACAAGTGCCTGTAGAGAAAACCAAGATAGGCCTTCGTAACTCCTCGTCCCGCCATCGTAATATTGTATTTCGCGCTACCATCTCGCATATCTCTTCAATGTTCATTAGTATTCCAGTTTACCCTCGCTGGTCTCGCTGCTCCACCTTTCGCGAACCCCAATTCTCCCCCAATTTGCGAGAGACGTCCAAATCGGCTGCGATCAATCAGTCCGTTCTCGTCCGCGCTGGAGAACGCTCGACAACTCGACGAAATGTAACGCTATATTCCCTCGCACAGTTAACGAGCGTCCGCCCGAAGTTCCCTTGGGGATGGTCGTGTTTCAACATTTGCAGGGACCGACGTGACGGACGTTTCTTCGCCGGGAAACACCTAAGGAAGCGAGCTTGCAAGATGCCACGCGCTTTTGTGGATTTTGTGGATTTCGCGGCAAAGTGCCACGCTTCGAGGGAGGAACTCACACTGCGCTGGTATCCAAGCATACGCCACAAAGGTACTTCTCCGAGGCGAGATGACTCTGTGGACGGATGCGGTACGAAGTACAACCGCGGGAATCATTGTGCAAGCCGAGCTACGACTGTGACAGCACGAGACAAAACAGACGTGGACTGGAGCATGGCTTTAGGCGATTGCTGCAGCGTCAACGCGAGACAAAACGGTGGCACGAAGCAATTAAACGCGACACGCCGCTTGTAAGCGCGAGTACTTTCACGGCGAATTCTGATATTTAGAAAGCCGTTCTTGCAAATCTTCCAAATCTGCGTTAAACCGTTGTATTCGACACAACAGCATTCCAACTCCATGCGCAATCGCGATAATGGGATTATGGGATCATGGAATTGAATGTGGTATCGACGTTAAGCAGAATAAAGAAGAAAAGCATTAAAAAATACTGCTTCTTAATGCGATGCGTGTGTATACTCGTGTAATTGTCTACGTATCACGAAAATAACGTTCTGAGAATGTTTTGATTTAATAAATCATCATACTTTTTAATTAAACACGCACGGAGAAATGTATCGTTGTAGCGTGAAGTCTCGTGACAGTTGCGTTTGCTGCGTTTAGCACGCAAATAATTTTTTGATGGATTAGTTTGCACCTGCATGTAATTATTCGTCGTCTTACACCGTCGTAATTATCGTTTTATTATTATTAGCCTCCTTAATTGTGACGCGTTCTAAGCTGCTCAATCGCTTGACTTATCGACTCATTAGCTCGTCGTATCAATGATCTTATCCTTAAACTCCCCGAGAAAGCACTGCAAAAGTTCGCATAATTTATACAGCAGGGGAGAATTAATGAAATCTAGTCCGGGGATCGATACTCCTCGGCTACAAAAAGGTAAACAAAACTATACTTGGCCGACAGGTAAATGCAACTTGTTCTTCAACGCGTTATAGTTGCGTAATTTTATTATTTCGCGAAGCAATAACATTATTATTATTGTTAAGATAATGTAATTATTCCAAGAGTAAAATAACAGTTGCATGTACTTTCCTGTTAGTCATGATATAATAGTTATAACATAATGTCATAGTATAATTAATAAGCATAATAGTATAATTCATAGACAATGCTGCATTAAAATTCGGAAGCAGCCGGTGATTCTACTTCACATTTACTGACGCATGAAATTGCATTGACGCATTCGCATTCTTCGAATGCGTGCGAGTCTCCCGGCGGGAAAAATTCTCCCGGAGCTGCCTGGGTTCCTCGATTTTCCGAAAGAGAGGAGCCTCTCGCAGCAAGTCAGTTTTTGTGCGAGTGCAGAGACGTCGTCGGCAATTTGCGTTCCGCTGCGTGACTCCTCGGGGCCGGTGCCGTTGCCGGTAGTAACGCAAAAAACTTTAATTCCAGCACGTCGAGAAGGGGAAGAATGCTCGACACACGGCACACGATAATACGCATACGCCTCTGCATATAACCCTTTTTCTCCAGGTGACTTTATCGCTTTGCAGTCGCGGTCGTTAGAGACGAGAAACGCCCGTGCTCTAGTTTCCGACGTTAACTACAAATATGAGTTTAGCGACAGAAAACACGCGGTCGCTCCGTTCCTTGCACATACATGCCTCGGATATCTCGCTATTTGCACTTTGGACTTTACGGCTCCCGTGCGAAAACGCCCGGTTGAGGCCGAGAACGGCCCGGCGGAAAGGCGGAAGACACGAGTTCGTCGGAGGGTAGGTGCTCGTCGGGGAGTTGGACGAAGACGAGGATACCGATATCGCTGTAAAGCGGCACGTTTACGCCGGGCGGTGAGAAGGATGTCGGAGGCGGAATACGAACGGAATAGAGAGAACGTCAGCGCGCGCGAAAGAGTCGAGAGACGGAGCGAGTGACGGCATACAAGATAGAGCGAGAAGAGTCGGAGAAAGAGGGTTGCTCGGGAGGGTGGGTGGGGGTGGGCAGCACTTTTATAGCCCGAGCTAGATGGTCCGGAACGCGGCGAGGGAAATAAAAAGGATGGGAAAACTAACGGGTCTCGGGACTTCTCGCGGTGGACGACGCGATTCCCCGCTGCGCTGATACGCTTTTCCCATTAAACCCGTTCGTGACACCTCGGCGAACCCCCTGCTCTGCGGGGCGACGAGGGAATGAAGAGGTATACGCGCGGTATACACACGCGAATCCGGAGAAATCCGACTCGAGACGATACGCGGCGGCGCGATTAAAGCCGCGCGATGATCATTCTGCGCCGAGCGGAAATGACGCGCGTGGTGCAGCGGCGAACTGCGATCCACTCGTCTCGACGAGAACGTTGTAACGACGAAAATTCGAGCTGCGATATGATCGCGAGCTGATTAGGCTATTACCGAGGAAACTTTAGTTCTCAAGACTTCCACTTCATTAAAACCTGAATGCAGAGCGGCGCAGCGCGCCGCGTTTACATAAGTTCCCTTATGAGACCGTTGAAATCATTTCACTTCGCTTTCAGTATCTCGTAAGATACAACATCCTTGTTCAATCTACCGCCACTTACCTTAATTGCTTTAATCTTAGTACATCGTCTTGAAGCTGCGATACATCTCCGTACGCTTCTTCTCCGTGATCGCGAATATTTGGAAGCGCCACGAAAGGAAACCGATCAGCGATTACTCGACTCGAGTATCTAACAACGTGACCAAATAATTTCAGTATTTTTATCTGTCCTTGGGAACATAATCTCGACTAATATTTCTCAACGTAAAAACAATCGAAGTATAAATTCAGAATTTCCATATCAAAATGCCATCGAGAAAGCGACATGCAAATTAATCCACGATTTCACAGCGCTCCTCGTGGGTTCTTAATGAACATCATTTTGAGGGCGCAGGCAGGAACGACGATGCATAATGAGCGGATGCATCTCGAACGTACAGAGCCAATATCGCGGCGTTTATATCCCGGCCACTAAAACCGATATAGCCGTTGTATGCCGTCCATCCATTTCATAGGTGAGCGTTTATGTGTGCATCCCATATACCGTAAACCGTATGTTCGTGGAATTACCCACTGATGGGACGGGCTATAAATAAGTAATGCTATAAATGACATAATAGGGATGAACGATGGGCAGCGATGAAGTCGTTCAGTCCGCCGCGACGAAAGCGTATCGATTCGAGCTACGCGAAATCGCGTATCTGATTCGGTTCGAGACGGCAGATCGGGCCTCGAGATTGGACCTCGACGAGCGACCCACCACAAACGATCGTATGGCGAGCATTACTATTCAAGCGCGTTCTCCCATCGATCGAACGTCCGCACGTTTTCCGTCCTCTCGGCTCGGTGGAAGCGGAGATTCGTTTATTCTTCAGGGATGTATCGCCCGCATTTACGTCTCTTTGGACGGCGATGGTGATCTTGAACCAGCAACGTAATTCAGCACGCGAAAGAAGACTGCGGGGAACGTTGGTGGATGCAAGCAACTCTGCTTATCATCTTTCACTGCAAGGACTGTCGTAATCATTGTGCGCCGGGAAACAAGATTATTCTCTGTTTGATATGGCGTATCGCGAACGTGGTCGTCGTATCGCTTCTGGATTCGCTGGATTGGAAAATCACAATGTCGAGATATTATTGAGATATTATTCAATTAAGCACATTTACTAGAAATCGTGCTGGTACAAGAGATCTCACACGCGAACAGATTCGTTGTTTCATGTAGCTCGACTTGAAATATTTCGATCGACTACGACTCTGAAGACTTCGTCGGAGCGACGTTTTACGTTTCGATTCTCGTTCGTCTTATTTCTATAATTATTCTACTACAATATCCAATTATAACACGGACGTAGCTCCATCATGGAAGCAGAATCCGACAGATTTATCCTAACGAACTGCGACGAAGCGACCGTTTCCAACGCAGCGGGGTACGTCACGAGGGAGTCGCTAATTTCCCGGGACAAAAGATTATTAGATTCGAATGATTTAGCTCGCGGGGCGGTTACAGGCGGGTTCACGTGTCCTTGGGCAATCGGCGAAAACGAAATTTCGGCGCGAACTTAGGAGGGCGGCGGATATTGTCCCCCGTACGTCAACGTGAGAGCCCCGGGAACGTCGGGGGGTAATTAGAGTTTCCAGGCGGGGCGATCACTCTGGGAGCGATGATTTACCACGGGGATAGAAAGGAGATGAACGGAAGGGGAGAGCGGTGCGATGTTGTTTCAGCAATAAGCGATTCGTCACTGCTAACAGCTACGAATACGTACTTTGTCATCGATTATGAGATGTTACGCTCGGTCTCAAATTGGACCGGTGCGAACGGGATATTCATCGTAGTGCCGTGGCCATCTCGATCAGCTTTCCGCTACGTGAACACGTGAGCGGGTTGCGACTGTGTACTCTCCATAAACAATAAATTAATATTCTCTAACATTACACGTATAATTGCCGCGTAACAGCCGGAGCAATTTACCCACATAATTATAATCTCGTTGAATCTGTTCGTAATATTCGCCGTATTTTCGAATCGTGAATTTGTACTCGCAACATGGTAATTGCAAAACCATAGCAGATTGTAATTACAAACGATCATAATTACAATATTCAATTCCAAACACTCAAAATCTATATGAAAATAATCCCTCCCGTTGCAATTTTCAATTCGACGATCACCACGTGACACAACAAGCCTAGCATGAAATATAATAATCGAGATATAACAAATACAAAAAAGATTTAAACGTTCCAATTAAGAAAATCCGAGTGCGATCGCTTTGATTCGGCGCGCCGGTATCCTTGGGAGTCGTCAGGTCTCCTCCGTTGCCGCGGCGCGAAATACCGAGGACGTATACGCGACACGTATAAATTGTATTACTCTCTCGATGCATCCCCCGTGTTTCTCGATAACTTCCGTCGCATGTCGGCGCGCTGGCTGGCGACATGCTGCGGGATTCTTCCCGATGACGTGCGCCCGCTCGACAGGAGAGGCAAAGAGAGACAGAGAGGCTGACAGAAAGAGAGAGGGAGAGAGGTGGTCGCGTCCCTCCACCAAGTCGTCCAAGTACACGCCAGAGAACTTTGTTTCGACGGGTCGACCGAGGAGCCATAACGTCGCGTGTAAGCGAGCCACGGGAGAGCGGGGTCGTCAGGATCTAATAACCTTTTGTCGGCCAGCCGGATGGAAACTCGCGCAGTTACACGACGCCGACGTCGTGCCGCGTTACCATGTAAATGGACGTCTGAATGTCCTTGGCAGGGATAAACGAGTCTGCGGCCCGACTATATACGTAGCGACGACGACAAGTTGGGTGCCATCGATCCGGCCGGTGAAAGCAGGTCGGATACTTTCTTTGGACGTCGCCGGGTAACCGGGGTTATCTCTCAAATTCGAAGACAGCCTGACGACTGATACACCCTCTCCTCCTCTTTCTATCTATCTCTCTCTCTTTTCGTTCAACCCTCTCCCTGGTGGTGCAAACTTTTATTTTTATCTGCTCTATCTCGCACGTTGGCGCATTGGCGCGCTTCTCGTTTGTCTCCCTCGCACGACGGATGTCGTCGATCGCAGATGGATCTCCTGGTAAATGAGAAACGTATATGGATCACCTCGATCGTGCAACGGGGTCAGCATAGATCATTATTGCAGTATGAACAAATAGCGAATTTCACTTGACAGATTTAATCGAAAACTCAAATTTGATTTATGTCCCTCCCGCGCAGGAAGGCACCGGGGGCTACGCGAGCGCTTCATTTTGTAATATTCTCCCCCCGGACGCAAGAAAACCATAGGAAATAAATGGGAAATTGCCTGGGACTCCGTTGACGCCGATGTATCATCCGAGCAGCTCCCAAGGATTTGTTTTCCAATCGCGCCACGTTCGGGAGATAATAATTTCGCGCAGTCAACGTTCCTATCCGACAATCCCGAAATTGCGCTTAGATCTCGCCACTCCGATGACGTATACGATGGATACGTTATGTGCAACGCGACGTTTAATGGAAATAGATCGCGGTGTATGTACGTATGAACGTGCATCCGCGCAAGAACGATCGGTTCCGTCGAAATATTCCCGAGAAATTTATCCAGTGGTCCTGATCAGGTTGACCTTATTTTATTATCAGGTCCTGATAAGGTAAATTCATCAGGACCTGATCAGTCATGTAACGCAGCACAATAGTTAGGTCCTTATCTGGATATCCTCATCAGGTTTATATCGGGTTGAATTATTAAATCCTTACTACCCAGACAGCACCAAGTCGTCTAAAGGATTACTAAAACTTGATATTTTCGGTGAGTGTAAGAGTCCTTAGAACATATACTACTAGTACATGTTCTAAGTAAGAGTCCAAAAGAAGAGAGATTAAAGTACCGGATCGAGTTTCCAGATGGTTATTTGTAAGGTGCTAACCAAATGTTTCTTGCGAGAACGTCACGCCTGACCTGGCCATCTATCGGTCTCTTGGTGAATCAGAGGCGGGAAACACACACTTGTGTTGATTTTTGTCTCTTATTGTTCCATAATCGAGTACATTGAAATGTATATGATATAAAAATAATTAATACTCGCAAATTAAGTAGAAATTACTATACTTTCTACATTAAGTATATAACGTACATTATAATATGATAAACTACGTATGGTCCGATGCAGGACCAGATGTGGGAAAGCTTTACCTCTAAATTTTAAAAAATATCAGGATGAAGGAATAAGATCCTTAGTAGGTACTAATAATGTAAACCTCAACAAAATTTGTACTTTGAAATATCAGGCATAACGTAAGAAGGTCCTAATATGTTCCTTATTATTTTAACCCTAAAAAGGTCATACATATTTGAACCTGATGAGGATATTCTTAGGTATACCTTATTCAGGATTACCTTACGCCAACCACGTCAGGTCCTTATAACATATTAGGTAAACCTGACAACATTTCTAGTCGGGTTAGTGCGTTCGGTGCTATTTTCGCTCTGAAACCACTGAAAACACCCTGTTTGCGATCTCTAAACGCGCGATGTCTCTCTTCCTCATCTTTTATCTTTTCGCGACAATCTCATTAGACTTTCATGCTCTTCGTGCGCTCTCTAAGACGACGTTAACGATTTCATAAGACTAAATGAATCGCTCGGTTTCATTTTGCGAGAGTCAGTCAGTCTTCTTTATCGTTTTCACGTCGCGCAAGAATCTCCAAGAAAATAAGATTCCTCTGGAGAAAGACGCGTCTCTTTTGAGGCGCCTTTTGAGCGTGCTGATTCACGTATCGCTCTTCCACTCCGTAATTTTGTGCCGGCACGAAGCATCGTGGCGAAACACACGTCCCGACGCGGCCGGTAAATCGTCATAAGCGCATTGAGCGCAAATTCCAACCCTCGGCTGCAACCCTCTCGAGGAACTCGCGATCGCCGAGCGTGCGGAATACGTAAGCGAGCTCGTCGTAACTTTGCGTCGTCGACGAAATTTCACGTGTGATAGTTTTGCACGGTAACGTGAAGGATACGGAGGGATGATGGATAGAGAAGCGCAACCCTACGTAAGCCACACCGGAATCACTGTCGGATGATCCGGCGCGCTTGATTGGACGGCCCCCGCTCCGCAGATTGATTGTTATACAAGTAGTGTTATTGAAAGCGTGATGAAAATTTAATGGAAAATAGATCGGCGGAAGTGTTGGTCTTGCGCGCCGGCTCGCGCGCTACCCTCTGTCCCCGGCGTCAACTCACCCTTCACCCTTTCGCTTCAACCTGTGTCCAAGATTACAAGGTCGATAATCGAGAGAAATATAATAATAGCCGGTGATAAGAACTCTTTTCAAGAAAACCATTGTAGATCTCGACTAAGCATTTATCGCTCGATATTATAACAATTCGAGAGGACACGGCTCGTTGTCTCCATATATGTTATTGCAAAATTGTTGCAACAATTCTCAGTGAAGTAGTTTTGAATGCTTTGGATGTTTTGGGCATTTTTGATGTAATTGAATCGCGCGAGGGAATGTGAATTATTTTATTTAATTTCTGACAGCGCGCCGTGCCGTGCAATTCGAAGGGATAAGGGCTTACGCCCCCGTCCCTATGAAACGACATGAGCTATGGAGAAGTGGTGCGAAACGAGGCGAGGCGAACCGAAACCGAGAGGCAAAGCGTGTAGAGAGGGGTACGGGCTCTTAAATGGGCTGGGTATAACGGCGTGAGAAATGGCACTGTTTTGACAGTCGCCGACTCTCCTCGCCATTGCCCATGTCGATATTAATTCCAATGTTCTCTGTATATACATATATCTCCCTATTTTTCGTCCCAGATTTTAGTCCTATGACAACGCTAATGGAGCCGTTAATTATATTTGTGCCTTCTTGCCTTTCGCGGTTTGATTAATGCCTCGACGAATGAATCCCTGCGTGTCTCCGTCCCTCTGAATTTAACGTAAATCAAATTACAGTTAACTGTGCAAATTAATCGAATTAAATATTTCGCATCGTTGAGAGATATTACTTTATTTTTTATTTTAAGATAATTGTGCATTTTCAATTTATGTTACTCCTTATAATTCTACTCTTCGTACGTTTTGCGATATAAATAATGCAGATTTGCAGTAACTAACGGAAATTATTTCGCATTGAGATCACGTTAACTCATGAATTGAAGCCAATGTGCTCGCAGTATCTTAGATCTGTTCAGAGTGTGATCGAGGTCAAACGCAAGCTTAAGCAGGCCTAAGCGCAGATTTAAGGGACCCATCTCACATCTGGATCGATCCACTGGAAATGTATTCGACATGTTGTATATGGCTGTTGGCTAGGCATCTATATCAAATGACCTGTATCGGCGTAGATGTCTAAAGCGAAGTATGAAATAATAAATTCCCAATGATATTCGTATTTCACCAATAAATTCAAACAAATAATGCTAGCTAATCAATAATAGCACAATGAACAATATTTTATTAACTCGTAAGCCAAATCCGTGTATCTGTATAACTAAAATTAGTTTTATAAAACAAGGACAACATGTTAAAAAAGATTATAAATATTTTATAATAAATTTCTAATATTTTCTTTATGAGCATCTTTTTCGAGTAATCTATATATAATAATTTTAATCTGACAACTGATGATAATAATTTCACTTTGTATGCAAAAAGATATAAAAGTTAATCCTTGATTATGCAGTATGCGCGTTTTAATTCAAGAAAAGGGAGACAAACAACGCGTACCAAGCATTAACGATTTAAATTCTAATCTGGCTACCGAATTGTGATTTTGCGGTGCAGTCGGGCACTCGCAAGTTCCTTCAACTATATCAGCAACGAGAATTGTTTTTGCAAACACAGTTATTGAAATATAACAGCGTACCACGACGAAATACAACAATCGTCATTTGCGTGCGACTAGTCCAAATACACCTGCTGCTACATACGTCAGGACTAAATGCTTTATGCATTAATAGTATCCAACTAGCGTAACACCGCGATCCACCACGAGACAAGATCGAACTTGCAAACAATAGACAACTTGCAAACGCGCGACAATATCTCCGACTCAACCGAGCACTTCGAGAGAATTTCGTAGCATTTCGAGGATCCACTATCAAATTAACAATCATGCATCATCAATCATAACGCATGCAACAGCATCTCTTTTAATTTATTTAATTTATTATTTTATTAATCTATAAATGTTCAAGAGAGGGAAAAGGTATTAGTCAAATTGTCAAATAATTATAAAATTAATCCCACGAATATAATTCGTAAATTAAATTCTTGTCTTTCTATTCAAGTGAAGAGAACCTTTGTTTGTTCGTGCAAAATAATTCCAGGTACACGCGATTAAGACGTTTGTTTTAATAATTACGCATTTGGAGTAGGAATAATTACTGCTGTAGGCGGCTTTCTGTTCGAACAGCGAATCGTGCGAGCGCAACGATATCTTTGCGTGCAAACGTCGCAAACTCGGGGTGGTTTCGTGCAGAGCTCTTACGCAGCAGCCAAGTTTCGCGAAAAACATCGCCTGCTCGGTCGAACGTAACGGCATTCCGAAGCGCTGATGTTCATATAGAATACGTGTGAGGAACGTGCGTGTGCGTTTGTTATAAATGCGCGCTTTACGAGACACTCGGAGCAATTACAGTCCCTGCCGTGTCAGCGAGTTTTATCGTAGCGGCTCCGAATTTATGAGTCGCCGCTTCGCCCGGCGCTTCGGGGTATTTTTAGAGATTCATCGGTTTACAAACGACTTAACATCCCTATATAGTCCAGCCGAACTCTTTCCTCTTTGCAGTTTTACGCATGAGTTAGGCGAGCATAAAGACTGGGGAAAAAGGGCTCTCCTCTAGGTCCTAATTATACCTGAAATGCAAAGGAACGTGGTGAATATGAATAAAGAACCCCGAAGGCTCTTTATCGATGATGATGAAACAAGTTCTTATGAAAATATATGAAAGGATATCACTTCTTTCACTTTGTATTATACGATAAGTCCGTAGAACTTTGTTCTATATGCACTCTCATTGTAACTTGTTTAATCAATTTGCTTAAAAATGTGAAAATTTCATATTTACGTTTTTATTACGTTAATAAAACGGTCCATAGATTTTTCTCTCGCTCTCTCTCTCTCTTTTTCTCCTCTTATTATTCCAGTTTTCCGTAATAAAATTCACGATTCAGTTTCACAAAGCAATTTTGCAAGTTCCCTTTATTGCTTTTCACGTGTTGCTTTTGCACGTTTTATATATGTATACAATAATAATGGAAATATTGGCAACGGAAAAATGGAAGAACGCGAAATTAATGTATGAAATAGAATATGCAGTTTTATGAATTGTATATTTTTTTGTTAATTCTGCAACCGTTATATTAAACGCATGAGTTCCTTTCTACAAAGATAAAAAAACACTTTGAATTTTGCTATCTTAATGACTTTTATACAATAGAATCACTCAAATACTGATGTATCATACGTATAAATTATAGTACACTGATATATCAAAATCATACATTACGTATCACATGTATGTATGCGCAGAACTTTTAGGTTCAATCGAATAACGTTCAATCAAATTGTTAGTGACAGAAATCCATGCTTCCTGCACGACTCGCCAATACGCTCGCACCTCAATACGTAGGGAAATTATTAGAAACATATGTCACACAGCCATAAATACGTTTCCCGCCAACATTCCTGAAATGTTTAGCGCGTTTGGGATAACGATATCAAAGAGCGAGCCAAAATATACGACGCGACGATGCAGACGAGTTTTGAATGCATTTCAATGGACCGAATTCCATTGGGCGCGATCGCTCTCATGAGGCTAATTTCGTTTTCGACCTGTTAAACGCGTAATTGAATATACGTGCGACTCTCGAAATATCCTTCGCAGTCTGATCTAATTTTATTTGATATTTTATTAACGGTTCCCCCGTGTTTCTTATAATGAAATTACGCGTATCAAGCGATGATCGTGTTTAATCGGCAAATATTTGGAGACCCGGTTATGAGACCTACCATGAATACCATGAAAATTACTCGACTCAATTAATCTGAACGTTTATTTGATATCGTTACAAAAAACAACAAAGGTAAGTAAAAAAGAAACACCGTTTAAATATTTTCACACAATTTTCAACACTTTGAGCACAAACGCGAGGCTGTTCCTTTGTACATCAGAGTATATCCGAAAGTACAACAAACTAAACAATTCAACATTTTTGTTCCATCCGAAGGTATAACTAATAAAAAAAGTAATCACAAAAGTAATCAAACAGTTACGCTGTTAATAATATTTATGATGCATCCAAATGAGGCTTAGATTATTGTAAAGTATTTAATATATATTTATCATGAATATTCTCTCGTAACAAATATGTACAAATATATATAAATAATCTTTAAAAATCTTTACACGAAAATTTATGCTATTCATATTCTCAGAATACAGAAAAAATACGATTTATCGTCTCGATAAAGCTTTTAAATACCAGAGACCGTGTTTCATGCATACAGTGGGACATCGCGGTGCTTCAGGATTCTGACCAGCGCGCATATAAACGTTCATAATATTTTGGTCATACGATGCGCACTAAATCGGTCGAGAGGGGACATTAATGTCCACTTCGATACGACACACGTATCTATAACGACAGCCTCGGTATATGACGCTTATTCGCGTCTATGCTCTTTAACCGGCAAAGGACCCAATTAAATATCCAAATGACGTGAGAGAACCAGCTCCTTTACATGAGGATTCGAGGGATACGAAACCAGAGATCTAAGGGCAATTACCAACTATCGTATTGAACGTAACGTCAACTTTCATTATTTATTTCCTTCAATTAAATTAGCTTGGTGCAAGAGACCTGTCTGTATATCATTTTATGGGAAAAACAAGATTATAAAATCTCTTGAAACCAATTTTTATTAAATCAAAGTAATCGCCCGTCGAGAAACAAGTTTTTATATATCAAATTAAAAAATTTAAATTAAAAAATTTTAAATTTAAAAGCTCTGAATTCTTAGTATTTAGAAATTCTGTCTAAAATCAGACTCACTGAACAGCGACAGCCCTTTCTCATTGACTTCACGTGTCTTGTAACTGAGCATCGTAATGTGAAACATTACATAACGGGAGACACGGAACAGTTTTAAATTCCGTGCGCGCCATTGTACAAATGCGCGAAGGTTTTTTGCGAGATTTCTTTCGCGGTAATAATCGGGCGCGCACGCGAGGGATCGCGTACCTTTAATTAAACCGCGAATTATATGGCGTATCATGTCTCAGCCCGAAGCCCGGTTGAACGGGCCGGGCTTTAGCGTTTAATCAAACCAGCCATACAATGGAAAATAGTGAGGTGCCGCGGTCACGACGCGCGCTTTATACGCTTCTTTGATAATAAAGTATTCATCCTGCCAGTACGGAAGAACGGACGAAAACTTGCCGGCTTATCAGCTCGTGCACATGGTGGCTTCTCGTTGTTTCGTCACGAAATAAACGAGACTGTACTGAACTGTTTAACCCTTGGGTACCATAATACCCGCTAACTTGGGCTCCCGGAATTGGGTCAAACTTGATCCCGGCATATTTCTCGCTTCCTTATATAGAAGGGCGCTCTTTCGTCGAGTGTATACGTGTCTTCCGGCGCGAGCCGCGCCACAATTTTTATTGCTTATTCTAGATACGAGAGAAACATCGGGCAAGCACCGAAGTTTTTATGGCAAAACCGAGGCGTTGGCGTGCTCTCCGCGAGAGAGCAAAGTTCCAATGCTTCCCTTGCACTGAATTAATATTGCCTTTACCAATCATTTTCATATATATTTCCAGTCATTATTCCGTCACGGAAGTTCGTGATAATAAAAACGATATTATTATTATGGCCAACTCGATATTAAGTACTGACAAACGACCGAACAATGTATTCAGCACGAACAATGTACGCACGAAAACAGGCGCAGCAACGCGCTTTGAAACGCACGAGCTTTTTGAAACACATGATCGGGCTAGTTTTTTTTTCTTTTTTTTTATTGTTACGGTAGGCTGTAGGGAGTAGAGTGTTTCGTGCGCGTATTGCCATCGCGGATGGACGAAGGGGAGGAGAGGGGGAGGAAACAGCGCAGATATCCGTTTGATCCGTACACGAGCTGAAACGGTAACCAGACGCTCTTCGCCGCGCGATCCGGTAGCGCAATTGAGTTTCTTCTCGCACAATCAACAAAATTCCGCCCGACACCCGGTATCATCCATCCGCGGTACGGAAAACTGTGCCACGCTCCGCTTTTTTCGGGGACAGCACTCCTCCGGATCTGGCGCGGTAACTGGCCTATAACTTATTTCCATCGAGGTCCGAGAGCTCGCACGGACGAGGACACAAACAACGAGGGAAGAAATCCGGCGCCTCTTCGAAAACATTTTAACGTCATTATCTCGATGAGATTTACGCGCTGCATATGTAGGTGGGATCTTGGGAGGGGTGGGTTTTCTGGTTTCTCTCGCGTCAGCTTCGGGACGAGAAATGCAGTAAACAAATGCCGCGGGCGACGTTACCTCGGGACCACCACCGGTATCGGAAAATTGTCGGAAATATTTTCGGTCTAATACCACCAGTAGCATCCCCTGTAACGTCGGTGTATAACACGCGAGATACCCACGCGACACAACGTATGTAGGAAAAAAAGGAGCGCGTCACCCGTAAAAATGATGGCGGTGGGATTGATAACTATTATTGATAGCACGGTTTTCGCGGGTCGCCTCTAAATTGCTCGCGTTTCCCTTTTATCATCGCGGAACCGTGCGAGCGTGCGCGCGCGCGCGCCAAGCTAATCCATCGCGCGCGATCCATTGCACGTTTAGAAAGAAATAAAAAAATAAAAATAAAAAACCCATAAAAAAGCCCAAGTGGCCCCGAACAAATTGTTTCGCGGGGCGTAAGATAGCGGTTCAGCGGCGGACACGCGCCCGAGTTTTACGGTATAAACCGCGTAGCGCAGATTGCGGCGCGCGTATATATTTCACAGCGCTATTGTTTCGATTTCCGTAAATTACTTGCTCGCGAAAATCGATTGTGCAGGATTGCGTCTCGCGTGTCCCGGCGGGGGGTATGCGCGACGATAATAATTTCGTGCGCGAGAAAATCATGAAAGAGAAATATCCTTGTACTTTTAAACCTTGCACGTCGTACTTCGTAGCGCTCTCCGCTTCAAAAGTTCCCGTTGAGAAAGTGGGTCGTAACGCGAAACTTTCAAAATTCTGGTGTCTTATGCACGTTTCACTCCCTTTCCCGTAAGTCTCTTCATCCTTCCCCTTCTGCCGTCGAATCGAATCAAAGTGTTTCGTTATACATGTGTGGTCATTCTCTACACCCGGAGCAAGATGTGTAATAATATTATACATTAAATCATGTTGCGCAATTAAATATAAAAAAAATAAAAGGTAAAATAAAACGAAAGACTTTTAGTAAAGTTTTAGTTTTTAATTTTAGAAGACAAAAGATATTCATTATTTAATCAGCATTATTATTAAGATTCTATTAAATTTTCTTTTCACTGTTATCGTCATTACCTCTCCTTTTCTGGATTCAGTCTAACTTTAGAAAATCTTTTTGTCGTAATAAAATATCGCTTTATCGTGAAAAAAATGATACTAATAATGAGGCAGGGAATGAGATATCAGAAAAGTACCCATAATACAATCGGAAAATGACGAACGAGCTTGGCTGAAATTATTAATGCTGCATTATTGATTGCTACGTTTACAAATGATAACAATATGAATACATAACAATATGAAATGCGTAAGGCAGCAAATAAGTCACGTAAATTACGGAGTCACGAATATCCTTGAAAGTACCGAAGTTATCACCCGAAAGAAAGCCGGCGGTAAGCCACGCTAGACGCGGTTGGTGGCCGATCGGACAGCAGAAACCGGCGGATAACATACGAGCACGAAAACTTCGTGGAATGTAATCCACTTTCTTATTTTCTTATTTGCACTCCATCCGGCAACACACCAGCCGTCGCACACGTCGCCGATATAATTTATGAATTTAATACTCGCGTTTCCTCGCCGATTTTTGTTGCCGTTCCCTCGCCCGTCGCGGTTCCGGTCGACGCGTTCTGCATTAATATATCTTTTGCCCTATTTAACACTCCGACTACCGCACTAAATTCCGCCAAAAGTTCCGCTTTCAAGTTGCCTCTCGATTGCAATAAATCTAGTTTATTTTTTTATAACATTTCATTGCTTCTGTATGTGCCGGATGTTTCTATAAATAGACTTGGTGAAATTATTCAGGGCAAGCTAAGTAAAACCGTCACCCGTAAACGGCAAAGCAATCCCTGGGGAAATTTACGCGTTATTCAGATACGGATAACGTGGCAATCAAAGTGTTGAGATATCAGTTTATAATATTAAGTAAATATTAAACGAATACGTCAACTATATGTGCGATTGTATCTGGCATTTTCATGTTTCTTGATCCAGAAATGCAATTAAAATCGTTTTGCATAGAATCCAAAGAAACTCAGATTTTGAGTAAAAAGAGCAATTTTAACATTTTTTAAACATTTTAAACAACTTTTCTCTATTAACACCAATCATCCTAAATCCTATAATTTCAATCAATCAAAATCAATCGCTCAAACAAAAGATCATTGCGAAATGACAAATAAGTACCCATAAAGCCTTATTAATTAAAAATGTATTTAAATTTTATTAATTAAAAAGAATTTATTCATTAACGTAAAACGAGTCTATTCCTAAATAATTGGAATTCCACTGTCGCGATGTAGAATCCCCTCACGACGGGACAAAAGCTCCTGATTGGAAAGCCCGGAGTCTCCCGCTGATCTTTTTTTCGGGAATTGTTTCCGGCCAGTTTTAGTCCATTCTGGCCGATTACCGTCTTTCGCGCGACGGAGGCTTTCGGAGGTTTAGGAAGCTTAATCTTCCGTGACGTGCTGACTTCGGCTCATTGAGAACTTACCTGGTGTCTCGAGGGTGCGCTAGCATCTTTTGCCCCCGACGAGCCTAGCGATAACAAGAGGGACGAGGGATGGGCATTGCGAAACCATTCTCCAGAGTGCCATTGTGTTCGGGAAGCCCTTCGAACCGATAAACCATCCGAGCGCGAATTCGGGCCAGAAACTTTTCGCCGCTTTGCCGGGACGTGCGTGCAATTCAGCGAGATACCATCAATTAACGGTACAACGTGGACAAGTCAATAGCGGAGCGTTATTACCGTGAGTTACGGAAGCTGCTTTACGAGTTGAAACGTAACGTCGGGACAAAGACGATTCGCGCAAGAGTGAACCCTTATAGAAATACTGACACGCGACAACGAGGAAAATAATGTGTGCAAAAAATCTGAAAAAAATTACTTAAAAATTTGTACGCAACATTCTTTTTTGTCATTTAAATTTCGCATCGGATGTCCCTGGTAGAAATCTGTGCAGTTTTTCTAGACACCCAAGCAGTTACTGTCTAGTATTACTGTATTCTCATAAATTGTATCAATACTGTGTAGGAAATGGACAAAAACTAGATAGAGTTTTACTAAGCCCATTTTATGACCAGTAAACTTGCTTAGTAATAGGTTAAATAGTTTCTTTGTCTAGTTTTTGTTCAGTTTTTGTTCAGTAAATGAGTTCAGATTTTGTGCATCTTTTGTGGCCAGTAACTGTAGGAAAAACGTTACATCTTGATCGGGATCCCAGCAGTTTTACTCGTCAATTACTGGGTAGAATGTAACAAAACTGTTCAATAACTACTAAATAAATGCACGAAATTTCTACCAGGGGTCTAATGGACCGACATGGAATTTTGCTAAATAATTTCGCACGGGCGACTGATCTCCGTAACGCTCGGCTGATATGCACCGGTAGAGACAAAAGGGTTCATAAAATTGTAGCGAGAGTTTCGCCGGGGTCGCGAAATGAATAAATCTCAATATATGGAAATACGCAGGAGCTTAAATAATGAGACTCAGCAACGCGAAATGTGTTGTTATGCGTCTCGCATGCCTCCTCCTCCAGTGCCGGCACTCCCGACGTATGGCAAACTAAATTAAAACGTTTCCCGTTGTTACTTTCCCGCGGAGATGAAACTACAAACAAGCGCCGACGGGGCGGCTCGTCGCGGCAAGCGGAACAAAATGAAATGGCTGTTATTTGAATCGCGTCTGTAGGATCGCCGGGATCTCCTCACACCAAAACTCCCGTTCGGGCTTTTATTGTTCCTGCACTCGTGCCAATAATGATAAATGCATGTGCATGCGAGAGGGACGTATCCCTTAACTCGGTCCGCGGTACGCTTTAATTTCCCAGATGTCGGTCACCCTCTCTTCTCTCTCTCTCTCTCTGTCTCTCTCTCTGTCTATCTTGTTCCTTTCCTCCCATCCTCCAATTTTATTTCCGATTTTCAGCTACCGGCGTAAAACGCGAATTAAAATTTGTTCGCGCGATAATCCCGCAACAAAAGATACGCGTGTACGCGCGACAAACTTGCGCGGGGTTTACGCGCGATGTTCACAAATTCGAAAATGTCACGATACATGCATGATAGAACTGTTAGCGTTCAATAATGTGCCGACTGCA
Source organism: Ooceraea biroi (assembly GCF_003672135.1). NCBI lineage: Eukaryota > Metazoa > Arthropoda > Insecta > Hymenoptera > Formicidae > Ooceraea > Ooceraea biroi. The sequence continues at coordinate 3,695,419 of NC_039512.1, forward strand.
TCCCTAGTTAAAGATAGTTAATAGCAAGGCGTAAAATCGATATCGCGTATCTTGCATTCGATATCGATTGCGCTCGATGTCATGGACAAAGTAAGTGCAAGTGACAGTCGGGGATGCACTGATTGAAACGAATGCTCTTTGCAACCATATACCGCACTTATCGATCAGTCAAACATCGCGCTTCGGTATCAGCTTTCCAAAATATTCTGTCCGAAATAAAATATTCACAAAAAGGGAGAGAGAAAGAAACATTCGCCAACAAAAATCAGCAGCAGCATGGCTTGCTTGTAGGTCACATTCTAACTCTGAATTCTGACTCAAACGAACACTTGACCAAGCGTGAATAATAAAAAACAATCGGTGCGCCAGATCGGACTCTAGTTTTTCCCGTGAAATTTCTCATAACGAAGGGAGAGGAGTGAACATGTCGCATTTAAGTCTCCATCAAGCGTACATGCCGGCAGCGTTTTTCCACTTCCGTTCGATTAAACGAGAACAATCTCATCGGAGTCACTCGTCGAATGGAACAGCTACGCTATCCGGGTACTATCCGCGTTGCGTTGCTCGCATCAGCGGCGTTTCAGGGGAGTGAGCCGTAAAAGAGGTGAATCCTGGTGGGCGTATGTGCAAAATATCAGCACGGAGGGACGATCATGTTGATAGAAAAGGTACGAGGCAAGAGAAACGAGAAAGAGAGATGGAAAAATGTGACAGAACGAGCGAATGTGAGTGAGAAACGCGCGTCGTGCGGCTCGCGAAAGCGGCCACAATCGCCAGCAAGCGCGAGCGCGACGAAAATTTTCAGCCGAGATAAAGTTGAAATTATTAAATATTGGGATACAATTAAGATTAATGGACGGGACTGTAACGATGGTCATCGTCGACTGTTTATAAAAAGCGCTGCAAAATCACGAAAAATCTCGAAACATGTGATCAATGTAATCTTATCTACGTTATTATAATGTAACATATATTTTATAATTAATATATTATCATGATATAATATACAATGAATATATTACATCATGATAAATTATGATATATTTTGATGTTAGAAGATATTTTATTCTATATTGTAATAATATTCTATGTTATAATAATTATAAATATTATATTACAATATATTGTATTACATTCCCTCCACATCCACATCAAATAACATTTTCCCAGAGTACTTCCCACTCGTTATTCTTTATTACCTCTCATCCTTCATTCTGATTGTTGAACCGAGCAGACGACTAGGCGATTTTAAGACGACCCACCTCGTCCGTCGGTCCAGATCCACTTTTAACGTCGTCGCGGCAGAATAGGAAATCCAATTTCGCCCTTAACCCCGTTAGTCCAAGGCAACGTTTGCATCAGGCTTAATAGAAGTGCGGAAGCTATTGCGGACGCGGCGTTTGGATTGCGCCTTTCGTGGCTGGCATGACCTCGAGGGATGGGCCATGCACGAGTGTAAACCCGGGACTCGGCTCGTTTGAAGTCCGCGGGTATTGCCGCGGCAAATTAACGTTAACGTCCAATCCGCCGTGGAGACCCTTCGGCGTTTCTGCCGTCGCATTTACGTTCGGCACTCGCATCCGCTGCCCTCACTCTTCCACCCTCTTCCCTCTTTCTCCTTCCTCCCCCTCCTCCTCCTCCTTCTCCTCCTTCTCCTCGTTTTCCACCCCCGGAACACGGCGGATGGATGGACCGCTGACGGGAAATGCTACGGATGAAGCGACGAGTAAACGAGATTAAACTCTATCACGATGGCAGCGCTTGCGGGCCCTTCGCCCCGCATTGTCAGAACAATGCGAATGCACGCGATAACGGGAGGTAATAGACGCGCAAAGTGGCCGGTAGTACGCTTTTCAAGTGTACTCGCGGAATCTATTCCTTCCTCTCTGCATTTGACCTGCGTGCGAGTTTATCGCGTTTTATGATACAGTATCGTTGTCCCGTTGCTGACGTTGCGTTCCGCCTGCCTGCGGATACGCACTTTTCGCTCGATTTTCGCTTCGCTTTTTTCTTGCCTGAAATGAGTACCGCACTTTTTCAGCGAATCGGAAGGTGCTTTATTAATTAGAATTTTATAAAAGTTTTCTATTTTGCCATTTTTCGGTAATTGTAATCGATGAAACGGTAATAAGCCTTCTCGAGTTAAAGTTTCGAGAGGGATATACTCGAGCACGCACGCAGACACAAGTGATTTAGGTTTCAAGTTCAGCGTCATAATCGTGGCACAAAAGTTCGCGCGCGCAACGCATTTGGAAATTTAACGAATGAATTTGAAGAACACGGGAAGAGAAGTAAACACTAACGCGAGCCAAGTCGTGAAATAAAAGTTGTAGTACGTAAAAGAACGAAATTACGCATAAATTTGCAGTACACATTTCATAACATTTCTGTTGCACTTAATGGAACCGTGTAAGCCGCGAAGCGGACTTTGCTGTTTGCATGGATGCACGTCGTCGAGGCGCTGCCGCCGTTGACATAAACTCAGATTCGTATGCGGCGACACAGTAAATCCCGCACGTGTGTGTGCATCATGCGCAAACCATGTAACACGTCTGCTTTCGCCAAACATTGTCACTGACAGTTAAGAACTGATGTTTGCCATTTTAAGCAAATAATATAATTCAACGCAATATTTTTGCGTCAAAATAACAGAAATGTTTATCGTCGGATCGGCATTTTCCTCCAAATGTTCACAGCTTTATATTGTTATACAACTAATTCCCGAACTGAATCTCTGAATGAAATCGAAGCAGAAATAATTCCCAAACTGAACCTCTGATTGAAATCAAAGCAGAAATAATTTACAATTAAATGCAAAATGAAATCTTAATTCATGTATAGATATTTCACAGAAAAGAAAATCAAGTTTTATATTATCCAAGGAATCCGTAGAAAGCAAGGGACACCTTGTATATTTGTCAGCATCAGATTTTCTGTTTACCAGAGAGAAAGCCGAATCCTATTTTCGGAAGCTGAGCGTGGAACACTCTACGGTCTCACCCGATAAACTCGCTCCGCGTTCCAGAATTTGGAACTCCTTTTCGGCGAGAAGGGCTTTGGGCCAACGAAGAAAAGGGCAAGGGGGAGGCGCGCACGGATGAGGGTAGTAGCGAGCGGAGCTTCTGGCAACTTAGCGAAACAATACCGGAGCTTCCACAACGGGAACGGAAATGTGCTCGCGCTCTTCCGCTCCGACCGTCACGATCCGCATGATCTGCGTGTGTTTCATCGGCGCGGATGATTTAGATAGCAGGCTGCGTTTTCCCACGCGATTTTCGCGGGTAATTAATCAAAAAATGTTCGGCCGGAAAACACGCACGCCGCCGGATGCCGAGGCCGCTTGGAGGATAAGCCGAAACACGATCTAATTTAAATTGTGATTATATCAGTTCATCATCTCGCGACGTTTTGATTAATGGGGTGATTTCCATTTCGGTATATCCGCTTGGAACTCAGTTTTGTACGCAATTACTGCTTTTTTCATTTTTTCGTTCAGTTTTATTCAATTTTTTTCGGATGCTCGCGTTGCGCGCCGGACCGAACACCGGATCGATAGCACAGCAAACGTGACTCTAATTAACGATACAAGAATTAATTTTCTCAGTTGCGAAAACATTCTCCGAGTTCGCAAGAGCGAGATTAACACAAGATTTAGCGGAACGATAGATACTCGGAATGTTAACTCTTTTGATACGACAACATCGGCTGATTATAAGATACGCTGGAAACAACTAGCGTTACGCATCTAAACCACAGAATCATGTTCCTTACTTGCTTCACAGTTTTAATTAATGACGTATATGATTAATGACTAAAATGGAGCATTCTGACCGCAGAGAGAACAATTGACAATTGGTAATTTAAAACAGAGAGGGAGGGTTAAAAGAGAGAAACTTTTTCTATAATTTTCTCTTTCCTTAGATTAGTACACGTGCATGATATTCTGATATCTCTCCATTCTTCAGCAAAAATCAATCTTCCCGAGCTCCTTGCGACATTTGACTTCATTATAGGCAATTAGAGCGAACTAGGTCGTACGATGTAATAAACTTTGATGGTCCCATGGAGATAGAACAAACTTGTACTAACACGTACAATTCCAGTGGGTGTGGAAGAAATTAATTTTTGCCGTAGTAAACTGAGGAACGTAAGTGGAGCGAGACGGAAGACCAAAAGGAAATGCGACCAGCCGGAAGACGCAGAACAAATAGTTTGGACAAAAGAATCCATTTCCGAAGAAATTGATTCTCGGTCAGCGATGCGATATTAAATACTCGCGGATAAACGAACGTGGAGGCGCGAAGGTGCGATGAAATATGTGAAAGACGAAGAGGTTGCAACAATCGATTCCTTCGATTTGCCATAGGAAGGAATTGGCTGATGAGGAAAAACAAAAGGAAAGATTTCGACGATCCACCGGCGAGTCCGTGGCACTCGAAGTGCACGGACGCGAGGGCATTTCGTCAATGCGACAAAACGAAAGCGAGAGCAGAGTAAGTATTTTGTTACTGTTGAAACGAAATAACGAAACCAATTGAAGTGCACGAGGGGAAATCATTAGTCCTGGAGACGTTCGACCGGTACCTGCCTCGCAGTCCTCGCGCGCGCAGTTTCTCCGCGTTGTTTCTTTTTGAGTTTCAATCCGGCGAATCCAGGTCGATGAAAGACGAAGGAAAGCTGTTCGGGCACTCGATTTTCCGGACTGTCGGAGAACTTCGTTAGTCTTGGCTGGAAAACCCTGAAAGAGGGTCGTTACCTTATCGCGACGTATAAAATATTTTCGTCTGCGGTTACCGCAACGTACTCGTCCCGGAAGTGGGCTCTGTCTTCTGGAATTTTATGCGGCGCCGCATGCGCCGACACGAAATCGAGAGGATAATATTCCCTTCAGAATCTAATTTTTTTCACTGACAGTGAAATAATAAGTATTCGGTTTAAAGTTAAAGTAAAAGCAACAAACGCATTTATTAAAGCGCTTTAAAACACGTTTGTTTAGCAATATTTGATTTACTTGCCAAAAGGAATAAACTATTGAAATCAAAAGTATCAGTTCAAAAATACTAAAAAAGAATTAATATCATAATGTTACAATTGTGTAGGTATACTACGGAGCGTTTTGTTTTAACCAAATCAACTTTGCTTTATCTCACAATAAATTTTTCAATAATCACTTGCTTCGAATTTTTTAATTATTTTGCAAAATTTATTTTTGCCGGAAGTCGCGTACAGGACGCTTTCTCTCGACTTTTGTGTGCGTGAATATTCTCGCAGGAAGAATAAAAAAGTATTAGACGGACCAATTGCGGAGAACAAATATCACGTTTCAATTGCGACCAATCGGTCGCTCTGGTAAACGAGCGAACGAGCAAACGCAACGCTATATCCGGTTTGTAGTATAGGATGCTACAACAAGTATTGCATCCCGTGTCCGACATGTTTCGCCAGCGAATTTATGCTCCATTCTCCTATTTCTCTTGGCCGTTTAATACGCCACTCTTGGTTTCCATTGTTTCAATCAGCATGATACGCTGCTATCGCACGTTTGCTCTCGTTGGAGATGAAATTGCCCGAGAATTTATGTATGTCATTGTTAATAACCACGCGAAATTTTCGGTATTAATATAAATGAGTGTATACTCGTTGAATAAATATATAACAGATCCTTTTAATATCCAGCAACCACATATTTCCACATTAATTGCTCGTGTACTAAACATGTTTGAATCTATTAATGTTTAAAATTTAGTCAAATAGCATATACATAATCCCAAAAATATTTTATTTTTATCAGCAATTTTATAAACTAGACACTGTTGATAAAGAGATATACAATTTTCATAATCAATCGTAAATTAACATTTCATGTAAAGAAAGTTTTGAAAATCATTTGATTCATTTATCTAAAGTGTATCTTTCTAACAGAGAGAAAGAAAGACACGTGTAAAATGTTACAAAGCATTTACTGCAAACGTAATAAATTTAAAAAATCAGTTACTAATAAAATCACGTTTAGCAGAAAAATCCGCTAATTATCTTACAATAACAGCGTATAAATACCAATAAAAACGATGAACAAAGTCAGCGATTGTGAAGTAAGAATAATTAGAATCTATTGATTTTGAATCCATTATTGACTTTCCTTTGTCGCCAAAGACTTTATTCCGTTCATGATCCACATTGTAGACCACAATCTATTCCCATTCTTGAACGAGAGGCGTGTTTCACGCGGCGCAGTGGCCTTTCTCTTTCAGCGAGTGTGTTAAATAAAATGTAACGCGGCTCAAAATTTAATAAGTGAGTTGCAAATTTTGCGAATGGAATTTTCGGAAGTAATATCTCGAAAACTGTTGATTGAAGTGATGCGTCTTTGTGCAACGTTCACCGGTAAAAGGGACCGTTGTGACTTCCATATCTTGAGCGACGGGGTGTGCGATGAAAAATTCGTCGCGCTCGTCTGCCACGGCAGCGTCGGAAGCAAGGCGAAGAAGAGAGTCGGGAGTCTCCGTGTGAAGCATCTCTTTATCATGTCATTTCTTTGTGAGGATAGTAGAGATCTGTAAGGGAAACGTCTTGCGCGCGGTGTTCACCGTTTGCGCATATGCGCACATACATATGTGCTCTCGTGCCCCAATACTGGAGTCTTAAAGCTGAAAAGAACAGAAAAGTAGACACGCCGCTATCCCTCTTTGTCTCTTGAACCTCGCTCGATGCGATGACAATTGAGCTGGTCGTTGAGATCGCTCGGTGCCGATGCGCGGAAGCCGAAACCCCTTCGAGGAGGTCTCGCGGCGAGACCAAAACGTTAAGAGCACTCCGGCGGAATCCGGAGGAAAGTGACGACGCGGCGTGAGAAACTCCGCCCAATCAAGCGATTCCATCAGATCTCTCCGCTCCTGTTACTCGGGATCAATCGCGCGGCACTCCGCGAATGTATATCCCCGAGAATGTATTTCCGAACGGGAGAGAGTTGCGGAAGGGGTTGGTCGACTCCACCGCGAGTCGCGAGCACCGAATCATTATTTCGCCCGTCTCGTCGATCGCAACATCAAGAAGTGCGCGGGCAAAGAGGCGCCTTTGTTTTCTACTTCCTTTGCGGTTTTCACTCCCTCTATCCTTTCTCTCTCTCTCTCTCTCTCTCTCTCTCTCTCTCACTCTCTCCCTCCCTCCCTCTCTCCCTCCCTCCCTCCTTCTCTCTCTCTCTCCCTCTCCCTCTCTCTCTCACCCTCTCCCTCCCTCTCTCTCTCCCCCCTCTTTCCCCCCTCTCTCTCTCTGTCTCTCTCTCCCTCTATCCTTTCTCCCTCCTTCCCTCTCTCTCTCTCTCTCCCTCCCTCCATCCCTCCCTCCCTCCCTCTCTCTCTCTCGGTCCATCCCGCAATCCGTTCCTTCCTAGGAAAACCATTCCGCCTTACGATTCCGCCCCATCATCATCAGAGTTCTGGCCGCGGTTCCGTCCGTGATTTTCTCTGTGCCGGGGTGAATACATTTTACGGCGAGCAAAAAACTCTTAATTACCACGCCGCATATTACGCGAGAGTCGTTAGAATCGAATGCGAGGACTCGACTCGAAAACACTTTGCATGACAATGGAAAATAGCAGCCGTGCACAACCCTCGAAGAGATTATGGTTTATATTAGCGGTACCATGAGTATAATATACCGTTGACAAATGTGTCAATAAATGTTTGATAGCGATACACGAGTGCGAAAATAAAACGACGCGTCGAGGGAGAACAATACAAACAAGCAATAAAATGACGAAAGAACTTTTGGTCGTACGTTCAATATTTAGCATTAAATGTTAAATAGCTTCATGTACTACTTTTTTATAATTGCAGTGTGTATGTATTGCAGTCCGCGCTATTTTGATAAATATTTCGATAAATATTTGGATATTTACCTTGTTAATGTATTAATGTTTAAACATCTTTATTATGTCCAGCGAATTATATTATATTAACAATATAGGACTATTACATTATAGCAAACGCAGTGTGATTTTATTCAGCGCTTTATTGAACCGCATGAACACAAATATTTGCGTGAACTAATTTTACATTTACCTGATTATTTACATGATTAATATATTTTATTATTTGAAATCTCCCGTAGCACTGCCACGCGTTTATTATCGGCCATGTAAAGATCCAATCAGGGTGACAAAACGACGAATAAAAAAAAGTAAATTTCTCGTGAGATTGGTCGGCCGGTACCCTTACAGATTGGCGATGGGCTCGGGCCCAATCGTGATCGGATTTCAATCTATGCATATTAGATCCTAATTGCGACTCTAATTTCCATGGAAAAATTCTCAATTCAGGAGCGAGTTCTCATCGTCGCCGGTTGGGAACGCGGCTCTGAATAAAAAGTACGCATAAATCTTCGGCCCTCGGCAAAGCGATTCGACAGCCAATTACGTTACCAATGTTGAGGCTTTTTTGCGAATGTACTTTGCCGGTGGAAGCGTTCCAACAGCGATCCCCGGAGGAAATTTACGGGTCACCTAATATCGCACCCAGAAAAGATCCGAGCACGCGCGCGCGCGCGTTCTCCTCCTCTCGTTGCCTCATGTCGTCGTCACATCGACAAACAACTCTCTCTCTCTCTCTGTTTCTCTCTGTCAGCGATAAATTAATTGGTTAATTAAATTAGGCACCACGATCGAATCATACATGTATGTGAAGAAATATTTAATCGGTTCAGACCCGTGTATATTTTCGATATGCATAAAGCGTTTAATTATGTAACTCATTTCATATCGTATTTACCGATGCCTGGTAAACTTGGCGTATTAAGCAAAATATTAAAATCAAATTAAATAAACAATTATAAATACCGCGTCCATACGCGTGAATTACCGTTTTGCTATCAGCACGAAGATCGAAAACGGATTTTCGATGAAGACAAACACGTTTCATAACAAATTCATAAAGTAATGGAAATTAAATTAATAATAGTATCGTGTTTATAGGACACTCGTGAATTTTGCAACATTTTCCGATGAAATTAGTTTCATCATTATGCTATATTATAAAATAATATAATAACCAATATTGCGTTTATATTATACAAACTATTCTTTATGTCTATCTTTTAATCTTTTGTCTCATAGTTCTCTGTAAGAGGTAGATAAAATTAATTGCTTTGAAGACAACGTAATGTGAAGGAATTAATTAAAATATGAAATTACATTTGATATTTAAATATCGTTCGCGACACGAACATAATGACTAGTAAACCTGATAGCTATGCTTCCCATAAAAAGCTCAGAGACGATTTTATCGAGAAGAAGTTCTCCTCAGAACTATATTTAATTTACGTTATCCGAGTAAAACGTAAGATTAATTTTACGCTCCATTCTGACTCCCGTGACATCCTTTAGAAAAGTCGCCTTTCAGCGCCAAGGCAAGCCCAATCCAGAGCTCCGTTCCTCCACGCTATAACGAACCGATTTCCCAAAGCAACTTTTTAATTAATTGAAAATTACCGTGGAACATTCATGCATCCATTTATTCACGAACATTGTGAGTTTATGCACGAGTTTCATTCCAACGTAAACTACAAGAATACGTTATACGTGTATCACAATGCTTTGATAACCATGTAATTTAGTTTTAATCTATAACTATCGAATCGCAACTGTTCTGAAGATACAAAATTTTAAATATGCGCGTACATACACACATATGCACGTGTAGTTATATATTGTATAATTTATTAAATTTTAATTAATTTGTGTGTGTGTGTATTGGTACTTGCAAAAAGCCTAAACTATGTATAATTATACCATTTAATTACTTTTTGAACGGAAAAATTAGACAGTAAATCGAAACTTCTAAATCCGCGAAGTTACTCAGGTCTCCAACTTGATTAATTAATTAAATTTCTGCTTCAAGTTAAATGTCAACGGTCGTCTGTGTTCTTAGCTTTGACAGCTTATTAAAATACAATAAATTCAATGTTTTCGAGGAAGTTTTACGCTCAGAACATTGTTGAAAATAAACGTGTCTTCTAATGAAACGAAAGTTATTTATAGCCAAACAGCATAAATTCGAAGAAAATAAATGGTATTTTATTCAACCACTTTTAGTTTCTTATGGAATTTTATAGAGTTGCACGAAACATGTAACAAATTGGCGTTATTATATTAAGAGTTTAAAAAAGCTTTACATATTAAATTTTTAAGTATCTCTCTCAGTTATAATATAACAACATATATTTTGAAAAAACAAAGTTTATTTAATGACCAAACAAGATAAAGTATTAATATAATATAATATTTCATAATATATATTAATTATGACAATTTTACAAGCAGTCACCACAAAGAAGTAAACAATATTTGATTGTTGTATTATGAATTACCTGCACAGCATATATACAAAACACATGCATAAAGTAATAAAATACCTCACCGTTATAACGGTATGGTACATTCGTACTGACCGACTTTGTTGTAACATTAAAATTTCTGAATGCTTGCCGGGCACGGTAATTAATTTATATCTTGAACCTTAGAATTTCTTAATTAAGCCCCATTCACGGTATCTCATATCCCGAATAATCCGATTCACGCCTTCATTCAACCATAATTTTATTGGACTAATTCATTGCCGGATTAATTTTCGCGCGTGCAAATAATAAGATGAAATCTTCTTGCAGACTTATATATATATATATATATTATTTAATCTTCAAGTATTTTACAATACATTATTGTGGAGAATAGCTAGAATATACATAATATTTATAATGTTACATGTATAACGAATACATGTATAGCAGAACATTTAGCTATGTTTGTGAAAAACTTTGCAATTTTTAAAAATGTCTGATAATTACCATATTCTAATATTTAAGGTAGAGAAAGATAAAGAGAGCTGTGCGTGACACGCAAAAAGAGAATTTTACATCGAGCGTAATTCTAAGACGAAGATTCCGAAATTTGATCGATCAATTCATCTTTTATTATATTCGACAACAGTTACACGATTAAACTTATATTATCAAAGAAAATATCTTAATATTAATCATTGTCTAATATCACTTTCAATTACATTTGGATTACTCAGATGAGATTACAAATTTGAGATATTAAAACGACGCGCAGACTGAGTGTCGTTACATTAATTAACAATATAAATTCGTGAATGAGTTCCAGTAAACGCTACGAAAATAGTGCGAACCGGGGCAAGCAAACGTTATCAATGATTATTCTCATGAAATTATTCGAGAGGTTTTTATTCGCGTTTGACTGCTCTTGAAATGGCAGTATTAATATAAGTTTACCGTGTTAACACACACGTATAGGAATTATTTACACTACGAGCGAGATATTGGAATTTCGCGATGTGTTTAATCCAGATGTAATATCATTCGGCGCTTTCAATGCAGTCGATGGGAATTATGATCAATATTAGTCGACGTACACGATAAAAGTTACCACGGACCTCTGTCGTATTTATGTTAATACAAAGCATTGATATATGTTATGGCCGACACAATGGCCACGTTATAGCAAAACTGCCGAATATCCATGAACGCAGCCGGAATCAACTTCCGGCTGCGGCGCAAATCGTAATGCGATTGTTTGTTACTGTGCAGCCGTATACGAAGAATGATAAAAATTATATTTTCAGCTTTTTTCGAATACTTTTCGAACAAGTATAAATATTCATACGCTTGCGTAACAGAAATTAAAAGGCTTCGCATCAGAATTTCAAATTACAGATATACATTACATAAAGTATGCCGTTCTGATTCCCATGTAACATCCGCAAAGGAATATTGTCATGTATTGTTACAATAATAATGCGTTTCACACAATAATAGGTATGCCATCGTTTATCATAATTCTGGAATAAAACATAAAGATTTTTCGGAATAGATCTGAAACAACAAAATAGGTACATTAATTTAACTTATGCCAATATTTTGATTATATTTAAAACTTTGATTTTCAAGTGCTTTCAAAGCGAACAGCAAACATTGTGATGTCTAAAGATCCGAGAGTAAAAAACTTTTAATATAGATCGTGCGAAGAGTCATCAGAATTAGAGCGTGACCTCAATGGTAACCCAATCGAGTGGTCGGGATCCATCGTTGGATCCACGACAATGCAACGGGTGGTTCGATAATCGCGATGCGATGGAACGGCGCAATGGGACCGATTGATTCTGCAGCACAAACGATGTAAAGTGTTCGATGAACACCAGCATCGCATCGAGTCTCTATCGGATAATTTTCTTTCAAGAGGATTTCGAAAGAGCACTGAACGTGAGCAAAACGTAAAACATGCGAGCGCTTGCCGAGTGGCAAAGTTTCAACTGCAAGCGACGACGTCTACTCATGAGAGAAAATGAATGTTACGTTTACTCTGTGGACCAAGTGACGTCTGCAATGAAATCCGCCATGCTCCGTCGCAGTGTGACACGGTTTCCAAGAAATTAAAGTTACCCAGCTTAAAATCACGCACTGTGAATCAAGACAATAGAACATTTCATTTTACGAGAGATTAAGAAGATACGAAGTCACCAGCAGAATCTCCTCAAAATAAACACCGGCGATTCCAGTTTCTATTTTGTAATATCTACCACAATATGAAGAGACAATTGTCAACAACGTGCAATTTCATTAACATATCTCCGAAAAAAGAACAATGTTCCAGAAAAGTAAAAAATAATCGGACAACTCGGCCGGATATCTTTTCCACAGGTCAATTATCGAATATTCCGCGTTCTGATTTGTATCACTTGCATCAAAATTAGGTAAGAGTTTCGAACATTGATGTTATCAGTTAAACAAACATTAAATAAAATTTATATTGGGTCATTAAGTATGAAACTTTACAAATAGAACATAAACTTTTGCATTTTTTGGCACATGGACATGATTTATTTTCAATCGAAGTATGCGCCCATGTTATCTACACACTTCTGCCATTTTAGTGGTAGATGGTCTATGCCTCTACTATAGAAGCCAGGAGTACGGGAATCGATGAAGTCGCGGAAGGCTGTTTCGACTGCCTGTTGAGAATTGAAGAATTTTCCCACCAAGAAGTTGTCCAAATTCCGGAAGAAGTGATCGTCGGTAGGTGATAGATCTGGTGAATATGGTGGATGACGGAGAGTTTCCAATTCCAACTCCCGTAGCTTTGCCACGGTCAGTCGTGCAGTGTGCGGTCGAGCATTATCATGCAACAGGATTGGCATTGACCGATTGACCAATTTCGGTTGTTTAATAGCAAGTTGTTGCATCATTTCGTCCAGTTGCTTGCAATATACTTCAGCCGTTATCGATGTACCAGGTTTCATAAAGTTGTAGTAGATAACACCTGACCTGGACCACCAAACAGTCACCATAAGCTTCTTCTGTGTAATGTTGGGTTTCGCGTGATGTCTCGGTGGTTCATCAGCGTTCAACCACTGATGTGAGCGTTTACGATTGTCGTAGAGTATCCACTTTTCATCGCAGATCACAATTCGATTCAAAAAAGATTCATTTTTGTGACGGGAAAGCAAAGAAAGGGAAGCCTCTAGACGTTGCGCCTGCTGCGCATCGGTCAATTCGTGCGGGACCCATTTGTCCAACTTCTTTATCTTACCAATTGCAGCTAAATAAACAATATGGTGGGCATAGAAACATTGAATATCGATGCCAATTCACGTGTACTTTGAGATGGATCGGACTCTACTACGGCTCTCAAGTGATCATTATCCACCTTTGTCTTTGGTCTTCCACGTGGCTCATTAGCGAGGCTGAAATCTCCATCTCTGAAGTTTTTGAACCAATTGCCCACCGTTGCTTTAGTAGTTGAACCTTCACCAAATACAGCGTTGATATTACGAGCTGTCTCCGACACTGTGGTTCCACGGCGGAACTCATATTCATAAATCACACGAATTTTGGACTTTTCCATAGTTCTATAAAAAAGAATCCACCAATAAAACTAATGAAGATATTTGAACAAACAAATATGACATTTGAAGAGCGAACATACATCTATCACACTAACCTAACCTGATACTGACGTCTGGCGCCAAATTTGAGGTAACAAATGTTAAAGATGGCGCTTTTACATTTGTAAAGTTTCATACTTAATGACCCAATATTATATCAAGATCATAATGCTTGCTTGTTATTACAACTCATTCAACGCGTACCAAATTCCGATTCCGTATTTCGTTCGCTACCGAACGAGCAGTTATTCAAAATGCGAAATGCAATCTAGCGGCCATAAAAATATTATGTAACAGTTACAAGGTAACTTTGTACGTTTCACTGCTTCTTGCGCCTTCTAAAAGTTTGTTAGACGAGTTTTTCCGGGAGAACGCGATGTTTCGCGCAATTGAGCTGCTTAAAATGCAGATATCATCGCGCAACGAAAGCAAGTCAACCCTCGCTTATCCGCAGACTTGGACACGCAGACGTGGAAGCTGCGCTCTTTCCGCTTCTTTCCGCTCCAGAGAATTACAAACGATATCGCGCAACCGATTGTCCCGCGAGACATCTCGTCCCGAACGCGAAAGAGACGCATGCACGATTCTCATATGATAGCACTGTTAATAACGTGGACAATGTGCAATTGACATTTCTGACAATGATGTCAAAATAGCGTGCGTGCAGCTTGCGAGTAGCTCCACAACCGAGCCGGCGCGGACAAAGCTTCGGCATCGCGCGGCCCATCGTGAATTTAGCGCGCGCGCTGGCCGAGTCCGCGGCAATAAACAATAATTCCGTTTCACAAATGACATGACATGTGATGATAATGATAATAAGTGGCAATCGGCAAGCGACCAAACGCACGCTCGCGATCGCGAATCGCCTCGGCGTGTGCGCGAATTACAAACGCGATATTTCTGGCATTTCTCGTGTAACTGTCATGCACACGATGAAAACGTGATGTAAAATATTTATCACGCTCGCACGAAATGGGAGATGGATGGACGTGTCCCTCCGGCATTTTTGCGTGATGCAAAAAAAAATTATAATATAATCCGTGCATGCGTGCGTATTTTTTTGGTTTGAATTTTATTTTGAAAAGTATGAAAATTAGGGCATCGGCTTCTCGTTCGGCGTTGCGCTCTCATCGATCGGCAACAAATCTTCCACGAGGCCTGTAATGCGTGTGGCCTTCCATCCTGACGAAATTACTGGATTGATCAGATTAATATCCAAATTTTGACGCGGTGACAAACAATCGACTCGATAAACGTACGTGAACTAGCATTAAGAGACATATCGGGCTGACAAATTATTGCGACACATCAAATCCATTCGACTCGTTAATCTAGGCAAAATAAATCGTGACGCACACAACGCTCCAGTTACAAATATAAGCGTCCAGTCATTGTATTTTTGTTTAACCGCCGTGCAACGAAAAATGGATAAAATAAAATGCATGAGGAACGATGTGATTTTTATAGAATTCGAGTCTTTAAATTTAGAAAAAAGTTAGATACACAAAATTCTTTTAGGAACGCAGGCAACATACAATGGAAAAGTATTTAATTTTTATTATAATATTGTATAACTATATAATATTGTATTTTTATATAATATTGTATAATAAAAATTAATTGCAGTAAACAATTTTTCTTTCTTTTTAAAAATATTTCTCAGAAGCCTAGATTATTTTAGAATGATAAAAATAAAAACTTGCTATGATGGTGTAAATGGTTAAATGCGAAATATAATTTGATATTATTACATTTCGCATTTAATATTGAGAGAGCTTTCGTTTGGAAAAAATTAAAACGTTGTACATCAAGAGAATATTTTTTAACTATAAAACGTTACACTTCTCAGCCCTAACAAATGAAACTAGAAAACATTTTCTGTAACCTGACTCCTTGAAACGTTACAAGCGTGGGATGTTTCCGCTTCAGTTTCCATTTCAACATTTAGGGATTTTACAATGGAGATTTCACTCAACAAAATAAAGACTTTGCAAATATTTCCGAGAACGTGCATCATATTTTGCACGTTTATCCCGAATCCGTAATAAGTCCGCTCCCGTTGTATCGAAATTTTTGCCTTACTTTATTTCAATAGGGATATTTTGTACCATCGTGAGCATATTGTAAAGCAGGAAGCCGCCTAAGTGGCAGGATCGCACCGAAAAGAATTACCATTCTATGAAAATATTTATCGTAAAATATTTCATGAAAGTATTTCCGGCAAGTGCACGCAAGTTTACGCGATCTTCAATGGCGATCCTTTTTACATCTCGCATTTATATCACTTCGACCCCAAAAAACCCTAATTGAAAAAGTTCAAAACCAAAAACATTACGCGATTTGATATTGTTTGCAGCGGTATTTATAATAATGTTGCTTATTATTATTTGTTTCAATTTGTGCTTTGTGATATGTTAATATTTGCGCTCTATTGAAAGATCGCTACTGATTCAACACCTGAAGGACATTACGGTATGGTTAATATCGCCGAGTATCCAATAATCCCCGATCACGTCTCGTATCTACAGGTATCTCGTTATTATTTGTTAACCGCGTCATCGGAACGTAACGCCATGCCCGCGCATTTTGGCCGGCGCTAACAATTTGAATTTGACATAACTTCATTTGCATGTTACAATCATTATGCTAACTATCTGTTACGTGCGGAGCGTCGTTACTCCCTGCTCACATATTAAGTCGAGAATTCAAATTCCCGACGCGTGTACCAGACTTTATTACGATAGTAATCCCCCTTTATATTGTTTACAAGATCGCATTCCCCGTGCCGGCATAAATCTTCGCTCGGCCGGTCGGCGACCTAAAGTAAAACAAGGAAGGAATCCATTCACGTTAACATTTACCTTCAGATACCGTAACGACCGCTATTTTTCCCCCGCTTTATTTTCAGCCCTTCACTGCGCCCACCTCGCGCCGCGGGAGGCCTCATTTTTCTCTCGTTATACGTCGACCGGAAGCCGAGGGAGACCGCGGAGACCGCAAGGGGCGATTCGTCCCTCCCGACCCTTATTTTTGTCGGCGATAATGAGGGAACCATCCGCAAATAGTAGGCAGCGCCGCTGCAAATGCATAAGTGATATCTCCGCACTCGTCGTCGTTAAAACGCATGCTGCGACCTGCGCGCTTATCTCCCAGGAGGAACCCGGGGCTGACCCGGGCATTTGCGATCTTAGCGTCGCAATAAATTGCACTCGATAGAGAGAAAGCGGAATAAACACGCGCCATAAAGCACGAGCGATACCGAGTTTACAAATTGAGTATTCGTATCATGAAATTTTTCCTGCGTGCGAACGATCCTAGAAGTGCGCGCGTTGCAAAGCGGAAAAAATGTATCATTCGAATATTTTGGCGCGCTATATTCTTAGTAAGAAACGTGCCGCTCTGCCAGAAACTTTCTGAAGAGTATATATTAAAAGATATGAAAAAGGCTTTTTTAAGCTCGAATTCTCGAATTAATTTGATTTTGAAATTGAGAAATGAAACTCTTAATGTGCACTTTCGTCCAATAAAAAATGGACATCACGAATCGCGGTAAAGACGTTATTTGAATCTTTCTCTTGTCTTACCTAACGTAACGGTTGATGAATGTAACATGAGGCTTCTGTCGTCGAGATAGGAATGTCGAGTTTGAATACATTATTATGCGCGTATACGTTTATGAAGAAAGGCGCGAGCGAGAGAGACATCCTCGCGGCGCATCGATCGTCTTAAAGCGTAACGTTTCGCAAAAGTCTCTCGTAAAGGACATCGATCGGCAACGGGAGTGGTTTCATTATTTGCAGTCGGCCGGCCGCGACGACGATAATAATCCTTCCGGCGTTTTCGCGGGAATAAATTACCCCGTCCGGGTGAGATATGGGGGACGCGGCCAGATCGAATCGAGCCACCAAGTCACACCGGGCTTAACGGACTAACAAGCAAGCCACTTTAATATAGAAATGCCGCAGCACGCTACTAACGAGCCCCCGGGGCATCGTCCATACGAAACGAAGCAATAAACGTTTCCAATTGTTATAGGGACAGGAGTTGAATTCCGTGGAGGCGGTCGAAAGAGAGCACAGTTTCCTGGACGCTCGACTTTGGTCGCGCGGTTATTTACGATAAACTACAGATCTTTCATAGCTCGCTGGAAACACCGAAATTAATGGAAACTCGTCGCTGCACGATATAATGGTTTTTGTTGGGCTCGTTTCATCTTGTACTTTCGACGCCGACCGCTGTGGTCATTAGTCTACGACCCGTGGTGATAGACGAGCTTTGAAGCAAGATTCGTGAGTAAGAGCCTGTTTACTGTCATTGTTAAAATGCAGGCAGAACTCATTATTTATATATGTATGTAATTAATTTTGATTGCATTTCTCTTTATCTTATCTTGTCGTACCATGGTTAAAAATCTTTCTTACGTAATATATGGTTATTACGTTTGGAATTAAAAATTCATAAAAACAATTTGTTTGATGGTTAATTTGAAATTTCTCATAAAAACACATTTTAAGCATTTCTCGTAAAAAAAATCATTGATAATACAGAAAATAAAAGGATGTGTGCTTCGCAGCATTGCGAGTGGAATAGGGAGTAGAATAGAGAGAATGCAGTACATGTAAGAGGCGTGAGTAGTACAGAATTAAACAGCACGTACTATATATACATACCGGCAAGTGCACGATATTCATGTGTTGGATACAAATGATGTACGTGCCTTCGCCATGAAGTAAAGATGAACATAACGAAATCCAATCTAAAATGTATTTTAGATTAAAGATGAAATAAAATTCTTTTAAAATACCTTTCTCTCCAAAAATAAGTTTATCGCTTTTCAATATCCTTTTTATAAGGCACCGAAAGTGATATCGAAAACAGTTTAATATTTTTTTTAATTTGACATAAAGTAGCTGATATTTTTATATTATATACATTCGCATCATATTAAAGATTCACCGATACATTAATAATATCCCGACTCGATATTACGTTATGAATAAATGAAATGTAATGTGCGGAATACATAAAAATGTATATTACATGATTGAAAGAGGACGCGACAAAAATCCGAGATATTAAGGATTGATAATACAAAAAAAAGAAAACAAAAAACTGAACCAGAGACCATGTGTGTCCAGTGTCCTCAAAATAGTATTGGTCATGGGTCGGTGTCATTAAAATGTCCGTCGTTACTCGCAGCCGACGCAGTTTCCGGGCACCGTAAATTTAAACGCGGGATATTGACGCACCTTTTACCGGAGTATGAAAAACAGCGAGTTACCGCGCAACAGGCGGCGAGAGATAAGTCGTAACGATGCCATTGAATAATGTCCGTTGCACGAATTTGGCTGGAATCTAAATCATCCGGCGCGGAGTCCGAGGCAGATTGTAAATCTTACGGCGTTACCCGTGACCAGATTTATCGTAACCCCCGTAATCCCCTTGGTTCTCGGCGCATTTGTTGCACCTCGGTATTATTAGCCGTGACATTTTGCATGAAGATAACATAATTCGCTGAGACGAAACGTTGCACGGGGGGTGGCAGAGGGTGGAAGAGACGGAGGTGAATGCAAGAGAAGGCGCAAACATTGCCCTGCCAAGTGGACACCGTCTCAAACATAAATTACGTTGAGAAAAGAGTGAGATTTTTCTTGCTTCTTGGCGCGAATTCTTCGATTATACGTATTAATACGGAAAGATGCATATCCAATAGCACGAGAAGAAAATTCAACTCTCTTTGTTCTGTCATCAGAAGTACTTGAATTATTGTTTAATGTATATATTGTGTGTTTATTTTTGTGCATGTGGAATGTGTAATATGTAACAAATTTCTTAGCAAAATCTGAAAGATTTCCCGACTTGCACGTATAAACGCAGGCATGCTGACAATTGTTAAATTATTGTTAGCTCAAAAGCAACACGCTTCCGACGGCGCAAGTTTCAAATTCCTTGCGCATACAACGAACTTTGTTCCAACAAAACTTTTTCCGGAGAATCTCGTTTGTTAATGCGGATTTATTGGTAATCGCTGAACTAGAAATTGTTGGCCGCGCGCAACGTGCTTCCCCGGCGACGTGAATTATAAAACAAATCTCTCGCGCATTCGCGACAAACTTTCTTCTGGACGGAACTTGAACTGTAAAGGCTCATTTATTAAGATACTTCGACAGAGAGGGAACAGCTGTAATTTAATATAGCCTGTGTATATTGACGATAGAAATTCCTCCTTTCTCTCTTCGTGAAACGGTTCCAGATAACTTCCGACAGTTTCACCTTCATTATCAACGATGCCCGGGTATCCAGACTAGTGTCTTCAGCAATTATGTGAAGGATCCTGAGATGTGAGCACAGAACGTCTTGCGTACACGCTCTTATCAACGAGGTTACTAATCGGATGAGGGCCGGTACAAAGCAGCCAGTTTGAACGTGCCGGCGGTCTTGCCCGGATTCAGAATTCTCCTCGTCCGGTTTCTCGTACGGTCTTGAATACGGGCCATAACACGGTTCGTTAGGTTGTATAAATATGGAGCATGTAATTTGGAAGATGATTTCTGCGCGATAAATTTATGCGCGTGGTCAGTACCGCAGTTCGGCTCGGCTCGGCCTTATGCAACGCGCGAGCGCAAGCAGTGTTTATCGTCGCGCGCGCGCGCGCGTGCGTAACTCGTTCAAGAGGCGAGATACAGGTGGAAATTGGGATAATGCGATTTAACGGGATAAAATCGCGCGTAAATTGAAACGATAAAATTGCGCCAATCTTCGCGCTCTTGTAAATGCACCGGCAATCCACGCGCGCGCTTGCACGGACGAACGCGCGCGCGCCCTCGCGCGCACGGACATTTTCCAAGCTGACACTAACTGGAACGAGAAAAAGGGAGGAAGGGCGTAATTCTGTCGCGAGAATTGGGTTATCCTGCGCGCATAATATCAGGATTTTCGTGAGATCCGGGCTGAACGAGAGAAAATTGCAACTACTTAAAATTCCGCTCAGCGGCTATTATTGTTAATGTAAAACAATTTGGCTTACGATAAGGGCCGCATGAAATTTCGGCGTAAATTTCGCAGGTGAACGCGCGGTTCGTCGCATCGTTAAGCTTCCTACGATGTTACATTGGTGCCGAGACCGGAACGGGAACGTGCGCGAAAGTACGACGTAATTCTGTAGGAATCTGTTCAATTGTTAAAGGATTCTTAGTTTTGCAGTCCCGTCCGAAGCGAGTTCGACACTTGGCGCGAACGGAATACGTTCAACCGTGCGCGATCCGCTTGCGATTCCGGAAATTCTCCGCGCGCCGAGTGACTCGGCGATCGTGACAAAGAACCATTTATGCAAGCAAGAGGGATGAAGTTGATGGGTGAATCCACTGAAAATCCTGTCCTTTTCCTTTCTCCTGTCCTCCCTCGCGTCGCCCACGCTCCGAAAACCTGGTTAATTCGAGTTCTCGGATATCGTCAAATAATGGAGGCAAATATAGAACGGTGGCAAAGTAAAATACGAGAAGAAAAAACGGCAGGAAGTCGACTAGTTTTTAACGATAAATCAGGAAATCAAAAAAAAAGTACAAGATAACTGGGAAATATAACAGAAAAGGCAAACCGAATAAATCGGACGAGAGAGAGAGAGAGAGAAAGAAAAAGAGAAAGAGAACGACTAAAAAATGCGGAGGAAAAGAGAAGCTGTCAGCTGCAAGAAAGGGAACGAGTAGAACTTGAAATTGGCACGGGAGGGGCAAAGATTAGAAATAAAAATCTCGCGATATGAAGGAGAACCGTCGAGAAGGAAGTAGAAGGTACACAAAGAAGGAGGAGATTCGTAATAAGACCAACGAAAAATGAACTCATGTTAGAAGACTATGAGGGAAGAAAGCGGAGAAACGAGACGAGGAAAGACCGACGGAGGGAAGGGAGTGGTAGAAACGCGAGGTCAAGCGGATACACTTGCATGAAGGCGGAGCGACAAGGACGATGACACGACAGGGACGGAAACGTAACGGGGTGTACGTGCGTACGTGTATGTGTATGTACATATGTGTGTCGGCGGAGAACCGGCGCGAAATCACAAGTTGCCAAGAGGCATGTAATGTCGCCGGAGATTTGCAATTCCATTACCGGCTGCCACCGTATAGGTAAAGGGTGAAAAGGGTGCGCGGTGGCGGCGAGGACGCTCTTGGCTGTCGCTATCCACTCCTGTCTCCGTTGCACCCGACAGCAAGTCGCTCCCCCACAACCCTCGTCCACCCTTCCGTCTACTCTGCGCCATACATTAGGCGACCATGTTGACCGGCCCAGCGGGCCCTTTTTTCGTCGACGATCATTACAGTACTTCGAGTGCACACATTCTGAAAAAAATCAGACCGCGAGAACGCGCCTCCGAGCGACGAATAGAAGAAAGAGGGTGAGCGGGGACGGAGCAAGGGAAGGGGTGAGACATCGAGGACGACGTTATTGCATTACTGGACTTTAATAACTGTTCGCGGACGCAAAGAAAATACGCGATACAAATTCTTGCGCTGCTGACCCGCCGTGACCTGGACTTTGCCGGCCGGAAACGATTGACGCGGGTGCTCAAAGTATCGGAATTCGTTAATGGATACAACTTAATTAAATCGTACGCCATGATTCCTGGTGTAATGGAATGCGCTCGTGCAGCAGAAATGGAAGCCAATTTATGCGAAGGGCAAAAACAAATATTTGATCAAGTTCTGGAAAAAATGTCGCGGAAGAATACTGTTCGCGCGATATTTGTCAATTTTTCGTAACAAATATATCAGTCAGTTTAGAATGCTGCAGGTTGCATGTGTCGCTGACGTGAGCATACGTGTGAAACGCGTACGAAAATTTATAACGCCAGCGCGCATGACGCGATGCGTCAATCTAATTAAAAACTTGACCCCACCTGAAATTTAACGATTTCGCCGTGGGAGTAATGCAGTTCTTTGTTTCAATTCCGAGATTTACGTGATTACGTATTAACCGCGGCTTCGGAAAGCCGAAATGCATTATTAACGTTTCAATTTACGAAGTTATCTCTTTCCCCGGCAGCTGATTCGCCTTCGGGAAGGTCTTGTTTTACATTTTCGATTTATTTTTAAACGAGGTAACCGCTGCGCTTCCACCGCCTCGCGATTGTATCGAGAGAATTACACTTCGTCTGCACTTTACTTACACGCTCCTCCTCCGTATCTTAACTTATTCTACCGCACAATCCGCAATGCGGCCACGTCCCGCCCACCCACGCAGGTGATTCTCTTCAAACACACTTCGCTCGCAATCTCGTCTCCATTTCCGGGCATCACGTGACCCCGCACTCGTGAGCGCGCGGCAATGAAGCTGTACTAAAGCTGCGCTGACCGCGGGAACCGAATTAGGGATTCTCTAACAAGGCACAAAATAGGTCCGCGATGTACGCGTCGACGCGCACGTGACCGGGAACAGGGATAGGTTTCAGGTCATTTTGAATTTAATTGACACTATAGACACGCATGCGCATCGCGTCGCCACTGGATCGTATCGCTACTTCGAGATTCCTAAATCGAGTTGGCACCATATATACACATCGCCCTTGCCGTAGAATAAGGGTATGTGCAGATGTGTTAAGTGCCGCCGGCGGGACGGGAGGGACGATCGAGGCTAGGGAAGAGGGTTAATTTAATCCTCCCGGGAGGTCCGCGGGGAGGTGTGCGCGGAGTCAAGGGTGAACGCTGGTGTTACGGATGTATGCTAATGGAGATCTCGGGAGATGTCTAACATCCAGCGCTCTGAATTGCCTATATATAAACGACTGCGTTCACCGTGCTTGCGAGCCCCGCTGCGAGATTATGTGCGTTCAATAAATGGCGGAACTTAGCCGGGCATCAAGTAGGCAGATACGGAATTTATTGCCGGCGTGTATAAACTAGATTTCCGGCATTAACTCGGCAATAAGTTTAGGATTTGCACATTGAGGCGGCTTACGGGATGAAGTAGGGTGGACGCTAGCTCGGTTAACTCGATTATCGGGAGCACATTATTTCTAATAGATTGAGCGCGATCAGGATTTCGCGTCGACCCGTTTGTAGTGCCTGAAGATCTCTCGCGCGATTCTCCGTGGCGCGCAGTACACCCGGCTACTCGATTTAAATCTCGTTACGTCAGTCGCGGTCGCTATTAATTCGAAACACTAATTTGCCTGCTAAAATCGAATGTTGCACCTGCACGCGGCGCGATGACTTAGAATGCAACTGGGGCAACATCTTGCGTAAGATTGATCGCTTCCCGTGGCTTCTCGTTGCACGAAATACGCATCGTGTTGGTTATTATCAAATCAATATCGTTTTTTAATTGACTTTCGAACGATTCGTGTAAGAAGACAAAGTATCCACGTGCTTCGTCTCTTTAGAAGATGAAATTTGGTAACACTGTTCAGCTCGGATTTAAATCACCCTGTACAGTATATTGGAGGACCAAATGTTTTTACATGATGAGCAATTTTAACAAATTATGTCCCTTTCTGTGCATAAATATATTTTAACGCGACTACTCCGACTGCAGATACACTACGAGCTATCAATTTACAACGCAAATGGAGATCTTCGTCATTTACATTCACGAACATTGCTCTGAATTTGACATTATATCTACATCGTTGCAGCATTAAAACAATTCGGGACAAGAGTCGGGATGAGCGCTAAATTATTAACGATTTAACACGGGCGGCCGCTGCCGAAGTCACCCCGGCCGGGACGTTTATAAAATCCTAAACCGAGCGCTCGAATGTAATCGCGCTTTTAATGAGGTGCTCTCGCTATTTTTAAACGTTTGCGCGTATTAGCATACTCCGCCGCATTTGCATCGCATTTGCATTTTATCCGTGCCGCGGCAAGAGTCACGATTACGTACTGCCTTACAAAGTTATTACTACGTTTCAAAACGCGGATGCACAATGATACCTCTAGGACAACTGTTAATAACGGGGGACCACGTATTCCTCTGATCTTTCTTTTTGATTTGCATAAAATGCCAACGGACGGGATTGCTCGCGGGAACACTCGGCGGCGTTCAATTTGTTGTTAACGGCTGAGGTAGGTATTTATTGGTGAAAGTATACAGGGTGAGGCACCTAAAACAAGCCACCTGAATATCTTGGCTGTTATTGGTGATAGAAAAAAATGTGTCAGACCAAACTTGCATGGTTTCGAGGGACACATAATTTGTTCTAAATAATTTTTTATTAGGTGGACGCGTAGAGGTCATATGAAGGTCAACTTCGTTTTTTTTAAATGGTATGATATGTTTTTTACATACCATCTAGTAGAGCGTTTGAAGATGCGCACATTGATCTACGGGTCAAAATCATTCAAGGTCACTGAAGGCTAAAATTTCTAAGTGCTAGAACTTTTTCATTTCTGAGTTTACGGTATTTTCAATAGCAGAGAACTCTAGGCAATATAAAAAATAATGATATCATCAACTCAGAACTTGTCTGAAAAGAAAAAATTTCTAACGGCTAGAACTTTTTCATTTCTGGATTTACGGTATTTTCAATAGCAAGGAACTCTAGGCAATATAAGAAATAATGATATGAACAACTCAGAACTTCTCGGAAAAGAAAAAATTTCTAACGGCTAGAACTTTTTCATTTCTGGATTTACGGTATTTTCAATAGCAAGGAACTCTAGGCAATATAAAAAATAATGATATCATCAACTCAGAACTTCTTGGAAAAGAAAAAATTTCTAAAGGCTAGAACTTTTTCATTTTTGAATTTACGGTATTTTCAATAGCAGAGAACTCTAGGCAATATAAAGTAAATTATTTTCCCTTGCAGTTGGCCTTCAGTAACCTTGAATGATCTTGACCCGTAGATCAATGTGCGCATCTTCAAACGCTCTACTAGATGGTACGTAAAAAAACATATCATACCATTTAAAAAAACGAAGTTGACCTTCATATGACCTCTACGCGTCCACCTAATAAAAAACTGTTTAGAACAAATTATGTGTCCCTCGAAACCATGCAAGTTTGGTCTGACACATTTTTTTCTATCACCAATAACAGCCGAAATATTCAGGTGGCTTGTTTTAGGTGCCTCACCCTGTATTGAAGATGGCCGATACTGCCTGCGCTTTCTAATAAAACGCGCTCGGCAAATAAGAGTTATTTATTCGCACGTTACGCGCAATATTACCGGCTGCATACACGCAATATCATATAGCGTTATCAAGCTTCATTATTAAGTATTTCGTCATTTCGAACGCGTGCACACATACATCATCCTTTCAACCTCTCTCTCTCTCTCTCTCCCACACGCGCGCGAAATAATTGGGATTCTGTGAATACGTTACGCCTGAATAGCTCATTTTTAACAGCGTAAATCATCCCTCAGTGCAAAATTGAATTCCTGTGACGTGACGCACAGTAGAATCGGAAAAGCATGTAAAATGAATGATCGAGTTGTACTTTCCACTAATGCCCATAGCACGCTTCCTACATTTGCGGAACTAGGATTCATCCCACTTTGAACATATTCTTTCTCGGAGGCGGCGAGGTAATACGCGGGGACTTCTTACTCAGTGCATTAACGAGGAAACTATTCGCATGCGCCGTTTAAGTGAAATGGGACGTGACAAATATTACATTCCGGGCCCTCCGTGTCAGACCGTGCCCGCGAGGTAGTTGAACACTTTCGAGAATCTGGTGGATTCCGAAGTGACTGCCGTTCGTACGTCTGTCCTGACGTATGTACATAAAATCTCGCAGACAAACGGGGATGCAGAGCGGAAGGTAGCATATGTAGCTATCTTAATAGCATAAGCTAGTTCCGCGTCTAATACCACCGGAAATGAGCCGTCAATAATTCGAGCGGCGAGTGCAAAATTTAGTATTTGAGGCATTGATGACCGCGTCAAAGATTCAGCCCCCAATCAGTGAGCAAATCGCACGGAACCGGGCCACGGAGGCATGAAAGTTTGAGCGCGCTGCGAAATTGCTCGCGCGAACACAATAAGATGATGCGGATAACTCATAAAGCGCGATAATTATCAAACGCAATCGAGTTTGCGCGCGACAAGCGTTTATGGCGCGAATTTGTCTACACCCCTTCCGCCACTTCCCCCCTCGCCCCATTGTGGATTAAACGCGTTTAATGCACCACTACTCGCCGCTTTGATAGTTACATTAATTTTCGCATGCGGCGCGCGGACATAGGTAGTATAACAAAAGCACGCGTGCGCGCTCGCTGGTGGAAGCAGCGGCGACGAGATAAAATTAAACGCCGTCGGTCAACACGCCGAACACGAAAGCGAGACAAGGGAAAAAAGCAGAGGAGCGGAAGTCTCGAGCAAGGATCTCGAGTAGATCCACAAAAATCGTTTTCCCGTGTTGGTCGCATCGACGAGAAACGCGATAACGGGAAAACGTTATAACGACGCGCACGCGACGGACATGCGGTACATCGGCCTACAACGCGAGTACGTCGGAGCCATATTGATTGGATCCTCGGACAGCATCTGTAGGCTTATCGCGCTCGCGAGTTATCCTATCGCGCGCGCGTCGTTATCGCGCCACCCCTTCTCGCGCCGGCCATCCTCGTGCACTCTCGCGCGATCACATAATCACGCGCGCGCGGCGCTCACTTATCGATCGATCTTATCTCGCGCGATATCCGAAAAATCCGGACGAGCCGGAGCAGTCTGGACTAATGGATTCGCTGATTCATCCGGGATTCGGACTCATCCCTGAAGAGAGATGATGCGCGCGCGAGTCCACACGCGTCAAAGGATCACGGATGAGATTACATGAAAGGGTGCGGGAAAGGGAGCGTGGTGGGCGGCGGAGACAGGACGAGGAGGATGCGAGGAGGGTAGCAAAACCAGGGTACACGGACCCGGGGGTTGCCCGCGAGCTGCTGGAGTGGTCGGGGTTGCTGCGAGGGAAGAGGGGTCGGTCGGTCGGTCGGTCGGTCGGTCGGGACGAGTGCATGCGCCGACTTTATGATGTTTTTTGATGCGACAGCACGGCCGGCGCGTTAGGGGGAAGAGATGGAGCGGAAATGAACTCGAGAGTGCAGCTTCCTCTGCGCTTTTCAGGGACCTCGGTTATGGAACGGACGAGGAAGAGCGCGCGCGCGTGCGAGCGCCCCTTCCATGAAGAGATCCGTGTACGGAGGAATCCGGGACGTGTACGCATACCATTTTCGTAAAACGGTGTTGCATTATGAATCGGCCGGGTTCATCTCGTTTCGCTGATTGCCGTCGTGCAGTCGGCCGTGCGTGCACGCGAGCGGATGCTGCAAGTAAGGCAGAATTACGCGGGTGCAGAGGTCTCATTGGTTCTCAGCGGAGATCATCCTCGGGGATGTTTGCTCGCGTGCGCTCGCTCAGTCGATAGCTACGCGTCATTTCTTCTGCGAGTGAGAGAACGAATTGTTTTGTATTACACAAAGCATAATATTTCCTTGAAAATATTTTACTCTTTCCTTTATACAATAATACGCGTGCGATACTGCGTTATTATTAATTGAACATGTGCATATAAGCGGAAAAAGATTAATTAAAAATATATATTAGCATATATCCTTTATACAATAATAAGCGTGCGATACTGCGTTATTATTAATTGAACATGCGCATGTAAGCGGAAAAAGATTAATTTAAAATATATGTTAACATAAATAAATCATGTTAAGAATGAAGAATCAGTTACGACGCTGTGAACTTTGATCTAGAAACGTCGAATACTGTCAACTGCACGTGCTGAAAAATATCACTGAAACTGTTGCGTATGATATCATTCCACCATGTCAAATGCAACTTTCGCCTAGGCAACGTTTCACCTTCATACGCCAAACGTTTCCGTTTTTAGCACGGTTAGTGACCTAACGCACCGTTAAAATGCCTAAAACACATTAAAAACTCGCTCTTCGGACTTTTTCTGAGCCATTTGCACCCCAATATTGTCGTCAGCACGCGCTCGCGCATTCGCGCGCGCGGAGATAAAATAAATATTGAAATCACCAGGTCCACTGTCGTCCAGCTTCCGTGCGCGATCGCGGATTCGATGGAATTCTTTTAAGCGTGCACATTCGACAAATCCGGAAATCCGATTTCCGTCGGCGAGCTGCCTGCGAACAGCCGATCGAAAATGCGATTTTGTAAGCTTTCACGTAATATCGCGCTCACCCTCCGACTCTGGAGCAGTCACACAGTCGCGGAATATGACGCTTAATGTAACTCCATATACCCTCGGCGCGGAACGACCAAACTTTCCGAGGGACATAAATTCGCAACGCGACTTCAAGACGTTCATAAACGCCTCACTACGTTTCGTACGATTTACGAATGTCCTAATGAATTTATTAACTCAAAGTTTAAGCGCTTGCGCGCGCGGAAGGATGTACGGAATTCGGTGGGCGCGAAAGGCAAGAAATACTCCTTCGTCTTGATTACGTTTTTCTGACGGTGCGACTTAATTAATTAAGGATTTAGATAGTTCCCGCGTTTTTAGTAGTGACGTACGGCGTACTAATTTAATAACGAAATAATAATTCCCTCTTCTCTCTCTTTCTCTTTTTAAATACCGGTAATTAAAATAATAATGCTGCAATGTGCGTAAAAATGAGATCTTGACGAAAAACATGTTTTTTCACGAAACTCATCCGTTAAACAAACGCACGGGCATAAAAAAATCTGGAGCCAGAAAATCCGCATAGTTAAGAGTAACTCAGCAGAATGCGTTGATATCAGAACGTCAAAAAGAATTCATTCGCGGTAGGGCATTACGATTTTTGTAGCCAGCTATGCCGCTTGCTGCTGTAAAAAGGATATAAAAAGTTTGGGTTATCCAGCCGCGCAAACTCAATAAATTTTTCACTTCACTCGACAATGCGAGGTGCGGTCGCACTTTCTTGGAAACTTCGCAGGGGTAATGACACGTGGAGCGTATTACAAGAACTTACACGAATCTGCTTAATTATGAAACGTACGAAATCCCCATCGTTACAGCGAACTTCAAGAATAAAGTAGACACACTGCAAGTTATAAAAGAGAAATATTATTATTATCCTCGTAAAGTCGATATGTCCATCTCTACTTTACGATTAATGTAGCCACACATCCGTTTGTTACATCAGGCTTCGTTAACGAAGACTAAATTTTCCATTCTCTTGACGGATGGAAATGAAATAACGCGAAAACAAATAACATACGATGTACAGGTAATAGTTCGTTCCATCGGAGGAATCGAATAAAAGTTCGGTTGAGCAACGCCTGAATAAAATTAGAAGTTTCTTTATTTTTATCGGAAAGTTTGCTCTATCTCCCGCATGATCGGCACGAGGAATCCGAGAACTTTTTTACGCTCACGCGTTCGATTTGACGGCGCTACACGGGAAAATGGCGCAAACGAAAAATGCAGAAGGAAAAAAAGAGGAAACCAAACTCCGACTCATTAAACCGAAGGGGCGAGCGGGGTAGCCGATAATGAGCGATAATAACGGAGTCACTAGTCGAGACTGGATGAGGGATGCGAATCGCGCCGGCCAACATCGTAATATGACAAACGAGATAACGAGTGATGAAAAACTGGCGCTCGTTCCAACATTCGAGGATGAAGAGAGGGACGAGAAAACCGGCGGAGCGGGATGTATCGGGTGATCGAAAGACAGCACGACATGTAAGGCGAAAATTCGTATAGTCGACCCGACGAGGGTGCGGGGGTGCCGGACAGCGTCCGATTTCAAAGCGTGGGTCTCTACAGAAAAGTGCATCGGACGATCGGTGCAGTCGATCATTAGGGAGGAAATATCGCGCGCGCGCGAGTAACCCCCGTCGCGCGGATTATAGCGAAGTCGCGAAGAATAAATGACGCCGAGTAGCGAGCGGGCACGTTCCCTTTGCCTCCCCGCTTTGTCTGGAGTATAATTGCGATAAATCCGCGCTCAACCGTGCCCGCGGATGCGAGTCACGCTGATAAATTGCGTCGCGCGTTCGAGGCGACGAGAAAAGCGCGAGCGACAGTGGATTTAGAAGAGGGAAAAATTGCGCACCGTGATCCGCCTCGCGCGCGCGCGAGCGAGTGAGGATGGCAGGATGAGGGGACACGAGCCGAGAGAGAAATAAGAAGTGCCTCGCTTTCTGATATTATACGGAAGCGAAAAGAGTTCGCCGTAACGACTAGACGCCGGCAAAAAAAGGAAGATCGCTGGCTGGCTGGATGGCTGGCTGGCAGCACGTTCTCGTGTCCCACGGAGGGCCGTGATGATGTTCGGGGTTGTCTCGAGGAGATACTTTTTCGAGGATGGATCTTGGAGGATCGCCGACGCCGTATCTGTCATCTGTAACTGCTCGCCGCGAAAAAGACACGGCTTCTGATCGTTGCGCGCGTTTGCCCTCAAGCGTTATGGAGAACGATACCGACAAACGGAATGAACAATGTCCCAAATCGGAGGTAGAATTAATGCAGTGTGGCACTCCATTTTTTGCACTCTAGTCACATCAAGAATTCGTATCATAAAATTAAATAAAATTATAAAAATATCATACGTATAATAATATGTAGTAATAATGCGCGATTTTGCAGTGGTTTTTAATGTGCGTTATAAATAATATCTTACTATGAAATATGTAAGCATTAAATTTCTTTAAGCCGTTGCTTAAAGCATGATTGTGTTACCTCTTAATAAAGCACATTTAATAAAATAATATTCTTAATTAACGATAGTGTAACAAATCAACAGCACAAAGATTAGAAATTTTAACTCTCCACAAGCCGAATCTAGAAAGACCGAGTTTCTCGCGAGAAACGTACAAACCGGAAAGAGAGAAACACATAGAACATCGGAAATGGTATTCCGCCTTGAATCTTGAATATCAAGAGACCAAATTTAGCTTGACATCTCTAGCCCACTTTACATAACACCTTGAAAAACAGAACGCGCGGAAGCGTGCACGATAAATAACCCTCTGATGTCTTCCGCGGAACGATGGCACGGGGGTAGCACGCGGTGTCGGCCTCCATGGTTTAAGAATGTTTTTCGTTCCCTCCGCGCGCGCACTTCTCCCGTGCACAATTCCAATGAGTTCGCCACTGCTTCGCCCGCCCTCTTCCCTTCGTTCTCTGTTTATCGCTTTGCTCCTGACGGATAATCTTCTTATCCCGCTTCTCTCTCGCTACTTTCCCGTGTCTTTTCATCGCACGCGCGCGCGCTCGAACTCCATCCGACGAAGTCCGGGGCCCATCGCGCCCTCCTCGGCAACAGACGCTGCACGATCGTTTCAACTCGGGGGAAACTGCCATTGAAAGTTAGCGCCCGGCAATAAGGAGAAAACAAGGAGAAGGACGTAACGATCCGCCGGTAGAAAATGAGCGGCGTATCCCGCTGCTCCTGGAAAGCTCCCGGAATGATTGGCGCCGTCGTCGTCGTCGTCATCATCGAGCAGGAGGATGAAGCCCCCACGAGGAACTCTCACAAGAATAGGATACATTGTTCGACAACCCGACTCCCTTTGTCGCCGAATGAGGAACAAAGCGCGCGCGCGCCACTTTGCTGTCCCGAGGCATCACCCTGCAACCCTTTATAATCGACCAATTCTTTCCTATACTTACGGAACTTGCTCGAGTAACTTCCCTGGGAGGGGGATAATTGAATATTCATATTTTCACAGAGTGCTTTTTCAGTGGTACCTTGAAATATATTGGGTTGGCAAATAAGTTGGTTCGGTTTTTTAAGGTGGAATAAAATACAATTTTTTTTATACACAAAATAAATTTTAATCAATTATATATTGACCATTTTTATTGATGACTTCTTGCCATCTTTTCACCAACTTCATTATGCCGCGTTCGTAAAACATCTGAGGCTTATCGGCGAAAAACCAATCCAGGTGTCTTTTGACGTTCTCTTCATCCTTGAAGATTTTTCCGTTCAAAGAGTTCTGCAACGACCGGAATAAATGATAATCGGAAGGGGCCAGGTCCGGTGAATACGCAGGATGAGGCAAAACATCCCAGTCAAGACTGAGTAATTTGTTCCGAGTTGTCAATGATGTGTGAGGTCTGGCGTTATTGTGGTGGAAGACAACACCTTTTCGATTTATCAATTCTGGACGTTTTTTGCGGAGTGCTTGGTCCAATTTTGTTAACTGCGAGCAGTATGTGGTTGAATCAATCGTTTTGCTTGACGGTAACAGCTCGTAGTAAATGACACCTTTGAAATCCCACCATACGGAGAGCATGATCTTCTTCGGATGCAATCCTGCCTTCGAGGTTGTTTGTGGTGGCTCGCTGCTGTGTCCCCATGATCTTTTCCGCGTTACATTCTCATAGACGACCCATTTTTCATCTCCTGTCATTAACCGCTTCAAAAATGGATCGTTTTCTTGACGTTTCCGCAGCAAATCGCAGATGGATATGCGAGTGGCCAAGTTGGCCTCGGTTAATTCATGCGGCACCCACACATTGAGCCGAGAAACGTATTCCGATTGGCGCAAATTGTTTTCTACGCTTATATGAGATATATTAAGTGCTGTAGCAATCTCTCGCACCGATTGGGATGGATTTTTATCGGTGATAGCTTTGACATTACTTGAATCAATCTCGATCGGGCGACCGGAGCGAGGCGCATCATTGACGTCAAAATCTCCAGAACGGAATTTGGCGAACCACTTTTGACATACGCGTTCTGTTAAGGCATCATCTCCATAAACACGGCATATCTTTTTATGAGCCTTTGCAGCTCGTTTGCTCTTCTTGAAATAATAGAGCAAAATATGACGATAATGCACGTTATTTACTTCCATTTTTACAGCTACGCAGCACACACAATATTGATGTTAGTCAAACCAAAATTTACAGAAAGGTTATGTGAAACATGTACTTTCAAATGCACTCTGAAGTTGTGCAATAGTGTCGAGAAAAACAAGAGTGAATTGGAAAGAAGTTGCACCGAAGCAAAAACCGAACGAACTTATTTGCCAACCTAATAATTTTTTTTTTATAAACGCGATTTTTATAAGATAAATTCAAATTTGCGAAATTCAGATATTTGTTTTCGAAATCTCGCGAGTTACGTTAAATTCGTCTTGCATTGAATTTTCAGTATTAAAATTAGGATCACTTTATTGCTGGAAATCGGAGGACTGCTTGATCTCTAAGAAAAAATGTTCTTGAGCATCTTTTATTTCGTTTTATTCCATCCGCGCTATTTTTCCTTCCATTTTCCTTACGATATTCCTTCTTTCGTGCTACGCTTTGTACCTGCGAGATAAACTCGATTATGTAAGAAAAATACGAGGCTAATTCGATTGTCTTAAAAAAGCGTATGCTTGATGCAGTTTCTTTTCAAGTTATACAGTTATTGGCTACGTAGTTCTTATCCATTTATGACTGTGCTCTCAAGATACATCGTCTGATAATCCAGTGTACTTTACTACACTTATCAGCCAGCTGTTATATATGATGCTGTTTTATGTCTGATAACGCGACGTATTCTGCTCTTGATAGACGCATAAAACACGCATGATCGACTGTTGCATTCCGGTTCTTCTGAAGAGGCACATCTTTTTTACTAGTGTATAAATAAAGCCGTAACACGCCCTCCACGCAGCTGAGCAGATAAGATCAAATATATTTTGGACAGCATTATTACGTGAGCAATATCTTTCCGTAGTAAAATATTGCAAATTAAGTTTTACGTATAACTCTATTTTTCTCTTAAGAAGTTATTGGACGTATACAGTTTATAGAATTCCTTTTTGTGACTCGAGACAAGTATTTATATAATATTTGCGTAATATATCATTATTTATATTTCACAAGATTCAAACTTGTTGTCACACATTTTGATAGATCGTTGTGCAGATAAATTTATTAAACATATGAGTTACGTGAAAAATTCATTGTCGATAAAGTTAAAATAGGATTAACGTAAACAAGATCAGATTAATTAACACGGTCACGCTTCGCTTTTAGTTTAGCAAACAACGTGAAACTGTTACCAAATTTTACGAACTACTGTAAACGGGGTAACGGAAATGTGCTACAGCATCAGTTTGTAAATATGTGCGAAAACTTCACGCAAGGATATACCTGCGGAATTCTATGTGGAATTGCAATTTGTATTCCAATATTTTGACAATGTTAGTACTAACAAACAATAAAACATACGTATTCTGATAAAATTGTACATTTTTGCAAAGTATAATACAGTAAATGCTGAATTAATGTTTATTATTCTTACCTGCACAAACAATATCCGTAAACTTTTATATTTCAATATTTCAATAAAAACAATATTAAATATAAACAAAAAAAGTTTGTTCCTGAATTTATCAATAAGAGTAATTTATATAATTTTACACGCTCATGTGTAATTATTTTACAAATAAAATATCTTTTCCTGGAATAATATACTTTATCGCGTAGCTGATCCGCACACATTTGTATTATATAAATAATTTATATTATCTTTTAATAGCAAACATTTTATAATATTACATGTCACAATAATATTACAATCTTTAATGGTTTTTATTTTTTAATAAAAAGAATATTTTACAAGTGTGTTCATATTTCCAGAAAATATTTTGAATTTCCTATGAATAAATGGAATATTTCGTATCATATTAATATTGCGTCAAGAGAACAATATTCGATTTCGATGCTTCAAAGCTACAATATCAACATTTTGTAGTCAAATATTGCTGTGTTAATAGATATTAAAACAGTTGTACATATGTAAAGATTTTCCGTGCGAACGAAAAAAGTTATATAATTATTTACGAGTGTTAGCCTCGACGCGCAATAAAATTGATTAATGGTCAGCATCGATAAGGGATCACTACGTGATCGCATTAATCAACGCAAAAATACCCTTCTCGCGATGGAGAAACCGTATGTGCGCTCGATCGCCGATCCATAAAAGCGGCGTGACATCGAATCGCGCTCGCGAAGCCGTAATAATGATCATAAAAAAAGGGAAGAAAAACGAGAGAAAAAAATAGCAGTACCTGCGTGCGAGCATGAGCGGCGCGTGCGAGCATTGCCGAAATGAAACGGGGTGGCCAGAATCGGAAAGAGGCGGCGGTCACGGGGCAAGAGGAGTAGCGATATTTATTTTAACAATCCATAACTCCGCTAATATATACACGCGTGTGCAGTGTGTGCAGTGCACATAAAGCCGAGCAATAACTTCGTTGAACCCGGGCTATTAATTACCTTAACGGCCGTGCTTATATGCTTATCCGAGCGGTCCCGCGCTCCTCCCTCGAGACGTACATCCACATGCACCAATAACGCGCAAACCATGTACCGATGAGTAGCCACGCCGTGCAGTATCGTTCGCATATGTATTTCGTAGCGTAAAGTTCCCTCGAGTCACAAGAGACCGGACCTTCAAGTGGACGTAAGAGTGCTTCTTTGATTCGATTTTAGTCGGTTTAATCTTTTGTTACCTTTGATCTTTTGTTTTGACCTTTTGATTTTTAATTTGCTTCATAAAATTTTCACTGGACGTGAGAGTGCTTCTTCGGCTCGATTTTAGTCGGTTTAATCTTTTGTTACCTTTAATCTTTTGGTTTGACCTTTTGATTTTTAATTTGCTTCATAAAACTCGCAGAAATTCTTTTTGGGGTTCCATGTAGGTGTAACATAATAACAAGAAGTTAAATTAATATTTATAAGTAATTAATATGTATACATAAATTAAATTAATATAAATATAAATTAATATTAATATAAATTAAAAAATTAATTGGTTAACTGATTAATATGTTAATTCAGTTGCTTGTTATTACATTAAAAAGCATCTTGTAAAGCTTATATTAAAATATTAAAAACTCTAGATTTATTTATTTATAGATAGATAGATACAGCAAGACAATGTAAAAATGTAAAATACTCGCATTATCGGTTTATGGAAGTGTCCTTTGACAGCATTTTTTATTGCTGCATGCGCAACAGCGTGGACCAGAAACATTCCGCAGAAGCACTCCGTCTGGTAAAACCGTTGACATTTACTACTGAAGAAGAAGTAAAAGATATGCAGCTTTCCGGAATGTCTCGTATCGTAATCTTGCGCAAAACGCCGAGTTTAACAGCGCAACAAATATTCGCCGTGTCTTTTGTGATACACGAGTTGGATAACAAATGAGACACGAGCGCGAGGCGTTTCTCATAATAATTAAAACGCGCGACTTCGCTTGATTTCAGGCACAGCTCCATTGTTCGGATCTCACGTTTGTCGCGACAGGTAAATTTAATTTCCGATGAGGAGCAGCCCTCGCAATCCCCGCGCGTTTTCCCCGACAAACCGCCGATCCTCCTTAAACACCACGTTCGCGGGTTTTCCGGAAGGAAGATAATGAGACCTAAGGAAAAAAGCTTCGGGATGTTGGTGAAGTGCTTATACGAGGAAAGGGCGGTTGGCGGATGTGCGTGAGCACATGCAAGTGAGTGGAAGAAAGGGAAAAAGGAGGATGGAGCGAGATGCACAGCGTGATTGGCGAACGAGCCCCGGGCGAACCGACTATGTAGAACGTTTGCCAAGTGCAACGGTGGAAGATATTTGAATTTCGTGGCACAAACCAACGAACCGTCCGTCCGTACCACTAGCCTCAGGCTTGATGGCTTATGTTATCCGTAAACAAATTTTGTGTGGCAGTGGATAAATAAGTTTTATTATAACTTTTGCTGCTTTTTCTTGTTCCTTTTTGCGCATGTTCACGCAGACGCGGTTGTTTCACCCACATTTCCTCTGCGTTGAGCTTTTCTGCCCGAAGCTCTTTGATACTAAGATACTAAAAACTATTAATTTTCAGCTCTATGCGTCGTACAAGCGATATCTGTCATCACGCAAAGGGCATCAAGTCTTTTACGTGCGAGTCTTTTACGTCGCAAGTGACGTAACCCGTCCCGGAAGTCCCATTATTTTAAATTCGAAACGCAGCGAGAGAGAACTTTGAAGAATGCCACGTTAATTTAATTTGCCTGCTTGTAACGCATAAATGTGTAACGCATATGTGCAGGTATATCAATGCGCATGTACATATGTGCCGCGCGTGTACTTATGTATGTGCGGGATCGTGTAAACGACGGCGACGAACGTTGCGCGCGGCATTGACAAATTGTTCTGTTTGGTGTCATGGAACCATGCGAGGCCCATTGCGAGAAGAGAAGCGCCGGTCCTCTCCAGGCTGTCGAAATGGCGGAGTCGCATGGAAAACGGCGAGATTGGGGGATGGAAAGGGGTAGATTGCCGGGGCCGACTACGGAACCGTATAATCTCGCTCTCGCCGGCTTTCACGCGGTTTACTTTCCCAGAGAGTGGCGTATGAGGGCGTAGGCACGCGAGAAAATTGTAAACGGACTAAGATGGATTGAGTCTGAAACGACTTTATCGAGTGTAACCCGTTGCGCGCGAGGCGAGCAAAACGATTCGCCGCTTTCAGCTTCAAGGAGATTTCCGAGAGATTAGCGGCCCCTCCAGCCCTAAATGATCGCTACATATCAAGAATCAGTTAAAGTTTCGTCTCGCGAATACTAAAAATACGCTGTGTCTTTCTCTGGTGTTGTGTTAAATATTTTATTATTGAGTTTTGTTAATACATCAGCGTTATTTATTTCGTTGTGTTTTCTGTTAATGATTTTTTTGCGATTCTTTAAAAATGTAATTGAATCATTTTTTGAGACCATTCTAAGAATGATTCTAATAATAATTCTAAAAATGATTAATTGAGATTCATGTAAAACGTGATGTTATTAAAAAAGAATGGCACACATGTACAAGTATGTCATGAGTACACGTTAAAGTACAAGCACGCGATTTTGAATTAGAATATTAAATAAAAATGGAAAATGGAAAACAGTTAACATTTATTAAATTTTTAAGATAAATTCCAATGAAAGTAATCGAAAGAAAACAAAAGAGTTTTGCGAAACGCAAAGTAAAAAATAATTCCAGCGCGCTGTTTCCGTGGAAGCTCACAATCGCGGGAATAATCCTTGCATTAATATTTCCCATCTTTTAATGATACAAACGCGCGCTGCTATTTTTCTTTTTTTATAGCTATTCATTGCGTTATTTCAAGCCAGTGAAAATCGGTAATTTAACTCACCACCGTCAGGTGGAAGTTACCGTTATAGGATTATATTTGAATTTAGCGTTTGCTGATGCTTGCGGTACATGGCATCCACTCAAGTCGATCCGAGAGATTCGCAGGTGAATATGTCAATCTTCCACAAAACAGGATAAACAGACGACTAATTACGTCGTCTCTGGTAATTCCGTACATGCAGTCTTTAACGATCGGTGTTGCTTTGCCTGCGGCGCGGTAAATCGCGCACGGTAGTTATGGTTGGCACAAATATTTGCACGTTACATTCGTAATACTTGTACGCGATATTAACGCGGTGTCTCCGATAGCCAACCGTCGCCACAGTGCATTTGTGCAGCGCTGGATTTATGAGCCGCGGGCTCATACGCACACGTGCCTCCCTCTTTTCACCACCGGCCGCCAGCGCGTTGTTTGCTCTATAATATTAAAACGATGTAAATATTTTAGATTATCGCTGAATATAATCGGGATGATAATTCGTGCTCAATACTAGCGAAATGCTATGTTTCATTCGTAATAATGCACGCTTTGGACAAATATTATCGTAATGCACTTTGAAATTATCGTAGCACTTTTCACTTATGGGTTGTTTTTAGTTAATTTGGAATTAGTTTCTTTCTAACGAAAACCTTCAGCAAATTTATCGCTCTTTACGCGTTCAGCCATGAATTATGGATATAGGCAGTGATTTTTTAAAATTAATCTTTAAATATCTATTAAAGTAAAAATTATTTAACGTTAAGCAAGAAATAAAGTTTTATTCCATATTTACGTTTCCATCTATAAAGAAACTCTAATTTCTCGAATCCTCGAGAATTCCTGGATTAAGGAATAATCCATATATAAAAGATATATCGACGAATCTCTCTGATGAAGCGTTCTGTACACGAAATGTTACTGGCATTTATACATAATATATATGTACCTAATATGTAATTACTGTACGGAAATTCGTGAGGTTGCGCAGTGAGCCTTCCCAAGCACGCAAATCGCATCAAGAGAGGTCCAGAGAGATTCATCGTGAAACCATTTACTATTCTGATCGGAAATGAGAATTTCTAGCTAGCAAGTTTTCCACAATAGCAAAGCAGGTAGTGTTACAAAATTCGTACGTAACGTAGATTTAATCATGTATTTCAAAACAAAGATTCCAATTCTTTATATAAAATCGCTACTAATAATTTAAAGATAACAATCAGTGTCGCGCGACATGACCGCAGTCATTATTAAGCCTCCTTGTCGATGAAGGCATCTTACATCGGGGGATGTTTACGAAGTACATATCGGAGACTCGAGTGAGTACTTTATCGAAGTACTTCCTGCGCATAGTACAAGAAGAAGATCGTTATTCTTCTCGGAGACGCGAGGGCCTTTTAAGGATCATCCCTGTCTCCGTGGCGCTGCTTCTTCCTGCCCTTCGCGATTCCACCTATACTCGAGCGGGGCCAACGAACGTGCCGGATGCCACTTAAGCATCCGTCTCACGTATCTTAGCGGTCGCCGATCGTCATTGGACACCTCAACCGGACGCGACAATTGTTCGGGGAACAATGGCCGGGGTCACGAACAAAGACCAAAAACGAGCGAACAGTGCGCGGGGCTTCGGAGGGATAGCTGCAAAAGAGGGGAAAAAAGTATCGTGACAGGGAACGGTGAGATAGTACGGAGAGGAAGAAAGAAAATGGCAGAGAAAAAGAGAAAGAGGGAAAGAAGATGACAGCAAGAGAAGGAAGCGATAAAGTGCAAGCAGAAAGGGAGAAAAAAACGGGGGAAAACCATGGAAGAATGAAGTCCGAGGAAAGATTGAAAGGGGACAGAAGGAAAGAAGGGGAAGAAAAAGGCGGGAAACGTGGCTACGTCACGCTGGCTCGATGCCAACCAATTACGAATGTAAAGTTATGGTAATATTGATATCGAGCGCGGAGCGCGAAAAAATGGCCGTAATAAAATCGAGAACGTCTCCATTCCTCGCCACTCGCAAAAGTCCGTCTTCGGCCTTTTCCTCTCTTTCTCTCTTTCTATCTGTCTCGCTCGTCCCATCGCTCTTCGTTCGTTCGTCGTTGGCGCGTACATTATTCAGAACATTCTCTCATACATACTCGGGATGCATCTCCATCGCGCATAAGGTAATTGAAATCCAATATGTCTGTCGACCAGGTTGCGAAGAGTCCTCGCGGTTTATTCCGATGCACCCCTTCCACGCTGCTCGACGGGGTTTCGTTCGCGATCGGTCGAGCAGATGCAACCACGATGGGAACCAGATAATCTCCCGGGGTATGCATCGCGATTGGATCTCGACTTCTGATTGTCGTCAATGGCCGAGCTAATTCAACAATTTTCGCGTGAATGCAGATTCTCAAAGCTGCACTTTTGCGTAGTTGATTGATTTATTCCGACAAGAATTATGTTTTTTATGCCAGATCAATTTTACAACAAAGTAATCCCGTACTGAGAGAGGAAAGATGAAAGAGAGAAAGAAATTAATGAATTTTATATTATATAACGTTTAATAGAATTAAATTTATCTATTTCGTACATATCTCGTTCGTTTACTTTATAAGCCATATCTCGCGAAATACCATAGTATTTTCGCGTCACGTAACGTTACAAGCACCGCGTTTCAGACGGCACAAACGTCGTTTAAACAATACGCAGAGAAATATTCGCTCAACGTGTCAAAACCGGTTGCAACTACTGTCAGTTTGGACGTTACTATCGGCTGAGAACAGCATGTGAAAATCTCGCTTGTCATTTCAACGGGCGCGCTTGTCGTAAAAGCCGCGATCGGATTTACCACTCAATCCGGTTCGTGATTAAAGTTGAAAAAGAGCTGAGCACTTTTCCAGAGCGAATTACATGTTAATTCTTTCACGAATAATCGCATTACATTAACATGGACTTGTATCAATTACTCCAAATGCACTCGTATATTTAGAAGCAGCGAGAGACGAGGGGGAGGCAATCCAACTTTATAAATCCGAGATTTAACAATACCAGAGTGGTCTTATCAGTGGAAGTAATACGCACATATATAAAAGCTATATTTCCAAAAAACTTTATATCCGCAAACAGTATCACGATAAATGTAAATCTTACCTTCACTAATGCGTGAAAATAATGATTATTTCAAACACAAACTAAACTTGACATTCTAAAATTAAGAACATTAACATTGAGTTCTTTCAAAAAATTAAGAAACTATATTATAATTTGAAGAGAGAGAATGATGACGCATTCTCTCTGAACATAAACTCGCAACCACTGGCAGCGCTTCAGTAATTTCAGTAGTGCAAATTCATTTAAATTTTCTCAACTTCGAAAAGCACACTTTCCAATTTATTAATATTACACTAATATCTCGTCACGTAATTATTTGATAAAATTGGAAAAAAAACAACGATTATTTACCAAGGCAACCATCTCATCCGCGATAAGCACGAACAAGCGGCCGCGCCAGTGACATCCCCGTCTCGCTCGCAATTTTTACGTTTGCATTGCAAATTCGTAGCTGCGGTAAGCATAGCGAGGCTTTTGTGCTCGCCAGTTTGCGCGGTGTGACGCGATTAACGAGCGCCGTTCTGTCCGCGCTCGCAGTCGTCGTGCAACGCCGAGTACACGTGTTACACGCTTATGTGTACGTTCCCGCTAGCGGCGCATTATAATCCATTAACAATTAACGAACTGCTAATGAAATGAATGTCCGTCGCTATCGGGCCTATCGACCGTCCGATATGGGGCGATCGTTATGTCCTCCCATTGCGCGACGATCGAGTATGCGTTGCGAATGCATCATGATAGAATCAGTATCGTATATTATTTATTTTTCTGTTTTTTTTATTTTTGAAATTATTATTATAAAAATATATTTATTATTTATTATTTATAAATATTAAGATTACGGGCGACCTCACTGGTTCCAAAGACCTTGACATATATCGCCAAGAATGGCTCTGACTAACTCGCAAAAGTTTTAATCGTTCGTTGTTTATTCTAAAGTTATGAACAATTAAAATCGATGAGGTCGTCTCTAATCTTATCATTTATCTATTATTGCTTGCGATATCCATTATCTATCGTCTGCTACCGTAAAAGATAAGTGTATAACTACGCGTTTTGCAACCGTTATGTCCCCACTTGCGTAGAATATTACGCAAGCTAACAGACAATGTTGCATAACACGAGGACGATGCCCGAGGAAGAGGCGTGGGGAATAAAAACGAGGCTCATGTCGCGGTCAAACCAAGTTTAAGTCACACGACGTGTAGGCAGAGTCCTTCGGGCGGGCCTCGAGTACCAGTCCTCGATCCACCCCAATCGACGTACCGCATCCGGCAGGGCTCGCGCTCGCGCGAGAATGAAGTTTCCCCTGTACGTCGTCGTCGCGCGGAACGACCGCCGCACATGCGACAGCGAACGAATAATCGAATCAGCTCGGCCTGCACCGACAAAGTTTTACGCGGGTCATAGTTGCCAGAGGCAGTTCCACCGCTTGCAGCGCATCTAATTAAGCGAGATTAGCGGAGCGACGGCGGAGCTGACGTACTTCGTGCTACGCGCGTGCGGCGCTCCGTCGCCCCACTGGACAATGAGAGATTCTAATTAAATCGTTCGCCGGCC
Source organism: Ooceraea biroi (assembly GCF_003672135.1). Classification (NCBI taxonomy): domain Eukaryota; kingdom Metazoa; phylum Arthropoda; class Insecta; order Hymenoptera; family Formicidae; genus Ooceraea; species Ooceraea biroi. Next base: position 3,739,079 of record NC_039512.1, read on the forward strand.
CGCCGGCAAAAGTAAATCGAACGCGCGCGCGTGTGTCGCCGCGCGATACGACCGCGTCCGAGATAATTCGTATATCACCGCGTTAAGATTAATTCGCATTATTATGACGTTACGCCGGAGTGCACGTCGACCGCAAAATGCACGATGGCGGTGCGCGCCGTGACGTTAACGTTACGCATAATGTTACGAGCATTACGCGCGGCATTCCGGCGCGGCCGTGCGCGGTGTTTGCTGTTAATTATCCCGCGCTTGGCACACACACTCGCGGTTCAACGTCACGGAAAATCGGGAACGCGGAAAGACTGTCCGCTGCCAGATTGAAACTGCTTCGTTGTTTCAATCGCGAGCGCGCGGCAAGGAAACTTTAAACCTGATTACTGTTTCGATGGGAATACGGTACTGTATAGTCAGTATCACTTCATCCCCCGACGATCGCTGTCGTAAGCAATTTTTTTATTCGTTGGCACGAGGTCTCCGAGTTAAGATCATCGCGCACGAAGATCATTCATGGGAAAATCATTCGTGACGTTCACAAGGCGCGCCGAGACTGATGGTTGCGTTTCCGTTAGGAAACGACGCCGCTGATACTTTTATCCTCGCTATAATTTCATGGAGTTTAATCGATTAAACGTTTTGGCAGGTGCCGACCCGGATATACCGTCGCGGCGGCGTCACGGTGGCATCGATTGGAAGAGAATTTAATGACGGATAGCGTCAGAGGCGGAGAGTTGGTAAGGGAATTAGATGTGAAGAGAGAAAGAAAGAGACCTCAACGTGCCCCCGACCAAACGGAATTTTTATCGACTTTAACGACCGGCTTAACGATCGGAGAAAAAGCTTCCGACGCTCGTTCCGCCATTTCTAACGGCAGACTCGTTCAGAGATACTTCCACTCGCTGCGCATTGTACACAATGCGACTGGATTTTTATATCAAAAGAATCAAATGCTTCTACGCGAAAATTACAAAGCAGTCGTCTGCGGAGATAAAATAATGCATCGCGCACTTATGAAGCTTCGAAAGTAGCGTGCGGTGTTTGCGTGTAGCTTAGTTCTAAATAAATATGTGTGGATACATATAGATACATATACATATAGATGAGAGTATTATCACACATGCATTTGTTATATATTTAAATGCATATTCAGTTTATTTAGATATGATAACATCTTCCAATATTGTGCGTACTGTGCTACGAGAATTTATACACATACTAATGAAAATCTTTTTAATTCGCTCATGATAATCGTATTATAACTGCGCTCATCGCGCGCGCATATCTACGTGTACACGTGCATTTATTGCTACTTGTAATTATGCAATCATGTAAATAAATTTCCAATTATTTACGCGAGCGATGCAGTACATTATCAGATAACTGACTGATTAATTATGAAAACGAGTTTTCTAATTATCCAAATCCCCAAATTCACTTTGCTCTTGCAGGTGGATCGTTTCCATGGGTAAATTACGTTTGCAGCAACTGGGACGATACAGTTCACGTTGAAATCATGTGAACCTTACACGTTCCTATCATGACTTTTTATCTGCTTTATATTTTATTTCCGTTGTTTTAATCCTTTCGCTTCTTACGCCAACTGTAATCCTCATTCGTGAAAAGATCTGGATTAAATCTAAATTCAAACAAATATTGTATAAGTTTCATTTTGCTTTCACGCTTGGAAAATTGGTCTTTAACATAATGAGCTTAAACAGTGAGTAACTAAGTAGAGAATGTGATTCTATTATTCAGATGGGTAACACCAGCTCTACGTTGCCGTATTATAATATATATATATAATCACTACTCTCAGCTGACATTGCCGTAACAAAAGAATTAACTTTTAACAGTTCGCAGTTCTCATGCGACGGACTGCGAGCAAATTCTACATTTTTTAAATGTAATGTTTAAAATAAAATAATTTAATGCCACCAACTAGCTACGAAATAATATGTATTTAATATAATCAGTCAATAATAAGATTTCATTCAGTGGTGTGCCTTATGGATACACTTGAACCATAAAACTAGATACCTTCTGTATTTTATTATACTTGGAAGGCACACTTGAACCGCAAAGGGATAAACGACGGCGGTTGGGCAACGCGTTACGCGAAGATAAATAGTTGCATGAGGGTGTGGAATATCTTTCTTACGACAAAATCGCCGATATCGATTTTACGACGTGCGAGCGAAGTCGTAAGAGCGGAGAAAATTTTTCGTGTCGTCGAGCTCATCCCTGGCACAGTTATGGGGTCGCGGACGATTTACCGTCGTTCCGTGCCCGTTATACAGGGTGTCGTCGAATTACCATCGGGCAAGCGCCATGACCGACCTGCGTGTATACGGCGGTTTTATGCGCAATGGTTCTATGAGGCTCTACGAGGAGCCAGTATATTAAGTCAGCTTTAACTGCTTCGCTTTGAAACGGTCTTTTCACTTTTATAAATTCCGTACAGCGCTCTGTACAGTTTTGATGTTTCTACTGATGTGGTCGCAAAGACACGCCGATGTAGCGCGTCGACGAACATAAAGGGAAATAAACGTTGCGGCGGCTGCGTTACATACTTATGGTGAATTGCTTCTTCTGTCGCTTTCTGTTTCTTTTTTGAAGAACGACAAAACTTTGCATGATAATATACTCGAGGCCTGAATCGGACTACGCATTAGAGATTGAGATTGCGATTTGGTGATTAATCAAAATGTAACAGGCATCATTTTCATTAAGCAAATCCCAATCTCCAAATCGCAATCTTAATCTCTAACGCGTGGCCTGATACGGACTTAATGCTTACCTTGTGTGCGCACGCAATGTACACGCGGTTTACATAGAAAAAGTTTCACGCGCTTTGAGAAGAAATCGTGTTATGAAAAATTTAATTTTCCATTGCAATAGCTCTGTGTTCAAGTAGAAAAAGTTTCGTGCGTTTTGAAAAGAAATTATATTATGGAAAATTTGATTTTCTGTTGTAATACCTCTATGCAATTCAGTTTTTAATAGATATGCCAAATTTGTTTAAGAATGTTTATTAAAAGCATTAAACGGGAAGCGGTATTTGGATGGAAAACGGAAAGGTCGTGATACGCATTTGCTGCTAAGCGAGTTATTGGCTTTCCAGAAAGCTGTAGATGGTGAAAACGCGGGATGACAGCGGTAAGAAAGGAGAGTATATATCCTGTGATTATTTTTGAGGGAAAAAGCCTCAGTCCAAACGAGTTTCCGGAAGACGATTCTTATGCTAAGTACTTATCCCGGAACTTTCTGCACACTCACGTCGTAACACAAGGGTCGCCTCTTCGTTGGGAAAAGTTGTTGAAGGAATAGAAATAAGAGAAAAATGGAATCTGTGGGTCCACTAAGCAAAGGGCCGGGGTTCACCGATCGATAGAACGAAATGTCATACTGTAGCGATAGTGCTAAACCAAAGTGGTTCCTGTTGGAACTCAATAGTGTATAATCGGAGTAACGTAGAGAGTTATTGGATTTTTTAGACAAAATTAGCAGATTAGACTCTTTAAAGTAAAATTTTGCTATTCTATTCTGAGATTTTCTAACAAAAACTTGTGTAGATGGAAGATATAAATTATATTTGTTACTTATTCTCTACTTCTTGCGCTGTACAACATTCGGAGGAAAGCGACACTAATGAAATGTTAATTGTTAAACATGTTAATCTCTAGACATGTTAAGCCATTGTTCTATATGGAATTAAGCCGAAAATGATTATTAGAACGTACAAGATGCAAGTAACGGCGCATATAATTTCCCCTTTTAAGTTAATTTCAAGTTGACCTCCCAGTTTAATGGAACTTTAATTCAAACTTTAATAGCCGAGATGCTTAATGCTGCAAAATTACGACGTCGTGATCTATATCGTTCTCCAGAGCCGAGTTTACGCCACGCAGCAAAGCACGACTCCGCACTCGTTAAAGAGTCTATAACTAAAAGGGCGTTCGCGCGCGCGTAATTGTTAGCACACCCCGTATACTGCAGGCGCGAATCTCGTACTTCCTGGCTATGACCGTACTTGTGCAAGCCACGCATTCCTTCCATTCAGGAATTCATTAAGCCCGATTCTACAGCCGCGCAAATATAGCTCGCAGACATCAGCCAAACGTCAGACGAGAATTTGGACGTCGGATTAATCCGCAATTTACGCGGAATTCGAATAATCATCGCTCGGAGCGAGAATCGCTCCTTGTCTCATTTCATTATCTAAGGCACAGCCGTGTGTGTATACTCGACGAAAATAAGAAACTACATTTACATCCCCGACTTATTCCGCAAATCGCATCACTGACCCATCTCTAACGCATCAAATCGGAAATACAAACGTGTTTCGATTTGCGCCTCCGGTGCGACGAGAGAATTTCCGCGCCCGGAAGAAAATGGCAGCGCGGATCCACGACCTCTGTCAATGCCGATCCATGAAAAGAGGAACCCGTCCCTCCGGCCGTTATCTATTCTATATTCGCGCTCCGACGTCGCGGAGTACGAGCTCGGATCGTTTTCAACGTTTGCCCGATATCCGATATAGCGCAGAGCGTGAGAGAGAGAAAGAGAAAGAGAGAGAGAGAGAGAGAGACGGTCCCGTATCCGGCAAATCTTGCGTAGAACGTAGAATCGGCTGTAATGAATTCCTGAATAGGCGGAACACACACGCGCTCAAGTGAGTCCAATTTGCCTGCGTCTCTACGCACACGTGACGTATGAGCATCGTATCGGACATGGGAACCGGATGCGTCCTGTCAACGGGCTGAGCAAACAGTGTCTTGACGATCAGCGGCGCTATGGGGGATCAATCTCCGAGCTATGAGTGATGGCTGCGGCAGGTACGTCGGACAAATCAATTTGTAATAATGTTACACGATCCGGTTACATGAAAGTGATATTTACAAAGTAATATTAATCACCATGCTCAGACACTTGATCGATATACCAACGTTGCAGTGACTCGAAAAAAAAACTCGAAGGTGTTTGAAGAAGAGTTAAAAATAAACTTAGAACGAAGATTTGAATCAACGGAATTATTAAAAAATAATTCGAGTGACGTTTTAAGTTAGAAACTCTCTCCCCCAATCAACTTTCACAGTCTGTTCGTTTATTATTACCGTGCGATGCTGCTTGTTTTCGCGCTTCCGCCGTGAATTATTGCAATGGCGGAATTATACGCTCGCGATTGTCGCGGCTATCAAATCGCGGCCGTACTCGCGGCGTCGTCTCGCAAAATAAAGGGCGATATATCTTGAGTAGTCGTGAAGTCGTCGTGTACACGAATGTAAGTGTACCTACGTGTATTCATCGGCGGGAATGGAATTCACGAAAGAATAATCGCGCGTACAAAACCGAGAATGGAGTGCGCATGAGTGCTCAAAGCCAGTTATTGCGTCGCCACAGGAATTATTCGTCTAACCGCGTGGCCATTCTCTGCTTCGCAGTATTTGCATAATTTTCATAATGCATTAGCGAGATTTCCATCGGAGGCGCAATGCACCGTGCGCAAAACTGTGTAATCGACGAACGGAGAGACGGACGGACGGATGGGCGGAAGGGCGCGCGGTCGACGGACGTGCAAACACGAATGTACTTCCGGTTCATCGCGACGATCGTTTCCTATTGGGTGAGCATGTCGGTTCATCTAGCCGTGCAAATCTCAAAGAGCGCACCCGTTCCCGCGTAAGCGACAAGCAGATTCGTGGATTTTTGCGACTTTATCATGTTCTGGAACTGTAACTCTATTTTATCTTTGCAGTCATTTCTCTGCGATATTATTAGGTATTTTATGAAGCATCGTATCAATTTATACGACGTTAATTCATGAATATATTGAATGAGACTGGAAGAAGGAAAGAGAACGTACAATTACAAATGTAAATTACAATTACAATATCCGTTAAATTCTATATCGAAATTTTTATATATATAATGTATGATTAAATTGACTGAAACATTTTTAATTTCGGAAATACATAATTATACTCTGAATGTCCCATGGCGCGCGACATCCCCATATAACACCGTTCCTACGATGGTGTTACGTAGACACGATGATGTATTACAGAAACTCCATCTTCTCACGCGGTAACGTCTTGAATAAAACATTTCTTTCGATATCTTTCGAATCGAGTTATGCGCTGGAAGAATAGGGAAACATAAATAACACGTCGCGATAAAAATTCAATGATCATTCCTCATCTTTCACGCAGAAGACGAGAGAATCAGTGTCAGTATCCACCTTTTACTTCTGCGAGACAGAGAAAGTCACGCTTCAGCACCAATCATTGTGAATGACGTCAAATCGCATTCTAACAATGCAATTCGACATCTGCGTTTACGTTTGCTGCGGTATTGCGGCTTTCCCATTGTAAAAGGCTCTTGCGCGGATCAATAATGCGCGCACCATGAAATTCAGTTTTATCCGATAGTACGTTAATGTGGACAAACGGAGATCCGGTTAAACAGAAATTAATCGGCTAAATCTCTCGTTTAAGGGGATGCTGTCAAACTTCGCGAAAGCATCGTTATTTAAATGGAATTAAAAAATGTCATAATTAATATTTCCGATAACATTAGCATTAGCGATGTCGGGCAGATATAACAAATTATGAAAATTTAGTCTACACACATCTGGATTATATGATCTCATCTATTATTTCGAGATATGGGACAATAATGTATACAATGTCGTTCATTTTTACAGTTGCAACAGAAAGTAAAGAATAACAAGCATGTAAAACAAATAAAAAAATAATATTAAAAAATAAGACAAATATGTAATTGCATTTTGTTACATTTTACGTAAAATATGTAAAATATTTAGAATATGGAATGGGCGACTCCACCGTCCATTCCCGTGAGAACACAATACATTGTTTCATCTTTCCGATTTTGCACACGAGGCTTGTGAATATGTCTCTGGCATGAAACATTTCTTTAACCAGAGTGCACTTGCAAAGCGCAAAATATTTATTAAAGCAACCAGCTCACAAATGACACAAATCGCCTATGGCATGAAATATTTCTTTAACTAGAATACAAGTTGTAAAATACATCTGGTATGAAGTATTTATTAAACATTTATTATAATACTAGCATCCCCCGTCACGCGGGCTTCGCCCGCGATATTATGTGTAGAATTAAACACATTTTACCCCTTCTCACCCGCTAGGGGTGGAATTTCGGAAAACCCACCCTTAGTCAGCACCTACGTGATAGTAGGAATATACCCTTAAAATTTCAAGTCGATAGGTGTAGTGGTTCGGACTGCACGTTGATGAGTCAGTGAGTGGTATTTGGCTTATATATATATATATATATATATACAGGGTGTCCCGGGTTTTAACCGACAAACTGCGGGAGCATATTCTACTAGTGGAAATAAGAAAAAATTCTTATATCGAGTTTGCTTAGAAATGCTTTATTACAAAGTTATAAACCAATATTGAAAAGAAATATGAGATAAGTAACAACGGAACATAGTGTAGAATTTGGAAGGTCAAAGATGTTTATGTTACGTGTATTCACATGTATTCATGTTCACTATGTTGAAACGATTCAGTATGATTGTTACTTTCACAAGAGTAGCTGTTAGATTTCAATCGTCGTGTCAACTAGCAATTACTATCAGAATGCCAAAAGTGTTTTCAAATGAGGAATACACCGATATTCATTTCGTGTACGGATTCTGTGACGGAAATGCACGAGCTGCCGTACGAGAGTATCAACGTAGATTTCCTAACAGGAGAGTACCAGATAGATTTAAAGCAACGAATTACTAATTCAGTTACTGAGATGCAAGAAAATTTTCAGGAATGTCGTACTGTAACAAATTCTGTACTACGTCGATGTCTAGCTTGTATCGATGTGCAAGGACAACATTTTGAAACGCGTCACTAAATCATTGCGTAGATAATTTTTATTTTTGTGAAAAAATCCGTTGTTACTTATCTGATATTTCTTTTCAATATTGGTTTATAACTTTGTAATAAAGCATTTCTAAGCAAACTCGATATAAGAATTTTTTCTTATTTCCACTAGTAGAATATGCTCCCGCAGTTTGTCGGTTAAAACCCGGGACACCCTGTATATAGATAGAAGATTTATTAAACATTTCTTTTATTTAATATATATATATATATGAAATATGATATAATAAATATAATATATTATGTGGCAACTCCACCAGTCACGAAGTATCGACGTTTCCTCGAACATGTACTTAGCACTTCAAGTTTGCGCAACCGTGAACGATACAGGGACAATTACGCCGGGATAATTGCACGGAGGAATCCCGGCCGATATTTCATGTGCTCGGAAATCTCTCCGCGAAAAGAAAGACGGAGCCGAAGAAACGTTACCGATCGAACGGGTTGAAATATCGAGGCGAAGGAGGCGTAATAGCGAGACGACGCTGGTGGGTTAACAAATACGTAAATCCTATCCTTGTAACACCTCGTAAATCTGACGTTAATTTCTCTTCCGTGCGATTGGCGCTCCGCCAAAATTGCAAAAAGTCCGGTCGCCCGAATAAAGTCAACGTTGTATCAGCGAGAAAGAAAGAGAGAGAGAGAAAGGGAGGCGGTCTGGGGCGGAAGAGAGTTGGGTAACCATTTTTGCCGGTCGCGGAAACACGGCTTTCCGATCCGCGAATTCTCCAGGAGTAACAACGTTTTTCGATAAGGGGCCGTCCATAAATCAAACCCGCGTCAAAGAGATTCGCAGCGCGTTCGTCCTGTTCGATCGCGTGCGCGTCGTTCCGCCGTTCGTAATGATGGCGTTCCGACGCTTGTCGTCGCGATTCGTTAAACTGCTCGCCTGATGCCACGTAACATTGCTGATGATCGTTAGTAGCGCGTTCCTACGCGTCACATTTCGTTAAGCGCCTTTTACTTGCGCACCAATTTCGCCAGTAGAAAAATTCAGAGGCTGAACGATAAATATCGCCACATCGGATGAGAATTTACTTTTAATCGGCCTACTATGCGTTATAATCGCGTTAAATGCGTTTTTATTATATCACTAAGAAAGTTATCTGGTCTGCTTTTGCGCTTGCTCAGTTCGCAATGAAATTTGGGGATTAGAAGTATGGGAGTGTTACATACATGTGAACAAACGTACATGTGAAAGATTGCACTAATTGGAATTTAATACCATCATTATAATTTCATAACATGTCGAATCGAGCATTATGTCCACGATTTAAGCTATGTATATTTGTGCTTAGTAATTACAAATTTTGTTATAGAAAAGTTATTGTAGCGTAGAGAAACGTGAAGACCATCCAATAAACATAAAAAGATCTAGTTACACTAATAATATTAAATTTTTTAAATATATAAATAAGTAGGATATCCATTTTTTATTGTGCATTTATATAATAATGCCTGTCTTATTTCTTTAATTATTATTAGAAGCGCGCAATGTTATTTTATATATATATATATATACATTACATAACGCGAGATATAAGTATAGCAAATTTCTTTTCTAATTCTAAAATTAGATTAAAATTGACGTTGGCAGACATACATCCCTATGCAAATTTTTTATTTTTCTTTATTATATAAAACTCTTCTCAAAGATTGTCAGCATTTACATAGAGACATAAAAGTTCAGAATGTGTTTTACTGCAACGACATGATTCGGCACAATATATCATCTCAATCGAGTTTCGAAGCAATATTGTCTTCGACCACTGGAGTTATCCGTTCTTCCAACAGTCCCTGAAGTTTTAATGGCAGCTATCGCAACTACCCCAATCCAAGTAACATGTAAGTACGAAAGCAAAAATTGCGATTGGTCGCCGATATCTTATTAAATGCGTCTCGCGACGCTTTCGAAAGATCACGATAAATGCGATATTACGCTGTGGTGTTCGAAGGCCGATCGATGTAGGAGCGGTTTATCGCATTTCAAGTTACACATCTGGAATCTAAGGGCTACAAGAGTAAGCCGCAAACAGATAAGGACTTAACGTGTGACTGAGAGGATTTGCTACTTTGGAATCTTTCGATAGCGAAATATCTCTTAAGAGACTTGTACATTGCGAGGGGAAATTAGTTCGTAAGCAGAAAAGATAGACACACGTGGCTTTTTGTATAAAATGACCACTCAGTGATATAAATTACTGAATAAAAGTTCAACAAAATAGCATTAAGAAAATTTCTGTTGCAAAATGTATGAATAAATAATGTATCGCTTTAATACTAAATTTTAAAAACGAATAAAATCCTATATATTTCTTATTTTTTACGATAAAATTATTATTTCGCATTTTTAAATTATAGATTTCTAGAGTATGTACAATGTACTAAAATAAACGAAAAATATACATTTGCATATTTTATTCCATTTACGTATTTTATAACAAGTATTTTAGAAATATAATATGACATCGACTGCAGAGAGAAAGGGAGAGAGAGAGCGCACGGACATTTATTGATGCTTCGCTACAAAGTTTATGCACGCGACGTCATAATACCATATCGTGTGTCGTAATTACGTTGTACAAGTCAAAGCGGATATTCGCGATTGACTGGGGACGTGGTAGAATTCGAGGCGACTGATAGCAACAAGGAGAATGCAGGATTGGATTTCTTCGCGAATCAGGGGGATTTGCCCTTTTATCCTCTCCGAGTTCCGCGTGTACAATCGGGTGCATTAATGCATAGTCCGGCGCGACTGTATTCCTCAGAATGGACTAAAAATACTTCACGACACGCGATTTGCCGATGCTTCGCCTCCTCACGAGCGCGGAGCAATCGTATTTAATCGCGCAAGCGAGACAGACGCCCGCTTAAATGTTACGGCATAATTTTTGTCCACTGAAATGTAAAGCTCAGACGGACAGCATTAATGCACCCGATTGTACCTCGTACTCGGCGAAGACTCGGCGGACGAAGTTCTCCAGAAGTTTGAACTTCGACGAAGGATACCCGGGTCGCGAGACGGGAAATGGGAGGGCGGGGTCGTCAGGGATTCAAAGTTATTATCTGTTGGTAACAGAAGGCCGAGAGCTGCCCCCTTTTCGACCCCTTCTCGCCTGACAAAGTATTTATTCCGCGTCTTGCAATGGTGACTGCTATTGAAACCAGTTCCGCGCGCTAACTTATAATCGTTTTCAGCTTTGTCGCTGCAAGATACGTGGGTAGGAAAGCGTCTGATGCGCTGGCGGATTAAAGTTCTCCCTGAGTACCGGATGTTCTCTCTTATAGAAGTGACGATGTCTCGTACGAGCGTTGTATGACTGATGAGAGAACGAAGATAGACAAGAAATAAACCGTGATATCACATATCACATATGTGATAGAATTGTCGATATTGATATTACTAATATTAACGATTACATCGATTTCGTCAGAATAATTAATTTTATTAGAGTTATTATTTGTTAAAACTTATTAAGAATTAATTTTATTTAAACAAATTTCCTTATATACATATACAGGGTGTTTCCTAAGTAAGTAGACAAACTTAAGGAGGATATTCCTTGGCTTATTTTAAGAAGAAAAGGTCATATAAATATATGTCCTAAACTGCTTTGTTTTCCAAAAAAAGTACATCACTGTTTTCGTTCATTTTTTGGATAGCGTGCTTTTGCAGTACGAGTCAACAGCGATGGGGATGGAGTGGGGATGGTCTCGCGGCGCCGCAAGCGAACACTCGTTTCAGACTGCGCCGCGCGGCCGCCGCGAGACCATCCCCACTCCATTCCCCCCGCTGTTGACTCGTACTGCAAAAGCACGCTATCCGGCATCACTGCTATCACGTTATCTTTGACGCAAACTTTATTAGTTCCTATTAAGGTTAGTAATTTTATTAATTATGGTAAATTACACAAACGCCGAAATGGCAGATATGCATTTCGTATACGGTCTTGTTAATGGAAACGCTCGTCAAGCAAGACGTATTTACAATGACAGATACTTTTTTTTGGAAAACAAAGCAGTTTAGGACATATGTTTATATGACCTTTTCTTCTTAAAATAAGCCAAGGAATATCTTCCTTAAGTTTGTCTATTTACTTAGGAAACACCCTGTATATTTTTTTCAATCCATTAAATATTCTTTACATTATTTAAAAATGATTATAAATGTCGAAAAAAATATTTTTTTAATATTTTTTGTGTTTTTTAAATGTATGTATGTTAATTTATTAAAAATATATGTACAGGGTAAGGCACCTAAAACAGGCCACCTAAATATCTCGGCTGTTATTGATGATAGAAAAAAATGTGTCAGACCAAACTTGTATGGTTTCGAGGGACACATAATTTGTTCTAAATAATTTTTTATTAGATGGACGCGTAGAGGTCATATGAAGGTCAACTTCGTTTTTTTAAATGGTATGATATGTTTTTTTACGTACCATCTAGTAGAGCGTTTGAAGATGCGTACATTGATCTACGGGTCAAAATCATTCAAGGTCACTGAAGGCTAAAATTTCTAAGTGCTAGAACTTTTTCATTTCTGAGTGTACGGTATTTTCAATAGCAGAGCACTCTAGGCAATATAAAAAATATAGATATCAACAACTCAGAACTTCTCGGAAAAGAAAAACTTTCTAAGGACTAGAACTTTTTCATTTCTGAATTTATGGTATTTTCAATAGCAGGGAACTCTAGGCAATATAAGAAATAATGATATGAACAACTCAGAACTTCTCGGAAAAGAAAAAATTTCTAAGGGCTAGAACCTTTTCATTTCTGAATTTATGGTATTTTCAATAGCAGAGAACTCTAGGCAATATAAAAAATAATGATATCATCAACTCAGAACTTGTCGGAAAAGAAAAAATTTCTAACGGCTAGAACTTTTTCATTTCTGAATTTACGGTATTTTCAATAGCAGGGAACTCTAGGCAATATAAAAAATAATGATAACAACTCAGAACTTCGCGGAAAAAGAAAAAATTTCTAAGGGCTAGAACTTTTTCATTTCTGAGTTTACAGTATTTTTAATAGCAGAGAACTCTAGACAATATAAAGTAAATTATTTTCCCTTGCAGTTGGCCTTCAGTGACCTTGAATGATTTTGACCCGTAGATCAATGTGCGCATCTTCAAACGCTCTACTAGATGGTACGTAAAAAAACATATCATACCATTTAAAAAAACGAAGTTGGCCTTCATATGACCTCTACACGTCCACCTAATAAAAAACTATTTAGAACAAATTATGTGTCCCTCGGAACCATGCAAGTTTGGTCTGACACATTTTTTTCTATCACCAATAACAGCCGAGATATTTAGGTGGCCTGTTTTAGGTGCCTTACCCTGTATATTTTATATATAAATTTCTCTATAACATGTATTATTATAAAATCCTGATCGATTGTACCTATTATTCTCTGTAAGGGGAATATACGAAATTAGAGTAAGCTATAGGAAGCGATGGACGATAATTACTACTCATAAAGGGGCATCGTTGTTACAAAGATAGGAGGCAAATTTAGCACGATGATATTCGCGTTTCATGAAGGCTTCGAAACTCGCATCTAACTTTATGCCGTCCTTTTAATAATTGCAGCACATCATCAGCCATAGGTGTCGTCTTGCACTCAGCATCTAATTGCATCGTGCCCCATCGGTATCAGTTTACGAAGCTATGGACCATGTCGGGCCTTTGACCTTCTGAACAATGTCTGTCTTCTCTAATTTCTCATGTAAAATATGATGAAGGAATAGCTCACAGTATTCGTACACTATACTTCCGCTGGAGAAAATGAATAAAATAACTTACTAATTAGAGAATATATTTTATATATGCAAAAAAATACATAATTGACGATTTGATTTCTGTAAATCCAAGACGAAATAATGATTGATAAGCAAGAACAGAAGTTGCAGCTGGGATTGTCGACAGACGAGGGCAAAACTCGCAAGCGTGTACTAGTAAATAAATTAATAATAGGACGCCAGTTTCAGCGACCAGATTTCCCATGTGACGCTTCACGTGTGCGGTGGCGGTTATAAATACGCCTACGATAATTATTATTCCAACGGGTCGTGTTGCAATACATGGTGGTTCACGCGTCGAGTATTACGAATAGCCGGAGTGGAAGATTAATTAACCGTGTGTGACTGTAACGATGTCAAAGTTATTGAGAAATTATTGTTAAGATATTGATCGAGCTCTACAAAACGCGGAGAAGTGACTGTCGAATGAATAGCAATAAAGATGCAATCTTCACTGTTTTCTTCTTTTACATTTTTAATTTCAAAAACATCTAACATTCACAGGAATTCTTTCATGTATACTTTAGAATTATATGTGCTTCAGAGAAAAAGAGATGTAAAATGTAAAATAAAAATGTTCTAATTACATAAAATTTAATTACATAAAATCTTGTTTTACTAAGCAGAAGGAAAAAAGAAAAACACACTGCATAAATTATACTTGATACGTATACCATTTTGCGAACCGATCGATTCGGAGAACTTGCAATTATTCTCCTTGCATCAAAAATTTCAGTAGCACTATTATAACGAATATTTACTGCTTCACTTCTTTTTTTCTCAAACAACAAGGCGACGTAGTACGTTTACCCTATCGTTCTTTGTACTTTGATCAGTTGTAACAAGGATTTATCGCCTCCTTTGCGAGTACGCTTCACACATAGACCAGCGGAGTGAGAAAGAACGATAGATTAAAATGTGCAATTTTGCTGAGTGCTCCTTTCGTTCGTCTACGCGGCGTGTCTTCTCTCGTAGCAGGTGTTAAAGTCCTCGCTTTGTCATTTCAGCTATCGTTTCATTTAAGATTGGCTTCAAGCAGTTGCGCTTGGATAAGCTCGCCATTTAATGTAAGCAATAAAACATTCTACAGAGGTAAAATGTAACCATTTTTATCAAGTGCGGGTTTTCCATTTGTGCCACTGCGTCACTGCAATCGAGCGCTTGTAGATTTAATAAATTTTCGATTTCTTGTATTTTATCGAGTAATAATTTACAAAAGCATAATTCACCGCGGAAATAAGTAGTGCTCGCAGCAGCAGAATTTATATCACCAGAGGAAACTGCTCTAATTACAATTTCAGCAGCATAATGATTTTTATTACTACCATTTGTCGTCGCAGTTGAAAGCTGAAAAGCTTTTTTGCACTTTTATTGACTTATCGAAAATGACTCGAAACTTTCGACGATCGTTGCGATCGTTAATCCGCGAATGCGTGTATAAAAGTTTTATTTTTCTAATAATTCCAAATCGCATGCAATTTGACTTCTAACCCCCAGAGTAAATTGCTTGAACGCTCTGACCTAAAAACAGCAGGGAAATTTCGTTTGTCATACTATGATCGAGTCGAACAATATATAATATGTGTGAATTGTCTGGAGCACTCGTATTTTACGGATCGTATATATACAAGAAAACTGATGCACAGATTTCACGAATAGTGATTTATATATTATTATGTATAAATTGTCGAAAAATATTCTACAATAATATTTTACGAATCATAATTTTTAGTAGCCTGCTTTGTATATACAATGCTCATTATAAATTAATTATCGGCTACAATAATAAATAACGACTATGAAAGTAGTAACATGATATGTTGCCGCATATGAAGCTTTAATATGTATTTTTTCACATATACGTGCACGTAAAATACGACATCATAAAATACGTCATATGGTATTGAATTAAAAACTAGATTGCAATCACGCACAACTAATACTGTAACATTTAATTATGTTGATTTATATAACAGCATAAATCAAAGATTTTAATATCCGTTATTTTACAAATTCTTTTTAATCGCAAAAGGATCCACTCTTAAAAAAGCCGTGTTAAATATTAAATCGAAATCATTGTTGCCTCTTTTCCGCGATGCTGATTGGTTCTCTCGCTTGGCTCGAACTTCGTGTGGCTTGAACTTCGTGTTGCGAATGTCAGAATGTCATAGTGGCTGTCAGTGCGGTTATATATTGGTAAAATATTGATAAATAAAACATTAATATTGAAAAATAAAATAGCGCGCGTAGCGCGCGCCTGTGTTGCTAGTTTGTTAAAAAAAAGATATGTAAAAAGAAGATATATCTTCGTTCTTCTTTCGAATTATTTAATCAAACCGTAACAACTACCACATAAAATACATTATATTTATAACTACATTTTATATTAAACCATGAACTCTCCGATCATATATATTCATCAGATGTGATCAGAATATGTGATATGTCTCCTTTCTCTTCTTGCATCAATACATTCAAAAAATACCGATACTGAACTCTACATTATTTACATCAGTTCACTAGAGACCACTTCTTTCATCGGCATGTACATTACTCTCAGAGATCAGCCTGGCGATTACTTTTGTTAACTTACTTTTGTTAATAAACATTTCTCTCCTCCCATCGGTCTTTTATAAATATCAATTTGCCAATGACGAATCTGTTCAACAAATATCTCGTGCATCTATCGCATCCAGCTGTGTGATTAAATCTTGTCAATTCACGTCTCGTCAAACATTTAATTCAAACATTACTCTGTCGCGAGTGGTATATTGAACGTATCGAATGTGTGTTTTGCTAATAGCAAAACTTGCAATATTATATTTGGCCTACGAGAGCGTAACGAGAGGAGACGCGAAAAAACAGTCGTGACGCAATGCTGCGATCTTTGCAGTTCAATATCATTTATTTACTCATAAACAGATATATACGCAGAATACGCATATATTACGCAATGGTGTGCAATTCCGTTCCGATTAGCGCACGTTTTAATATCTTCATCGTAGCGCATCGCGCGCTCCAAGCAATTCTTAATCTTCGCAGGAATCTACAGACAAAGTCTGCTGTGCCAGAATAAAGCAGATCATTTTCTTGAACTACGAGTAACCGTTCCCGAGTGCACCCCCACACCCCTGTTCCGACGATGCATTTTCCTTGAGTCGGTTGGACGTTTCGTTGCCACGGATAATCGTGGCGCGCAGCAAGCTGATGCGCTCGCTGTGGATCTGTCTGAGCAACGAGTAGAACGTAAGAGCCGATCTCTCCGCTGTTGGCAGTCGACGATTGCTCTGCATCTCGTCGGTGCAAACCGGATGCTGCTACGAGATGCCATCTTGACCCCGGCATTTTCCGGCGCAGCGGCAGCGGCGAAGACTCAATTTCGAGTACTCCTCCCGAAGGCCCTTCGGTCTTTCAGCCGATCCCCTTACCCTCTCGTCTTTACGCGCTTCTCTGAGCATCGTTGAGATGCTATCCAAAGGCAAACGCCATATCGGAGGCTGGACGAGGTTGAACCGATCTTTCGTGTCCTCAGGTCGACTCGAAATCCTACTTTCTTACTTGCGACCGGAAATGATCGGTACATTCGTTTCTATTTTTTCATGTGAAACGTGATTAAATCTTAATTATTAATAAGTTGTGAAAAGAAGCCCTAAATGCTGTTCTTGTTAAAGAGAGCAATATTCATTCTTCTTGAAACAACAATTGGAAGTTGTTCTTCTAAGTGGCCAAAATTTTGAGGAGGACGGATAAGTCAAATAAAATCATGATTAAAAATTATAACTAATTATCATGTTTATTGTATAATCGAATCAAAATATTCTAGAGAGGAAGTTGAATTAAGATTGAGAAGAACAACAAGTTAATGGACGCTTAACACGAAGCTGATAATTTTTCTGAAAGAGCGCACGTACATGTGTAACAATTATTCGCAAATTATCGTTTCTAATTTAGCCAATGAAATCCCGGCAATGAGCCTCTGATACGTTAGGTAATATAATGAAGTAATTTGCACGTACATGCAAACGATAATTAACAGCGGCATTAGCCGCGGCTACCTTTGCGTTTATGATGGCAGTATGTAGGATTAGTTCTTCGGCATTTACATCTCACGGTTCGTATGGACAAATACGAAGTTACCGTGAGCTAAAGGATAGTAACGATCGCTTGTAATCAGTGAATTTGCGGCTGAGCCTTATCCACCATGTACGTTGCCCATGAATGCAGCTTGCCCGATGCACCGCAATATCAAGCTCCGAAACGGATGCTCGTATGCCAACCCAGAAAACATCTCGTCTCGGCGCGCAAACAACGCAATAAATAGCGATTAAATAGTGATTCTAATTATCAGTTCGAAATAATTTATCCCATTACACTGATCAAAAATAAATAAAAATAAAAAATAAATCAATCGAGGAAATGTCCGCGAATCATTACTTCATATTCATTATTTTATTCTAATGTGACACCAATTACGATGGAAATTGTTCACGAGGCTTGAGGGGGTGGAAGTTGAAAGCGATTCGCTACATCGACGCGAGATAGCCCGTTCTGGCTCTTGAATCAGTAAACGAGCCGACCGTGAGATAAGACCTCTTGAGAATAAAACGAAAAGAGCTTCGACGACAATCGGGCGAGAGGATATGAACCGTTGGAAACTTATTCAGAAATCACCGGGCGAAGTAACGAAAGTTTTATGGTCGACTTCTACGGAATAGTTGAAAATTAAATCTCTCTGAGGTGGAGAATGTTCTTCAATCTTGCATTCGCGCCACGGTAGCGATCGGCATACCATCGTTTGTCACGGTCATTATTCATCCCATTCCGCCATGGATGTTAAGGTAACGGCGATAATAATTCAATGACCGACGTACTTTGACTAATCGCACCCTTAAGACCTCTCGCTGCACGAGAAATGATTATGAACGAGTTCATTTTAAGTTAAATATTGTATCACAATTTATTGACATATTTCACAAAATATTGAGGCAAATATTGAGACCCATGGAGCGATGAAATTCTTTCTTGAAAATGGAAATAAGGAATATTTCTAGAATAACGAGAGATCTTCTGAGATATGATGATATGAGAAATTGTTTTATGGGTTTATATCGCGATGTGGCAGATGAAAGAAAATATGATAGTTGTGATATGTGTGTGTGTGTGTGTATGCATGTAAATGCGATTTAATATAAAGTACGAATCCCCTGTAAATGTCTTTGCAAGAAAACTTAATGAATCGCGCACAAATTATCCAACGTACACACGTTAAGCAGATGCAGAAAGAACAATTGACGTAAATATTTGACGTTACATTTACCGTATCTTTTTGCTGCGTCCATGAGCTTAAATGGACCTGCATAAAACACGACTAAGACAGGTGCAAGGCACCCGACACCTCTTCACTCGGCCGCTAAATAAAACCGAGCGTGTCAAGTGCTGCGGTGCAAGGAGCGACGTGAGATGACATGCAGAGCAACACAATAGAAATAACAACCTTCGGGCTATCTTCATTTGCAATGCGCATTGTTAGGTGTAATTCTGTCCCGTCACGTGTGAATTTATACAAAAGCTGAACAAACAAAAAAATTAGCAAACAGAGAAGAGGTTTCTGAGATAATTTGAATAAATTATTAATATTATGCATTCAACGATAACAATATCGTAGAATTAATTACGCATTTATTTTATGACATTTATAATATTTAATAATATTTTTGATTGCCTGGATTATAAAGAAAAATAGATCAGTCCTCAAATCTGTTCCAATATGCAAAGCGTATATATCTTTGATTAAACTATTAGTTTCGATATTAAAGTTGCTTAATAAAAACATATTTTACTTAAATCGGATGAGTACAGATAATCGCAATAGATCTGTTGGCGCATACCGGAATCACGTGATCGCGTTGATCAAATTGGCTTGCACGATAATGGTCCAAAAATATTCCACGTCGCATAATTCACGCAGCGCGGTCGATCGTTAACGAAAATATCGCGAGGGGAGGAGCCGCGGATAAAAAGCAGTCGAAAGAGAAAATGAATCGAACGGGAAAACGGAGCGGGCAGAGCGCACGGTGCAACGCAGCGCGTCGGCGTCGGCGTCGGCGTCGTCGTCGGCGATAAACCACAAATCATTGTTTTATGAATATTCAGGACCGGCCGCGAAAATAACGTCGGGTGCGCGAGATCGATCGGCATTTCCTTCCTTCCTCCGTCCTTATGCCGTCGTTTTAAGCTCGCCTTATGCAAATGTAATCCCCGCGTCCATCTCCCCTTTCGCTAAAATTCCCCACTTCTCACCCCCACATATCCCGTAGGCGCGTGCGATTTCCAACGCTTACGAGCGTTAGTGAACGGATGAGCAATGATGCCGCGCTGTCTTCTTGCGCCACTATCGCCGATCTTTTTTTCAAAGCCAGTTCTGCAGTAGCGAAGGGATCAGAAGAAAAATGGTGGGTAACAATCCTGCCCCGAAGGATCCGCCGAACGAGGCGAGAAAGAAACGGTAAGCTGCAATCGTCAACCTTTTCCTCCTCCTCCTCCTTCTCCTCCTCTTCCTCCTTCTTAGTCAAAAGAGCGCGAGCAGTTTGCGCTTTTTCCCCGTATTTGCTCGCTGTGCTACGCGAATGAGATTACCAAAAGGTCTATCGCAAGCTTCCCGTATTGATGACGAATTCGCGTCGTTTCTCTCGCAAACACTCCATCGGAGACTCAAAATGTACTAAAAGTCCGCCGTCCGTGATTAAAATTCGGGTGGCATGGCTTCCAATTACGCGAGAATGAAACTCAAGAATGGAAACGGGGTTGTCGCGGTCATAAAACAATATAAATCAATGAAGAAGAAACTCATTGGAGATTATTGAATCGCCGATAATTCTCAAGTGATCGGCGAATGTTTCATTTATTTTTTAATATAGCTCTTCCAAATCGTTAATAGTCGAGATGTCATTAGGGGTGCACTTCTGGAGCAAATTACATTCGTCAAGTCCCGGGATACTCAAATGGCGAAACTCAATGGCGGAACAAGCTGGAAAAACTGGTCGCTGTTCTTATCCACAATGTTCGCAGCGCACAGCCTGCGATTCTGATTTTTCTATTTCTGGAAACGCGAGATCTCGCTCGGCATGTTTTTGCGCCGGCAACCGTAATTTAATTACTTCGCCACGAGCGTGGCCTGATATTTGTGAATGTGTATAATTAAAACGCACGCCTGCCATTATTTTAATCAGTATACCGTAACCCGGGGTGGGAAGTGCGTTACGTCACCGGGATATTTTTCAACCTCACCGGCCTATTGATATTCCCTCGGGCGAGTCGTAAAACTGAGGGAAGAACTGATCCTGATATATTCTTGGCTCGCCCCCGCATTCGCGACAGACGACCGCTGCGGTATCACCCTTTACACGAGCGTAATTTCCGCGGTCGGCGAACATTGAATTTAAGTTACGACTTTCGACGATCGCTGACCAGAAATAAACGTGGTCTGTTTCATCTTCTCTCTGTTCGTTCTTTAAAATGCCCTCGGAAACGATCGGTGCAATAGGGGTGATTTGGGAAGATGATGCATTTCGCATAGCGCGCATATATACGGTTTTACGAATTCGTATTCGTGTTCGAATTCGTAAAAATGCTTAAATATTAAAAATATGTTCAAGAGAAACGAGTTCCAGCTACATTTGATGAAAATTTGATACACGGCTTCTTCATATTAATTAAATAACAATTATACCATTTGGAAGCAATCTCGGACACATGTCTGTATATATCTCCGGACTTCGATACTTCAAAATCCTCCAATGAAACTTGTTAATGTTAGACGCCACTGCGATCACATACATCGTTACCGGTCCCTTGACGACGGATCAGCTCTAAATTTCCCACAGTCGCACCCTGTCACAACAGGGTGAAGCAGAGAGGGAGAAATAACTGGTTTATTCAGATCCGCGGGCGCTCTAAACTTCCGTGACAACAAACTCCGCCCGGGCACTCGGATGGCTGGATTTTCGGATCTGCAACTGTTCGCGGGACAAATACACGAAGATCCCCGATAAAGTAATAGTTCCGCGGGAGCCGCGTGGCACGCAAAGAAAGGGGGAAGCTAGATATCCTACGAGAGTTTGTAGTCCCTTTGATCGCGCGGGGATCTTTCCGTGTCGGCGGCGACGGTGAAGAAAACGCGGGTATCCGATCCCTTAAGTGTCCCCCGGGGCAGTGAACAAACTTGCGATATTTTCCCGTCGACGGGGATCATAGGTTACGCAAATAACGCTCGGTATTTCGAACAGACGCGAGCGGACACGAGCGGGCTTGAGCGTCGCGACTTCCTTATCCGCGCATCACTCAGCTTTCCGCTGAAGCGGCGTGCAAACTTTACCGCTCGCACTCGCCAGCGAGTGCCTTCCTCCACCGACGATGAGAAAAACTTTCCGACGACGTACACCTCTCGCACGGATCGAATAAAATTGCGAAGCTGTAAACACTCGGAGGCTTTTGTTAAATTTATGAGAAAGTCAAATGATTTAATTTTTATGGGATTCTTCAATTCTTTTATTTTTTATTATTACGATGTGTTGCGTCTCAGACTTGATTCATTGATCGCGTTGATTCCAGTTTCAAATTCGAATAATAAAATGATATAATAAAATTTCTGATAAAAATAGCAGTCACTCACAATTGTCACTTTCAATGTCGTGGTCGTTCGATTCGATAGAGAGCTGTGGAGATAATTAATTTTTTCGCTCTACGACGGACATAATAAGTCTTGGATCCGCTTGTTATGTGTCCGCGGTAATACGCTGTCGCGGAAATAACGGGGTTTATAACCGAACGTGGAGTTTGCGGTAAATTCTACGAGAGTGAAACAGGTGAAACGTTCCCGACGAAAACTATACGTGGCGCATATATCGCGCGGTAGAATACGCTCGAAATATACACCGTCGCAACACAATTATCCCGGGCATGATGAAGCTATTACCGGCACGGCAAACCGGCAGAAATAATCGTCGCTGTTGATAAAACTTTCCCGTTGTCAGGCATTTAATCCAAAATCGATTCGAATCGGACGAACTCGCGCGGAATCGTCCCGTTGTTAAGTGGCAACTTCTTGCGAGTTTTATTTAAACTCTGACTGAAAAGATTCTTTATGCTTTGAAAATATCGATCGCATGCATCTGTCCGATATCCTGGAGCAACAAGAGATTCGAATTAGCGAAACGATCGTTGGATGAAGAACGCGATTTTTAATTATGCCACGCGAGTTTTAATTATCTGTGAGAGAGAATTCGTGAGAAATAGTTCAACAGATTTACTGCTAACAGATTTAATAAAATGTTTGATGATTTGATGGACCACGCCCATCGCGTTTAATTCGAACAAATAGAATGTACCTCACTGCGTAATCGATAATTATATTCTCGCGATCCGACAGCTTTTGTAATTGGGATCAGTCAGGTAAAATTACACGTTTCCCTTGTGAGTGGCAAAATCCAAGCGAAACCAATAAAGGCAATTGACGTAACTACGTTTCTTCCATTAACATAAAAGAGCAACGAAATTATTACATTGTAATGCTATCAATATCACAGTATTTCTTCAAAGTGCTTAGTCCTTTGTAGGTAAGAGTCAATCCGTTGTTCCGTCACTTTGTTTACAGTAGATAATATCATCGCCTAGTTTTCAGTGGAAAAATTATTTGACTTGACTTGATTTGCGCCAGTGTTGGAAACTACACTTTGTGCGTAACTAAATTTCTCCGTGCTGTTAGCTAATGCAAATGCTACTCAGCCTAATTTGCGTTACGTCTCCATAAATTAGCATAAGTACGCAATGCACGTAGCAAAGTTGGCTTTGTTGAGCCATCGCATTAAGATCGAAATAAAAATAAACGAGGACATTGTGAGAGATTAATTAAACACTACATACGCATTCACGTAGTTGTCGCTTAATCATACACAAATTTCGTATAGCACGCAATATTAGCTCATAAAAAGAGACAATAAAAAATAAATATTATAGTGTATATCTAAACCACAATTTATTTAAGGGGTTACATACCTCCAGAATTTTCAAACAATCGATTTTTTTTATTACTGATTTTTATTCTTTATACTTTTAAAAATATAATAAAAAAAGAATTAGTGAAAAATTCCAATCCGTAACGAAGATATAACAATAAATATGACCGCGCGTCAGGAGGCGGGCCGCGGCGCGCAGCTGCTGAGTGCGGCGCAGGCTACCGCAAAGAAGCTCGAACAGCCCACAGATTACAGAAAACTGTACAAAATATAAAAATTATCGAGAAGGAAGGCACGCAATATGAAATTGGAATGGGAGATTAAGCTCACTACAAAAATTAATATTTACACGATTTTTACTTCTCAAACTTTAAACGCGTTTTTCTCGAAACCAGTTTTTTTGACACGGTCGTCACGATAACTCGAAGAGTTTTCAATATTTTTTAAAATTTGTTGTTCTCAAATCTTCGTAATCGTTTTGTCTATAGTCTATCGAGCCATTTTTTTGCAATTTTGTTTAATACAATTTTTATAAACAATTAAAGACCGAAATTTTTCATGAAAACATGAAGTTCAACTTTGACATGGCATAAATTGTTTATTTTTTTGAAGTTAAAAAATCTGGCTCGATAGATTATAACTACAACATTACTTTACAAGAAATTTCTTGCATTTGTCAGATCCATCAATGTTACAAGAAGATATCATGCCGACTCTGAGGGGACATTTTTTTAGCAGCGGTCCAATTAATGCCACAAAACTTCATTTTATTAATATTCAAAAATTTATTATTAATTATTTTTTTACACTTAAAGGACCAGTAAATCATATGCAATTCATATTTTACTTTATTATTTCAGATATACCCCCTAAAAAAATTCCCCAAACATATCAATTTTTCACCGCTATGGAGGTATGTAACCCCTTAACAAGAAATCTTAATTTCATTCAAAAGCGCTTATTAGACTTCCTTTCCTGAAACACATAAAAATTTCACCACAAAATGCCTTCGTATGAACCCCAAGTAGCAAGATAGCAGCCAGTCCGACAATCTTTTAATCCAATGAATGAATGAATAAGTGAATGAGTGAGTAAGTCAGTGAATGAGTACCATCTGTTTTCAGAAAAACGCGTGAAGAATGACTTTTCATTGTTGCAGAGTACAATTTACGGCGTGCCAGCCTCAGCTGAGAATACGCGCATGTGTGTGTCACATCTCATATCTACAGAACGAAACAAAACGTCATTAGGCGTCGGTCCCGCATTAAGCCCAGGTGACTGAATGATCTCGACGTAATCCCAATTACGGTCCCGCAGATTGCGTAAAAAGCTTTCCTGCGACATGCGAGTGTTGCGTCAGCCCGAGCTGTTCCGTGAAAGCGCAGAACGTGTCACGTCGCATATTTCGCAGTCGCGGAGTGGTTTTGTTCACGTCCCCACGGGAGAGATCCCCGTTTTTATTATCATTTATACTGACGTATACGTGTATGTCACACGCACATCGCACTCGAGGCGGCACGATGACGCACGTGGAAACGTGAAATAAGCACGGCGATATGTAATTAGAAATCGCGCGTTATGGAGACTGAAAGCGAGTTAGCTGAACCCGTGCTTTTTGCGTGTGGTTTGCGTGTGCTTTTTCCGGAGAGATGAATCGATGGGGAAGAGAAAGTATGTCCAATCTTTTGTCAAATGGAACGTTATGGTCGTTCTAAATGCGTGAGGAATGATTAATTGTGTCAGGCAGACAACGCGTACTGTTGACTGATTTTTAAAACATAATGTATTCATCATTTATGACGAAAGTAGGAATTATATATTTATATAATTTTCCATAAACTTGATGACTTTGTTGTACGCATAGAGGCACGATTTATCGCGGCTTGCCGACGCTGTTCATCAATAAGTCAAGAATGTAATTTTATGTTAATGCACAGGTTGCATTAATGTAGCATAATGTGAGAAGCATCCTTTAATTTATACTGAAAACTTGAACACGCACACAGGCAGGCTTGAATGTACAACGTAATAAGACCTGCAAGTGTAGAAACGAGCAAGATCTTAGGAAGCTTACGCTGATCCAGTAAAGCCAATGCTGAGGAACTTAAGGACTGTGTTTTATTCAGTCCTAAAGAGAAGACAACTCACGATTGCTTTTCCCGTAGATTTCTGTATACGAGTAATACGCTGTTTCATCCGCAAATAATCTCAAATAATCCACAATACGCAAATGTACGTATAACTATAAAATAAAATGAAAAGACGTATAATCGTAAGATAAAAATAAAAAAAGACTTTTCCACACGGAGGAAAGAGAGGCATAGGAATAACCCATAGGATCTCCAGTTAATCTGCTTGGCGTTAATCGCACGACAAATTCTTGAAAATATTTCGCGAGTGCCGCTTCTAGGCTAACGGAATAAAATGCGCGCAGCGAGTGTCGTTGTTGAGATTCGCTGGATAATTTCATCGGAATCCATAAGCATCATTAAAGTTTACGCTGTAACTTTAAAGTGCAGTAAACGTGCGCTTAAAGGTACCGGTATCCTCGAAAAGCGCCTGATCGATACATGCCAGCACCATCGTTCCGGATCGACAAACCACCGTGTTCCCTTGGGCGCTTTTTCCGTCCTTTTCGTTGCATCCGATCGTCGCAAAGCGACGACCAACCTGTTCAAAGGAACCCGGAGAACCATTAAACGATGCAAAGGAGCGACAATGGCCGTGTCGAGGCGACAAAGGCGATTGCACGCGTTCTTTCTCCATCGTTCCCTCCGCTAGTCCGTTCCTTCTCGTTTTCTTTCTTTTTCTTTGGCTTCCTCCGGAGCGAGAGCAATGAGAACACGCGGAATGCGAGAATTGATTCTGCGATCGAGAAAAAGAACTCCTCCGGAAACAGTTAATCGGCAGATTTCTACAATTCTCGCAGTCAACGAGATCGTTCGATACAGCAAACCGGAAACTCTAAATTTAGATCTTGGTATTGCATTTTGTAGTTTATACATATACAATATTTTTTACATCAACAAAGAGTATTAAACAAAACTGCGTCCGTTCTCTCCGAATAATAAAAGTACTCGAACCAAACTTTCTCGACGCAATCCTTTAACTAAAACCGCAGAATTGCATAAAACAGTAAGCATCCTAAAATAAAGAGAGGGAACAAACGAGCCAACAAAAGAACGTCGCATGTCTCTTCCGGTGACTTTGTTTCTCCCTTGGCATCCCTTCTTATCTTTCCTTAAGAGTCTTCCTATCGGGGTTAAGCTAAGAGGATAGAGAGATAGGACCCAAGGGGGACCGACTGACCAGCTCGCCGGCGGCGGGAGGGTGAGTATCAATTACACGGGTACGTCCCGTTAGAGTTTTCCGGAAATTCGCGTAGTAAGTCAAGCCCGGGGACACTAGAACTCCAGCGGGCGAACAATGCCGGCAGGCCGCGGGAGCTTTCGCATTTGCATATGAATTGCCGGAGTCTCCGTAGGTCGGCGACGTCGGACCTAGCCTCCGGCGCCTCCAACCACCTCCGTCACCACCATCATCGGCCGGCGAAGGTGGGCGCATACGACCAGGTGGTTAACGGTTCGGCTGCTGGATAGTTCGAATTACCCCCGAGGACGTCGGCTAAATCGCCAGATATTCACTCGACGCACATGAACGACGTCCAGCCCAGCCGTCGAGAATGGCGCTCAGATGCGAAAGTACAAGGCCGAGGTCTTGCAAAAACGTGTCAATTGAACTCCGAAGGCTAGCTGCTGCATTCCTGTCACAGAATTGAATTTGACTTATTTTTAAATAATCTGTTTTTTGATTTTACACGTAAGCTCTCTACGATCTTAGAAAAAGAGGTACAATGAATTTAAGGAATAATAAATATAATTTATAGTAATGAAGGCTAAGTGAAAGTTAGAGTTAGAGTCTCTCTTCAAGGTTTTAGTAGAATGTTGGCCTCATTCGTGACATAAACCAAAATACATAATATAAAATATATTAGAATTTTATTATTAGAATTTTTACTCGAGGCTCGAATCCAGAAGTAGGCCAGCAGAAGCAGCACGCTCCATCTCTCTGCTCGCTGTGTGGCACTGTCGCACGGCGTCCTTAAATTACGCGCGGTTAATTAAAGCGCAATTACGATTCGGTCCGCACGGAGAGATCCGCCGTCATGAAATTGCATCTTGGGCGAGTCCTCTCTCTTTCGCCTGGCCGAATCCTGCTCGGAGTATGAGGCGCGCGGGACCAGCGGGGGTGTTTGCGATTTTGCGAGCGTAAACCAATTACATGTTGCAGAGACGTGGACCTCGGAATAACCCCGATAGTAACTCGCTGAGACACGCGGGCACCCCGATCGATTCGTCGTCGTAGTCGCGTACGCGTGTGTGTATGCATGTATGTATACATTTATGCATACATGTGTGTGTCGTCGTACGCAATTGATATTGCTTCGCGACGTATCCACGGCAATTAGAACAACGCGGAATTCGAGGGATGTTTCTTCATTTGAAATGAGAACAATGCGTGCCGCTGACATAATTATGTTATCAACGCGAGAATTGCGACCTGGTATCGGACATGCCGATCGATAGCTTGAATATATTATACTTTCCATGGGAGAATCAATAAATTTCACATCGCGACGACGAGCACACGATCAGCTGTGCATTAGAAACGAATGCACTTTGTTTCAGACCAGACCCTCTTCCTATTTGCGCCACGAGATAAGTACATTGTAAATTTAAACGCTCGCTTCCTCTTCTTTCCCTCCCTTCCTCCCTGAAGACTCCATGAGTTTTAATGAAAGTTACATATAGTCGCACGGCGCTGTTAATAACTCCTTGACAAACCCAATAAACCCGCGAGCTATCGGTTGATAGCAATCGCTAAAAAAGTTACGAGTTAGCTTTTTATCCACCGATGATTGTGCGTTTCCCGGTGCATTTTTCTAGAATCGAACGAACAAGTTTCATGTTCCACGTGACTTTATATAAAATAAATGTTCGGCGGCAAATGTAAGATGATCGTTACGCGAGCTGTTGCAGAGTCTTGTGAAACAGTTCTTCCGCTCGACAAGCATTTTTGATCGACCGAAAAACACAGGATTAAAAAACTGTTTGTTTTTTCGATCAATAAGTCGAATTTTCAGTGAATTAGTCTCCCCTTCTGTCTTTTTAATCATGAGCGTTAAGCTCGTTCACCGAGCGTACTTTGCCGAAGAATGGGAAGATCGGCGGGCCATGGAATACCGCTTCGGGAATGCGCCGCATACGTAGAAGTCGGCGGGAAATTAGTTTCATTCTTGCAGCTACTTGTTTAAAAGGAATCCTAATTGCTCTCTCGTGTAACGAATCCCCGAACACACACGAAACTTGCCGGAATCTTGCAGGATATGCATGTGTATGTATACATATATATATATATATATACATATTCTCCGGCTGGTCTTGCTACGGTCGATAGGCAGGTGGGATAAGGGGTTATAAAGATACGAGGGGGTGGAGGATGAAAGCTGATGGAGATAAATATGTGGCCACCGCACAGACCGCACGCGCAAGTTCGTCCGTATACGTACTTCTACGACGCACTTCCGGCTCAGGATCTTCGATACACTTTCGAGATGATATACGTAACAGCGTCGGGGAATCCTACGGGAACATCGTCATTCATTATTTCAGCGCGATTGTATAATACCTGCGAGATTCTGGCAGTTATTACAGTGGCGATGTCGCCGGGACTATCCCATCCCGTCGGATTTCGAGATTCCGACGAGCTACGGCGCCGGAATGGATTTACAATGTTTAATTTACTCCCATGCTGGGAGACGGACTGGAGAAAAGGGATTTAAAGGCGTCGGCGGAAAATTGTTGACGAACGAAACGGGTGGAACGATGACACTGACGGCTGCCGATTTGATCACTCGAAGTGGAATTATTAAAGGATTTGACGACCGAGCGATAAGGAGGGAAGAGAACGGTACAAAATTTCGTGCGACATGAAAAATTAAACTTTCAAATCTCGCAGCCGATTCTAGTCATTATCATAAATCAATTTATGATAATGAGGAATTGCACATCTAGGAGTCTACAGGGTGTCTGCACTTTCCGATAATCTCAATTCAGTATTTTTACACGTGGAACAACGGAGATAGTCGACTTCTGTAAAAAAAAGAACGTATCTGTGTTCGCTATATGTATTCCGTTTTAAAAAATAAGATGCCTTTTCCTTTGGGGAGTCTCGGCAGCGATATTTCATATATCATGTTAAGGGCCTAAGAGAAGCTCGAAACACCAAAACAAATTTGTTACTACCGCTGGCAATGCTCGAGCATATAATTTGGAAGACAAATATTTATATGGAGAAAAAATCCAGAATAATAAATAAATCCTTCCGTCTTCCGAATATATTCACCAAATTTACACATGTAACGCGAATCTTTGTTCCAATCTTGCTCCTCACTAGTGCACACACACATATACACGCGCGCACTTGCGGGATCGCGGCGTTAAAAGCGCAAGTGTAATAAATAAAGTGGCAAAGTGTAAATTAAGGTAATCGCGGCGACCTTACCCGGTAGCACGTAAGTAAATCATAAATTCAATCCCCGCTGCTAGCAGAAGAAAATGCAAATTTCCTCCGAGCAATGCTCGCGGTGGCACCTCGCAGTTCGTCGATCAATCATGCACGTGCCACCTCGCCCCTCCCAATGCGCGTTACTCTTCTGAAAGTAATTAATATAAGAAACAGGTGGAGAGACAACGCGACCGGCAAACGAGCCGCAATTAAGGGCGGGACGATGCGAATCGGATAACGGCTCTCACCCTCTTCTCGCTCCTGGTTTTAGGTGTTCTCGGGCGACGGCCTAAGTATAATATCACGATGCCGCTTGTGACAGTGCCGACGGATATTAACCGTCGCAACCGTGCCGGAAGTGCTGTTTACAGCGAACGGCGATCCGCGACGGCGATTCCTGAATAACTGTCGACTTTAGCCGCCGCCGAAAACCAATTAACCCCTTCAGGTCTCAGCGTAACCCCGGCCATGCCAGAGCGTAATCGAGACACTTGGAGAATCAGCAAACCTCCGGAAAATGCTCTTGCTCGTTAGCGGAAGTCTCACTGCGGACTCGCGTCGCGCGAATATCGAGACAGAGGGTAGATTCACCGGAAATGCCTACATGGAAATCTTCGAGTTGCAATCGGAATTTCGGCGGTTATCTAGAATCTTTTTGTCTCCTTCTTCCCCCCCCTCTCTCTCTCTCTCTCTCTCTGCCCCTCTTTCTCTATCAAAATCCTCTATCAATACGTGAGATTTGAATTGATACAATCGTTTTCCATCAAATCATTATAATTATCGGATCGATATGCTATTGATGTCGAATGTAACGATTCAGGGTCTTCTGTAAATGGTATAATAATTTGATGCACGTTCGATTTTTTATTAACGATCAGAAGTAGGTTTTTTGCAAACTGCACCGCAGCTAATTAATTGGGATTCCGCAGGGCGCTATAAATTACGACCGCTGAACGCCCCAATTTCGGGCAAACTCAAAATTTATTGAAATTTTTAAATAAAAGAAAACTTTTATTTCGCGCGAGGTCTTCCGACGAAATAATTAAAAATAATAATTTCGTAACCCGCAGCTTTCATCAGCGCCGAACAGAGTGCCGTTACGAAATACGCAAACTTTCTGTTACGAAGCGAGGGGTGATTCGCGCGCACGTGGAGATGGTTCCGCGACCGACACTTTGCAAATCGCACGTCTTTCCGCGCGATATTTCCGTCGAATTTAGCATTTCTCCCCTCGACCCTCAATTCGCATCCAAGCATTCACCTCTGCTTCTATCTCGGCGCAATTACGCGAAAAGTTTCGGGCGAGTAGTAGATATCTGCCGGCAACCTCGACGCCGTGCGCCACGAGGATGCTTCAGTTGTTTCGGGATTCCGTGCCACAAATGGGGGTCAAGAGGGTGTCCTGAGCCCGCCACCACTGAGCCGCACCACGCTGCATCGCGTAACGTTTCCGGTTGACGCTGAAGCGAGATCCTGACCCATAAATGGATGAACGTCCTCGAGGGCAACGACGACGAAGGCGACGACAACGCTGTGGAGGACGAAAAGGTCGGCGCGTGGAGAGGGTTGGGCATAGTCGCGGAGAGGACGGCATGAAATTCGTGGACAAACAGAACTATTCGTCTTTCTCCGAAGCGGGGAACAATTTCCTTGGAATTTATCCCGGAGACACAGACTCGGCTGCAGTTACACCCCATCGCCGTGCGGAATAGTTACGATGCCTTGGCGCGTGCGCGACCGCGGATAAAAGGAGGAATCCCAGCGTCGCGTTATGCGGACGGGGGGTGCAACGCTAATCTCCGGGATTCACCCCCGCACGCGGGAGGTGGAGGAGGCTCTCTCTCGTGACTCCGTGCCGCCTCATATCGGCACGGATTCATCGGGTTCTGCGTTTTTTGTCGTTGTTTTTTGGTCGCTCAGTCCACACGAAGGAAACGCGTGCGTGCGGCACGAGAGAGAGAGAGAAAGAGAAAGACGATGGATCAACGAAGAGACGACGTGATTGCGATACGTATCGACGTTTCCTAAGCATGAACGTGGGTCTTGGGCTCCGAGTTGCTGGAACCGAGTTGTATATAATTTGAGGAGAGATAAAAGAAAAAGAGCAGGGTAAGTTTTTCCATTATTCATACTCATAACGTTGTTACGTTACTTATGGATGCATACAAGCATACCATAATTTTTTTCATCTGCTCCTCGTACGCGCATGGTAGGTGCTCGAAAAGCATTATGCCCGAAAGCGTTATCTTTTGCTACCTTATTAGCGTTACTTTCTCACCGTTTCGCCGCGAAGCGCGCTTGTCGGACCGTTATATTAAAGCGCTTAATCCCCTTTTCACTCCTTTTAGATTTCGCGCGCGGACAAGTGCGGTACGTGGCGTTGGCCGTTAAATAACATTGTCGATAACAGCCGGCGATTTATTACGAAGCATTATAAAATTCAGATCGGACATCCGCGCAACAGATAAAAGGATAGTTCGTTAAGTGAACCACGTGGAACGGCCGGCGGTCAGCGTGCAGCGCGATCCGCTGTTATCGAGGAAAGCGCGAAGGCGAGAGGGGACAGCCGGAAACGCGGGCACATGCGGATGATAGATTTTCCTCGAGGGACGAGAGGCGGGATGGCGAAGGGGGGAGGGCAGGAAGAGGGTGGGTTGTCGGGGAGAGGGGCGAAATAAAATAAAATATTGTGATTTATCGTCTAACGTATACGCGCCAGCCAATTTGTCCCGCTTTCACGCGTGAACTGTCTCGTGTCGTGAGAGCCTGTCCCGCAGGATGCAGACGAAAACACGGATTGCATTTCATAGAGTGGTCTCGATGGTCCGTGCGTTGATGCGCGCGCGTTGAAATTACAAAATTCATCCCGGGAATTGCACGCGTGAGTGTGGGTGACACGTTCCTACCGAAGATACGTCAATAATTGTCCGCGAAATGAAATGACAATTATCGCACGGCCGGCGGACGAGACACTGCTAATCGTGCGGTACCGCAGAACCACCGAATTACACCACCGTTGATACATCTTGCGCCGAGTGTGACATTATCAACTTAATCGCGTTTCCCGTTAAAATAAATTGGCAACGATGTCCATTGCGCGTTATGGCTGCTACTTTATGCAGACGTTAATTAATTCGATATTTCATTGGCGCAATAGTTATGTGGATATTAACGTATTTGTTTTTGTTTGTTTCATGAAGTAGATATTAACTTTTAATTTCAACAATTGTACAGTATACTATAGTCTATTAGTATCAAAATGTAAAAGTTTTTAATATAAAATATCGAACATCGACGTGAAATTAGTACTTATTTCGGAATTATTGGAGTTTATATTGCGTTCTCTTCTAATTGCACTGTCATTTTTAGAGTTGAAAAAATTTGTGAAAACGGAAAGAGGATGATTAATGCGTATTATCATGAAGAGCACACCTACACCGACTCGCACACGTAACAGTTTCCCTTTTGCGTTGTCCTACTATTTTACGTCGGCGACAAATCATATTTCTTACAATTTAATCTTGTGCCTGATTTATCGCCGTCACTTTCACAATGCAACTTCATAATTCCGAGAGACTATAAAACTCGAGAAACTGTACATATAATTCGCGATCCCAAAGCTATCGTTGTCCTAGCGCTTTTTTTTAGCGCGGTATTTGTCCAGATATTCTCACGTTCCACCAACGTCTTCTCTTATGCTAAATATTAACCATTATCAGTAGCAAGAATCTGCAAAATTACCAAAGCCTATGTCAAGCATCAAAAGTACGTCGACAAATAAGTTCCAAGAAGCACAAAGAAACACCATACCATTCAAATTACGATACACGACTGTTTATGTCACCATGATTACAGTATAATCACGGTCTTTTGACACCATCACATTCGCACCACTACGCGCTTACCTACGTGTACAATTTGCTCAAAGATAAGCGAGTAAGTTTCGAGCGTAAAGGTTCGTAAAAAGGGTGCACTCGTTGGCGCACTTCATCATTTGCTTTATACAGGGCGCGGCGAGAGTCATCCACGGCAGACGAGAAATTGAGGGCGAAGAAGCTGCTGCTGCTGCTGCAGTTGCCGGCGTCGCCGTGCTCTCGCAATTAGGACGAAAGCGAAGACTCCAGGCTACTCATTAACTCCGGCATGAACCGGCGAGCAAGGCGCATCAGCGAGCGGAGCTAAAGTCGAAGAGGTAACAAGCTGGCATCCGGCAGCCAGCGCCGCCACCTCTCTCTTCCACCCCCGTTCTTTCCTTTTATTTCGCCGAAGTGTCGCCGGCAAATCTTATTTAAGGCAGATTTATCGTCGCCCAGCTCGGAGATCGAGGTAGGATATTACGCCGGACCCGGATGCGCCATTCACAATGCGACTCCTCGACTCAAAAAGTGTCATAACTCAAAACCTGAGCGCCTCTCTCTTCAAGCACTTCCGCCGTTCCAGCACATCGTGTGCCAGAATCCGTCCTCT
Source organism: Ooceraea biroi (assembly GCF_003672135.1). Lineage (NCBI taxonomy): Eukaryota > Metazoa > Arthropoda > Insecta > Hymenoptera > Formicidae > Ooceraea > Ooceraea biroi. The sequence continues at coordinate 3,773,861 of NC_039512.1, forward strand.
CTCGTCGTTCCTGTCCTCTCTTTCCCTCTCCCCTCTATCTCTGTCGTTCTACAACCACCCTTCCGTTTCGTTCCTTCCGTAGAGAGAGAAAGGGAGCAGAAGTTTTTTGTTAATATGCGCGAGGGTAACATTTCGTAGTATCAAGCATTCTGCAAATTTCGGCAGCGTATCACCATTTCATCCGCGGAAAGCAGCGTCGGAATTCCTCGGATTTTTCCGTGGAATTCAGAGGAAATCACGAAACTCATGTATTATAATTTGCTCGGTATTGGATCATGAGAGATTCGTTCGGTAATACGATCGCTGATGAAAAATAATTACACTGACTTGAATCAAGCTTCCTCTGTATGCGTGAATATACAGATTTTCACGTAAATTTATAAAAAATTACTATCTTTCTTACACAATTTAATGAAACATTCGTTATCAAGTACTATTTAAAACATTATTAAAAAAAATTCACATTCATCTGAAATTTATTATGTATTTGTATAATACTAAAACGAACATCTAGATACGCATTGATAACGCATTGATAACGCATTGATTTTGTTTCTAAATGGTTCAATGTGCCACTATGTGACAAAAAATGCGACGAGCGCTTGGAATCATCCCCCAATTATCCGAAAGCAGTGGCTGCACCAGACTTCCTTGTTCGGCTTCGACTGTCCCATCATCCGCGTCGGTCTGGCTCCCTGGTGCCACACCGAGCGGCACAGAACTTGCGTAACGAAGAACGCATCAAGAGAAATGGACTGTGCTCGGCTGGTTTTTCAGTGGAAGAAAATCCAACATCGTGACGCGGACGTCGTCGCGCGTGACGGCATTCGATGTCATCGATCGAGCATCCTGATCGATACGCGCGTGTCGCAGGGCGAAAGAAACGATGGGCGAGTCCGGCGATCCGGATTTTTTCGGTTCTCTTCCGCAACGTGCGGGCTCCATTAGTCCGGGATTGGCCAATGCGCGCTTGAGCGAGCACCACGGCGCTTTTTGCGCCGGCTGGACCGGTTGAATAATTGTGTTTTGCAACGTCCGCGGGAGCGCTTAGCCCCGCGCTCCCGGGCATGGATCCAAGGAAGAATTAAGCAGAGAGGAGACTTGAAAAGCAGACCTATAAAAGGAACAATGGTACTGGCCAGTCGTGCAGTTTTTGGGCCGATCGCGGGTCACGCGGATCGATCAGCGAACACGACCTGCCACGCTAATTGGGCTTGGCCATGGCTGCCGGAGTGAGTGCACAGTATCGTATGTTCATCCCGCCTTACCGCCTTCGCATCGCTCGCCAAATTTCATGCACACCCCTCTGCAAAGGGGTGACCACGTCAGGATGTTTCGAAACGTGATAGTCGAGCGTTTTCCGTGGAAACTAGTAGTTTCGTTCCCTAGGATCTGATTGATTCTTGCGGTCGACATCGGGTAACCAGCGAACATCTTTTTTTATTTTTGCCACACGCCGTACACGTTTCATAAAGCGCACTCGGATGTGACCCGCGCGCGCGTGATACTATCACCGCGTCCAGCCAATATTCGCCGCGTCCCGCCACGTTTCCGCAATTAAATCTTGCTCGTTCTTCTCCCCGTTCCATCCTCAGGAGTGCCTCCTCGAAATCGCTTTGTTTTTCGCTCGCTAGTGATCCGTTTTTCCGCTGTCCTGACGTCGGTGTCGGTGCCCGAACGTTTCATGCTCCATTCTATTTTCTCATCACCGTTCGGGCTGAAGTCATGGGAATTTGATTAACGAGGCCAACGTGCCCCTTTGTCAGCTTGTCCTGTCTGTGCTGGCGCTTTCGACCTTGCTGCTGGCCGATGCTAAGCCGGACGGATACGCGCACTCTTTCCAGCACTTCCACGGGCCGGTGATGGGCGACGAGCACGAAGTCACCTGGATGGACAATCACGGCCACCACCATGAGGACTACGTCGCTCATCCCCATTACGCGTTCTCGTACGGGGTCGAGGACCACCATACGGGCGATTATCACGGGCAGAAGGAGCAGAGAGACGGTAAGCGTGCTCGAGTATATATTTGAACGGAGATTAATCTTCTCTGCTTTAGCGGGATTCCTCTTGTCTTCCCGTACGTTACCACGAGCGACAAGAATAAGAATAACCTACTTACGTACGCGGAATCGCGATGCCGTGCTCTCCGGCGGAGAAAAAGCAGACAAATGTACCGAGGTGAACATAGGACAGACTGATTGTGCGAATAAAAGTGGCAACGTGACCTTTACTTGAGCAATCTCATAATGTTGCACTTGGAATACTCAATGGCACATCGCGACACGGTAATTCTTTTGGCTGAGACTTCGCCGCTTGCCAAACGAACCACTCGCGATGTTAAGAATCTTATCGATGACGCTTGAGAGCTTTAAAATGATTTTAGACGAGTAGGAGGGCTCGAACATGATTCCCGTTCGATTTAACAATTTCTATATTCGAGTTTAAAGAATGATATCGTGTCTCGAAATGTGTTTTTTAAAAATATTTCTGCACAAGTATCTCCCAGTTTTTTTAACTGACACTCGTGAAGACAATAATATTATTAGCGATTTTCGTTCTTATCTTAATCAACCGTGTTAAAACCTCACTATTCCATAAGTGAATTGTATCAGGATAAAACGAAGACTGTCACATATCGCCAGAGCAAATATCACCTTCAGTGGCCCAATTATTCCATAATTTTGTAATTATTCTGACAAAGCGCGAGTGTTTGTATACATTATAAAATGATATCATCGCAAGTCAAGTTTTAACTGGAGCAAGAGATTTCGTAGAAACGTGTCGAGAGAAAAGTTAAAAATGATAAAAGTGCTAAAAAACCACGCTTCAGTATTCTCGCCTTCAAAGGCAGACGCGCACCGGCTGAAAAGTTTAATTATGTAAAGCTTACATAGTGGCTATTGATAGAAAGGTGGGCAACTGCAAAAACACACGTGAAGGTAATTAGAATAACTATAATTACAAATCTGGATGATGTGATTTTCAAGTTAAACTATGTAATCTGTACTTGATAATAATATGTTATATGAAGCATGTTGTGTGTGTGTGTGTGTGGGCGCGCGCGCGCGCGTATGTATAATTATCGCATTAATTTGTGAAAAATTTATACTTTTATGGAACAGAAATCCGCAATCAGATGGGGAAGTTGAACGCGTATGTAAATACACTGGATTAAATTGCGACATATTAATTATTACACTTGATAAATGCATTCCGCTTAAATAGTCATGCCTGTTTAATGTTTGATGAGAAGCACGTTTATATATTTAATTTCTACGTATTGGTATTTTTACGTCAAATAAAATTCACGCTACGCAAGAGAGAAAAAGAAGAATTCAAGATTAACAAAAATATTTTTTTTCGATGAAATATTCGTTATAGATAAAACTGTTCATGCATATCTGTCTCCAATTTCTATAATTCATAATTTTTGTTCGACATGAATGAATTTTTAACACGCAAAAGTGTGTTTACACAAACAGAATATTCTTATCGTTTTTAACTCTTTAATAATGACATATTTTATAATTTTAAAGTAATATACGCTTATAATAAAACATTTTCGAAGAATTTTTACGAGATCACTTTTCAGTAACAACTGCGCGACAAACCGCTGAAAATGTTATTCGTACACAAATGATTTCAGAATATACAAGCTCTTTATCTTTTTCTACCTCAAGACGCTTCAAAGTTTCTTATTCTGTCGTATAAAAAATTGACGAGATAAGTAGTTATGGATTTCCATGAGGAGTAAAAATACTTCGTATTCCGGCGCACCAATGTAAATCTCAATTCGTCTCCATAAAAAAAGAGAACGATAACGTGTGTCCCAAATGTGCCAGCTTTGCTGGGTCAGCGCAAGACAAATAACTAGTACGTCGACGTTTTGCAGGCACAGAACTGTTCGGGGAATATACTGTGAAGGAACCGGATGGCAATATCAGAACGGTGAAGTATCGCGCGGGCAAAGACGGATTTCATGCCGAAGTGCACAACAGCCGGCGAAGCGATCATCAGCACGACGCCTATCATCACTAGGATCATTATTAGCCGAACACTATCCTCTACCCTGAAGAGCGTTTTCTTCTTTTTCTTTTCTTTTCTTAATTTTCTACCAAGTATTCTTGTTAAGTCTCATTGACGTCTCATCTCTATGTTGCACTCATTAAAAGAGCAATCGAGTACCTATTTTAATACTGTCATCTCCTTTTTCTTGACAGGGTCGCTTCTAGTTTTACGCCTAGTTTCACAATATTGCGTCTTTCAATACTGCGAAGTGGCTTTAAAGGTGTTGCGCGAGTTCAATAAGTTGAAGCAGTCGCGCCAATTATCGGGCTGCTATTATTTTTTGGGAGGGATCATTACCGCTTCCGAGGAAATTCAATTGATTGTAATTGGCGATATTGGATTATTAGGCCAATTTCCGGAACTAATAACTCGTCTACGGTTTCCTGAAGAAACATTATTGCGAAAGTACGGTATAAAGGAAATTACCACGCTTTTTGTTCCCTGTTTTATATACCCTTTTTCAATCTTCTATACGCGTACGCCACTTAACTTTAATTACACGGTGCATATCGGATTAAACAACATTAAAAGTTCATTATTCATAAATAATAAAAGTCGTTGATGAAGCAACGGAAAACTTTGGAGAACGTCTGTAGGGAAACGCACTAACTTGTATTTCCCAAAGCATTCTGCATATTGATTTAACATTTAAATTACCACGTTACTCATATATCAATGACGCGCGTGAGTTTCCGCATAGGCCCCGTCACTCATACATGTGTTGCGATTTCAAGCTTAAAAGGAAATTATTTTATTAACCATATATTTATAGAAATGTTGAAGGAAAATAAAACATCATCTGTATAATACCAATAATGTAAGAAAAAAATTATTATAATATTATCACTTGTTCGCAGTGGAGATTAGCTGAGCAGTCCAAGCGTTAATGCAGCTCGAATATTTATGTTTGCGAATATTTATTTCTGCAGAATACAGAGACGTACCTTCAAAGTCGCATCAAAAATTGAATCGCACTTTATTGCTGTCGCGGAACAGCACGGTAAAAAACTTGGCACATCCACCTTACGTTCACTTGTTCGTATCCCCAGTACTCGGGTGCTACTTGAAAATGATTGCCGCGGTGAAAGCATATCGCGATAGGCATTCGGCAAATAGACGCAATACTCGAAATTCAATTTGTTGCATGGCCTATATGCAGGCAAGCGAGATATTGTTTGCCCCAAAATTACTTCCCGTTCTCTCCCGCGAAGAGCCCCGGATCGCAGAAATTCGTAGCTGCAATCGAAAACCGATATGCCGAGAACGGCCGATGAAATTCTGGGAAGAACATGTTTCCTTTTTTTTATATATAGTAAAGGAGATGCTGAGGCCGATCCTGATTGAGTAATCCCTATGTATAAATCTCGTAGCGATTTGACAACAATATCTTTATCCGAAAATAACATGATACATTGTCATTTATCCTCAATTAATTAACATGCCGTCGAGTAATATGACGTTGTGATTACCATACATTATTAAATTATTAAATCTGATAGTTACAACACGAACATTTACGCAATTTGCAAGCGCATCGCACCTCGTTTCGCATAATTTCTTTTCATGTATAAATATAAAGCGCGGGGATCATCGTGTATGTGTGTTGTGTGTGTGTGCGCATGTTTCCCCAAAATACAATAAAGGATTCGCGCACATGTCGATATTCCATTCTGGATGCGTCCACATGTAATTTACGTTCGGCACACGGTCGGCCGATAAATCACCGTGTGCGGCCGGGAAGAGTCGCGCGGTAAACACCTGATAACACACTTTCCGTAACATGAAATATCATAGAAAATAGAGTAAACCTGTGCCGAGCCCCGAGTATGTACGTTCCGTTAATTGACGCTATCCCGCGCTAAACATCATAAATTGAATTTCGAGCTAATGAGTGAGGCGGGCTTAATTGCGTCTCGATACAATAGCCGCCGCGCTCGCAACCACGCTGTAAACGATCGCGCGCCAATCTCACCCCCCGGAAAACGCACGAGATGGCCCATTTTCATCTATCATCGGTTGTTACACTTGACAAAGGGAGAATACTGTAGAACGGCAGCAGCAACAGCAGCTCGTCGCGGAATGTCGCAAATGTCACAAGAAGAATCCATCGATTATCTACAATTAATTTATTCGCAGAAACGACACAAGATCGTGATATTCGTCAAATAATCCGCTTACTTTTAATTTAACCGAAAATGCGATCGCAAGCAATTACCTCACGACGTGCTGCGAGCCAACGTTGCCACCTTTGTAAAAACAAAAGACTAAATAAAAGAAAGAATTCCAGCATCCACACAGAGAAGTTTCCGGTGCGAAACTTCTCTATGGCTTCAGCGCTTTGTCGGGAAACAAACGGAAGCCCGCGTAAACGACCAGACATAAAATCTCATGATCCAACACAAAACCGCCGGTCGCGCCAAGATGCACCACCGGTATGCGTCGATTTTCCGCTTCTCTTCCTCCCCCTTTCCTTGTCCACTTTACTCTCGACCCTTTTCTAAAAAACCACAGATCATGATCGCGCCATTTGAGCACGACCGCGAAAGTCGCGTATCTCCCGAGTGCCAACCACAAATTATGTGGATAAACAAAATTTCCCCTCGCACCCTCCTACACACGCGCGAGCGAGTGAGCGGGAAGTTCTCGCGCACCGGAAGTTCCGCGCGCGGCTGCCGCGCGTTCTTCGAGTCCGCTTTTTCGTGCCGGCGGAAGATAAATCTTTGTTTAAAGTTTTCGGCGCACCGCCGGAGAAACGTTGCGCAAGTATTTTAAATGTTATCCCGACTGGCTTTGCATCTCCGCCCGAGGAAGAAAGAAAAAAGAGAACCCCACTCTCTCGTCAGCTTGCTTTCTCTCTTCTTTTCGCGCTGACGCTGCCGCGGAAGACTGCTGCGTCCGCGCGAAATTTCTTATAAAAACGGACGCGTCCGTCGATAGTTTTAACAATGTTGGCGCGCTGGCTTCCGTAGACTCTCGTTATACTTTGTATTTTAATTGTTAAAATATTTCGCAGTCCTTACAGGCGCACGCCGCAACTCGCCGGGCCGATTATAATTAATTGCACAAGCGGACGGCGAAGTGAGTTTGCCGTCCGACAAAAATATCCGCGAGCACCTTCCTCGTGTAATTAGCTCATAAATAAAATATTATCGCGACATGCAATTACGCTTCTATATTATGCAGACGTGCATCACAATAGCTTGAAAATGGAATATCCATATTTCATGTAATTCCAGTCACTTCGAGTTTGCACAGTATGTGCGGACACAGACGATAATCGACGCAACGCGTTTTATTGACGTGTAAATTTATTTATAATATTGTCGCGCTTAATTTTTGGTATCGTCGCCGGTCCCATTCCCTTGTCCCTGAGTGTAGGCGTTTACACATTAGGTAATTAATTTAATTGAGCTGAATTATCGATGTTCACACGGGCGACAGCGCGTGCTGACGGCATTTGCATTAATCAGACAACTCATTAGTTTATTTCGCATGCCGCGTCACGACGCTGACAAATGTGTTTTTGGGTTACTCGAAAGGCGGTCTCGGGACCCGCCTCAACTTCCGGTACGATCGATTGTAGGTCAAGACTCGCGAGACTCGACATTAAGACGGAATTTACTTGTCGCCAGCGTTACACGACGACAAGTTGTTCTCGGGCGACGCGACGTTTACGCAAAGGAAATACAACGCGAGAACAGGAAGGAACTCCACTCTCGAAAATTACTCCTGGATCAAGAATTGTTTACTCGAATTGTTTACGCGCAAAACTGGAGTATGCGTGCGTGTATACTTATATGTGTGTGTGTGCGCGCGCGCGCACAGTGTGCTGCCCGTTTCTTTTTCGCGATCAATCACGTTCTAGACCGCGTAGATATACACGCGCAAACATCATGCGAAACTCGTTGAGACACAAATTCGATATTTCCGCGGTTACATTTCGAGAAATGATCATCGCTTTGCTCAAATTTCACTTTAACTGAAGCGCTTTAACGTCGCTTTACGAGAATAATGTCAACGTGAATGACATAATTCTACTAAGAAGAAATTTTAACAGTAAGTGTATATGCGCCATATTGTTAACCATAATATTACTATTTTTATATATTTAATATATTATATAAAAATATATTAAAAATTTGATTAAATCTGAAATTCTTCTGGCTTTTGACTTCCCAACTACAAGAAAGAAACACCCACTTATAAAATACGAGTCATGATAAAATGCAATTATTAACACATCCACCCCCAGATTACATTTATTTTAACCAATCAATGTTTTTTTCTTAATAGTTTACACTCGTACATTTAAGGATTTATCTCGAGTATTCGTAGTTATCGCCTCTCGATATAAGAAACAAGAAACACAGTCATAGGATGTCACGCAAAATGGTCTCGTCATCCCTTCTAAGAAACTTTGCCGATCGTTTATCCCCCTTGGCCTCTCGGAACTCCGCGTCGGGGGTCGCCGGCGCGAAACGCGGATCCGAAAGAAAAGTACATGGACTACGCGAACTAATGGCGGGATCCGACTTGACTCGAGAAGATTAAACGAAGACCGAAGGAGAGTTGGAACTGGAACGAGAGTGGAAGCCGGTCCGCAAAGTGAAACAAATCGCCATGAAGAAGGCCGGGCGTGCTAACATAGTCGTTGATTTTTCCTCTAATACCGCCGTAAAAGGGACCGAAGTCCTCCAACTTTTTTTTAACTTGATCCGTCCGTCCGGCTTGTTATTCCGTAGAGAAAACGTCGGCGTAGATTCGCAGACGAACGCATCAAAAAACATTTGTTGTTTGCTCTCTCGCGTTTCCCGATACGTATTTTTAACCGAATTATTCCTTGATTGCATATACACACACACGTGCAAATATATTGTATCGCATTTCACAGAATCAAGTTAATTCATATTATATGAACAAGTGGGACTTGATAGAATTATTTTACAATAATTTATTGTAATAGTTACTGTACAATAATATCTTAAGTGATAATAATGTTTGCGAACATTTCGATCTTTGAATCCTTTTCAGCGGATTGTTATATTGACGTGATTAATGTTGATTTGATTAAGACTACATCATCGTTATTTATGCAAATCTTTGTCAATCTTAATAAAAGATTGTAGAAACTTCGCGTAAAAATCCTTTGCTCACTCGAAGTTTTGCAGTTTTGCATTAGAGCTTGCATTTCTAGCTGTCGACTCGAGTTCTCTTTCTCGTTTTTCTTCCTCGGTGTTTTGTGAAGTGCGATTTTGAGTGAGTGATTACTTCTTTTACCGTTAACTCGCGCCAAGCGTCTTATAATCCGCGTTCATGCGTGTTTATCGCCGTGAGAATACTTTGTAACCTCGACGCTTTCTTTCGAGCATAATAAAATGTTTATCGCATCGCAGATCAGCTAGCACCGAGAGGAACCTTTTTATATTTTTTATCCTCGTATGCGCGAGCGATTTGCTAGTCTCGTAAAACTCCTAATTACAAAATACTTTATCTTATGTTTGCTGGCAGCTGGCATCGCCGGAGCCTTTTCCTCCTCAGAAAGCAATTAAAAGTTTTCGGCGTGTTTTAATGTTTGTTGGAACAAATGAAAACTGTACGCATTAAATTAAAGTTCGTAAACTGACTGGGAACAGAAAGACGTGTCTTAAATTATATCACGCGCTTTTTATATCGCGCGTAAAATTAATATCGTTATTGTGATATTATTATTATGTGTAATAACAGTCAAATAATTAAGTTAGTAATATTGTTAGTAGTATTGCTATCAAACGAAACGAAAAGAAGAAATCGGTCGATGTGTATGCGGTTACACATATATCGTATTGACATTATCAAATTATTTTTTCATTAAAGTCAGTACGCGTAATGTTTATTGTTAATGCACACATATTATTACGTGACATATTACTACTATAACCGAGCAGAAAGAAATATATCCAGCACGGCGAGCATGTGAATCGAAAACGATCAAGCGGGCTATGCAAATCCGCCCGCGCAACTACGCGCAGATATTGCGGGCTTATTAACCGTCGAAAATATTTATAACTCCACGAAATTTAATTCGGCATTATATGCAAAGTGCGTGCGTGGTCGCTAAACGAGCACTAAAACGCATCGACGTATAAAAACGACGATTAAAATTATTTATGTCCGGCGACGCGAGCAGTCTGCGCGTTCGCGAGATTTGCATTTTATCGTTCACCGCTTTTGTTTGTAGTATTATCGCATGCTGAATGCGTCGAGCTGATGTACTTTATTACGAATTGCCGTAAATTTGACGGCAGGCCTTCCGCTTTCTGTAACTTCCCTTCGCATGATGAATGAGATCGGAGGGTTTCGACATCGGATACCATTAATGATAATTACGGAAAATAATTTTCTCGATTGGAACTTTGATTATAAGACGGAAAGGAAAAGCAACGCGAAACGGAGACACAATAAATCTCTCAAGAATAAAATGTGATTAGTTTCTTTACAATTTAACTGCACGTCAACCATATATGAGTGATGTTAATAATTTAAGTAGGAATTTATAAACTGTATTATATAGAAACATTGAATGAGAATGAAATAAAATGTCGTTTGTATTGTATATATTAATGGAAAAAATGAAATTTTAACATCATGACAGATTCACTTCCGAAATTAATATAACTGTTAAATTATCGTTCATTTTTTATAAAGTTTTTATCGTGATTGCGCAGTGACTGGAATAAAACTTAAAATTTAAATCATGTATGGAAGAGATACTGCCTACATATCATGTAAGAATATTTTATACATAAAAGTATAATGCAACGTAATATACGAGAACCATGTAACGTAATATATGGATCATAGACGGAAAAGAAAATGTCCGTAATAATATAAGAATAATGAAAAGTTTTAAGTCCTTTATATTTTCTTGATTTACTTTCTTTCTCCGTAGTTCATTCGTATTTCATAAAATTAATTTATCACTATTTTACTAGTGTCTTATAATTACGTATTTGAACATTTTATTACAGCTTTTGACGTGCGCTAACGTAAATATTCTTGATAAATTTGAATGGACTTGATTAAATGCTCCTCAATCAAGCGATTCGCTAAAAATTCGAAGAAAATTTCCAATTCGAAACAGAAAAGAAACGATATAGACCATCAGTTTAGAAAATGATAACGACTATCTATCGGCGAATAAACGTTTTACGCATGAACGTAAGCTTGCCAGCGTTAACGAGCTTCGCAAAATCGGACGCAAACGCTTCCATACGTTACATCCATCTTGCCGCATGACAGTTTCCGCCCGAAGCAAATGTCCCGGTACATTAAAAAGATCTAGCTGTACGATGGCGATGATTATTCGATGGATGGCGGAACCAGAAGCCCAAGATCTTAATCTACCTTTAATATCCTGCGCCTGAGAGAGGACCATCGAGCCACAATCGCCGGCCGATTCGCGAGGCCAAAGAGGAACCAGGACGCTTTCGGCCGTGCTGCGCTCGAATGGACGTCGCTCATTTTCCCACGGAGATAACCGAAGAGAAAAGTCGCGGAAAACGGAGATTCCGTCGTGAAGAATCCCGCCGAACGGAAACGAAACGTCGCTGGAGTGGAATGCGCGCCAGGAATTAACGAGTTTCCACGAGTTCTGGTCGCGGCGAATCGAGAAAAATTGATCACTCACTCACCCTCCTCCTCTTTTTCTCTTTCTTGACTCCTCTTCTTGATAACAAGTCTCCGCCTGATCTCTCTTCGATCGAAATCGACCGAAATCGCCGACTAAAAGCGATATAATTTCGATGGCTTTAACGCTTCGGAAGCGCAAAAAGCGACGCAGAACCGATTTCTCGCGCGCGCACATTTACGGCGGTGAAAAAAATAATCTTGCTGTAATTGTGCTGTAATGTTTTTCCGGTCTGCGAAGAACCACCGCGAAACTGGACGTTTTCCTTGTTTTTCGGCACCGAGACCTGCAGTGTCTCAGAAGAGTAGACTTTTCGATTTGTCCTTGTCGCAAACTTACTCTGATAGAACGGCTGGAATTCGTCTTGCTCCTTGTCTCATTTGAACGATTTATGTGCATGAGGGGAATGTAGAAATGACGTAATAGTGATGAGAATCCGATTCGAGTGGCATTTGGATAGCCTGATACTTTGATACGACAGTTCAAAGCATTCATTCAATTATTGATCAATTATTATTATTGAATATATGATCAATTCGTTAAGCTTTAATTATAAGCTAAATGGTTATAATAATTTTAACTCGCGTATTCGCGCGAGTTAAAATAATAAAGTTAAAATAATACCACGTAACTTTTTCAGTTTTACCGACATAAAAGTATTCATACGTACGCACGCACATCACAGATGATTGTTAAACAAAATTGTGCATCTTTTATATGGTGTCGTTGGACAAATTCATTTCACGATATTACAAATACACGCAAATGCGTCGGAATGAGCATCGCGCGTAAAGTTGCACATAAAGTTGTAACGCGCGGCACAAAAAACAATTCCCACGGATAATATAAAATTCGTTACGTTAAGCGCGATCGGAACAGCTTCGAAAGCGAAGACTCGGAATTTTAAAGCCACTTTTCAGACAGATTTTAATTCCTAAAGCGCCTTAAACTGTCCCGGAGGCTGCTTAAACTTGCAAATCCGTTCATTTGGGTTAGTTCCTGATACGGTTTGCTTCCCTTTAAAAATGCTCTTCCGCCCGGAATACGGGCAACGGCGCGGTATTGCATTCCGTTCGCCGCTGCGATTAAAGCAATTATTGATTTTCGCATTCGTATTGGTTGACAGGAATTATTCGAAATATTAGCGGATCATTCAAGAAATTTGCCGCATTAATTATACGCGGTTGCAGCCGAAATGTAACTAACGCAGAAAAACATTACTACTGCTACAATGTTTGAGAAATCATAAATTTTACGTTAAATCATATTGTCATTATATCAAACATTAAATAACTATTTTTAATTCACAGTGTACTTAATACACAGATCGTAAATACCAAGTATAATGTAATTTAATCTCCTCACAGCTTATATTCAGTTTTTTTACTGCATTCACTATTATATCTTTATTTTCATTTTTATTTTAAAGAGATCAAGATCGTTCAATTTGCCAATTTTGTTTTCAACCCCGTCTCCTTTCGAACCGTGTACGTCTTGAGCTCCTAATTCCGCGATCACAGATAACACGCAATCACAGATTTCATGAATCCTACAGTATGCGCAAAAGTATTTCCCGTGAAAACGCGTGGCGAAACTCTTCGGATCGTGCCCCCCGGATCCGTGTTCAACCCCTGCGGGTTAAATTCTGTTCTCCGCGATATCGGGCACGATAAAAATCGCATAGGCATATCGCGCCCATATCTAGGACGGGCTACGTTTTTTAACGATCGAGGAGGGGCGGTAGAGGGAGGAAAGCCATAGCGCCCAGCGCAGTCGTCAAACGATCTGGTACCGCGGGGAGGAACGAACAAAAAAAAGGAAGAATGGAAAAGAGAAGAACGGGAAGAGCGGCCGTTCGGAAGAGCCAGCAGGTGGAGGGTTGGGGGAGGAGTTGGGAAACAAGAACCCCGGGGGTTTCGCACGCCCTATCTACCACCTACCACGCCTGTTTCCGCCACTTTTTACTTTCAATGTCATCGAGGTGAGCTCAAAGGGTGACACGGGAATTCGAGGCGCGCAACGAATGCCGGCACTTCGATGGAGAACCCACCTTCTTGTTTCGCACGCTGCCAATTTGCGTCACTGTACGAGCCATTGCCTCGTTACCGTGTTGGGCCAGCCGTTAATGGAATAATCAAGAAATTGTTCCATTGATGTTTTCCTTTTCTCTCTCCCTCTTTTCTTTCTTTCGTTTTGTCCTTTTCCTTTTTTTCGTTACTTAACCACCCACCTCATGCATTTTAATGCTCGACGAAATTACTATCGAACGGAAATACCGTACGTAATTCCGATATCTCCGCGTTCTTTTTCGTCAAGACGTGGGGTTTGTTTATTTTCCTAATTACGAACGGGATAAACTAAGGGGAAAATACCTGTCATCTTGCAATATTAGCATTTATAATGTGCTCGCCGGTTTTCTTTCTCTGTCATCCACCCCTTCTTTGTCTGAAAAAAGTTATATTATGGAACATAGGTGCAGAACCGATCTACAACCTGCCCGACCTCGTTAGCCCAAGGATAATTAATAATGTACAGGGCTCTTTCATATAATTTTCTTTGAAAATACGGTGCAAGTGCAAAAGCACCTTTTATCTTGTTCTCGCAATGCGAGTAGTTTCCATTATTTGACTTGGTTCGTTCTGCGAAATAACAATATTTTCAAGCGAGATCACGAGAAAAAGCGGAAAAGAATTCCAAGTATACCGGATCTCCGTATATCTTAATTTAATTTTCACCCGTGCAAATGCCCCCCGGCTACGCGATCCATGGGGAAATGGTTTCCCTATACATTGTCTTTGTTCTCATTTTTCCCGTGAACAAACTTATGTATGAACGCACAGTGTTTCTCGGTTCTGGTTGCATCTGATCCCCCATTATTTCTAGTCTAAAATATGCGGCACTATATCCCGTACGTGCTGTATAAAAATTGTTACTGAAGTTGGGATGCCGACCAGGAAACACAGAGGAAGTAAAAGAGAAACTACAGTTACGCTACACAGTATGGTACGTACATCGCATGCTTACATTCAATAGAGTTTTATATGATTATGAACTATATTCGCCACTATCGTAAAACAAGAAGTACCTTTCTCGCAAACTAAGTAAAAATTGATTGTTAATAGTAACAAAATAACAGTGGCACAGTTATTATTTTTTTACTATAAAATTCTTCTCTTTTTATAATTTTTATATTTTTATATTTATATTTTTATCATTGCCTACCTAATAAGCCCTTACAAAATTTAAACGTATTGTTTATGCCATCGCTTTATCATCTATGTATCCGATTATATGTATTTACAAAGAAGCAAGTAAAAAAATTAATGATGAAAAGCGAGGGTTAAATTTCAGCGGAAAGTCACCATTATCATCAGGCTGCTTCCTCTCGACAGAGAAATGGGATACATAGTCACTTTGCATTAAAACCTCTTCATGGACCGTGAGTGGACGTTGCACCCCACATAACATCCCTTAATACGATCAGCTGCATATAATACCTTAAAAGACACTGTTAGGCGCGGTTACGCCGACAGTCTGGGTTAGCTAACTCTGAGTTAGCGACTCGTTGTCCCTTCCTGGATTATAGTGCTTTCTATAACACGGACAAGGAAAGAAAATTTAGTTGAACTGGGTTAGCGCTAAACCATGTCAGTACCATGGGCCCTTAGTGTTGCACCGAGGATGCGGGACATGCAGTATAACGCCGCATTGATTACAAAAGCTAAAGGGGAGCCGCTTCGATAAAATCGATATTCACGGATAATCGTGGCTTGAACGGGCACCAATTAAAACTAGTTTGATTAATTGAATTAAGAACTTGCGTGGAAAAGTGAAATCTGGTAATTCGTACATACGCAGTGGAAGACAGTAAAAAAATAGAATAAGCTATTGCAGAGAATAAAAATGAATGGAAATAAATTAGTGACTTTGTAATCGTTGCATAAATGAAGGAATGTTTAAATTTATATCATTGCATTACTGTTATTATGTATAAATTCAATGTACATAGATTTATCTTTGGTAACAGGAAACATAATGTATTTGTTCGTTAACTTATAAGATTGATAAGACAAACGTGTTCGTGTCGGCAATCGAGAGAGATGGTGATGATGATCATGAATCAAACGCGCGTTTAATCGACAGTGCATTTGATAAGCGGAGTTAACGATCCCCTGGCTTATCGTCGAAAATATCGATTGGCATATATCGGTTGCCTCGTATCTCTTACCGTTAACCACCATCAATATTTGCCTTGATGGCAGACGTTACAAGTGATCATTATGTGGCTAATTAAACATTCATGAATATCCAACAACGGTATCCCTGCGCTATTCATTTCAATATCGACGAATTTTATTTTAATGATAGGTATGCTTCACGAATACAATAAGGATGATTAATAAGTTATATGTAATATATTATATGTAATGTAATACAAAAAGTACGTCTGGTACCCATTAATAACAAATTTCCCATTAATAACAAATTCTTGAGATTATTTGAACATGAAGATTCTAAAGGCATCTCGAGATTACAATACTTTCCGAGTAAAATCCAGTTACAAGAAAATCCGTGAAATACATTTCGCATACTATGCCCTAATAATAAAAAACTGTTGTTTTTTCTAAACTTTTCTCTTTCTTTTAATTCTTTTATAATTTATATGAAATCATAATCGCATAAATATATTTTATAATCATTGTACATGTATCTTTTTTATAATATCTATGCGTGTATAAAAAATTACCCGAACGCAAACACGGTCCACAAATATAAATTAAAGTTTGAAACTGAAACTGCAGCGGAATTAAGGGATGTTAGAGTTTCAGAGGCCACCGAAAATACAGATTTACTGCTACTCGCGCACCTGTGCTTTGAGTGCACGTAGTCAGTACACGTTCAACGCGACAGATAAGATAAGCTTACGGTATGGTAATACAAGCGATAAAGGCCGACGAACAATGACAATCCGTCAATCGCATGCGTTATCGTCGTCCATGAGCCGACTGGGACAGATAATGCTACAGCGCGAGTAAAAATGTGTCATACCCGCCCGTCATTCAGCAGCGTTGACAACGAAAATGTTTCCGCGAGGACTGCTGCTGCTGCTCGCCTGTACCTTTTACTGTCACTGCTATGCACAAGAAATTAAGGTACGTGCAAGTCAGGCTCTGACATTCTAACTGTGTAACTCGACTATCACTATATGTATGTTCTGGCTCTCCATTAAATTCCTTGAGTAATACTAACATTCATGACAGAATTTCATGTATATATTTGACATTTTATTTTATTACGTTTCTTGCAATATGCACAACGACTATTTAGCGATATTTAACATTTGTAAATCGGAAATAGACTAATTGTTCTCTCAAGTTTTGTGTTTGAATAAAAGTCTATGTCTCTCTGTGATATTATATCTGAATGTTTTGTAATATCGTGACATGACATAACAACATGATTCAGCATAATTCAGCTCGCGAGGCGAATCAAGTTCTTACAAACTTCGTACAAACTTTACGCATCTGATTTACATCATTTTTGATAAAACATACATTCATGATAATCATGATGAATACTACATTCATATCGTAAAACAATCAGTCTGCGAGATTGCAGAATCTACCAATACACTTAAATTGAATTCATTCGCAGCTGACTTAGCTAAGTAATCAGCAAACGGTGTTGAGCGCGATTCAGCGGATTCGAGGCGTCGCAATCGTGTTATTTCGTCGCTCGCAGTTATTTCGCCTACGCTTTCTCGGGATGTCGGCGGGGGTGTTTTCGGCGGGGGTTCGCACGTTCTCTCTCATCAAGTGTGTGCGCAAAGTATATTCTCGCGCGGCGGGTCGTAAAGTTCCGCCAGCGATGGAGCGCAGGGGTGGCGTAAAGTCGACGGCGGCAAGTGCGCGCGGTTGTCGCGCGATTAACCCGCTCACGTGGCCGATATTGCATTTTCGGGTCAAATAATGATAACGAGCCAAGTTAAACAATAAGCCGTTTCCCGGTAGGGCGACGTTGTCGCCGAAACTTTTAATGAGGATCGAAAGACAAGTCGACCGGCGCAGCTCGATTTTCTGTATGACGTGGGGCAACCTCGACCGAGAGCTCGAGATCGAATATACCTTGCAAATTAATCATCATTTATTAGTTAAACTAGATAACAACGGAGTAACGCGTAGATTGGATCAAAACGGCCGAAATTACGCGATGCAAGCAGATCGGTGTTTGCCCGAGTCGAAATTTTGCGCCTGCTTTAATGCTTTTAGCAGTCGTACGAACCTACTTTTAGGAAAATAGAACCTAGAACTCTTACATTGAAACTCAAACTCCTACAAACAGATGTTAAGATGCTATTCGGCTATAATCTTGATCGTAACCTGCTTTGACGCTCTAGCGGCAAAAAAGGGAATTTCGGACATATTTTAGTGTTAAAGTAGTAGCTAAATAGACGCTGAATAACGCCTCAAATGAAGAATTCGAGGTTCAATGTAGAACTAAAATTTCAACTCGGGTGAACTTTTTGCATTAATTTAATTTTTTTTTTCTTTTTTTATGAAAAGTGATAATACACGTGTTTATTAAAATCTAATGTTGATTTCGATGCGCGATAATAATATATAATCTCCGATTTGGTCTCGTTAATACGGTCGATAAAGTAAATTACGCATTGTGCAACGTGCAGAAAGTATTGTATTTGAGCGTGAAGTGAACGTTGACGATTATCAATCAATTATACATATATTGTTAAAGGAAAAAAGAGGAAAAATGAAAGTCGGGCAATAAATGAAGATTTATATTCCGATAGCACTGCACATAATCCAAAACATATCAATGTTTACTGGACTGTAAGCGATGATAGCTGTCATATCTCGACAAAATGTGATGGGATATGCAGAAAACACATTTCAAGCGCGCGTTGATAAAATGTTACATTTATGCGAAAGCTAATATCGCGCTAAACGGATATGAAACGATGTTAAATCAAGCTGCAAAAATAAGAATAGACCATTACTTCAGGATAATAAATTTACAGGAATTACGGGTTCATATAGCGCACGCGATTTCGTTTTATGATTTGCGAGACGATCTCAAGGCTGATCCTTTCTTTTTACAAATTCAGCAGTTTAACGTTACATATCGCGACTTACTGAAACTAACTTACTGAGACTTACTCTACTCTAACCGACACGTAATTTGCCAGATTAAAATATTGATCGCTAGTAAAAGGAAGAATGCAAACTTATCTATTGTATTATAAATAGCGATGTAATCGAGTAAAAGATTTACTTTGAAGTGAACTATTCGCTCTCTGAATAATCCAGTAAAAATACTTTTAACTTTCTACGATGAATCTTTGATTTTCGATTAAGGTATCGCAATTAGTTCCGGATAAGAAACAGTGTAACGGGCATTTCTCGCACTCTCAGCTCTCAGTTCGTTGTAATATTTACGAGGCTACTTTTTAACTTGCCCGCCAGGTGTCTTTTTCTCTGTAACTTGAAAGATACTTGTGAAACGAGCGACCGTTTAAACGTTCGGTGAGACAATTTAACTTTTTCACCTTTAATTAATTCCTCATTGATTTTGAAGTGCTAGACCGCCAAGAGAGAGAAAGAGAGAAAGAGAAGGAGATCGAGTTTATAAACGTTTTAAGGTACTTTGTTCCCGTCGATCGCTAATGTCACATCGATGTGCGCATGTTCCTATTCACCGTACTCGAAGTATTCTCGCTAGAACTTTGCCATTCTCTTTGCCTCGGATTTTCCGTATTCAGCTGAACCGAACAAGGAACGAGCATCGCGATGAGACCACGAAAGGGTGGAAAGAGGGCGAGAAGATTGAGAGCAACAAGAGAGTCGCGAGAGAACTGCGTCCAAAACTGGATTATAAAGTTTCGTTGTGTTATCACTGCTTAAGGGATTAACGCCTTCTTGCGAAACGCGCGCTAGGAATCTTAATCAGTCGCGCTGGTTCGCGCGGAATCGATGCGCCAGACTGAACGATGTGACAAACCGATTAGCTACACGTGACACGCGTCAGTTACAGTTGCAAAACTCCCGTGACACGTGCACTTTCCTTTGTTGCTCCATCGATAATGCTTTTTTATCTGATAAAAAAGAAATAAATGTGATGGCAAAAGGAACAACGATCAATTTTCTTGTGATCGTGTTAAGCGCGGAAATTATCACAGGATATGCTTTACACAACAAGCAGTCATTTGAAACAATATCTTTGTACATCTATGTCTATCTGTTTCTCTTTAATCTTGTTCTATATTTATTTGTAATGTTTATATTCCGTATTTCTTTTTGCCATCAGGAGACCATGGCATCGTTGAACAAAACAAAACCAATAATGAGTGACGAGGCGGTCATATCGACTGTCATGGTGTGCACTATGTTTTCCGTTATATTGGTGATGGTTCCTACAGTGCTATATTAGTAAGTATATTTTACAAATATGTTATAAAAACATACCTCGCGGAAAGCTATAAGTTATTGAGGCATTAACTAATAAAAATAAAGCAGCAAAAGTTCTTTTGTCATCAATAAAATAGAAGATACAAATTTCTCTTCGAAGATACTTTTAGCGTAATTACCCATTTCTTGAAAAATGTACGTACGTAGCGTACATATTTACATGTTCTTTACATGCTTTTCGTAATTTAGTTTTATAATTCAGAGGTACTTATAATAACAAAAAGTAGAATGTTTTCATTCTACATTTAGTTAGTGTGTTCTCCGTTCGTTCAACATTAACTTTATGTACCTAGTAAGGTGCACGTGCTCGCAGCCAGCGGTTCGCGATCAATTAATATGCACGCGCGCGTTGCAGCCGTCTGAAAAGAGTTTTGCCATGCACTTAGCATCCCCTTCTGTCGAGCAATGCTGATGCAAGCACTGCGAAAATCGAGCGCATTAAGAAACCATTTCGCGTATTTACATGGTCATTAATGCTTATGAATAGCCTTATGATGCTATCTCAGCATCGGCGAAAATATTTCTCGAATATTTAAGAGATACGTTGCCGTTATGAGATTGTTAATCTCGCCATTGATTTGATCTCTCAACTAAACGCAATATTTGCTTCTTGATGTCGTATGAAAATTTTGTAAAAATTTTACTTTCTGAATAATACAAAAAGATTTTAAAAAACAGACGCTTGATATTTCCTGAACGCCTTCAGTTTTGATCAAAATATATAATACGTATGCTGTGTTAAATATATTCGATATCAAATTGTTTATTATAATTAAAACTATTTTTTTTAACGTTTTAATCATTTCTCTCTGCAGTTTTTTGATTGCACGTGCTTTTAATTAATTATACACAAACACATACATACATATGTTTACCCTTTGCTATACCAATTTTCCATTCTAATAAATCCTTTCTTTACTTTACAGTAGGTACTTTTCAAAAGAAGAGGACCAATAATGGCTGATGAAAATCAATTGGACTATCGCATTCCAAAATCCTATTTCACGAATCAAAATTGCATTATTAAATAATAAACAATCGACACAAAGATCGACAAAAAATGTGACCGGACTTTTCATCGGGAAAGTCGCGCACACCGCGACGTTATTAAGCCCCGCACATTCATTCAATAAATCTGCGTAAATTAACGACGGTGCGTGCAGGCATGAGCTAATATGAATTCGATAATTAATCCGTCAATCCGGTTTTATAACTTGTTGTTAGCGAAACCGCGCGAACAGGCCGCAGTGTGCTAAACTCGAATTCGATCAAATATGAAGTACAATGAGAATTGCGCATTCTGCA
The DNA here is from genome assembly GCF_003672135.1 of Ooceraea biroi. Taxonomy (NCBI): domain Eukaryota; kingdom Metazoa; phylum Arthropoda; class Insecta; order Hymenoptera; family Formicidae; genus Ooceraea; species Ooceraea biroi. The sequence continues at coordinate 3,795,386 of NC_039512.1, forward strand.
TGGTAAATATAATTCGCAAAGCGTGTTCATTGTACTACAGTATTATTTTCACTATGTTTATTGTTTGTATGATATGCGTAGTGCCTGTTCGGCGGCCCGTTTCTGCATTCGCGATTTTTAATACGATTCATTTAACGTTTCGTCCAAAATCCGAAAGTCATCAATATTTTTATGTAATTCTTTTTTTCTATTTATAAAAATCATTTCAACGGAATTTTATGTCGCGTCTTTGCATCTTTCCGATTGAAATGGACCTGGATATCGCTCCGAGGATGGTTAAACTCAATTCTCATGAATGTCGTTTCAACTGACAACATCGTTGTACGTAAGTTAGAAATCGAGGTAAAACTACATAACGTCATTAATCCCTCTTCGCCTCTTGAATCCGCCTCTCTCGAAAATGCTACGCGTTTGTTTTACGTCGTTAGTCAGCCGTGCTAAACTTTCTTGCCAAAAGTGCGCTTGCATCTGCTTGATACGTTATAAAGCGACTCATTGACATGCACACGTCACACGCTGATGTTATGCTGACTTTTAATCAAATTTGAAATGTCAAAATCCAGGTCTGCGCTCAAGCAACTGTTTATCAGAACACTGTTCCAAATACTGCAATAATCATGTATATCAGACTAATCCTGAAATAGCGTCAAAGTTCGCAGATATATATTTCAGGATTCAAAAGAAGCAGGCGAACTTTCCTCATCCACCCAAAGTAGAAACAGCTGCTCTGAACTTTAGCATGAGTTTATCGCGGTTCTATGAAATAGACACGTAACATTACGTCATGATATATGCGCACAAAAATCATTGACAACAGATAAGATTTTGATTGATTATCTCGATATTTCTCGATATGGAAGTCTGATTCGCAGAGAGACACGTGAACTGGCATTTTAACTTGAAGCACTCACCGGCGCCGAACGATAATAGAACTGCGCCATGTTCGATGGCCGGATGGTCTCGATAATTTCGCTGAAATGGAGCACGTCGTCGACGGGAATTGTCGCGTCGACGTCGTGCGGTTCCGCGCCGCAAATAATAATGCGGCTCAAAGTGCGCGCGGCGCACGAGCGCAATGAATGCGTGCGTCGCGATAAAAAGTGCGCGCGAAGTGCAATCGTGCGCATTGCGTGCGCGGTAAGCCACCGTTACGCACGAGTGCAAATCAATGTGGACGCGCTCGCCCCGTTCCGGTTCGATTTACACGTGTCCTGCGGATAGCAGAAGCTGAACCTCAAAAAATACGGCTTTCTCGCTTTCGAAAAAGCGATTTTTGTCAAAAATTAATATTCCCTTTTTCTATCCGACTTTGAAAATGATGAAATGAATTATTGTACAAGTCCGCATAAATGCAATAACATTTGAAAGATACATATCTTATGTAGGAGAAAAGTAATTTATTTAGCGATTTATTTGATACTCGTTTGTCATTTATAGATAAATAATGGACCTAATAATTCATTACGTGTTTATCATTCGTTAATATATAGGTCCGTAAAAGTAATAATTTAATCTTTGCGTAACTCTCCCCCTCCTCGTTAGTAGTTTATATGCTAAAGACCTTTCGCAGAGATTGCTAAAAAAGTAATTAACATTACCGAGACATGATTGGTGTAAATATTCTATTACATACACGTAAAAAGTCGCGATGGAAGTTTTATACATTATTACGTCGATGGAAAACAATCGAAACTAACAGAATGGCAGTCGTATCAACGCAAATGTAAGCGGCGATGGTCTCTCATAGAATTGTATCAGAGAACGGTCCATGTAATAGACGCATTTCAAATATGCGTCGAAATTGATTCCGAACCAGAGGCCAAATAAAATTTTTCATTACAGCCGCGTTCAGTAACATAGAGTTCGCCTATCAAATAACCACTTCGTACAGTCCGAGATATCGAATGCTCTCGTCACAATTGTTGCCTTTTTCCCTTCCATTTTTTTACATTGTAAATTTAAACTCTGACAGCTCCGAACTCATCGGAGTCTCGGAACTCTGTAATTTTTTAATAAAAACTCGATACTTTTGTACCCGATCTACCTGAATTTGTATCATCTCTGCTTGTTATTAACTGACAATAGCTGTGAAATACGATCTAAATACTCAAAATTCAACATGTTCAAAAATAATAAGGTAAAGACCTTTTTTCGTTGAAACTGGTACAATGTTCGTCGATAAATTGAAAATTCATCCGCTCACCGACAATGATGGTTCTACGAGCGATGGAGCGATGGGCTGCAAGCTGAAACCCCGCGTACTCGGATGGCATTGATAAAACGGGGGTCCATCGTACTGAAGAAAAAAAGAGAAAAAGATTCAGTGTGCTCTCGATGTAACGAGATGTCACTCGTAAATTCGCGTCGCCGCGTGGACACGAGAGAGTGTAAAGTCATATACAAAGCTTTTACCTCCGGTGAACGGCAATATAAAGTTTAATACGGCCTCCAAGTTTCGCAAGTTATGATCAGAAATGCTCGGCGAAATGCGGCGCCGAGCAGCCGCACGTGGACGCTAGGCCGCCGCGCTCGCACTGCAAATTTGAAACCTTTCTTTAAGGCATGAAGCAGTCGGGTTTTACGTTCTGCGAAAGAGCTTGCTCCGGAGAATTTCGGGGGCACTCGTTGCGCGAATCCATTACCGCGTCCGCGTCGTAACTTCCGCGGCGACAATGACGACGACGACGACGACGACGGTGGTGCCCGAAATGAAATTATAACAGAATGATGCTCGACGTGATGTACTAATTAATGGAACTCGTATAAACGGAAGTTGCAAGAGCTCACAGTACTTTGTCGCCGCGAGGGTGCAAGTGCGTCGCGTTAAGATTTCCGCTTGCATTAGCGCGAACTGCCGACCGAATGGCGCGAACTTCTGAGAAGGTGTTGGGAAAGTGAACTTTTGAACTCGACGAGGGTCGTGAATTCTGGATTAGCGAGGTATCAGAAGTTATGGGGATTCTCATTTGTAAAGCAGCGCGTCCACGTTGCACTCGCGCGTTAGCGAGATTCCGTTGTTATCGATAGACGAGAAAAACCGACAACGAAAGATAAGTTATTAACAGACAATTTAATATGATGCTTTGATGATGAGTCATTAGGTTCAATTTTCAATATAATAGTTTGCATGTAGAAGATATTATCATATTGTTATTAATAAGATTATTATGTTCTATCGTGCAGCACTTGAGTGGTTGTAAAATTAGTAATTTTACTTCTTTATATCTTCTTATTCAAAATTCATAAATTATAGGAAATTCGATGTATTAGCAGATGATAAGATTAATAATTTTGTACGATAAAGGAGCATTAATTCGTAGATAGTATAAGTTTCACAAAGTTCAAATTTCAAAAAAGAATTAGATTGAGAATAGGTTTGTGTATAATTCAATGAATCTCTTTAAATATACACTTTAGATTTTATATAGTTTAATTTTCTTTTTCTAAACTGTAAATTTAGCGGCACATACTTCAACGATATTAAACTTATCTTGTTAATTATAATGCTTAGTAATTAAATATAATATACACGTAAGTACTACTGAACTAATATCTAATAATACAATTTTGTCTTCGTATTACGATGTGTATGTAAATTTCACAAATAACAGAATTTGTATGATATAAGATTATAGGAATGTATGTATATGTGTGTACATATATATATACATTGTTAATAAATATATTGCTCAAATATTAAACAACATACTTCTAATAAAATAATAAAGAATCCAAGATAAATTATTGTAACTATATGCAATGTTTGTTAAACGTAAAAATATTTATTCTTTATCTATCCTTCCTCATTTAACTTAAATAAAATGCCAAAGCTTGTAGTTGGTTGCATGACATTATTTAAAATGTTAAACAATATATAAATATAAAAGTAATGTAATACGAACTTTTATAATTCTGACAATGTGCAATTTATATTATACGGAGCGCATATCTATGCTCAAGATATCATCTTGTAAGAGTATTTTTTTACTCTATTTAAAAACTAGAGACTATTTGGAAACATCGCGTTACATTGATCGTTATATCTTTTATCACATATTCTACGAACACTTCTACTATGATAAAAAAGCGTGACGTCTTATTGTAATTTCTGTACAACCAGATTAAGTTTCTCTGCGCCTCCACGCTTGTACAATGTTCCACATAGTCAGCACGACGCAGTAAAATCCACCAACGAATAGCAGCAACGCAGCCGCAGTAAGGCACGCGTTCTGATCTGCAATCGTCAAAATAGCGCATAAGTTGGAGCGAAGAGATCAGTAGTTAGGAAATTGCACTGTTTCGCTACGTGAACTGGCTGTCAAAGCTGTTTATAAATCTCTGTAAAATTGTACATCGATCTGATCAGTGTTAGAAAATACGCACTTCGCACGAAGGAGAAGGTCAGCATTCCCAATCCGACGAAGCTGGAGAACAACCTCCGCGAGTAATACGCGAACTGATTTCCCAGCACGTCGCAGAGCGCCAAGTCTTGACAGGTAAGCAGACTGTTGAGGCAGGCGCCGCCGATTAGTGAACATGTCAGGAACAAATAATAGGTATTTGCATAAGTTAGACCTGCAAATTGCCGTTCATGAAAATCAATATCACGACATAATATCACCTAGGATACCTAAATAATAATAATAATAATTTCAACAATATTGTACAATTTAATAAATACATAACTTACTAAACATCTGATCTTGTGCATTTGAGTGCACCATTATCTATCTAGTGTACCGCTTTAAAAATAAAATATTGAGGAAACGCTAAATACATCTCAGCGCATACCTATTAAAATGCCGCCGCTGAGCCAGCAGGCGATACCGAAATATATTTTTCTGTGTTCAGCATTGGTGGTGATCGACCAGCGGCTAGCAACACTGGGCACAAAAGAACCGACGCCAGCAATTACCAACAACGTCGCCCAATCGTCCGATTGATAACCGATTTCCGCTCGTTCCAAAAACAGGACGGGTATTAATATCCAGAAGAAGAGGGTACCGGCTCTCAGGCCGATCCACGTGACCACGGCCGCCCAAAACCGGAAGTACTGAATCACGCGAAGCTCCTGTTTCCACTTATTGCTCGCTTGCAGGATTGGACTGACGAAGAGCTCGACGTCCTCGTCTGCGTCCTGGTACGCGTAGATGCTGTTGACCTCGCTGAACAGGGGCACGGGATTTCTCTCCTGCTTATCACTGCTGTCGTAGCCGACGTTGTCCACGCCGTTATTCCGCCGCTCCGATTCCGTTTCTCTGTCCGATAGCCTGATGCCCAGTTCGTTATCTTCCTCGGTCGGCAAAAGCAATCTATATTAATAAAAAGAACTTTAGAAGGCGCAGCTTGGAGTAGAATTCCTGTGATTAGGTGGACTTGCATCCAGTTCTCTGTGATTGTAAGTCTGACGCTACCACTAGATCACATTGTCGTCTTCTTTAACATAAACATAATATAGTACATTTATGAAGACACTAATGATCTTTAAAGCATTGATAGAGATAGCGAAGTAGGAAAGGAGATTAATATCGTAATAATAGAATAATTTTATTGTATTAAATTATGAAATTAAAAGTGTATATACAGGGTGATTCGTATAAAGTGACCGATTTAATTATTAGTGAAATTTGAAGACATGAAAAAAGAGTTTATATCGATATGTTCGGTACAAAAGGGGACACCATATAACGGATACGATTATTTTATGAGTGGAGGCGTTGAGGACATTTCAAAGTCAACTTCTTTTTTTTAATGGGATGCTGTATTTTTTATTTTATAGAATAGTAGCCCTTTTTAATATAAATTTAATGATACATTACATAAAAACATTCAAGGTCAATCAAGGCCAAAAATACATGATAAAATAAAATTCAAATGTATGATCTGTATTTCTGTTCTTTACAATAAATGTTCAAAGTTTTGACCTTGAACTCGACGACACAAATGAATTGTCTTGCTCGTGATATAATCCGTAATATTGAACGGGCACTATGTCTATGTCGATCTGGATATCGTTCATTTAATACTCTTGCAGTTTCAGCTGTATTTTTTCCACATTCACCAAAAGTTATCAAAATGTCTACAATTTGTGAATTATTGTAATTAGCCATTACGTTCAGTGCTACGACTAATCTCATACTAAGGCTGCGTTCGCTTTGGCACTCACAACGTTTGTAAGCATCACTTGTCCTTACAATCTTCGTAATAATAACATTATGATAGCAGTTTCCAAAGAAAACACAGCTCATAAACATAGACCTAGACATACTGAGAGCCAAAGCGAACGACAGACGGATATACAGATCATACATTTGAATTTTATTTTATCATGTATTTTTGGCCTTGATTGGCCTTGAATGTTTTTATGTAATGTATCATTGAATTTATATTAAAAAGGGCTATCTTATAAAATAAAAAATACAGCATCCCATTAAAAAACAGAAGTTGACTTTGAAATGTCCTCAACGCCTCCACTCATAAAATAATCGTATCCGTTATATGGTGTCCCCCTTTGTACTGAACATATCGGTATAAACTCTTTTGTCATATGTCTTCAAATTTCACTAATAATTAAATCGGTCACTTTATACGAATCACCCTGTATAATACACTTACTAATCCTCTTTTTTCTTCGGCCTTTTAAAGACTGAATCTTTGGTCGCCAAAAGCTTGAAATTGTACAATGAATATTCTCGCTCAGTCAACAAAAATTTCAGCTATATCAGCTATTCAGAATTTACAATATTTCGCAGCATAAAGAGATAAATTATCCTCGTCGAAAGTATGTATATGTATTTGACTCGAGTTTAAATTTGCAGATGAAGAGAAATATCTCTTCCTATTACCTGTAAGGCGACGCTCGCTGCGGAGGCGGGGAGCGCAGAGTCAGCGTGCCTAAAGCGGTAGGAATAAAAGCTACTGTCATCAGCAGCAGCCCGGTCTTCAGGCCGGTCGCAGCCAATAAAAAGTGCGTGAGTGCCGGCACGATGGTGAAGCCGACGGAGGCAGCGATGTTCTTCAACGTCAGCACCAACGGGAGTCTCACCCGGAAGTGCTTCCGCAGCACACTCTCGCTTGCCACGATCACGAAACTCGCCCCTATGCCCATCACCGCCCCGGCGCTCAAACTGGCAAGATACGCGCCCACGCCACCGGTCGCCAGGTATCCGGAAGCGATCACGCCTGTGCTGAGGAGGACCACGCCGATGAGGCCGACCAGTCGCGGCATCGATGCCAAGTCCGTGACCGTTTTGGTCCATGGATCTGAGGGATGCGGACCCATGCGAGCGAAAATGAGAAGAATTGTAATGAGAGATACTTATATTGGGTCGTCCGGAAAGTTCGTGCCGATTTTGAAGGAAAATTCAAAGGCAACATTTTTTTATGTCGATAAATATTTATTTACTTATGTATGCACCGTTTTGTTTCACAACCTTTGTCCATCTTTCACACAACTAGAAGATTCCATTCTCTCAGAACTTTTTAGGTTTCTCGACGAAAAACTCCTCAAGGTGGTTTTTTATGTCGATCAAAGAGTTGAAGTTCTTGCCGCTAAGAGAATTTTGCAAAGACCTAAATAAGTGAAAGTCTGAAGGTGCAATGTCTGGTGAATACAGTGGGTGAGGTAGCACATCCCAGCCAAACTCCAACAATTTTTGTCGGGTAGTCGAAGAAACATGAGGTCTGGCATTGTCCTGATGGAACACGACGCCCTTCCTATTAGCTAATTCTGGACGTTTTTCCTGAATCGCTGTCTTTAATTCGTCCAGTTGCGAGCAGTACTTATCTGCATTTATCGTTTGGTTGTGTGGTAGGAGCTCATAATATAGGATTCCTTTCCAATCCCACCAGACACAGAGCATGCCTTTTTTTGGATGAAGGCCGGCTTTCGGAGTGGTTAATGCTGGTTCATTTCGCTTACCCCAGGATCTTTTTCGTTCTACATTGTTGTAAATGATCCATTTTTCGTCACCCGTCACTAATTACTTCAAAAATGGTACGTTTTCGTTGCGCTTGTACAGCGAGTCGCAGATGGAAATGCGATCCATTAAATTTTTTCGGCCAAATTATGCGGAACCCATACATCATAGCGACTTACGTAACCAAGCTTCACTACATGATCGTGGACAGTGGTTTTCGATATTTTCAGTATCTCTGCTAATTCACGTGTCGTGTAGCGCTGGTTATTCTCGATCAGTGTCTTGATTTGGTCATCATCAGTAGTAGAGGGTCTGCCCGAGCGTTCTTGGTCTTTAAGGTTAAACTCACCAGCTCTAAACTTAGCGAACCACTTACGTACGGTTCTTTCAGCTAAAGCGCCTTCTCCGTAAACAGAACATATCGAATTTGTTGCTTGTGAGGCATTTTTGCCTTTCCGGTAATAGAAAAACATCAAGTGTCTAAAATGTTCTTTGTTTTCTTCCATCTTCAAAAGAGTACAAAACTGACACGAATCAATTTATCTGAAACAACTTTTTTCCTAAAGATGCGTTGAAATGTCACCTTTAAGCACATGTATATAAATCGTATGTTTTCAATAACATTGATATATTCAGACATGTTCCAACGCCATCTATTAAAAATCGGCACGAACTTTCCGGACGACCCAATATATAGGTCTGCAAATTAATTCGTTTCTTTTGTCAAACAGAGACCAAGATTGATCGTTTTATTGGAAGAACCGCGGTAGGTCCTGTAGATGTTGGCGGCACTCGAGAAAATAGAATCCCATTGTTTATGTTTAAATATTTGCACTTACTTCTCAGGCTAAAGCTAAAGTCACCGAATTAATTTGCACACGCAAATTAATTAAGATAAGAAGCGAGATAATTACCTGCCAGACACCAAAAAGCGACGAACAGGATCGGCGTCAGAGTGATCTTCTCGCTCCACAAGTCAAAGTAGAGCGAAGTAAGGTAAAGAGGTGCACTGTTCCTGGCTAGGTACCCCAGTACTACACCATACATCGACAAGATGCTGGGCACGGTTATCTATGTATTTCAACAACATAGCGTTTATACATTTTTCCGTCTCTGCATTTTAGAAACAGACTTTTACAGATTCGTTCTTTCTTTTTTTTAAAGTGCGATTTAACAGACGTACAGGGTGTCAGAAATACAGGCGCAATAGCATTCCTCGTGTCTGGCAAATCTACAGCGTAAACAACGTAATACCTGGAACAAAATCATTTTATGTTTCCAACGTTTTTTTAATTTTTTTCCTAAATGTTCTATTTGTATCGTGAGCATTTACTGTCGTTTGCGCGGATAGAGAAGAAGAGAACGCAAGATTGACGCTAATCTAATTGTAAGAAAGAACATCTTTCAATACTATTTACACATATATCTCTAAATACCCTGTATCGTCAAATATATTTCTTGTTTATCCGTCATCTGATGCTTTCACAATTCTGATAAAAACTGGAAACTTCAAACTTGGAAAAATTGCGAAGCAAATAATCACGTCTGACGCTAAAGACCTGGTTCTTTAATAAAGGCGCAATTTTCACTGTCACTGATGTACGTTTGTAATGCTGATGATCATTATCGAACCTGAATGAAAATGATACCGAAGAACACGAACCACGAGTAGCCACCATCTGGAGCTGTCGGTCCGAGCTCCGGAAATGAAGTGACTACTTCATCAAGACGCAGTCGCTCGACGAGCGACATTTTCTTCTGTTACTGTTTGCGTTGCGTTTGATGCTGAGCTCAATGTAAACCGATGCGAGGAACACGTTAGTCTAGAAGCAGCAGAAATCGCGCGACACTTTCCTGTCATACGCCAACAGCGATGATTACTGGCGGCTTAGGTACTGAGATATCTAATCTTAGCTTACAATGTCGACGTTCTGATAGCCGTTGATAAGAGAAAACCGCGCATGGTTGCACCTGCCAAACCTCGACACCGCTGAAACCTAATTTTTTTCGAGCGAATGCGATGCAACCGTTGGTCCTCGAGGAGTTAAAGCACATTTCAGAAATCCTTATAATAAATAACATTTATTTATAAACAGACTGCATATCTAAACTAAAGTTAACACTTTGATGTTAGGTAATATTAATTCTACAATTTAGTATCATCGGAAGAGGTAATTTTATATTATCTGAAGAACACATGGAGAAGAGATACCCGAGACAATCTCGCGGCAGACGCGCATAACATCAAACGGTACCACAGCACATGAAATTTAATTCAGCGTAAAATGATGTCATCACGCGCGGTTGGAAGTAGCTTCCAGGATTTTGCACGCAAAGCTTCCTCTTGAACACAATCTCCAACTTGCGTGTCCATGGTGCGCAACGAATAAAGGAGTCCTCACAAACTCGCGAAGAAATTTGTCATTCTACGTACAAAGAAATCTTATACTCCTACTAAAAAAGTCTTTTTATTCGTCCTCCTCGTTTACACATCCTCGCGGTTATCACCAGTTGCTATAGAGGTATATCGCACTCTCTTGTTGACCGAGTCGAGTACCGGCTCGATCTTCTTCTTCAGCTTCCTCCTTTGCAGGTAGACCAGGGTGCATACCAAGATGACTAATATTATCGAGAGGAAGCAGAGCATCGCTGTTGTGGCCCGGTGAGTGGAAGCCAACAGCTTCGCACAATTCTTCGTCTCGTGGAAGTCGCGACTTACGTTTCCTAGAGCAAGGAAGAAAGAAAGATTCAAGTCTTAGCAAGAAGGTGTGCGATTTGATTAACGGTTACCTTGGTAACACTGCAAGCTGGCTTTATTTCGAACGAACACCTTCGTCTTTTTCATCCACTTGATGAACGGATTGAGCTTGCACGAGCACTCGAACGGATTGCCGGAGAAGTCCACGTTCACGGACTGATTGTGCTTAGCGAGATTGTCCATGGTGTGCAGGTCGCGCTCGAGCACCCTCGTGAACTTGTTCCGTCGCAGATCCAAGAAGCGCAAGTTGTGCAAACACGAAAGATTGAAGTGCAATGCACTCAGCGCGTTGTCGCCGAGATAAAGATCCAAGAGATTAGGCAGATCGCAGAAGACATTGACGTCCCGGAACTCCGAGATCTCGTTTTGCTCCAAATGGAGCTTTATCAATTGCGTCAGATTGCTAGAAGGATCAAAGACATCTTGACTCTCTCTCTCTCTCTCTCTCTCTCTCTCTCTCTCTCTCTCTCTCTCTCTCTCCGAAAACGGCAAACAACAAGTGAGCGATTAAGACAAGCTATTGTAATACCTGTTCACAAAGATATCGTGAAGCGTGGACGCAAGATTCCTAGGGGGACCATCCTCGAAGGCGTCAGTCAAGTGCAGCTCCAGGAGGGAAACGAAATTCGAGAATACCCGTGGATGACTCCTCGCGGGGTCTAAAGAGAGCTCGTTGAAGTCGAGGATGAGGCGCTCCACGTGCTGCACGTGATGGTAGGCCTTGCCGCGGATCTCACGTATCTTGTTGTTCGACATGTCGATCACCCTGAGGTACGGCAAATTATCCAGGTTGCCGAACACGTTCCACGGCAGCTCCTCCAGATCGTTCCCGGTGAAGATGAGCACCTGAATGTCAAAGTATCATCCATGATGTGTCACGTACACGAAAGTACGACCAATTTCTTAACCGATTTACGCACTTGCGTTTCGTTAGGAAGATGCGCCAGCGGGGACGTGTCGTGGAAGCCGGTGTTCGTGCAGTTCACCACGTACTGATGATGGCCATCGTAGCATGTCCTGAGACAGCGACAGCGATTCCTGAAAGCTGGACCACACTCCAGCCTGGACGATTCCGACGTCTCCAGAGAGTGAAAATTCGGGTCGTTGCAGTCGTTGGCCGATTCGGCGATCGACGCGAGGATCAGTATAAACATCAGAGAGGGAATCATGATGGTGGTCTTCATCATGATGGCTCTTGGTAAGGATGATCGAGTGACTTCACCACGGCGTGCGTTCGCGGGAAGCTCTTGAGTTTACACTTACGAACATTCGATCAAACTCATCGAAACTCGTCAAGTTAGACCAGAAGAATGTCGATTTCCAACTATCTACAAGTTTATATAAAAAATCTATTATAAAAATTGATAGTTTCAAAATAGTTTCAGAACAAAACGCTTCGAGTGTTTCTCCCTGATTTTGAAATTAATACGATCGATACAAAAATATACTGATTGCAATGGGACGTTGAAGCCAACTGTCGGAGAAAATTACTGTAAATGGACTTGTAACTATTGAACGCTTCTTTCACAAGGAAGAAAACTGTAAAGAAAACTTCTTTCGCTTCTACTCTTTCCGCGATTAGACTACTCCGTGTTTAATTTTATTAATGATTTACATTTTGTTTGCGTTGCAAAACATTATGCATATGTATATTGGGTTGGCCAAAAAGTAATTGCGTTTTTTTCCAATAGATGAACATACATATCTTGAAATGTAACTAACTTCATTCTAAACCGCAAATTCATTATGTAGATTAACAACTCACAGTTCAAGCTTGTTTTAGAAAAAGAAAGTACACGATTTCGTTAACAATTGTTTGTTTGCCGTCGATTTCAAAATGTAAAATCAAAAAGAACATTTTCGTCATATTTTGTTTTATTACTTCCGAAAAGGGAAAAACGCTGTGCAAGCTCATAAAAAATTATGTGATGTATATGGCGAAGATGCTTTAAAACTGCGGCAGTGTCAAAATTGGTTTACTAAATTTCGATCTGGAGATTTTAATGTGAAAGATGCACCACGCTCAGGAAGGCCAATCGAAATTGATGATGACAAAATAAAGGCACTGATCGATTCCAATCGGCGTTTAACGACACGAGAGATTGCTGAGAATCTTAACATATCGAAATCGAGTGTTGAAAACCATTTAAAACGACTTGGATACATTAGTAAGCTCGATATTTGGGTACCACATGAGCTCAAAGAAATTCATCTCACTAAGCGTATTGACATCTGCGATTCTCTTTTGAAACGTGAGGAAAATGATCCATTTTTGAAACGTATGATAACAGGCGACGAAAAATCGATCGTCTACAACAACGTCAAACGAAAAAGATCGTGGAGCAAGCGTGATGAACCTGCTGAAAGCACTTGAAAAGCAGATATTCACCAAAGAAAGATTATGCTGTCAGTCTGGTGGGACTTTAAAGGTATTCTGTATTTTAAGCTGCTTGCAAGGAATCAAACCATTAATTCAGACGTATACTGTCGTCAACTGAATAAATTAAATGATGCCATCAAACAGAAACGTCGAGAATTGGTGAATCGCAAAGGTGTTGTGTTTCACCATGATAACGCTAGACCACGTACAAGTTTAGTCACTCGTGAAAAATTGTTGCAGCTTGGATGGGATGTGTTACCACATCCACCATATTCGCCAGACCTGGCACCATCAGATTACCATTTGTTTCGTTCTTTGCAAAACGCCTTGAATGGTAAAACCTTTACTGCTGATGAGGATATCAAATCGTTCTTGGAATTGTTTTTTGCTGAAAAAGATAAGAACTTTTTTGAGCGCGGAATCTTGAAGTTGCCTGAAAAATGGCAAAAGATAATCAAACAAAATGGACAATATATTGTTTAATAAAGTTTTTGTTTCCCATGAAAAATTCGCCTTTTATTTATATAAAAAAAAACGCAATTACTTTTTGGCCAACCCAATATAATGGAGACTTGCAGTAGCGATGCGCACACTATCATTTTGCATATTGTTAATGTGAAAAAAGACGATACTAGTAGAAGCGGAAGGACCTCATAGTGAGTGACTCATATCGAGATTCTATTGTACACTAAGGTGCATTAATTCGCGTGGTAGCGAATATATATATTTATTAATATTAATATATATATTATATATATGTGTATATTATAATATTATATACATGTAATATATATGTATGTATATATATATATATATATATTATATATATATATTATTATATATAGTAATATTAATAAATATTAATATAAATATTTGCTACCACGCGAATCAATGCACCTTAGTGTACACATATATCTAAAACATAGATGCGAAATTTCTAAGGAACTGCGTACTGAGAAAGATAATTGCTCATAAATGCTCGCCAACGATAATGTCGATGTGTAACGCATATCTGCCGACAGTTTAAATTGCTGGCTTTCAAAGTAGGTCGCCGAGTCATACTTCTGGTTCGGAAGACGTCAAACTGGCTCACCCACGCGACAGGTGATGTCGAGCACGAAGAGAATCGTCTCTTCGAATCTTAGAGGAACTCGAATAGCCTTTAGAACTACGCGGTGTAAGATGACCATGGCGTGATTACTTAGGAACGTTGACATTGAGATAAACTTTAAAGACGTCTTCAAAGACGCGACTCTGCCTAATAGTCCTAAATAAACGGTAAAAGATAAACCGCCAATTAACACTCGGTCTTGCGACTTTAGACGACAACTTCTTCTTATTCCTCGTGTACCCGTAATGAGTTATTTAACTAACAATTTCTAAATCGCACCACAACAAAAGCTGCAGTAAATTAAATTTTTTGCAATTTTGCTTTAGTGTAATTACCAGGGTTCTTCAACGTTCAATCGCAAACGAACGACACGCGTGTGATTTCGACTTTCGACTTTCGACTGAATCATGCGAGAGATTTTACCTGTCGGAGGATCCCGCTTATTATTCTTGCAATGAAGGCGACCGTCGAGAAGAAAGAAAACGAAGAAAAAAAGGCACTTTAGAAATTCCTGTCCAAGAAGAATGCACTGAATGATTGGGGCTACATGCTTCCACGCACTTTACCGTGGATTTTTCTGAAGAACGCGTCCCGCAGAGAGGAGCACCGGTCGTACACGCACCTTTCGTCCGCAAAGTTTTGGGAGCCCCCCAGAATCACAAAATTCACTTGCGTCCAAGCTTCCGATTCGTTCCACGTGGCTAATCCATGAATTCCCAGGGGCAGCAGGACGCGATGCACAAAGCTGTACAACAGGAAAAGGACTCGTGAAGCGTGAGTCAGGAAGCGGCGCGCAACGCTGCTATTCGGCCGCGCCACGACCAGCCACGGCGGACCGCACAGCATTGCTCGGCCGTGCTTCATCCTGACCGCACCTGTGGTCCCACTCTCTTAGGCCCCTTCGGGCCCCCGAGTGCGGTCCGGCCCCACTCTCCTCCGTCGCCCTCGTTCCCTCCACGCGCGATCGCATCGCTTCCTCTCCTTCTGGTCACCTTCTTCCGACCCTTGCTTCCTCCTTCCTTGGCCTCGTCCGTTCCGTTTTGCACTCGCGCTATCGTTATTAACAGCCTCGAGTGCGTTCACCGAGTAAAAACTGATAATTAAGAGCGCTCATTGTAACGCATCCGCCGAGTTAAGGTACGACTCGAACGAGAACTTAATAGCGGAACGACAGGATGCGGGATAATTCGAGTTTTATGAAACGGAAAACCTTTGAGCACAGCGTTCGATTTTAATTACGCGATTTGTATTCCCGGTCGCGATCCGAGTCTTGATTATCGTTTCAATTTCTTATCACGTTTGGAAACACAAACACAAGTTCGAAGACGGAGTATTCCCGGTGGATATTTTTTCTTGCGCTTACAATATTGAAAGGATACAAATTTAGTTCCTCACAGTTCCTTTCTATATAAAAAAACTATTGAAGAAGAAAGTAAAATAACTGAAATGGATCACCGATAATTCAAAATATACATTAAATTTCATTGATCTTAAATTAAATTTGAATTAATACGCAATTGAAAACCTAAAATCAATTTTTAGTTTTTGAGTAAACATTTATCTATTTTACTGTAGGCAAATAATAAACATGCACATGGAGGTGTACAAGTACCTTTATTTGCAGAGAATATATTGTACGAAGAATGGAAATCCATTCAAGGAATACAATTATCGTCATGATGTACAATAGTAGACAGATAAACCTTACAATTATCATCGCACTTGGAAATTCACGCTCGATTCCCACGCAATTATCCGTATAATTTTACATATACTTGTATAGTATCTTTATTTTTTATATTATAAACGGCAGACAACATTCAAATGTGTACAAATACAGTTCACGGTAAAAAAATAAATTCTAAAAGTAATACCCAATAGAATATCGATCAAAAATCTGTAAAAAAAAGATCGTAAAGATACATCTCTGCGTGCGTATTTACGTATGTGTGCGTGTATGTGTACGAGAGTCGATACATGGTAAGAAAGGTGCCCGTACGATTTTTAGTCAAAATACGTATTGCTGTTACACGCCGTTTCATATTTTTACATATAAACAACAATTATTTCGAGTTACAACTTTGATATAACGCCGACGACTTTGCTCGCTACTAAATTTATTAAATTTATCTGAATTCTTTTTAACGGCAAATATATCGTGTCAGGATTTAACATTAATTTGGTCACAAGTCTTGTTAGCATATTATTCGTTTGGATTTCCGCTCATGACTATCGCCGGGACAAAAGTTTCCTCAAAATTTAGTTGAAACGCTTGTTTTTAAATTTGTATTCAACCATAATCATAATAAGTAACACTTTCACAAGAATCTTAATTACAATACAGCGTACATATGGACAGTGCGTTGTACATCGATGTTTAAAAATATTGATTTTATAATATGCAATATTTTTAAATCGTTGCACCTTACCAGGGTTTCATGTTTACCAATGCAATTTAAGTTTACTAAACCGCCGAAAAGCTATATAAAGCACATCAGACGAGACAGGGGAACTCTCAGAGGACTCGTTTGATTTTACATATTAGTAGAATAAACATATCGATACTTCATCATTAAACGCTGCCTGCAAAACAATCTCTTGGAAATGATCATTTTAGCTGCGATTATTAATGCATGAAATTGTATGCATTATTATATTATTATGCAAACAGCAAGTAGCACTTTTTTATAAAATTGGAAACGGTTACTGTTAGATTTCACACGTAAAACCTAAAGAGAGAGGCAATTATCATTAATATATAAGTATATAAAAAATAATATATAAAATATAATATATATCATGAGATAAAGCAAATAAATCGATAAATTAGTATTAATCGTTTATAGACTAGAAACTATGACAATCGTGTCGTAGGTTAAAGTACAGGACTACGTGGATGATACCGGTATGATTTTAGTTTCATTTTCAAAATAATTTGCCAAGATAGTGTAAAGCGTGGAAGAATAATAACCACAATATAAAACGCGATACTTGGAAAAACCGATTCCTTCTTGAGATTTCTGCATTCAGATCGTTAAACGCTGCTGTTAATGAAAATATTAGTCAAAATTAGTCGGATGAAAATACAGCTTTAAATATATTAGCGATAATCTGCAGCTTAGCATCGCTTGAAATATCAAACGTGACAGCGAGATTCTAGATATATATTCTAGATATAACATAATATATAATTCCATTGTAGAAATAATATAATCTCTAATATATCGCCGCGCTTGTGCAATTCAAAATATAATTTTCGCTTTGTATCAGCGCAACGCGCCAGTTTGGTGTACTACTTTGGCCCGAAGAGAAAACCTAACTGCATAGGTACCTCGTAAAAGATATTAAATGCTTATGCATATAAGTCTTTAAACTCTGGAAGAGAATATAGGTACATATATATATATTTATGTATAAATAATGTAGAACATTTGGGGCAGTACTTGAATAAAACCGAATCTAAAAATCCGTTACGTAAACTCGCACTCGTCTTCTTCATTTATAAAATTGAGATTTTTCCTTAGCGTATAACATATAAGGCGCGCATATAAATTCAACAATGCCGTGATGATGGTGTGATTGTAACAAAAAAAAAGACTAAAAGAATTTGAAGGCAGATATTGAATCCAAAAATGTCCAGGAAGCATCTAGTCAGACTCCGTTCTACAGTCCTGCTGTTGCTTTCGGATCTTGGAAGGCTTATATACACTACATATTCTTCGAGTGACTATATTCGCACCAATTCAAGTCACATGTGCATGTCTATTCAAATCAGCGCAAATATCCCGTAATTATTAGTTTACTTTTTCAATTCAATAGCCTCGTTTCATATTCGCGGATGCACGATCTTCCCTCGAAATTTATATACACGTGTCGATAAAAATTATATACGATTATACATTTCAGTTTTAATACCTGCCATGTCTTTGTACCCTTTTAACGGACAATTAATCAAAAGATGAGATGCATTATCCTCGCTGGTATGAGTTACTCTGCATTATTATGCATGTCGATATTAAGCTATCATACCGATACAGAAATAAATTTCTGAAACGGTGCCGTTACATGTCAGATCTTCAATTGGTCTGAAAATAACGCGTACCAATTCACACAGGATAATAATACAGCCTAAGAAACGGTTATTTATCCGATGCGATGTCTTTCTAACAACCTGAAAAATTATTTCAATAATTCAGTGCGACCAAACGCGAGACAAGTTACAAAGTTACTCACTGGTATTGGCACGGAAACGAAATTTTGATATTCTCCGTAACACGCCGTTACAATGGGACGCCCGGCAAGGAAGGATTCTTATAGGCGATTAATACATACGCGATTAATCGGTTTAAGCCTTATATCTATCCGACGAGCCGTCTTCGCAACAGCAAATTAAAGCAAGTACCAAACCGAGGATCTCCATGATCAGGATTAATATCGATATAATTAAAACGTGATAAGTTTGACCTTTCAGCGCATTCACCAATCTCTCCGTGCATCCCTGCAATAAAAGTTTCATCTTGAAATATTTCACATTTAATAAAATACTACGAAACTGCAAAATTAAAAGCTAGATATATAACGATTTACATATAAAATATAATAAAATTATACCTCGTTGTAGATCTCAGAATTCACAATTCCAGCAATTCTCATGTTGCGAGCTTCGTTGCACTCAGTGCTGTCCATATTCTTGCAGCATGTTTCTGGTACTTTGAACATGTTGTTGGAATCGCTGGAAACGGTGATAGAGAGCGGAAGAGAAGGGTCTTTTCGTGAGTACTTGCTGCCAGCCCAATCTGCCGGTCCGTTGGCTCCACAGCACTCGAGGCCAGATTGAATCGCGTCCATGATTTGCGTACGACATTCTATCTCGCCGTACTCATTCTTCAAAAACAAAGAGAGACGAGATTTTCATTCCTTCTCAACGTAAACTTATTAGTCGACCAATGCTTTAGGAGAACGCTTTGCGCGCGCCGTGGAATTAGCAAAGGAAATTACCTTAACGGTATTTATCACCGAGGATCTCAGCAGCTCGTCTAAACGGTCCCTATTAGCGTAAAGCCAGGCGCCGAATGCGACCTGCGCGCCGATAATGACGAGCATGATGCCGGCGAAGGAGACCAGGCAACACCGATTGTGCCTGAGAGCGCCGCAGCAGCCCAAGAAGGCGACGATGAACATGAGAATCCCAGCGCCCAGCAGAATGTACAGACCCGCGTCGTAATTGTCCTCTTCTTGAGCGATCGATACCAGGAACGTTTTGTCCGTCAGCATCCATGCTACCAGAGCGATCACCGCTATCGAGACGGTCTGAAAAGCATCACCATCGAGAAGTGCTCATGACATTTTCGTTTGATTGACTCGATTCGACGCTCGTTTACGTGTATTTCAGTTTCAACTGCTGATGGGGTTCCTGACCAACGGAGCTGTATGAGAGGACGCTATTTCAAACGCGCGCGGTCTGCAGTCCCAACAGAGCTATATAGAGTGGTAGACAGGCTAACGAGCCACTTTAACAAACCAAACTCAACAGGACAAGGGAGGACGCAACATTTACAATGGAGCGCTCTGTCTGCCAGATGTGGGAGCTTCCATTTAAGCCCGTGGATTATTACGGAGTTTCCTGCTGCGTCTTCGCTGCAACGTAGCGAGCTTGGAAGGAGGAGCAAAAAATCCCTCAACGTTCCAGGAGATGTGAAAGCGTTGTTGTTAAGCGTCAGCGCTACTCAATTAGCTTGAGTAAACGAGTGTGAGTGAAAGTACATGTTAATAAGAATCTGCGAAGTTAAATATTTGTAAAAGCGAGAGAGTCTGTGGGGAGGACTAAGAATTCCCGGAATCGATGTTCTTTCTTGACAGAGATCCACGGTAAACGAAGGAAGCATGTTTGCCGTTTCTGCAAAATCGCGGCCACGTATGAGTTGCACAATATGTAAATAATAAATCATGGAATAATAGCTTTTATAAAAATATATGTACATATAATTTTATATTTTGTTTTGCGAGTTATGAGACATTCCATCGTTATAATTTCAGGCAAGAGTCGGCGAGACGTATGGTTTCCGTCAAAGTGCTCTGTTAAAAATTAATAAATTAGAATCGACTATTATTTATTAATAACTTTATTTAATAATTGTAACTGTCATTTATTTAAAACTTTTAGTCTATTTATCATTCAGGTCTACAAGTGAATCATTCAATTCAATTTATGATTCCTTAATTAAACAATAATTCCATTCGGGCGACTTACTTATTTATTTAACTCTTACGCGCTGCATTTCTTTAAAATCATAATCGCAAGAAGAAATATGAGTAACACGAGTTGCATATGCACGCAGTTCGAGCAGAATAGAACTCTCGCATGTCCCTTATTTGTCCTCATACATAAGAGTTGATGTAAGAGCGCGCGCAATAACTAAAAACGAACCAATGAATCAGACGGATTCCGTCTAGCTAGCATCAGAGCCAATGCCGATCGACTGCTACTCGCACGTAAATTCAACGTGCATGTAATTTAAAAAAAAAAAAGAAAGCCATTCCAATCACCGCACGAATCTAAATGGCGATGCGTCACGCGATTCGTCGCGGTCTCTTCCGTGAAACGGGAAAGTGCACATGGTGCATAATAATTTTCTGTCGCTATTAAATGCAATCAAAGCTTCAAAGACCAAGTTGCGCATAGCATTACAGCGAGTAACGGGTACACGAAACGCAAACGCGCTAGTCAGTAGCCACTCTTTCGATGATATCGCAACGGTGGTGGGGGGAACAGAGGAAGAGAGGGGGCGGAGGTGGGGCCGCGGAGGCAAAGGAAACTGGGCCGTAGCGTGGGCCGAAGGTTCGTAGGAAGAACGCGCTTGTTCCTTGACTAGGAAACTAAATTTAAACGCACTTGATAGAAGATGAATGCTTTTTGACATTGCGCATGTGCCCAAGCGCCCGCTCCATTGTCAAAATAACGATAAGCGTGTCGAGCATCGACTCGCTTTACCCAAGTTGATATACAGGGTGTCCCGGGTTTTAACCGACAAACTGCGGGAGCATATTCTACTAGTGGAAATAAGAAAAAATTCTTATATCGAGTTTGCTTAGAAATGCTTTATTACAAAGTTATGAACCAATATTGAAAAGAAATATGAGATAAGTAACAACGGATTTTTTCACAAAAATAAAAATTATCTACGCAATGATTTAGTGACGCGTTTCAAAATGTTGTCCTTGCACATCGATACAAGCTAGACATCGACGTAGTACAGAATTTGTTACAGTACGACATTCCTGAAAATTTTGTTGCATCTCAGTAACTGAATTAGTAATTCGTTGCTTTAAATCTTCAAGCGAGATTACTTCTGTACTGTAAACTTTATTTTTTAAAGTTCCCCATAAATAAAAATCAAGAGGCGTCAAATCGGGCGATCTTGGAGGCCAGAAAACCGGTCCTCCTCGACCAATCCACCTATGAGCATAATGTTCATCTAACCAGTTTTCTAACTTGTCTAGCATAGTGCGATGGACAACCGTCTAACTGTATCCAGCTGTTTTGGCGAAACTGCAGTGGCACATTTTCCATCAAAATTGGTACATGTGAATACACATAACATAAACATCTTCGACCTTCCAAATTCTACACTATGTTCCGTTGTTACTCATCTCATATTTCTTTTCAATATTGGTTTATAACTTTGTAATAAAGCATTTCTAAGCAAACTCGATATAAGAATTTTTTCTTATTTCCACTAGTAGAATATGCTCCCGCAGTTTGTCGGTTAAAACCCGGGACACCCTGTATTTTTTTAGACCGCCCTATTGTCGGCGCCGACAATAGAGGAACGTGCATTCCCGCCGATTCGAAGGTCTCTCTAGTCTACGACCTCCGATCCGGATTTTATGCTTTTAGCCCGTACTCTTGACCATCATCGATATTTCGGTCTCAGACGCGCGATCGCTCCGCACGCCACGCTCGCGCGTTTGTAATCTCTCGTTCGTAATTCTCGCTCGCGCGTAAGCGAAAACGGAGCCTGGATTTTAATAATAGAACCCCGCGAACGAGATAAACGACATTCACATCTGTCGTAATAAACAATTCGTTCGGAACGCTTCGATCCGATCGATCTGCGAGGATTGGCGTTCGCTGCACCCGAATGCGACGTACGCGCTCGCATCTGCCGCTGCGCGCGGTGCATGCGTTATCAGTCGCGAAACGCAAAGCCGTTTCGAAGAACCAATAGTAGATAACTCGACCGCCATAAACTACAAGTAGCAAAAGCTACATGCATGATAGCAAACCCGAGAACCCTTCGCCTCTCAACTTCGATCCAAGTGTTTACATGCTGCGTATCTGATCATTACGTTGGCACGCCACGCATGAGAACCCGAGGAAAAGCAGCACCCCAAGAGCGACTCGAATTGCCCGAATGGAGGGAAACGAGTATCGATTTACTGGACGTGAAGGGACTCACCAAAAATACGACGTTCAAGGCTATCAGCGTGTACTTGGAGAAGTTGTACCAACAATTTGCCATTCTGCCCAGGTCACACGAGAACGAACGGCGAGACGAGAATGAAAAACAATCGAGAGATCGTGAGATCTCACACGACTACGCGATCGCGCGACCCGTGCGCTCCGATTTGCGCGCCGTGCCAACGCGGAGTGCCAGATGCACGATCGGCGCAGCGCTCTGAAGTGCGCCGCCTACGATCGGAGGGACGCGCTCGGGGGGTCTACGCTCCGCGTCTTGACGCGGATGTGATCCTCGATTCAATGAAGTGCGCTCCGCTTCGCGATCGAGTCTCGTCTCGACGCTGCCGAGACGGTGCGGACGCTTCCGCGCCGATCTGCCGCTTCGCGCGAAAAGGGATCGCGGTACGGTCGCGTGACGACCCGACGACGGCTCACACACGATCACAATAAACTCCGAGGCACGGCACGCCAGCAGACAGCAACTATCAGCGCGTTGCCGGGCATGACCAGCATTGCCAACCACGCGGACGAAAAGCGTTTTCTCGGGGCTCCGTGCACCGTAGATCTTATATACCTGGATAGGCCTTTCCCTGTAGAGAGAAAGAGTGAGAACATGTCCATTCATCGTCCATCCTTCACTTTACAGTATACGAAACGCATGCGCGAAATGATGTATTAAAAATGGCCAACAGTTCGGTTTCGCGTATGCGTCATGAATGTAACCTATAAAAGTGATTTATTCATTTATCGACAAAATGACGATAAGATGTAAAGTATGCGGCAGATATTGGTTAAAAATGTGATAAAAGTAATTGAAAATATTCAGACGCATATAAAGGATATGTATCTGCTTTGTGCTACAGTCGGATTTAGAATAAGTAAAGTAAACAATTCAGTTAATAAAGTTGTTTTCACTGAAATTATTACAGGTCACTCTCAGGGCCAAGATTTTTATTGTAATCACAGAAATCAGCTCATAAATCTTATTGTTTCTACTTACATAGACATAAGATTTCATCACATAGCACGTGAAAATAACGAAAAGCCAAATAAAATGTGTAAAAAATTAACTAAATTAATTTTATTTTCTCATGACTGATTCCTTGTAAAATCATCCCACAAAGTTTGATGTAAAAGTACTACTATAAGTTTATAGATACTATAAGTTAGAAATAGTATTTATATTATATTAATATTGTTTATATTATACTACTAACTAACATGCTAATGATATTTGCTATTATTTCTTTTCTCAATCATACATTAATTTTTATATCTTCTCTTGTTTCTTTTTCCCGGAAAAATAATTCCTTCCTTCTTACATCCCTATAAAATATCTCCAGGTATTTCACTTTCAATTTCCTTAATTCTGAAGTTTTATAATTATCTGTTTGTTTAATAGCCGTAAAAGCCCTTGCCGCTTGATTTTTTATTATACTTGTTTATATTCTTTAATATATCATTTGATTATATTTCTAATGCTTCATCAGATATTACGTCCCTGCGCCTCCGCGCTTGCGCAGTCTTTCCTTTTCCAATCGAAGGACAGAAAATATATTGCTCTCTCGCTCTGGCATCTCGGTCCCCGATTTTCATCAACAAGGCCTATCCAGGTATTATAAGATCTATGCCGTGCACGAATAATATTTAGATGAGCAGTCGTACACCCTGCTACGATTACGAATGGCGCCACGGTGAATCGCGGAGATCCAGATCAGGGCACCTATCACGAAACTTTTCCCCTAGGATGGAAAATAAAAACTGAAAATTTCTTCATCTCAGTAGCAAATCATAACGTAAAAGTTCACGCGAAATTTTCATTTTTCATTTTTCATCCTAGGGGAAAAGTTACGTGATAGATGCTCTGTCTCGCTCCATCTTACGGCAAAATGTCCCTAGACGGAAAGAGAAGGCTAGAGTCTCCTCCGTTTCATCTCCCTCAATCTCAGCTATCTTCATGCCTGTTCGTGCGTCTCTTTCGGCGGACTCAGGTTATAGATGTCGTGTTGAACGGAACGCACGGTGACCTATCGTGCACCTTCGCATGGTCCATGGTTCGCATGAATTTTCGTGGGTCCCGGAAGAAATGTGTCGAACGGCGAGGATTTTTCGGTCGTCTCGTTAGCGCGATCGTGTCGTTGATGCAGCCGCGCACCAGCTTCTTGCCGTATTACGCGAGATCGCAAGTCCGCGGGGGGTGCGCGGAGCGGTAGCCGGCAGTTTTCGCGCGTACCGGCTTGCCTCGAGGCCGCGCGATGAGTCCTCCATGTAACCCGCTGTAACCACGTGCTTGAAAATCCTGTCGGCCGTTACGTGGCCGAGTCGCGTAAGTATCCCGCCGCAACGTGGGTCCGGTGCGTTCCTCGATACTCGCCTCGCGAAATCGATGCTCGCCGTCGGGAGCGGATCGTTGTAATTGCGAATACACGATTCTTTTCAGAAAACGTGATAGATCGCCGAAAAATTCCGTCACGTCGGGATAAAGGTATGCCGAGATGACGGAATTCGTGGACGGCTGGTTTCTGGGACATACCCTTGGCGAGGGAGCCTATGGCGAGTATGTTTATTGTGATCTATTTGCCTTTTTGTCTTACTCTAGATATACAAAATATAAATAAATATAAATATTTTAATATAATATTTTGCGGGAACAAGGTCCTTGATTTCGAGATCCTTTGTTCTCGATATTTGTCCGCAGTTCTCCACGATCGTCCTTTGTGATCGGCCGATCAGGATGAAATTTTGAATACTTTAATGATATTTCATTGTTTCATTCATTTATCTAACTGAAAGAGTGTATTAATCCTAAAAATTGTGTAACAAAAATGTTTGCGGTAAGCATTAAAATTGGGTATAATTGTTCACAGAGTCAAGCTAGTCATAAACAAATCTACCAGAGAAGCAGTTGCCATGAAAATGGTCGACACAGAGAAACACCCGGATTCAAGGCAAACGGTTCGCAAGGAGACCGCTATTCATCGTATGCTGTCGAATCCCAATATCATACAATATTTCGGAAAGCGTAGCGAGTCTAACATAGAGTATATATTTTTGGAGTATGCTTCGGGTGGAGAGATGTTTGATAGGATTGGTAAGAGCTAATCAGACGTTGATAAAAGAATTATATCTACCATATAATACCTTTACTCGATGTTTCATGAAACAGTTTGCGGACGTGTAAATGTTGAGCATTGTCTTTGTAGAACCAGACATCGGTATGCCATCATTGAACGCCCAAAAGTATTTCAGACAACTGATTTCCGGAGTAGAGTACCTGCACAGTCGTGGCGTTGCGCACAGAGACCTCAAGCCCGAGAACTTGCTTCTCGACGATAATGACAATTTAAAGATAAGTGATTTCGGATTGGCGACGATATACCGGATGCAGGGCAAAGAACGTTTGTTAGAAAAGAAATGCGGAACACTGCCATACGTTGCACCAGAAGTACTAGTGAGAGCGTATCATGCGGAACCTGCGGACGTGTGGTCTTGCGGGATCATACTTGTGGCTCTGCTAGCTGGAGGTAAAATCTTTACAGAATTATACGAAGTACATAGCAGCGGAAGGCCATACTTACTGTTCCTTCTCATACTTTTATACATTAATATTTTGTCTAGATAGATTATATATATAAATTTATGACATTCGTATAACTTGATTTATTTTTCGTTGAACGTTACTTCAAATTGGAGAGTTTGCGGGTAGTGATCAACAGTGCGTACACGTATATTCGTAACGTACGAGCGAATGTGCCTTCTGAGACCAAACTTCTTGAAATATCTAACGCTTAACTTGCATTCCTCAGTTTTTAACTGGTCCATGTCTGAAATATAGAACTGCCATGGGATCAACCCTTGGCAGAATGTCCCGAGTACAAGGAATGGAATGGCGGCAAATACATGTCGCTTACACCGTGGAGAAAGCTGGATAACACGTCGTTATCGTTGATCAGGAAGATTCTTACGAATACATCGTCGGCGAGATATAAAATATCGGATATCAAGCAACACAGGTGGTTTGTCACGAGCTTTACTAAAGGTATAAAAAATAGCGTTTTAAATCGGCCATTGTTTTAGAAGAAGTACATTTTTTATATCTAGCATAGGTCATTTTTGTTCAATATCTATGAGAGAGAGAGAGGTATCAATGTTTACGGCGGTGCTGGAATAGTGTTTACTTAGTCAGGTACTGAGTGACTCTGAGTATAATAAAATTGCTCAAAGCAACTCGGTACCTAATTTAGTGGATACTGCATACGACGAATCCTTATTGCTCGTTTTCTGCGTAAGTGCCTTGTGCTAATTAGGATCAGGAGGTGTACCATAAGACGCAACCGCTTTCCTCATCGCCGAAGCTCTTGCCTTTTCTTTGGTAATACAGCTCTATGAGTTCAGTTCAAGCGTCATAAAGCTAGATTACCAAAGCAGAGAGCATTGGCATTTATTTCCAAGCGATACATGCAAGTAACCAAGTTTCATCAAACAAATACAATAAAATAGTGGAATAATAATTACATTAGCAGTAGCCTTTTGTGCGAAAAAGATGAAACGTTTTCTATGTAAAAAACGTTCGTATAAACGATCTGCTCTGATTTCCAGGCGATCAGTTGGACGGACGAAATACCGTGAATCCGGCATATGCAGAGGATGAGAATTTAAGAAACGTTTGCTTGTCACAACCAGAATTCCCGGGAGGAGAAAGTAACGACGCGATTGAATTCAATCTGGACGGACGTCCGGCATTCTCATTTTCCCAGCCGGCTCACGTGGAAGATCTCTTGCTGTGTACACAGTTACAAACCTTAACGCAACCCAGTCAGGTACGTGCCTCATCCGCTTTGAATTCGCCCCGAATTAATACGTCGCTGTCTCGATAAAATATTCTATAATTTCGTATTCCATTTGCAGCAAAGTTCTTTCCAGAGATTAGTCCGCCGAATGACTAGATTCTTTGTCAAGATAGGGTGTGAAGACATTATAAAGAGGCTAATAAGATACTGTGAGAAAGAGAATTATGCTTACCGTGCTAATGAGTTTGGCGTGGTAAGTAATCAAATGTATACATATGTATGTATATGATTTTTCTCGTGAGCCGGCTAGGAAGATGAGAATGCCGGACGTCCGTCTAGATTAAATTCTACCGTATCTTTTACCGTTACTCTTTCCTCGGGAATTCTGATTGTGAGAAACGAATATTTCTTACATTTTTTCATGGCGTAGGAACAACTACGGCGCAATGAATTCGATCGAGGATATTGTAAAGATATTTATTTTCAGCTTACAGTACAGACAATAGACCGGCGAAAGATGTTGCTCGTCTTCAAAGTAAACTTTATCGAGATGGATGGAAATGTACTGGCAGACTTCCGCTTGTCTAAAGGCTGCGGTTTAGAGTTCAAGAGAGCATTTATCAAAATCAGATACGCAATGGAAGATGTTATTTTGAGGAGTTCTACGATATACTCCAAGAATTGACAAGCTGAAGCTGAATAATTGTTACTTGATGATCATAGGAATGGAGATAATTGTAATTTTAATATAAAGTTTATATTTTTATTGCGCATACAAACGTCAATTTTTTTATAATAAAACAATATTTTCGTACAAATTTTTTCTATCTTTCGTATCGCATGTCTCGAAAGTATCCAAAAAAATAAATTAATCAAACCTCGCTCATCTACGAATCATCAACGGTTTCGCGTAACATCCGTGAATATCGCGCACGAGGTGTCGCTAGCGTCGAGCAAACGCGCTATTCATCCAACGAGAGAGACGGAGAGAATGAATGAAGTGCGAGTGTACTGTCCAACGGTATCCAGTGGCGGCGTGGCGCGCGATAAAGTAACCGGTGACGTTTGGGGCGAATAGTTGTGTGAGTCTGTGAAAGAAGTATTAGCCGGTGGTTCACGCGCCTAGCTGGCATTGGTGGGCAGACGGACGCTGCGGAACGCATGACGCTTACTCCGTAGCGACCAAGTAAAGCGCAGTGCTCCAAATTCTCGTTTGTACCGAGAGCGACGATGGTGACGATAAACGCGGACCTGCGACGGGAGCGCGAGAAGTGCGGCTTCGATCCCAAGGAGCTCACGCACTTCTGGGACGGCAATCCGGTGAAGACGGAGCAGCGGCACGAGCTAGGTACGTCGTCCTTTCCACACGCACACGCACACACACACACATACAGAGCATACGCACGCGCACACGTCGTACAGACACATACATATATAGACACGCATGAATTCCCTGATTTCCGGCAAAATGATTTCCGCGTGCGATCTCACGCTCGTGCACGAGCGATCCCGAGATCGCCCGAGTAATTAGAGGAGAAAGACGAGCCGAAGAGTCATCAGTGGTCATCAGACGCGCCTCCTCGGGCGCAGGAAGTGTTAGAGGTGGAAGAATTTTTCATGACGTTTTCTTGATGCTCATCATCGATCATTCTACGGTTCCCTCAGTAGTTTCATTAGCTTCAGCGTCACCGAAGCTGGTGCGCGAGGGGAGAAAACGTTGAGACGTTCTCGCGACTTCTCGGATCGCAGACGGAATCGATTTGTGGTTCACCTCTCGTGTACCGCAAAACTGACGTTTCGCCGTTAGTTTGGTCGATGGCGAGTCGAGGAGGATAACGGATAATGGTGCTGGATGTTTGCGATGGCAATCAATTCGCACCGGCGGAATGCGATCGTTTAAAGCGGCGAGAAGAATCCGCGAGGCAAATTGCGGAGGGTTCGCGTTCAAAGATGAACGATCAAGTGCGTCATAATGGATGGCCACTTGAAGGTTTTTTGCCTGTGTCCTCTTCCGTCTCACTCTCTCACGCGAGATTAATAGAAACAGCTACTATACAGACAGCGGCAAAAACTGCGAAGCTCGCACTTCGGACACAACCTTCGATTATAACCGACTACTTGCAAACAATCGGTTACAAGTATCAATTTAAATATCTACGATACATATAGCGAATACAGTCAAGTAAATACATTAGCTGTACAAATTAATTCGGTGGTTTTTGGAAGAAAAATTGAATCTTTGCTTATTTTCTTCTATCCGAGAGAGAATTCGTCAGTTATCCAATAGATGGAGAAAAGAATGAGAGTTGCTTGATAAATCCTTAAAAATATACACACACACGTCACTATCAGTCAGTTTGATATTAGTGCCGCCGTCTCATATATTTTGTAAGAACTATCAAACGATTCTCGTATTAGGAAATGATTGCGTACATATCAAAGATTGATATGTTTATTATCTTTTTCTAATAAAAGCTCAATTTCTTCCAAAAATTAATTTGTACAGCTAATAGATAAATTTGATAAATGGATAACTACAATACATTAAGAAAATTACAATCCCTTCCCACAATATACGTTTTTCTATTTAAAATATTCTCAAGAATATATTAAAAATTAACGATCATCGATTATCATAATCGAGTTGGATGTTGAGATCGATATTGATCGTTGTTGTAATCATTGTGTTGTAATAACATTGCAGTAATATTAATTTTTTTACAACTATTTTGTTAAGTGAACTTTGACTAGTTTCTTGTTGCATCTCTGACGCGTTTGGTTTTATCGAGACAAATGCATATCACTGTCCACGAGTACATGCAATAAAGAGCTAATGTCAATGATTGCTTTGTTGTATGAACACGCAGCAATTTCTTGATGTAGCATAATGCATAATGAACTGTATAATGTTGCTATTAAATCCTATTAACTTTAATTATATATTTAATTAAATGTATATATTTGATGTGTAAATTAATTCACTATCTTATCTTACAAAAGCTTCATTTAGCAAAATACAACTTTAATCTTCAAAACGATTCGAATCATTGTCCGTGACTTCACTTTTTGACTAACTTGCTGGATTTATAGAGAAAATTAGAAAAACATATAGCGGAGATTTCGTTTATATCTACGTGATTCGCAATTCTTTTTCGCAAATTTAAGGCAGGAGCACAGACTTTTGCATAAGTGCATATAAACAGATGCATAAGGAATTTGATTGGTCCATTTCCTTATGCACATGCTTATAGACCAATCAAATTCCTTATGCATCTTTTTATGCGCTTATGCAAAAGTCTGTGCTCCTGCTTTTAATCAGTTAAATTTAATTAATTAGCTTCACCGGTTTTACTACTTGTTACATTGAATTAAATTTGATAACATCATTAAATTATGTTAAATTATGATAAGTTATGTTATGATTAAATTATGATTAAATTATGATTGAATTAAATTTGATTACATTAAATTATGTTAAATTATGATAAGACCAGTTGATAATTCACACATATTCGTTAACTTACACGTGTCATACATATGTGCATATTATTACACGTAATCTTTTTACTACAACGTTGTCAGTTGTATGTAAAATCTTTTACGTAAGCATATGACTAAATAAGTCTTCAAAAGAAGAGATAAATACGGCGTTTTTTCCCCTCACTGAGATTATTCGGGTTTGATCATGATAATACGTCATGTTTTGTCTTCATAGATAATATTTGCTAAATCTACATTTATCTTGATATACTTACCATTTCTCTTTCAGCTGTTGTGCATATAATGGAAATAACACACGTGAATTATTATCGCTACTTAATTTAATATAAACCAGTAATTATCTTTGAATATTTTCATAATCACGGTATTTCTGTCAGGCATCCGTAAATTATAAAGTTAATTCAGTCTCCAACGCGAGATTAAACGCCTAAAGTCGTATTTTCACACGACATGTGTTGACTTTGCCGAAGCCGCTTCAGCTTCTTTAAATTACTGAAAAAAATATACAGGTTTTTATACGATATAGCGATCAGCCGATAAAACTAGAAATTTATCTGATTTACATCTGATATAGCTTTATCATCATGCTTAATTCCTTCATTAGAATGTTTCCCCAATCGCAGAGCATATAAAATGTTTTTTTTTAAACATATGAATAAATAAGTCTTAACAGGAAGAGATTTCTCATTCTCATATTTTTTTCTTCCACTGATTGTGAGATTATTTGGTTTCATTATGATCGTGATACCATCATATTCTGTCAGAATAGATAATTTTTACTAAATGTTATACATTCGTATTAATATTTACTTTTTCTTTGACTTATTTAATTTAATACGGAACTATTGGATTACGCGTATTTTCATAGTCACAATGTTATTTTTAACGTTCATATATAAATGCAAAGCTGATTCAATGTCCAACGCACGATTAAACAATATATCATATTTTCACGCGACATGTTTCGACTTTATCGCAAATCGGCAATCGCTGATTGATATTGTTATTGCTGATTGGTGATTAATAATAATGACTGGCAATTTGCCACTGAGAAAATGCGTGAGTGACTTGCACAAAGAAATTATTGCGGATTAAAAATAAGGCTAAAGCTGATTGAAAATTCTCATCATCTCCCACTGAAATGCAACAAATACTTTTGGATTTGTAACAACGCAACATTATTTTTAATGATGAATTATTGTACAATGTCCAAATGTAGTCAATATTTCTTTAATAATAATAATAATCATTAGTTTTGATCTACAAATAATCATAATAATTCTTCTGTGCGCGCTCTTTCTCTTTCTCTCTGCGCATGTTTAAGCAAATATAATTTAATTAACATTACATATATTTAATTACATTTGTACAAAATTGCATAATTAAAAACATCAAATTTATATCTGTCACATTCAACAAGTGTATTTTATTAATGTAAAATTTCATTAAATTCCATTAAATGTTTCCAAGTCGTAATTCAGGCTAATTATTTGCAGAAAATTTTTTCCTAAGCGATCCGCTGCTGCAAGATAAAATTCCTGCGAAATATAAAAGTCACAAAGAAATCTACGAGGAAGCAATAAGGAAAGGCTGCCGAGTGATAGAGAAGGTGCAGCAGTTACACGAGTCGGGAAAAGGCGGCATGGATGTGTTTTCGTAAGACATTTATCTTATTGCAAGCTCACACAATTAATAAACGACATAACGTTCTCAATGTCTCATCTAGGAGAAGGAAATTACATCCTATTTTTTTAAAACTATATTATCATATTATTATCATGTTAGTGTGTCTTTAAAATAAGGAAAAAATTATTTGTTGAGTAATGCTAGATATAAATTCATCCAAGGGAACATTATTTGACAAAAGGCGTCTGCGGTGATCTGCAGACAAATTTTAGGGGGCATGTTAGGTTCAGCGATACTAAACGACGGTAATCCGCTGACGTTGCACTACGTGATGTTTATACCGGCAATTATGGGGCAGGGCACCGTCGAGCAACAGGGCAATTGGATATCCAGAGCTTGGAGTTGCAATCTTATTGGTACTTACGCCCAGGTATGTCTTCTTCTTACGCACAAGATTGTATTGAGGGACTCGATATTTTTCAGAAATTAAATAATTAAATCTTAAACCCCAAAAATAAATTCGCCTTTTCTTTCGTGTACACTACACAGACGGAACTTGGTCATGGCACATTCATCAGAGGTCTGGAGACTACAGCGACCTACGACCCCAAGACTAAAGAGTTCATATTAAACAGCCCGACGTTAACGTCATACAAGTGGTGGCCCGGTGGCTGTAAGTACTTCTTCTCGGGCTGATCAACAAATATTCGGGTCTTAATTCATAGAGAAAAAAATACTTTCAGTGGGTCAAACAGCGAATTACGCGATTGTCGTCGCGCAGTTGTACACGAAAGGAGAGTGCAGAGGCATCCATCCCTTCATCGTGCAACTCAGGGATGAGGATACTCACGAGCCTTTACCAGGTACGTATTTCCTTGAAATTATTAATAATTATATGTATTTCGCCGATTATCTATCGAATAACGGAAAGATTACACGAAGAAATGCGCTGTCACTTTTTGCAGGTATAAAAATCGGTGAGATTGGCACGAAACTAGGAATGAACGCGACTAATAACGGCTTTCTCGGCTTCGACAACGTCAGAATACCACGCGAGAACATGCTGATGAAAAACTCTCAGGTAACGGAGAAAGTGAGATGCAATCGTTTACTTGTACAGAGTTATATAAGTAAACTTATTCTTGAATTCTCAGGTATTGGAAGACGGAA
Source organism: Ooceraea biroi (assembly GCF_003672135.1). NCBI lineage: Eukaryota > Metazoa > Arthropoda > Insecta > Hymenoptera > Formicidae > Ooceraea > Ooceraea biroi. Next base: position 3,829,102 of record NC_039512.1, read on the forward strand.
CTTACGTGAAAGCGCCCAGCGATAAACTCACTTACGGTACAATGATGTTTGTCCGAGTGGTGTTAGTACGTGATATTTCTAACTACTTGTCGAAAGCGGTGACAATAGCTATCAGATACAGCGCGGTGAGACGGCAAAGTCAGATTAAAGCAGAGTATGTAGACAATGTAGTGAGAATTTAAACAACTGATAAGATATTAGGCAAATAAATTCGGTGCTTTTATAGTTTGGGGCAATCTCCCATTTAAATATTTCCAATCTCTCTTACGATTTTCTAGTATTGATATTAATATTTATGTCATGTGACAAAACATCATAATTGATGATAATTGATCATTGTTCTCCTATTTTTATAAATAAATCTTGAATTTCTCAAAAGCACAAGAATTAATTTGCGAATTCAACATTTATAATTGATTTAATAGTTTTATGTTTTATTATCCTCTATGCTGATCTTTATGTATATTGCTCGATGCAACAGAAAACGCAACAGCGTATTGAATGAGGTGATAACCAATGTCAAGTTTCTTTTCAGAATGAGTTATTCAAATTATTTTTGCCTGCTACTGTATCATTCATATTCAAAGGTTGCATCTATAAAAACAGTATTCAATAAGAATCAGTAATTAGTTATGCATTAGTATTGAAAATTCAATGTTGACGATTAATTTACGTTTACGTATGTTTGTTTGCACGACAAATTAATTTATTTCTATCTATAAGAACAGTATTCAATAAGAATCAGTAAGTAATTATGCATTAGTATTGAAAATTCAATGTTGACGATTAATTTACATTTACGTATGTTTGTTTGCACGACAAATTAATTTATTTGCATCACTGCAATATTCAACAGCTTTTTATATAGATATCCTTCAATATTTTTTAATTCTTTCTCGAGTCGAAATAAATGTATCTCATCTTTCGACAAATGTGATTGATCTGTGTAATCACTCATAGAAAAAATCATATCGTGCGATCTCAGAACGTCTTCAAATCTGTTTCAGCGAGGCGGAGTCGCAGATCATCGATTACGTTACTCAACAATATAAATTGTTCCCGAATCTTGCTGCGTGTTTCGCATTCCGGATGGCCGCTGACTGGATTTGGGAGATGTACAACAATGTGACGGCTGAATTAGATCAAGGAGAACTGGAAAGACTTCCCGAGGTACGTTGAAATTATATGCTTTATAGCAGCACAAGTTATGCGGGAAGTAAGCTGGAAACATGTAACGTGGAAATCGCTACATACATGCATACATACTCATCACGAGATTCCACATATGGTGAAACTTAGAAAATTTTAATTACAAGACAGCTCTGGTTATTATACAAGAGTAAAATTGTTTTACAGTTGCACGCGCTGGCGTGCTGCTTAAAGGCGGTCGCCTCGTCGGACGGAGCTACCGGGATTGAACAATTGCGATTGTCGTGCGGCGGGCACGGCTACATGGACGCCAGTAACTTACCCGGGACTTACGGTTTAGTGACCGCCACTTGCACTTACGAAGGCGAGAACACGGTTCTACTGCTGCAGACGGCTAGATATCTGATAAAAGCGTGGCGGCAAGCGATTAGCGGCCAACCGTTGCCGCCAACCGTAGCATACTTAGGTGTCCATGCGCGCGGCGTGAAGCAGCATCCTTGGAAGAATACTTTAACATGTATCGTGCAGGCTCATGAAGCGGTTGCGGCAAGGTATTATATAATGTATAGATTAATATGTATAGATTAATATGAATATTCCATTTTTTGACGCAATACGAGCAGCATAAGAACGCTAGAAATACAAATTGCGATCAAGTTTATAATTTTCTTCTTGCAGCAAGATACGCCTGGCAGCGGAAAACATGGATCGCAGAATACGTAATGGTGCATCGCCGGAGGATGCGTGGAACCAGACCAGTATCGAATTAGCGCACTGCGCAGAGTCGCATTGCCGAGTTTTTCTAGTGACGAGATTCGTCGAGGCTATCAGGGGCCTGACATCCGTGTCGAAGCAGCTTCGCGAGGTTTTGCAGCAGCTGTGCGAACTGTACTCTATATATTGGGTCCTGCAACGGGTCGGCGACTTCCTGCGGGTCGGTATATCACGTCTTTATGGAAATGGAAATCATAATAATTCCAATGCACGTGTTGTATAATACGACGCATCTTGCGATTACAGTTTTCCTGCCTAAGTAACGAAGACATTCCAGCGCTCCAGGCGCGCTTCGAGGAGATGCTCGCCGCGATCCGTCCAAATGCCATCGGTGTCGTCGATGGGTTCGATATACGCGATGAGATCCTCGCGTCCGCGCTAGGCGCCTACGACGGCAATGTGTATCAGCGCCTTTTCGACGAAGCGATGAAAAGCCCGCTGAATCAGGAGAGCGTGAACCAATCCTTCCACAAATATCTCAAGCCTTTCCTTAAAAGTAACTTATAGTCTAATATTGCGTTCATGTACGTTTATATGAGTTTATAATCACGGAATAGTCAGCCAAACATTCTGTTTAAATAGATAAGGCTATTTTTAAAAATTCGATAAGTTTGATGTGAAAGAGTATCTATGATTATCCATAAACGCGAGCGAAGCGAATGCGTATAATTTCCATTGCGGGACATGTTACACAATCGGTGATACCCGGATTAGGACCGCAGTCACTACAATACATATCTACAGTGATTGGGTAATGTCAAGAATTGCACAAACAGAAACCGGTATCATCGTTCTAACGGCATAACAAATAACTATGGCACAATATGTTACTATATATATTAATAATACGTCACGAGGGCTTTCATCTCTTGAAAAACAACCGTTGCGTATATATAAAAAGTTTTATATATATATATATATATATACATATAAATATATATATGATGAATATGTACGTATGTATAATTTGATAAAAGTTTTAAAACTGACAGAATCATATTTATCTATTATACACTGACCGACATTCGTATTAGCATAATTCGTTTTAATGTTGCATATATAAAATATGTTCGTAAGCTAATATTATAAAGAACTTGATATTTTTGATAGTGATATTTTATGAAACGATAAAATCGCGCATTGCAGATGGAAGAGGTGTTTGTGCGCAGTATTGTCTTACATACGATAAAATTACCGTATGCGCTGCAATAGTAAGATTACAATTTTTATATAATTAAGTGTTCGAGCATGTATTTACCTTTGATGGTGCTCAAATTATAGTGATTCAACATACCTCAAAGGAGTCATTATCGTATCCTGTATTTTAATATACAAATAAAGTTAAATAATCTTCCTTCGTTATGTTGGTGTATGATTCTATGGATCCCGAAACTCTACAATCAACATGGACACCCGTATCTCAAAGAAGTTCTCAATGCATTTCCTTAGACGGTACAGTGTTTATTTACAGAATAGGAGCGACGACATACATTATTGTTTGTTGTTATACTAATGTAGTGCAATTATTATTAATTTCCGTTAATTAATAATAACATAATCATTCAACGACCGCAACAGCGATAACACGGCTGTTCAGTTTTCTGTTCTTCGCGCACCGTAAAAGTGATTTTGTTTATGTGCTAATTTGCTGCCGCACAATTATACAAGTATAGTAGGGAATCTATTTTATTAAATTCAAATCGAGAAGAAAAACACAAAACGTACGATTACGGCACGCAATAATGAAGAACCGAAACGGACGTTTTACCGCAATTGCGAACGAGTGTATATATATATCTATATATTTATATATATATAAGTATACATATACATGTATATATACGTATTTTGTGGGTTCGTGCATACACGGAGATATATACACATATATGTAATATAGATCGGTCAGGGAACGATAGGAAAAGGACGGGAATGGAGGGAAGGGGTAGCGACGGTCTTTCTGGGATGTGACAATACTTACACTTAAAAAATAACATTGTTAATATTATCATTATTATTAAATATTAATTATATTCACTTTTAAAATTATTTTCATTCATCCACCTGGCTTCGGGCCTGTGGGCTTTGTCTAATATTAGACAGACTTCTCATTGCTATATAGTGATCTTATGGAATACGTCTTCTTATAAAATATGATCTCATTACAATTATCTTTTTTCTTCCCCTTTGCTTAATGTCTCTCGGACATTAATTGGCCACATAGTGAGGCACAAGCTAACACAAGCCACGGTGATCAATCACCATATGGTCAATTAATTACTACCTAACAAATAATTTCACCCTATATCATGTACGATTATTATTACAATAAAGATTACGAATCCCAATTTCTAAGTGCTTCCATTTCTTTTGTAGGAATGAACAAACGAGATAATGTTCACCAAGGGAGATATGACGATGAAGAGAAAAGAAACTGTTTCTTATAAATGTTTTATGAGATATTGCGTATTTAGAAAGTTTCACAATGATCAAAGAATCATGTAAAATATATTAGAGATCTGATTGAGATTCGTACTAAAACACAGATGAATAATATATTTTAAAAACTTTAAAATAAGATACTTATTGAAACGAGGATATATCAAAGAATATTAATCTATAATAAATTATAAGGACACGAAAAAAGAACAGATATTTGTTTATCATAATTAATAGATCTAACTATTGTAAAGTTCTTTTTATTAACATTTTTTATTAGTTGATTCCTATGTACCACACATCGGAAATTTGAATATATTATAAAAAATATTTTACGGATTAAAAACAGATTCATAAAATTTCGCAAACTTGAGTCCCTGTAAAAGCCGAAATAAATCTTGATACCTTCTTTACATTAACATGATGTTTACAAGTAATCAGAAATTTTGATCGATTAAGATACGAACAAATAAAAACTTATGTCATGGTATATCGAGAAATCGATTTTTTCTCTGTGTCAAAACGACACCATGATGCATATTCAACAAGGATAAATCATTGCAATTGTCGTGGCTGAGAGAGTTACATTATTCAATAAAATAAATAAGGCGTTTAGCAGATCTATACAGTTTTTATATAATCGTATTATAGTCAACGCATCCGATTGTAAAGAGTATGAATCAGTTGAAAGAGAGGAGAAAAGGAGGGGGGGGAAGAGAGATAGAGAGAAAGAGAGGAAAAACAGGATTAAACTTTCCAATTACAAATTCTATTCTATTCATTAATATTACATAGGCAAGTAGAAGCTAATAAACACAATTGTAGGTGCGTAAATTTCTATCATTATTTTACATATAGTATAATACTTGCAAACATTTCGATTTTGCTTTGGATCCTCTTGAGCGGATAGTCAATGACTGCTGCTGTCAATGAAGTAGTCTGCTACTTCTCAGTATCACATGTTATCCGGATGTCATTCTGGTGACTGTGTACACGTTACGTACATTTACATGCACTGACAGAACATTTTTACTACTACTTATTTATTACAACAACTATTTATTACTACTACTACTACTATCATCTCTCTCTCTTTCTCCAGTAAAAGATTTCCTACTGAGTTTTCTTTGTTTGAGCCTTCTCTCATTGTCTGATACAGAGGAAACTTTTTTTACGAAACTTACTTTCACTCCACGTATACATAATTATTAATAAATCTTTGAAATATTCTGCGTTTTCACGTTTCCTCGCGTTTTCCACAAAATGTGATAGATTTATATGCGTACGTGAAACCAATAGCGCCCATTAACATTAAAATACAATCTGTGTCTATCACATGTATGTATGTACGTGTGCATTGATGTCTGATGTTGTCACTAAGCACTGGACAATAGATAACGAGACAAATAGGTAACAAGAATATTGACAGCAGTCAGCATTCTCTGAAGAACATCCAAAGCGAGATGGAAACATTCGCGAATATTATACTATACATTATAAAATAAGTGCTAGAGATATTATGTACTGACCACCGTGTCTAGATTAGATTCTACTCGCTCATGTAATATTAATCAAAAAGATTAAAATTTACAGGATGATTTCGAAGTGATGAGGATGAGAGCGACGATTGTCACAACGAAGTGACAAGCAACGCGATTATAAGGCGGATTCGTGGGTGTCTCGTACCAAATCGCTATTTCTTACGTAGTATATGGCAGTATCGGCATGATATACTTTAATTGCTCCAACGCGCTCGATTTTTACGCGATGGATCGGATTCTGCGAAAAGACGACGCTCATAATTATCGCGTGATCAGAGATTCCGCAGGGAAAGAGATAATAAGGTCATAAAAATTAATGGAAGATAAACCAATGAGCAAAAAAACAGAAAAGGAGAAACGGAAGAAAGCAACGCGAGAATAGAGGACGATACGCGTTGACAAATTTGCGCGATAAAAAACCATCGATTGTGCAACGAACACCGCTTGAAAAAATTCGGACACGAGCGAATACGTATTCGTATTGCTCTTCACGTGTTCCCTTTTGCTTCCTACAATATGACATTATGGCATCTTTTTTTTTGTTAGTCGTACTAAGGCGTGCGCGCTATCATGCCACTCTTGGGGCAGGAGGAACCACATATCTTTCGTCATGCGTAAATGCGCCTCAATCGCAGCATCCGTCTTTCATTTTCATGGCAATTTCTTGTCAGCTAGAGCAGTTTTCGACAAGACGTACCAAATGAGCGTATCGAGGGCCTTATCAGCACGAGAGCTGTCCCTGATAATAAAAATGAATGTTTCATATTTTATGGGTGGAAGGAGGGTACAAAGTTTCCTTATCATGCAAAGCACGATACGCTGTAGCTGCTCACTAGTTATCTGTCCCATGCTTATGAAAAGCATTAAGAAAAATTTTAAGCTATTCAGTCTCTATAAAAGGACTCTTCTACGTTTTAAGAGCTGCACTTTACTTCGGCAGGAATGCGGTCTGGAAGATGGAAACGTTGGTCGCGATATTGGCGATGCACGCCACTGGCTGCTGATTCACGTTTAAAAATATATATGGCACGCTAACTGAGAATTGATTTTATTTGCATAACTGCATGGCGATCCGTACAATATAAGAATTCTAATAAAACTTACTAGATGCATGGCGATTACGGTGAAACACCATTATCATCATACACAATTATTGAAAGAATCTTGGTACTTATACACAACTTCCAAAACGGTAAACAAGATTTACAAATGACATCAACGAGTTATCGGAACAATAAAGTCATCCAAATATAATATATAAACGTGTCCGATTACTACTGAATCTTATTTTTAAAAAACGTGAAATATAACTAACTCGCAAGTAACATGCGGAAAATCGATTTATATAAAAAAATTATTCCAGAAACAATTAAATTAAATTAATAAAAAAATTCAAAACAGCTGAGTACCTTAGAATATGAACATCAAACTTTTCTACCTTTTGATATTCTAGAATACAACGATACGACATTGAAAAAGTTACACAGAGAAAGTACGTATAAAATCTTACGTACATTTCCGAAATAATCGCTATTTTCAGTAACGATATGTACAATACCGGCGACCGATCGACTGAATAAATTCTTTCTCACTCTGAGCAATCTTACGCAACATATCTGCATTATATATATATATATATATATATATATATATATATATATGCATACTATGTAAAAGTGCATCAAGATTAAGTGCTTTCTGTCTCCCTCCGAATTTAATGTGAGTCGATACGGTCGCGCGCTATACGGTTCATGCTTAACACATATTCTTAATGTAGGCGCCCATTTTTTAATTCTTTCTGCAATCGATCGATATGGTCGAGGAGTCCCGTGTCGTCGATGTCGCTCCTATAAAAAACGAAACGTGCGAACGTGGATACCGGGGGCTTAAATCTCCGTCGGACACAGTATTATACGCTCGTATCAAAGAAGTGATATCGTAAATTAAAAGAAGAGGACAAGTAACAGCAACGCGAACGTGGTTGCAGCTTAACTCCTCGCCTCGCCTCGCTCTCGCTGTCGGAGAGAAATCACGGTGCCGCAACGATCCTTCTTCCCCTCCCTCCTTCCACCGAGACAGAATGATTAACGACATAGCAGCGGCGCTTATCGCCCACGAATTTTCACGCTCTCAGTCCTGTGTGTACATGTACATACGTATACATACACGTAAATATATAATATATATGCGCTCTAAATACGCTTGTAAATGCATCTTGGAATTGGTGCAACCTCGCCGACGGTGTCTCAACGGGATACCTACGAGAGCCGTTGTCTCGTCTCTTGCTGTCCATCGGTTCAGTCACCAGCCGGGATGATTGCGCTTCGAGGAGGGATCCGCGGAGGGTAGCAAACGCGATTGAGAGTCAGAATAACGGAAGGGAAGGGGAGGTCTGTACAGAGTATTGCGAAGGGCGAGTCGGAGCGTCGAGCTGAAACGATTCGGCGTTCGGTGAAGTGGTCCGTCGGCCGAGAGCCGCGAATTCGTCTTGCTTCAGGCTCTCTTACTCGCGTGCACTTTTTTTCACGCAATAAAATAGAGCGCGTAAGAAAATACAGTTTCTAAGAGTCAAGAGGAGTTCGTGCGGCCGAGAAGCGTGCACGTGAACATCGCCGTCGCCGTTGCAGTCATCGTCACCGTCACCGTCATCGTCTTCGTCATCGCCGTCATGGTCATCGTCGTCGTCACGGCTCGTACTCACATCAAGACTAAATGATTGATAGGGAAGCTCGGGAGAATCGTGAAAAGTTGTTTACTTCGCGGGAGGTGAACGTAACGGCGGGGACAGATGGGGGAGGGACATCCGAACGGTTAAACTAGCTAAGAATAAGCGAAATATCGACAATTGGGGCAACGAAGAGGATTCCGTGGAAATCGAGAAATCGGCCGACGTTCTGAGCGACGTTCCTCGGGTGAACCTCGGCATCGAGAGAGTCTATGAGCGCGCGCCATGCTTATCGCCGTAGCGATCGGTTCACCATTTAATCAGACCAGTCAGATAATGCCGAAGATTGGTCACTATTTCTGTGTGCTCTTTACTCGGCCTGATGAATTTGAGAACGATCAGCGAAGTCTTCTTGGCGCGCTCGTTTCAAGCGTAGAACTCCCGATTATGATGAGGCGCCCCAGGCTTAGGGAAGGGCTGCACCGCGGGCGATCTTCTCGGCTCGTCCAAGGCGTACGAGCCCTCATCCTTCTTGCGCATTCGGTACACGATAAACATGACCACCAGTATCGCGCAGAGGAGGCCTACTACCGCGCCACCAATTACGGCTGAAAAGACGATCAAGATATTAGATTTGTATGGGATATAAGCTTTTCTTCGTCGCATCTTTCACTCAACATAGTATATAGTCGATATCTCTATTAGATTGAAGATGAAATGTGGAGCCACATCTTGAGGTAAAATACTCGAAATGAGTTTAATAAGAAATTTCATCACTTACCGGCTAGTACGCCTGGCTGCGCGAAGAATGAGCCAGCGCGCTCTTCGTGTTTCGGATTCATGAAGACTTCGTCAGTGTTATCGGCGTGATCGTCTTCCGTGCCTGAGGGTTCGATTACGTCGACCTCGTTGCCGGGTCGGTTTACCACGTCAATAGTCGTCTGGAAATTAGATACGACTTGATTACTTTAATCCGCTTAATTCGCGATCATTCACAAAAAAGAGCGCGCGTGTCATCGGACAAAAATGTAGTGATTCATTCCAGGCGAGAAAGTATCGCGTCAACATTCTAATCGAGCAAATTACATCGTCTGCGCAGGAAACATCGTAAAAGTATCGCGAATGTACATTATTAATACACGCGATTTATGAAAGGAAATGCAATTTGTATAAATTTTATGCATTTTCTTCTCTTTAAAAAGAAGTTTACGATTTATACTAGCAAGAAATTAATCATTTTTATACCTGCGCAACGATATAGAATAATTTACTTAATAAAATTCTAGTTTTAAGTACACAATGTAACGGAGAAAGAAGAATTATTTTAAACATGCAGAGATAAAACGACAGAAGTAGTATAAAGTTTGCAACTTGCGAAAAGTATTACGCGCTTACCTGTTTAGTTTTGGTGTTCTCGTCGATGAAGTACGGAGGTCTCGCCTCGGTTGGTTTGCTCGGAATTTCTAATCCATTATTACCATTGTACTCTGTAATAAAGTTACAAAAAGTAAATTAGAATTTGTATCGTACACACAGATTCAAATTTGGAATTGCAACACATAAGATGCAAAACTTTTTTCATTGCATTCAGCTGGCGTGTTTCAATTGCAAAAGCTAGAAAAAAACGTTTTCAGTAACCCGAATTCACCACTCGGAATTTGGATGAGCATTCTGTGTCGCTTCGAAAAATAGCGCGTGAATATTGGCCATTTTTCAATTTTCAAAAACTCCTTAGCTTTCATGGCATGCAGGATATTTCATGGAATCTACCTTGATTTGATCGGAATTTTTTTATCAGTCATCGTTTAAAAGATTTCCGAAAAGTCATTAAGATATGAACGAATACAACGAAATGTATAAATGTGACAATAAATCAAACTTTTGATGGGAAAATATAAAGATGTCGATCTTTTTTTTCGCTGGAACTCATCGACTGACATCCTTCGAATGATATCGGGTCTGTACCGTGATCGTCGTCTCCGTCCTCGTCGTCAGGACCAAGACCGCTGCCCGAAGCTTCGAGGTCGTCGCGATTATCACCGCCACCTCGTCCAGAACCTTCTAAGGCGTCCTGATCGTCTAGATACAAGTCATCCGGGAAGGTGTTATAAGTCGAACTGGCTGACGTCCTTTGCTTATCCGGTTGCTCCTTCTGAAAATCAAACCAAAAACCAAGATTAGTCATTATGCGACGTGTGCCTTAATCGATGGTAAACTCGCGCCAAGATTATCTTGTATATTCCACAGGTCACTGACACGTAAACTACACGTTCCTTGGGGTAAACTTGGCGCTACACGGGAACGCGAGGCTCCGAGCGACTCGAAACTAACATAATTAAAGGCACGAGCGTGCGAGATCGCGTCCTCCTTGACGCAGCGATCGTTGCGACATGAAAGGGCTTCGAATTCTACGGTTCATTAAATTTTAATTTAACTCTGCTGCGCGAGAGACAGCAGCGGTCTCTTCTCCGCCCGCGGTGGATCCCATAAGTGAAGCGTGGAATTTACAATTCAACACAGCTAAGCTCGTCGTTGTGTGGATATATCGTCGAGCGAATTTCAGATTCAAATCAAGAGCGAGTCGAAAGAAGCGAGTGCCGAGCGAGAAAGCGAGAAAAAGAAAGAGAGAGGAAGCAAAGGGCCAAGTTCTGACCAGAAGAAAGTCGGAAAGGGCCAGTGGGGACTTGACGATCGCGGGATTCCTTTGCGTGAAGGGTCCGCGTGGGTGGCGTGGCGTTAGCGTTCTATTTTTAGTCGACTTCGTCTTCTTTCCGTCGCCCAGCAGCGAAAATAGAGACCGCTCCTCCTTACGTCTACCTCGTCGTCTCGAACTCGACGATTCGTTTCTTTCATCGCGCGTCCCTCCGCGTCCGATACACGTAGACGACTAAAGCTTGGCTGCTTTAATTTCACGGCAGAATTATTTCTTGGCCGGCAAAACCGCATCGTCGCTAAGTCGAGCAAACAGACAACCGCCGGCAGTTGCCCGCGTGCGACAAGGAACGGCACAGTCGCCGGATGATTGAAGAGGAAACGGCAGATTGGCCCGCGCTTCCGGTTACGTGATGCTCGCGGAATGCGAAGTAACGCGCCCCGAAGAGAGCGCAGAACGTCGTCATGCGACCAGGAAGCGGTATTGCACGCGCGTCACCGATATTCCAGCTATGCGGCGTCGTGGTCGTAAGAAAATTTCATTTTCTCGGAACGATCGAGGATTGTCATGCACGTATTGCCTTACAAGACGATGTCTCCTCGCCATGATGCATAAGGGAATACGACTCCCGAATACGTCTTGCATGCGGTGCCATTCGAATTTTACGCTACGCGGCGCGATGACGCTCGACGAACGATTACGGCCTGGCAAAACGGAATATTTTGCAGTATGAAAAAATAATAGAGAGACCATAAAAAAAAGCATTTTATCGTGCCAACTTTCGTCACGTCAATATTCGCGACCGAATGGCTATTAACGAATGCGTCGGCCGGCGTCGCACCGTGACGATCGATAGCGTCGGGGATCCGTTCCTGTGTCTCGCCGGTGCGCCCGTCCACCGAAACAGCGATTTCCTCCCTTTCGCTTTTGCGCCGAAAGACAATGAATCTCCGATGACCGACGAAAAACGCGCACACCCCGACGTTGCGTTTCCCGTTTTACGCACGGGCGACGTATTGTGCGAGTTCGTCCCGTGTCGCGTTCAATACATCGAGATTCGAATCCGCCGCACGTCGCTGAAAAGAGAACGAATAACCGAATTAAGCGACGCTAAACGCTGACAGGTGACGACGATTGCCACCTCGGAAGGGTCAATCAGAACTGTTGCGTCCGTTGCTCTCTTTCGGGTGCAGGTTCTCTTGTGTCAGCACACCCCTTTCCACTCTACAAATAAGTTGTAATACGCTCGTCAGTCACCGGGAGGAAAAAAACTGCGGAAAGCTGCAGAGAGTGAGGAGTAAAACCGCAGCTCTCCCGCTCGTTATCACATCATCATTAATTAATGTGACGTCTGACGACCTTCCTAACGCCGAAATCGCTCCGCTTTTCCTCCGTTACATCCCTCGCGTTAACTCTAACGAACGACTTCAGCCCCGACCGACAACGTTTATGATCCCGTTCACTTTTCGTTTGCCAGTCGCGGGAGGAATACCGGGAGTCGAGAGGACACAAGTACCACGACGACGACGACGTCGATTGCGTGCGGTCTCGGCACATCGAGCACACCACGACGACCTCTTCGAGAGAACGACGCGTCGCGGTCGGACGCTTACGCACGACGCCATCGTGAAAGGTGGAACTGATTCGAGGTGAACGACGCAGCGATACCGTACCGTACAGTTGACAGCCGGTTGACAGTTGGGTTGGCGGCCAGCTGGTCAGCGCGCGCAAACGCCTCGTCGGGGACGCCGAGCGGAATAAGATCCCGAACGAGCGCTGGCTCTCGCACGGCTATCGGCGGACGAGCGAGCGCGTTGCCCGGTATCTGCAAATCGATATTCCAGGAAATTCGGCCCAGCGACAAGCCCGACGCGCGAAGGGCGGTTGACCTTGGCGATCGGACGTGGGGATATCCTCTCTTTCTCCGTCTTTCTGTTTTCTTTTCTTTTTCTTTCCGTCGCTCAGGACGACGTCGCGTGCGTCCACCGGACCCCCTGCTCGCGGAATCTCTCGACTTTTCCCCACGCACCCTTTTTTCACCCCCGGCCAGCCGGTCGTCGCTTCCTTACGCGAGCGCGTAACGTCCGCGAAGAAGAAACGCGAAGAGTTGCGCGGGCGCGCGATATTATCGACCTCTTCTCCTCGCGGTCCCTCGCGAGAGTCTCGCTGAGAGTTACGAGGTTAGTCACAGGCAGGAATATCCGCCCGCGATTTCGTCCTCGCGGTTTTGCCCTCGCGCACCCGTCGCGGCCCTCGCGAGGTCACCGAAATGTTCCGGTCAAGAGGAGCAACGGTGCGGGGGTGGCTCGCTCGCTCGCTGCTGAATTACTCGAGAATTCACGCTCAGTCGAGTATCGAGAGATCGAAAATCGCGCGACACGAAGAGGATACATCGTCGGCTATACTTACGCGTCGGATTTGACGCGGATTTCCGTAGCCACGTCCGGATTTCCGCGGCGAAAAACGGGGAAATTCCGAAGGTGATGTGCAGCGATTTTAGGCCAGGTGATGACTGCACCGACCTAGTACGAGTCCGACCCGCTAGGCGGCACTGTTGCTCGAGAGACGCCGGATGCCGGTATATACAGGGTATCCGCACTCGTTGCTACTGATATGTATATATATATATATATAGGTCTCCGCCGCGTATATATACCGGATGTTTCTTAAAGTTCGCGCAAGATTTAGGAATAAGTCCGTCTCGCGAAGATAATTTCTCCTGGGGGAAAAGGGGACATGTAGAGGAGAATCCCCTATTATGAGATATGCTCCTACTATGAGATAATGGGGTTTCTGCTAAACTAGTGAGCACTATTTGTTAGTTCCACCATGATCTTATTACTCTTGGTGTAAAATGTATTTAGTGAAAAATTCATTGTTCGTTATTGCGTTTAGCCTTTGCAAGAAAAGGTTTGTGAAATTGTGAACTGTCAAAGGAACTTGAGGTACGTCTTTAAACCTTGTTTATTATATAATAAAGAAATGGTTGGCAATAAATTCAGTATGCAATGATAGAGTAGAATCGTAGTAACAGGAAAATACGCGATTTGTTGAATTGCTTAATTGTAGAGGTTAGATTTCATGATCGCGGAACCGCTAGGCGTGTGGCTCGTATAATGAGATATTCAGGGTACTCTTAATATGAGATAATTATTGCTCGAATATGAAGATTATGTAGTGTAATAAAAAGAAAGAAAATACTACGTTAAGGTTAAAGAAAAGTTAATACGAATTTATATTACGAATTTTTGTGTATTTAATTTTTATAGAATCTGACTATGGAGGTTAGAGATACGAGGAAGCGTCGACAGTGGAATCGTGAAGATTTGGCGAAGGCTGTGGCAGCAGTATTTTTATAAAACTATTTAATAAAGTTTTTTAATTGCAATATTGATGTATTTTGCACTTTTAACACCGATTTCTCGAGGTATCTTATATTAGGAGCACACTTTCTCGATCCTGCGTAAAGCTCTTTTTTCAAATTTTTTTACTTTTCAGAAAAAATAATATTTAAATTAGATTTTTCATTTCACCAACCTAAAGCTTATTAAATTCTCTTCAAGATAACGTATTACATTTTTAAATTCTGCCTATAGATTTCCTCACATTCGGCAAAATCGATATGGTATCTCATAATCGGGGACTCCTCTATTCTTCCGTAAATTCACAGTCGTTTCCCCCAGGAGGAATTTAGTTGAGATACTTGCTTTGCAGCTATATTCACACAATTAAAGATACTCCGAAAGGAACTCGGAGGAGAAAGGATCCAGGGATCTATATAGAATATAGAACGGTTGTTGTATTTTTATTTGTGCGACGGATAAACGCGAGCGTAATAAATCCGTCAAGAGCTTCGCTCGCTCGCTCGCTCGCTTCGAATATATTCAATAACTCATGCGATAAGGCGATTCGCGCGAACGGCGGGATATTGAAAATTTACGTGGTCGTGGTGAAGTTGGTTGCGTGTGTACGTGCGCGCGCGTGGCACGAACTCGGCGTCCGCCCACACACACATGCATCGCCGCCTTATTTTTCAATAGGATTTTTCGTATTGGACTCGAATCCGAGAGACTTAACTCGGTCTGGCTGCCGCGATGCGCTTCCCATCCCCTCACGTTGCCATAGGTTCTTCAGCCTTTTTACTTATTATTAGTTTACGTCGGAGATAACGATGTCAATGCTCGAGAGAATGGAAAAATCGATCGCAAAGTAGGCGGCGAGGCTTTCTACGACGCGCGCATGTCGTCGTACATGGCGAGCATTACGTGCAACTAAGTAACAGGCCTGAGAAGTACCTGCTAAGCGCGAGATAAAAGCCGGGTCTAATCTAATCCGCCATCAAACAACCGACTAAGCGCAACCCATAAATCCCTATTTAACAGATTCGATTTTTTTCTATTGAAATTTTTACTTCAGTGCTGCAAACTCGTAGACTTACGCAAAACTCCCTACGTAAGACATTCGAGTATATTCAGATCTCAAAAGCTCCGTCTTTCTCAAGCCGTTTTGGAAGATCGATTGAACACGTTTCACGAACGCAGTTCGCAGGAACGACAAGAACACGTGGAACATATGGCACGTGGCAGGTAACGACGTTGTTGCCCGGCAATGATCGCGTTATCTCAAATCGTTGGCTCTCGTTATCGGCCTATGGGGCGGGACCGTGGGGGGGGGGGGGGGAAGAGGGAGACGGGAGGACGAAGGGTGCGGCGGCGGGACGTGCCAGCCGATGCAATACCTAAACGTTCACGGTGCGCTAACTAATTGTGCTACTTGCCGGCGACCGAGGAGGAGGTTGCACGGCCGATCGGACAATTGCTCGATAGCGAGAAAGGACGGCGACGGCGACGGTGGCGGCGGCGGTGGCGGCGGCGCGAGGCGGAGGAATTCTGGAAAAGTGTGACGCGCGAGTATTTTTATAGTCCTCCTGATCTACATGTGGGCGAAACAACACACATACAGAGGCGCGGCGGCGAGTTCGCCAATGCAGCAGCGCGATTATGCCGGTATCGAGCCACGAGAAAGCGCAGACCTTAATTAGCCCTTTGCGATTCAAATCACTCTCCGCAAAACCGATATTAATTAACAGCGTTTTGTCCTCATTTTAATCCTATCAGCGTGGCTTAATGAAACAATGGATCTACATTGCTTACCGGAGTTCCACGTAAAAAATGAAAGAAAAATATAGACTACTGATTATTATTGCAATGCAATCGTGTGACGCTTCGAGTATTGGGGAAAGGATTAATTTAAAAGCCACACAATCGACATTCGCACAAATATTTTCGTGTAAAGATCCCAGTGCAGCGGGAGACGCCGCGGAGGAGACCGCGGAGGCTATCTCTTTCGGGAGAAGATGGCCCGCCGCTCGATATGGAAGAGCAGCTTCTTTGCATATTAAGCGTGAAATTAGGCAGATATCGGCAGTTCTCTAAAAAAAAACAAAAAACAAGCAACCGTTGCGGTTGCGTAAAGAGAGAATCCATTTTCCCTCCGAAATCGACAGCCCTTCAAAAAGGCGTACCCTCGACCCTCGTTCTTCACCGTGATCGATTTCGTCAAGTCCCCTTTACGCATAAATCATACCTCACTACCCGCTCATATGCTTTCTTAATATTATTTCTCATTATCATAATATCGCATAAAACGGAGATAAACAACAGGAGAGTTACAGGAACATAAAATAACAATTAAGCGCAAAAGATTTTATCGCCTTCGGTACAATCACGTAATGTTTTTCCAGCTACGTTGCACGAAAGTAATTAATTTCCACGATAATTATGAAAATATCATTGTATTCCCGTATTTTGTGCGTTTTTACCGCCGAGCCATCTCGTTAGCGGAATGCACCAACGGCGGACAACGGTTGCGCGAGCTGCCTTCGGATTGTTTGTTACCTTTTCTCCGCCGTCTCTGTTCGCCCCGTTATTATATCTCTCCCTCTTTTACAGGGGCGCATATTCTCTTTTCCGCGTTTACTTGAATTAATTTTTCTACCGGCCTTTGACGAGCGACAAAGCGGCGCGGATTCTGCGTCGCATTTGATTTTTATGCGAATCGCGTACCGCGCGGCTAAACCGCAAACTGCTGACAGGACCAACAGAAAACGTCGTTTTCACCATTAGAGTCCGCGAGTGATATTTCTCTCCCTCGTTTAGGGCGTTCCGGCTCCGTGCAAAAGCACGAAAAACTACGCAGCAACTTACGAGACGTTTCACGCAGACGCAAGAACAACATTTAGCGTATTATATCAATCTCGACAATTATAATAAATATAATTATCTGTTTCACCGCGCATGTTGCATAATTAAACGCATTTCACGTAATATGCGAAAAGCTCCGTCTCCACGGACCGATTCCACCTCGCGTTCGTCTATTTATCTAGAAAATAATTTATTCCCCTGAGCGCTTGATAACGATTGCAATTGGTGCTTTACAATCCCTTGGATGTAGTCGTGGCGGAGATTACGTACGTGTCCCGTGAATACTTCGGCACGCGATGCGCACGACTCTGGTATTACTCAACAAACATCGGATGAAATAAATATCGAAGGAAATCGACAACATCGGGCCGTTCGATCGACCCGACAGCAACGGGAATATCGTATCTTGCGCAAACAAGAATAGGGGGGTAGAATGGAACGTTTCACCCGATCGGGTCCGATGTAAAAATTCCGATCTTCTCGGTTCGGCACACAAATGCGTGCGGGATCTGCAAAACACCGGGTTTGCGAAAGAATGAATAAAACACCGAGCCGACGAATGCAAATTCGCTCGCGCGCAAAAACGCGCGCGCGAAACGCGGGATTAATGCGAAATACGTACCGTATGCGCGCCGCCACTGACGAGAATAGCAATTACGGTCGGTAACTTCGCGAGAAATTTCGCCGTAACGCAATTCGGACATGATCTGTTG
This sequence comes from Ooceraea biroi, assembly GCF_003672135.1. NCBI lineage: Eukaryota > Metazoa > Arthropoda > Insecta > Hymenoptera > Formicidae > Ooceraea > Ooceraea biroi. The sequence continues at coordinate 3,847,236 of NC_039512.1, forward strand.
GGCGTGAAACGAAATTCAAAAGCCGCAGCGGCTCAACGGCCGGCCGATTCAACTTGCCTCTCCCTCCTTCTCTCTCTCTCTCTCTCTCTCTCTGTCTCTCTGTCTCTGTCTCTCTCTTTACCCGTTTCATTCTCTCTTTTCCCTCTGTTACGCACTTAATGAACCGTTCACCTATGCTCCTTTTGCCGACCGGGCAATTGATCCCGTAGTTGGCGAAATTAGCGAAAATAATTTCGCAATACGGATTTTAAGCGCAAACAGCGTATGTTTGTTTTGCACATAATTTTACTCTTGCGCATAATTTTATGAACGTTTTACGGGGAATTTTGAAAAAACAGATTAGCTTTCAATATTTTTTTAAATGGAAAGAGAAAAACACGGATTTCCACAAAAATCTCGCAATCGTCAGTTCTGGCTAAACTTCCGCGTAAACAGTAATGAATTAACTAATTTGCAACGGATTTAAAACTGAGATTTAAAGAGAGACCTCGTTTGTATCCCGCCGCGTCATACAGATTTGTCATTCGGTGATAAAGCCAAAATGGCAGGAAGGGAATGTAAATGAAGAAGATTCGAGTGGCGTAGGCCGTAAGAGTAGGAAGAGTGCCGCGCAAATTGGCGATCGCGCAAAAGAAACGCGAAAAGGTCATTCATTCGGAATAAAAGCGCGCGGCTTTCTGTTCTCGTTGAAGTTAATAAATTTCAAGTGTGCCTTTTCACGGAGTCTCGTGCCGGCGCGCTAATATATTATAATAAAGTCGCGCGACGTCGGTCGTTTATCGTCTTGCGAGAGATCGCAGACGTACGCGATTCGTCGGGACGAATAGCCGCGCGAGATATTCTCACCTACATCAACGTAAAGGAGAATGAAACTGCATTCCTGGCAGTTCTAATCGCGTGCGTGCCGCGTGTGACTCGCGAAAGAGGAAGTCTCGTAAGTGCCCGTATGAATTAACACACGTCAGCTGCAGCGCGAGCTAAGTGCGATTCGCGTGACGCAACGCTCACGTGACACCTCCCCGAGAGCATTTCAATTAATGCTGCAAACGTCGCTTCGAATAGCAGAGCGACGGACAAAGAGTGGAAACATTCCATTTCCATCGTTTTTTTGTCCCATTTCCTGCACCTGTATATGGGGAACAGATAAAAAAAACGGGGACATTCCACCCCTTTGTCTATCCTCCGTAATAATCTAACGCAAATGGACAATAGCGGAAACAAAACGGAAAAGAACAGACCGGTGCCGTGATTTCAAAAACTATTTTTCTCCACGATATTATTAGATTCCAAAGAGACGAGATAACAGCGGTAGCAAAAGGGGCAGGCAACACCCAGAGACGAGTACGAGGCACGTCGAAGAGCGAAATGGCATCGTCCGGGATAACGCTTGGCCTTAATAAGCGCCTTCGACCGTCGCGAATGCAAGATGCTGCATCACCAGCAAGAATCCACCTTTTATTCCTCCTTTCCTCGTTCCACAAAATGTCGAGTGTCGCCTGTAGGCTCGAACGGCTCTCTTCGATGGTTCATTGTTTCGAGTTTATCCTTGATACGCGTGAGCACGCTTCGAGAGGATCTCGCAGAAGGGTTCTCGCGAAACAGAAACGCCCGGGTCCCGCGACGCTGCAACGAAACGTTGTAATTGACGAGCACCGGGAATGGGCTCGGTGCAATACGTCGGAAACGTGTAAACTTATTTGCGTTACTGGTGTGGAACACCGTCGCCGTTGAAGAAACGTTCCTCTTTTCTAGTTCATTGGCTCACTTTGTCAAGGTCCGACTGTTGCTCGTTCTGCTCAATTGAGTGGCTATTTAACGCTCAATCGGACAACTCTCGGACCACCTTTCAAAACGGCGATTCTTGCGCATTACGTCACTCGGATGGGCAGACGCCTCGTGCACGTAGAAACCCCTTTCGTTTTATCTTTGGGACAGAAATATCTTTTCGCCAACACGCGCTTCTATTTGGATCGCCCTTAACAACCAGTGGACGACTATTAATTTCTGATTCGTTTATTGTCATGGCTTTATAAATGACAGGAGAAACGACGAAGAGAGAGAGAGAGAGAGAGAAAGGAATTGAAAAAACAAGAGAAACTGAAAGGAGCGCACGATCGCTCGCAATCTCCGTAATAATTGCACGTCTATCCTGAACCCGTCGGCCCGTCCCTCCGCACCAAGCTCGGACTAAATCCTTTTCCGATTCTCGATGCCACCTATCCACCACCTCCGACACATTCATCCGCTATCGGCGCGGCGGGTCAAAGGCAGAGCCCGGTATTGGTCGAACAGCTCGGGCAACGTCAACTGTGCTCGGACAGTCGCAAGATTTTTCATCGGAAAGCGATTCATCGCCCGTCCCGCGGACCAACGTCGAACGTGCGCTTTCGGACTGGCGTTAATTGAAATCCAAGTGCGCGACAACTGATTGCCGGCCGAGACCGACAATGGATCACCGCGATAGATTATTTTAAACAGCCGGATAATTAACGCGCTACTTCAGACGCAATCGCATGGTACATAAACGCGTTTGCATCGCGCCATGATGCATTGACGGTGTATTACAGAGCGATTTCTGTAATGAAACGCGGAAGCTCGTTCGTCCGTGGGCGGTCAAGAGACGCGAGTTACGCCCGACTCCTGATGTGCACGACAGTAATTTCTGACATGGCGACGTCTAGATGCTCTACGCCAATGTTTAGGGGCTGACTACGATCCTTCCTCCCTCTATTGCCCTCCCCTTCTCCTCTCTATCTGCCTCTCTTCTCTCTCTCTCTCTCTCTCTCTCTGTGTCTGCCTCTTTCTCTCTCTCTCTCTTTCTCGACTTCCGTGGGTTGGCGGCGAGAGGGAGAACGACAGGGGTTGTGAATCAATACAAGGGCCACCACCGACCCTGCCAGCCAGCCAGCCTGCCCGCTTCTCTCGCCGCCAAGCCTCCTCCCCCTCGTGCAGCCCCTTTACCACCAGTCTCTCTCCACCACGACAACGTTTGTCCCCTTCTGCTCTCCTTCTGGAAGATGATACCGGCTATTCTGTAGATTTCACCCCTTACCCTTCGAGAGATCGATCATCCCTCCTGTTCTCCTCCTCCTTCTCTTACTTCGATCTCCCCTGCACGCGCGATGGAAGTCGAAGCCGTCGCGCGGATGTACGACTGCGATTATACGTGATTAATTCCCTCGCCGGGTCGATCGCCGAACGAATCGCCGAATCTCGATGCTGCGGCACACGAGGAACCGAAAGCGACGAAGCGCAAGAGCACGGGAGACCGTCTCCCCGAGCTGGCGGGCGCACGGCTGGCCGTTATGGAAATCTCGCGGGACAATCTTCCCAAGAACGGATGAAAGATTGTGCCGAATGGAAATGGCAAGGTACACACAAGATTTGTTCCGCGTCGAAAGTTATGAGGAGAGTAAACCTCGCCACCGTCGGGCTCCCTTAAGCGCCGAGTCGTATTTAGAGTGCGAGCTGGGAACGGTGTTACGGTGTGCCCTGATGTGGCATTTAAGTAAACGCAGCGTCCGTTGCTTGGCAGGGCGTGATGCATTAAACGCAATTGAATGCGTAAACGTCCGATGCGAAGACGCGCGATGACGGGGACGTGATGATGAGCAATACTCGCTGGTGTTCTCGCTTTCTGCTGCACGTCGGATTGATGCGGGCTATAAAGTCGGCGCGGGGGGGGGGGGAGGGGGTACGTGTTTTACCACTACTGGTATCGACGTGGGATAGCGAGCGCGCTTCAGAAAATCCCGGATGCCCGTCTGTCGATGGTTCGGTGCCGCGAAGTTAACTTACGGCATAAATAATAGATAAAGACGTGCTGGCGTCACGTCGAGGCGTAAACAGATATAGCAGTGGTTCTCATGTGAAATCGCATAAATAGATGACCCCTGCAATCTCATTGCTTTTGTCTTGTTTTGCTGCGAATAAGAATCGGCTTTTACTTAGATTGCAAAATCTACGGTGCAAAAGTGTATCAACGACGATTAAATGGTGCGAGAGTGTTTCCGAGCACTTTTCTCGCTACTAGCCTCTTTGCAATATTGCACAAGTGACGGTGAAAGTAAGGACGTCCGCACGATTCTGATGACCAATGATGTTCGCAGCATGATGCCGGATCCTGTAATCTTCCACCTTGCAATTTTCTATCCTGCGTGTTCCGCGGATTTCACAATAACATAATTACAAAATCAATATCTTTTATCGATCTGATAAGAAAAGCTGATTACGATCGATGCATGTTCCGAATTGACGTTATAAAGTTTTATTAAAGCCATTCATTTCAGTGTAAATTCCATAGAAAATGAACAAATTGGCGACGCACATTTCCGCAAGGTAAACATCAACCATTTACTTTAATTGATTTAATTTATTCCTTTTAACGAATTATATTATACTTTAATTAATTCCGTGTCACCCGATTAAATACAGAAACGTGCATTATTTATCGCATTACCGCCTGCTTTATGGATCAGAAACTCTAACAGTATGTGTCATTTTGCCTCTATTTCTCTCTCCCATTCTCTTTCTCCCTCTCTCTCTCGCTCTCCATCTCTCTCATCTCCCTGATTTGCAATGTACTATTAACGCAACCGTCATAGAGACATAATTTACAGTACAGTCGGTAGCACGATATTCAAGACGTTTCCAAAAGCAGCACGCGTTCTGCCACTGACAGTAATGTATTGTGAAATATATCCAACAATAAGCCACGTCGAGCGGATTGTACGGCGAGATGCAGCGGGTTCATACCGCTCTCATTGTTAGTTTCGGCGGCTAGGCGTTGGGAATTTTTGCACCCGCGATGGTTACCGTTACAGATATCGTACGTGTATATAACGTCATTGTCTGCGCATTATCTTGCGCATAATACGGCCGCGATACCCGACATAAATCGCGCGACTTGGCAGCACTTACGCGTCTGCTTGCGATAGAGAGCGATAACTACGTAAGATACGTTTTATGAGGACACCTCCGAGTCATCCTTCCGAGAACGCGCGCGGATCTCTCCTCTCCACCGCTCGTTACGCATAATAATTAATTATAAAACAACCGTTCGGCCGTGCACGGTTATTTATTTCGAGGCCGGTTGAGCGACGGCCATTTGTTCGGTACGTGCCGCGATGAACAAATCGATGTTGAACACCGCTCCGCGTGCGGACAGTGCAATTTCCGAAAATGAACGGCCGCGATAAATCACTGGTGAATGTCGGGCAACGTGTCTTTGACTAAACCGAGCTGGAAATGTAATATTTTCGCGTTAGCCGGCGCGAAACTGGAAGGAACTTGGAAATAGGGTCAGTCCCCTCAGGAGGCTTTTGAAAATCCAAAGGGGAATGGAAACGCGCGCTGCCTGTGTGCCGGCAGCCATGCTCATAAAGTTACCCCCATGTAACACTAGTCCTGGTATACCGACTGCCCGTAGGCGTGAAAAGGGGAGAGCGAACTGGGTGATAATAAGGGCGGTACACACGGACACAGGGAAAGAGAGAGAGAGAGAGGGGGGGAGAGAGACAAAGCATACAACACGGCCGCACTCTGCGCTTTATGAAGTGGTCAATTGCGATTATTAGCTTGCTACGAAGAGTGGCTGGATTAGCCGCACCGCGCTCGACGAAATTGTATTAACTGATGAGATACTAAACGCGCCCGCCAAAGAACGGACCAAGAATAGATAACTCAAGTTTGCTCCGCGTTCCTTTATTTTCTTTTCTTCCTCTTTTTTTGTGAAGAATTTATGAAAACGCGGCAAGACCTTTACCATCGTGGAAACTGGGACGATCCTAATTTTACACTCCTTCCACCTCCTTACTACCCCTCTCTCCATATCTCGGTATATCCGCAACGGATTTATGCGAACGAGTAAACGCGGCAGTGCATGCTGATCGCGCTTCTCCGTACGAAAAGGAGAAGGAGGAGGAAAAGGAGGGGATGGAGTCCGTTTGAGGATGCACATCGAGCGAGCCGGAGCGACATCCTACGTAAGAACCTATTCCGGACCAAACAATACGACGTTTGTTCTCTCGAGGAGAACTACTTCCGGAAATTTACGAGCCACGGGATTTCCGAGAGCCGGCCGGGGGAATCGACCGATGAATGGAATCGAATGGAAAACCCGCGGAACTGTATTCCCGATCTCGCGAGCTTAACCTTCGTGACTCGGTTCCTTCCCTCCGCCTTCCATCCCCCTGCTCCCCCGCGATCCCTTCTTCTCTCCGTATTTGTCGTCCCATGCAAGAACCCCCGTGCACCGCCCCGTGGGGAATAAATATTTTGCGCTCTTCTGGACTCTCCCTCTGTCGCTCGTGAGCGAGAAACTGCAACACCACTCGATCTTTCTGGAGGAAGAAAGAGTTCGGGAATTTTGAAGAGTCTCTCGACAGCTGAAATCAATCTCGGGCATTCAAGATTACACGATTATGAACGGAATGACCGCACCTTGACGTCCTCAACAACGGACGGAATTTATTCGCGATGTTTGCCGATTAAAAGTTCGGCGGGAGGGAGTTACGCTAAGTGGATGGCTGGCGCGGAATAAACTTTCAAGAAAATCGTCAAGAAAAATCGCTCGCGATTCGTATCAGGAATACAATTCCTCCGTTACTCCCGTGGATTTACGATTCGTACTTCACGTTGAATTTACAAAAGGGATAAGAGAGAGGTAAGAATGCGGGAGCGAGTTTTACGGTGCGTACTTACTACAGCATACAGTCGCAAATTTCGCGTCGAGTATACAGCCTGAGCAATTCGTTCAGCTCCATTCGTAGTGACTCTCCCAGGCTCCTTTTAGACTCTCGCAAACCTTGCAGTCTTTGTGTCAATTGAATTTGATTCGCGCGTGCAGCGGCGACCGACTCGCTCCGTCACGGCGCATCGCAGCTTGATCGAGAGAGACCGCTTGAAATTTTCGCCCTAACGGCCGCTCTGTGCGCTTCCGCCGGAGTAATTTGCCGTGAGGTGGCTATAGACAACCCTCGTCGCAAACTTCCATGGTCGAACTTCCGGCGCCAGCAAGTTCCGCGACGAACTTTCCGTTCAAGTTGATATTTCTGGACGCGCGTTTCGGGATCAGGCGCGTCTACATAAAAGATTCCTCGCGCAATGACAACATAAATATCAGCTGCCGTGCGTATATGATACGTATGCATAGCACAAGGGAGGCTCGAGTTCGCCGAGGGGTGAAAGAAAACACGCGAGGGATGACTTGGAGCTGGCTCGGCGCGTCGCGAATGCACGCGGAAGGGCACCTTTTTCCCTCTGAAAAAGACCATCTTTGTTTTTTAATCTCGTTAAATCGCACCACGAGATGTGGATTGGTTAACGGGCATCGGGGTCGGTGGTGTCGGCGACGCGGGCGACCCCGACGACGCAACTGGGTCACTTAAGTCTGATTAAAGCTCCTTCGCGTGTCATCATGCGCGGCCATTATTGCGGCTTGGAGCATCCCCTTTCGCGATTGTGGCAAGGGGATTGTGGCGCGTTACGCGCCCCCGAGACTCCTATGATACTCCTATGATTCGGTGATAATACGAGGCTAATAACGCACGCGCTCGTAAAAATCCTTCTCCTTGTTAAGGAAGTCTTTAATTCCCGATTGAACCGATTGATGTATTATGACAAGCCTTAATAGAACTCTTTCTCCATTTTTTTTCTTAGTTTTATATCGCATAAGTAAGATGCTTCTGACTATTATTAGGGACTTACGACGGGGCAAGGGATAAGTTAAGGTGGGAGTTCTAATAAAACAAGAAGATCGTAAATTTCAATAGGCCTGCCGTAACAAAACGGGCGGGCGGAAAAATATGGCCGGCCGATATTCCGCAACAGCGGATGCGAGCCAAAGTGTGGGAAAGAGAGAGGAAGGATTGAGCGAGAGAGAGAGAACGCGAATGAGAAGCGGCGGCGAAAAGCCGAGTCTTAAAAGCAGGGAACGTATAATGAGAAGAGGAATAAAAGATCTCGCGGAGTCGCTCGTTTCTCCGCGCTCTCGGTTTCCTCCTTTTTTCGCATTACCGTTATTGTATCCTCCATCCGCCTCCCTCCTCTATTTCCATCACCCCGCCCCCGTGTATCTTCATTTCGCGTCATTGTGCGACGTAATAGAACACGATGTTCGTTGCGTTGCCGGTGCAGCAGCAATTACGCGAGGAGGAAGCGACTCCTCGGGGATGAAAATTCTGCTGATTCGGTAATCGCGAGAAACTAAACCGAACTCGCGCCGGACTAAAAATTCCGCCGTATGTTCTAACAGCGCTTTATCATGATCCAATCTCGCACGAGTGGCCCAGCGCGACGTGCGGGAGTATCCACGATGAGTGAGAGAGAGAGAGAGAGAAACTGGGAAACACACGCCGCGGTACAATATATTTGTTAATACGCGAGTACATACACAAGTACAAGCACATTCGATCGTTGCGCGTGGTCGCACTCGTATGGTCCTCGATATCGTTTGCCTTTTCGCCCCGACGTTAACTTTCCCGTTTCGGTTACGGATAATCGGCAATCGGCGAGCGCCAATCTCCTGCGTTCCCCGGCTTCCCCGTTTCCCCGTTACGACGTGGTTCGTGCCCCATTTTTTTCAATCGTCCCCCGAAACGATTGAGGGCCAGTTACGCACGCGTAATCAGCCGAGAAATTACGGCGGCAGAGATGAAGTTTCCTCTTAATTTGAATAGGTAGGCCAGGTACGTACTCACGGCGGGGAATTACGAACGGAAGGGAAAGGGGCCACCCGGGAGTGATGGTGAGAGTGAAACCCTCTGGCTGCCGAGCGGGAGGGACGTTGCTCGATAATTTCCGCGGATGTTCGAAATTAAAAAAGTTTCCTTTAGCGGGGATCTCGACTGCTTCTTGCAGTCGGCGTTAATCGCGCCGGCACAAGCGCGATTGGTCTTTTATCTCTTGGCTGCCGGCCGTCAATTTTATTTCTCTTTTCTCCTCTTCTGGCCTATCCGTCAATGGAGAACCGCAGAGAAGACCAATGCAGCGGGCGGGTGCCAGCTCGTTAATATCACGTCATTATCGGGCTAGATAAAGCGACCAAGATTTAAATTTCAATCGCTTATCAGCGACTGTCGAACCTGCCAATTCGGTGGCGATCGAGATTACGTCGCTAAAGTTGCACGGCGTCTCTAAAGAGAGAAAAAAGGCAAGAGAGAATGAGGGAGAGAGAAGGAGGAAAGGAAAACGCAGGCGAACCCGTGTTTTTCGTGCAATTTGCATTCGCGTTTTCTTTAGAGAACTTTCAACCCGACATTCTTAATTGCTGGGCTGCTTAAGGATGAAAATTGCAGAGCCCGCCGAGCACGCTTTGAAAGCGTTAATGCATAAAAGAACGCCGTATCTCAACAAAGACCGGTAAATTCTCCTTTAGGAAACACCCCACTCTTATCTTAATGGTCCAACTATTTAATATCGAGCATAAAAGAATCAGCACAGAATAAATGTGTATAATCGTTACGCGCGCGCACCCGCGTACGCTAATGATGATCGCCTCACGCTGTCGCGTTTCCCTTAAATTTACTGGTGATAGGATTAATCTGCGAAATCGCGAATCCGCACTGGATAGATCATATGCGAAATTTCATCCGTATTGAAATCCACACGGTCCGCGCCGCTTGCAGGCATCGCTACATTTCGTTTCGTGCTGTTAATTCGGCGCGATCAACCCCCGACGACGGATCGGATTGCCGGCCGCGGAAATGACCGAATCACGTTGTATCGCTTCATCGGAGGGGTGCGAGACGTCTTTCGGGCGTGCGATGTCACAATCGTGATTAATCCGGCGGAATCGCGGCGCGCCGTTTCCATTTGTTCCCGATCAAATTCAACCGTGGGGTTGTCGGTGATTCCAGCGATTCCACCCGAATCAGACCCGAAATGTCAAACGGAAACATCAGCCATACGATCGTACCATCGTCGATCACGAGCGCCTGCGAGTTCGGCGGATCACGCTATCTGAGTAATCCGTGTTACAATCTGTAAACAAGCAAATGAGATCTCAACGGCGCGTTTATATCACGTTCGAGGGTTTCGTATTGATTTATTCGCAAATAAAGTTCGACATTCTCCAAGACCCAGCTTTATCTGCGGTCGTATTATCGCTGCGAGGAAAATGTATCACTGTCATCGGGACATACACGGTGCTTCAAGTGGAAATAAAAAGAAACGAGAACAAGAGGAACGCTGGTCTTTTTCCGTTTGAAACAACGAATCCAACGACGACGACGACGACGACGTATTGCGAACGGAGCAAAGATATTCCGCAACTGCTAGATGAAAAAGAGCTGAGAAGAATGGCACGGTGGGCAAAACGCGCGACTGTGACCAATAACAACAAGGTGTTAATTAAGCAGCCGGCAAAGGGGTGGCGGCGGCACGGTTAATTCCGCAAGTTGAATAGGAAAAACGCGACAAAGAGCAGCGTGCGCGGAGCTCTCTTTTGGCAAGATATACGAGAACGTTCTTCATTCACCCATTCCTAACACCGCTCCTTTTTATTTTACCCTCTCGCAGTAAAATCATGAGCTCGGCGTAAAGCGACGTTATTCTTCCAAACCTCTATTGCACAATTACGATATAAAACTCAATTATCATCTCGATAATTGAGTTTTATGTCGTAATTAAAATAAATTGGCAATCCGATCGATTGAAATCTATTCCGACGTTGCATCTCTTTGATCCTTTTCCTTTTATATCCATAAAGACAGAAGAAGAAAAAGAAACAAATTATGAAGTGCGAAAGCCAAAAGAAAAATTTATCATACTTATAAAGTTTATCATTCAAAGTTTTTCATCATTACATTTCAGTGAAAGCGCGATTTAACTGGCTTTCGTACAGAATGGCGTTGATTATCCATTTCTCCAACGAAGACGGAGCAAATCTCGGTTCGAGATTCAAAAAACAAAAAAAAAGAAAAAGACAAAAAAGAAAAGAAGAACGAAGAATAAATTGTGCTTACTTTCTTAACAAAACTTCGTTTTAACTGGGGATCGCTGTTACGTGCTTGGAGACGGCGCTAGACGACGAAGAAGAAGCTTCTGTCGAGGTTGGAGGATCGAACGAAACCGCAGCGGGAAGAAGGAAAAAAAAAGAAAAGCAACGAGATTAACAACTTTCTAGAGTTTAAGGTATTCTGCCGTCGACACTTTTCGCTCGTCTCGTCGGCGAGAGGAGAGAAGAGCGCTTGTTTTTCTTCCACTCTTGAGGGAAAATGAAATTGATCCGCTTCATAGTGGACTTGAGGAAAATAGAAATCCTCGTCTTCTCCTGCGTTTACCCGGCAATTTTCCCTCGCTCTGCTCACTTTCCCGCTTCGCTACCTGCGTTAACGCTTCCATTTAACTTTTTTCGTGCCCTTTCCGTCCTTCGTATGTATACATTAATGCTGCGACCGATTATTCTGTCATCGAGTGTTATAAAAATTCTACGCGTGCTCTCGCACTTAATCGACGCAAAAAAAAGGTACAAACTCGAACTTGGCGCAATTCAATGCATCCAGTGCACGCGACTCACGTATTCCATCTTTATTAACCCCGTCTAATGTAATAGAGCTACTTTATTATTCCTCGGCCTCGATCTGGCTTACGTAGACGGACGTGTTCGAGCGAGAAGACGAGAAACGACGACGACGACGACGACGACAGAGCACGCATCCCAGACGTTTTCCGTCGCCGTCTGAGCGTCGCGCCGTTTTAATCCTTTTTCGATCTCTTTCTCAAAGCGGCATTCATATTTACGAAAGGCAAGAGTCCAAAAAGGACGCGCCCCGCCGACGTGCAAGGTGCGGGCTTGCAAATATTTGCGCGGGCACGTGCACACGTTTCAACCCTTTATCGACCTGTTGACACGACGGCATCCGCGCGAGCGTCCTTTCTCTCCACCCTCTCTGTATTCTCTCTTTTTTCTCCCTCTCTCTTTTTTTTATCGACAATATTGTGTCGATATCAAAAGAGCCAGTCGCGCTTTCGCATAATCGACTGGGGCGGCCTCGAAAAAGCCGTACCGGCCCCACGAATTTCGTAATAACGTGGCACAAAGGCGAGCTGGCAATGGACGAGTTTTAAGCAGTCGTTCGTGTCACCACGTCGACATTTATTGATTCTAAATTACTAAACTATTAGTATCTCTCTCGTAGATTAACATTCTTCTGCGAACGTTAAGGCAGGTTCAGAAAGTATAAAGAGACTCCTCGCCTATAGCTGGTAGTTAATCAAAAAGCATTAGCGATGCGTTCTCCATCATTCTCTGACAGCGTAAGTAATCGGTAAAAGATCCCGGTCTTCTCTCGAGCTTCTCTCGAGCCATTCCCGGTAATCCGTCGCAGAATAAATCGTAAAGAATAAACCCGGCTTCTCCGGAAGAGGTGGGTGACCCTTCCTCCGACTTCTCAGTCCTGAACTTCCGGCAATCGCTTCCGATTTCGTCATTCACGACGGGACGACCATCGGGGATCAGACTCGCTTTAAAGCGTTCTTTGACCGTGCCACGACGTCAGAGACACGTCGCCCCCTCGTCGCTGCTCCTTTTTTCCCTTCCTGCACCCTCTCCTTTCATTTCGGTCACGTTCGACGTTTCTCGCGCGGCGACGCTCTGCATTATTCAAGAGGCGGACCTTCGAAAAGCGGCGGACCGCGCGCGATTCCGCCGGGACGAGCGTTTCGCGTTCGATCGGGACGATTTTTTCGCACGTCACTCATAAAACGCTGGACGGATTCCGCGTCCGGAGGATCCGGAGGTGACTCATCTGTCATCCCGCACGAGCGACAATGACGCCTCCGATTTGCCGAGCGGCCTTTCGAGAGCCAATGTTCTCACGGCGACCGCACGAATTAATTGCAAACGAACGCGCGAGTTTCCGATCCATCGCCAGCGCGTCCATCGGCAATCTCGTACGACCTCCGCGAGTTACGCTTTCAAATGTAAACCCTGGATTTTCCGACCGAGGGATCGCCAAATTAACAGCAAATATTTGACGCCGCCGCTGAAAAAATATCCCGCGACGCTATCAACCTCCGTGTTTTCGCGCGACGTTGAAAACACTCCATCGGCGAACGAATCATTTCGTCGACATGGTGGATGTTAATGGATCAAAATACGTGATTTACGACATTACGATAAATCGCACCCGTGACGTAAGCGCGTGTGAACGTGTAATTCGCGGCCGCGATTTGTATGACGCGACGTATGCAAGAAAGATTTTATGACCGCTGCGGTATCGACGTATTCAAATAGAATCGCTTCGCACATTCCGCTCGCATTGATGTTTGGACACGTACATTTATATCACACCGCCGCGGTGTATCCGGAATCAACGCGGACTTTTGCATTCGCTATTTGCACGATAAATGTTACAAAGTTAACGTACCGGTTTATCAGCCATCGCCGGGTTAACAAAGTACAATCAAGTATCCTCACATCGCTAATAAAATAGTTACCCGTTACGCCCACTCTCGTCGAATTTAACCGCGTTCCCGCGTCCGTTACACATTAATGGGTTTAACTGAATTTCGCGGGAAACGTCATTAATGCAGTCCACGAGTGATGCGAAATTAATTAACCGTCTTGATAGCGAAATTACGCTGAAAATTATAATTTTGTGTTGTACAGTCGCTCGCACAGCAATGTTATTCCACATTTTCGGCCGAGCTGTCTCGACAATAGCGCCCGGAGACGCGTCCGTGTTCTTGCGACTGCGTTTTCTTGCCCCGCGGCGGGACAATTTGATACGAAAGTTAATTAAACCCAACGGTTAACAATTATCTTGATTTATTATTAATTCGCGAGAGACTGGTCGTCACGCGAGCATCGCCATCACGATGCTCGCGCGTCCGTACCATCGCGCGAACGGCCGCGCGCGATAATGGCACATGTGGACTGCCGTTTAAGGGCCATTCAACTCGCCATGGCGATCCTCAGGGCGAACAATGGCCTCGCGGAAGAGAGGGAAACAAATAAAGAGTGAAGGAGGAGAGCGCGGCGAAAGGTGGAGCCCCGCTGCGACGACTTTCCCTTGTCGCCGTCGCCGTCACCCTTAGGTCACTTTTTTTTTCCCGCTCGTCCCTTCCTCTCGCTTCCACGTCTTCCGGTTTGTGGCACGTCGCCGTCTCTCTCTGTCTCTCTCTCTGCGGATCGGCGCACGCGATTACCGCCATTTTATTGCCAGAACAATTACTTGCCACCGCGGGTTTTATCGATAATTCCCGGCGAAGCAACGACTTCGCGGATGGCGAGACCGATGAGGACCGAATTACGGCGACGCGGAGCGGATTTTTAATCCGCCCGCGCTCGCGTGCCGATGTAGCGTGAGATTGTAGTTCCGCTTGAAACTATCGGGGACTTTTTCGTTACATTATACGATCCGCGAGTGTGTGCAGTCGCGTAGTTCTAATGTTCCGCACACGTGATAATTATATAATTCTGCATTGATTTATAAAGAGTATTAGTACTTGCCGCCGTGTAAACTTCGCGAATTAGACGCGTGTGCACGTGTGCATAGGCGAGCAAGATTTTTGCGCAATACCAGCACGTGGTATGCCGGGCACGTTGGCCAGCTCGATTTATTTTTCGTCCTCGTAATTTGCCGCATGCTACGCGATGAATTTCGCGTGCAACTTACACCGCCGCGTACATGCATTATTGCCGGATTAATTATTTGTTACCGCAACTCGTTTTCCCGGCCCCCAATTTTCGCAATTTCGCTTTCTACAAATGTGCATCGGAGCTTCCATCATCGTCGGTTAATCGGCAATGAGAGATCGTTTTTTTTTTTTTTTTTAACAATTGATATCGCCTAATTGTACGCATGCCCGCGGGATTTTCGCATCGCAAATCGTTCTCGTCTCTGACATCATCATTCCCCACGCGGCGCGATTTTGCGAAATTACGGATTCAATTCCGACGTTACATCTCAATACGGACAAGCTGCAGTGCGCGCGACATTTTAATTGAAACAACTAGCTTTAAAAAAACTTTAACTCGACTTTTAAAAAAACCGAGCTCGCATATTGGCAAATTCGGTTTTATTAAATTGCCTGACCGTCGCGACTGTCGCGTTGTGTCATTAACAATTCCATTACAACGCGCGGTATCGCGTCCACATAACAAACAATTTCGTCTCCATGATTCAAGGTATGTGTTATTCTCTTTTTTGTTTTTTTTTTTTACTTTTTTTCGTTTGTCGTTTCGATTTTTCGACTCGCTGCGCGGCTGCACGCGGGCATACAACGGCACCGAGAATTTCCACGTTTGATCTCAGAAAGCTCGGCGTTGCTCCGTGGCAAATCCGCGCAATAATTCGCCGGGGCTTTATGGCCGACACGTCACGCAATAACAAGGAGTATCCGGTTAGCCTGCCGTTTCTATCGAATAAATCGCGCCGCGCGCGCACAGTCCGCGTTTACTTAAGTTCCACCGCTTAGTACGTGACTTCACCTTTAACCCTGAAATCAATCTCCGCCACGGAAGTTCATATCCTCGTTGAATCAGATTTGAACGTAAAAATAACTGTCATGGGTCGGAACAAACCGCGAAACGTATCTGCTTTTAATAACTTGCAGACGAAGCCTCGAACGAAGATTAAAGTGCTATCAAGTCGAGAGCTTGATTGAGATGTACTCGATGTAACGTGGCACAGCGGAACTTTGTGTTTTGCGATGATATCAACTTACACCACACGCTGATGCTCCTCTAATGAATGAACTAAACTTTTAATTAATACCTCTCAAAAGCGAAAAGCACTGCTTAAAATTCGGAAATGCAGCAGTTGTTACGTTTGAATAAAAATAAATAGATCGTAATGGAGCCTGGAAATCCGGCCAGCGCACCGTGTACCGTAAATTATTACGAGAGAGCATTTAAATTTATACACAGGCTCGTGACGCGCTACCGCCGCAGATAAAATGTAAATACGGCCGTATTTACTCAAAGTTTGCGGCGCGGCCGGGTTGATATTTTTAACTGAAAACGTTGCGAATTATTTCATACTGGCGCGACTTTATTATCGAAACAACGTCAGACAGCGCGATTATCTGCATATTCTCGCAGCCGTCCGATGTCGCGGATGATATTCCGTTTCCATTACAATCCTGAAATTTCATCGTCGGTAAATATGCAAAAGCGCCGGCGCAGCGCGGTTGTTTCAGGGATTACGATAAATTCGAATTTAATAGGAAGCGCGATTGCGAGCGCAATAAAAGAGATATACCAGCCGCGCTTTCATTCAATCGTCTTCCCAGCTGGCTCTTATTTTATTTCTTACTGTGGCACCGCGCTGGGTATATTCGATTAAACTCGGGCTTACTCAATTTGCAGGGCGACAAGAACGAGTCTACCGAACACGAAACAAGTGCTATTTTCACTTAGAGACTTCTACGAATAAGTAGCACACGAATATTAGACACGAATGATTCAATCCACGTCATTAATATCTCTACATTTACAATTTATACATACATATATAATCTCTCAGTATAAATATTACTGTAAAAATGGTTAATAAAAATAACAACGTGAAGCTCTGGGAAAAGGTCAAGAGAAGAGATGAAAATATCACGGAATATGATAGGAATATCACTCGATTCTACGGAATACCGTAATTCGCGGACTCTCGCTTTCGCCGTGCAAGACACTTCAATGCACGACAAAGTTGCACTTCCGCTCTGAGCGGAAACGGTTCTCGCGGCACGAAGTGCATCAGTAATATCGAACTACAAGTTCGCTGTCACGATGGTTTAGGAGATGGTTTAGGAAAACGTCGATGCGATCCGCGTATATGTTACATATGCGGCGCAATGTGAAAGAATGCATTATGTCGCACACGTTGCATAATGCAGTTTAACACGCTCCGGTTTCGAATCTAGGTCGTTATTCTGATCCGAGTGTATAGGCGGCATTAATGATTGAGAAACAACAATGAAACCGACCGTTTCGCGTGGTTGCTGAAGATGGAAATTTATGAAAATAAATAAAATAAATAAATGAAAATAAAAGAAAATTAGCAAATTAGAAATAGTAAGCAATCGGATTAAGATAAGACCTGATTATAATTAAGTTTCGGAATTTAGCACCTTCGGCTTGAAGATCCTAAAGCAGTATCGAAAGAAAAAAGAAGATAAAGTTCGCAAGCACATTCTTCCTAATCTCCACTTTCTCTAATCTCTCTCTGTAAAAAGCGCGAGTAAGTTTAGTATCTAGACGGAAAAATCGCGAAACTGAAATATCGCACAGCTTTTAATATTGCACAGCTAATTGGAAATTATACCAGACTGCATAACCGACACAAGAGTAAGCGAACATTTTTGAAGAAACCTTCTAATTCAGCGACATTATAAAGGACGGAGAAACCGCAAAATGTAATACGTAGCTGCAATAAAAGTAACGACCAATGTAAAAATATCTCATAGCGATAAGGAGCTTCTTTTTATTTCTCTCTCGAAATGCAATTTAATCATCAACGTGCACCAGATTATTTCTTACACTTTACATATTCCGCTCAATTTCTTCTCTGCTAGATAATGTGTACCCATTTACAGGGTTTAGAGCATCAGTTACACGTGCCATGGTTACATCGACACGAAGAGACGCTTGAAACGATTTCTCATGTAATTCTAAGGAAGCAGACACGAGCGAACGACGCCGAAAGAAGACGGTTATCCGCGAAGTGCGAAACCGCCGAGATTGTAAAGTAAACGGGCGGACGGCTGGAAAATATTTGCGCGGATCTACCAGGCTCCGGGAAAATTTTCGGGGAACTCAGCGAACGCTCGCTGCAGCGAAATTGGGATATACCTATGTAGGGTGGAGGCGTCGCGTCCTTTTACTACCACGTTAATACGTTTAAGCCGTGTACGGATCGTGGAAATTGGGTTTTGTCGCTCCAGCTGGAGATCCCGGGAGAGTTTTGGTAAAGGGCGGCACCCCGTCGGCACGGCCGTATTTGCACGTTAGCGAATATGGGTTAGTCTTGTCTCACGTCGCGCAAGTTTAGCGGCTTAATAAGACTTTTCGGTAGTCCCACCTGTCCGCTCGGAAACGGGCGCAGCAATCTTCGCTCGTGGAGTCTCGTAAGTCTAAGACTAGATTGACATGAATGTAGATCAAGCCGGCTCCACGGATAAGTCCGTATATCAGCATGCGCCTTCGATAACGAGCGAACAAGGCGATAATAATCGCGAGGAAACGAGCAACGCAAAAGTACACGGTATTTCATCCGACATTCCGGAGGCAGAGATGTTTTATCCCTTCCTCTTCATCCCTTTAAAACAAAGCTGCGACAAGCTCGCGCGCCGTACAGGAACGTGCAACGGATCTAAAATGCATTCGCCAGAAATTTGATTAATCCCGCTCCTTCCGGGAAAGGACTAGATGAACAGCCAGTTTCGCGTTACGTCGTTCACGGGTAACTAAAAGACGGTAGAGCTACTAATGCAAGTAATTAAGTGCAAGAAACAAGCGCGAGCGAATGAACGAGCGAGCGAGTGAGCGAACACGAGCGCGGGGGTGAGTCGGGTACGGGCGCGGACGTACGGCAGGACGACAAATTACTAACTTGGGAAATGCGATTTCAAGGTGGGAGTACGCGGCTACGTCAAAAGTAGCAGCAACAAAGCGTTTGTTCCCGCATCCTGCCTTGATACCTGAATTAAATCATTCTCGAGTACGAGAACGCGCGGCGCGCACCCGCCGCTTTATGCAAATGAACGGTAGCGCGCGCTAATGTAGCGCGATATATTATTAGTACATTCAAACGGCGACTGCGAAATTTAGTTGCGAGAGGAATTCAGGGGCGAGAGGGAGGTATGGGGATTTTTGTGAGGGCAAAGTCGTCACGTTGCAGCACGACGCAAATACGGCTTCCATTCCGGCTTCGACGATGTTGAAACGTGTCACACTTTTGCCGATAATTAATTTGCAATTAGATGCACGTCGCTGCAATTCTTTAGCGAGGAAACTTCCTGCCTCTCTCGGAGGGGGCTTACATTTTCCGCCAATAAGGAGACATCGGCGTTCGCGTGCTGCAATTTCCCCGGCTTTCAGGATCTATCTGATTGAAAAGAAACAATCTAAGCGAGTTTGGGCCTTTGGGCAAGCATAATACGCTCCTCCTTCCTTCCTCGTCGCATGGAGAAACCGTATTAATAATGCCTGGCGCGCAGGCAGAAATTGCTCGAGAAGACCCCGAAGCCTCTGCCTTATTCAGGCCTCGATGCCTTGGCGTCGAAAGCGAAGAGCCAGGGAACGGGCTTTCGTACTCGAAGCCAATTTTGCAGCCACGGCGTGCATATCGACACTGCCAGCTCGATATTGCACTTTGACTTTCGCGAAACTAATGTACCTCTTCGCCTCCTGGATCCCTCGAGCCCGGAAACGTTCCGCTGGTAGTCGTCTCTTTCTTTTTTACGAGTATTCTTATTCTATGGAGACACTTGTCAACCTGCACCAGTTGTGAAGCTTACCTGCAACAAAGACAAACGCATCGAAGATTAATAAGATTCGACCAGCAACACGCGTGTTAATTGCAGCAAAAAATTAGATCGTGACGCATTTATGGTAATTATATAAATCATCGTTGCTTCTCTCGTACCTCGGTACCGGCAGTGCGAGAGAGCTGACGTGCGTATTACCGGCGACCCACTAATTTCTCTAATCACATCCTGACGTATCAGTCCTCTCCTCGCGTTACTGATCGCATCGCGAGGTAATTAGCGGTATTAGGCGAGCTCGCGAGCGAATAGAAAGGATCGCAGTGGTTGCGGAGAGAACAGAAGCACCGAGAAGAGGAAAGGAGACAAGGGAGGAAGGCGGGGCGGAGGCGGTGTGGGCGATAGTGGTAGAAACGTGACGGTAATCTCGATGAAGCCACCCCTTTGTCCGCGTCGCTCGGGGATCGGTACATTCCTTATCGGGGACGCCGTTGTCCGCCGAAAGCAATTAAGCGATAAATTTTACGATGCCACAGCAACCTGGATCACGGCCAACTTCCGGCAGCCGGTCCTACGAGGACGTACGTGGAAAACGCGGCCAGACGAAGAGGCTGCGGGGGTAGCGTTTTCCACGACTCGCTCGGGGACATTGCCGGCCGCGAAAATTCCCGTTCACGGCGTTCTTAATCTCGCGGACCGCAATTCGGGTTAACGAAGCGCATCCCGAGGACGCTACGTTTAGTGGCAAAACGATCTCGCGATCCTCGCGTTTAACGACCTAAGGATCCTCCTTAGAGAAAACCTCTTCCGGGCTTCTTCGGTAATGAAACGACAGCCCTTCCTCGATGGCGCACGAGTAACGAGGAACGCGATGCGTCCATTATGCAAAATTCAGCTCGCAAAAAGGTATCGCGCGCGTGGACATCCATCGTTACTGGTATGCACGTGCGATGACGAAAAACGAGCATCGACGGTTCGTATTTGGCGTTTAAGTGCGTTAATAACGCAGCTCTTTGTTTTTCGGAGCTGCGCGGCGCGTTTTCGAGCAATCATCGCGTTCGCATGGCGTGCGCGCTAATTATGCGTGCACGCGCGGAATGCACGCGGCGTGCACGGTACGCGCGTACGCAAAGCTCCATCGGCCAAAAAAAAAGGAAAAAGCGACGCAAAAAGGGACGACCCAATTCCTCCGGTGCGCGCGAGCATTTCGCGCGGGATATCGGCGTGGTATTCGCATGAAAAATCCCCGTGGTTTTCAGCGCATTCCTCTAGCGGAATCTCATTTCCGGCAAATTTGAGAATACCAAGCGGACCGCGAAACAACAATCCGTCATTCGTTTGTGTAATCTGGTATTTTCCCTCTTTCTCTTGTTTCCGCATAAAACGGCACGTCGCAGTAAGCGGGTGAGCGGAAGCTCGCGCGTAAATTGCTGAAAGCCATATCAGGCTTTATCAACAGATACCCTATGTCAGCAGCGGAAACGCCGTCTATATTTGCGCGATAATACGTTTCATCGAATTAAGATTATCGAGCGGGAACCACCGCATTCCCAATAGTTCGATCTCGCCGTGAATCGACTTAATGCCAAATTACGCGAGTGCGCTTATTTCATCCGGAAACGCGTGGATGCGTGTTCCGGACGCGGCCGAATGCGAGCGGCGACCGCGCCGTTTGCACAACGCGGTCCTGTTTACACGCGAAACTCGATGGGATTTCCGCGATACCGTCGTCCTCCCTTGCGCACCCCCGAGCCGAGCGTGTAATTCTATTTGCCTTTCCCTAACGCCACCTTAATGCGAGCAGTCTTATCCGCGGTAATGGCGTTAGTTTTCCCGTCGGTTCCGTTTAATGCCCGGTAACTCTGCGAGAGTAACTCGGAGAGTATTAACTCGCGATGCCATCGGAATAATTCCGAGAGAGTAATTCGCGCGAATGTGCAGGTGCTTTTGATAATACTCCCTATCGACATTGTTCGTTCGCCGATATTCGGAAGTGACATTGATTTTATTCTTTTGCACCGCATACAAGGTAATCATAAATTATACAAATGTTGGTCCTACATACCTTGCCGTTATTACTTTGAAATTGCGAATCGCTTTATTTCAAGCTTGGTCCCGCGTTTGTCGCATGCTGGCGCAAACGCTTCGCTCGGATTTAAACAAAGCAAGGATGTCGCATGACGAACAGCTAGCGTATCATAAACTATCATTCGTGGTGTTGTCCCAAGAAATGGAAGGGACATCAGATGCTGCCCGAGCATGCAAGATCCTCGCCAAGATCCGGTGATCCTCGCCGAAAACATCAGAGGATATTCCTTCCTTCTTCCCTCTCTCTCTCTCTTTCTCGAGGATCGCGCGAATCCCGGTCCCGAGGGCAGATACAAACGGCGCCGGCTCTGATGTCGATGAAATTTCATTAGCTCGAGGAGAAAGCTCGCCCGGCAGAGCGCATTGTCCCCGGGAATCAAAGCTTTCTGCATTTTCATGACAACGACAGACGTACTCGAGCGGAGCCGCCATCGCCGATACGAAAGGAGACGCCAGTTTCCGACGCTCTTCGTGCTCCACTCGAAAAGGCTCCGCCGACATAGAATTCAAGATTCGACTCGGAACTAAGCAATTCACGGACGAGTTCGCGAAAAGGTCTCCCTCACGTCTCCGACGCTCCACGGAAGATAGAAGAAGCTAAGCGGAAGAACCTTATGGCTGAGCAAACGTTCGATATCTCACTGTCCATTTGCTAATTAATCCGCCGGTTAACAAATTCACGTGCACTTTGGGATCGCGACGAGAAACGTCGAAATATACGAGGGTACGTTTACGGGGAAGAAGTTCGGGCGGGAATACTATTTTACCGGGGAGCAATCGTGCCTCCAATAATATCGACAATTCCAATTGAACGTCTCGCGTACAAAGCACTCTGCAATCTGAGCAACTCGATGAATTATTACGGCATCGAAACCGACGCTTGTGCCACCCACCCTCTTCGCGTACCCTCGCGAGCAAGCGTGTTCCGTGTTAACGGAACGGCATCGCGAGTATCGCGCTGCGGAATTTCGAATTGCATCGGCCTGACCCGAATAAATCGCCTCTGGGTTCGAATAACTCTGCCGACCCGAAAATTCTCACGCATTCTCAAAAAGAAAAAGTAATTGGCACGCAGAATTCTTCGAAAAAATACGCTTTTATTCGTAACTGCTAAGCGTTGCGCTCTCTCATCGCACTGCGAGCACGAGAGGAAAGAGCGCGGCGGACGAGTTCTCCACTTGCGAGTGGAACGCGGAAAGCATGCAAATGGCGTTTCAGCATCGAAAACGCGAAGGATCCGCACCCATCCGCGTCTTGCTGCCGTCGAATAATCGGCCGGGCTCGCTTCCGGTTGCAAACCCATGTATGTATACGGTGCATACTGCACGTACGCGAGCTGCATAGTAAGTCGGAAGATTATGTTACTGGTCGCATACCGCGCCGCTGCTCCGCCGCGAGCGAGTAATTAGAACGTCATGAAATTACGATGCCGAAATTGAACGAGTATCCGAGGCCAATTAAAGCGCCGTGCACATTTAGATCGGCAGCATACGGCATTTGTAATTGACTCATTAGCATATCAATAGGGCGCAGTTTAATTATTATATCGCGCGCGCTATTCTCGATATAACGACATCCGCTTCACATCTGCGAGAATTGCGAGAATGGCGCGGGTATAACGATCGTTTAACTTACGGTAAAATCGCTTTATCAGAATCAAAGGGAACACTTGCATCTTCCCCTCTCTCTCCTTCTCCCTTTTTCACGTCCCGTAACTCGTCACACCCTTCGCCCGGGGCGCCCTTCGCTCTCGGATTCGTACTCCTTCTTTCGATTGGTTCGTTAGCACAACCGGCAAGCCGAACGAGGGGCGCGTCAGAAAATAGAGAGAATAGAAGAAGGGCGGAGGAGAGGCCTTCATCCGCGTGCTCGACTCGCAGAGCGGTCGTGCCTTGCACCAAGAAAAGGGGTAGTCTCAAAAGACCGAACACGAATCCCTTCACAAAGGGATGCCTCTTCCTCTCACGATTGTTTCATAGGTTTCTCCTAGATTCGAGAGAGAATCGCTCAAATATCCGCCAATCGCGCGATACGTCTACAAAACGGAAAACAATCGTCGGTCAATCAATCACGTTTATAGGTTTAATAATAGCTCGCGCGATTGTTGGCGACGTCATAATCGCAGCTGCAAATCGAGGCAAATATTGTTTCCTGCTATGCTAATATATGTTTCTCGGTCTGAAAGCGGCGCTTTCCTATGGACGGTTTCCCGTATCGATGCTGAAAAACTCATAAAATATTTTTCGCGAGCATCGCTCGGGGACTCGATCGAAGAGAGGAGGCATGAAGGAGAGAGAAATCAGTCTATCGCCTGGAATGAACGTCATCGGGAATGGCCTAAACGAGATGGACGTGCAATTTAGCTGAAAAATACTCGATTTGCGGCAGTATCCGGTCGCGGGTAATCGGTGCGGTCGTTGCCGGTCCTCCGGCGCCTGTCATTCATGCATTATACATGAAAATACCGGTGCCCCGTACTGCTTTTTCTGGGCCGAGATGCCACGGTCTTTCGTTTTTCGCCGGGCCGCGATACACGCGACGTTATCGAGCGTGCTCGCCTTCGCCAAGAAGAGAGCCAGATAAACCTGTCTTTCAAGGACGTAAATTGCATAGACGTCACGCCAGCCATTTTTCAGAAAAAGTCAGCACATAATGGATATCGCGTTTTGATCGTCGTCGAAACTACATCGGACAAAATCGACCCTTCAACCTCCCCTCAAACAAGAGATTATTAATGTACTTTATCATTACGATGTCTCAAACGTAATGTATTACGTTGATAAATATAAGACCTCGAGATTCGTTTTCCCTCTTTGTTTCTCCACGGCAAATGTTTATGATCCATTAAGTCACCGTTAAATCCCATCGTTTCACTTGTGCCCCGTTGCTTTTGTCTGGATTTTGTCTCTTAACGTTATTCCGTAACTTCCCCACCTGCGTCGGCCACCAACAGCGCTGACAATTAAATCAACAATTTCTTGAGTGCCGCGCGCTGAGATTATACATTAGCTTTTCATTTCTCTCTTTCTCTTTCTGCCTTTCGGCAAGCCGCGGCGTTCTATGGTCTATTAAGGAGCTCAGAAGCAGCAGCAGCATATGCGAATGTGGTATAGCGTCCTCTTCTTTTTAATACTCTTCACGCGCGAGAGTCGGGGGCAGGACCGATCGACCTTTAGGTCCCTTTTTCATTCCCTGCGAGCCCTTTCCCCTTTCCCTCTCTCTCTCTCTTTCTCTCTGCTTTCTTGCGACCACCAACGACGTCGACGATTAATTCGCCGATTTCTTCTGCGTTGCGACGAGAGATTTTTAATTAGTCGTCGGCGTTAAGATTCAGGACTTAAGTTGGGAAGAAAAAAAAAGAGTCGTCCGTGCATGTGCGAAGCAGCTTCTCGAAGTACACGTTAAGCATTCCTTACATAATCGCCCGAGGAACTTCGCCGGCGCGTTTTCGTCGTCGTTACATCGGGTTGAAATCGACGAACAGCACGTACGAACAAAAATAAATCAATCCTGAATCCGTTGATCGCCTGCCTGCGCGCGCGTGCGTCGAGAGTCCAACTCATTCTGATCGCAGACTTATTCTCGCCCGCTGGTGAATTAAATTTTCGATCAACGACCTGTTGTACTCGCGCACCTACTTGAAATTCAATCAAAGTTTGCCAGGTAATCCGTGGCCTTGAATCACCGAAGATCCATTATTATTAAGCTCGCGCTCAAAGCTACCGGAGAGGCGATAAGTAACGCCGGGCGCGCCGAGGATGCGCCTGGCGTTCGACATGTTGACAGACGCCGGCGGGAAAGTGGAGGAATTGTACACCGACGTTTTCTCATCGGAAAAACTGCGGAAAGCAAAAAAAGAAAAAAGAAAAAGACAGAGTAAATCACGTAAATTTTTCCCCTGCCAAGTATTCTCGACCACGATTTTATAGCATCTCGGACAAATGAGCGCAGTCCCTGTTGATGCTTTCATGAGTTAGGCACACGCAACTATTTGTATAATACCCGCAAAAGTAGTTTCCCACCGCGCGCGTCCAGCGAGTGCAGTTCCCGACGCGTGAATAATTGTTAATCTCGTTCCGACGTAATCTCCCTGCTTTTAATTCGGCTAATTACGGGACTTAATTATTCGACCGTGATACGCGGACCCGTTTGGACCTCCGCGCCTTTTAGCGAGCATTCAGAGTGATTTACTGCGGACCCTTTACCCGAGCGTGGAAAAATCGTAAATTTGTCGAATTAAACTCTCCGTATTTTTCAACGTTTCTCCTGTGATTGTGACACAGGAGTGAAGAATGGGGACGGGGCGGGAGTGGGAGAGAGGAGGAGAGAGGAGGAAGGCGCTGAAGGTTTACGTGCCCCGAAAGCTTTCGTCGTTCCACCGGATTTAAATCGGAAAATCGGGAGACGGGGAAGCGCGCGATTCCGTCCGCGCACCGTGGAGGAGATGAGGACAGTTTCGATTAGGCAAAATCTAATTTAAACCGGACGATGGCCGCTAATGGGAAAGCAATTTAATCCCATTGATCCAATGAGAAATCGTTACCGGATCGTGAGAAAAGCGCAAGGCGTCTTATGACGATCGATCCGCGAATGCCGGACTGTCGACCGAGCGTGCGTGACACAGCGATCCAGTTGCGCGATCATGTTGTTGCACATACTGATGTGTACCTCTTTTTCTCGAGAAGCCAAAAATGTATTGCAATTTCTGTGTTTAAGAATTCGAGACGTCACTCGGCCCTTGTTTACAGGAACGACGTGAAATAGCCGGACAGGTTCGTGCTGTTTTTTCGAAATTTGTACATGTTACACGGATATTGTGAATGTTTATGGCCATTCGCACGCGCGGTCGTGACAATTTGCAACGGTCCCTGAAAAACATCGCGACAAAGATACGCGTGAAAATGATGCGACGCAAGATCGGCGTTCGGCACGCGCGAATTGCACAATTATGAATTAAAACTGGTCGCCAGTATAAATACGACCTGTAATCCCCATTAAATAATGTCGGTTTGTTTAGCGGATAAGCACGTCAAGAGTGCGGCAATTGTTAATCGCAAGTAGGTAAATAAGGTAAACTTATGCCCGCGACACGGGCAATTTTGTGTTAAATATCCGCATTGCAGGAAACTGCGACGTTTCTGTCGAAAAAAACTTTGTTATCTGCAAACTCGCGCGAACTGCTTGACAATTTATGATTCGCATAATACATGCAACAGCGATAAATTTTCGTATTGACTTATCTTGCATTTAATGTATCGAATTAACGACATAATATTCATTAACGATGTAACATATTAAAAGCGTACAATTGAGTCGTTAATGCCCGTACATTAAATAATGCTCGAAAATGATTTCGGAAAAGCAATTTCACCCGTGTCTCTCTCTGCAATGAGCCGAAACGTGCGCGTCGCCACGACGGACATTTTGCCAAATGTACGCCGTAGTACGAGCACGAAAGTGACCTTCCTTTCGGGTAACTTTAAGTGTCCAATCACGGTAATACTCTCCGATTGGCTGACGTCACGGGACCTAATTCCTGCAATCTCCCAATTGCCGATCAAAGTCGCTGGAATCGTAGATTGCACGCGCTGCGCGCAAAATTAAATTTAAAATATTTATAATCTTATATGAAAATGAAGATAACGTGCATTAATAAAGTTCGAATACAATTCCGTCAAAAGTATCAACGCCTCAGCCATGTTTGCTATTAATCTGTGTGGCTATCGTGAATTTTAAAATGAAACCACAATTATTCCTATAGACAAGCGTTAAGCTCAAATCGATTTGCCAAAATCGCCAAATCGCGTGCACGAGAGTTTTTACGACGTGAGAATTCAGGTTTCGTTGTTTTATTCGCCTCTATAATTATATCTCGTGATTACTGAATCTTTAAATGCTCGATGTCGATCTCTCTCGCTTGTGAATTCCTTAAACGCTTCCACGTGATATCTTCAATATGCACGCGCAAGCAGATGTCGGCAAACGGACGCCCACGGATCGAACGTCTCACCGCAAGACTAGTCTGGATCGACCAATCCGCTGCGGTTGGCAGCTAGGCGTTAATTAGCCAATTAACACGTCGCCCAATCGAGAGATTGCTAATGCGTGAATTATTAGAAGAGTAAATAACCACGCAACTTCTCTAGAACGGTCGCACTCCCACATTTCTAGTTATTTCTTGCAGACTCCTGCAGAACGCAATGAGCGAAGAGAGAGGAAGCTCATATCTCACATTTTATCAAATGCGTATGTACACCCTCAGAAAGGATTTCTGATAACAAGACGAAAAATATTCTTGACTAATTTAATCGTATTACAAGTATAAAAAATATGAAAATAAAACAATTTTTAATTTAAATCAGTAATTTCGATTCTTCTCTCTCGAATTAAATAAGATTGTCTTACTGTCTTGAGACAAGAGTAACATATACAAATTTATGCTTATATATTCTTGTTTGTAGAATAATTTGATATTAGCGCCACTTTATAGTAGGCTTTGTCCATGTCGACGCATCATTTTCTCACAGTCGCTCGTCGACTTGGCGCTTCTGCGTCCTTTATTCGGATAAAACGGCCAATATTTATGTGTTGCAATCGAAAATCGGGAAAGTGTTTCTGTTATTATACTTACTTGTATATACAATATACTTACTTGAGAAATAAGATTCGAGATAAGACATTTCCATACCTTTTAATATTTCTTGTAGAATATTGCACTTATTCATTGTAAATAACAGAAACACAGAAACACTTTCCCGATTTTCGATTGCAACACATAAATATTGGCCGTTTTGTGCAGATTCTACAAATTCTCTTAGAAGAATAGAATAAGATGTCTTTTAGATCTCACAATATTCTTAAATCAAGAATATTTTGAACTTGCTACAAATTTGTATCTAAATCCTTCTGAGAAAATTAATGAGATAGCACCAAGATTATTTTAATCTAGATTTTCGAATTTTCTATTCAAGATTAAAATATGCTTCTTTTCAATAATAAATATGATTGTCGCTATAGCGATCTTATTTTATGATAGATTAAAGAGTAATAGCATTAAGTCCAGAAATCTTTTCTGTGGGTGTACACGATGGCGGGGGAGAGAGGGAGGATGCAAAAAGAGGAACTAAAACAAAGTAGCAGAAGCGCACACGCACGCGTACGCAAAAATTGCAAGTAGGAGCGGGACAGGCCAGACGGAATCGCGAAGAACGAGGACGCAGAAACCCTTTCCATAAGCAAGCGGGAAAAGCCATGTCACGGCTGAGTGACGTTCAAATCGATGGGCAGGGTTGGGTAGGAAGGAACGAGCGCGCGGAGGGATACGGGCACGAAAGGGTGGAGAGAAATATGAGGCGCGGGGGGAGGAAGGAGAGAGGGAGGCTGAAGAAGAGCGGAGACGCTCCTTCCGCTTTTCTGCTCGCTGCCAAATTGAGAATCGATGTTTCGCGTTCGATTCGACGGCTCGCCGCGCCGGCGAGGCTTACACCCGCAAAAATGGTACATCGCCGGTGCCCTGCCAAAAAAGTGCAACCACCAGGAGTGCATCGTGATGTTTCCGGCGAGGGCTAATTCGTACGAATGCATTGGAGCGAGTTCTCGCGGAACTCGCGGTCCTTCCGACGCGTAAAACGGCAGCAATCTCTGCAATTTAGTGTTCCGCAGGTGTGATCAATTTTATTTAATATTTCAGCGAGCGTCGGTGCCGTCGCGTGTTGCGATAAGGTTTAAATTTTCCGGTATACGCACACGAGTACGCGCGGATTTCGTAAATGACTTCGTAGGCGTATCTGTGCATATACTCTGCCACTGCGAGCCTTAATTATGCTAATTAAGCCGAGCTGATTTTTTCCTTAAGCTGGTAAACCGATCCGTTCGTGGCTCATTGAAGGATATCGCGGCGGCTTTTTCATAATTCCGTTTTAATGGGCGCCACGGGACTCTTTTTCGTCCCGTTTATGCCGCTGGAACTTAATACGGGAGAAAAATATTCTGGTTGCTTCTGGTTGCGCAATATACCCTTGCGAATACGGTCATTCTCAACTGGCTCGTATTTCATTGTTGCACAGCCATTGAACCGCCCGTTAACGTCCGCGAACGCAACGTTCACATGATTTCGTTGCGGATGATAAATTAACATGGAAATCAAAATCCGACTTTTCATCGGCGATGTACACGACGCTGAAACACCGTTGCGTTAAGGCATCGTTGATAAATTTCGATTTAACGGCGGGTAACCTGCGTCGTTCTGGCGTTCGCGAAATTAAAATCGTTAAAACTTGAGTTACGCGCGAGGAAACGGGAATAGTTAATACGAAACGCCGCACGTGCTGCGCACCCCGACCGGTAACAAATACATGCGTTTGAAATATTCTATTTTTCATGCATGCAAATGCTCGGCGCATTGATATTCCACGCGCTCTGTTTTATTACCAGAGGCTGTATACCATCACGGTGCATAATATTTACGCTCGTATCGCTTCTGCGGTATGGTAACTCCCTTATAAAATACATATGGCAATACGCGCGTACTCCCCGCGGTACAGATACAGAGCAGATTTAATTACTTCGTTTCCACCGGAGGCATAACGATTTAATTTCGTAAATAAAATATAGCCCGATGCACCGCGAGGAGACACAAGTGTAAAAGGCGAAAAATAACTAGGAGACTGCCTTAGATTTGAACTCGAACTCTCCGGGATCCCTGGTTCACACGCCTAGGTCTTAGGCTGTACGGCCAATACTCCTACTGTTGTGATCAACTTGTTTTCATTCCGATCCTCTCTACGACCTGTCAGTCTCGACTATCTTTCCAGATCTTACAGCTCGGCCAGCCTGACATTACATTCGTCCCCGAATGTCTCCAAATCGTCGGTTCACTCCACTCGAGTCCCTCTCAACCTCCATTTTTGGTTCACTCTTCTGAGTCCCTCCCAACCTCCATTTTTGGTTCACTCTTCTGAGTCCCTCTCAACCTCCATGTTGGTTCACTCCTCTGAGTCCTTCCCAATCTCCATGTTGGTTCACTCCTCTGAGTCCTTCCCGACCTCCATGTTCAGGCTTCACTACCGGCCAGCTGCTTCTCAACTTCCTCCTCTCCGAGGGATAGCGGATGAATCTCAACTGTCTTCGAGGGGTAGCGGATTTTATCCCACTTCTGAATTGTAAGAGGCGAAAAATAACTAGGAGACTGCCTTGGATTTGAACTCGAACTCTCCGGGATCCCTGGTTCACACGCCTAGGTCTTAGGCTGTACGGCCAATACTCCTACTGTTGTGATCAACTTATTTTCATTCCGATCCTCTATACGACCTGTCATAATGTTACACAGAAAGAAGGCCACCGCGACTAAATGAGGACGATAACGCTCACGGCGTGACAGATCGTAGCGTTTCGCTTCTGTTTTTCTTCGGCGAGCGTGCCGTGATCCCACGTAGGCAATATGCATCAACGGAAGACACTTAATTTGACTGTAAACAATCCCAGAGCCGTTTCACCACATCCAGACTGTCATCAGCCGACGAATTCGCGTCAAAGCAACCGGTATTATCCCGCCACCCCTATGTGTACACCCTCGGTTTATGATTGCACATGCGCGAGTACGCGCGTATTCTGTCACTGTCAAGTCAGCTGAATAAATAATTACCGCGGCTGGATTTCCCTTCGAGCGTTACGAACCAAAAATACGCGCGATGCTGCGCTACGAGTTTAATTGGGCTTTGCAAATGGCTTTGCGCGCGTAACGATAAAACGCACGTCCAGCACGTTTTATCATTTTTAATTTCCTTGTCACGGTCGGGATCTTTGAAATTCCCTCCTCCCCGGGCACTCCCTCGGGGACAACAAAAGGCAAGAGAGAGTGCGTCAATAATTTTGCACGCAAACTGTCCACCGTGTTGCGCGATTTGTGATTACACGGAAGGAATGTACAATGTATTAATTAATAATAATTACTGAACCGCCCCCCACCCCACCCCGAAACGCGCGAGTGTTCTCGGCGATCCATTCTCTGTGGAAATGATACGAGCGGTTTGTAAATGACTATGGCATTAAATCGTGTCCTCTGTACACTGCTCTCGCCACACGGTAAACGCGAGTCGGATACTGAGCGAACGGCCCGACACTGTCGATTTATTTTACGATTATTACCAATTGTTTACCACGATCCGGGTGCAATTACGATGCATTAATCAGCGGTTTTCACCCGACTACAGTCCGTCCGTCCGACGCGGACGTGGTCGCTCGTAGGACGATATCGAATCCCGCGGTTAGCCCACAACGACTGTTTTTCAATCGCGCCCGATGCACAGCCGGTCTTCATCGATAATGCCGATATGCAAACGGCCAGCGAGATTTTTCAGCGCTGGGTCTCCATTCGTTTTTCATTATTTCACGGCACGTCGTTTGTTCGCCGGCGATAGACGTCGCGCGTCACTTACGAACGTCGATACGCGTGCACGTGGCTTATCTGACGGATGCAGTCGGCCATTCGGCGAATACGAGCGTGATATTGCACGCGGAAAGGAACGCGACGAGCAGCGAGATAGAAAAAGAATGGCCCATAGAATCCGGATCAGCTGAAAACTGTGATGAAATTTGGAACGAACGTGCGCGTGCAGAGAAAAAAAAAGAGAGACGAGTATGTTGTCCCGGTTAAAAGTCGGAATAACATCGCGCTCATTCACTTTTTCACTACCGGACGTGTAACGACAAGCAGGAAGCGCCGATAAATCGGTTGCCGCACGAATAATGCGTCCCGCGCATTCGTTTGCATGCATTTGCGGAGTACCTCTTCGCAAATTCGCGATCGTGCGCCGCGACGATTTTCTACGCGCACGGTGTAAATAGGGGGATGCTGCGAGAAATACTGATGAGTCGTAGCAGCGTCGTTTCACTCGCTTGCTTTTACGCGTTCGATGTCACTCGCCGGATCATCTCTGGCGAGCGACGACCGGCGACAAATCCGCTTCTACGCAAGTGGAAGTACCATCGGTGCCGTTCTTCTGGCGGAAATGCGTTAGCCGATGGCAGGAAGTCGCCGCCACCGCGACACGTGCTCGCTCGCGCGTTAACGTCTTGAAACTTTGTGTGCGCGAATTAATTAAAACACGCCGTTCCACATTCCGTAATTGCGCGTAGTGAGGTACGGGCGCAACGCGAGCGAGACGTGCGCTTTGAAACGTAACACGCTGCACTTTCAAACACGAGTTAGATATGTTAGATACGTATGTACGCGTATATAATACGGGATAGATGAGTAGAGATACCTACATGGTAACGACATGTGACGCCTGGTGAGCAACAATTCTCGCAAAATGTCACAGACGCAAATAAATTTCGTTACCTTTATCGCGGGAGTCAAAGGTGGCCGAACTCTTGATAATATATCTTTCGATAGCGAGCTGACAACGGTGCCTTTTTTACGCAACGATCTCCAAAAGTGTCCGATGATCGAAGAAGAAGAGAGAAAGAGAGAGTAATTTAATCGGGCGCACGAGAATAGTTAACCGAATTTTCAATCGACGAGACGAATGATCATTTTTGCGCGCGGCATCCTTGAAAAGAATGAAAGAAAAGCGTTGCAGGAGAGGCTCGACCTGGCGAGACAGGAAATTAAATGCATTGCTTGCTACCGTGGCGGTCATATTTACGCAGCGACTCGATTCCCTTTCCTCGCTACTACCGCAGCCATGTAAAAAGGAAAGATGTCGAGAGAGCGATGGTTGACAGGAAATTAAATACAATGCGACGAAGAAGTCGCGCACTTGAGGAGGAGGAAGTCTTGGCGCAGCGGTTACGGCTAATTCGAGTAAACTCTCAACAAAGTTACGAAGTTCAGGGGTCAACTCGATTTAGTACACCTGTAACGAGAACGGGAAGAGACCACCGCAAGGCGCGACTCGAGTCCGCTCACGGGTGCACGGCGCGGAAGTGGTTTTGCAGCGGAAAAAAGGGAAAAACAGACAAAAAAAGAAAAAACGAAGGAAAACACGCAGTTACTGATTATGGTCTCGCTTCGGCATCCGGTGATTTCTTCGGCACGGCCTCCAAACACGAAAGGAAATTAGGCAACGTGACATCGTTCGCGTCTCCGCGAACAGTTTCTTTCACGTAACAGTCTCAGAAAGAAAAAGAGAGAGAGAGAGAAACGGTCGTTTGCACCTGCTGCGGGCTCACTCGCGCTCGATCGCGCGCTTCAAAAAGGCGTGTTCGCACCGCCACCATCGTACATGAAACGCCATGACTACTAAATTTACCGTATAATTTCCCGATTCGTCTGACTGCACCACCGAAATCTTACCAGGCAGCGATTTCGCCGTAAGGAACGCAAATATTTACGGAGGTGCACCGCGCACACGTACGAAAGATAGCGGAAGATCAATGCCAGAGAGTTTCAACGAGATTTTGAGCGCGTCGCTCAACGGCTCTGCTAATCGGATATACATATCTTCCCTCGTAACGCGCAACGAGGGCTCAGCCCGCGAGCTTTCGTGCGTTCTCCCAGTGTTTTTCCGGAAATCCGAGGGGATCACTCGCGACAGGTGCAGGGCCTCAATTTATAATGTATCAGCACAGCGCCATTATACGTATATTAAACAGTTTGATGCGCAGTAAAGGTGGTAAAATGGAATATCGATTGTTATTTAAAGATGGGACATTGAACGCACATGTTAAACGATAACTCTTCTATGTTCTTCGATATCTGTGAAGTCACGGTATTTCTGATGTGTAACGTTGTCAAAAAATTTAATGTACTGAGTAAAATGAGATATCAATTGCTTGGGAATTGTTTGGGAATGAGGCTTATGAGACTCACGTGCGATGATCTTATTGTTAGTCATCTTCTTTTTCTACGCCATTTGACTCTTGGCTACGATATTGACACTCGTACCGGAAATATGTAAGCTTTCCACAACGTTTCGCCAGTTTTTCTAACCGAATGCCTCTGCGAACGATACGATGCATTAGAGACACATGTAGCATACGTGCAAATGAGCATATGCATGTAAATATAATTTGCATGCATCCGCAACCTCACAGTCCAAGTAGGTGTTTGCCAAAGAAAGAACGAAAAAGTAAACAGAAAGAGAAAGAAAAAGAGAAAGAAATTTGAAAGCGCCAGACCGAAATAAAATGAAAAATAGGATTGCATACGTAGAAAAATATGCTTCTCATGCATACGCGTATAAACACATTTTTGAATTAACGTTAATTACAAAAATTAGCTGGACTCCGCATATTTACTCGAAAGCCGTCAGAGCATAAACTCTCTTAAAACGTAATCTCATTTCGACTCCTGCACGAATTTACCACGAATACGAATTCTCTCCAGACCGTTATTATCCGCCGCGAAACATTAAGCCCTTATCGAATGGATTAGACGAAATTTGTTCGTACAAAGTACTAGACAATTTCGGCTAATCTCGGGATTACATGGACTCGTAACGTAGCCTCTTCCTCTCTCTCTCTTTCTCTCTTTCTCGTTCTCTCTCTCTACACATGCCATACCGCAGCGAGATGATCAATCGTGCGAAACGTCCTTCGCACAATAAATCATTCCGTTCGTCCGATTGTCCAGTTATCTGATTGGACTCCAAGGCAAGGTTTCCACGAAATGTCCAAGAGCCGTCGAAGAAACGCGCTGTCCCTTCGACGGCAGGGCTCACGGACGATCTATAAGGTACCGGAGGAACGCTCGATGTAGTAAGACCGGTTCTGAGAGGGTCCGGCACGCCGGTAGGGGCGAGTAACTTCGTGCAGCTTTGCGGAGGCCACTCTCTACGGTAAAGCGACCTAGACGGCCGCCTAGGGCTTTGCTATGCGAGAGAGATCCTATGTCTGCGAGGGTGTCGGGGGAGGGTAGAGGGAGGAGACTCTTGCGTTCACAAGGGCTTCGAATTCACAAGGATCTTGCTGTCCGAGCCCTAAGGAGCCCCGGCCTCTGCGAACACATAGCGCGCGTAAGGCGTCCAGGTTCGTGAAGGCATTGTGCGCACTCACGAGTTCCGCTCTCAAGTGGAAAACTTGACTTCGTCAATTCAATTAACGTGATCGTGAAAGATCAGATTCCCGTTATGTTAAGAAAGTAATATGAAAGTAATATTGTAACACGTGATATATTAGGGGTGTGATTTAGTTTTGAGGGTTTTTTTTGCTCAAAAACGCATGTATTTAAATATGATAATGAATGAATACCTTAATCAAAATATTTTCCTTCGTTTTCTATAACTTTTTCCCATCTTTCTGGCAAGAGATCGATTCCACCACGATAAAATCACTCTTCTTTTCAGTTGATCCATTCGTCGACGAATTTTCGCACTTCTTCCAAATTATGAAAGTGTGTATCCTCTAAAGCGTGTTGCATCCACCGGAACAAATAATAATCGCATGGAGCAATGTCCGGAGAATACGCGAGGTGCGGTAAGACTTGCCATTCGAGCTCTAATAGTGTTTCTTTCACTGATAACGCAACGTCAGGTCGAGCGTTGTCACGAAGAAGAATCACTTTCCGTCGTTTACTCGCAATTGGTGGTCGTTTTTGGTCCAATGCTTCCTTCAACTTGTACAATTGGTGTCGATAACGATCAGCCGTGACAGTCTCATGCGGATTTAACAGCTCATAGTACACTATCCCAACAAATACAGAGCATTACTTTTGAACCGTGAATATTGCGTCTCGGAGTGGATGTTGATGGTTCGCCTGGATCCACCCATGATTTTCTGCGTTTGGGATTATCAAAATAGATCCACTTTTCATCCCCAGTAACAATCCGAGATAAAAGACTCTTCTTTTTTTGCCTGGCGATCAACGAAATGCAAATGTTCAACCGGTTCGCAATGGCACTTTCCGATAATTCATGTCGAACCCATTTCCCTTCTTTCTGAATTTTTCCCATTTCATGTAAATGTTTGGTAACTGTTGTACGATCAACATTTAATGCTCTGGCAAGTTCTGAAGTGGATTGTGTTGCATTTTCGTGCAATAATGCTTGCAAATCTGCATTTTCAAGCTTTCTTGGTTGTCCCGAGCGTTCTTTGTCCTTCGCATCAGTATCAGCACTTTTAAAGCGTCTAAACCAGTATTCACACGTCTTAATTGATGGGGCAGAATCACCATAAGTTTCCACAAGAATTCTATAACCGTCAGCCGCAGTTTTCTTTTGATTAAAAAACAAAAGCAACGCATGTCGAAAATGCTCTTTCGGAAGTTGCATTTTTACGATGATATAAACAATAAACACGACTGTTATTGCATCTATTGCTATAATGCTACTAAATGTCATGGATAATGTCAACACTGTAAGAAACAACATCGTTATCGGAAACAGCTATTGGAACAAACTGACACTACAGCAATCTGTTGCAAAACCCTCAAAACTAAATCACACTCCTAATAACAGACGTGAAAGCTCGAAATCTTATTCTCGAGCGCTGCAGCCGATATCATTGCTGGAACGCTGTGCTTTCCGTGCGCTGAAGGGAGACGTTGAACGGATCATAGTTATCTAATGGCTGATGGCTCTCAAGGGAGTAGACACTATATTCAGACATGTACATAAACGGACATATGTGTACGTGTGCGATGCAGCGGGATGCTACGTCGCAGAGCGAGGATCGACAGCAGCGAGGCAGGTACCAGGACCATTCGCGTTAACTAAATATACATTTGAAGCCGTAAGTGGGTGGTCGTGAGAGAAGACACGAACGAGAAGCCGCGCGGTTCACGCATCGCGAACGGAGCGTGGCACGAAAAATCATGCAACGCGAACGATAACCGGCGAGCGATAACCCTGTGCGATTTTCAATTTACAATGACTCCGTGACCCTTCGCTTTTCCATGAAAATCAGGAGATCTCTTTTCCACTGATAATCGGAAAAAGAAAAAATCACGATGAAATCGTCACGGGTGTACGTATATACATCCGCTTGGTTCACGGAAATAATTGGCTAGAAATCTCGCGCGATCTTGCAATCGCGGACGATCACGAGCGAAACGATCGAACGATCGATCAAGCATGATTATGACATCATCGAGCGCGCGACGTCGGAAAAGAAGGAAATAAACAGTCATAAAAGACGATTCTCGCGAGTACTAATGGATCCTTTTTGCACCGCGCCCTTTTCCACGTAGTGTCGGTGAAAGGTGACGCGCCTTCCGCCCCGTTTTTCTCGTCCGTGCATGTCGCTCCTTAACGGCGTCAGCCGATGATCGACCTGTCGATAAAATCTCAAAAGTTACACGAAGCTAAGAGAGACGCTGACTCCGATCGACAAGGTGTCTACAATAGAATGGATTAATAATAAGTCGGATTGAAAAGGGAAGGGAGAAGAAGGGTAGCCAGGCGTAATCTTACGATCACATTTCAAATCGACAGACAATCTCTCTTGGCTTCGACAAGTTAAAACACTCGAATATCCCAAACAAGATTCTTCGTCTCGTTATTAATAAAGTTCCCCGGAGTTCTACGGGGAATTCTACGCGCGCTTTGATCGTTCAAGCTTTCCCTGCTAAATTCAATTCGTTATCACGCATTAACGTGAATGCAGTCCGGTCCCTATAGTCGTCGGGCCAACAAAATTCTGAAACGAGGGCGCATATCAGTTTTGAGAGAAAGGTACGGAGAAAGGATGAGACTTGACATCGCGCGGGGAGGTAAACGAAAAAGAGGAGGGAGATATAAAAGGAGCTCTCAGGAGATCGAAAGGCAAGGGCGAAGTAGATGGCAAGAAAATTAATCGCGCCCTCTTTCCTTCCTCCTCGTATTCCTCCTCATCGTCGTCGTCGTCGTCGTCGTCGTCGTCATCGTCGTCGTCGTCGTTATATTGCTCTTCAACGCGCCGCGATTCTCGCGCGACCATTTATTCAATTCCGCCGAGCGTTTCTGCGGGATTTTAATTTCTGTCTCCGTATTAAGAATAATTCACGGCAAACTTCCGACAATTATTTTACGCAACCAAGCATTATGTCGTGCAGGACGGAACGAGTTTAATGAAAGAAAAACATCGTGCATGATTCTAATTAGATTTTTATAGCGAATGCACGTCCGAAGAATTTCAACCGCTCGCTTGATGAGGACAAAGTCAACATCGAAAACGCCTGTCGAGTAACTCCACTCGCGCGAGAATAGCGTTTTTCAATCCGCTTCAGAATTGCGAATCGCGAAGCGCTGGCGTTCAAGAAAAAACTAAATGAAAAATGCATCTTATGCATGATATACGCACACAGACGGAAGCCACAGATGCGTGCAAAGGCTTCGCATGCCGATGCAATCGATCTATCTCGCTTTATAAGATTTCATCTCGCAAAGCAAATCGAAAGAGATTTTGAACAGATCTGTCCGGCGTTGCGGATGATTGGTTCAAAGAACATTTAATTTCGTAAAAGCGTCCGGTGTCCCGTTAAAAAATATTTTACGTGCGAGTGTGCAACGCGTGGTTCGCGCAAATAACTACTTAATTAGTGGGCGTTGTTAAACACGCCACGTCAAATTATTGCCGAATATACATGGCGTACACACAGATTTGCAAGTATTTTCGTGAATGATTTACTGCTGGCCGTTGTAATACACGGACCGGCGCTCGCTATCGTTTACGCAAAGTGCAGTGGATTATGTCGACTAGTGATATTAATTACCACACCAAGATAAAACGCTAGCGAACTATAGCAACTAACGAAACGCCATCGACAATCGACTACACTGCATATTGGGGCATCGATGCATTAAACCGGCATACGCGAGGATTAATATCCGCGCGTCATCACGTCTCGGAAATATTTCCGTTTGCGATAAATTCCAGAGGCAACGGCGACGGAATTCCTGCCCGAGTCTGGGACACGAGGCCGGAAGCCCAAATGAAAATTGCCTGGCCCGATCTACGGCGTCGATGCAGCAGGACTCGGTGAACAGCAGTCGCAGTCACGTGCACACGGTTTGGCGAATGATGTAGAATCGTAGAATCGCCCGCAGGAAGATGAAGATTCGACGTGATGCATCGCTCAGATAATGCTCCCCTGGGTAATATCGAGTCGATCGTTCTTATGGCGGATCGTTATGCGCCGATTATTAATCAGAGATTATCGATACGTAACAAACCATACAATAAAGATTCGTGACTGAGGAGTGATCCAATTAAATCGAGAGCAAATGAATATATATTTTTTTCCGAAAAAGGATCGAGTGTTTTATTCAACGCGTAAACACGTTTCTCCTTATTAATTCATTATCCTTCTAATATCGGAATACCTCGAGCCGGCATCGTACTATCGAAAATGCAATCATGCGCATACGTGACGCCGAATACCTTCTACCCCAGAATCGCAAATATTCCCTTGATGGGATACCGTGAAATGCGTGCTTCCACACGGCCCTGCGCGCGGGTGCTCCGAAAAAGCTACGCTGGCAATGATTAATGGAGCCCAGAGATTTAACTCTTCAATAAGTTAAGAAATGCGAAACCCAATC
Organism: Ooceraea biroi; assembly: GCF_003672135.1. NCBI lineage: Eukaryota > Metazoa > Arthropoda > Insecta > Hymenoptera > Formicidae > Ooceraea > Ooceraea biroi. The sequence continues at coordinate 3,887,210 of NC_039512.1, forward strand.
GGCCAAAACGTTTTTTGCAAATTCCAGAAACTCCGCCACATCACCGACTCATTTAACGTGACGTTCGCCAAGGAGAAGAAGACACGGAAATATACATATTTTTCTAAAACGTCCAATGTTTTTGTTTAAACATTGTTCCGCGATATCAACTCCCGTGGAAATTTACTGGGCAGACTGAAAATTCCGTTTTAAACCTGCAGAGAGATACAACATTCCTGTAGAGTCCAAAGGTAAAGCGCGACTCGAATTGTATAATATTCCAAACGAAGAGAACAAACAGGGAGAACGCCGTCGACGTCCGCGAGTGGCGCAGTCCTCCCAATTACGTCCAAGTTTAACATTTCGCCGTAATTAAATGAACCCTGCGATTAACGAACGAGCAAAGCTGATCTCGACCGTGGGAAAGCGTGTTATAAATGGAAAGTAAAGCGCTTCATAACTCCGCCGTCTGTAACGCCATGTTTGCACAGCACGCGGAGATGATCGTAAGATTTCAACGACATTAGCCAGATCATCGGTTTACGAGATTTCATAATAACGGCAACAACAACAACAACAACGAAGATTTATGAATAACGATCGCTCGCTTGCGCAGGTCGCACGATATTTATTTCGCGAAAGCGATATCTGCACTCTTTTCGATGTAAACGCACGCGTTGCAATTTACTCGGAATCCGCCATCGAAGATAACTTAATCGACATCAATGTGACAAAGCATAATGCAATAAATCTCGCGCGGCGACATCCTTGCAAAAACTCTCTCGGTGTCGAGATAAACTTTGTGCTCTTGTGTTACACGTATGCATAACGCATACCTACGTGCACTCACGCGCAAATAACGTGACACATTATTATTACGACACGTCGACACGAATTATTACGGCCGAGATCAATTAAAGAACGTCTAGTAAATAGAAAATTCTCAGGGGCTCGGCGATGTGCGCGCGATATAAATGCGCATTCAATCTGCCGCGTCTCCTCGACCCCGCCTGAACCTCCACTAAAGAGAAATTCTTCGATATTGGCATTTACCCTCATCGCTTGAATTAATGTAGGTCGCGCGGAAGATAAAGGAATATTATCGCCGCCGATCCGTTTCATTCACGATTCCAATCATTGCCTTGTATCTTTTTCATGATCCCGGCTTTTAATGACGTCCGCGCCAGAGATCGACGATAGTACAATTTTAATTATTGAAATTCAATTATTAGCTCGCTCATGCAACGCGATACCGGCAAGTATAAGAGCGACGCCGAGACTTTGCAATCAAAGTACAAAGTAAACTGCAGACGTATCGTGAAGCTGCCGGAAGCGAATCGCAGCGAAAAATAATGCGCCGCTATTAAGCAAGAAAAATAGCGCGCGAGCTTCCGGTGAGATCCTCTTACCTCGAACTCTTCCGAATGCCGTGAACGGCGAGATCTCATCTCGAGAGACGCAAAAGAACGAATCCAATTCCGCGTGTTGGTTCCTTCCATCGGCGAAGCCTGCTCGTCGAGCGGAAATTCCCTCCGTGTAGTGTATTCCGCGCGCATATTTTCATGCTTATTTCAAATTTTCTTCTCTTCGGGAGACCACGAAGTAAAATGGGTCGACGGTTGACCGTCTACCAAGAGGAACGATAATCACGCGGACCTTCGCGGTAAAGTATTGAAGGGAGCGGACGAGTACCTCCGCTATGCGTTTCCGCCGTCAACGGAAAATCTTCGAGTCAGAGTAAGCAGTTACGATCGTTCGATAAACTACTGCGGACCACTTTGGTGGAACAATTTTACGACCGAAAGAGAGAAAGGGGGAGAGAACGAAAGGGCGAAATGAAGCGAGACGGTGGAAGGCTGAACTAGGCGATCTCGATGGTTACGAAATAGTGTCCATTAGCAGCAATCGTCGGAAGACGCGGGCGTTTCTACATCTAATGCTTTATGCATCTTTCACGCATGTTTTTTTTCTGTCCCACGTCAAGATAAACCAGACGTGATTCAATTGTTAACTCTTTTGCGCTCCGTTACGGGCACACGCGCGGCGACGCGTACCACATTCGCGTGTCTGCTTCGAAAAAAAAAGAAAAAAGGAAAAAAGCACGCCTATCAGGACGCGGACAAATGTCATTGTTACACCGATAGAGTTACAGATCGATGGTATTCCATAAAAAAATCGCGGGATATATCGATAGCCAGGATCGCCATGACGAAACGAATTATCCCTACGTTTTGTTTACAACCGATGGCTAGGACGCCGCCAGTTTTTCATCCGCGACCGGCGAATTTTCCCCGATCAACTGCCATCGGTCGACGTGATGCATTTTTCGGAGCGGCATCGCAGCGTTTTGTCGTTAAATTTTATTTCACGTCACCGGTTACCAACAATTTCTATTTGTAAACAACAGTTTAAATTTCGCGTCGGATATTTTGACGGCGCGGTTCGGAGCAGCGAGCGCCGTCACCAGAAATTCGCAACCCGCGCTTTTCCGGGAGAGAAATTCGTTGAGAAGATTTAATTCCTCCCCTCCTTCGCGCGAGCGCGCGCGCGCGTACACGGGCGGTGGCATAATTCACTCGGAAAGCAGAAAGTAACGAGAGAATAATACAAAATCATGTAAAATGAAGGTAACGAACCCAACGATTCGTTATCCTCCCATCTCCGGAATCTCATCAAGCCCGGACGTGCCCGAGCGGAAGAAGCGTTTCTCGGCGCGCAGCACGCACGTGCACGGAGAACGATCTTAAAGTTCCGTCCGCAAACGGCAGACGTTGCGTATCATTTCAGCATTATTATAAAAATTGCACGAGTTGGATAGGCTGATAGCACGGTAGCTGACCCGGCACGCTTGCACTTAATCGAAGAAGGACGAGTCAGTGGCACGACGCGCGCTCGTACGAGCCTCGGCGGCGCACAGCCATTTCCATAGCAATTTCTATTCTATTTCCGTTGACGTGGCAATGGCGTTCAATTATAGACTGCAATATTGAGAGGCACGTTTTCCCAATAACTGCACCGGCTCTATCAATATCTCTTCGGCGGTGGCAGCGGTGACGGCGACGTGCGCCCTTACCGCGCATACGAATTCATTTTGCACGTCCACCTCTTTCCCCTCTTTTCCGCATTTCCCGTCGTCCCTTCGTGATAATTATTGCGAGAATCAGCGAGGCGGCAACGCGCGGGATGGAGGAAGAACGAAGGAGACGGATATCGCTCTCTCATTGAGAGCCATCGATTGTAATATCGCGCGTTTTTCGCGCGTAATCCCTTTCGATGCTCGGCGCATGAAGCGCTCGCGCGTTTTTAAATCCGAACACCGTGTGTTCACTCCCGCGTTTCCAATTTTTCGCCCGTTTCGACAATATTCATGCGACGATATTCGGCAGGAATTGCCGGGGACTTCCATGTGTTCGCCTTTCGTATTTTCGAGTCAGCCGTGTCAGTCGCGTCTATCAAGTTAAAATATAGGTACGTGGAATAATCTCGTCCCCCGTTTTCCGCCCCATTCCTCCCCCGTGATACACCCTCGCTCCATAATACGCTCATCTGTCTCTCCCGTTTCGCCTAATTATCTCCGAGTATTTCTCGCGAGGAACGGAGAAGCGTGGCGAGTGCAAAGTACGGATTCGCACGGCAAAGTTTCCAAGTCACTCTGAACCTTAGCGTTTTGTAGTTTAACGGAGAAACGTTGGACAAACTTCTCTCACTTTTCGAAAGCGATACTCCCGTGAGTTTCTCGTTTGCTGACGGAGTTACGAGATCGTTAGTGCACGCGGTGCAGTCCGGTTTCGCTCTTCTTTTTTCGTAATCTCGACCATCGCACGTAAATTTCAGACGCCTCGGTATCTCGCAGATTAACGTAACAGCCGGCCAATCCTTTCCAATCACGTGTGGCGATCCGATTTCCGACGAATCAGCCAACGCTGATTTCGCTCGTGTCGTACACCGCTACGTAATTGCGAGAAAGAATTTTCCAGCGAAAGAATTAGAAAAGAGCTTCTTCGCACGACTGATCAATAAGATATCGCGTTACGCAAATATAGACACGAAAACTGAATCTTCGGAAAACATACCGAAAATACTGTCGATCCGTCCTAGTTCGCGTTGCATTCAGGGTTTCTATTTAAAGAGATATTTCATTGATCAATTTCGTACCTCACCTTACGTTATTATTTTCTTTTTTACAATTATCAAATCACGATATTCAGCAGTATTCATAAAGCACTCATCATTTACAGTCGCTCGCGGAAATGCAAAATGCGTCGTTAACGCGAGACGCGCAAGCCAGCGTTCCCTCTGCGAGAAGAACGATAAAAAAAGCAGTAAGCTTCTTAGTTCGAAGGTCAGTCCGTCTGAACGAGACCGTTGTGCCGGTCAGTCAGCGCTCGCTGAATTAGTAGTCTGTTACGGGCGGTAACTGTATTTAAGTCATTAAATTCAGCGCGAGAAAAAATCGAGCGAAAGGCTGTTCGCAGACGGGATACGCGGGCGGAGGCAGAGGCGGGGCGGTTCTATCGACCCCAAAGCAAGCAAATCGCTCGGGCTCGAAACTCGGCCGGATCGAATCTCGCAAGAGAGGCCTCGCATTAATATCCTCGACTCCTTCCAAGAGCCTCGCAAATTCGAGCACGAACAAGAACCCCAGTCCCACCCTCGTCTCGTGAGGATCTTACATACGTAAGATCCTAGCGTCTCGGATCATCCCGTAAGAGCCGACTTGAGCGCTCGCGCGAGCGTTTCGTGTCGAGAGGATGCTCGGTGGATCCTGGCAGATTTTGAAAATTCATACGTAAGTACTCCGTTTAATATCGCGACGTTGTCTGAGAAACGTGTCTCGAGTAAATGGCGAGACGCGCGTGCAGGAAAGTGGCGAAAGCGAGGAGAGAATGAGCGGAAGACAGCGAGCAGAAGCTGCACCAGGAGCCGACTGATGGACGGATGGGTGGATGGACGGATGGACTGCGGAATAAGGCACGAGCGCGATAATAGATAACTACATCGCGCATAACGGCATAATTCATGAGCGGCCTGGCCTGGCTGGCTGGCCGCGCCGCCAACCATCGCGTTACGTTTCGCCACGATACATTATGCGATCCCATTCACAGGCACCGTGAACTACTTTGTTATGCCTTGTGCCCGCCGCGCGCTGTCTTTTTATGGAGGTCTGCCTGACAAAGCGTGGCGAAGTGAGGTGGAAGCTGAGTCGAAGTCGAACCAGCGGAAATGCGCGCCGTCGACGTAAGTGTGCGCTGGTGAACGACGCCGCGACGGTAATTTTCTGAGGAATTTCAACTCTCAGGGAAAAAGGTAACTCGTACTTCGCGGCATTGACAGACTCGGAGAGAAGAACGCGCGGAGAAACAAGCGGAAGAACGCGATTCAATAAAATGCAATTCCACATGGTAAGCGGCGCGCGAGCGGTAATCGCTGCTCGTTTGTGATATGGTGCCCGTACATTCATTTCGCCTTACACGGTCCGGAGTCGTTGATTCGAGGATCTCGTCAAAGGACACAAAGGATGAAAGAGTCAAGGAACAATACGCGTCCTGACTCACCTTCGCCCGCGCGTCCATACGCGCACACATGCACCCGGCTCCGCGTACTACACTGAAATTAATTATATCCGCGGGTGTACGTGACAAAGAGAGAAGACTGTAGAGAAACGGAAACTCTGGAATGGAATATGGAGGAGCCAGGCAAAAGTTAAAGAGAGAAATGGGAGGAAAGAGCACGCGGAAGGCGGAATGGAAACGGGACGGAGAGAGAAATGGAGGAAGTGGAAAGCCGGAGAGAATTCGTGTAACGAGCTTTCTCTCTATGTGTAGCAGGAATGTGCGAGAGACAGTCTCGTTAATCTCTCGTCAAAACATATTGTGCACGCTTAAAATCCCACCGTGAGGGGGTCGGCACTACCACTTAAGGACAAAACATTTTCAAACTCTTACCGCGAAAGGACGGAAATTAAAATTCGCCTCGAATCACAGAAATCTTTCCATGCATTTCCTATACCGGCACGCTTGCAACAAAGTTGAACACTTGAATAACAAGATCCTGCGTTCTGCGCATCTTGAAAACCGGCTGGAAGCTAGTATTATTATTTCCGAGTGCAGTCAAGTTAATGAATGCGCACATTACTTCTCGCACGTTGCATTTGATAAGGTGTGGCCGCTGAAGGCAAGAAGACTCACCCACGTATCACGAGTCTTCTCCGTAGGTACGGTCGCATACGTCGCGATCTACGTAAATATCCCAACACTAACGTTCAAATACCTAGGCGCAAATTTACAGGCATTTACGAGTAAATACTCTGCATAAAAAACGCATCGCTGAAAGCACCGCATAAAAGTCGCTAAAAAATGGATGCGCGCATAGCTGATAATGATGGCGGTTCGCTTATTTATCAGCGGTTAAAGAACAGTCATCGGCATGGTTAGTCATCTCGTGCATTACATCAACTTTAATGAATTCGTGTTACAGCGAGGTCGTATATTATTAGCCACATCGATTCAGCGTCACTTGTATAGTTATATACGAAGTCGGGTAAAAACGAGTAATAAAATTCCCTCGTTACCGATTTACCCGTGCAATCCATGATTTTAACACAACACGCAACTAATTTCCTATGAACACACATGCGTTCATCATTTATTATTCGTGCAAAGTATTCCTCAGAACTGAGCTGTCCGTCCGTAACTTTCGAGCAACCTGTATAATACCGTTAGAAGTGCTCGCCATGGCTGCGTCTCGTTTCCGACTCGGTTCCCTTTCGAGGATCATCGCGCGCGCGTATGCGTGCGTGCACGCGTGTGCACCTAACGTATAATATTTACGCAACGACGGCGGAAACTTTCCACGCGTGGGCGCGGGTGGGTGCACTAGCTCTCGTGGGGATAGAGGTGGGCAGACTGGACCAAACATGGATCTTCTCTCTTTCTCTCTCTCTCTTTCTGTCGAGACTCGAGACGCCCTTATCGGTCGTTTCAAATTGCACCGAGAGGACGAGGCGCGTCCAAGAGAAAGGCGGCTGGCCTCGTTTCCTCAAAACGAAACTATCGAAACTACCGAACGTTCTTCCGGCTCGTTAGATGCACGGGAGGTAATGTTATCTCATTGAGGAGAACAGAAGGGTAACTCGATGTATTATTGGGATGTTTGGGATGTATACGTGGCCAATAAACCAGTGACTGGCGCAAAATCAATTAAGACACAACTATCGCGTGACTTTGCTGCGTACGTGTGTGTGTCAGAGAGACAGAAATTTATAACTATTTTATAAGCGGCGCCGACTGGACAAAGAGTAACCGTGGCATGTCTGCCGAGGGAAAGAGAAAAGTTTACGGCGACAAACGCCGCTGCATCCGATAACATTTCGCAATTGCATTACGATAGCGGACTTGGCCGGGGAGCACTTCGGCGTTTCAGTTTTCAATTCTTATTTGAATTACACGGAATGGAACAATAATGCGACCCGCGAATCCACAAGTCTCGCTGTCGCTTGTCCGACAATCTAGCAAGAATATTTGTGCATCCAGAAATTGTCTCTTGCGGCAAAAAGTATGCTCTCGGGAAGAAACGTAGAGGCGGCGAATGTCGATCACAAACTTCCAAAATAAAACAGTCTTCTCCGTGTCGAATGTGTGTGCGTACATGGGTGATCCCGTCGTAATGACAAACGCATCATAAAATCAATACGACAGGTTGCGACATGGAAAAATTAAGTTACAAATGTCCAGCGCGGTGACATCAACGCGACAGTACAATTTCCTACGCGTATTGTATATCTGCGAATTAATATTGATGTTAAGATGAAACGATACCGAAACGTAGTTGTCGACATTACGTCGAACGATCAAAAATTACGTCCCTCATTTTTGTCTTGCTCGAGAAAATCCGGAGAATCCTGATGCACCGAGGCGAATCCTTATCTTACGAGTGTGAAAAACGTAGGCAGTTAAATTTCATAAGATTCGCGCAATTGTCAGTCGTTAGCCAGACGAGACAAAGAAGGACAGAGAAAAAAAGAAAAAAACTAAACTAGAAAGGGTGAAAGAGAAAAGCACGAATTGAAATGATTACCGATATATGCGGACGACGAATCGACTCGCCCCGTATAACGAGAAATTTCCTGATGTATTAGAGCTGTTATAGACCCGAAAGTATTCCTCTGAGCTTGCAACCGTCGAGATACGTGTGCGAAATAGAAGAACAAGAGAGATTGGAGAAAGAGAGAGAAAAAAGGAAAGAGCGCTAGCGGAACGAGGTGGTAGCCGCACGCTGGAAAATCGCTGTAACATTCTATCATCCACAATGCGAGATTATCGATCCCTCGAATTTCCATCGAATCAGAATTGCGGTGTGAAAATCAGTAGAAAAGAATGAAACAACAGGCGAGAATTCTGTTAATCTGGTTAATAACAAAAAATACACGCACGCGTATAAAATATTGAATCGAGAGCAGTATACATAGTGGCTATTGTATGCCTGAAACACGATAGGTATAAGAACGCAGAGTGCAATAGCCGTATTAGCATCACGAATTACTATTATTAATTTACTATTTGTTACTTGATATCGTCGAAATTTAATTTCCATCGAGCTTAAGAGAGGCAGCGTGCAGAACAAAAGGGTACTTGCTTGGGTACTTGTGATAAACGCGGAGAGAAAAATTGAGCGATGTCTTCGAATCCATCTTAACCTCGGCCATTTCGTAATTTCGCCCCTCGACATCCCTCAAAGGACGCTTAAGGCTGCCTCTTGACGTACCAGACTCAATAAACGGATAAAGGAGCGTGGTGTTGCCGGGCGATATGCAAAACGCGACGCCCGCCGGATCTGTCGCATAAATATGCATTAAGCGCGTCTGCATTAGTTTCGGGCAAATTGTTTAGAATCAAAGCGCGTCGATTTTATTCACCGTCGTGACATCGCGTTCGGAATCCCAAACGAAATTGGGCAAACTCGCCCGAATCGTCGATCTATCGAGATGCGACCGCTTGAATCGCATAAGAAAATTAACGTAATCAACGTGAGTATACTCGATTCGTTGCAGACGTTATCACAAATATCTTTTCTCCATGAAGAATCTCCATTACTACTACATCTACTTCCCCCTTTGGCATGAATATTCCACGCGGAATATTGCACGCCGCGAGCAACGTAACATTGTGTCACGAGGAACGCAAGCTTGGAGAACGGGAATGCACGTATTGTGAAAAGCTCAAAAACTCGAAGAGAGGAGCTGAAGAACCTCGCGGAAGGAAGCTTGTCGCCAGTGGGACGCTCTGAGCAAGATGGATGAAAGGCTGTTTTTGGGCCCGGAAAGCTCGGGAGACTGCGAAAACTGAAGAGTAACGAGCCAATTTCCACAAGACGCTCGCGTCTGCCACTCTTTCCAAGACGATAGGCATTGGATTACTACCGGCGACTTTTACGAATCCAAGCGGTGCGAAGTGCAGCAATCTACCCGCACGTGTGTAAGAAGCGAGCGAAATTGTCGAAAGTCCGACCTCGTCACCGAGAGCAGAGAGAAAGGGAGGGAGCTTTCAAAAACCGTAGACTGAAGTATGAAAAAACGAGCTTGCCAAAAGGAATGACTCGTCCTTGGAGGAGAATGAACTGTCTTTTGCAGCTTTTGTTGCAAGAACAATATTGCTCTAAAGTGAAAATGATTTGAAAATCAATGGATAAAAATGCACTGCTGAATCACCTGACGTATCTATATTCGTCGTACAAAAATACAATAACGACGCGTTGTACTCCATATGTATCGAACACGGTACACGGTACGGTTATGTCGTTATTCAATAACTCGCTCCGCAGAAAACGGGGGAAAAGGGCGAGATGGCTTTAAGTTCGTAATTGCTAATTACCACGTCATTCATTTGTTGTGGGAGTTACGAACGTTACGAGATGTAATTTCGCTTTTACGTCACGCTCACGTATAATGCAAATTGCCGTCGTTGCAATTACATCGTTCAACCGTTACATTCGTCACACGTGTCGCGTACAGGGCGGCGCATTTCGGTTACGTTAATTCTTAGGTAAGTGTCCGATAACTCCCCTTTTACGTACACCGAAACCGCCTTTGATGTGGTTCACCTTCGTCGGTGGTCTCGACGTGGTCGAACGATAACCGTTTCAAAGGTAGAAACGCCCGCACGCGAGACGCGTATCTTTCTTTTTGCGGAAAATTATTTCCCGATCGAAATGCGGTATCGTTATGATGAGAAGTTTATCTCAAAGAAACTCGGTGGATGCGGAGACTCGAGGTGAGACGATGGGAGATATAACGAGAATGTAGAAAGGATCTCGAAGGGGTTCATCCACCTTTTTCCACAGTGTATGGAACTCGATGTCTTTACTCAACGTCCCGTTACTGAAAAGCAGCTTTGCCGTCTATTTACTTTTTATTATCTTCGTTTATTCATATAACGCGTGCGTGCTCCTGTTGTAATATAAACTATAAATCGCGTAATCGTCCGTTTCGCGAGTCAACGGGGACATGCTGGAGATGTGTTGGTCAGCATGGTAGTTTGAAATTTAAAATACGCATCTTAGTGAAGCAAAATCACACGAAGTACTTATTACAGCGAATTCGTTGCAAACTTACGAGAAACACAGGTCGAGAGAGAAAAAGAGATTTCAAGAGAGTCTTGTTCGTGGGCGTTTAATGAGCGGCGCTCGTAAAATACTTGAATCTCGTACGAAAATTACCGCCTGACCTCGATATTCCCTCCTTGGTTCTGAAGCTCTCTTTTCCTTTTAGTCGCGTGCCGTCGCGAACTCTGCGATTATTCGAGATATAAGTCGACCTACTTGCAATCTTTCCCAATGTATCGTTAAGTGCGGAAAATATCATTTAATTTAATATATCTCGCAGAACTTAGGTTCTACCAGAAATCTACCTTTCGTGCCGAAATTATTCAACGGTTCTATAAAAAAAGAAAGATTGATAATCTCGCTCCTGATAAAATCCAACTTCTTTACGCTACATGTTATGTAAAAAAACATTCTTGCGAGGATCCGTTTTGATCTTTTATCTTTGAAAGCACTAAATTGCAACGATGAAAATGCGTGCACATGAATAATTAATTTCATGCGTTACGCGGAGCAACAATCGATTCGTCGGTTGCGTTTTATCGAGTAACTGCACGAGTTAAGACTCTCCTCACGTAGTCGGGCGCACCAAATAAGGAGGCACCATCCACGTCTTAAACGATGAGTTGTCCCACAAACTGCGCGGATACCCGAGAGAATACACGTAGAATACTTAGCGTTCAAGTATTAATCAGCCGCGCGGAGAGCTTAAGGGGGGAGCCTGCTTTAGAACGCTGAAAATAAGGTATATTTTACGAATTGTTTTTGGAGAAACTATACAGCGGATCATTATAAAACTTTGATGCATTTATTAGTACATGTTTAAAGATAAAAAAATTATTTTTTGATTTGAATATATCGCTTGTAGAGGTCGTCCTGGAGAAATCTTAGTGCAGCCGCGTCGCCGGCACTGCAAATTGGTGAGCATTCTCCTGCTTCCAAATTTCGTCTAAACTGAAAAATTGAAATATGTTCTCGTTATTTATGAATTCCTATCGTCGATGAACCAAAGAGAGAAGAAAAAAGTTGAAAAGTGCCAAAATGGTGGAGCTTAGAACACAAAAGTACGATTTTTAGGCAAAGTTTTTGAACTTTTTCATGCAAAACTAATTGTTTAACTTAATGTTTTTATGAATATTAAAGGTTCATCGACGATGGGAATTCATAAATAACAAGAAAATATTTCAATTTTTCAGTTTGGATGAAATTTGGAGGCAGGAGAATGCTCACCAATTTACAATAAGATGCCTCCAGGACGACCTCTACAGGCGATATATTCAAACCAAAAAATAATTTTTTTTATCTTTAAACATGTACTAATAAATGCATCAAAGTTTTATAATGATCCGCTGTGTAGTTTCTCCAAAAAAATTCGTAAAATTATACCTTATTTTCAACGTTCTAAAGCAGGCTCCCCCTTAACGAAATGTCAATACGTGATGCCCGCGAGAGCATGAAAATTTCGGCCTTTGACGACGCTTCCGAGTGCTCTCGGCGAGAAAAACATTTCAATGTAATTACCTACATAGCGACTGAGAAAAATTATATTTCTTTATCCGTCCTTTATCCTCGGTTCCAGCGATGCGTATCATTCAAATCGCATTAACGCAATTACACGAAATTTATAACGCAACCGGGAGCCGGGAACAGTGCAGTTCGCCAAGGTAAATAGAATCCATCTCGTGAATCGTGAACAGGAGTAAGTTTGATCGCAGTGTTGCTAAGTGAAACGAGAATAGACATCTGAGCAAAGTTCCACGTTAATCCAATACAGAATTACACGATACTCGCGGATAAATAATTAACGAGACGCACGCACCGAACAAACGCACCGGCGATTCCGCGAAAATTCGTTTGGCGAGCATCATCCGCAATTTCCGACCAAGTTGTCTCACTTTTGTACTACGATATTAATCAAACTTCGTTTCTTCGTTGTGTAAAAGGAAGAGAGAGAGGGCCGGGGCAAGATCGACACGACGACACATCGTTGTTCCTCCTGTCTATCAATTATCGACTCGTACACATGCCGAGGAGAGGCGTACTGCCAGTGTTGCGACACTTACACCAGCGCAGAGGCCAACACCATCGTAGCGAAAGCATGTCCTCGTTCTCTTCACATATTACACGTACGCATGCACGTGTGTGTCGCTTGACCGGTACGTTGGGACAACCACGACACGACCTAACGATGGATGGGTCAGGCGTCGCCGTAAAAGGCCATTAATGTCCATCGCTTGCGGATCGTCATCGGTGTATCGGTGTCTCTTTTAGCGGGAAAAGCGATGGTAATCTCGACAATTTTCCAACACGCCTCGAGAACGACGTACATGCGCACGTACGCGCGTGCGACGATTCCGGGTTTCCCGACGATTTCTCGAATAACGCAGTGCACGCAGGCACTGCACGGAATTAAATTTCATCGAGCGCGCGTCATCGCCGAGTCTTCATTTCCCGTGCAACGTCTGCGTTTGTCGCTCATTCGTCGCGCGGTAATGAGACACGAGGAATCTCGAAGCGTATCCAGTCATGTCCGGACGTTTCTTTGTTCCGGGGTTTAAGAGTCAATCCGACGTGCGTATCCGGCGACTCGCACTCGATTCAACAACGCGTGGGAAAGTAATTGGCAAACGTGCTCGTCAAGACGAAGCGTCCGATGCTGAATGGAGCGAGCGTAAATTAAACCGTTGCGTTGCGTTAAAGTGATCAGAGACGAAAACAGATTTCGCGTCTGTAGAGAGAAAGAGAGAGAAAGTCTCGATTCCCGCGAGACCGCGAAAACGCATATCGCGTGCTTCGATAACGGAGCTCGCGCGCGAAGAAACTACTTTTTCCTCTCGCAGCCAACGTTGGCGCGGCTCGTGAGGAGGCGGCGGCGGCGGCGGCGATATGGGAATATTTATAAGCTTCTCTTATGGTTAAGCGTCGAGGCGGCGAAGCGGCCGAGCGGCCGTACCCGTGCGAGGAATGCATTTTCCGCGCGAAGACAGCGAGATTATTACGGGCGATATTTCATCGGCCACTAAAACCGGCCGGCTTGCGGGACGGCCTGCTCCTCTCCTTCGCCGTTGCTTGCGTTAAAGGTCGCGCAATTGTAAAATGTAACTACGTGTAAGCGCGGTGTACGGGATTTATGTCCGCCGTGCCCGCGCGAGCACCGCCTGCCTTTCCTCCGAAATTTATTCCTCCGCGCCAAATTCCGCGGAGCGCTTTTTGCGAGACGTAATATCTCTTGCGCGAAAGAACGGATGTCGTGGAAGCGTGTAGAGAACAATATATATATATATATATATATATATATATATATATATATATATTGTTCTCTTTTTTTTGCTGAAACATTATAACGGAGGTTTCGAAATTTTCCAGCGTTTTGATTGCAAGTCGCAAACGGGTACACGGTATACCGACGAGCGGCTCTGAAATATTCTCAAGTGCGGCAAATCGTCTGTCAAGCGCCGACGTGAGCCAGCATGACGCGAATATCATTGTGCAAACTTTACCGTGCGGCTGCAAGGTTTAACAAGGTACGTTACGTTCCTTCGAGGTAACCCTAAGGCTGTTTTTCGATAGCGGAACACGGATGACGTGCTTCCACGATCGACCCTCTCGTCGTTCGTCGAAGAGGGCTCGAGCTAACACACTGTCAGTTTTCTATTTTACCTTTTTCCTTCGTTTTTTGTAAAATCTTTTTTCTTCTTTTTTTGCATAAACATCGTAACGATAGAGAATGGTCTCCGCGAATATTTTGCTCAATCAATACCTGCATCGCGTGCCCCTTTATGAATTGTTATCCTAGCCATTAGTCAAGGTATCGTAAAAACTGGCGTTGCAAAACGTACAAATATTTTGTTCGCATATTTGCCGGCGTCAACACCGCGACCACCATTATTAGATCGGCCATTACTCTAAATGTCAACGTAAACGCAAACAAACGTAACGTGACTTTTTGCGATATAAAATAGCCGCTCGCTAATTAGCGACACTCTATGAATTAGTAATAAAAATATATATTATACATGAAAAGAAAATAATACGTAACGTGATTAGCGTCCGCGTCGCGCAGCTTCCTTATAAGTCGGCTCCATTTACTTAAAATCTACTTTTTCTCATCAGCCAATTAGCGAGATGGAAGGGCGCGCGCTCCGAACTTGTGACTCTTTCAAAAGTTCCCATTAACAAAACTAACAAGGAACCATCGTTAAGAATGCTATCAGGTATAAATTCAATCTTTAAAAGCAATTCTTTCAACGTAAACATCCTCAGCGTAAACGCGTCGCGCAGACGGAAGTTTACGGGCAAACAAAGGGAAAGAATAACGAATAAAGATCACACGTTGCTGCTTCCGGCGCAACCGATAGAAGCTGAGAAGAGCGTTTTGTTATCGCTTGGATAACAAAAACACGTAGATCGATGGAACGCTTATGGGAGTATCTCTTCTCAAGTACAAGGGACGAGATCGCTCGACGCGATCATGCAACCCGATGTCGCGTCAGGACTCACGAGAACCCAAACGGAAGCCCACGAACGGCCGAGCGACGGAGTTTCGTGGCAACTTCGGAATCGCAGCCGTCCGTCGCGCCGAGATGCGTCCTCGAGTCGCTATTAAATCGCCGTTGGAACGACCGACGCGGCCGTGCCGCGAGAAGCGCAGCCCGCTTCGCACCCCGGTTTGAACACCGCTGGTTGGCCCGAGACGCCCGAGAGTGCGGGAGTACCATAATCGCCGCGACTCTTTACGCGAGGGAAAGCGGCGCGTTCTTTTTCCTTTCCTTCCCTTTTCTCTTTGTCACGCGTTCGAACGGCTGTCGCGTGCTGGAAAGCGGAGCCGCCGGGGTCGCGAGCGCGACGGTCAGGAGAGAGAGAGGAAGCGCGCACCGTTTCCCTCCGCCGCCTCCGGCGTGCGCCCGTACGTATGCATACGTGCACGAGCGTGCGCGCGTTGCGTGGCGTACTCACCTCGGTAGCGGCGTTGCATCCCGCGAGGATCACCACGGCCGTGCTGATCAGAATCCAGTGTATCCTTGGTCGCATCTTTCCCCCGTGATGGGCCCCGCTCGCGGTGCCCGCTCCGTGTGCACGCGCGCGAATCGAGCCGGACGGGCGGCGAGGAATCCGCGTGAGAGCCGTGGCGTCTCGGGGCAACGCAGGAACAAACCACTAAAAAAATCCTCCGGAACAACAACGCGACGCACACCACACTGATCGATGAGCCGCGAGACACTAGCGGCGCGACGATCGCCCGCTATCGTCGACTAGACGGCCCCGACTGGCCGCCATGCTGCCTCCTCGCAGCGCCCGCGACGCGTCACCTGCCGGCGACCAATGGCAATCGCGCGCCACCGGCGCGGTCGGTCCGCCACGCCAATCGTTACGCTCGCCAGTCGCAAACGTTTATTTCGAACCTCCTTACAGCGGCATCGCGCGGCAGTAGACGCGAGAACGTATTTTTTATGCACGATCAGCGTTCCGACTAACGGCTGCTAATTCTTCTCATCGTCGGCGGACGAGTCCCGTTCTAGGTCCTTCAAAAATCTCAGATTCTCGCTTATGCCGCGATTGTATTCCTCGATCTTGCTCCGCATCGCCTGTACCTCCCGCTGCATGTTCTTCACTTCGTCCCGAGTCTTCCGCTTGACGTCCCTTAGTAATTTCTTGTTCTAGATATCAACGTCATGTTGCAATCATTTTAATTTCGTGCAATATTCTGCGGAGCAGTACCTGTCTGTAATAATACTCCGTTTCGTACGCGACGTCACCGAACGACGCTTGTTCCTTTCTCGAATCATGCTTCCTTCTTCCGTGAAAATATTTGAAACTGAAGAAGAGACATGATGACGTTTATAATGACAATTACGAAAGTACCATAACCAAGAGCATAGGACTGAATATAAATTAAGAATGCGTGTTGAAATAATACCTGGGCGCACATTCGTGTGCATTCGCAAAGAGACGACGGAGCATTATTCACCAAATTTAAATTAATATTTGTATATGTATGATTCGGTAGGATGATATACACTTGATTCATAAATTTAAATTATTGCGAGAAAATATTTTTCGGAAAGTTACACGAGACAAAAGAAATTCGCATCCTACGAGACTCGAGATCGAAATGGCGCGCGATTTTCACTCGCACTACTTACAACTGCTTAAAACAAGATTAACAATAAAAAGACTTTTATTCTTAAGTATAATTCTGCTTTTCAAAAACATGCAACAAATACAAAGATAGTTTCTTTAAGATAGCCAGCCCATGTAATACTCAAGAAAATATGAGTCAATGTTTAAATAATGTATATCAAGATTATTATATTTATAATATCTATATAATAATATAATTTATACAAAAAAGATGCTGCGATACTCTGTTATCTCTACTATTCTCGACTTTTTTTACATTGAAATCACTGAAATCAGGAGTATCACACTAACGCAGCTGCTTCGTTCATTTTTTCTGATCCATGTCTGTGATCCGTTTTTTGTGGCGGTTTATAGCTTCCTGGTGGCGCTTGATCTGCTCCTCATGGAACGAGATCTCATCGTGGAGGCCCTCCCGCATCTTTTGAAACTGTTCCTTTTGCTGAAATAACAGTTTGCTCGTGTAACAGATGAGCCGAATTATTAACATACGCAAGATAGTATGCTAGATCTACTTACTAGATTGTAAAAGTATTGATCTTCATGAGCAGCTTCCATCTTTCCGAAGGAACCACCAGCGTCACGAATAGCACCACCGGTGCCTCCTCCCTTGCCAGCGCCAGAGCCGCGTTCTCCGACCATTCTCACTTGACTGCAACAACAACCAATTAAAATAGCGTAAAACAATTGGAAGAAGAGCTTGCTTACAGAAGAAATAAGGCACTGCTTAGGGGTTAAGTCAAGCTACCAAAACTATTACATAATTTTGATATGGCGTCCATACAAGTCGATTACATGTCGCAAGTCTGCATCATGTTAGAATGAAACGTCCTCTGCGTTTTTACTGCGCAGAACTTCTAGACTCAAAAGAGCAGAGGGGCAAATGTTTTATCGCGTACGAGAGCGGTCTCGATTTTTTTTCAAGACAGCAAAACACCGGGTACGAAGCGTGCAACTTGAAGACACGTTCGCCGAACCATCGCTCTGTCTTCGACAGCTGTCGCGGAGCTTTTCCGATACCTTAGTGCAGAGATGTTCCGCGAAAGCGTGATGGAAACCGCTCGTTGCATCTTTCGATCGCGAAATACTTGCTACTAGAAGAAGATAGCGAGGAGTTGGCAGACCGACAAGTACGACCCGCAGCTCTGTGTCATGAACGAGTCGCTATTCTGAGAGCGCAAAACGCACGGTCGCAGCGTGACGGCGCCACTGCGCAGGCGCCGCGAGCACCGTGGATCGCGCGAGTTTAAATGCCGATAATGCTCTTCAGCTCCTCCAAGAGAGGATTAGTTAATCAGTATCAATTAGAACACCGACGTGACTACTTATTTGTCAAAATTATTTATAAAAATTATTGAATATTTATATAAATTAGCTTGACCGACTGCACCTGTAGTATTCGGCGGCCTGATCCTCCATCAGCTGCTTCTTGATCTCGGATGTCTTCAGCTCGTTGAGCGCGGTCTGCTTCTGCAGCTCGGCGCGCTCCAGCTCGACGTGCAGCGTCCGCAGCTTGATCTCGTGCTCGCGTTGGGTCGATTTGAAGAGCCACATCGCCCTTTGCAGCGAATCCGCCTGATCAGACGCCGGACCGTTCCAGCCGACGGAAGCGGACGGCGTCGCGGTGCACTCCGCCGCTTAAAAAGCAAAACACTCCGCTGCATCGTGCCTGCGCAGTCATCGTTCATATAGAAACTCAGGGGGAAAAGCCATTGAATACCATCGTCAACGCGGGACGTCGATACGCTGTCGGAGCAGGCGGTTTTTTGTCGCTCGACAAAATCCGCGCTGTCCGCAGCGATCCTGCGACGACGCTTCGGCGACGGGAAGTCATCCGACAACTTCCGCGACAGCTCACCGTGACTGCTCTCATCCTCGGTGTCGCTACTAACCTCGATCTTGATCTCTTGCCCTGGCGCCAGATAATCATCTCCGTAATTATTGCCCGACAACATGGCGCGCGAAGAAATTGCGAATCCCATACAGCACGCAAAGATTGCATATATATTGCAGGAATCTTCCACCGCAACGTAGCAACATTGCAAATTCACTGCGAAATGTTTCTGCAGCATTGCTATGGGATTGCAGGAATGTGAAAATGTCCGCTTTTCGGAACATTGCAACGAAACGTCATAATAATATTGCAATGTAATGAATTTGCAATAATTATAATTATTCATTATTATATACTTTAAATATTTTTATTTATTAACATAAATAGACAATTATATGTAATATAACAATAGTAATAAAAAATGAAATAAACATTTTCTCTATTTTTGTTATAAAAAAGTAACTGTTCTTTATAAAAAAAAACTTAAAAATCCTCTTCTTGAGATATTATTTTTCCTTTAATTATGTTAAAATATTTTTCCTTTAATTAAATAATTGAATCTTCTTCGTTTTTGTTTGTATGTTGCCTGTAAAAATAAAATAGGAATTAAAATTCATATATTAGCATAAAATTACATAAAAATATACATACTGCAAGTATGTATAGAATTATATGTAAAATGACATAAATATATAAATCTCTCAATCCTAACCGGAGCTTGAGCAAGCCACTTGGAAATGCATTCAGCAATTTCTGCATCAGTGGCATGATTGTGTATTTCACGAACAGCTTCTATAACAGAAAAAGTTATTAAAAATATTACAACTATTAATATGCAGTTTTCTAATGAATTTCCATAATTTTGAGGTTATAGTGATATAAACCGTGAGGTAGGCAAATAGAGTGATTCTCTATTATAATTAATTAATAGATACAAGATTAACAGCACACAAGTGCTATAATTAGACATAATATTATAAAAAAGTACTTACCTTTTTCTTTTACGTAACTACTTTCTTTTAGAATGATGCTCGCGTCGTACAACCACCATGTTCTTTAGATAGTCGAAAGAGACAAACACCGCATGCACATATATATTACCGAGCTCAGATTCTGGTCATCACACATCATTGATCGAATAGATTTGGACGAATCTCGTTAGGATAGGAAGACTCCAATGTTTTAATAAAATGAATTATTAATATGAATTAATTAAAAATTTTGATTGTGCAATGTTTCCGAAATATTAATGTCATGTTGCTACAAGTGTGCTGGTATTTTGCGGATATATATCTCTGCAATGTCTTTGTACTGTTGCATTGCAATTTGCAACGTTGCAACGTTGCTGCAATGTTGGTGCAAGCTTCTGTGCTGTATGGGATCGCGAGGATCGCGTTTACCTGATGTTTCCAACGCGGGCGGCAACGTCAGCTGGTCCAAGATGGCACGTATCGCCGCGCGGCTCGTCGGGTTCTCATTGTCCTGGCTGCTGTCATCCGAACGGTCGATCTCGCCGTCGTTTCTCCGCACGCTCTCCATCAGTCGCCATACCTCGACCGAGAGATTCGACGGCCGGGACTTGGCGGCCGCTTCCGGTCCCAAGGTACGTACCTGCGCGAGCAATAATGAGAGAAAAGCGAAGAAACAAAAAGAAGAAATGGTCTCTCGGGACGACTCTCGAATAGGAAATCGGTTAGAAGATCGCATCGCGGCGCACCTTCTCGCTGTACGTGTACATCTCTAGTCTCGCCTGCGCCTTCATCCTACGCCATTGTTCCCTGATCCTGACGATGTCCCGGTCCGCCGAGAATCTACCGCGAAATGCACAGTAGATCTGTTGCCAGGCGAGGGACTTCATCGCGGACGCGGCCGCGTCGATCTTCTTGTTCTCGATCGCGGCCACGTGGGTCTTGATCAGCGAGAACAGGGCGTTCTTCTCCTCGGGGATCCAATTCTGCGTCCTCTCCCTCTTCTTCAGCAGCACCGTGGTCGCTTCCGAAGACATATTCTTCTCCTTTATTGCTCTCACTTTGAAAGGAGAACACTGAGCTCCGCCCAATTTGAAGTTAATCCACGCCGCGGATCCACGGATACGAATGTCTCGTACACGCACATTGACCCGCCGTTGTTTCGCGGCCTCGTTTGCTTGTTTAAGCGCGGTTTTAGAACAGTCAGCTGTTTAGTTGCTACCGGCGTCGCCGACTACCGCGTTTATCGAGTGCCTCGAAATTCTCGAAAGTCTACCGCGATTACGATTCTACGTAGAATTGTGTTCGTATATTCTGTTGTGCATGGCACGTTTGTGCGTATGCATGTGTATGTCGGGCTATCCTTCACAACTTTACATAAGCGCATAGACAGATGCATAAGGAATGTGATTGGTCCGTTTCCTTATGCACGTGCTTGCAGACCAATCAAATTCCTTATGCGTCTGTTTATGCGTTTATGCAAATTTCTGTGGGATAGCCATACGTGTACTTCATTACTTGCACTATACAATTAATTGTATATTGTTCACGCTCACACATAGAGCGATATTCATAATTCAATCATGCTCAAGGTCCTCTTAAGCGCTCTTTACATGAACTCTGCAGATACTAATTAGCCAATCAGAAAGCTTTATTCTCAGGTCCTCGGACTAGACTTAGGATGAACCTAATCCTAAGATCGGACTATAAATATTGCTCATAGTACTGACAACTATCGCGGAAAACTATAATCCCGAAAATTGCACGAGCTTTTATGCATCTCTAAAAACGCCGCGTGTAGTTACAAGAAATTTGACTATATTTACGAAATATTATTCGCATGTCGTTACGCATTTTGCGTTTTACATTATTCCGAAAATGAGGCAGGCGATTACGCGTTTACGGATAAAAACGCGCCGATAAAACACAAGTGCTGAAAGTCACGCGACGCGACTCACATGGAATAACTCGTGTATCGCACATCGCGAACGCACAAAGGTCGGCTTAAACCCGAACTAAACGACGACTAAATGTCGGCCATTTTGGTACGGTACTAGCTAGAACGCGCTCGATATTAACAAATCCTCCGTTCGCCGCGTGACGAGGAGGGTGGAGGAACGAGACGAGGGCGAGAGGAGAGAGGGATATCCGACGTTCCGCGCAACGCAAACATTGTTTCGTTTCATTTCGCGATCCGTCGCGGAATCATATTGCGCCGATTCCAATATTTCCACCGTTTTATTGCGATCGTGACGAATCCCCACCCTTTGCCGAGGGCTCTATCGCGTGCACCCTCGTCTCTTTCGATTCCTTCTGCTGTACTTCGATAATCGACCGTAACGAGCGATTATCTTTACACAGTAAAAAATAAAATGTTAATTTTAACATTTTTTGCATGTCCCAGAAAGCCCACTCTAAATTTTAAGTTAAAGTAACTCATTCGTCATATGTCACTTCTTGACAAACTAGAAATGTTAAGTAATTAACACAATACTTTACATTTATTTTTGTTATTGTAACTTTAAGTGTGATGTAAAAATAACATACAAAGTAATTGAAAACTACATGGAAGAGAAGTTACAATAACTCATCAGAAAAGTTGATAGAACATTTTCGTTCATACAATATGAACATTTACTTTTTATGTTATATTAACACATGATAGTAATTATTTCAACTTAAATTATTTTTGATAGAAACATTTAATTTTAGTAAATTTGATTATTTTATATGTCAAAGTTCATGATTATTTGAAGATTTACTTTAACTTCTTTTAGAATGTTAAACTGACTTTGTGACATGTTGATTGTTTAAAATTATTGTGTTAAAAGCATTTCAAATAATATTCCATTTCTAAGAGACATACACAAAATGTTAAGTTATGAAGTTAACATTAATGTAACATATAAAATTGTTATAAAAATAATAACATATCAGTTGTATGTTAATTTTACATTGAAGTAGTAATCAAAACATAGCAACACAAGAAAATTTTAACATATGGACGCACAATTTTTAACGGTGTATTTTTAGATCGCACTTTTGTCGCGTTAAGCAGAATTATTGCAAAATTACGTCTAGATGAGCAGAAGATAGCATGTTAAAAATGTTAATAAATATTATTAGGCTGACGTGTAATTGTCTTCATACAATTGTTTTACTGCGATGACAAAATTTCTTTTTTCTCACGTGTGAGTGACGCGGAACAGTAACATTATTTCCAACTTTGTGCTCTCTATAAATCTTTCAAGAAAGTTGATATAAACGCACCGAGCGTTTTGCTGCGAGCGTAATCGCTGTTTATAGTCTCCTTTATTCTTGTTCTTTATATTTTAGCTTCATGGATGACTTACGTAATATGCTGATAAGTTGCATGTGTTAAATTGAACACCCGCAAAAAGAAGTTCAACCACAAAAATGCTGACATTACAAATCGCAATTGCGAATTCGCAACATGACAAATTTTTATCACACAATGTTGATGACATTGGAAAATATTATCAAGTAACCGAGAGATAGCTTCTCTTCAAAAGTTTTCAAAACTTATCGATCATTTTTACAAGATGTTTCCCACGGCTGCTCTTCACCGACTAAATAATTGATGTTAATGTCCGTCGTCTTCTTGTGCCAAGATATCCGACAATATTCATCAAAATTGTTAGAAGCAGCAATCCAATCATGTCCCACCAAAAGTTTCTTTCGTTATATCCATATTCGGACAAAACTTCCGTTCCGTTCAATAAGCAAGGCATATTATAACTAATTGGACATTCTACAAAAGAGAAATTTGATGTATCAATGCATTGAAAAAAAAGAAACCATTTCGATGATACTACTACCATATTGATTTTCCCTCACCGATGTCTTTTATTTTCGACCAATGTATTATCGAGATGGCTTCATTAGCGTAATAAAATATGGAGGCGTATTTGAAGTACATTAAATAGTTCGGCATTGTTCTACGAAAATAGTATTTAATATTAATTAATGTTATATTCATTATTCATCATACATTATCAATAAAATAAGCTGTACGTACCGGAGATTGTAAAACATACCCGCCGTTAACAGAAACAACAGATCGAACATTATCATTATTGTAGTCGCAACTTCAACATCGGCGACCCAACTGGAAATCATCATGCCGTATGCCGTGCCAGAAACCGCTGCTGCCGTCGTGCAAAGATAATACAGGCCAAAGTCAAGCAACCAAAATTCAGACTGCAGCGCAAAATATATCACGATCGTGAATAGGAAGGTCCTGAGCGTAGTCTTGGGTATCTAAAGAATTTGAAAAGAAATTGTGAAAATAATTTTATCACTTGGCAATACATTATTCTGTAATTCGTTATGCAATTACCAAGCCGAGGACAATAGTGAAATAATAAGGTCCTGGCGCGTAAATGGCACTCTCGCGAAGATAAAGAACAAGTTCACGGGGTAATTCATAAACGACGGAATAAGCGACCGTAAAAATGATCTCGGAGATTGTCAAGTACAATGCGCCTCGAGCGTTCTGTATTCCTTCTTGTGTCAATGAATTGGTACCAGCGTAAAAAATACCAACAAAGACTATAGATAGCTGCAAGATTACAATTTTTAATATTGCACTTTATGTTCTTCAAACGTGTGCTTTCTTTTTAGCATCTTCATTACCGAGTAAGAGAACCACGTGATCCAATTGTCAAAAACTGTCCTTTTATTTTGCAGACATATTCTCCACAGCAACCAGTAAGATTGTACGAGCCATCCGGATTTTCTATAGGAAAGATAATTGCATTCAGTTAGATGTTGAATATTGAATATTATAGACATCCCTTCGAAAAATTACTGTCATTTTATCTCAATACTTTCGAGGAATGATGCGGGCAATTTCGACACCGTCGATTGACGGAATTTTTGAGAACGGCAATTGCGAAAATGCTCGATGCAACTCAACGCTGCGATCTGTCCCGTTTTGGCGTGATAAAATATTCACATAATATTCGGCTTCATCGTAATTTGCAGGACAATGATAATCCTGACTGCACAAATATATATTGATTGTCCTGTTATTATTACCTGTTACAATTCAATATAATTGCCATCAATTGGAATGTTTGGTTTACCTTTCAAAGAACTCTGTGGCACTTTTCAGAATTCCAAAATACACCGATCTACCGTCAGCCATTAATATTACATGACTGAATATATTATATATTGCCATACCCGGCTGATGAATCGTGCAAAAAACCATGACACCCCTCAAAGCAATTTGTTTCAATGATTGTACGACGCATGTTGCGGAAAAAACATCCAGACCTGCATTTTAGATATTGCAATATTCAGTATTGTACAATTCTTTCCTTGTTTCTTAGATAAATCGATGATTTTATAATCTCTTTTCTCACCCGTAGTTGGCTCATCTATAAAGAGTATTTTCGGCCTTGTCACTAATTCCGCGGCCAATGACAGACGTTTCTTTTCACCACCGGATAGCTTCGATATGACAGTATCGCTGCACTCGTGTAATCCAAAGTCTCGCAAAAGTTCTTCTCCTAAGGATACTCTTTGCAATACACTACAACTATTTCCCATTTTCAGAGAACACTAAAGAAACAGCTCGATATCAAAATTAATCTATCACACATAATTATATTTGTATTGGGTTGGCCAAAAAGTAATTGCGTTTTTTTTATATAAATAAAAGGCGAATTTTTCATGGGAAACAAAAACTTTATTAAACAATATATTGTCCATTTTGTTTGATTATCTTTTGCCATTTTTCAGGCAACTTCATGATTCCGCGCTCAAAAAAGTTCTTATCTTTTTCAGCAAAAAACAATTCCAACAACGATTTGATAACCTCATCAGCAGTAAAGGTTTTACCATTCAAGGCGTTTTGCAAAGAACGAAACAAATGGTAATCTGATGGTGCCAGGTCTGGCGAATATGGTGGATGTGGTAACACATCCCATCCAAGCTGCAACAATTTTTCACGAGTGACCAAACTTGTACGTGGTCTAGCGTTATCATGATGAAACACAACACCTTTGCGATTCACCAATTCTCGACGTTTCTGTTTGATGGCATCATTTAATTTATCCAGTTGACGACAGTATACGTCTGAATTAATGGTTTGATTCCTTGCAAGCAGCTCAAAATACACAATACCTTTAAAGTCCCACCAGACTGACAGCATAATCTTTCTTTGGTGAATATCTGCTTTTCAAGTGCTTTCAGCAGGTTCATCGCGCTTGCTCCACGATCTTTTTCGTTTGACGTTGTTGTAGACGATCGATTTTTCGTCGCCTGTTATCATACGTTTCAAAAATGGATCATTTTCCTCACGTTTCAAAAGAGAATCGCAGATGTCATTACGCTTAGTGAGATGAATTTCTTTGAGCTCATGTGGTACCCAAATATCGAGCTTACTAATGTATCCAAGTCGTTTTGAATGGTTTTCAACACTCGATTTCGATATGTTAAGATTCTCAGCAATCTCTCGTGTCGTTAAACGCCGATTGGAATCGATCGGTGCCTTTATTTTGTCATCATCAATTTCGATTGGCCTTCCTGAGCGTGGTGCATCTTTCACATTAAAATCTCCAGATCGAAATTTAGTAAACCAATTTTGACACTGTCGCAGTTTTAAAGCATCTTCGCCATATACATGACATAACTTTTTATGAGCTTGCACAACGTTTTTCCCTTTTCGGAAGTAATAAAACAAAATATGAGGAAAATGTTCTTTTTGATTTTCCATTTTGAAATCGACGGCAAACAAACAATTGTTAACTGAAATCGTGTACTTTCTTTTTCTAAAACAAGCTTGAACTGTGAGTTGTTAACCTACATAATGAATTTGCGGTTTAGAATGAAGTTAGTTACATTTCAAGACATGTATGTCCATCTATTGGAAAAAAACGCAATTACTTTTTGGCCAAACCAATATTTAAATAATTTTAAATTATTCGCGCAACCAGCGGACAACAACGAGAAATAAATAAGATCAGAGTTCTAAAGCAATCGAATCGATACTTTCTATTTTTACACTGTAGCAATGCAATTTTTCAGTACCATGAACAACATGTACTCCTTTGGCGTGAGGGCAGAGGGTAAAGCATCAAATTGTGGCACGTAGCTCGATATTTCCATCATCGTCTCTTCGGAAGCGTCGTGTCCATTGATCTTCACTGTGCCCGAACTCGAATGAAGCCTTCCCGCTAAGGCAGCAAGAAGCGTAGTTTTGCCGGCACCACTAAATAAATAAGTTGATTCTGACGCGAATTTATCATGAGATAGTCACAACTAGATGTATGTATGTAATATTTTATTACCTAGGTCCCAAGATAGCGAACATGTTACCAGTTTCTGCATACCCGGATACTATAAAAAGCATCATTGTTAATAAAAAGAATTATTATCTGTCCTTCCTGTTAAATCGTTAGCAGTCGATATTTTGTTAATTATACAAATAGAAATTCACTTTTAATGTATTTAATTTAAAAGTATCATTACCCTCTTTCAATATATTAAGCGCTCTCGTATATCTTCTCTGTAAGAATTTCCGCCACAGTTTTTCCGAACGTTTATCATCCTCGACGAGCACAGTAACAGTTAAATTTTCCCAAACAAGTTTCAGCTCAGTAAAATCTGTTAAATTAACTGCGTCATAATAACGATTCATCTCGTAACGTGTTAAGTAACTTCTAGTCTTGATGTCACGGGAATGATGAATCTAACGCTGCACCTAACAAATCTTTACTATTTCTGTCCTGTGTTTCTTAGTATTTCTTATCATCGTTATCTAAAACCGCGCAGATATTAATGAGGTAGGTTAGTACACTATGAAAGTATTAAATTTCGTTACTTCGTATCACGATTCGAGATAAATTTTATGAGGAAAATGTCATGAAATATCGTGAGGAAAAAGAACATGTGTGTTCTGATATAAATCAATTTAATACAATTAAATATTGCGTCGCATCTATGTTATTGCCTCTATACAAAAAGAATTAGAGAACTATACAGGGGTGTGTTGCTATTATTATTATTAAATATTAATAGCAAGTTCATAATTATCCGCAAACAATAACATATAATATATATATATCTACAATTTTCTCTGCGATAACGATACGCGCCGCATTATACAAATCGTATTATATAAAAGTGCAAACGCATGCGAGCGCACGTCGCTCGAAAAATGTGAGAAAAGTCAATAGCATGTAAAATCTGAGAATTATTTACAGTAAAGTATACGTACATACATAGTTCTGTCGATGTACATGCTTTACTCGCTAATTCGCGTATCCTCCCGTACGTAAACCTACATAAATCAAGAACATTACGCATGCATCTGCATCCTCCTGCATTCTGGAATCGAGAACAATGCATCGCTCGCTAACGATCCTGAGTTTTCATATTCGCTGCTTTATTTTTGTCCTGGATTTTACTCCGCACGCTGTAACGCTATCGATAAATCTATTGAAACGTACATTATGTAAAACGGTCGTTGGACGCAACATGACGCTCTAATTACAATCAGCTGCCTCGAGTAATTAACTGCGATTGTGCGAACGAAGGCACAACATTGTCGACAGTTGAATTTAATCAGTAAGAGAAACAGGGAAATGCATAATCAGTGGAAGTACGGATATGTTATTGGCGGCTCAACAACAAGATAATTAAAAACATATGACATGTTTCTCTTTATCAAATTCACATCGTATATGTATGAACAAAGTAACAATAAATATCAGGAATTTTTACTGTACAACAATAATGTATAATATTCTTGCTATTAACAGCACGAGAACAATTACAAGTAGTAATCACTCACACGGTTTCGAGCGGGATATAAATGATATTGTATAAATCTACTTGTATTAATTCAATACCTGAATACACGTACATGGGTAATATTGGAATTAAAACAAGTTTTTATATGAAGAGAAAATTTAAATAGATGCAGAAATGGAAGCTTTTCGCATTCGCATGATCAACATCGAGACTTTTAATTGCAAGTGTAATATAAATGCAAAATACACGTCATAATATAAAATACAATTGTCATAGAAATAATATAAAATATGTTTATAAACGTACGTGGTATATCGCGATACTATAAGGCAAAATCGATTTCGAGTCACTCCGGAATCGCTATTCCATCATTGCGATGGCGCATTAATATGTTAAAAAGAAATGTAATTTTTAAAAACGTAATCGTTAATGCATTTCAAGC
The DNA here is from genome assembly GCF_003672135.1 of Ooceraea biroi. Classification (NCBI taxonomy): domain Eukaryota; kingdom Metazoa; phylum Arthropoda; class Insecta; order Hymenoptera; family Formicidae; genus Ooceraea; species Ooceraea biroi. The sequence goes on from NC_039512.1 coordinate 3,915,951, forward strand.
ATTGCTTTTAGGAATATCTAAAACTTCGTTAAGCTATTATCCTTAAACTATGGCTGCCTTATGCTGTACATTTATAAAGCTATTTAGAAAATTGTTCGAAGATATCAAACGAGTGAAATTGATAGGCCCGAGTTACGTTCAAAAGAACAATGTCGAATAGTTTCTCACTTGAGAAGACAAGCAAACGTTTTCTACTGCGAAGAATGGCAAGGCGTAAGACATCATGATGATACTCATGGCATCCATGAAGACACACTGGGATTGACGAGTGGAATGTCGTGACCAAAAGTTCGAACTTGAGTTCGGCGAACCTATTCGTCAGCAGTTGCAGGACTTTCTGGAGCTCGTTGGCGATTGATTCAACGTAAACCGCTCGCCATCTGTTTGGTCTTGGACACCATTACCTTTCATCATCTGATCGTTCTGTAATATCTGAAGCAATATTTTACGCATTTAGTATAACGGTTGAAAGAGATAAGATAGATGTATCCTGAAGTATATAGCAACACGAGCAACAACTTGAGTCTGACGTGCAGACATCGAAGACGTAACGATTAATTTTACGCTGGTTAATTAATTATGCATTAAGTTGAGCTTCTCTAGCGCGAAAGACGTCAGTAATAAATCCACCATATGTTATGCATAAGCGATAGGTCTAGTAAAAGAAAGCGGTCGTATAATATGGATATCATACGATACCGTATTTATTTATTTTCTCTTTAAAACAACTCAAATTATTTTTCTCGATTATATATTTTCGAATATTTGATCGATTATTTTCTATATTTATTATTATTTAAAAGTCTTTAAAATTCAATGAAAAATTTGATGAAAAATGTCTTACTTTGTTCACGAGGAATCTGGCTGCCTCCTCGATGTTAATATTCTCCTTTGCCGACGTCTCGAACCAGCCAGCAAAATTTTTCTCTTTGCAGTATTCATCCATCTTGGTGGATGAATTGACCAGACCTTCCTTCTGCTGATCGCATTTGTTCGCCAATAACACGCACGGAATCGACGATCCGTCAGGAAGCTGTACCTTGGAATCGAGGTCCTGTTTCCATTTTACTACCGCGTCCAATGTCGCGCTTCTTGTCACGTCGAAAACGATGAAGGCACCTACGGCTTCTTTGTAGTACACTCTGGTCATGTTCCCAAATCTTTCTTGACCTACGTGTCAAACAGATCATTGTATCATTTAATTCATAATACACTTGATTAAATATGATTCAATCTAGCGCAATTGCAAAACTTTAAATATATAAATTATCTAAATAGACATAATCTAAAAACCTGGAAATATTTTCTAAAGATTCTTCAAGTACTTTCTAAATGACGTTGGTGACAAGATATAGAACGGTTCACAAGATCTTTGCGCGTGAAACGTTAAAATGTTAATCTATCTGTCACACGCATATTGTGTTTCTTTGCTAAACGAAAAAGACATCGTGAGTTATAACTGACCTGCGATATCCCATAGCTGCAGTCTGATGATAGTGTGAGGATCCCAATTCAATACTTTGAGCGCAAAATCGACGCCAATCGTTGCGCGATAATGCTGGGAGAAGAATTGATGAACGTATCGCTTGATGATAGATGTTTTCCCCGCTCCGAGCTCGCCAATTACTAATATCTTGTACAAGTGCTCCCGTTTCTCGCCTACTCCGAGATTCGGTGTGTTATTCGACGACGACTGAAACAACAACAGAGAATGCAATTAATATCTGAATATTTTCTCTATTAAAAATAATACTCGCTATGCAATGCTCCTCTTTTTTCTCCATTCTCGCAGGCTGTAGATTGACATAAACGAAGAAATAATAGCAGACCTGATAACGCAGTTTTCAAATATACATTTTATTAATCATAAAGTGGATAAAAGGTGGATATTAATTATTGTTGTAATAAAAACGTTCATAGCACGACTTAAATCCACAATGTTTTATAAACGCAAGCATTTGCGATACACGAACCTTGAGCCACTTCCACTGCTTCGGTTGTATCTTCCACTTGCCGAGATCAAGTGTCTCTAAATTTCGCCAGATTTTCAATTCAACGTCCATATTCGCGCGCTGTTTTGCAGACGTTTCAGATGAGAATAGCTAACGCTCTTCGCGAATGATTTTACTGTTGTAGCCCGTGCGAACGGAATGAACTAACTGACTCATACGTGGGAGAGTAATCTTCAAGTAGGGGCGATCCGGGGGATCGCAAGAGAACTATAAATACAACAATAAGTCTTTTGCATCTTAATGAGTGTATTATTGACGATCCGAATAATCGCGATCGTTCAAAGAGCGCAGATCATCTTTTGAAATTCCTATTTTAGTCACAGGGAAAAATCATAAAAATACATAAATTGGCTCAAAAATATCGCGATTAATTATTTCTACTTGATTCCACTTATTTATTCGATCATTTTCGGTTTCCATTCGTCAATGCACATTTTTCTTTTACGCGTAGGCGTGCTATGATCGAACGTGCAAAACCACGTAATCCGAAACTTCGTAACAAACGAGAGCATACGAGACAGAAAAGATGAAAACGAAGAAAACGCAAAGCGGATCTGTATCAACAAAGTACCGCAAACTCGTATCACAACATCTGCCTACGTCAGGATTAGCATAGTAAAGTCTCTAATGCATTCAATCCTCCCTTGCCTCCCTAATACAACAGAGTCTGCAATTCGATTGATCGAATGTTTCCCGAATGAATGAATATCCGTGGACATCGCGAGTTCTATCCTTCATTCTTCCTGCAAACGTTTCTTGATTAATTCAAGAATTCTTTTTTTATTTATTTAAAAATCGTTTTGAGAGAAACTTCGCTCTTTCCCGTATCAGTAGTGAATGCATTGAGCTTCGTCACTGGATAAGCGACTACAAGCATTACGAATGCGGGGTTCGATCCGAGCTATCGTATTTCCGTCATGATCAACGTATCAATGCACGTAATACGCTTATCGTCGTAATTCGCGATTCAATAACGTTGTCCGATGTCGCAAAACATCAGGCGGGTAGCGTCAAAGGAAACTAATTTCTGTTAATAGCGCCATAATAGAGTACACGATGAACCTGATCCTGTATCTCGAGATGGTTCATCATAGATATACAATTCCTACCATAGCTGCCATGGCGGCGTGAAATCGGGAGTAATTGTTGTCCGTTCTGTTGTAGCTCTCCGTGTAATCCTCTTCAACACCGTCCAAGTAATCCGATGGCGCTTCCTCGAGGAGGGTTCCTTCCAAACTGGAGAACGTGTCGAAAGTCCTCACGCTGATCTGCCGCGCTTTTCTCTTTCTCTCCTCATCACGCTGGTCCAGAAAGTTGTTGTCGGTGGTGCATGGATTATCGTCGGCGACGGTAACTGCGATCACCGTGTCGTCCGATTGCGTATCTTTCGATGAAGAATCGAAAAAGCGACGCTGAAATATCGCTCGTTTTTCTTCCAACAATGACAGCTTGCGGCGCACCTCGACGGGCGATGATCTCGATGCCGAGGAATCCGACTCGGATCTTGTCTTCAATTTGCTTCTTCTGACCTCGGCATCGTGGACAAATTTCGTTTCGCTAATTTCCGGCCACTTCGACAACGCGTACGGAAGCGTCGAGCTGCATTGCGCCTCGGAACGCGAGGCATTATCTTGTTGCGGAAGTTGTTCGGTGTCTGTGCAAGCAAGAAATTTGAGAATTCGCAGTTGGGAAATCTTGAATGGTTTCAAGATTTCAAGGTTTCAAGCATTTTCAATAGCAAAGTAATACTACGGTGTGCACGCACTTCGCTACAGCAGTAAATAATCTTAAAGTGTCCTAAACAAGTTATAGCAAAACTTGAAAGTATTAGGAGTGTGATTTAGTTTTGAGGGTTTTGCAACAGATGGCTGTAGTGTCAGTTTGTTCCAATAGCTGTTTCCGATAACTGTTGTTTCTTACAGTGTTGACATTATCCATGACATTTAGTAGCATTATAGCAATAGATGCAATAACAGTCGTTTTATATCATCGTAAAAATGCAACTTCCGAAAGCTCTTTAGCATTTTCGACATGCGTTGCTTTTGTTTTTTAATCAAAAGAAAACTGCGGCTGACGGTTATAGAATTCTTGTGGAAACTTATGGTGATTCTGCCCCATCAATTAAGACGTGTGAATACTGGTTTAGACGCTTTAAAAGTGGTCATACTGATGTGAAGGACAAAGAACGCTCGGGACAACCAAGAAAGCTTGAAAATGCAGATTTGCAAGCATTATTGCACGAAAATGCAACACAATCCACTTCAGAACTTGCCAGAGCATTAAATGTTGATCGTACAACAGTTATCAAACATTTACATGAAATGGGAAAAATTCAGAAAGAAGGGAAATGGGTTCGACATGAATTATCGGAAAGTGCCATTGCGAACCGGTTGAACATTTGCATTTCGTTGATCGCCAGGCAAAAAAAGAAGTCTTTTGTCTCGGATTGTTACTGGGGATGAAAAGTGGATCTATTTTGATAATCCCAAACGCAGAAAATCACGGGTGGATCCAGGCGAACCATCAACATCCACTCCGAGACGCAATATTCACGGTTGAAAAGTAATGCTCTGTATTTGGTGGGATAGTGTACTATGAGCTGTTAAATCCGCATGAGACTGTCACGGCTGATCGTTATCGACACCAATTGTACAAGTTGAAGGAAGCATTGGACCAAAAACGACCACCAATTGCGAGTAAACGACGGAAAGTGATTCTTCTTCGTGACAACGCTCGACCTGACGTTGCGTTATCAGTGAAAGAAACACTATTAGAGCTCGAATGGGAAGTCTTACCGCACCCCGCGTATTCTCCGGACATTGCTCCATGCGATTATTATTTGTTCCGGTGGATGCAACACGCTTTAGAGGATACACACTTTCATAATTTGGAAGAAGTGCGAAAATTCGTCGACGAATGGATGAACTGAAAAGAAGAGTGATTTTATCGTGGTGGAATCGATCTCTTGCCAGAAAGATGGGAAAAAGTTATAGAAAACGAAGGAAAATATTTTGATTAAGGTATTCATTCATTATCATATTTAAATACATGCGTTTTTGAGCAAAAAAACCCTCAAAACTAAATCACACCCCTAATAAATAAACCAAAATGAAGTAAAAGGAAAGAGGATAAAAGAAAAGAAAAGCAAAATCTTTACACCACGCGAGACGTAAAAGTAACGATATCAAAATTGATAAAAAAGTTAATAAAATCTACATATATATAGAGAAAGGTGTATCAGTACGATCAAAGCAAAGCGATGACAATTTGTGAAATGTCTTGTTTTTCGTCATGCGTCAATTTCAAAGAAAAAGTGCGATTCTATCCATTATAGCACTCATACCGGGCTTATTCTGCTGATCGGTTTTCGTGAAGCTTTTGATGGTCAAAGACGGTTGTGATTTACGTTGCACTACGGTTACGGTCTTCGACAGTTTCTCGAGCTCTAATATTTCTGGTTTGTTAAGTTCTCCCTTCGCTTCCTTTTCCCTCTCCAGGATGTCCTCATTCCCCAGCCCCTTCTTCACGGCAGCTCTGGTCGGACTGTACGAGTGACCAGACGATTCTTGCGAGGACTGGCTCTGTGATCGACTGCTGTCGCCACCCTCTGGGGCACGTCGCGCCTCTTGCTGTTCCGAGGACAGGCGAAATTTGTTTAAGCTCAATTTGCGCACGAGCGAGTGCGACTTCTTTTTCTTCTTCTTTAAGGTCGTGTCCGAGGGCACGTCAGTTGCCGATTTCAGCTCCTTTTCGTTCTCGAGCTGCTGTGATTGCTGCCGAGATACCTCTGAAGTGGAAGAGGATCGCAAGTCAGAAGAAATAATTCAGACTCTATTATCCCTGAAGATACAAACGCGCAGAGTCTAATAAAGCGTTTCATTCTAAAAGCTGACGCAAGAAAAAATGAAAAAAAAATTAAACCGGAAGAAGTAGATCTAAAGAAATATCCGATTCTAGTTGCTTTCGAAGAATCATTTTATCTCCAAGCTGACTCGCGACATAAATGATTGTACTCCTTCTCCGCAATTCCGAGTTCATCGAGTATATTGAAATTAAAACCTTTGTCATCTTGTTCCGCATCCGCCTCGACGTATGTGTCGGTCTCACGTGCTTTCTTCTTGATCTTGAATATACCACCCTCGCGAAAACTGCTCTTGAACGCGCCGAATTTGCCTCTTTTTCTGTCGTCTGTGCTGATACTGGAAGAGAGGATCCCAACGCCACCGCTGCCGCTGGTCAAGGTGTCGAGACTGGAGCTGCTGTCGCCCACAGTAACGTAGTTTCCGGTGAAGTAGTCACCGGAAGTATCGGCTGCAGCAGGCTTCCGTTTCTCTTCCTCCGACGAGGAACGCGCGATCACTGTGTCGGGCGAGCTGCCGCGTTCGTTTGTGCTCTCGTTGCGATTCATGATCGCTTCGTCGAAGAAGAAGAAGAAGAAGAAGATGAAGAGGAGTCGGAGAGGATATAAAACGAATAATGATAATGGAAAGTGACGACAGATGGACAAAGTAGAAGGATAGAAAGAAAGGAATAACAATCTGCACACTTGGTTCGTACACTTTATCGCGCCACCGTTTCCCGCTACTTCTCTGTCTCACTTTGTTCTCGCATCACTGCTTGGCTTCCCAGCCACTGGTGGAAACCTTAGAAGAGCTCGCATCGGGTTCGATCGGCCGCGAACGGATAATCTGGCTCGGTTTCCTTCCTCCTCTCGTCTCTTTAGACACTGACTTTTTCTTCGCGAATGACGCTCTCACGTAACGGAGAAACCTGAGAGCCGAAGAGTGACTGGACAGCGATGACTGACGGTTTGAAATGTTATAAATTATCCGAATATTTAGATTACAATCAGGATTCGCTTTTTGGTCCTACAGTTTAGGATATCTGTCTGAGGACACAATATCATCCAATTATTAGAATGTCGACTGAATATGTAGTAGCTTCCAAAGACACGGCGTTCAAATAATGTCTTCTTGTATTTTGCTCTTCTTATACTTCTTATGCTTCTTGTATTGTATGTAAGATCCTTTGACTAAGCATCACTGGAACAAGCACTCGTACTCCTCTTGATGATACCACTGCGTTGGGCATTAAATCAGCACGCGCGCTTCAAAGTCTCACTTCGCGAAGCGCGAAAATATTGTTTTTCAAAAAACAAAGAAAAAATGTAAATGTAAAAATGTAATAACCGATGTTGATTGATGTTAATAATTAATGATAAGAAATGAAGGAAACTTATATTTATATCAATAGAAAGCTGGAACTATGGAGGATTCAAGGAGCTGGCAAGCCCAACGATGTCCTGAGCCATACTAAATGTTGATATAAAAATCTGAGGGGGTGGGGCATGCAAGTATCCCCCACTACATGAGCAGTGTACGTATAACTACGTGTGTTGGTCTGATATTCTACTCGATGTATGCAGAATATATGCATGCATGTATGTGTCTGGTACGCATGACATATATACGTGTACATACGTAAACCAAGTGTATGTATCTTCTTGCTTGCACACGTTTGTCTGTTGTACGAATATACATACACCTACATGTATATGCATAATATCGTCGCTGCACATTTATGTGGATCCTGGTGATGTATAAAAGTGTAACTTGCTCTCTTCAAGTTGCTTTAGATGTCAGACTACACCATCGCGCGCAGTAGGCATATTACGTAAATTTCACTACTCCATGATAGCGCAATGATAAGCAAACTATTTGGAATACTTACGCACGACAGAGTGCAGTGCGTGTTACGTAACGAAATTGTGCTTGCGAGTTTTATCATCAAGTCGCAAAGTCACGAACAGGAGCGAATTACGATGCAAAAGCCTTCGTAAAATATAATTATTACATTTGTTGAAACAACAGATATTATTCATTGTAATACAAGACTAGTGAACGAAATCATAAAAACCATTTTGTTCTTTGATTATTCCATTCGATCAAAAAGATGAAAGATAGAGAATAATCTCTTTTGATCTCGATTTTTAGTACAAAGAGACAAATCTTGTCAAAAATCTTGGGTGATTATGAAGCGTTTGATAGAATTTGCACGCCTCGCGAACGCACTTGATGCTCTAGTTAAGTCGCGTCCTTGTGTCGTCAGTCTAACAATTAATTAGCCGAGTATAATGGATCAGCCATTGATACGCAAGAAGCGGATAAAGAAATAATGCGGTAATATGCTTCGCGAAGATTAGGATGAACTTTTCAACTCGTAATCTTAATTGGCCGTGTGCGATTACGCATGTCGTCTGTATTGTATTTCGTCTGCTTTTGCGTCAAACGCAACGTATCTGCGCATATTACATTTTCCTTGTAATTATCATTTTTAGATTTAAACGGCTTTGCGAGAAACATCAGAAGCACGAATATGCAGCTTTTTTGACAGAACGAATTCGTTTGATTCTAATAAATATTTATGTAAATTTTAATAACAAATCATTTGAATATGATGAGAGATACAAGATACATTTTCTTTGCTATATTATCTGCCTGCAATTATTGATTCATATCTTCGCATCCGTAATTAAATGTTAAGAATATCGTTCGTGGTTAATGTGCGTGAAATGAGCGAACGTGTCTTCGTAGTATAATAACGATGGACAATCAGGGCCAAGATCATCAAGCGTGATTCCTAAATCGATGATCATCGACAACTATAGTTATATTAGAATTATTATGTCTTGTTGTACTGTACGGACATATATTATTATATATTTACTAGACCTTTTCCTGCTACAAAACGCGTACAAAGAAGTGCACGTGGCTGTTGTACAGCAAGTCTATAGAACACAGACTAACGGTATAGAATGTCCTATAAGGAAGATAAGTTGTAGAACGTGTTGTTGGTCAACAATCTCAAGTATTCATGGCGTTCTTGTATTCGCGACAGTAATGTCTGGTAGCGAAGACAAATAGAGAAGCTTTCCTTTGTAATACCTTGTGACTCTTTCATAAATATCACAAAAAACAGGAACAGACATAGAAAAATAAAAGCTACAACTGCAAAAACATAAATAAAGTTTCAAACAGTGTCATTTCTGAAGCAGTAAAGTTCGTCTTGTAACGTGCACAATATACGTGACATACAGGATGTTAATAGGAAGAGACTTTTTCTTACTTCCCATATGACGTAACGTATTACATCACGAGTAAAATCGACGTTCCGGTAGTTAGTGGCGAATTGCACATCTAATCTAATTGTAACGTCCCATCGCCAGGGCAGATTTTCTCGTTGCGATAGTACGGTGTTCCAGCTAAGCAAGTTGGAGAAAGTATCTCTCGATAATTACGTCTACTTGCACTCCGGAGAAATGAATTCGCGGGGGCAACGTTTTCGTGAGAAAACGCATTATGATGCGTCCGTCGCGTGTGCGACACCATTCGCAATCGGCAGTAAAAGTGTTTCATCAAACGCGGCTTGCGCAAAGCGCGACGAGAATTCGCGGCTTGCGTGCATGCGGAACCACCCACCTTTCTAGCCGCCCTGGCTGCCTCCTGCTTGCAATTTTCACTAAAATTCATATTAAGGTCGAGGTACAGGTGATTGTTGTTTAACAGTAATGCGGGCGGCTCCATCGGCGGTGGATTGGCCTCCTTTTTGTGCCTCAAGCGTCTCTCGGTTCTCTCCTGCCTCGTGCGCAGCACTAGCACCACATTTCGGTCCAACATATCCGACTCAATCGACCAGAGACGCGACTCGATTTTTTTATTTCTTTTTCTCTGTGTGACCTTTCGTGATAAATCAAGTGTCTAATTACTAACGAGCTTTAACGTGACGTACTTGCCGTCGCAAGACAACAAAACATCAAAATTTTACGAACGGCAGAAACATAAAGTATTAGCTTGGAAAAAACGTCCTTCGATCTACGCTATCGCGATACATATCGACATTGTCGTGTTCTAATTTGTAATCGCAATCCTTCTCGGAGACAACACTATGCGGACTCTATTTCTGCGTCCGTTTGTTTTCGCCTCAACGGATATCGAAACTTTTTCGAAATTTCCCGATTTATGCGACGATCGTGAAATTCGTGAACCGGCCGTAAAGGAACGATAGTAACAGACAGTGTGCGCCGGGTGAGTGCAAAGTCTCAGCATTTATTGGTTCGGATTAGCCCGGACGTTATCGTCTACCATGTTATCGGAGCGAACGAATACAAAAAATGTTAGGCGCCTCGAAGGCACGATCGTTTTTAGACATGCGAACAACAAAGTGGAATACGAGGAAGACGAAGAAGAAAAAGGGGTGACAAAGGGGGAACGTGCGGAAGCTGCGCACGCGGCTGGACCATGGTTCACGAAGTCAACAACTTTAAAAAATTTTAGCCAATGCGAATTTCCTATTACTCTAGACACGCGCGTCTAGAAATAGCGCGCTAATCGTGATTTTATTCGTTCGAACAGAAATACTCCTTTCGAAACCGATATTAATTGATGTCAGATGCAGATTTGCATCATTATTATATTGCGTCATTATACTTATTATAATTATTATATAGAACTTTAGAACCGCGTTCATTTGTTTGTTTAATTTCATTCTTTTAATTAGTTTAATAATGTTTATGTATTTAATTAATTTATATTGAGCGTTATTGATTGTCATTCATAACTTTGTTTGTTTAACTTCATTCTTTTAATTAGTTTAATACCTTTTATGCATTTAATTAATTTATTCAACGTTATTGATTGTTATAAAATATACAGAATTTGTGTAATTTGTCACCGCTGTCACAGTGAAAGATCATTGCATCAGTCAAGCAAGCTGTATCTGTATCAGCCGCTAAGACGAGAAAATTTGTCAGCCTGAATGGTTTACTGCGCAAGTTAAAAATAATCATCACCAGCTATCACCGGTTACTTTATCACAGAAAATACCGAGTTTCGCCATTCTTCATCAAGAACGTCAAAATTGCGTCAATAAGAGTGTTTTCGTTGTAACTTCTTGTTCTGAAGTGGAAGGGAAACGCGCTAGGCGGGATCAAAACGATCGTACGACGAGAATAACAATGTGCAAACGTGGTTGAACCTGTTTACATCGAACTAGAAACTAGTTTGGAATACGCCCGCGGTTTTGTCACCGGTATTCTTTCGCTGTAAACTCGAGTTACACCGATCTTGCGGTACCGATTACGCACTGATCGTCGTCCTTCGACAGCCGTTTCTAATATATCTCGAGGCAGAAATATAATACACCCGCGACAAGGTATAAATTGATATTGGATATCCTAAACAACATTTACAATTATTATTAATTACGATTGATATTCTACTCTATTCAATCGAAGGTTCTGCTTGCCCTCATCATTTTGATAAACAGATACGATACACTTCAGTGAACGCTGTTAATTATGCGCCACCGAAGATGAACCAATTCGATAGCCCAGATAGATGAACCAATGCGATAGATAAACAAACGCGGATACAAATCGTGGAAAAGAGGAAATAAGACGATGTCAAACGATATCTATACTTAAAATGGATGGAAGTCATGCGTTATGTTACGTCAGTCGGAATTAGAAACGATACGATCTCCATTTAGATGAGTACAAATGAATGCAATACGATAACGTGGAATAAGAACGAGATAAACGTTATACAATATTTCGCATGTCTTCCTGGCTGGCGCCAAGAGACCGATATGATTGTTTTCATTGAAGAAGTTGCGGTTGCTACTTTCTTCAGACATGATTGAACGAATTACTAACCATAGCGCTACACATGGTAATATAATTTTTATGCGTGACGTATTCCCGTACAAGAACTAAAATGTAGAAAATTGCTGAGATGAATTTCAATGATTAAATTTAAGATCAATCCGGATTGTTCCGGAATGAGCGAAATGAATGACACTGCAATCTTAAAACATTACATGAATTTGATTAAATTGTTGGTTTGTACTCTGACTTCGATATGTTTAATCTTTATTACTGGCAATAATGATATCTGCCAAAAACTTACATCTATCGCTACCCACATTACACATTATAAATTGCTCATTATAAATGCAGATGTAATTTATATACAGGGTGAGGCACCTAAAGCAGGCCATCTGAATATCTCGGCTGTTATTGGTGATAGAAAAAAATGTGTCAGACCAAACTTGCATGGTTTCGAGGGACACATAATTTGTTCTAAATAGTTTTTTATTAGGTGGACGCGTAGATTATATGAAGGTCAACTTCGTTTTTTTAAATGGTATGATATGTTTTTTTTACGTACCATCTAGTAGAGCGTTTGAAGATGCGCACATTGATCTACGGGTCAAAATCATTCAAGGTCACTGAAGACTAAAATTTCTAAGTGCTAGAACTTTTTCATTTTTGAGTTTACGGTATTTTCAATAGCAGAGAACTCTAGGCAATATAAAAAATAATGATATCAACAACTCAGAACTTCGCGGAAAAAGAAAAAATTTCTAAGGTCTAGAACTTTTTCATTTCTGAATTTACGGTATTTTCAATAGCAGAGAACTCTATTAGGCAATATAAAGTAAATTATTTTCCCTTGCAGTTGGCCTTCAGTGACCTTGCATGATTTTGACCCGTAGATCAATGTGCGCATCTTCAAACGCTCTACTAGATGGTACGTAAAAAAGCATATCATACCATTTAAAAAAACGAAGTTGACCTTCATATGACCTCTACGCGTCCACCTAATAAAAAACTATTTACAACAAATTATGTGTCCCTCGAAACCATGCAAGTTTGGTCTGACACATTTTTTTCTATCACGAATAACAGCCAAGATATTCAGATGGCCCGTTTTAGGTGCCTCACCCTGTATATGAAATAAATATAAATGTATAAATAGACATAATATACATCTATAAAAAATTTATAAAATTATATTTAAAGTCAAGCTTTAAATGTTTAAATGAATGAAATAATAATTCATATATCTTTGAGTTAGACAGACAGTATAAAAAAAAGTTGCATAAAAAACGTTTAATATAATCTTAATTTCAAGAATCAGCGTGACCTTTTTCTATCCCTTTAACACGGATGGCGCCTCGCGTCGACATAATATAGATAAAAATTGTCGCGCACGCTCTGACCGCCTAATTGCTCGATAAAAATTCGTTTTAGAAGAGAGAAGTCGATATTACGAAGCAAAAACGCATGATTCGAGCTAAAAGGCTGATAAAATTACGAGAAGATACGAAGAATAGTAGTCTCCTGAAAAACAGCTATCAGAAAACCATTTATTTCTGTCATTATTAAGCGCAATTCATCATTTCTTTTTTAAACAATATCTCGAAAAAAGGGGGAGCATCTATCTTTATTTCAAAATGATAACGTAATATTTGACTAAATTTTAAACCCACACAGATTCGTAATAAGGACAATTACACGTTGTCAAATGCGCTTATTCGTCAGATTATCAATGGATTACAATAAGCGTTTTAGTTTTAAGGATGCCAATTTGCCATTTCATGCACGTTCATGCAGCATGGAAATCGAGCTCATCAGAAGAGCAAATGGAACAAGTAATTACTAATTAAGATTAACACAAATATCCAAATAGAAACAAACACAGAAATATTGCAACGCTATCTACACAAACATCCTGCTTAAGAACTATATTTAACACAAACGTTATTTAACGCGTTTTTCTTAAACTTGTCCAGTAAGCGAAAAGAGATATATTTTTAAAGCATGTCGAATCAAGATATACTTATCTTTTAAGCATATTGAAAGATGCATCTGAAATATCTAGCAAGTATATTAAGATCGCAATCTCAAAGATGACAGGCAACTTGATCTAATCGCGATGCCAAGATCACACGTGAATCACAGGACCGATATACGCTGTGAAAGCGCAGTAGCGAACTGTCTTCGACACTAGAGCAACGATAACGATAAGTAACCACATCAAAAATATTTGCAAAGCTCCATCAATACATATCTCAATGAATCATTCACGAGTCATTTCGCGCAACTCTTAATCAAAAATGCAAGCACTGTGCAATAAAATAGCTACCTTCTCTTCCATAATTTTACTAAAATGTAGCAAACAAGAGAGAGAGAAGAGTATTCTCGAGAGTTCTCGATCTATCGCGTGAATAAAATATGACTATAATGAGAGTATGCTTGCTTCTATATGTGTGTCGAAATTATTTTACATAGTCGATTGATACAATTTCATCATCAGAATATCTTCATGTTTTAGGTGATAGTGCCAAAACGGGCGACGAAGACTCTTAATACTTTATGGTAATCGATGGCTGCGCCTTCGAAGGGTTGCATGCATGCGTGACACATTTTTTAGAAATAATTCGATCAGATACCCTCTTCTACATTGGGCAAATCTGATCTAACGTAGGTCGTATCGTGGAACGAAACTCGATCGACCACAGTGGTGAAGTTTAATCCGAGGAACGTGCGGAAAAATGCGCGCGGGGAGATAGGATAACGAAGTCGAGGAAGAGAGAAAGAAACTACTTCGAGTCCAATATTGAAATTGCGGCATCGTTACTTAACAAATTGCAAAAGTTTGATAGGAGCGGCGAACATTTATCGAATATACTGATAATATTTCTGAAAGTACAACGGTGAATTAAATTAATATTAAATTAACAAATAACTATCTCTCACTAACGATTATTTATTTTATTCATATATATACGTATTTATACGTATTGATTCCTGTACAATTCATCGTAGAAAAATAATTATATCTGCGAAGAAAGAACAATAGACAATGCTATCGCGAAAATAGTTCACAATAGACATATTCTATGCGATTAGTAATGCGCGTCCTTCCTAGATCCGAGGAAGCTCCTTGGCAGAGATCCATTTTTTAATTTTTTTTGCGAGCACAGATCACAACCGAATCTTTGTATTACTGTCTCAGCGGTTTGGTGACAATCTCCAGCAGATTAGATAAACCGAACTTCTACGGAGATTATCGGTGCGACGCGCATTGCCACGATAAATTTTCCCTTGATAATCACAGGCGAAAGTAAGCGTTTCCACTCTTCTTCCTAACAAGATAGATAATCAAACATGTGTTGGGAATCATACTTGCAGGATAACAAGAGATATTCAACGTAACAGAATTTTCCTCTCGTTTTCACCTCGCCGAGCACGGAAAAGTCTGAACAATTATTTATACGTCGAGAATCAATATTTATATATCGAGATTTTAACGAGTCAACGCCATCCATATTTCAGTCAAACAAAGGACACGCTTCGGATATATGGATATTCCTATCAAAAACATTGACGCATCATTTAATCATTGAGATAACGCCCGCTGAACTTTATCACTTAATCCAGCGTGTTAATCATGCAATCGTCAAATCGGTAGCCAAATGTACACGAATAACAATACACCGACGAAACTGCCGCCTGCTTGTACCATCTTTTTGCAATACAAAAAACGCGAGAGATCTTTTCGCCGTTGTATTTCAGACACATGGTCTTAATAACATCGTCCCTGATTGCCGCTTGTTTTCACGTAGCGCCATGAATCGATAATTTTATTGTGAAGTATAAAACTTCCACCGCGCCGAACAAACAATCGATCATCCGCTCGTGATCTCTCATCCCGTTGGCATAATGTTCTTTCCATATAGTTTCTATATAAATCAATATAACGAAAAGAAAAAAAACCGATCAGTTCAGGAAACAATAATACGAATTAAAGTTAACTAAACTTTCCTTGCAAAAGTATAATACTTCCGAATACGAACGGAACGATCGCAGAATGCAATCGCGCGCTGAAAGCGTTTCGGCGCGTCGCGTCGTGGGACAAATCGTAACTTTCAAAGAACGGATCGCGATTTGAAAATGCGCGATCATTGAGATGGAAAAGATCCAATTCGCAAATGCGCACGATTCACAGGTGTGCCGAACGAGCGCGTTACGTGCGGCGAGGCCGGCCGCTCGCCCGGTCTTTCAAAATCAGCGCGCCAATCGGAAGCGCGCGCCGGCATACGCGCGATATATCGTTAAAAATCGAAAAGAAACGGGCAAACGAAGCCGCAACGCTCACCATTTGACGGGGGAAACGGTCCGGTTGACTTTTCCGGTACTCTTGCAGTTGAACGGACTCGTATCGCTGCTTTTTCTTCAGATGCGAGCGGGACCGTCTCACGACCGATATCACCACAGCTGGGCCCATCCGGCCATCTTGCCGTATACCAAACGTGTACTACAGTGCGCTGGCGTACTTTACGCGCTCGCCTCCCCCGCGGCTGCCGCCAATTGCGTAACGGTCGCTCTCGCACTCGTGGTATCCCTTCTCTCGCTCGCTCTTATCTGACGAGTCGTGCCTCACCGCGGATACTTATCGATCGATAGGGACTTGGGAGTTCGCGTTACCTCCGCGCACGACGCCACTCGACGCTGCAGCAGCTTTAGCTGATCTATGTAACAATCCACATAACACGCATCGACGTCATTGACGTAGGAATATATAGACGGAGCCTCTTACGAGGGGAAGCTGAGATTAGCGGTAAGGGGAGAGCACTGGCACTTCGTGTAACTTCGGCTGTTCGGGTATGTTCGGTTCCGCTAGTGATATATATATATGTACGATGAGTTATTGTGTTGTGCCGGAATGTAGCAATCGCATTAAGGGGAAGCTGGAGTTGCTAGTGAACTATTTTTTCACTATAGCGATGGTAATTGCAGTTTCGAAAATTCTCTTTATTGCTTGTGCAGAATAAAAAATCCTTTTCCACAAATGAAGTATAGATAGAAAGAAAGTCCGCTCTACAGGACTTTATATTCAAAATGGAAAAAAGTTAAAAACTTGCATTTGTCTTTTCTAACTTTTTTCCATTTTGAATATAAAGTCCTGTAGAGCGGGCTTTCTTTCTATCTGTACTTCATTTGTGGAAAAGGATTTTTTATTTTGCACAAGCAATAAAGAGAATTTTCGAAACTGCAATTACCATCGCTATAGTGAAAAAATAGTTCACTAGCAACTCCAGCATCCCCTTAATGCAAAAAGGAAAACTTGGCAATAACGTATGAAAGAAAATAATGGTCCGAAAATTTCTTTTCATCTGTAAGTAAAACATACAATTGTAGGTTATACACAATGCCGGTAAAACGTTTCAGATATTGTTATGTGTTTATTATTATTTAAATTTATTATATATATATATATAGTCAAATCGTATATATTATTAAATATATGAATTAATAAAAACTATAAATAAAAAACTGTTATCGAACAATTGTTCATATGAATATAATAATAAACAAGCCAAAATTCTTTCTTAACACAATAATAATAAATTTAAATAATAATAAACACATAACAATATCTGAAACGTTTTACCGGCATTGTGTATAACCTACAATTGTATGTATTTTACTTACAGATGAAAAGAAATTTTCGGATCATTTTCTTTCATAAGTTGTTGCCAATTTTTCCTTTTTGCATTAATGCGATTGCTACATTCCGACACAACACAATAACTCATCGTACATGTAATTTCAGTATCATAACTTTACAAAACTTTATCAAGTATCATTCGGGCGATGTCGAGAACAGCCGAACTCGCCCGATTTGCCAGCAGCCTCTCCTTACCGCAAATCTCGTAACCCCCCTTGCCTAAGTTCGTAGCATAGGCTCCGTCCATGTATTTCTATGTCAATGATCGACGTATAGAAAAATATGACCGAAAGAAAGAGATAGCGATTACTGAGTGCCATTACACGGCAACGTTAATCGGGTTTAATAACATCCGTAGTTATAAGGTTGGCCAATCACAGTCATTCCATTTTTCAGGAGAATAGTTGTAATTGGACAGTTTTAGAACTACGGATGTTATTAAACCCGATTAACGTTGCCGTGTAAACTTGGTCACTGACGGGCAAGCTCTGTTTATCTAATAAGTAGCTTTCTAATAGTAGCGTAGTAGAGAATTGGAAAAAGGGAGCAATTGACTGTCACTTCATTCTCTCTTTGTTTAATTCAAGCGACTTTTCGAGGGCTTCCGTGTATGGATCGCGCAGTCCATGTCATGTCGATGATATAACACTTCATTAGAACTATTGGATGATATGCTAAAAGGAACGAATTAATTTTTCAATTTCCAGTTATAAACAATATTTTAATTGAAATTTCAAGGTTGTTTCGAGATGTTGATACATATACATATTTTCAGAACTCGAGCGGTGCATTGTTTTCAGTTCGATATATTGAAATTGAAATTCCAAATTCGAAGGCGATTCAATCACGAAACCTCGTCGCACATATGTCGAAATGTGCACAATATGGCGATATCAAACTATTAATTATATATAATTTACAAAAAAAATAATTTAATCGAAAGACTTGGCAATATATATTAAAACCGCTCTGTAATCGCGCGCTCGTCATTATCAGCACGATGGATGCTTGT
Organism: Ooceraea biroi; assembly: GCF_003672135.1. Lineage (NCBI taxonomy): Eukaryota > Metazoa > Arthropoda > Insecta > Hymenoptera > Formicidae > Ooceraea > Ooceraea biroi. Next base: position 3,934,331 of record NC_039512.1, read on the forward strand.
AATACCGAAATAGACCAATGTCTTAATGTCTCCAGTTTAAAGCAAAGTTTCCGACACAATCTCCACTTGATTCACTATTTTGCACATTTACGTAAGGTATCGATATACGTTCATAGTGCTTCGCGTTTATCAACATAGGCCGATCTGATCCGGTGTAAGTCGATTTACTTTCTAAACTTTTACCAAGATGATTCGAGCAAGTCGGGCGAGCCGCCGGTTAATCGACGAACCCGTTTGTTAGGAAAGGCAAAAGACAAAACGCAGCGAATGAAATGGACAGTGAATATAAATGCGCATTTATTGACTTGTCAATTTAATTTATTGGTATAAAACAGATAATACAACATGGTAAAAAGATATTTTCCATTGACATATTATTTACACAATGCGTGTGATATATAACGATATTTACAATCCATGCAAAGCTGGGAGAATAATTAACAAATTAGTTAACTGCTACTACCGAACCAATCCGATCCCATTGCGCCGAAAAATGCGGCTGCTCCGGATTTTATCGTTGCGCTGGTGGAATCTGCTCTCGTACTCTCTTTCGTAACTTTCTTGCGCTACGTAAATGATAAAATGTCCCTTAATTCCGAAAAACATTACTTCTTATTGGATATCATTTGTGTAAATGCGTTAGTACCATTTGCGATCTCACAAAGACAAAAGTTCGTAGAAACACTTGTTAAATTTTTATTACGTTTCACAGCAAGTGTTACTTTAATTGCATTTTTTCTCATTTTAGTACTATTTAATATAATATAATTTTTTTTTAAATTAAAGTACTACTTTCAAAATAAAAATTTTGAAGGAAGAAATCTTTTTTAAAATAGAAATGTTATGGTCAGCAATATCCAGGAATAAAATCGAATCGCACAATCGCGTTAATACGAAATTGATTAGTTATGTTAATCCAAAATCACGCCATGCAAGATCGCTCTTCCGGCTTACCAAATTTACCCTAAGGATATCTTTATCTCACTCAAATGGCATAATCTGGGATTAAGGTATATGCTATACTTAGAAAATAATCAGAAAAGAATTTCAAATTTGGCCAATATAATAATAATATAATAATATCACAGAATATCACGTAAGGCCTCTTGATACGCACCTGTGCTTTATCGGGCATCGGCACCGGTAAAATCGGCAAGTTTCTCGTAGGAGCGGTCACAGTTAGCGGCGGGAACCATGGTGCCCCCGTACAAACAGCAAGCACTGCCGGCGGTTCGGCCTTTCCACCATCGCTGTTCGCATGTTCATTGCGCGCACCCAAGGTCGAGTGCAATTGCTCCAAATGAGACACCAAGTTTCCGAATAGCAACTGAAACAAGGTCGACAAACAGGATACACTTCGTCTAGAAACTACTGCTGTGTTCTCGAAACGTTCTGCTCTAGATTGATAGTGTACCAACCAAGGATCTCTGAACAGATTTCTTGATGTTGACGCGAATGAATGGATCGAAAACGTCATAGTCGAACGGATCTATCTTCGCGAGCACCGCGTCACAACTTCTGCTGGATAACTCGTTAAGAACCTTGTTTTCGCGTGGCACCATCAACAGTGTACAGTACCTTATGTCGTACAATACTTGAAACGCTTGCTTTTGTCTTAGATCTACATTCCTTGCTGCGTTCAGATAATAGTTAAATAATATCGTAATAATATTTTCAACAATTTGCTGCAGCACCCTCCTAAAATAAGAAAGAAAAACAGAACAGGATAAACTGTGACAGGACATATTTTATCGTTACAAGCATAATTTACTTGAAATGCTCACTTCGGAAGCGTGTGAGATATAATCTTATTTAAATCTCTGCAGATGGCTGTCAAAAACTTCTGCAGAGGTACCGATGGTTGATACGGCACTAGGATCTCGGACTTTATTCGTTTCCCCTCTCCGGATTCTTCCTCGATGGTAACTCTTTCCCACTCCGAGACGATCCAGTGAACGCGCAATCCGTCAATCGGTTCTCGCAATATGTACTTCTTCATATGCTCAGATATCTTAGCTTTGTATACACTGGCCCAAATGCACCACAGGGAAGTACTTTCCTCCTTCAGGTTGTCGCAAATTGCTTGCCACTTAACGTTCGTGACAGCCAGCCCGGATACTTTGGACAACGTGAAACATTTATTTAAATTCGGGCACAAGGTCGTCAACGCGAGAAGGAATCTTGCCAGTACTATGGCGTTTATATCGCGCTGCCCGTGTTCCGGTTTATCGTTCACGCATGCATTCTCAACGAATTTTACAAGCCCTTCGACTTTTTCGGTGCTGACTGCTTGCAAATGCTCTTGGACCTCGTTACGATCGGAGAACGAATTTGCAATTAGAGATATGTTCGCCGAGAGCAAGCTATCTTTAATCGTTATCACTCGCTCGGTTGCGTATAAATAGTGCTCGAGATCGCATAGCAGCGTGTACAAACTCTCGTTAAATGTCTCGCACAGCTTGATCACGTTAGGGGAATAACTCTTAGTTTTCATTAGTAATGATCTCTTGTTATCCAATCCGCCGTTCTTCGTAAGCTTTTGTGGAATATCGGTGGGAGAATCCTTCCACACGTACCACCGTAAATCGTGTTCCGGAAACTCGAACTTGTCGTGCGCCACTTTGTCAAGTAATTTTATTATATTGGACTTTAAGTCGGCAAGTGCATCCGTCCATTTGTCCATTATAATACCTGTGTAAGAAATCAGCGTAAATCATCAAAGTGAGTAAAATGTTTACCTTTTACGTACGGACGCAATTACTTTTTGCTCGCTTAGTTATGATAGGCTGGAAGAATTCGGTCCAGAAACTTATTCTCGGTAAGGAAAGCTCCTCCCAAATGGAATTCCAGTTTTCAGGCAGATTCACGCTGATAGCTTCCTCCCGAACGTTGTACAGGCCTTTGATGGAAATTATTAAATCTAATAGCTTGGCGACTTCGACGTTAGAGAAATCATTGACCCATTTCAACCAAGACTTGATATTGTCTTGGAGAATCGTCGAGGAAAAGCTCTTTGGTATGTCTTGAACAAACGGCTTATGCTTTTTGGTAACGGATGGCAGGAACTCCTCGAGTAAATCCTGATTTAAATCAAGCTGCGACAGCAAGCAATATGCCTCCTGATCTTTTATGTCCGTTATATATTGCAAGACCAAACCTCCCGGTGCATTATCCGCGTCTAGAAAATTAAACGTAAAATGCTTTAAATTATAGTTTTCTTTGCTTTATATATTCTGACTCTACAATGAATCGAGTACTCACTTATGAAACATGAATATATTATATGGACAGTCTGTATAAGTATTTTCATACACAATTTCAACTTATTCTTCACGCTATCATAATTTTCATTTTTAATTACAGCCTCGAGGGCGTGACTTCTTGTGGCTATTAATTTCTCCACGAGGTCCACAAATGAAGATTCATTTAGAAATACAAGAGACACCAGGCAGTTTGCGGCGTTCTGCAAGATCACGGTATCAGTAACAGGTATTTAAGTATCACAAGTAATTCACAATATTTGTATACCAACTATAGCTGAAACATCTAGCGATTGCAATATGTTGTTACACTCGCTAGATATAATATTCTTAAATTGAGTGATGACGTCCCATTGCTTCGCAACGATCGGGTACTTGCGTGACAGCTCTGCGCTGCCTACTTCAAACATTAAACTGTAATTTATGTGTTGCGCTATTATATACAACTGCGTTGCAAATAGCAAATTCTGATTCTCAATGCTCGTCCATATGTACTGTGGAATGTCCATTAGAATTTTGATTTGAATAATAATGGAATCTGAAACATGTCCCTTCCTAAAAGAAAGAGGAAAGATTACGCTACATCTTCTGGCGTACAAACTTTCTTATTTTTCGTTTGCATCTGGATAAAGGATACCTGTCTGCTTTATCTTCGATTGATTCCGTTTTGAAACCAATAAGGTACTTTTTTTGCAATTCCCTAAAATTATCTTCTATGCTAGCGATTCCTTTGGTAACTTGCTCTGACGTTATTTTCATTTTCCTAATTGTGTCTGCAGCCAGTATTAAATCCCGATACCTTTCTCTGGAAATCATTAGCACAAACTTAGTGACGGAACACTTGAACGCGTCCCACTATAACCTCATAACTGCAAATTATATGTATTCACGTCAATTTTAACTTGACGAACTAACAAATCGCTACTTCTTGCAATAAAAAATGGTATATATTTTTTCTGACCGTTCAGAAATATCAAATTAAACGCAAACTAAGCTACGTCATACCCAACTAGTGTTCGCAATTCTATTTTCTTTCTATCGCTTTCCAGCTGGATTTTTTTCTGGATCTCTTCGATCTCTTTGATGGTGTGCTCCTCGAACAATTTATTAATATCTAGATCCAAATAATTTGTTGCTGTCATGTTGTTCCTGACAGCTGGCTTCCACTTTTCAAACCCGAAAAATACCACGTAGCCTATCTCGCTAACCTGTCAAGCTAACTTGTCGAAACCTCGATTCTCAGCTGCCGTACCACGTGTCGGTAATCTCTCCCCGTAAGTCGTAGGCATTCCCGCTAATTGGCGTTGCCGGTCGCTGCACCTGCCACACTGCGAATCTCTGTTTGGAACATTACACGTTCATACCGAAAATGCTTATCTCGAGAGCACGAGGACATGTCGTAACATGGAGTGTATCTAATCGTATCGAAACGAACGATTCGGGGCGGCGGGTACACGTGTTGCTGCATTTCTCGTAAGTAGGCCCGGCGGTAGAACGACCGCGGAAGGTCGGTATCAGCCGAACGCGAACGTTCCTCCAATTGCCGCGCTCCGCACCGCCGTGCGAGAGCACTGAACGCACGCGCGACGCGGTGCAACGCGGGCCGCGACGGTGCACTATGGTATGCGGCGGTTTTCTATCGCGAAAGGAGCTCTTCGGTGGGATTTGCCGTACGTCGCCTGCCCCGGGCAGGGTATGAGGTTATGCCGTTCGCTGCTCCTCGGTGCGGATGATTGATCCGCGCGCGCGGAATCTCCCGGGACGGTGGTACCGAGTCGGCGCTTTCGTGGGCGGAGAACGCGAGCAGTGACCGCAAGCAATGAAATTTTTAATTGTCCGGTGACATTCCTCGCGGGGCGACGGGCAGGTGTGTCTTCGTTCGGATGTGTGCGCAGCCCCACCAACTCGCACGAGTCACGCCGTGAGCACTCCGGTCTCCGGTTTCGTCGGTCTCTCGCGGTTTCCTCGGCGGCGGAACGGTGTAATGCGCGACACGAGCAACTGAAAACAACATCCAACATCATGGGCCCGATGACTGTCGACAACACGGGTGAATATCGGTCGTTTTCGCGCTTACGCTGCAAGAAAGAAGGGTCTCGCGCGAGCTCGTCGCGATGGACCTCGTCGACTTCGTGAACGGCGAGGTCGAGTCGCCACGGCGATTTTTTTTTCGTCGAAATTGGCGCATTCGCGCGAGGACTGCCGATTGGATTGCCATTTCAGTCGAAATACACCGCATGAGTAGTCACCTGGCGTTTATTCCTGGCAAGGGTTCATGTAAATTAGGGTTATGTGCTCGGATTGTTCGAGGTATACCGTTTTGCGAAATCCTTCTCTCTTTCTTGCGCAATATGCTCGCATACCGTAAAAGGCATTATTATGGCCTCACGTGATATCTTATCTCATGATGAATCTGTGTGTATAACCTTTGTTTGTGATGCATTATGGTAAATAGGCTTCTCTAAGGTAATCTTGGTCATGTGCTGTTAAAAAAAATCCCGATATTTCATATTATCTTGTAATAAATTGACGTATATACAGAAACATAACCGTGTATGATATAAATGTTTGATATTTTTTAAATGTAGATTACCAAAAGGCAAAAAAAATGAGTTCCTCCCTAACGTCGCTACAGGCAAATAGTCAAAGCTTAGAAAGACAGAGACATGTCAGGACAACGACAGAAAGACTTTATAATAGTCTTACCAAGAAAAGGTTCGTTCCCGTTAGCATTAGTCACTATTGCATTAGTCATATAGCTGTTATATGCGATTGTGTATCCTATTTATACTACTGTTCACATTATGTAACAGTGCAAAGGATTTGATGCATGCTTCAAATATTTTTAGGAAAGATCCAAAGCAAACAAACGTTCAAAAAATGTGGATAAACTACGAAGACTACAAAGATGACTTTTGGGCAGCTATCAGATCTAATTATGATTATATTATGGATACTAACTTAATCGAAGCTTGCAAGGTAAAGTACTTGGTTCATAGATGTGATAATATGACTGAAAAGACAGATAGATGGACGCTACGTTACTTGATGCGCTATGTGCGATGCAAAGTGCAACGTGTGACGTGACAGACATTTTACTTGTTATTCCAGGAGGCAAACGGTGAATTGACATGGGACGAAACAGATGTGTCAACACAATCGTGGAACTTGAAAGAAGTCAGTAGCCAATTTTCAGAGCTTTACTCGTGGTTAAGAATCCTCCAAGAATTGGTTTATTCCAAGGAAGAGAATCTTTTAGACAAGAGCCTGCGTGCAGTGCGTATCAGTTTTATCGTGTTCAAAGCGTTATACAAGATAATAAGAAATTTACCTGAACCATCCTTGAAATTAAATCTATTAACGTTGGTTAGGCTCATATGGAGGAGCTACGACGCAAGGCGTACAGACGTAAATTGTTTAACGAGCAAGCAGAAAAATTAATATCTCGAGCCCCTGCTTTAAAAGACGAAGTAGCGTGGCGTGTAGATCACTTGAATGCAAAATGGGAGCTAGTTGAACAAATTATGGCGCCCGTAGATCGACCCGAATCTAGTCAGCAAGATATATCTGCAGGTAATAAATGCTTGTACCTCGAGAAAATTTTCTTCTTTACGTTACACGATTGCCCACTAACGCAATCCGCGCAATCGATTTGCCTCGGCAGATTTCGAACATGAGGTAAAATGCCTAAGAAAATGGTTACGAGAGATGGAATCGCGTCTTCAACCTTTGAGCTTCCAGGTCAATTGGACTCTGCCAGAACTGGAGGAAAAAGCGGTAGAGCACATGGTAAGTAACATATGGTTTCTATTATTTTATTTAGGTAGCAACGGGTTCCGCAATTGTTCAATATCGTGTATATAATTCATGGTTAGGTTCTTTCCTCCCCCAAGTCCTGCCCATTCCTCAACATTGTCATTTTACCGACATATGCCAGATGTCACTTTGTGTATTTCTCCTTATCTTTTCTATTTATTACATTTTACTGTCAGAAGATTGTTTTATACAAAAACAATTAGATGACGTATTTTGCTTTACAATGCGTAGTTTTATCTAGAATTAAGAAATAATAGGAAACAAAAATAAATATTTGAAACTAGTACAAGGATTACTGTGTGGAATTCTACACAGAAAGATAAAATTCTCTATATGTTTTTGAAGCTTCTGTTGGATAATTTATACACACGCATTTGCTTTTACGTACACATATATCCTCGCTTCCCTATTTTTAATAAACAAATCGCGCTAAATGCACGAGGCAGAGAACAGTAAAATATTAATGAATCAGCTTCATTTATTGGAGTCGTCTCGTTCATTAAAAAAATCATTGAATTGTTGACGCTGAAGCGGGAATAGGAGGAAACGGCTCGATTTGGCCGGATACGTGCTAAGAATAAAGCTACGTGCGTCGGCCGGACACGTGCGTACCGGGCTGAATTTTCGTGTAGCTTGGAGCCGACCAACGCAACGGAAGGCTAGAAAGAACGGATGTAATGGCGTGCGACGAAGGTGGGGGACGAAGGCACAGTCGGCGCGGACCCGGCGCTTTTGTTGTTTTGTGTCAGGCTCCGATCTTTGCCGAACGCGTGCGTTCGGACGCAAACGATGCGCTTCGCTGCGCGCTGGAGAGACCAGCTGCCTGCCGGCTGCACGAGCCGACAGAGTTCGCCGTTCCACGGTCGCCGCCGGTGGACGGGCACGTTCGAGCAAGCACGTTGGATCCAAGACTCCCTTCTTCCTCATCCCTCTCTTCCTCTCTTTTTTCGCCCTCCCTCTACGTCGTTCTACGTTGTTCTCGCGTGTATCCTCCGCTCTCTCGTCCGTCCGTCTCATAGTTCTTCCTAGAGCGTCGCTATATTTAAACGCGAATGGTGCGCGTCCTTCGTGTTCGATTCGTGCGATCGCATCCCTCACGTAACACGGTGTAACGCCGAGACACCGCGATCCCGGCGTTCATCACGCCGGCATCCACTGGCGTGCCCACGCGTTCCAAAGAGCGATTGGCTCTTTTCGGGACGAAAGAAATACGGTCGCGACCATCGGGGTACCGTGTGGGTCGAGCCAGACCGGGTCTCTCCTCTTCCCCACGGTCTTCCTTCGGGTCTAACTGACCGCCTCCCGCCGCTCTCCCTTCTTTCTTCGCCTCCTACTCGTTTTTCCGTCCGTCCGTCCGTCCGCTCGTCCTCGTCTAACCGAGACATAGCTCAGCGGCGCTCGGTGCTCCAACTCTTCGCGCGCGGTCCACTCGACGTGGTTTCTCCGCCAACGAGCGAACCCTCGCGTGACCCCGCGCGGCGCGGCGAACGCGAGCCATTCATGCGTCGTGACGAGTCGGAGTACGAGGGGGCGAAGAAGCGCTCGAAAGAAACGCGCGTCTCGTCTCGTCCCGTCGTCCGTCCGCGGGGACCGGCTGTGTGTAAAAAAGATGCGTCGCTTCGTTACTGAAACCTCGCCGCGAGTGTTGTCGCCATCATTATGACCATCGCGATGCGAAGTCGCAGTATGATGCTGCGCTCGGTCTCTCTGTGGTTCCTGCTCTAGTGGATATCGCTCGTGCTATCACGGTCACGATTTCGCGCAACCAACTGACGACGTGCAACGGTGCGCCTTCCTCCTCGATCTAGTGGATATGCATTTCGGTAAGATCGCTCGAGTGAAGGAGCTTTATCTTGATCGCGTGCGCCTTTCAATGGAAATGATACGAAATTTCTGTGGAATTTCTGTTGAAACGCCGCTCGGATTGCCTCACCGTTCGTGCCTATTTAGCCGTTACGTAAACGGCATTGTTCCGCGGTACCGCGTATAAAAAGGTACGCCAACAATTTTTAATGCAAGATCAAGAGATTTAGAAAGTCGATTCTACTTCCGACTTCCGATTTGAAGAGAAACGTTACATTTCCTGCCTGGCTAATTTATCGCATGCATCTTAATATCTCGGGCGCGTTTTCGCCTGGATTGAAATACGATTCATTCGCTGATCCGCTTCTCTTTAGAGTTTTTGCCCGGAATAACGCTTTGAGCCAGTTTCAGTTATCCGCGGTTCGCTACGTGCTTTGGCGCGGCTGAGATCCAATGTGATATTTGTCCCGTTATTGTTACAACAAAGGGCACGATGAAACAATGAGGTAATTACAGTGGATGCTGTCGGCCTAATCCGAGCAATGCATCTCTGCGTACGATCGGCTATGTTTCTCTTTCGGGTGAGAACATAATTACGCGCTGGTAGCGCAAAAACAAAGAAAACCGATGCGCGTGAAATTACGTCTGGTATAATATAATACGTGATACGATTAGCTACTGATATCGCTGTTTTACTTTCGATATTACTTGAATTTTTGATCGCATCCATTAAGGCGCGTCAGACGTGAAATAATTAACTGCTGCTGCATCGAGCGGGATCAGATCTACGAAGAACCGCGAAGCCGTGTAACTTTCGATCAATTACACACTTGTCGCGTACTTAACGTGCCTGCGTACTGTTCCTCGGCCGTATCGATCCTCGCGCGTGCTCTGTGATCTTGCCAACGCTTCAGCTCCGGTCCACGTATTATTTCCCGCTGCATTTGGTCATCGACACTCCGCATCGTAGTGCGTGGATGCTCCGTTGAACGACATTCGTGGATGTTGAAGTCGGTCGTTCGAGGTCAAGCGAGTTCATGTGGAATTGTCCGTATAAAGAGAAAGTAGATCCTTGTGAAATTTTATGGGCTCAGTTCGTACGGAGTATCCGGCAGTCGCGTTGATTACCGGGAGATCGCCAGGCACCAAATTGCATTTAAATTTCATTAGCCGCCACATAAAGCATATCGCCATTCTCCTATCCTTTTTAGCTCTTCCTACTTCCACCCGTAACACGCATACATTATTGTCATCACGTGGCTCGTTTGTCGGTTATTTACCTGCCGCGTGTTAGCTGGGAAAGAAAGTTCGAGGATATAGTTGCTTCGATCTGAAGCGAGGTGCATCACTAACCGGTTGCAGTGGCTCAATTAATCATTGGAACGATTCGATTTGCAAGCACGACAGAGACGCGTGGGTTCAGTGAAAACGCGTGGAGCTGGACAGTAGCCGTTCGGCTTTTCAACCAGTTGCGAGTATTTTTGGAGGCACACGAATGCTCCACGGAACTCCACGGAACCCGTGCGACATTAGAACGATCGCCCCCGTTCCGACAGGGAAAAATCACGTTGAAAGAAACATGAGACGGATTTTTCGCGCTAGCGACCAGAACAAATTTCAAAAACGGATCGACTTGGCGAACGGAGTTGCCGAGCGGCAGCGGCGTTTGTTCTTGTTTTCTATCGCCGTGTAACATCACACCGTGCTATTAAGATTACGGATCGGATCTTTAATTGATACGATAACCGCGATTAGCAGATTAGCTTCGAGTCGCTAGAGATATCGGACTGCTGCCCGATGTTTACGTTTGAGATCTGCTTTAATAAACGTCATTATTTTTATTAGGCATCGTGAGGTCGATATTTTGACCGACGACGCTTATCGCGAGCAATTGTAAATTTATCCAGTGATCTCTCCATCTTGCACATAGACGATATTCTCTGACAACATTTCACCGCTATCTGATCCACACGCGCCCGTAACTCTCGTTATCTTTGGGTCATAAAAACTGCCGGCGTTTAACGGAAAACGATAAGTGGTCTCTGGATTAAAGTACGGCAACTTAATTCAAAGTTCGAACGGCTACGTGTTCGGTACACAATCGCGCATTTTACCAGCGTTATCGGCGGAACGTAATTTGGTCACCTCGTAGGCAGGTGACTTGTGGTACGCCGTTACCTCTGCCACGATTTACGAGGCACTCGCGAAACCGCAAATCCGACCGTTGACAAAACCGAAGTTAGTCTACCGTGGGATACACAATGAGGCAAGAGCACAATAAGAACGCGCGCCGACGAGAAATGAGGCGAGGACGGCCCGGATAACTACCGACAAGTAGCCGCGAACGGAACGTCCCGCACGTGAATTTATTCGCGCGCGATCGCAGAGATCCAGGACCGTCGCGTCGACCGCGATCCTTAAATCATATTCCGCGCACAGCAAAACGAGATTAAATCGCGTCTACGCTCGGGCATCGGGCTCGAACGGTGAAACGTTTCCGATGTCGAGATTCCTCCTCGCTCGTGACGAACGTATCTCTCCTTTTGTACGGAAACTATAATCATTGGCGAAGTATGCATCGCACACGCGATGCATAATCGCGAGGGTACTCGCGATGGAAACTCATGGTGCTGCCATTCTTGCGTCACCATCGCGCGCGCGAGCGCGAGCCGCGGCACCGCAAGTGAAAGGGAATAGACAATTTTTGCCAGGCTAACATTTTTTTTTTATATATACCGTGCGCCACGAATGCGAGATTTACGATTACGCGGTGCATACCGTTGCGACGCGGAGTCGGTACGTGCGTTCGCCATTATATTTGATTATTGTGTCCGTGCAGTCCGAGCACCGTTGTCTATATATGTACGGTGCGCGCTAGCGATGTACTATTCTCGCGTAATTTGCATTTTATTTCCGTCCGAGAGAAAATCACGTCGCCGTGCAACGCTGAAAAAAAAGCTTGGGAACTTGAAATCGAAGGATTTTCTTTAGATCAATTTTACCTCGGGAACTCTCCCGGCCGCGAGCAGTACGTCCGAAAGTCGGAGGAAACCTTACGACATTATTGGGACATGAATATCGCAATAACGTGGCCTGATGGCCGCATAAAAGAGGAAACCTTGCCGGTGCACGTAGTAGTTTCGCGCTGAAAGAAATTGCAAATGACACGTCACGGGATGTTTTAATAAAGGAAAACTTGCGGATTCACGATGAGTAAAAAATAGCGTGACAGTGGATTTTGCACAGCGCAAACAACGAGGGGCCTGATCAGAATTAAATCATGTGAGCGGAAGTCCTGCCGAACGAAGCGTTCTAGCATAAGCGAGAGGTTGATATTACCATGTTGCCGGAAAAGTTGATGGGTTTTTCTCTCTCTCTCTCTCTCTCTCTCTCTCTTTCCCCCTCTTTCTCTCTCTTTCTCTCTCGCATTATAACTCGTTATATTACGGAATCATTTTGCCTTTGCATGTGTGCGAGCGCTGACTCACTCGCCTGGCGTCACCCGTTAACTAGGAACATTGATGCGACCACCATTTCCGAGTTCGATAGAACGCACAGTGTATCCTTTAAGCAGGCGAGAATCTCCAGACGCCTCGCAAAAGAGCGCCTCGACGCCGCACATATATTTGAATTACATTTTTCCATGCTGAAGCTGGATTTGCGAGTTGCAATAAATCTATTTACTTCGGATAGAGCAAGAAAGGTGCGAGGTTTTGCGGAGAGATAAAGCGACGCTAATCAAATGGCTGATTAAACGTCAGTTTATATCAATTAATTTCTTTCGTTTGGTTTTTAACGAGATTAATACACATGCCACCGTAATAGGATACGCTATGTGGGAGGCCTACCGCTAAACTCGCAAAACCGCCGCCGTGTCGACCATACGTGGTAGTTAGCATCGGTATCTTGAATTCTTAGATAGCGTTGGCATGTCTCGCTGGCCACGGAAGTAAAAATCACGGCTAAGTGAACGCACACCGTTGTGAGTCTCGGTGGTCTTAGACCTCGACCGATCGGCTGCGTTTTACCTGCGATTTAACCTTCTGCGTTTTCCCACTGCGACCTCAAATAATATACCACGGTCTTGTCCTGACATCGTTTTTCAAGAATAAACGCAAGACTACACAGAGGTGAAGAAATTAGTATCGGTAGAGTGTGCACTTTCTCTTTCCCACACAAAATAGAAACCCGATCCTATCTCGTGAATCGAAAGAGATTGGATGAAGAGTGCTTTTTTCATAGAATATTAACTGCCTTAATGAATGTTGACTTGATCATTGACTTGCTCGCGTCGACAGGCATCTGATGAGCTTTCGCGAGGCGCAGCAGCGAAAAATGCTCGGCTTCTCTTCGTTTTGGCGGAAATTTATTCGAACACGTGCGTCAACGCGCGTCGAAAATGGTCTCAAGTTTGCGAGACGATAATTTTTAAGTGGTAAAACATAACAGTAGTAATGACAAATTAACTTTCTCCACGGCGGTGGCGGTCTTACTCATCGTACAGAGCGTGTCGATAAATCACGACGGTTGGATTGTATGCCGAAAGAGATTTCTCGATAGATCGTTCAACCTGGATTGAAAGAAGCTACGTGGTAATAACGGCGTTCTGTTGCGACTTTGTTGGAAATGTATCGGGCGTTCTCGATAAAAGAATCTTTTTGTTAAGCTACAAATTTTGGCACGTTATCATCTTTTGAGATAACTTTTAAAAGTGTCTACACGTGATGATCAGATTGCACGAAAGTTTTCTTCTTATTTTAGTAGGTGCTTAGCTATTATAGGATAAACCGCAATGTACGAAGATCTTCACGAACAACATTGTGCTCGTAAAATGTTCTTTTTGTAAAATTTTAAGACGCTTGGTCTCAGTCATAAATACATAAAAGTTTTACGACACGTGGGTCGTAAAACACATATATTTGAATGCTGGTGTTTAGCCGAGACACCCTGTAGAAACGCGTCACGGGATGATCTATTCTTCGAAACAATTTAAGTGATCCAGCAGCCGGCGTTGATCCTGGTATTGCTGCGAGGTACAGCCGCGCCCACGGAGAGTTATCGGCTTGTTCGTCTCAGATTAATCTCCATTCCGCAGTGATATCGACTCGATTTTCCGCCAGTCATGATTCATGTCGTTGCGCGTTTTCCATCGATCTACCATCGATATGCTCGACAACGTTATAATATAGAAATATTGAAAAATTGAGATATGTTATACTTATGCAATGCGTCAAGATTGTTACAAGCTTGGCACAATATTGTGACAAGCGCTCTCTGCGTGAGTGTGTATTGTGTGTGTACGCGTATTAGATAATTGAAAATATCCGTTATATACGTGGCATTCTTCATATAATTTAATCGAAACTCTCACCGTCTGGCATTCGAGACACGTTAAAGCGTGAACTCCATTTTACATTGTCAAATCCCCGTGGCGATTAGATCTCGCTCGGCGTCCTCATTACGCACGACTCCTCGTCTAATGTTATAATTGTTAATTTCGTAACACCGCATAATATCAGGTTCGCTGAATTATTCAATGCAGAACCGCTTTAATCTTATCTACTTTTACTATCGCCGCGAGTTCTCGCGTGATTCGACGAGTATCGTTTCACTTGGTGGCCAACATAAGGACGCATTATCAGCACCGTGCGACAGGATCATAGACGTGTCTCGGGGACTCGCGTGTCTCTGAACGCCCGCATCTCGTATGACATTATCGTCACACGTGTTACGTGCGTGGAATTTCCCGCGCAGCTCACTTCCTGTTTCGCCAGCATAATATATTTTCCACGGTGTCATTGTCACATGGGAATAGGATACTACCGCCAATGGCGAAAGTACCGATATATTTCGCCATTAGCGAAACTCACGGCAGAGAAAGTGATTAGGTCTGACCTTCGCCTTGATTTTTCAAGCTGTCATGGTAGCTACGTGCTGCAACGTACCCAGGGTTGTTGCCCCAACGTCAACGCGTCGAGACCTTCGAGATGAGCCAGCGACATTCTGACAAGCACCGCAGAAACCAGTCGAACACGCGGTAGAAGAGCTGGAAAGACCGGCCGCTTTTAATTTCTATCATCGACTAATCAAAGATGTAGCTTGCTCTTCATGTACGACTTCGCTTCGCAAGGTCGTCCAATTCGTTGCGCATCCCTGTGTTTCTTTTCTGGATATGATTCTTTTTTTTTTTAGTTTTTTTAAATTAAAAAGGTACAAATCAGAATCGAATAAAGCGGATAAACGTCTATTGTACGTCCCGTGGATTGTTTGTATCTTGCAGATGGAGTTGCGTAATTGCGGTAACGAGTGTCCTGCTCTGTATGAAATTACACCAGGACGTTGCATCGCTGAATGTCATTAACACCGGCAATATCGGCATCCGTGGACCGCCAGCGAGATGCGATATCTCTCCCGACTGGTCTCATATTCTCTGATACTCTCAAGCGGCAGCTCGACACCGTGCAGCTGCACATCTCTCCGGATTAATAACTATAAATTACGTACCGCCTCTTGGACAAGGCTGGTCGTGTTTCTCTTCTCGAACACGCGGCAACTTTACGATTCTTTAATATCTGTCGCGAAACTTTCCCATGAAAGCTGAAGCATGCCTGCCCGCCGCTGAGCTTGCCGTGCGATAGATTTTATTTCTTTACGGCCTCTTTAGCACACATTTTGTCACGAACACCTTACTACCTCTACGGAACTGCTCGTTCCTTATCAGATTCCGTTCGTACAATTGTACATTGCATGCTCTACGTGTTTGCGATCTGTATCCGGAACGTGACCCGAAAGTTATACGAAAACACGTACCGACTTTCATTAAGATATCGTATTACATTTTCCTGAGACTTTTGGATATTGCACATTGCTGGAAGGATAACGACTGTCCTGTACGAGACACATTTTTGGTCAAAAATTGTTAGACGCGCGTGGAGGACGCGGTGTGGGATTTTAAATTTGACTGTAATTTAATTTCTATTGATTAACTGGCGATGGTTGATCTTCCGCGGCATATCCGCTCATGAATAAAGTCATTGCAGCTGACTTGCTTGATTTATGCGCACTTCATATCCTGTCGGAGAGATATCCACACTCTCATAACGTCTGGTTCCTCGCTATCGCCTCGCACGTTGTTCCTTTTGTCTGAATGAGAAATTGACAATGAAGACGGCGCAAGGAGAAAAAGAAGCGCTCGTCGACGGATCGTTACTACAAGGAGTACGCGCTGCGTGAAAGCAAGCTGCTTGCATCTTGCTCGCAAGAGCCGCAGATCCCCGGTGCGTCGTGCTGCGAGATAAGTAGAACAATCACACATAATCATATGCAATCTATCAGAGAAAGTGGGCTAATATGGGCCACGCGGAGTAGAGTATCCGACACCTTTGTTTCTCCCGGTTAGATGCGAAGTCCCGATTTGAGGAAACGCGAACACACGGGATATGCGCGTCGGTTGCAAGGCGCAAGGAGGCCCACTTACCGCTCGGTGGCTCACTTTGCGGAAGCAATAAAGAATTTTAAGTGTTTCTTTTCTACGCGCACATTTAGCCTTTACAGTCTCGCTGGCGTGCACATACAGCCTCGGTCAGTGTTTACGCGATGCACGCTCTAAGCTACGCTTACTTTCTTTCGACCTGATCTCGGTCGGAGTCGCGGATTCGCCGCGGTCCTCGCCACGTTGCTAATCGCTATCACTATTGTCGTTGAACAACTGGCTTCAGGCACGTAAACGTACCGTGTCGAGATACATATCTTTTTTACATATGTCTTCAAGTAGTTTATTGATAGCCAGGTGTATATCTGATTATCCGGATCTCTAGATCATGGATGCAAACGAGGAATAGTTAATATACCTGCGAGCAATCAGGGAGAGTGAACGAGAGATTTATGCTGAGCGATATTGCTTGCCTTTCTTTTCTTGTTAAGCAAACTGTAAAGTAACATATGCGAGGGATTTCTGTTTCAGGTACTCCAAAGAGATATAGAGGCGCACGGACGTATCGTCAGTTCGGTTGTCAAATTGGGAGACAAAGTTTTCACGCAACAGCAACAAGAGCAGGAGCAACAGCAAGAGCATCGACGACAGTCTTCGCAGCCCTTACGAATAGTGAGATCGTTGGAACGGCGTTGGCATCTTCTGTTTCTACGTGCCTTGGAGTGGCAATGTCACATTGAAACCCTCGTATCTCACATAAGAAATAAGGTAAGTCCCATCGTTCAATGTTTGCCTTCTGGAAAGAGATATTTTTATGAAGTATCAGGAGTCGTGATAATTAAATAATCACGAACGAAAGTGTTAAATTCTCTCAGAGATTTTTGTTCGGTCAAGATGCGGCTTGTTGCCATTCATCCCGTCTCTTTTGCCAGTGTTTTATCGTTCAAGTGTTTTGATACCGTTATGCTGGTCGCGGTAATTAAAATCAAATTAGTGAGAAATGCGTCACGGGCAATGTTGATGGATGAAGGATGAGCGAATGAGCGATGTCAAGAAATAAAGGGTGGGTAAGCGGCAATCTTCTAGTGGATGCAATTGACGGAGATGTTTCGCAATTGATCATTATTAAGAATAGTGTATTGAGTAGTCGCGCAATTACAATTTATTCAGTGCCGGAAGCAAGCTTCAATGATCAGAACTGTATTTTGCTCGTCTGTGAAAGCAGAAATTCCTCTTTATGTGAATAATTTCCATTTTATGAAATTCACTGCCTTGTGCATTGATAAACCAAGTGAAATGATAGCGATTTCTTTAAGGGGCAACACTCGCCAGCAACTGTGTCACGTTGCATACCGACACACTTCGTGCACAATTAGCACAGGCTTAAACTCGCTCAGAACTGTCGTTACCTTTTTTCAGATCTCTTTTCTGATTAACATTTTTTGGTATGTGATTGAAATATTTTTATATTATTAATTTATGTTAATAATCTTTATATTTATTTATTATAAATATCTTAAACAGACAAAATTTATTCAAAGCCTTTTTGAAATTTGGACAATATGTAATGACGTAAAATACAATAAAGATAAAGAGTTCCAAGAGGTTTTGCAAGGAGAATATTTTAAAGGAGACATCTAATAATTATTTCTAAATATTATTATCTGCAGACTGCTTTGAAGAGATTACATTATTAGCTATATTGAAGATGTTTTCAACGAAAACAATCCAATATAGCGTATTACTCTTCTGCAGCTTCCCTTTTTTTTACCTGCTGCGACCTTAGAGTTCCACTTATATTTTACACCTACAAAAGTCAGACAATTTAGGCCTCCCAACGAGTTCTACCTCAGGTATCTCGCCGAAGGTACGGGATCCAATATTTGGCCTGAGCATCTCAGTAAAGTGTTAACCGTTCGACCATAACTTTCTCTCATCCAATTGAAGCGCGCTATGTCACGCTGTCGCGCGCTGATAGTGAGCGATAACTTTATTAATATAAGATAAGTACTGGTTGTGCGGTACGCGTAGCAACATTCAGCATACAAGCTACAACGTTTTTGGGACGATAATAGGCACAAAGAGTAGATATCGCATCAATGATTCAGATTTGTTCAGAAACTTAATAGTAATAGCGATTATGTAGATATTGTAAAAGAGATTTACCGCTGTTTTCAGAACGCCGTGCCTTGTAGCGACAGCGACGAGGAACCAGTCACGAAACAACGTCGTCTTAGCCGTGGACGATCGCGTGGTTCCGGAACAGAATCGTCAGGACAGTCAGCGCGCAACGAACGCGCGAAGCGCGTTACTGGACGCTCAAGATCCGAGTACTGCGATCATCCAGTCTCCGCGAGGACCGATCCATCAGACAGCGACAGCTCTTCCGAAAACCGATCCGTTAGTGACGGATCGTACTTCGAGGTACGTCAGTTTATTAGGCACGAACAGTCCTCCTACTCGTTGGAGTTCGATTACAATTTCGATCTAACTTTAACGACGTCGACTGAACGTAAAAAGTACCGCAATGCTTTGCATGAAATCCATTATTCGCGAATCGCAAAATGCTCCTTGTTATCGTGGGGTCCTATCGTGACCGCATAAGCAGTGACGAATCGTATCGTTATGCAAAGAATGAATCACACGAATAATAGAAATTATGTTTCTCTTCTGATTGGCTGTATAATAAACTGAGAAAGAGATAAGATTGGCGATATTAATAAAATATAGATGTAAATTAAGACAAAAATATTCAAGCTTTTCAATTTCTTTATTAAATTTTATGTCTAAATATGTAAAATTATTTTCTCATTTACATAAATGTTGTTCACAAATATCTTGTCTTCTATAAAAAGTTTTTATAAAATTTATAAAATCTTATAAAAATATATTTTATTCTATATTTTATACAGAAAACAAAAATTGCTAAAGACAGGATACGGTCCACATAGTTATTCCGCGAATCGACAGCTGCTATTGTTCTCCATACTCCTGTCGCGAAACACGACTATTACAAGTCATTGACCTGGTTTTCGAGCGCTGCACGATTCATGCGTAGAAATATTAACTTTACTCTCTGCAAGTACATATATTATAGACACTTCTTCCGCAGAGTAATAAATGAATTTCATCTTTAATTAATTATCGTAACATATTACAATGAATGAACCAATTTCCGTTAGCATTTAATCGGTCTTGATAAATGCATCCGACGTAAGAATTACGCTTCCTCTCTGAAATCTCGTAATTGCACGAGTTAAACTAGAGTCGTTTCAGTGTTAACGAAAGATAAGAGCGCTGTTACTACCACTTCACGTTGCGTAGAGCAAAGAGGAGTTCCCGAATGTGTTAAGTGGCCAGTCTCGTGTACACAGTCTCGTGTAGATGCTGCGAACGGCTTCTGTAAAACGGATCAGGCACGCACGTACAGTAAGAAGACTACGAGCAGTAGCAAAAAATGATGGTCGACTTTGTAACAAAAACCTTGGTATTTGTGTCGGGCGGAGATCTCGTGAAAGATCTTTGAACCTAGTACCTCTTGAAATTCTATTGACGCGCGCTCAATTGATATTCCAATTTTGATTTATCGTACACCGATATGTACAATGTGTAGCATGTAAATGTACGATTCATAATTAGCTCTTGTTATCAATTTTCATGTTATCAAAACGAAAAGATGCGAATTAACAGAATCAAGAAAGGCCGACTTGATTTTTCGAATGTCGCGATAATGAATTGTTTATCGCGCGAGAATTGCCTGATAATCACACGTACGAAGATATGCAACGAATGCTGATGATGCCTTCTATCAATAATGATATCACGCGCTTTTTATCACGCTGTAGGATGAATTGTGTCAACTTTGTGTGATGGACACACGGTCCGAGACGGTAAAACGAGAAGCCAGCAATTCCGTTACGTCCATCCTGGGGGATCGAGGGGAAGAAGGTGACGTCGAGGAAAGCGGAGTGAGCGACAACGAGCGACACGACATGCCACCCACACCGGATACCGTGCCGATAACGACATCGACGGCGGCGATGCGAGGTACGTGCGACGAAATCGACGCGGTAGGTACCGTGCAAATCGAAAATGCAGAAGAATCGAGTAACGATCTTCGGACGAGCGAACTTGTGAAACGTTGCGGCACGACGGACGAAACTGCTTCGTTCAACACGTGAGTCACATTTTCCCACCACTACGCTCGTTATCTTCGAGCAGGTAAAATTATGACTGTAAGATGCATTGTCCATTGTTTCCTGATATCCAGGTCCGACCGAAAGTCAAAGAACTGCGCTACGTTCTATTTCAAACACTTGGACACCGACTCCGAGGCGGATTGTGATCAATCGGTTCAGGAATCATCCAATGCAGTGATGGATGATTCCTCCGAGGAAGAGTGGACTTACACCTCCGCTCGTCAAAGTAACTCGTTTGTCGTCTCGGAGCAGCGAAAGACGAACCTCGTGGTCCGTCTAGATTTTGATGAGCGCCCGCGCGTCGATGTGTCAGAGAAAATACATTTTGCGCGAGAGAAGAGTGCAGGCCACGACAGAGAAAGGATCGTAAAAGACTCTCGCGATCACGAAACTCAGCAGAAGGATAGCGACGACGAAAAGAGCAGCGATAAATCAAGCATCCAAAGGTTAATTAAAGAGGTTGAGAACTTAATTGGCGAGGAGAGGCACACGATTGCCTCGCGCGCTTTTCCGCAGTTGGTACTCGAGGAGAAAGACGTGACGAACAATCACCGAGCTAAGTACGCGCGCGTGAGAGAATGGTTGAAACTGAACGCGTCGAGAAGTCACGAGGGTAGATCGCAGGTAATTTGGAGAGTAGATCATTTTCTAAAACACCGAGAGTTATTATACAAAGCTTTCTTCCGAATAGTATTTAGTTTCAGTGTTGCGTTTACTCGCATGCAATTCGTACGTAATAAAATTGCATCGTACGCGATAGTTGGTTACATAATAGCGATATTTTTCTGCGCGATGTCTATTACGCGGTGGATAATACTAGCTAATGAGAGATGTGACTTTATAATCACGTAAATGGCATGTATTACAGCCATTGGACAGCTGCGACGCCAGCGGCGAGTACACGACGGAGGAATCCGATGGAGAAAGACAATCGATATCGTCGGACGATTTGCAGAGCAGTATCGCGACCTATCGTCGATTCGAAGGCGCTCTCGGGTCTATGTCGCAGTCCCTGTCACAAGAGATACTCGATTACGTGCAAAAACAAATTCCTGTTAACGAAGCACCTACCGGCGAAAGTACACCGAAAGTTATAATGCGCTCTAAGCAAAAGGCAAAAGGGTCTAGACCGTGGAGTGTTTCTTGCATCTCCCAGATCGGTGATAATCCTAATCTAACTCAGATAAACGACCCAATTTTACCGTTTTCCATATCCGAGACTGCGCTTCATCAGTTAGTTACAACTCCGCCTACCAAATCCGTATCCTTGGATGCTGCGTAAGTGTCCATTTGTTTATCAAGTTTCTCATTTTAGACAAAATTTTTTTCACTCAATACGCCATTTTTTCATGCTAAATTGAATGCATTTGTGTTACAGAGGATCACGGAAATCATTTAATTCCACATCCACTTTATTAGAAGAATCTCTTGTATATCCTGACGGTCGCGTAGCTAGGAATATTTCATTTCGCAAAAAGAAAAACAGATTGCGCAAGAAGACTTTGGTAAGGACGTCATTAGAACTGAACATAAAAATCGATATTTCGATGATGCTTTTTGAAGTACATCTTGCATTACTTTATGCATCAACCCAGACTGAAGTGTAGCGATCAATTCGTTTGATTAGGGCCGTAAGAGCGAATCTAGTTCGGAAGGTGCGCAAGCCAATCATCATTCGGCAGGGAGCGATGGTAGCTCGAATCACCAACGGTCGTCCCGCAAAGTGAATCTAAATCGCACGTCGCATTCAGTTTCCAAAGAAAATTACCACAGTCGAGCGACGAATCTCGTTAAATCTGGATCCTTCTCAGGCAGTACCGTCCACCAACAGTTGCACGTTGAGAGGCCAAGTAATCCAACACCGCTCAGGCTGCTCTGTTGTCAGTCTGGTGCTTCCACATCGGAGACTGAGGGCGAAGAGTGTAATTGTGTCCAAGGGCACTTCTCCTACGATAATAATATGAACAGCGTGCTGAACGACAGGGACCTAAGCAATCAGCAGTTAAATGTAGACAGTGATGTAGAGATGAATAGTCTCGGTAATAATTCACTCTACGAACAGGCTTGGGATAATTATCAGGTAACACAAAATTGCACGGTACTCGTAATGACGATCCACAAGGTACTGGTTTTTTTTTTATATCGACCGACTTGTTAATCCGCAGGAGAAATATATGAGCGAGGCTTACAGCGAGCCGCTGGACGTAGAGACGGCTCGAAGATTGTTGGATTTCGGAGATGACTATCGAAATTTCCTCGATAGTCAGTCGGAATGCGCGTCCAGTATAAGTGCACTTCCTGCTACCTCGCCACTGCCTAAGATTCGCACGTATCATGTAGGTCTCTTACTATTCTTACTCGACCAGGTGTCGATATTCTTCCTATAGGGAAGGCACTGCCAGCAATAGAAAAACAATATGTATTATTAAACCATATCAATGAGTTTTATATATCCGTAATGTTAGATACTTGTCTGCCATCCTCTACAATGTTTACGGATAGAACGTATAATCTAGAGCACTACTGCTTTAGATGATAGTTACCACAAATAAACTTTTCAAGCAATATACATAGAGGTGTTTTATTCCTTCATGGGGATAAATAAATGTCGATGATGTAATATATTACTTATATGTAAGGGTTTCGAGGTATTGTCTCGTTCATTTACGAGACGTAATCGACAGAAAATTAAGTAGCTTTGCTATAAAATAAATGTAATCCATGATTGATCCATGAGCAAAAAAGAGGGTCTATTTTAATAATTATGTGATGATCAATGATTAATGTGTAATGATTAAAAATAATGCCCAAAAATTAAATTTTGCAAGTATTTGCTAAATATGCTATAAAACGTAGATAATAAATTTTAGAAAGACTATTAAAAGTATCTTTATATTATCAATAAATAATCAGGCAGAGTTTCGATAACAAAGTATAAAGCATATTATATAAATATTAAAATGATCATTTAAATTATGCATTTGCCGTATGACGGACCTCTTGTATATCCACGTAACGTTTTATTCAAGTTTAACGGTGCTACGTGTTATATAATACTATTCTACATAAATGATATTCAAGCATGTTGATGATTTTCTAGACGATTGGCGACAGTACGGAAGACAGTGACAGTGACGAAGAGGATTTACGAAGAATCACCGAAAATTCACAATCGCAACTTCTGCTCGTTGAATCTGCTTTCGTAAGATCCACGATTTCCACAGAATTCGTACGTATCTTGTTACTATTGTTTACAATGAACAATCCTCTGTGCAAAACACCTTACATATGGTTTTGGTGTACGCTTTTCGTCTTACCTTTTATTCGCTTTAACCGTTACTTTGCTTTATTTCGCAAAACCTTCTGTTAACATGTAGCACGTCGTATTGTATGTACATATACAGTGCTGGCAAAAAGTTCCGGAACGGTTAAAAATCTTGGAAAATAATGATTTAGTGGAAAAATGTTTCGAACAAAAAGCATAGGGCTTAAAAAAATCTATTAGATGATATCTATTTGACCTTGGTATGACCTTGGAAAGCCCGGTCATGGTCAACATAAAAATCTTAAATGGAAACCCCTATTTTTTATTACATATTCTTGTAGCTTAGCTCGAGAGCTTTTCGAAACGCTATAATAAATTTTTTTTCTCTTACGTATTTTTTTACTTATAAGGCTTGAAGGTTACACAGTACCGCCGGCATTAGAATTACTCAAGGTGTACCGCATGGAGGTTGCACGGTCGGATTTATACCTCTTTTGTGTGTGTGTGTGTGTGTGTGTAATGTCGTTGTTCGTACATACGAGTATAAACTATT
Source organism: Ooceraea biroi (assembly GCF_003672135.1). Lineage (NCBI taxonomy): Eukaryota > Metazoa > Arthropoda > Insecta > Hymenoptera > Formicidae > Ooceraea > Ooceraea biroi. The sequence continues at coordinate 3,958,659 of NC_039512.1, forward strand.
TTTGTGAAGTTAGTTTTATGAAGAACACACTCATGCACGCACGCACGCACGCACATACATACATACATACATACATACATACATACATACATACATACATACATACATACATACATACATACATACATACATACACGCACGCGCACACGCACAAAAGAGGTGTAAATCCGACCGTGCAACCTCCACGCGGTACACCTTGGGTAATTCTACCGGCGGTACTGTGTAACCTTCAAACAAGCCTTATAAGTCAAAAAGTACGTAAGAGAAAAAAAATTTATTATAGAGTTTCGAAAAGCTCTCGAGCTAAGCTACAAGAATATGTAATAAAAAATAGGGGTTTCCATTTAAGATTTTTATGTTGACCATGACCGGGCTTTCCAAGGTCATACCAAGGTCAAATAGATATCATCATCTAATAGATTTTTTTAAGCCCTATGCTTTTTGTTTGAAACCTTTTTCCACTAAATCATTATTTTCCAAGATTTTTAACCGTTCCGGAACTTTTTGCCAGCACTGTATATATAAGCGCATGAAATATAGTTGATAAAATTTACTTTAAAGTTTTTCGTTATAATATATCTCTTCTTCTATAATATTTTATTTTGTATAGCGTTTACACCTCTCTTAGATGAGAGATGGCAAATTACTTTTTTACAATATACCTTTACTGATTTTCTTTCTCTATTTTACTCTTTTTATTATAAGTTTTTTTACTTAACTTAAGCTGTCACGTTAATTTGTAAATAGAATTGAACACGTTTCTTCATTTTTTATTATTTGCGTGGAGCCATGGGCCATAGTAGAAATAATAAAATAATGTAATAAACTGGTTAATAAATATTGTACAATCAATTCGTATTACGACAGAATGTAAGCGTATTATTTAATCAATTTACCTTTTTATCTCAAATAGGCTGAAATGGAGTCTACGTGTAAAGAAAACTTAGGATGTTTGCAGGCCGTTCTAAAGTCACAGAACGAATATCTTCGAAATGAGAAATACTTGAAACAAATTCTCAGTGAGTATAAAAAAAATAATTGATCAAATTTTGTTTTTGTACCTAACTGTTGCTTTGCATCTTGGCTTAAGCGAATTTGCCCCCCTGCGTCGTTTTTGGCATATAGTGAAAACTTTTACAGAAACAAACGTTTTGTACAATCGCGCGTATATTAATGCATGTACAAAGAATCGAGTTTTATACAACACATCAAAGATAAACACGTGATCATGTTGTTCCATCGTATCTGTTCTTATCTTATATTATCAGCACGATCGTATTTATGTTTTGGACGAGAGAGTAGATAACACCAATTTGAATGCACACTTTTATCACTTAAAAAGTTCCAAATTTTGTCTTGTAAACTCGCTTAGAGGAGTAACTGTACTCTCCTATACGGTACTGTGCCAGAATTAGCTGAAGTCGCTATGTTATTGCGAAACCGTCGTCCTAATTCAACCGGTTTGACATTCATAGCAAGCGCTGTTAAATATCATAAAAACGTGAACTAGTCTTTTTAACTTAACTAATATTATTTAATTATTTTATGTACATGTGTATGTGGTTACGTACAAATTTATTTTATTTATGTCAAATAAATATCTTTATATTCTTTCTTTTTATTAAATTTGCTTTTACTAGCATGTATTATTAAATTGCATCTAATGGTTCTTACATTTTGACATTTTGAAATCCGCAATGATATAATGATTACACATGAAATATTATTTCTGAAATTAACAAAGGGTGTATAAAATATATATTATTAATAATAAGAAAACGCAGACTACATCAAACACATACACCACCATCATACGCATACATACTTCCGTAGCAACTTTTGATTGACGTTAGAAACGACGTAATTTACTTTCTACCCGACGAAGTTTGAATAGACGCATCCGAGTGTAAGAGAAAGTAGAAAATGGTAATGTCTGTGCTCTTAATGACCACAACGCATTGTAAATTATTTCACGCTGCACTGTCTGATTATGGACGTCGACATTGTTCCTAACATTTACCAACTAAAGCAGCCTTCTCAACCTCCCAGCCCACGCTTATAGACTAACGCATTGAGTTTCAAGTTGCATTAATAACAAATCTTGCTCGTAACTTTAACCACGTCTTTCCGATCGCATGTTCATGTGGGTGCTAAGGTACAGATAAGGTATAGAATGGATAAGTAGGTAGGTGGATGTGCACATTGGCAACGTATCAACGCGTGATGTTCGAAAACCACGCCTTACATGAACATACATGAATTCAACGCGCCATAACAATTTTAAATTCAAACATTCAAATCACATTTTTAATATTTAAATTCAAATATTTAAACACGAGTGTCTCTCGCGTCGTCAAAGTGCTGTTTCTAATTTCTGCTGTGAAATATGCCACTAGTGGAGCAAGCAACGTAGTTTAAAACCTGGATTCTTGTTAGAAGGCACTGGATTAATAGTAATTGTAAGATCTGAAAAGATAGTCGAGACTGACAGGTCGTAGAGAGGATCAGAATGAAAACAAGTTGATCACAACAGTAGGAGTATTGGCCGTACAGCCTAAGACCTAGGCGTGTGAACCAGGGATCCCGGAGAGATCGAGTTCAAATCTAAGGCAGTCTCCTAGTTATTTTTCGCCTCTTACAGTTCAGAAGTGGGATAAAATCCGTTACCCCTCGAAGACAGTTGAAATTCATCCGCTACCCCTCGGAGAGGAGGGAGTTGAGAAGCAGCTGGCCGGTAGTGAAGCCTGAACATGGAGGTCGGGACGGACTCAGAGAAGTGAACCAACATGGAGATTGGGAAGGACTCAGAGGAGTGAACCAACATGGAGGTTGGGAGGGACTCAGAAGAGTGAACCAAAAATGGATGTTGGGAGGGACTCGGAAGAGTGAACCAAAAATGGAGGTTGAGAGGGACTCAAGTGGAGTGAACCGACGATTTGGAGACATTCGGGGACGAATGTAATGTCAGGCTGGCCGAGCTGTAAGATCTGGAAAGATAGTCGAGACTGACAGGTCGTAGAGAGGATCGGAATGAAAACAAGTTGATCACAACAGTAGGAGTATTGGCCGTACAGCCTAAGACCTAGGCGTGTGAACCAGGGATCCTGGAGAGTTCGAGTTCAAATCCAAGGCAGTCTCCTAGTTATTTTTCGCCTCTTACAGTTCAGAAGTGGGATAAGATCCGCTACCCCTCGAAGACAGTTGAGATTCATCCGCTATCCCTCGGAGAGGAGGGAGTTGAGAAGCAGCTGGCCGGTAGTGAAGCCTGAACATGGAGGTCGGGACGGACTCAGAGGAGTGAACCAACATGGAGATTGGGAAGGACTCAGAGGAGTGAACCAACATGGAGGTTGGGAGGGACTCAGAGGAGTGAACCAAAAATGGATGTTGGGAGGAACTCAGAAGAGTGAACCAAAAATGGAGGTTGAGAGGGACTCAGAGGAGTGAACCAAAAATGGAGGTTGGGAGGGACTCAAGTGGAGTGAACCGACGATTTGGAGACATTCGGGGACGAATGTAATGTCAGGCTGGCCGAGCTGTAAGATCTGGAAAGATAGTCGAGACTGACAGGTCGTAGAGAGGATCAGAATGAAAACAAGTTGATCACAACAGTAGGAGTATTGGCCGTACAGCCTAAGACCTAGGCGTGTGAACCAGGGATCCCGGAGAGTTCGAGTTCAAATCTAAGGCAGTCTCCTAGTTATTTTTCGCCTCTTACAGTTCAGAAGTGGGATAAAATCCGTTACCCCTCGAAGACAGTTGAAATTCATCCGCTACCCCTCGGAGAGGAGGGAGTTGAGAAGCAGCTGGCCGGTAGTGAAGCCTGAACATGGAGGTCGGGACGGACTCAGAGGAGTGAACCAACATGGAGATTGGGAAGGACTCAGAAGAGTGAACCAACAATGGATGTTGGGAGGGACTCAGAAGAGTGAACCAAAAATGGAGGTTGGGAGGGACTCAGAAGAGTGAACCAAAAATGGAGGTTCAGAGGGACTCGAGTGGAGTGAACCGACGATTTGGAGACATTCGGGGACGAATGTAATGTCAGGCTGGCCGAGCTGTAAGATCTGGAAAGATAGTCGAGACTGACAGGTCGTAGAGAGGATCAGAATGAAAACAAGTTGATCACAACAGTAGGAGTATTGGCCGTACAGCCTAAGACCTAGGCGTGTGAACCAGGGATCCCGGAGAGTTCGAGTTCAAATCTAAGGCAGTCTCCTAGTTATTTTTCGCCTCTTACAGTTCAGAAGTGGGATAAAATCCGCTACCCCTCGAAGACAGTTAAAATTCATCCGCTACCCCTCGGAGAGGAGGGAGTTGAGAAGCAGCTGGCCGGTAGTGAAGCCTGAACATGGAGGTCGGGACGGACTCAGAGGAGTGAACCAACATGGAGATTGGGAAGGACTCAGAAGAGTGAACCAACAATGGATGTTGGGAGGGACTCAGAAGAGTGAACCAAAAATGGAGGTTGGGAGGGACTCAGAAGAGTGAACCAAAAATGGAGGTTGAGAGGGACTCAAGTGGAGTGAACCGACGATTTGGAGACATTCGGGGACGAATGTAATGTCAGGCTGGCCGAGCTGTAAGATCTGGAAAGATAGTCGAGACTGACAGGTCGTAGAGAGGATCAGAATGAAAACAAGTTGATCACAACAGTAGGAGTATTGGCCGTACAGCCTAAGACCTAGGCGTGTGAACCAGGGATCCCGGAGAGTTCGAGTTCAAATCCAAGGCAGTCTCCTAGTTATTTTTCGCCTCTTACATAATAGATAATAGTTTATATTTATGTCTTATCACGTTTTATCGCCAAGTCGTAAAAATGCTTGCAATACGGGCGCTACCGCAGGCGCGTTGGCGCCACGAATACGGCTCGCTCATTCGTTCGCGCGTTCGTATCGCCGCTGTGTTCAGGTGTCACGTGAACCAGTGCTCGCGTTCGCGACCGCGAATACTCGCTCAGTCCCCCGATGCGTTCGAATGTCGTCGGACGTTCGTCCGTCGTGTCCCCTTCCGTCTGTCCGTCATCGTGATTACTCGAAACGATACTGCGCCATTGGTTAATACATCTGCCCGTTGCTTCGAGTTCTTCATCTCGACGATACAACTTATTTGCAATGCTCACGCAAAGGGAAACGATCACTTCGGGCAATTCGTGTACGTATTTTGGTTACGATTATTTCGTAATTAATGTTGTGGTACATCACATTAAAAGTCACGAGAAATATTCTTTTCGAATGATTGGTCAAAATTCTGTTTTTGTTTTTTTTTAATACATCGTATTATTCGTGAAAAAGTTGCTCCTGACTGACGAGTGTGTACAAAACTCTATTCTTAATATGGTCGTCATTTTTTGCATCGGCAGAAACGGTTATTACTTTCAAACAGTTTTCAAGTGTGTGTGTGGTTATGTAAAGTTAACATATATGTATATATGTTAAGCAATTAGTGATATGCGTTAAAAATTGTTGAAATTGTACTGCCGATGTGCAGTTGGTACGGCATATATCTAAAAGTGACGTAAGGAAACGGACGATGTAGGTGACGCCAACGCAATTATACGATGAAAACATCGATAAAACGGGAGATCTGAACAAATATTTGAAACTGTATATACTCGGAAATAAGATCCTATTTAAAACGTGAATGGATTTAAAAACTAGGAAATCTAAAATATTTAAGAAATATGTAAAATATTAAAAAATATTATTGTAATATTTCAAATTTTACATCTATCCTTCATAATTCTTTTTTCTAGTGCTGAAGAAATTACATTAAGCATCGCCCACTTTCGAAACTTGACATTGTTACACGCATGTAAAAATACGTTGGTCGTAAAACGAATCCGTTATCTGCCAAACCCATCAATCATCTTTTCTCTGCCGGTATCGGCTACGTTCGAAACACCGCAATCGCGATCTCTCGTAATTGACGCTCCACTTCCCTCGGACGAAATAAAATTCCGATTAGTTTCGGGAAAGTTATCCACCTGCCACGGAAAAACGCTCGAAATATACAGCACGAAACGATAAACTGCAAACGTGAAAAAAGAGTAGAAAAATGTCTATCTATCGCGTCCTACGCAAAACGCGGAACGAAATGGCATCGATAGCGGTTTCGCTTATGCGTTCTCGTCATCGTTAGGTAAGCCGGAGCCGGTCACGTGATAATTTTGAATTCGCTTTGCTGATTTACGGCGGACATAACACGCTTCGTGTATCTCTCCTCCACGAGACGATCGCTTCTCGTGTAACGTCGTGTAAAACCATGGGGACGTTGCTTCGAGTGGCAATTTACGCTCTGGCGATCATATGCGACGAAGCATTACGATACGCGGTACATTCCACGGTACGCGCGCGTATGCACGCGCTACGTACGTGCATATGAGTTTTACTACGCGCGTTATTACGCTCATGTTGCTACGTCGAGCACGGTCCGTCATTTCCTGTAGGTCAATGTAAAATCCGGCGCTTTCTACGTATCCAAGTTTTCCTGCAGCATTCCGCGCGCTTTTCGAGCGATCTTTAAGGGGGGAGCCTGCTTTAGAACGTTGAAAATAAGGTATAATTTTACGAATTGTTTTGGAGAAACTATACAGCGGATCATTATAAAACTTTGATGCATTTATTAGTACATGTTTAAAGATAAAAAAAATTATTTTTTGATTTGAATATATCGCCTGTAGAGGTCGTCCTGGAGTCATCTTATTGTAAATTAGTGAGCATTCTCCTGCCTCCAAATTTCATCCAAACTGAAAAATTGAAATATTTTCTTGTTATTTATGAATTCCCATCGTCGATGAACCTTTAATATTCATAAAAACATTAAGTTAAACAATTATTTTTGCATGAAAAAGTTCAAAAACTTTGCCTAAAAATCGTACTTTTGTGTTCTAAGCTCCACCATTTTGGCACTTTTCAACTCTTTTCTTCTCTCTTTGGTTCATCGACGATGGGAATTCATAAATAACGAGAACATATTTCAATTTTTCAGTTTAGACGAAATTTGGAGGCAGGAGAATGCTCAGCAATTTGCAATGCCGGCGACGCGGCTGCACTAAGATTTCTCCAGGACGACCTCTACAAGCGATATATTCAAATCAAAAAATAATTTTTTTTACCTTTAAACATGTACTAATAAATGCATAAAAGTTTTATAATGATCCGCTGTATAGTTTCTCCAAAAACAATTCGTAAAATATACCTTATTTTCAGCGTTCTAAAGCAGGCTCCCCCCTTAAGACGCGATCGCGCGGGGAGGCGGTTGCGACGATGTATTCCCGACATTGCACGATTTCTGCGATGTTTACGATAATTGGCTCGTTATTTCGATTTTATTAGCGCCGTGTTTGTCGTTCGAATCCAATCGTACAGCGATCGCACGATTTCGGTCTGGAAAAAGTGGTCGGTAACAAAAAGAAAGTAGTCAACAGGAAAGAGGTCACGGAAGCCGTACGGTACAGGTAGAAGTCTGTTGACCTTAAGGCTTCTTGTGCACAATCATCTCGCGCGGCATAATCGGCTGTTGCGATCGGCACAATCACGTAAATCATGAAAAAAACGTTACAGATATGAGCGCAGCTCTTGAGGAGAAACACGGAAATGGAAAAAAAGTAGGAAAGTGTAATTACTAGTCTTCTCGCGCACTTCCTCGAAGCTTGCTAAAGAAAAGAAACAGTTGATCACACGAATACATACACATTGCATACTCAAATGACATATGTTAGGTATATCGTTATGTGTAATAATATAGGGAGGAGGAAGTGCGTATCGCATATTATTGTGCGTTTTTAAATTATAGCACGTTAGTTGTTTAGGTTATAAGAAATACACACACACACACATATCTTATATATAATATACCTTTCATATTATTCTGGGGTAAAATAGATTAATTGAAATTTAATTAGTTTTATATAGATAATATAAAGAACATTTGTTATAAAATAGTTTTAATGGTTTCAAGATTTCTACATTTGTAATTTTCTTAAAAATATGTTTTCCAACGAAATCGATTAGATGATGCGTCATTTTCTTTATCTTAACACATTAATATTAAACTTTGTTACGCAATTTGTTCAGGTATGATCGAGAAATGGGAAAGCTTGGCATCACGAGTCGAGCAAGCGCAAATGGCCAACGCTCTTCATCGCGAGCTGACTACTATACGAACGGAGTTCAAAGCCGCTTACGATCGACTTTTCGATTACGAAATCGTCCTGGAGCAACCGCACGTTCTTGATGATCGGATTAACAGAATCACTGTGAGTTATCTTTACTGTTGCTCAATTTACATAGACGTTTATTACTTTTGACAACGAGGGAAAACGATTTACATAATAAAATTCATATGTATATACGCGATTTGCAAAATTGACGATAATCATTTAGATGTTACTTAGAATTAATCTATTCTTAGATTATTTAAGTGTTCAACTGCAGATAGCTTTTATCAACAGTAAGCAAAACGTATTATGCAGTAGTGTCGGTACGCATACCGACAGTGAACGTATCTTTTCCCGGTACATAGAAGATCTTGTGATTCGATTGATACAGTAGAAACCTATCTGAAATTTTACGAATTATTTTTAGTTGTTTAATTATTTATTAATTTTTATTTTATTAATTTTTTTATAGTGATTTTATTATTTTATTATCTCGAATAAATACGTAATTAAATGAGTTAGCATTGATTTATCATTACTTTAATAAAATGATATTTTCAGTAAATATACTGAAAGATGCCTTTTGTGAATATATAGTAAAACAATATATAAAAAGCAGGAAATTCATCTTTGAATAATTATCGTATTCCAGTAAAAATAATAAGTTACAAATATTGCCGGATATATTTGTATTCTTTTACAATTTCGACAAGATAAAGGAAGAATCGAGTGTCGAACATTCATCTTGAGATGCGCGGCTTCTGACGAATTTCTGCAAGTTGTTCGAATCGCAATGAGAAGGCGCGTTATTGGAAATGTCTCCGGTAGGTAGAGTAAGACGGAAAAGTCAGAAGCTCGGGCGGAAAGCTCGCCCGAGCAGTCGGCAGTTGGAGGTGGAGGAACAAAATGAAAGCGGGCGAAGGAGGTGTATCCAGGGATGAGGAAAGCGGCGGAGACGGAGATAGAGAAAGTGGGAAGCAGGGAGAGAGAAAGGAGGGAGCAGTCAGGAACCAAGTAGAGAGGTAGAGGTAGTGGCGTAAAAGCGTAGTCGTGTCGCACGTACGCTCGTCTGACGGCGACGTGCTCGGCATTGCAACTCGTGGAGAGCGAGCGCCGGCGAGAGAACCTAGCCAACCAACCCCCCGTCGGAGTTCCACCCCCGAGAGTCATCCCCCGAACCTCCCGGGCACATCTAGCAGCCCTACCGTGGAACCTCTGGAAGCCCCCGCCGCGCCACCCCAATATCCCCGCTACCCTGCCAGCCTCATTGCGAAGACCAAACACATGCTCCCTATCTATCATCAAGATGTATTAGCGTCCAACATTTGCTGGGTGAACTCGTCGCTGTGCTGCATTATGCACGAGATGTGTAGCTCGCGCGATCTCGATCCGAACGAGAGAGCGCTCTCGTTTTACTCGTACGTTTCGTTTACCTCGTACCATCCTCAAAGTTCACTCCCGATAACACGGGAAAGGTGATGCTGTCCGAAGACTGTGATCGCGTCCTCGGTAGCGTGGGCAATTTTTCAGTGAAAGATGATCCTCCAGAAGATTCAAATCCTGCAATGCATCAATATCGGCAACTCGCTCACGATCAAGAATACACGATTACGCAGGGGAGGAAACCGCGAATGGGAGGAAACAAGCTGATTACGTATCGAGGATGATTGTCCGCCGTGACGCACGTGGCGAATCCGCGATTGGAATGCAGGTCGCGTTCCGAAAAGCGCAACGGCGCGGGACAAATGCAGACTGACGCGCGCGAGACAGAATTGAACGTTTCGTATGTATTATGCATCGCTAAGCAGGGCACAATTGGGTCTACGCGTTCATTCTGCGACACGTACTGGCGCGTGGGTCGAACGTACGACGCGATTCGATGAGGGGTGCGTCACCTGCTGATTATGTTATTGCGTAATATCGGACAAACACGTCGAAACGCCTCGCTCGTTGCTGGGGTTTCACGCTTTAGCTGTGAAATCGATTTTATGCAAAATGTTTTTGTGGCATTTAAGTGTAAACTCTTGTCCAAACGAATCAATAACACGGATCTACGTGCGCACATATATTTTCGACTTTGATTTCTATCAAGATTTGATATACACGCGAAGATGTAGGCTCGTGATAGATTCATCTGAAAATTCCTCAAAGTTGAGTAATCCTTCCTCATTACATGCGGTGTCTATCCTCGCTATCGTTCGAACATCGATCACGCTCGATTCTCATCTCCCATTATCCCATCCTAGATCCCATCATATTTTATCGCAGGCGGAACCGCGCGGAAGGCCGTATCACGCAAGACGGACGGTGGCACCATTACACTGACAGCAGATCTCCGTTCCACTTAGTACCGCGGAATTACGGGACGTAAAAAGCTAATTCTCTACTTTTACGGGGTACGTGCCCTGTAGTGGCGGGCGGCCTCATAGACATGCAGGTCCCGAACGCGCAGCGACCGCTCTGTATACCGAATTCGAATCAATTGATTGGCTGTTGATTGGAAATTGAATTAGATCGGAATGTGCGTGTCTGTGCGAGGGCACAGCGGGCAAGCAAGGGTAGTCGACGCACGGTGGGGCTGGCGGGAACGGTGGCTGTCGCTGGTTACGCGTCGTTGATGCTGATGGTGGCGGCGAAGAGAAGCATAGCCGGGGCGGTTGCGAAAAGAGGGAGAGCGGCCGCTTCTGCCTTTCCTATGCGCCCGGAATATCAATGACGAGCACTTTTCGCCGGACACCGGGGCAAATCCACGCCGCGCACTTCGCCAAACCGCCCGCGCTCTGGGGCGCCCTTCTTTTCATCGCGCGATTTGCCGATCCCGACCGACGCCGCAAACAAAACCAGCTAAATGCGACGGCTTGTGGGAGCGCATGGTTGAGCGACATTTTTTACATCGAGAAGAGAGACACTAATATAAGGGTAAAATTGATGGTTGTTCAATTGTCAAGTGTGTTTACTTATCGAATCACCACCTGAACGTGCATCGACATTTATTAGCAGCGGCATAACTAAATATAAGAGTTGTCGGAACACGCGGTGTACGATGCAGTAACCACGTCACGTTGTCACATCCCCGTCGTCCTACCGCGGGACGCTCCCGACGAGGACCGCATAAATAAACCCGGGTTTACGGCGGCGGCGTAGGGCGTAAGAGAACGAAAACGAGAGCTCGTTCCTCTTCTTCCCGTTCCATTTCTCTCGCTCATCGCGTGACGAGGAGAAGGAGACCTCGGGAAAGCTCGTAAAGCTCGTCCTTGCGGTCATCTCGCGCGTCTTATATCCTTTGCCTCGTCTTCCGTCCTTTAAAAGTAATTTCCTTTCCCTCGAACTACTGGTACTCGCTATCATCGCGTCGCGTTTTCGATCTTTCGTCGATCCAGCGCGAGATGCTGACTTTTATGCGTTCTCGATAATACTTCGAGTGGTAGTAGCAATAAATTGCCGCTGGTGGCGGCTGATGAATTGTGAGTAGACCAGTGACAACTTTTCTTGTTTCGGAAAATATTTTCGCACCTACTCTGTTTGTCGATCGCAGAACTATTAAGGATTTGTAAAAATTTGTCGATTTTTAATAAGTTAAATAAAGTTATATAACATGTCAGTCTCATTATCTTTTGTCATCTTTCACGCAATTGATCCGGCGTCTGGAATGATAGTTAATTTAACAAATGGGAAAATAAGATACGTTTTCGATCAACATATGTGAAAAAAAGCGATCGGATATTGCGGTAGATACGATAGATAAAACTTCCTTAGACCCTATGTATCTGTTCTTAGCCGGATTCTTAGTCTACTATTCTGTGGCCACTTTATACATCACCTTCACCCTCGACCGACCCCTGCGCGTTTGCCCTTGCACCGCGGGTAATTCGTTTGAGTTAGGCGAGCAAACCAGCTACTAAAAATGTATATTTTATGTTCGCAGACCGAGTTGGCTGTTCTGAAGGACCGCAAGACGGCGATGCTCGCTATGAACGTCTCCGCACACCGACTGACCACTGATCTCGGTAACACCGCGTCGTTGATTACCGCAACCCTTAAGGACGACGTAACGGATGTTTATAAGATATGGGACGAAGCTTTTCAAAAGTGAGTGATCAACTATTACATGTTTCTTAAAAGTTAATTTCTCGAAATTAACTTTTAATATATTGTAATTTATTAAAATTAGTCGATTATTTTATAATTGATTTAGAACATATTGCTTCATCGATATTCAATAGATCGTTTTACATAAAAAGAAAATTACATTCATGAACGCGTCCGGGTGTACGTAAACTTATTAATAACGCAGAGTGCATTTTGGTAAAATCACGCTATGTGTGAGAAACTGTTCAATAGTTTTCTCGATCAATTTGGAGAATATCTTAACTGCAGGGCTCAATAGCACACATCGTATAGAATAGTTGGTACTGGATCATCGACTGGCCGTTTGCTGGCCGACGTGTGACGTTAGGCAAATATTTTGAGAGGTAATGAAGCCACCAAAGCAAACAGCGGAAACCGAGAGCGGCATAGGTACCGCCAATAAGGGCTCTCCTTGTTGGGATTTTGACCCGTGTCGCGGGATTACTAGCTTTAACAGAGATCGCGTTTAATCACGGACCTTTTCCAAGTGACAGCTTTGACAGAAAGGCGATCGCTCGAGATCCGGAAGGTCCAGTGCAATATTCGGTCTCCTGCAATTTCACGTTTCTTGCAATTTCCATTTTTTTCTGCTTACAATTTCCCGACTTTACTATTATTTTATTGGTACGAGATATAAAACATAGATCTTTGTCTTTACAGCCTTAAGTTTTAGAACAAAAACAATTTTAATTCAAATTAGCACAGCGTCTATCTTTATGTTAAAAATTTTTTAATTAATTTACTTCGAAGAAATTTTCTCCATATAATCTGCAAACAGTTTCTTATGATTTAATCAAACCAATTGCTGTCTTAGAGAACTTAGATGACTTACAATTTTACAATGATGCTTTTTTTCGGGTGCGCGACGAATAGTTAGCGCGATCATTACAACCCTCTTTTAATTTCCATATGAGCACTCGATTCCCCTCTTTGATAGGGGTTTAGGCTATTCAACGGGGTTTACCACTGACCCATTGGGGTTTGCAGAGGTCAATCCTATCCCTTCGTTTCGCACGGAGAGACACTTCTATTCTTAGTGGGATATGATTTTGCACAAACAATGCTTATTGAACCCTTTGAAGTATTTACACAATTAAGCAGCAAATTATTCGTGAAAAATGCGGTGAAACTTTTGTCGATCTTGTAAAACGGTTTTTATAAGTAAATATTGTTCGCCTTTCTAAGGGATACGCCAATGCAGAAAAAGGATACAGTCAGCCTTCTTCGATTCACTCGTATGTTCGGTGGGGACGTTCAGATTGACCTGGAATAAAGTGTTTTTATTTGCCGGAGGGAGAACCTACTAATAATTCGACGTCTTAATGTTTGCACAACGGCTTTACCCTCTTTCCGTTTTTTATTGTATTGACTCGCATGATTTTTTCTTCCCAAATTTACTCGTCTTTATATTCACCCTTTCGAGAAGAAATGAATAATTCATATGATACAGACGAATTAAGGAACCTTTCATTAATATATCCCAATATGAAGTATATTGTGTACAGAATTTATTATTATTATTATTATCATTATCTAATTTTATCTAAACTACGTTAGAAATATATCACAAAACTTTTGTGTTTCATAAATTATTATTATTACGACAGGATCGATTAAAATACTATATATTCTTGAGAAAACACATAACGCAATCCTTATAATGCAAATGTGCATATCCATGCTTTTTTCAGGGGTAATCAGCAGCTGTGCGCTTTGCAAGCTGTACAGCAGTTCGGTACACGCTTGGCCGAACTCCAATCCGCTCTGCAGAGAGACAAGGATACTTTAGCTATCCTGGACGTGGCCCTACAAGCGGGTGCCACGTCGGAAGTTGCTTCTTCCGTCCGTCACGTTGCCCGACTTCTGGCCGAGAAAGAAGACGTCATTCAGGTACGGTTTCTTTAATTAAATTCAATTTTCTCCCTGCAATTACTTGGAGATAATAATAGTAAATGTTGCACATGATAATGTATCGTATTGTGCATATTTTTTAATGATGTATAAAATTTCAAACTATGTTCTGTCGTTTCTTAAGCTGTTAAACAGCTTTTGCAATGTTTCTTGGATCGATCAGATTGAAGATAGCAAACCACGAAATCTTTCCCAAATCGTTCGTCAGATATCCCCATTACATCCTTGATTTTCAATCGGTTAGATGGCTGTTAGCAATTATTCAACATGGTAGATGGGGTAACGGTTCCCAGAGGTATCGCTTGTGTGCATAAAACCATTTCCCCATATAAATTGGAGAGTCGCGGGTTTCGGGGATGTAACTTACCTAACGGAAGGCGAGATTATAATACGGATTGTATATCCCGCTTCCGATACATCACGTTAAATCGATTTGCAAATTGCGTTCTTCGGATTGCGCGGTACTGATCTAGAGATATCGACCTTCCTCGATTTTCTCGATATGTATATGCAAAATAATGGAGGCAAACCTTATTTTTGAGATGATACCATTCAGTCTAATAACTATAAATTAAAATAAATATTAATGCTTCAGAATTAATATATATTTTATTCTTAATTTATTTGGCACCATGCCAAACTTTTTGTAGCGAAGTAATCAGATAAGTAAAAACATATACAATTGAAGTCCACGTTCGTGATACGTAAAAGTTGTAGATACGTACGTGTACCACATATGGCGCACGTCAGGAGATAAATCTTCGATCAGAACCTGAACACGTGGAGGTTACTCGAAGGAGGAGAAGGGGCCAGGTCGGAGGGTACATTTGACAGATGATACTTGTCGATATCGCGTCTCCGTTAAACGCCATCACATCCCCCTATTTCCACCATATCCGTCTCTAATTTGCATATAAAGTAAATCTCTTGGCAAGCCCGTTTTACGTCGGGTTCTTTGCTTTATGGACGTGAGGAAAGTAGTTGAGGTGCAGCGAATGGCGAATTCTGCAAACCGCGACTTTCGATTGGCCTGCTCGTTTAACTTGTCGGGAAGATGTACTGCTCGGGTCTTTGGAGACTTGCGTACCTGGTAAAAAGCTAGTCCCTGCTCGTGTTATACGAAATATTATAATGCAGTGCTTTGTTATCTTTTTTTCTGCCAAAAGCTTAGGTATGCATTATATTGTCGAAATTAAAAAACCGCTTTAGCTATTTTAATTTTTATAATTATTTTTTATTCCATTTTTACTAATTACTTCATTAGTTATTAATCGTTGTAAATCGATCTTTGGTACAAGACGCCGAAAAGGTATCTTATATTTCGATGTCGCGTATCGTTTTTAGGTGCTCCGTAACAATTTCCAATTGTCCCCGTGCTCATTTCGTCTGTCAAGAAGACATACGACTCGCGACACAATTCTCTTCAATAATAGGAACCTTGCCTTTCATCCCGTTTCTTCTTTCCGCGTGTATCACGTCTATATTTTAACGTATTCAAAGTCCCGTCAAGGCGGTATAATCCGAAAAGTTCTTAGTCTTGCCGATCTACAGCACTCGAGGGAATAATTTCATGCACTTGACATTACGTTTCTCTTTTTTCTCTCTCACCTTCCATCCTCCCCTTGCGACAATTCTCTCGACTCCTTTTTCCCCCCTCTCCCTCTCAGTTACCTCTATTTCAGAGAGTCGAACAAGAGGGAAAGCTACGATGAAGCACTCGACATTACAGTTCTTTCTCTTGTAAGATTGCAATCATTTTACATATATGTATTTTCTTGTTTCTTCGACGATTATAATTAATAGTGTAGCTATTTCTAAAATTTCAAAATTCTCTTTAACTCTTCAAACATTTTACGTACGTATTTTCATGTGTTGGTATATCTAAGTTTCACAAATTTTTGCATTATCACTAGAATTAGCGGAAATGCATGATAGAACTGGATTGACAGACGTGCTCGTTGTTTTTGAGCCGCAAAAAAATCCATAAATTTTGATAGCTAGTAAATAAAATATTAGCCGATGTGCGCGCGAGCTACCGGGAGCAGAGAAGATAAGTTTTGGTACTGGGATACAGCGTGGTCCGAGTTGCTATCGAGGGTGTTGGCCATCTCAGAGCCAGCAGCTCCCTAGGGAACTCCGATCGTTAATCGCCCGAACGATTCCCTTTCATGTCACGTACGGGAATGGCCCGTGGAATCAGCGTAAAAATACAAATTTAATATCAGCCGTGGGTAGAGCAAGGCTGTCTGCTGCTTGTAGTCCATGTCGCCTCGAAAATTCTGTTTTGTTGCACGGCCAGCGGACAAGTTCATCAGTCGCGCATTTGATTGTGACAATAATTAACAATGTGCAATATAAATACTGTATCAAGGATATTTCTATAAATAGTTTTGGCAAAATTCGTTCCGCATTCATTGCTCGAATGCAAATGATTTCACGGATTATCTTGGTTCTCTTCATTTTCTTTTTTCGAGGATCGGTGAAATTTTTGAGATGAAATTTTGTATTAGCAGAGAGGCGAGTCGACTCATTTTATCTTGCCTTTTTTTGCAAATACGCGTGATATGAGATTTTGTATTGTATTATATATATATATATATATATATATATATATATATATATATATACATACAGGGTGTCCCGGGTTTTAACCGACAAACTGCGGGAGCATATTCTACTAGTGGAAATAAGAAAAATTCTTATATCGAGTTTGCTTAGAAATGCTTTATTACAAAGTTATAAACCAATATTGAAAAGAAATATGAGATAAGTAACAACGGATTTTTTCACAAAAAGAAAAATTATCTACGCAATGATTTAGTGACGCATTTCAAAATGTTGTCCTTGCACATCGATACAAGCTAGACATCGACGTAGTACAGAATTCGTTACAGTACGACATTCCTGAAAATTTTGTTGCATCTCAGTAACTGAATTAGTAATTCGTTGCTTTAAATCTATCTGGTACTCTCCTGTTAGGAAATCTACGTTGATACTCTCGTACGGCAGCTCGTGCATTTCCGTCACAGAATCCGTACACGAAATGAATATCGGTGTATTCCTCATTTGAAAACACTTTTGGCATTCTGATAGTAATTGCTAGTTGACACGACGATTGAAATCTAACAGCTACTCTTGTGAAAGTAACAATCATACTGAATCATTTCAACATAGTGAACATGAATACATGTGAATACGCATAACATAAACATCTTCGAGCTTCCAAATTCTACACTATGTTCCGTTGTTACTTATCTCATATTTCTTTTCGATATTGGTTTATAACTTTGTAATAAAGCATTTCTAAGCAAACTCGATATAAGAATTTTTTCTTATTTCCACTAGTAGAATATACTCCCGCAGTTTGTCGGTTAAAACCCGGGACACCCTGTATGTATATATATATATATATATATATATATTTCTTTACGTATGTATGTATATACGTGGCTCGCGGATGTAACCGGAAATAAAAAGTTCCTCGCAGTTTTCTCTCGCGCGATTGGTCTTTCGGACCAGCGCAGGATTCCGTCTCGACTCACTTCGTACCTACTATCCGTTATACGAAGAGTATACCGACTTATATATAGGTTAGGTTGAAGGTTGCTACTTGGTATGCGGATCGCGCTTTTCATTACCGGAGGCTCGTTCCCTTCGTCTCCACCGTTGCAAACAGCCTAAACCTACCCTTTCTTCCGCGCAGCAGCCACCCTTCCTCTCCTGGCTGTCTGTCTACTACTCGACCACTACCACTGGCGTTCTCGCCAGTATTCGCGCCATGTTGTCGCGCGTCTATGGTGCAAACGTATCTTATCTGACGCATTTTTTTCCCTTTCTTAATATGTACAGATTTTTAGCTCATTGTATTTGTACATGTGTCGTATTAGATAAAAGCAACCGGAGGAAAATTTTTATATATGTGTTCACATGTGAGACAGTTACCTCGGAAATCGTATGCAAATCTTCCGGAACGTTCGTTGACGTATCGCGGGGTGATCAATTTAGCGTCGAACATCCCTGGCCTTATTCTCGCTTTTCCACCTTACACCCTCGTCTTTTTGCCTTGCCCCTTCCCGTCCTCGATATAATCGTCTTATACGCTTTTCGATGCCCTCCGGTGATGCGCAAGAGTGGATTATACAATATTCGATATCGTGTCCTCTCGGGTATACCGGCACTTATCAAGATCTCGCAATCCGTCGCACCCTGTCGTTTCACCGTAAGCTTCCTGAGATTTCTATTCCACGATGAGCTTCCGGAACCTGAATTAAATGCTGTGATAACTCTCAAACTAAAATGGTATATCATAAACGATGAATTAATTCTCGTATATAAATAAAAAATATTCCATAATGAAGACTTATTAATAAAACGGCTAATATCTAACTGGACGATTCGTAACTAATGTTTCAGAACGATGCGGTGTTGAACGATGCGGAAGAGGTGCACTGCGTGAAATTCGCCGGCGCCTCCGCGAGCAATCTCACACAGGAAGGTGGATCCTTGTCCGATAGCGGGATTTCTGATAGCGGAAGCGAACAGGAACTGAGCGAACGAGAGCGTAAATTAGCAGCTCTTCGACGGCTGACGCGCAGCTTGGAGACTCAACTGCCACCGGAGAGCGAGGGTCTGACCGAGCTCTGGAAGAGGGTTGACGGCGTTGAAACTGAGCTGCGCAATTTGCGGAAACAGTGCAAGGAACTCATCATACGCACGGTGGCAAGCACCGACGCGCGTATCGCCGCCAAGCGGACGGCAAGTCAAGTGCACTACCCTGCAGAGTGAGTAGTTGTTCATTTTCATGATTTTCACGATTTTATAACGTGGACAGAGTTCTTTATCAAAGCTCTGACTCGAATCTATAAAGATTAGGCAAATTAGGCATGAAAAGTTGACCTGGAACTACTGAATTGGTCGATATTGCACGCGACGACGTTCATCTTGAGTAAAATACTAGTCGGATATCAATGCGGTCGAATCGAGCGCCTCTAAATGAATAAACAAATTTGTAGTTCGCGAAAGTTATTGAGGTATTCGAGAACGCGGCTGCGTTTAGACCTAAGAACCGTCGTCTTCTTCACATTCCATTTGCATAACGTCCAAATGGGAAGTAAAGAATGAAGGCGACTATTTAGATGTGGGGACGCGAGGTCGTTGGTCCATAGCACTGGGCATTAGGCGGCTACTCATTTGAATTTAAGAACTTTGCTACGAACGGCCGAGGTGACTGCATCCTCCCTGACGATAGTGCACAGTCCATAAAGTTAAAAATGAGGTCTACATAATAAAGTGAATTACAGAGTGCTTCATAAGCTGCACACTTTTTCTGGAATTTTTGTATAGTTTTAAACTCTGTCGCTCCTTTTCGAAATTTCTTAAAAATTTAAGAAAATATAAAGTTGTTAATAATAATGAAAAAAATCAATTGAAAAAGGATTAAAGAGAAAACTAAACATTTTTTCTTACTGATTAATCTTTCTTGATATCGACAAAGATAAAATAACGATTATTACACGTCGGTAGTCGAGTGGAGCACAGTTTCTCTCATCATCTCTGACGAGTATAATCTTGTAAGATTGTTTGCCAACGCAATTACTCGAGATTCCAATTATCACCGCGATGTACCTTATTTAACTTTGTTTTAAGGATGTTTTTATAGCTACGTCCAATCACCGCTCGGTGGCGGCGATAATAGGTTTAGTTTTCGCGGGCGTGAAGCATCTGCCACACTGAGTCGTAAAACGAGATATAAAAACCTTGTGCCATTTTCTTCGATCGACGGTATTCCGTTTTGCCACGTTTCTTTCCCTTCATCTCCCTTACATCGTAAACTGTAAACAGCTAGGTTTTAACGGGACATGTTAAGCCTTTCTTTACCGCTTGCGAATTAAAGGAAAAATGCTTGATTAAAGGAAAATTCAAGGAAACAAGAAAGAATGAATATTTGCAGATAAGTCGAATGACTAGTGCACATTTATATAATGCTGATAGAACAGTTGTAGAACAGCTCTAGCTGTAACTCCAATCTCGCAATTTCCAAGTTGCGCGCTTGCATCTTCAAATTGATTTTCCGGTGAACTTCGCTATTACTGGTTTACTCATATTATCCTGACCCGTGGGACAGAGCATAAATTAATTTTCACCGTCGCAAACTCGTTCAAGTTTCTGCTTTACACGATTCAGTATACATCCGCAAATTAACGGATTATTAAACGAAATAGAATCATTTAATTGTTGAAAGCATACGTGAGTACAAAATAACGTCATGAGCTAATACGGGGAAAATTTATAATAAAAAAACGACCACCAATCTTTTATGCTACAAGAGCGTAAAGAACATCAAAACGTATAAAGTAACAAAATATGATAAAATAATTCCAAATAATATTGCGTAAAACAATACTGCGGTATCCTATAGCGTTGATCAAACTGACGTATGATTGTGATTATTTTAGTTATTCAAATATTTGTTTTTTTCTATTTTCTAGTAAACGTAAGAAAGCATCAAATGGCAATGCAGATGCTGCGAAGAGCAAAATGACTTCAGTGCCGATCAAGAAGAAAGGCAACGCCGAAGTCATTAAGAACAGCGATTCCGATGGCGAGTCGGTTCCTCAGAACTGGATCTGGCGAATCCTCAAAGTGGCACTGCCCTTCCAGCTCGCACTCGTCGCCCTTTTCTGCGCCGCTTGCCTCTTTGAGCCAAATTGTTGCGAAGTAATCTCGTACACTTCGGTCACGCCGCGCTCTGGAGGACTACCGCCGGTGTGAACGGGACCATCATCAGGTATATGTGATTGAGAAATATTGATACCAAGAATTAACAGTTTTTGGTAGGAACGGGTAAAATTATGTACACATATCCGTTCTCTTTCCGCGGTATCGCCAAGTAGCGACTAAGCTCATGGGATAAAATGATCCGCGTGTTTTTATTGAACGCAGTCCAAGTATTTTTAGACTGTTATTATTAAATGCCTAAATTTAAGGCAACATTTAAGAGATGATGCATTTGTCAACGACTGATTCTCTTACATATGTATTTATTTTCGCTATTATATCGAATCATGTGAAATGTTTTACGCAATGCGTAATTTTCGACGGATATCATGATGGAAAGTATTAAAAATATACTTGACCTAAATATGTATTAAAGAATTATGTATCAAGAGGAGTTTTACATGGAAAAGTCGCATATGGCATATTTTAAATACGAATCGATACGCCCATGGTAAGCGTATTTTTACGTGTAAAAAGAGAAATAGCTTTGCGGTTAAATAATCAATCAAATTTGCATGGAAAGTGTAATGACGAATCTCAAGGGGTAATTAAAAATACCTATATCTAGATATCGTGTTCTACGAGGGTATTTATGTGTGCAAGAACACGATGCAAGTATGTACATTGCGATATTGATGCAAGCGTCAGTTATTTTCGTATCATTTTGCATTGCGCGAGTCAGCAACCTATGTTATTGTTGAAGTATAAATATTTATTTATATAGATACAGATATTGTATATATTTTATTCATTACGTAGTGTCGTTCGGAGAATAATATTTAGTTCTCCTCTCGAAAAAGACGAGATCGACAACGTAAAGGACTTTATACGGTTTTGAGGGATGGGAGTCCATTTATATCGAATTTCACTGAGGAATGGTATTGGATTCCGTATTGTTAAGCTTTTTACTGCTCCAAGTACTTCTCCCATAACGCTGCTTCTAATCCAGTGACACTTATTTCCGTAACAATGAATACTTGTTCCAACATTTTTTATACATTGTAGATGCATTACACAAGCTATATTTAAAGAGGATGCTATAGGATGCTTAACTATTAGTTTCCAGGGAATAGTTTGTGTGTGCAAATACATGCATTAATGTTAAAACAGCCTCAAATAGAAAATAACGAATTTAATCATAGAAGTGGAATTTAATAACTGCTTTTGCACTGTGAATTAATACGACTTTGCAAAAAATATATAAAGTTAAGAATTTGAATGCATGCCCATGTGTATACTAGCATCTATTGCATGTGTTTATATAATTCCTAAAATATATTGCACATCTCATTTTATTATTTGTTTTGTTCAATTTTGGTATTGGTAATTATGTGCATGTTATTGATGATACTTATCTAATATCATATATATATAATTGGGAAATATCATATATATAATTGGGAAATGTGTTCATATATTTTATTTTATTGCGATTGAAAATATCAGATCGCAACTTACTTTCGCAGCTGTTTCTTCTTTTTTCTTTATTCTCGTATCCTCTTACGAGAGGAAGATATATACGCGTCATTTAAGATTACAAGAAAAACGACGCGTTATCATGATTAGTAAGAAGTTTTAATTGTAGAAATCTATCGATTTCTTAGATGTGTCTTCGATATTTGAAGACACTCGAATAACAAGCAAAATGGTAGCTGATGTAAATAGATTTAATGAAAATGAAGTAAGCGATTTATGCTAGATGAGAATTATTTTTTCAAAAGAGAAAAAGAGTGAAGTTTTTGGTAGTGATGAGAATGCTGTAATTTGTCGAAATCTATTTTGTAAATCCTTTTTGTGATGAGGTGATGCAGATGAGAATGATAGCACATATACTGAAAATGACCACTCTGAATTCACGTGTACTTGATGCAAGATAACGAAAGATGCCTTATGGCCGATCATTGAAAGCTTACAATTTTGCACGATGCTTACTGTGTAAGCGTACTGCGTTCTAGCGTAACGATTCTGATTCATGCTTATGCAGATGTTAAGCTCCTCATGAGAGGCGATATCTTCGGTAAGTCCATTCAATATTTGGACTGCATAGAGATAGCGAACACAATCGATGTATATATAGAATAACTATAACTATGAAATAACGATGAGTCGATATTGCTTTCACATGCATATCCGGAGAGGAGAATTTTTTAAAATAAATAATTGTATAATACGCGCAAGAAATGATACAGCGGAGCGCGTTGTGTTGGAATTGAGTCATAGACTTTAGCTGCATCGACTCATCGCTATTTTTTATTGTTCAAATATTTTGTGAATCTTTATTTTATATTGCTGGAAATCTAGTACATCAATGAAAGGCGTCGCCAAAGGTTTGTTTTTCTTCTTACGCAAGTGAAAGAAAACCGAATGTACTATGAGTACAGTGAAGTATTAGGCAGAGTTTTGTTATGACTGCCTGAGAGGTGAAGATATTCATCCAATGATTATACTTTGACTCGATTTGACAGTGAAGTATAAGCTATATGAAGGATATAAGAGTGGAGGAGATACAATTCAATATTGATATCTCTTCGATGAGATAAAAATTTACGTAAACCAGTGTGTTTTTCGTATTTGATGCCATCGATTAAAGACCACATGGCAAAAACCCAGTATACTTTATTCTAAAGTATATCGTACTTTTTGAGAGATGTTTTGAGAGATAAAATGAACGAGATAGCAAGGACGGTACTTTTATGTGCCTCGTGTGACATCGATCAATCACACGTAACAATGAATAGAGTTCTCAAATAATGAGTGTTGAATAGATTGCGAAAGGAAGGAAGTCGAATTCGTAAAGAAGAATGTGCGTCGATTCCTAAATATTTATGATCTTTTAATTATCGACGCACATGTACATGTAAGATAAAATCACAAGGAGATAGTGATTTTTTAAATTGTGACTGAAGTACAGATACCATTACAGACTTTCCATTTACTTGACTATCATATCTTTGTTATAATGAACGTTGACTTTAATGCAGTTTCACTATGGTGTAATGAAATTGTATTAAACAAAGTTATTACTTGACCATCATTCACGAAAGCGTGAATATCAGCAATTATAGAGGAATGGTTCCTATAGTTTAACTTGAAAATAATTGAAAACTTTTCAGTTTCATTATTGGTACTTTTATTGATAGCGATAAAAGAAAGAGTAAAAAAGTCACATTGTAATCGCTACAAAAACGTTCAGTCATTATTTCAAATTTAAATTACATAAAAAGTATTTGTTATAACACCAACTCGAGACGTATGTATAAGAAACAAATGACTATTAAATTTATTGGATAATTATAGCCATCCAATAATAAAGTACATACGTACTTATAATCCGCCGTAAGAGAATGGCGATTATTTAATTGTCATTCTTGTTACGTGCGTTACAGAGGACTGCTTAATGGCATCGAATGCTTTTCGATGCAATATACATATATATAATACGACAATAGTCGTTATCACAATGCAATCGTTCAAAGAAACGAGGATCTCTGAACGAGGATATGGGAGTAGATAATCAAGTGCGACCTTCGCACTCTTTAAAAGCATGACGATTTGAATGAAGTGGAGGAAGTCATGCATATTATATTTATACGACTGTGGTATTATAAAATTGAATACCACGCGAAACTGTTCACGAGTGACTTAAAATGCTATTGCTACAACATAATAAAGACTAAGAATAAATTAAAATTTCATTTGGCGACTCCGCGTTGACGCGAGCATCACTTTATTTCAATATTCAGTGAGCAACAAATGTAGAATGACATTCACGTCGACGCTGTCGCCAAATGGAATGCACCATAAATAATACTATCACAATATATTTTTTGAACCTAACAAGAGACAACGAAACTTAACGAAGATATTCGTAAATTTAAGCATATAAATTACAGACATTCTTGGTTGTATCAATAGTTATTTTAGGTAACGCATTTCGAATGTATTTTGTTGCTGCAGACGCAAGAGATGGTTTTATTTGCCTTACATGCAATATAACAATATGTATAAAGTACCTGAAGAATCAAAACGTTACTTATATCTTCTATGTTATTTTATCTGCGCGGTGAACGAAGGAATACCTGGTAATATTGTAACGATCGTATCACGCTTATCATTTTTTGCTGAATATATTCATCCTTACTATTATGAGTTATAAGATATACCTTGCATGTATCTTCTTTATTATCGTCAGATGAAAGGATGCATTGTTACAATGCTTCATAAAAAAAGAAAGAACTACAAAAAAAAGAATGTATTCGCTTTGATAAGTGCGAACAATGTATTACGATATTCAGTATTTTCAAGGGCCATTGTTTGACTTATAGAGATCGGATGTATCGTTGAGTGATAATATATTTCAAAGATTTATTAAATGCATTATTATTTATATATCTGAATCCAATAAAGAGACATGTGATTGTAAAATTGAGTAAAGTGAGAAAATTGTGGTTAAACTGAATGTTTGTACGTCGTAAACTTTCTCAATAAGAAACGATGGTTCTGAAATTCATTAAAATTATATTATCGATAGTATAGTGCTAGACATAGTGGATTAATAGATAGATATGTACGTGCATAGCAACGCTTTTATTTGAGAAGAGAAAAGAGAATGATACACATGAGATATAATTTGTCATAATTATTAGCTTATAATTGAGAGAAAACAGGGTACTCGTAAAGATTAAAACTATATTCAATAACAATGTTCGCGTTTATCGTTCAAATAAAAGCGTTGTATAAAACTATTATAAGATAATAGTTATATCTTATTATTATTTTTTATGACGCATCTACTAATTCTTTCCTTTGAAGATTCTATCGAAGATTTTAAATCGTTTTTCGATTTTGACTAAAGTTGTGGTTACTAATAATGAACTGAATAATGAACTTTTTTATTTTCAGCAATTTAAGGTATTGTTTTATTATTTTTATAAACATTTTATAAAAATTCTCTTTATGATTTTAGTATTGTCTCGCGCGCATGGTTATTACACACATAAGAGAAAATATATAAGTAAGATTACTTAATTCAATTGAGATTAACGGAATTTAAATTTTCACTGTAGCACAGATTGTGTCGATATGTCTCGAAACAATCACCAAATTGGTTTGCTCAACCTACTATACAAGTATCTCACGCAGCACTCATTTTAGAATTCACCACTGTTGCACTTTATTATATTAATAAATCATTATGTAAGGTATAGAGCCAGTATGTGTGTGCATATACATATACATGTGTATATGTATGTATGTATGTATGTATGTATGTATGTACACTATACACGAACAGTACTGATAATATTTTTCAGATTTGAAGTATTATACTACAACTTTTTTAAACATTTCAAATAAATTTTTGATTCTTATTCAGGGATATGTTTTTCTATGCCACGTCTCGATCCCGATGTGAACATCCATGAATCCGTAAGTCTCCCGTCACACATCCATGTAATACATACGACACAAAGCGTTTCCCGCAATATCCGAAAATAACATGTGTCGCCGGTTCCAGATAACGTTTGCAATCGCGGCATACTGCCGAAACTTCAATAATACGACGCAGCGCCAAGTATATTCACAATAATAATGCGCCTGCAATTGATACAGAGGTACAATGATTGCCGTGTTCCTACGTCCGTTTGCGGCGGCCTTACTGAAGTCAGCGCGAAGGTAGGGATATTAGAGGTGAAAGGGCACCCACTATGTTATTACGACTCACACCTGTATCCACAGGTAGGCCAGCGCGGAACAATTTTTCTGCTTAAGAGAATCTACTTAATGGCATGACGTTGCCCCCCTCGACAACAATAAGTCGAAGCTGTAAGTAAATTATTATTGCCGCTCTACGAGCGAACGGATGTCGCACAAAATATAATAGACTCGCTTATTCATGGTCTAAAATAATTTTGTACAAGTAAAAAAGCAAGAAAAATTGATCGAATCGAAATGAAATCGTAATGCAACTAAAGCTATATAAGCGAAAGCTATTCTTGGATAACAATGTAATAATTCTTGAAAAAATGATTGCATCGTGTTTGAAATAAATAGAAAAGAAATATTTTGCGCTTTACGAACAATACCCTCGACAATCGATGCGAATATTATTTATATAGTTGGCAGATTTGAATTTCCAGGCTAAAGGGCCATTTCGCGCGCCCTAACTACAAGCGACAAACGAACAGACTGAATTATTTTTTACGGAAAAGAGTCTCGGACGAGCAAATGGGCCGCATCGTACCGTTGCTCTATGACTCCTACGGGGTTTGTCCGTCCCTTCTTACTTTCAGTTGTTTCCTCTCTATCGTCTTGCAACCCCTACTTCAACTCAGCTTACTTAAGCAAGTGAGGTCGTCTCCTCCACCCACTGGTCGGAGTCACCTTGGCTGGCAAGGGTTGAGCGCTGGGCGAGCTGTAAATTACCAAGAGGGCATTTTGATTAAATTTTTTATGGTAGTAGGCCGGTTACAACTCGAGGGGCTGACGTAACCCGGCTGATTTAACGTGTACGTTATGGCGTCACTTTTATTTACCACTCCCGCGGCGAATCTCTGATTAGAAGTAATAATTTCGAGTATATCCGGTTAAATGAGTAATATAATTATCATAAAATTTGCCGATAATGCGTCGAAAGTAGTCGGAAATTAAAGTGAACAGGAAACATATCAAAATTCTTTCTGCTTCGTCAATTAGTCAATTAATAATAAGAAATATGAGTTTCGGGTCAAAAAAGAATTGTCACGCGACATTCGTAATAATTCTATCGAATCAAAATATGCAACGCCTTGTCTTTTTAGTTTAAAAAAATTAAATGTTAGCAGTGAGAAGTGTATTCACAAAATAATCGGTCAACGTACTCGTGCGGATAGATGTGTGCAACAAATAAAGGGTTTCCGCCATTTATGGAACGACCACTGTAGGACGCGTTTAGTCGGCCGCGAGGGCGACGCGAGGGCTCAACAAGTGTTACGCCAAAACGAGCTTGCGTCTACAGTTTCGTCGAACCGCGACGATAGCGACGCTGCGCTTGTCCGTCCCGCGCGTGGTCAACGGGGGCGTTCCTCCTACCCGCGAGGTTGCGTGTGGGAGTATCGTATATTAATTCTCGCGATATTTCCTTCCTCCTTTTTTCATAATTCCCTGGTCCGGGATCAGGAGCGCTCGATTTTTTCATCGAATCCCTTGCTGATTGCTTGAAAGCTACTCGGGTAGTACGATGAATGACACACCTCGTTGATGACATCAATGTTGCGATTAATGACAAGTCATTTATTCATCATTGTTTTAATCTTTTTATTTCTGAATTTATCCGAATCGAAAAATTTAATCAAAATGGACGTATCAAGGCTTGACCCATGATGCTAAAAAATGTCCTCGCTGTCAACAACGGAGCAGGTTGAATAGGCATACGCAGGGAGGGTTGCAAGGGGAGAAACAACTGGGAGAGGTGACGAGAGGATAGTGTACCCGCGTTGGGCGCGCGCGCACGTGGTCGCGAGAGGGTGAAGAAGGCAGCAGTAGGGAGATCGGGAGGAAAGAGGGTCGGAGAGGGAATGGAGGCGGGAGGTATCACGTGGGCGCGAGTAGGCCGAGGCTCCGCCTCCATGAAGTAACTCGGAATACGACCCGTCATTCATGGCCGAGCTAAAGGCTGCGCCACTGTTCGGGTCCGTCCGGCTGCAGCGGCTCGCCAGAGGATACTACGGCGCGGACACCTGTCTCCCCCGCAGCATCCGCATCCGCCGTCGCGTCGTCGCTGCCGTCGCGTTCTCCGCGTTGTCGCCGTTCTCAGAGTTGCCAGCTGCCACGCCGCGACGGTGCACATGCATCCACGGGAGTACCGCGTTCCGCGCGGATGAGGGACTGGTCGATGGTGCGGTGGTCGAGAAGTCTGCGAGTCCACGAGCCCTCCCGTTCGACAGGTTCCCGTCGACGGGGAAAGACCGGCACCCGAGTGCCGGTGTGGGTGCGGGCGCGGGTAAGGGTGCGGGTAAGGGTGCTAGTGACACGCGACACGTACAGTGTATAAGTGTGCCGTTTGAAAAAATAGTATTTCAGTGAATTATCAAAAAGAGAGAGCGAGGGAGAGGAGAGAGAGAGAGAAAGAAAAAGAGTGCGCGCGACCGCGACTCGAGACGACGGAGATACCACCGACATTCGTGGTGGAAGGGTGGCGGATGCACCGCGGAGGCGGAAGTGCCGGAGGCGCAGCCGGGGGTGGTATCGTCGGTGGTGCCGGCGGAAGTCACCGTGCCCTCGAGTTGGAGCATCCATCAGCGATGCCGGGTGCACCTGGGTTCCACTGGGGGGCCATGCTCGCGGGTCACCACGCGGCCGCCGCTGCAGGTATGATGCAACCTCCTATGTCAGCGGGTGGTGAGTACGTGCCTGCCGCGGCGCATCATGGACCTGCTCATCCCGCGATGCCCATGGATCTACACGTCCATCAAGGATTTCCCTATTACAGGTCAGTACCAGTCATGTACCTCTTCATGACCCGGAAAGAGCGATTACCTTCCTCGAGTTTCCTTCACGACATTTCAATGGATTTAGTAAAATACAGATAAGTATGCGATACTTCCCTTACAAAGTTATTTTAAGCATTCTACTAATTTATTTATTTATTTTATGGTATCGAGTTTGTCATCGAACGTATTAATCAGTAACTTGAGTTGATACTTGTACAAAAAAGCGAATTCTTTCAATAAATCCTCTGAAAATGATAAAAGTATTATTACATCATATTTTTTAATGCAATTATAGTTGTCTTCCTACTTGCAAACTAAGAACAACGGCGTAAATTATAATCCTGCAAAGTCTGACGCCGTTGCATCTACCGTCGCCCAGTCTAGATGCATCGGTAAATGGAGAGGTCGCTTGTCTTTGCCTCAGATATTTGCCTAGTAAATATTTCTTCGCTGGGGAAGTACTCCCATATTTGCTCCTTTTAAGCAAATACTTGGAAAAGTACTAGATATTTTTTAATTTGTGTAGTTTTCTGTTAACATATCAATCGATCCATCAATCTACGTTTGTTGATTATAATCTGTAAATTAAATAGCTCAAATTTTCGAACGACAATGATCTTATGAAAAGTTTGAAAGTTGTTTTCTGTATTACATAAATAATATGCGTGATATTGGCCATAAATTCAAATTTCTCGCATCGAGATTAACGATATCAAAACCTTTATCTCGAAACACCGTTCTTTCTTAATATACTACGAACATACAGGCTTTCCATCGCCCACCGTAATTATCAACACTCCATGCCTGTGTGCCGCGATGTATGCTCGCCCCGAGGAAAGCAACGCATAAGAACAGTTCTTGTAATTACACTCTCCGCGCGCTTAATACCCCCGTAAATTGTATTAAGATTTTTTCATTCCGTAACACATGTAACTACTAATCTGTCTGGGCAAATACGAAACTCGCGTAAATATATCCAGCTAAATTTAAATTCCTTCACACGATCGTATGTATTTATAAATTTAACTAAAAATGTTTATGTAAGTAGCAAATGTTTCATTTTAATCGTTTCTGTGCTCGAATATCTTTCTGACAGATGACATGACGTCTACGTTTGACCCTACTAATTTTGCACAATATATTGATCTGCTGCATAGCTCACTTTATTAATTTTGCATAAAGCATATGCATTTACATGTGCGGAAAATGTAACTATGCCTCGATAAATGATTCGTATCTCCCGAGAGAGAAGATACTGGAGAAAATACATGAAACTTTCGCAAATGTGTCAACGCGAATGCCAAACGTGTCGATCAATCGCAATCAACGGCGTCGAAATAAACAAATTACGTCCTAATAAGTGGCGGAAAGAACACTCGTGACACACCGAGCGCGAGGGGAGTGAGAATATGCTAGACACGGGGCACACGCCGGGTAAAAAACTTATTATAATGCCCGCCTCGTACGAGTTATTAGCATTCCGCTATCAATTATCCTGTCGTGCTTTCGATGTTGGAGCAACTAGTAGGAGCGTCTGTCGCTCTGTATTTATAAAACGTATAATCATAGCGGTCACAGCGGTAACGAAGAAAGTCTGTAAAGAGTGACCCGGAATCTGTAGCATAATGAAATCAAACCAAATTAAGCATAATTCCTGTATTAAAGAAACAGAACGCAAGCTTCTTTGTAGTTTTAAAATATTTTTCGTAGACAATTGATATCTATAATGTTTAATCTTGTCCTGTTTACCCAATACGTATAAAATTTTTTTCTAACGTAAATCTGATTGAAATAAAAGCAACAATTGTATCAGTATATTATGTTACACACACGTATAAAACATATAATAGTAAGTAATTAGTAATTAATTAATATGCGTGTGCTTTTCTTGCTTGCTCAATTTTATCTTTTATAAGAGAAATCTCCGTTTTGGATCTTAATTGTCGGATACCTGATATAAAACGCAGTGACAGCGCGAATGACGTATCGTCGTCTCCCATACGTCGCCACTCGAGAAGCCGAGTGTTTCGAGAGATTGATTTGAATTCTACCGTGCTTGATTCTACCGTCGACCAACGAAACCGATAGTTGATCGTTCTAGCGCGATTCATTGACCGATTATGTCATGAGCGATTCACGTTACACCGCGCCAACTGTCGCGTGCTGGTTAGAACGGCGCGTTATCAAATCAATCTCGGCAATCTTGTTTCTTGTACGATTAACAACGAACGACGTGCACCATGCGAAGAATTTGTAGCAAGAATAAAAATGCTTCATTGTTATAATTTGTGTGCAAACGTTCGCTGGCATATGCATTAGTTTATGGAAATGATCTTTTCAGCTTTGCGTCTACTTGCCCCAGGAATGCTGGCAAAGAACGTTTGCAGCACCACAGAGATGATAATGTAGTGAAAACTTTAGTGAAGCATTTGACACCGAGCGGCATCGATATGTCAGAGTAGCATTTGCTTGTCAAGCCGGGCGTTAGTCGGCCGTTCCAAATCGTTTGTCACAAAAGAGGGCAAAGCGTTTCTATTGATTCTTCAAAAGCCGTTCACTTAAAATCTTTTTTCGGCGGAGAACCGGGTGTCCTGTTCAATGCTGCTCATTAATTCGGAATTAAGCAGATACGCGCCAGTTGTTCCGCTTGTTTGTCTCGATGTGCCAAACATATTTGCGTACTGACGTCACTAAAGAGTAATATTAATATTATTTTTAAAATACAATTTATAAAGATTATACAAAATTGACCAAATGTTATAACTTCTAAAAGAACCCGTCATCTGTTTAGTATCACGGCATAATAACGAAGACATTGTCGCGAAACGTTCCAACGTATCCACATGGTATATTTCTTAATGATCATAATATTAATATCACCATCGCCCGGTGCATATAATTCTGACAGCAATTATTCATTCATAATCATAACATCCATATCAAATTGTATCTTTGAGACATGTGCGGTGTCTCACTGACTCGTCTCAAGATTGACAGACTCCCCAGATATACCAACACTTATGTACATATCCCGATGATGACATAAACTTGCACGAAAATTCATACACGTGAACAGAACGGGCGAAAGCTTCCATTAAGCTGTAATCAAATTTCGATATCCGTATTGCTTTAACTCGATACAATTTTGAACATAAGTAAGCAGAAGCAAGAGTAAACCTGCAATATGGGATATGGGGGATATCAACTTGAAAAGCCGTGTGGCTTAAGAATTTCTGTTTTCTGCGTCTGCCTTGACGCGGAAATTTGATCTAATTATCGCCGCGTCGCGTATACGTGTGTGCCCGAAGAGCACGGAGACACGGTCGCACAGACATTGGGAGCGTTATTGAATGATGGGTCAGCCAACTACTAATGGGGCCGGACGCGCGCGAACACAAGGGATTATAAGAAGCGCGCGAGTATGGCTCGCGGCGAGTCAAGGTTGTTGCTGGAGTTACTCGCACATTACATATCCGCCACCGATGGGCCTCCGCCTCTTTTTTACACCGGCAAAAACCTTATCGCGCGCATCTTTTCAGATTTACGTTCACGATAGCGGCGCGACGTCATCTCCTCTCGTGCTTGCTCACTCTGAACAAAGTTGGAGATAGCTACCTGACAAGTGCAACGCTCAATGCTGAATCTTGACGATTCCTCGCCATTCCGTCTTTTATCTTAAGAGCTTCCGCTGCGGAAGTTTAAACAACTCGCAGCCCAGCTCGGCCCTAACCCTGATTCGATCCGAGGCCAGAGGCATGCATAGTTTAGCGCGAGGTCTTTGCCCTTTATGCATGCGAGGCTCTAGAGCACTTAATTCGAACACGATATCGCTGCTCTCGCGAGTTCTTCGTGCACGAGATAATTCGCCGTCCCGTGTTGCGCACATGAGAGCCTCTGCTGGGAGTCTAAACGCATCTTGAATAATTACTGTATAAGAAACCCATCGCAGGGGGACGACCCTCACAATCAGTGCGACATTGTGCGTCGCTGCGGCTCTATCGAGACGCTAGTGTTTACTTCGGAACCAGGCCAGCCGCCATGGATCCACACCATGGATCCACACCATGGACAGTGTGCCGTAAACCTAAATAATTCAACCGCGTTTTTATCGGCTCGATTTCATTTCGCTTCCAACACAAGTCGATTGCTCGTAGATGAAGTCGCACCCCTGAATTTGCCTCGAAACTCACCTCTCCCACATTTCCCTCCCCAAGCACGCCATGCTCCTCGCGTTCTCTTTCTTTCTCTCTATCTCTCTGTTCCTCTCAGCCTTACCGTCCTATTTGTCTTCCCTTTTACTCTTCACGTGCCGCCCCGTGTCCCTTTCGCGCATCCTTACTCTCTTCTCCTCGTTCTTACTTTATCTCTGTCCCTTCGTCCTCCCTTGCTTCTTCGGCGATACCACCGTGCAGCCCGGTAGTTGGAAGCGCTGACTTTTTTCTCGGCTATCGGCCAGTGGATCGCGCTGCGATCCGCTGGACTGCAATCAGAATTGATTATAGCCTGCCGAAACTCCGGCGCGGCGCGTTCATATTATACAACTCGCCTGCGGCTCTCGTTCCTCCTTCCTCTTGCTCTTTCCTCTGCTTCTTTGTTGCACGTTATAACCGCGCGTCGTCTCGTGCGCGACGTCACCCATAGGCTCACTCGTGCGAGCGTAAAACGACGCGAACGCACGCGTTCCACGTCGCGGAGACGCGCGATTCGAGTATTAATATTTTTCAAATGTGCGACTGCTCACGACCAACACTTTCGGAGACGACACGTTAACGTTATGCGCGTGCAGTTGAAGCGTATTTCGAGATCGAGGAGTACGCGACGAATGGACGAGAGAATGGTCGACGAAAAGGATTTTATAATACGCTCGCGATAATGATTGGGCCGCGCATCCATCGTACGCAGCCCGTTTGTGCAATGTAAAAAGCACACGAGGACAACAGCCTTCGGTCCTTTAAGCCTTTTTAGCTAGCGAATTCCCCCGATGCTGGGCCTTTTTCGCCCATCAATTTATATTATCTCGCCAATCCCGGAACGATTATTAGTCGTAAGAACGTTTACGGGCGTTTAACATGTATATACTCTTTGATAATAATAATAGTAAAATGATCAAATATTTTCGGCTGGGACGAGTGGGAGGCGCGCGAGAAGCTATAATATTATTCAGGCGCAACTTTGGACTTTCTTACAAATTCATGCAACGATCGGCAATCAGAAAGGTATCTTGGAAATCTTTTTCGGAGGTACGGAGTCAAGCGATATTCTATAGCATCGGAAACGTTAATTAATGGGTCGTACATCAGTGAAACCTCCGGGGTGTGTGTGTGTGTGTGTGCGTGTGGCGCAGAAGTGATTTAATATCCACTTTAATTAGTTTGAAAAACGCCCATTGAGAAAAGAGGGGCTCCGACATCTTGCACGCTACTTTGATACGTTTTATTTCAATATACTTGGTATATCAAGGCCGCTCGCGCGCTCGCAGCGTGAAATTTAGTACGGCGATATACGCACGCGCGAGTTCTTTATGAGAACTTCATTTAATGCTGTACAGGTGGACGCGTTCGGCTCGAAAGCAATTATAGCTTATTCGAGAAATCATTCCTATTCTTCCCATTGATCCTTTTCGCAGACGCGTCGCGTCTTCGCACGGCACGACGCGCCGAACCTTTTCCCACTCGTCGATTTATTATGTATCGTTCCCCGATTTGCCATCGACGAGAGAGACGACGGATCGCGATTTGTTCCGACTTTTTCCTGCGCTGAAACAATGTGTCGGAGCGATCGGACTGCTCGATTTTCTTGCGTAACGATCGAGATTTTATCCAACCCGCAAACTGACCGTGCGGCCGTCGATCGGCGCGCATTCCATTATATTCGATGATATTACCTGAAGCGTAAAGCGACGCTTTTTCAGCTTCTCGCGTATTGTGTTTCCCAGGCGTCGACTCGATATCGTTTTTGCACCTGCATTACGTGAAACTTATAACACCTTATGCAACTAACTGCTGAGATCTCTAACGCAACTGTCGCGCGTTGTCAGAAACTGACAACGATTTGATTTATTGTTGTCATTTCTCCCTTCCATTACTACAATAAAAAATAGCCGTGAATCGTTTGGCGTCGATAATAGATGCCGTTTACGACAATGTAGTAATCATAAAAAAATCATCGCGTCGGTGCTTCGAAACTGCGACGTCCGCGATTATCGAGCTTTACGTTAAACTTTTTCGAATCGTTAAACAGCACTTTCCTATAATAGTTTAACGTCGGGGCACACTACGCCACGCTGCAATAAGTCGTTTTCGCGCGGGAATTGGCCTGGCCTCCAATCAAGTTTAATAATGTAGATGCGGATCAGCGGATAAGAACAGGCTACTGATACCGCCGCCGCCGCCGCACCGCGTCGGTTCTGCTGGTCGGACGAGCCCCACAAACGGTATACGTTCAGCTTACACTCGATCTTATGCAATTTGCAACATCACGAACCTCGAGGCTTTAATGCGGCTGTATGGTACACAGGATCGTTAAACCGCGGAGAGAAATTAATGTGGAATATGATTTTCCGTTCCGACTTCCGGAATACCGTTCATCAAGAATACGCGAGATTTTTTAAGAACGAGAATCATCTCTTTCCGCGAGTAGACAGAGTAAATCTCTCCCGTATCACGCGGGGGACACGAATCCGCGTTATATGAGCGACATAAATTATACCTGTATTCTGTGTATATATATTGAAATATTGATAAATTTCAGCTTTCATTTTGTAAACCTGCAAATATTTTGCATTAAAGTTGCATGTCATAAGAATCAGTTGCGATTCGTTACAAGCATCTAACGCGTTAACGAGCACCGTCGCAATTTTTTAGTCGCGTTATACAAATTCATGTTACATGAAATCACGTTGTACGAAGGCCTACTATATAAAGGAACGTCTTGGATTACAAACAGTCGATTTGTCGAAGTATACGGCAATCGAAGGCATGTCGGGCAGCTGAATTTCCCTCCGTGAGCGTCGGCACACGTAACTATAAATCGCGAGAGAAGTTTTAGCGGCGTCTCATTGTTACAGCCTGTTGGAAGTTAATAGGCGACGAAGAAACGGCGCGAGTAGTCGACGCGGGTGTTGACGCTACGTGGGGGAACGGAGTAAAAAAAATGTTTCTACGACCCCTCGGTAGTTCCGAGCTCCCCAAAGTCTTCGAAGCGTAACTTAGCATACTTTATTTGATTTTTTGTATTGGATAATAGTCTCAGGTAATAGGGTGCGGCGCGGCGGAGTTCGCGGGGAGGACGAACAAATTTTCACGCCCCCATTACTTGCATTAACGAATTTACATTTTTTAAATGGAAGGGTCGAGCTCTCTCTTCGGGTGATAACTTGCGGGTCATTTGTTCCGCGAAGGAATGAAACTGCCGCTGATATTGCGTCTTAATAAAGAATCGCCAGCTCGGGGAAACCTATGATTACAACTCCACGCGCGTCCATCTATCCATAACAAATAACTTTCAGCAAAATATCGATATTCCGTTGAATCGTCGTAATCGTGATTACACGGTAGCGCGATATCTTTGTTTATCGCGCGCGGTAGAGCAGGTTAATTTATCAGTTACCTAATAGTATCTTTACCCTGAGCGAGCAAGCGAAATTGCAGCTCCGATACGAACCACTACCTGGGTAATGCGTTAAAATCGACTGTGCGACTAATGTTGGGTTTACGGCTGGCCGCGGGCAGTATGGAAATATCAATGGTTACGCTAGACCACTTCCCGCGATTAACTGGTATTCCAACACCGGTAGCTCCTTGAGAAACCGATGTCGATACGAGCCTGTAGTTTAATCCGGGTCACGCAGGCCCGAGGGGATGGACTAGGATTAGAGTACATAGATCAGGAGTTGTTATCCCGGACGCGCTGTTTGCACTCGACGCGGTTGGTAAAATGTTTCCGTCGTTGATTCGAGAGCGCAATTCGCGTACTGACAATGAGACGATTTCTATAAAACATTTTCATGATCTTGTAACAGTTTGGCCTGATGTACAGCTGATCGACGCGATAACTAATTACGCATTAGCGTAATCTTAATTAATCTAACGCGCAATCTAACTCGAGAGCACCCATTAAAATCGGTAGACTGAGCAAAATAATGATGTTAGCAGCGTGATGTAGTCGGTCGCTGGTAATCTTGGAAACATATGCTTTTGATAATCGCTGATGCGGTTATATCATCGGAAGGTGGGGCAGGCGGGGAGACGGAGAATTGGGGAGCGTGCGCGCGGGGCGCGAATCTATACATATTTAATGAGACCGCGCAGTTGTAAAAAGTAGCTAGCGAATCAAGCCCCAACGGAGCGACTCGCGGCATGACGGGGCCACGCCGTGCCGGATACTTTTATTCAAATCTCATCCGTCGCTGAGAAGATGCTCCGGGTGCGAAGGGTATATCAAAAGAAAAATACTCTCAGCGCCTTTCCCGCATGCATAACCATAATCCCCGCATAATGTATATTTCAAAATCTTCCGACCGGCATCGGGCTCATTACTATTAGATCGATATACACCCTCCGATTTCTCTGCGCTCGCATCTTTACTCTGCCAAGGATACACGCGAGTGATTCTCGCGCGTTTGCATATCCTATGATATCCAAACCACGTGATTATTGAACGAGTTCTTTCACAAACGGGATTCTTCCGATGCTGCGACAAAACTTTAAAAGCGAATGTAAAAAATAATTTTTGCAAAATAAGTTTTAATATAATAGTAATAATAATAACTTTATATTATCATGTAATAACTTTATTATATCTTTATTATGTAATACATATTTACAAAACTCCAGGAGAGAGATAGTTCATATTAAACATATACAGGTTAAATAAGACTGATCGATGATAACACGCGATTGCTCTGAGAAATCTTCAAATGTCAAAAATAATGATTACTCGTGACATATTCAAAACTAACGGTATTACGGGAGAATAAGAAAGAAACAGCTGTAGGCTCGTATGTGCTAGTTACGCGCTAGTAAAACTCTGAGTCGGCACCGGTTAGGTCGAGTTGAATCGAGTTGATAAGGTTAACTAAGAGATACGGAGGCGTAGGGAGGTCAAGTGACCACGTGGGCGGCACTACACGTCGCCGGGACATACCATCTATTACCATCGCTACGTACGTGTACATGTGTGATTGTACGGGTGCCGATGTGAAACCGATTTAATTGTGTTACGAGAACACCTTTAACATATTGTAACAAGAGGCATTATAAACTGATGACTCAAAGATATGCAAACATACATTACACATACCTGATCACCCGAGTCGAAATTTTAGTTCTGCATTGAACCTCGAATTCTTCATTTGAGGCGTTATTCAGCAGCGTCTATTTAGCTACTGCTTTAACACTAAAATATGTCCGAAATTTCCTTTTTTGCCGCTAGAGCGTCAAAGCAGGTTACGAACAAGATTATAGCCGAATAGCATCTTAAGGGGGGAGCCTGCTTTAGAACGTTGAAAATAAGGTATAATTTTACGAATTTTTTTGGAGAAACTATACAGCGGATCATTATAAAACTTTGATGCATTTATTAGTACATGTTTAAAGATAAAAAAAATTATTTTTTGATTTGAATATAACGCCTGTAGAGGTCGTCCTGGAGGCATCTTATTGTAAATTGGTGAGCATTCTCCTGCCTCCAAATTTTATCCAAACTGAAAAATTGAAATATTTTCTTGTTATTTATGAATTCCCATCGTCGATGAACCTTTAATATTCATAAAAACATTAAGTTAAACAATTATTTTTGCATGAAAAAGTTCAAAAACTTTGTCTAAAAATCGTACTTTTGTGTTCTAAGCTCCACCATTTTGACACTTTTCAACTTTTTTCTTCTCTCTTTGGTTCATCGACGATGGGAATTCATAAATAACGAGAAGATATTTCAATTTTTCAGTTTAGACGAAATTTGGAGGCAGGAGAATGCTCAGCAATTTGCAATGCCGGCGACGCGGCTGCACTAAGATTTCTCCAGGACGACCTCTACAAGCGATATATTCAAATCAAAAAATAATTTTTTTTATCTTTAAACATGTACTAATAAATGCATCAAAGTTTTATAATGATCCGCTGTATAGTTTCTCCAAAAACAATTCGTAAAATATACCTTATTTTCAGCGTTCTAAAGCAGGCTCCCCCCTTAACATCTGTTTGTAAGAGTTTGAGTTTCAGTGTAAGAGTTCTAGGTTCTATTTTCCTAAAAGTAGGTTCGTACGACTGCTAAAAGCATTAAAGTAGGCGCAAAATTTCGACTCGGGCATTCAGACAGTTTTATGAAGTTTCCGCATCGAGTTCACGCGGGATCCTCCTATTCTCACTTTCCTCCGCGAATATAAAACTCGAGTACGAAATTCCGAAGCGGACCAATGGCGGACTCAATGAATAATACAGCTGTAGCGCAATTAGCCTCGCCGTTTTCAATTTAATCGGCGAATTACCAACCCTTCAGGGAACGAGGACTCGTTCTTGCAAGAAAGGCTCCCAATGATGTACCACTGCGTAACGGGACGGGTGGCACGACGCAGCGGGTAGTCGCTGCTGCGCTTTGGAGCCGATGCCGACATCCAGCAATTCGGCAAAGCGCATGTCGCATGATGTTTCGCGACAACAACGGAAAGGACAAATTTCGGGAGAAACAAACTGCACGATCCGGCGTTTAGTCACTGTCGAACCGCCCTAAATTAAAAGTGAACGCATGCGCGTAATAGGTGTAACGACCACGTGAAAAACTCGGGAGTTCGACGAGATCGTGTTTCAATTTACTCGTACTGTATGCCCGTGCACGGCGTAGGAAACTGTAGGAAGCCGGTGATTTTCGCGAAATGGTCATCGTTGCGCACGGCAATCGATAAGCACTCAGGATAAATGATGATAAGTTTTATGCATAATTTCCACGATATAGGTACTGAGATCATATTTGAGATTCGATAAAAATTACATGATATAATGTGGGACGAGAGATTCGTAGCCCGAAGCTAATCGTCGGTGAACCGCCGCGCCGATTCGTATCGTGGCGTTTTTATCGGGCCCGGGCTCGAAAGACGATTACTCCCTGGATCGTGTCTTTAAGACGCGTTCGCCGACGATGCACCCCTTCTTCCGTCCCCCTCCGTCTTCTTCCACTGACAGCGATACTCGAGCCATAACTTTTGCCATAAAAATCCTTAAACCAGATAAGAAGCTTGTTAATCGATGCACCGTGAAGGAATAAGTGAGGCCCCAGTTGAAAACGCCACGTGAATATAAGACGACGACAACAAAGATGACCGTGACGACGACGACGATGTATAATTTCCTCGATTACGATACGATTACGAATCGCTTTAAGGGGGGAGCCTGCTTTAGAACGCTGAAAATAAGGTATATTTTACGAATTGTTTTTGGAGAAACTATACAGCGGATCATTATAAAACTTTGATGCATTTATTAGTACATGTTTAAAGATAAAAAATTATTTTTTGATTTGAATATATCGCTTGTAGAGGTCGTCCTGGAGAAATCTTAGTGCAGCCGCGTCGCCGGCATTGCAAATTGCTGAGCATTCTCCTGCCTCCAAATTTCGTCTAAACTGAAAAATTGAAATATCTTCTCGTTATTTATGAATTCCCATCGTCGATGAACCAAAGAGAGAAGAAACAAGTTGAAAAGTGCCAAAATGGTGGAGCTTAGAACACAAAAGTACGATTTTTAGGCAAAGTTTTTGAACTTTTTCATGCAAAAATAATTGTTTAACTTAATGTTTTTATGAATATTAAAGGTTCATCGACGATGGGAATTCGTAAATAACAAGAAAATATTTCAATTTTTCAGTTTGGATGAAATTTGGAGGCAGGAGAATGCTCACTAATTTACAATAAGATGCCTCCAGGACGACCTCTACAGGCGATATATTCAAATAAAAAAATAATTTTTTTTATCTTTAAACATGTACTAATAAATGCATCAAAGTTTTATAATGATCCGCTGTATAGTTTCTCCAAAAAAATTCGTAAAATTATACCTTATTTTCAACGTTCTAAAGCAGGCTCCCCCCTTAAGTACGATGAAGAGAGCTACAGCGAATTATATTCACGTATAAAGCACATCATGAATGTCTAATTGCCGAGATAGGAGGCTCCCTTGCGCAGCCACTTGCTCGCTTTTCTATAATATCATCGATATTTGGTGAAGTTAGCTGCGCTAGTTCTTCACTCTGACTTTATCATCTCGATTCAAAAAAATTTCCTTAGTCGAACAAACATTACATATGAGCCGACACATCATCTTTCAGAATCGAGCCAATTCGTATAATATTCCGATTCGTATGAATTTAAGTACGATGGAAAGAGCGATGGAAATGTCGAGATGCGATCAGCACCGTATCGGAAGAGACAGATCCACAAACGAGAGCGTGCGATTATCTCGCGAAAAAGTAACGAATTTCGTTCCGATGCAAATGAGCCGGTTCTGCGTGTCGTAGGTCTGATAGGGACCCTAAGCCTCGGCCATGCGCACGTGCACGCACGCACGCACGCATACGCTTAGTACGCGCGTGCTCTCGGTTAGTCGAGTGAGCGAACACACAGACATTTGGGCGCCACGGTTTTCGAGCCAATAAATCCAGAGTGCCTCATTACTAAGCTTGTCTCTTTAATTGAAATCTCGTGTTTTTCCAAACATCTTTTTGCCAGTCTCGCGCGACCCAGAGCTTTTATTTAAACCCGGCGACACCTCTCGCCGATATCTTGGCGTTACGGATGAAATACCTCGGTATCCTGCTTCTTTCTTCTCCTTCTTCCTGGCCGATTTGCAATTTATGCGTCTCTTCCACACGACAGACACCCCGGTGCTCTGAATAGCGAGCTTCGCGTCGCGAAAATTGGCCAGCGGACGGATATGCGGTCTTTTTGACAGCTGTGATGCTCACATTGAGATTGCTGCGATTCAACGTTGTTCTAAATATCATTTTTATCGCAATTATCTTTTGCGATATTCTTTTGCGGTAATCCGTATTTGCGATTTCTATAAATTAAATACTAAACTAAATGACTAAAATCGGGGTAGTGATTGTATCTAGGGAATTTCTTGCTTCAATTGAGGCTGACGCGCGGCGATCATGAACTTACCAAATTCGAGAAAGAAAATAAAATACGGCAGCGCAGTCAGGGAGGATAAGTGGAAACTATTGTACCTGACGTTCGGAATTTAATATTAAAGCTTGTAATATATAGCCATGACCGAGAATCGATCAGAAGTTAACAGGTTGAACTTTACGACCCAACGCGACAACATAACGCTGTGTATTATGGCACTACTACAGATAACTTACCTTCCTATACAGCACAGAAGCTTGCACCAACATTGCAGCAACGTTGCAACGTTGCAAATTGCAATACAACAGTACAAAGACATTGCAGAGATATATATCCGCAAAATACCAGCACACTTGTAGCAACATGACATTAATATTTCGGAAACATTGCACAATCAAAATTTGTAATTAATTAATATTAATAATTCATTTTATTAAAACATTGGAGTCTTCCTATCCTAACGAGATTCGTCCAAATCTATTCGATCAATGATGTGTGATGACCAGAATCTGAGCTCGGTAATATATATGTGCATGCGGTGTTTGTCTCTTTCGACTATCTAAAGAACATGGTGGTTGTACGACGCGAGCATCATTCTAAAAGAAAGTAGTTACGTAAAAGAAAAAGGTAAGTACTTTTTTATAATATTATGTCTAATTATAGCACTTGTGTGCTGTTAATCTTGTATCTATTAATTAATTATAATAGAGAATCACTCTATTTGCCTATCTCACGGTTTATATCACTATAACCTCAAAATTATGGAAATTCATTAGAAAACTGCATATTAATAGTTGTAATATTTTTAATAACTTTTTCTGTTATAGAAGCTGTTCGTGAAATACACAATCATGCCACTGATGCAGAAATTGCTGAATGCATTTCCAAGTGGCTTGCTCAAGCTCCGGTTAGGATTGAGAGATTTATATATTTATGTCATTTTACATATAATTCTATACATACTTGCAGTATGTATATTTTTATGTAATTTTATGCTAATATATGAATTTTAATTCCTATTTTATTTTTACAGGCAACATACAAACAAAAACGAAGAAGATTCAATTATTTAATTAAAGGAAAAATATTTTAACATAATTAAAGGAAAAATAATATCTCAAGAAGAGGATTTTTAAGTTTTTTTTTATAAAGAACAGTTACT
Organism: Ooceraea biroi; assembly: GCF_003672135.1. Lineage (NCBI taxonomy): Eukaryota > Metazoa > Arthropoda > Insecta > Hymenoptera > Formicidae > Ooceraea > Ooceraea biroi. Next base: position 4,002,386 of record NC_039512.1, read on the forward strand.
TTTTTATAACAAAAATAGAGAAAATGTTTATTTCATTTTTTATTACTATTGTTATATTACATATAATTGTCTATTTATGTTAATAAATAAAAATATTTAAAGTATATAATAATGAATAATTATAATTATTGCAAATTCATTACATTGCAATATTATTATGACGTTTCGTTGCAATGTTCCGAAAAGCGGACATTTTCACATTCCTGCAATCCCATAGCAATGCTGCAGAAACATTTCGCAGTGAATTTGCAATGTTGCTACGTTGCGGTGGAAGATTCCTGCAATATATATGCAATCTTTTCGTGCTGTATGGGTTACGTTACATTGCCGAAATGATCCGCGCGAGAAGTAGCATGAGCACGAGGTATAGTATGCAACACGCTCGTGCGTAAATATATTCCCTCACACCTTCTTTATTACTTGATTCTTTTTTACATATTGTTTCCGTGTAGCCTTTGAAGTAACGCTACCTTTAACCTTCGTGATTCTTTTAGCTCGCCTGAACGGCTGAACGCCCTTTTGCATCCGACAATAAACGCGCGAGCCGTTAACAAGATATAAATCTTGCCGCGTAATGTATCTTACACGATGTAAAGTCGGTCATTTTTATCACGCGACGCACGCTGAGAGCAGCACGCACACGAATATTATTATTATTACATGGTAAAATGCTGCTTGATATGTTATTTATCTCTACGCAACGCACTCGAGATCGATCGGCTTTAAAGCTGACGATTTAGCGATAATGAACGCACAAGCTGCCTGCAACGTGGAAAATATGACGAAAAATTCAATGTACACGCGAAATCGTGTTTCGATCGATCGACGTATCGTCATAATTATCACGAAACGAAAAAGTCGCGGGTACGCCATATTAGGCGTTACACGTGACGTAACGTAACGTAACGCACGCTTACGCGCGCGCGCACTCTACGCGACCGGCGTGCGCGAGGAGTGCGGCGCGCGTGCGTTTTTTGCCGGCTGCGACCGCGTACGCTATTGCGCCGCGTTAATTGTAAGTTCGGAACATATCTCGGCCGCTAAGAAACGCATTCCGGTTTTCGTCGAAGTCGAAAGAGATCGGTGGAACTCCCCGCGATGGTACTGCCAGGACTTTTTCTCTCTCGTTCGCTCTCGTCCTCCTCCCGTCCGCGGACGCAGATGCGCGAGAGTGCAGGGTGTGGTGGGCACGGGACAGGCTCTGCCGCGGCTGCTACTGGTTCTCTCGCTCCTCTCTCTATATATCCCAAGGCAAGAATGTTCCCGTGTTGGTTCGATTAATCAGTCGTTTTTCGTGTCCCCGCTCTGGGCCAATAGAGGGAGAAAAACTTAACGTATGTGATAATGCGCCAGCTATGCTCCCGCTCTCTGCTGTTCCGCTGGAACGTAGGTCGTGCCTGCATATAGGTATACCGAAACGAGTCGAGACGACGGTGCACTGACCGGCACTCCGCGCCTCGCCACTCCGCACCGCGCCGCACCGGGGTGCTGTCCCGCGAGGACTCAAACTTTTTTCCCGGCAACGGCTCCGGGAGGATACGTAACCACCGTTCGGATCGGTCGATTTGCTCATCGGCGAAATGTGTCTTCTGCGAGCGAAACGTTCATCCCTGAATTGACGTCGCGTCAAGACGCAAACGCGCGACTAAATTAACTCAATAATAATTTGAAAGACCGGAAGTGAGGAATCTCGATCGCTATGAAAATTATGTGAATTGCGTATAAAAATGCGCCATTGCTCGATCGTAAGTTAAAATGGTACTCGGCACCGCGCTTAGCACCAGTTCACGCGATATTTCATGACTTTCACGCGAGATGCGGGAGCTTTTCGTCCGTGATCTGAATTAAAGTTCCATCGGGTATGACTTATGACGTCTGTAAAACGATATTGCCGTAGCCTGCGAAAAAGTTTCCGCTATATTTGAATTCTGTCGCTTTTCTACGCGCGCTAATGCGAAAATGGCACTTGTTATAGCGTCCTGTCGCTCACTGCCGATGTCGCGCTCACCTCCTCACCTTATTCACTTGATTCCCTGCAAACAGTGTTTCTCAAACTTAACGAAGCGACAGTTTATCATTTATCTGACAGAACGTAAAGTAACAATTGCAACTATTAATTAGTCGATGTAATACACATACACGCACAATGAATATATATTATCCTATTAACAAAATATATCAAATATTAATAAAAAACATTAAATAATTATATGAGATTTAATCATTTGTTGTATTGCATCACGTGACATCGTTTCGAGGAATCGAAAAAAAACTACGCTTTATTGGTCGTTGTTGAAAACTAGCTTTCTTCCGAGCGCGCGCGCACGATCAGAAAGCAGCCCATCGCCGGGACAGACATTTCGCGCAGCCGGTGTATCCAAAGTTTAACTTTACACCGGAGGGGGAGGGAGGGAGCCGTTCACGGAGCGTTCGACGTGATCGCACCATGTGTGAGAGTCTGCCCCCGGTCCACGTATTATGACTACTTGTAGAGCACGTTTGCGGTCCCTCGTTGCGAGCTGGAACGCGCTCGGAAGCTTCCCCGCTCGCTTCCTTGGCGACCTTAGCGACACATGGCGCGAGAGGAGGATGAACACCATCGCTCTCCTGGAATCTTTCAAACTCGTTCCGCGTCCCGCGTCCTATTTCGCGAAATGTGGGAAACAGCCGCGAAATTTCTTATTGTAACGTTACTGAGGGAAGGGATTTGTATGGTACACAAAGTGAAAAATCTCCCCCGGGGCTTTCTCGTCCCCGTTCGACGTTGATATCACTTTGTGTTTCCGTAAAACCGTTGAAATTCGAAGCGTAATGCCATCGCGTGATGTTACAATTGGCGCAATTTGCATTCCGTGCACGTCGTTTAAGCTAATAAAATCTCCACACCTGGGAAGGTTTCATTGGCCATGTTACACGCAAATCTCGAGACGCACCCTTTAATCTTCTGCACGCGATGACGAGGATAAACGGGATTGACTATAATGACCGTTAACTTACTGTTAAGGTGGCTATAAGTATACACGAGTGTCACAGTACACGTACTTAAGTGACGATCAATTATCATTCTCGAGAGGGTAATTCCCAACGTAGGGTTTTGACCTATTTTTACGATATTACGCAAATTAAGAACTAATGTGTAATTAAAAAATTAGGATGGTTTAGGAATATATTAGGAGTGTGATTTAGTTTTGAGGGTTTTGCAACAGATGGCTGTAGTGTCAGTTTGTTCCAATAGCTGTTTCCGATAACTGTTGTTTCTTACAGTCTTGACATTATCCATGACATTTAGTAGCATTATAGCAATAGATGCAATAACAGTCGCGTTTATATCATCGTAAAAATGCAACTTCCGAAAGCTCTTTAGCATTTTCGACATGCGTTGCTTTTGTTTTTTAATCAAAAGAAAACTGCGGCTGACGGTTATAGAATTCTTGTGGAAACTTATGGTGATTCTGCCCCATCAATTAAGACGTGTGAATACTGGTTTAGACGCTTTAAAAGTGGTCATACTGATGTGAAGGACAAAGAACGCTCGGGACAACCAAGAAAGCTTGAAAATGCAGATTTCCAAGCATTATTGCACGAAAATGCAACACAATCCACTTCAGAACTTGCCAGAGCATTAAATGTTGATCGTACAACAGTTACCAAACATTTACATGAAATGGGAAAAATTCAGAAAGAAGGGAAATGGGTTCGACATGAATTATCGGAAAGTGCCATTGCGAACCGGTTGAACATTTGCATTTCGTTGATCGCCAGGCAAAAAAAGAAGAGTCTTTTGTCTCGGATTGTTACTGGGGCTGAAAAGTGGATCTATTTTGATAATCCCAAATGCAGAAAATCATGGGTGGATCCAGGCGAACCATCAACATCCACTCCGAGACGCAATATTCACGGTTCAAAGGTAATGCTCTGTATTTGGTGGGATAGTGTACTATGAGCTGTTAAATCCGCATGAGACTGTCACGGCTGATCGTTATCGACACCAATTGTACAAGTTGAAGGAAGCATTGGACCAAAAACGACCACCAATTGCGAGTAAACGACGGAAAGTGATTCTTCTTCGTGACAACGCTCGACCTGACGTTGCGTTATCAGTGAAAGAAACACTATTAGAGCTCGAATGGGAAGTCTTACCGCACCCCGCGTATTCTCCGGACATTGCTCCATGCGATTATTATTTGTTCCGGTGGATGCAACACGCTTTAGAGGATACACACTTTCATAATTTGGAAGAAGTGCGAAAATTCGTCGACGAATGGATGAACTGAAAAGAAGAGTGATTTTATCGTGGTGGAATCGATCTCTTGCCAGAAAGATGGGAAAAAGTTATAGAAAACGAAGGAAAATATTTTGATTAAGGTATTCATTCATTATCATATTTAAATACATGCGTTTTTGAGCAAAAAAACCCTCAAAACTAAATCACACCCCTAATATAACGAGATATCTGAATCGTTCCATTCATCCACGCCCACATGTGCACCGCAAAAAAAATTAGTGACTATGGAGAATATTTATTATGCTTCTCATTAGTACGGTTCATCTCTGATTCACAGTACGTCGATTCCATTGATAAACCGCGATCAAATTTGAATCGTAATAAAATTATCGCGTTCCGGTGAAGGCGCTCTCGCCCCTCCGGTATTCGCCTCCGCGTACGTCCACGTGCCACGGTGATAGCGTGGAAGAGCAGACGCAGAGAGTGAAAGAGCGATTTGGTGACATCAAAGTTTAATAAGCGCCATAAGCCGATCCAACCTGTGGTAGCGCGGCTAAAACTCGTCGAGCAATAAAAGCAGTAATAAAGCGTTCGCCTTTCTCACGTCCCGCGGGTAGAAGAAGGAGCGAGGGTGGCGCGGACGGAGACAGAGCTAGCACGCTCGCTCGCTCGCACGGTGGTTAGCCAAAAGGTTAGAAGGGCGGGAACGCATTAGCGGTGGAAGGTGGCGCGCTCATAGAGACGTCCGGCTGCCCAATTACTCCCGCATTAAATCAATGTTCCTCCACCCCGCCGACCATTCCGCCATCCCGGTAATAAACCGTGGCCAACATATCTGCACGACTTACGGCTCATCCCTCGTGTCGTTCACCCTCGTCTTGCTTAGACCGGGGACGTCGCAGGAATGTGCGTTCAGTCGTAATATTTGGCTTTAAATCATGTCGCGTTGACAGGGCGACTCCCTATTTTCTCGCGTCTTCTGATTCATCCGTGGTACCGCAGCCTCGGTATCGCGAATTTGGTCCCTCGTCCGTCGAACTCGTCGGAAATCGTGACCTCACTTCCACTGCGAAGCTACGCTTCTTCTAAGTATCGATGAAGTGAGAGTCTTGGTTTATGTGTGTGAAATATACTCGTGATCATGACGAATAATTTTAGATTTATCAAGAACGTCGACTGTGTTGTTAATAATATCGTCCATCGAGTGGGAGTATCGGTGAAGCTTATAAATTTCGGTTTTCGATCGGATTTATGATTCGATGAGGAAGAATAGAAAAGGGGCCCAGAGAGCGGGCATACACATAGCACCATTCAAGCGCAAGATTAGCTTCGCACGTAATTTACGACAGCGATCTTATTCCTAGCCAAGCTTTCATATAAAAGCTTTTTCCTGTAAGCTGCGACACGGGATTTGGACTTTGGGGTTGAGAGCGTAAGAGGGGCAATGTGCACACCGCGACGAATTAGGAATACTTATATAAGTATCGACTTGGAGAACGATATCAAAGCAGGCATCTTTAAATTTTAATTCTAAGCTTTTAATAAAAAAATTGGTTTTAAAGAAATACACAGTAATCATTATAAATAATTGATATAATTGTCGAATTTAGGATGGAAATAATGACAGATGATGCACTGAGAAAAAAATGTAATTGATCTTACGAAATGTTTTGTCACGGGCTGCCAACAAAATATATACTTATTTCAACAAGTTATATATTGAATCAAATATATAATTGTTGGATTATAATTCTCATATGTGTGATTACACATCCATATCCATGATCCAAGAACTACATATTTGTTTCAATATATAACTTGTTGAAATAAGTATATATTTTGTTGGCAGCCCGTGACAAAACATTTCGTAAGATCAATTACATTTTTTTCTCAGTGTGTATATTGTGAAAATCGAGAAATATCGAAGTTGACCGTTCTTGTGAATTGATTTATTTACAGAACTATTATTATCCCAGTAACGGTTCGGCGACTCTGTTGTCAGATTGATGATCGTTTCTTAAAAAATAACATAAATTGTAAGACGTGAGTTTATTCGACACGAGAGTTATTTGTATAACGCGCGCCAGTACGGCCTATGACAGCACGGTCTAATCGATTTAAGGCGCATGCGAGACGAATAGTCCTATCTGCGCATGTATATCGATCGTCGATCGATAGTGATAAAAGGAGCGTAATCGCCTGCCACGTCCTCTTTCGTTTCGGGGTCCTGAGAAGACAACATCATTCTCAGCAATTCTACATCAACGAAATATCAGCCATTTTTGGACAGCCAGTTGGATTCTATTCCATCGGAATATCGAGATTGTGACGAGACTCGCAACGAGTATCATAAATGACGCCGTATCCTGGAAAGGATTGGACTTGGTTGATAACCGATTGAACAGCACGCTCTCAGCAAACACGAGAGATCAATTTCCGAGTCAAAGGACCCTGAAGCAGGTGAAAGAGCCAACGAGGGATCGGGCGCTCCGGTCTATTCGATAACTCAGATGAGTATTTCTATGAATTGAAACAAAATTTCCGCGCGTTTATGTATTGGACAATAACTCGATTAATAATATGATTTCCGCACTTTTATTGTGAATAATAATACGACTTGTTCGATGATTTCCTCGATTACCTATATTATGCAACCGAAATATAATTATTCTCATCTGCTCATGGAATTTGAATATGTTTATTTGAAACGGATAATCGTTCGTCACCATCCTCTTGTTCGTATCTCGAGCCCCGAACCTTATAGTTAAAGTAACGAAAAGGAATAAATAGTTACAACATATGCAGAGAGGCATATAATATACATAGATAGATATGTTCCCAAACTCGAGAGCACTTACAAAAGTCGCGTTATTACAATATAATATATTGGGTCGTCCGGAAAGTTCGTGCCGATTTTGAAGGAAAATTCAAAGGCAACATTTTTTTATGTCGATAAATATTTATTGACTTATGTATGCACCGTTTTGTTTCACAACCTTTGTCCATCTTTCACGCAACTGGAAGATTTCATTCTCCCAGAACTTCTTAGGTTTCTCGGCGAAAAACTCCTCAAGGTGGTTTTTTATGTCGATCAAAGAGTTGAAGTTCTTGCCGCTAAGAGAATTTTGCACAGACCTAAATAAGTGAAAGTCTGAAGGTGCAATGTCTGGTGAATACGGTGGGTGAGGTAGCACATCCCAGCCAAACTCCAACAATTTTTGTCGGGTGGTCAAAGAAACATGAGGTCTGGCATTGTCCTGATGGAACACGACGCCCTTCCTATTAGCTAATTCTGGACGTTTTTCCTGAATCGCTGTCTTTAATTCGTCCAGTTGCGAGCAGTACTTATCTGCATTTATCGTTTGGTCGTGTGGTAGGAGCTCATAATATAGGATTCCTTTCCAATCCCACCAGACACAGAGCATGACTTTTTTTGGATGAAGGCCAGCTTTCGGAGTGGTTAATGCTGGTTCATTTCGCTTACCCCAGGATCTTTTTCGTTCTACATTGTTGTAAATCATCCATTTTTCGTCACCCGTCACTAATTGCTTCAAACATGGTATGTTTTCGTTGCGCTTGTACAGCGAGTCGCAGATGGAAATGCGATCCATTAAATTTTTTTCGGCCAAATTATGCGGAACCCATACATCATAGCGACTTACGTAACCAAGCTTCACTACATGATCGTGGACAGTGGTTTTCGATATTTTCAGTATCTCTGCTAATTCACGTGTCGTGTAACGTGGGTTATTCTCGATCAGTGTCTTGATTTGGTCATCATCAGTAGTAGAGGGTCTGCCCGAGCGTTCTTGGTCTTTAAGGTTAAAATCACCAGCTCTAAACTTAGCGAACCACTTACGTACGGTTCTTTCAGCTAAAGCGCCTTCTCCGTAAACAGAACATATCGAATTTGTTGCTTGTGAGGCATTTTTGCCTTTCCGGTAATAGAAAAGCATCAAGTGTCTAAAATGTTCTTTGTTTTCTTCCATCTTCAAAAGAGTACAAAACTGACACGAATCAATTTATCTGAAACAACTTTTTTCCTAAAGATGCGTTGAAATGTCACCTTTAAGCATATGTATATAAATCGTATGTTTTCAATAACATTGATATATTCAGACATGTTCCAACGCCATCTATTAAAAATCGGCACGAACTTTCCGGACGACCCAATATAATATGTGATACTAAACAATATCTTCTTCTGCTTCTAGGTATCGAGATGACGCACTCTGTTGGACAGACAGGTAAGAAATTTAAATTCGTACTGATTTGTTTTCCCTCGTTTTCGCCCATCAATGCAAATTACAAACAACCGTCAGCTTACGAGCTCTTAATTCATCCCTGACTCGAAACTCGATGGTATATGCGTTTCCCTCATAGGAGCAAAAACAGAATCGTTCTAGCTAATAATAGAAAGCGAAGCTACGAGCGGCGAGCTCGGTAAACGGCTGAGGGGTACGAGAGATCTCGCTGGCGAGGTGATTGATACCGAAAGATCGACGTCGCGACGCAATTCCATTGTTCAAAGTGAGCGCTGCGGCGAACACGCGGAACCAGCGAGCGAAGCATCGAGGTCTGCGCCGCGAGGTTCTTACCCGCGGATATAAATCAACTCTTGAGTGACGAACGAACGGAGTCGGCACGAAGCCATTTCATACATGTGTGGGCCATCGTAGTACGTTGCATGTACACATACATTGAACGCAAACGACACTGCTATACACTACTGTCAAATTGATCAACTTTTGCCCGCCTCTCGTTAAAAATGCAGCATTCAAGGACTCGAGAAGACTGCATCTATGTATTCGCAAAGCATTATATTATAATAATATGTAGCGTAGCGATGATGAGAAGAGATTAATTAATCACGGCGGTATTTATGATGATTCCCTGTGATTTATCCAAAACGCATGTATCTGACAACAAACTATTATGCATAATCATGGCGTGCGTACGAAAGCATAATTAATGACTACAGCGCGAGTCGAACGCGCGTGATACCGTCATAATGAACTGCAAGCGATTTTACGCTAATTGTAAACAACGAGACGGGATTAATGATACAGGCGACGTTATCAGTTTGCTTGCGCCCGCGTTCTCTGTCATTTACGAATTTTCAAGATATCATCCATAATGTGCTGCATGAAAAATCTCACGTCATATTATTTAAACGCTAAAATTAATGGAGCCAGTCTAACGCATCATTATGCATCATTGTGATACTGTGTTTATGCCCTGTGCATAAATTAATAATATGCATAAATTTTTTCGTGGAAAATACTGTTTTAACGGTAAATAAATTTTTGAGAGAAATTATCTTAAATAATGCGCAACAATTTGAAAATCGCGCACCGCTTTCGCGTTTGATGCGATACAAATTATATTTAAAGCGATCATTAAGTAGAAGTTGATTGATCAATAAGAAAAGGAGCATCATGATTAAAAAATGCATAAGGGTTATCTGCAAAACTCGTCCGGAGCAGGTTGATAATTATTGAAGTATCGATTAAATGCTCCGTTCCTTGCCTTGATTGATCAGCATTTATATCGTGGGTACGTCCACCTTGTCGGTTCCCTACAATTTTAAACCCGGCGCCCATCCTTCGATCGCGGGCTTTTACGCCGTAATGTGCCCGCTTTGCTTTCCCGCTAATAACGCCGTTAAACGAAACGTTAATTATATTATTCATAATCGCCAGTGTAAGATCGCCCGACTATTTCTTCTTTTTACAATCCGATAGCGATTGTCGCGAGAATCATCTTTACCGTGTCAATCGTATTCAAGAGTGCTCCGACAATACAATTACGTGCGATGAAAATGATGGACTGAAAGTCTATCAATGATCTCGCGGACGAGACGAGAAGGAATTTCGCCGGCGCGTTACACGACAATGTCCGACCTCCAGGTTCCTCCGAACTCTCGCACTCCGAGCACTTGCGCTTCAAACGACGACGTAACGCCGGCGGAGGAACAACGCGGTTGCTCTCCTCGGGGGTTCACCGAGCCCTTAAAGAATCGCGCCGATTTTTTTGCCGACGACCGCGATTTAACTGGATGTCGTTACTACGCCGGGCATTGTTGTCGGCCCCCAGTTCGTTGATCGGTTTGCCCTTACTTTCCGCCGGACTCAAGTATTCTCCTTCTCCTCTCTCTCTTGCATCGGCCGTTCGTTCCGATCCGCCGATCCGATCCTATATTTATTGTATCGGAGAGACCAGAGCCGCCGCATTCCTCGCGCATGCGCCGCCCGTAATGAGCGGTCTCCGGGCCTGTCTGTCTTTCCGTCCGTCTGTCCGGAGGACCGGTCGCCTTCCATACCCCCTACTCGGTCCCCTCTTTTGCCCCTTCTCGGTCCCCCTTGCCTCCGCGCCTCGTCCTTTCTCCGCGCTCCTGGCCGCTATCCTTCGCTCGCTCGGCTCCCTCGCTATTCGATCTCGCAACTGTCTCAACTGCCGGGACATTCGTCCACATTCAGATACGCGCGCGCCCCAAATACACCAACTGCACCTTTCCCGCGAAATTCGTTTAATGATCGGCACGATCGGTCGCTTTTAATCGACTTCGATCGGGGGATAACGTTAACGAAGACATCTCGGTGTACCTCGACGAGTCGATTCGTAGTTATTTCGGGTCACGCGGGTCGAAACCCGGATACGAAATAATGACATTGTTACACTTACTCGGACGAGATCGCGATATTGTAGTGCTGTCACACCAAAGTGCAAGAAGCGAAGTCGCGTTTTGCATCGCCTTAACCAGCAACTCGACCGACCGGATCACGTCGACATGTTTAGCCTTATTGCTGTCACACCGTTTCGCGCACAAGAGAGCAAAACGTTTCTCATAAAAAAATTAAAAAACTGCCTGTTCATATCGCGCGATCTGAGATTTCCCATTTCGAGAGAGTCGTTATTTACAATTGTAAAAAACTTCTCTTAAATTTCTGCGACTTGAATAAATGTTGAAGAAAAAAGCTTCCGTTTTATGAAGGAAACGTAGAGGAACGGAAGGACTGTTGAGAGGCACGACATGTTGAAATAAGGTATGGACGAGACAACTTTCGCGGTACTTATCGCAAAGCAACGGCAACGAGGAGAGAAGCCTCCGGTACGAGAAGGGGGATAAATAAAGTACTGTGAACGAGACGAGTATAGCGGACGAGCGCTCGAAGTAGACGAGCTTGATGTTTTGTGCCAAATTAAACGATACTATCGCGTACCACCTCGTGGAGACCAGTCTTCGTTCCACTGCCATTTTCGGAAAACCGCATTTTACACCGAGTCAGCTGACAAAAAGCGTGTATAATTGCGTACAATGCAGCAGATAGCCCGGCAAAGATCGAGCGTCGTTTAATAGCGCGGTGCGCGCCAACTCCGAGAGTCACGGCGCGACGACAGTGAGCGAAAAAAGCAAAAAGGCGACGCGCGCGATGGCCCATGATTCTAATGCCGCGGCTAAACCAACGCGTGAAAAACATGGCGGATTTACCGGCGCCGGTATATACCAGCGGGGTACACACCTAGCGTGTACACCGCACGGCGGAATGCTTTGAGCGGATCCGATACCTATTAAGATCGTAGAAAACGGATCCGCCGCGAAGTTGCCTAGTCAGGGCGATCCTTCCCGCCGATTCGCCACGCATTTTTAGCGCCAGCGGTACAAAACGCTTCACGTCGGTCGCGCCGCATACCTAGCTACGCTAGTCCGATACGTCGGATTACGTCACCTGCGCGGTCAATTTGTGAAACGAAAAGACTTCACGGAAAAACAGTTAAAAATGATCGCATCGCGATGATGATCTCAGAAGAGGAAGTTTATTAAGGTAGAAGATTTGCGAATTTGATTAATTCGTCCCTTATCCGTCTCTCGCGATGCAGGTGAGGGTAGAGTTAAGAACTAGGGAGAGAATAGAGGGAAGACGACAAGGCGCGTGAAGGAAAAGAGAGCGCGGGAGAGCGATCGTCGGTACGCACGTGTGTACTTTGTGGTCACCCGTGGGGCTCCCATTCAACCGGTGGCTCGACTCGCCCACTCGTTCGTTCATTCATACGCGGGGAACGCGATTTGAATCGATAAGCAAAACTCGGAAGCGTATCTTTCCCGCCGTCTTCTTCGTCGGACCCGCTCCCGACTGCGCTGCCGATTCGCTGCGGCTAAGATCGCTCCGTGTCATGTTTGCTTCTTTCGTCATAGTGCAAATTACAATGCAAAGTTTAACGCACAATATGAAAAATAATAATATAATATGTATAACGCTAGCAAGCGCAGAAATTATCTATACAGGGTGAGGCACCTAAAACAGGCCACCTGAATATCTCGGCTGTTATTGGTGATAAAAAAAATGTGTCAGACCAAACTTGCATGGTTTCGAGGGACACATAATTTGTTCTAAATAATTTTTTATTAGGTGGACGCGTAGAGGTCATATGAAGGTCAACTTCGTTTTTTTAAATGGTATATGGTTTCTTTACGTACCATCTAGTAGAGCGTTTGAAGATGCGTACATTGATCTACGGGTCAAACTCATTCAAGGTCACTGAAGGCTAAAATTTCTAAGTGCTAGAACTTTTTCATTTCTGAGTTTACGGTATTTTCAATAGCAGAGAACTCTAGGCAATATAAAAAATAATGATGTCATCGACTCAGAACTTCTCGGAAAAGAAAAAATTTCTAACGGCTAGAACTTTTTCATTTCTGAATTTACGGTATTTTCAATAGCAGAGAACTCTAGCAATATAAAGTAAATTATTATCCCTTGCAGTTGGCTTTCAGTGACCTTGAGTGATTTTGACCCGTAGATTAATGTGCGCATCTTCAAACGCTCTACTAGATGGTACGTAAAGAAACATATCATACCAATTAAAAAAACGAAGTTGACCTTCATATGACCTCTACACGTCCACCTAATAAAAAACTATTTAGAACAAATTATGTGTCCCTCGAAACCATGCAAGTTTGGTCTGACACATTTTTTGTATCACCAATAACAGCCGAGATATTCAGGTAGCCTGTTTTAGGTGCCTCACCCTGTATATACAAGATATCCGAATTTTGCAAATAATCTCGTTTATTATTACACTTTGCAAGTAGAATGAGAAAAGATTTGGCCCTTCACATAATTAAAATTTTAATTGTTAATTTAATCTTTAACGACTTTAAATGGTTATAAATTATAATTATAATTAAATGTCAGATTGTACAATACGTTTATTCTTATTCACGCAAAATGAAGAAAACGGCGTAAGGGTGTAATCCCATTAGACTTTAATCGATGATCTCCTCCACCGTTCGACGATAGGGTCGGGCAAGGGGATAAGGTTGCGGCGTGAAAATAGATACACAAGCTACCGCGGTGATACGGCATTTTATTGGCGTCACGGGGTTCCAGATCTCACAATCGGTCAAATGAAGACAGAGCACTGGCGCGTTCCGCTCCAGCTCGGGGATGTAAAATCTCAGTTGTTACAGATCAGTCCTCTTTCATATGAATATATTTGTTTTATGCCTTTCATTTATATTTATTCTGCTTCCTTTTGCATCTCTCAGTGATAAATATCTGGAAAAAAAGCTCGAAAGATTAATAAAAATATGCGCCCGGTCAAAGTACGATTTCCACCCATGTCGCTCGTGCTATCGGCTTATCATTTCCCTTCCTCCGCAATTTCCGCAAATAACATTGCTCGCGGCACGGATACTCTCGTCGATAAATAAGAGAAGGCATTATTAATGCATTCGCCGTCCTAAAAAGCACGCCGCATTACTTCGGCGAGAAAGGCACGCGCAGCGAAGATCACTCGCTGGTGGGGATGACGTTTCGGGGATGATGGGGGTGGAACCCTCGAAGCGAGCACGAGACCAACACGCGCCTCGATCCGACGATGCTTACGCACACGTTCTCAAGACCTAACGTCGCGCGGGTGTTCCTCGACGTTCTCGTTCTTTTTATTTTGCGGTTGTTTTACAAACTACGTGTGACAAGCTCTTAACAATCTACATAAACATTTTTAGTTGTTAAATAAACTCTCGATAATCATGACGCAACTTATCGATTTTAAACAGTTGAAATTGCAAAACAAGTTTACAAGAGTTTCTAGTGAAGATTGTAATTCGTGATTAATCGCGCGAGGAATGAGTTGCTACATTGTGTTCAGAAGGGAACCGGCTGTTTAGACTACTTTATGAACATGGCGATCGCCGTGTGCAGATTTTTAAAAACTACGTGCACACAGTGACTACTCATCAAGATGCAGAGACGATTCATAGCGATGGGAGCAATATAGTCGCAATAAGTTTGCCTCCCACGCTATCGAAGTACAAATCCCAAAGAATTAAACGCAACTCGTTGAAACCGAAAAATCCCCGGGGGATTCCACTAGTATATACGAAATGTGGCAACCGACAAACATATGCGCCACGTATAATCACCCTGCGTTTATGCAGCTGCGGATGAACAATAACGAATTTCATTCGTGGTTTCATTCTAGGAAACCGTCCATGGACGACGTCGGAAATCCTACCTCCGTCAACGCACGGTGAGTACTCTCTCAGTTCGCGTTCTCCAAAATCGCGCGACTTTCATTCCGTATATTTTTCTCCTGTCCTGAGCAACGCCTTAATGACGCAGATGACTATCTGATTTGATCTAATCGCGTTAAGGACAATTGCAAATCTTTTATTTATAAAGGACGTGACACACTGAGAAAAAAATGTAATTGATCCAACGAAATGTCTTGTCGCGGGGTGCCAACAAAATATATACTTATTTCGACAAGTTATATATTGAAACAAATATGTAGTTCTTGGATTACACACATGAGAATTATAATCCAACGATTATATATTTGATTCAATATATAACTTGTTGAAATAAGTATATATTTTGTTGGCACCCCGTGACAAGACATTTCGTTGGATCAATTACATTTTTTTCTCAGTGCAGTAATACGATACACTTACAATATATAGAATATATAATTCTTATAAATAGTTTTATTCAATCAAGTTATTTTATCTGCCGTGCAATCTTAAGTTTATTTACGAATTAGTTAGATAAAGCGATTGTTAAAAGCACTATCTAAATGCTCTACGCAACGGAGTGCTTTTGCATCGAGCACAACGTAAGCGCACGACCTTCTTTAGGCACGATTACATTTTGACGATGTTACAAGCATTACGTTCGTTAATACCGACACCCCGGCCCCCTCCGAAGTGCCGGAGCGATTTCGTAGGTAAAACCTTCCCGGGTAAATCTTATCGACTACGATCTACCCTTCGTCCTCTATCGAGAGCGGCCTATCTGCCGCCGTAACAATTGAACCCGTAATAGAATCACATTTATTCTTATTACCCGACGAGGTCAACCGACCAGCGAAACATCGAGACCTTCTCCTCGCTCCCGTCCGAGCCGGTTCGGATCGGCTTTCCTAAGCCATTCCACGACCTGCGTTATTTTTCCCCCGAGCTCTCCATCGTTTTCTCGCCATCCTACGCGTTTTCATGGTCCACTTTTGTTTATCCCTGCGGTTTTTCCCGACGCGGAACGGTCCAGAGTTCGCTGTCCGGAGTGAAAGGAACGGTGCGCCTCCGACGTATCGTGGAATAAACTAGAATGAAATAAATTCATTAAATTGCAGACGCGGGAAATAAAACTACGAGACGTATCATCCAGATAAGCGGCGGCGAGATCTAATCGACGCCGCAGTTTTGTTAGCCGGCCAACCAGTGTATTTAATATGTATAACCGTGACTCACACACCACCCACCTACGTCGCGTGAAGAATCTGCCATTTCGTATCTTGCTCTCCATCTCGTGATGTATCTTGGAAGCCAGGCTGCAAGGCCATCGAAGTCTTTAGCCGAGTTATGCAGATGCCGCTTTCGAGATAAATCGCAGAAATTTAGCACAAAAATTCTTTCGACTGAACTTTGCGTCTGTATGTGGGCGTGCAAGCGTCCGCGCGAGCTCCCTTTTATGCTATTTCTTTATTAGATTACATTAAAAATATGAATGTCGCAACGCGGTTTATATTACATGTGATTTATATTATTCGACACATGCGAAATCGCACGCAGCTCGCGTACGCATATCAAGCGCAAAGTATTAAAATACTGAAACAGCGAATCATCGCCAAGGCGAAAGCGCGATGATAAAAGACGGTGGGCGTTACGAGGCGCATCGTCACTGAAATAACCGATGCTCCAGGCGACAAGATGTATTCTCTCAAATCCCCAACGAGTGTACGAGTATATGAAATCTCGCGAGAGCAGGAATATAATTCGTGTATGTACAGAAAATTTCGAGTGTTCGTTTATCGCGGCTCTTGTGAGCACGAATATACCATACGAATTCGCTTCCGTTGATTCCACAAATCTTCAAGGCAACGAAGGAGCATTTCGTGTATTAACGGCGATGCAATTGCGATTTCATGTTTCGGGAAGAGTTCGATGAGCGGTCGGGTCTGTCGCGAGCGGACAAGTCGCGACAGTTACCCTCTGCTTCCCCCCATCCCTGCCGCCTAACGGAGAAGACTCCTTTTGTACCACCATTAATATTAATGCATTCCGCCGTTCTCGGCGTATTGTACTCGCGTCGACGGCGGCGCGGCCGCGTCCAACAATATCGCTCTCGCGTTCCCGTAAGTGACACTCTCCTCCACCCGTTTCTCTCTTTCTCTCTCCCCGTACAAGAGCGGAGCTGGCCCGCGCGCCCGGAACGGAACGGAGTTTTGTCCGCCGAGCTGAATATTCACGTCGGCCAATAAATAAAACTCAAAGGGAGGAAAGCGAAACAACGGGCGCGCTGCATTTTCCCCGGCTCGCGCTCACTTTTCTTACGCCCGTTCTCTCGTTCTTTCGGTCGAGTTCTCCCGAGCGGTTCTCCGTGGAGAGGCCGCATTGTCGCACGACTTCCTCCCGTCTTACGAAACGCACCGACAATACGCGCGTTTCTACGCTCCTGCCTCCGCTTCGCTCGCCGTAACTGATGCAGCGTTACGCCGGAATCCGCCGCTCTTGTTCCACCGCCACCGTCACCTCCGGGAAGGGCTATTAAGGGAGGAGCCTGCTTTAGAACGCTGAAAATAAGGTATATTTTACGAATTGTTTTTGGAGAAACTATACAGCGGATCATTATAAAACTTTGATGCATTTATTAGTACATGTTTAAAGATAAAAAAATTATTTTTTGATTTGAATATATCGCTTGTAGAGGTCGTCCTGGAGAAATCTCAGTGCAGCCGCGTCGCCGGCATTGCAAATTGGTGAGCATTTTCCTGCCTCCAAATTTCGTCTAAACTGAAAAATTGAAATATGTTCTCGTTATTTATGCATTCCCATCGTCGATGAACCAAAGAGAGAAGAAAAGAGTTGAAAAGTGCCAAAATGGTGGAGCTTAGAACACAAAAGTACGATTTTTAGGCAAAGTGTTTGAACTTTTTCATGCAAAAATAATTGTTTAACTTAACGTTTTTATGAATATTAAAGGTTCATCGACGATGGGAATTCATAAATAACAAGAAAATATTTCAATTTTTCAGTTTGGATGAAATTTGGAGGCAGGAGAATGCTCACCAATTTACAATGCCAGCTGCACTAAGATGCCTCCAGGACGACCTCTACAGGCGATATATTCAAATCAAAAAGTAATTTTTTTATCTTTAAACATGTACTAATAAATGCATCAAAGTTTTATAATGATCCGCTGTATAGTTTCTCCAAAAAAAATTCGTAAAATTATACCTTATTTTCAACGTTCTAAAGCAGGCTCCCCCTTAACTCGATCCCGATGGGAGAAAATAATTCTAAGTAAGCTATTTATATCGGCCAGGTGTGTCTTCTGGTTTCACTCGCGGAAATGCAAGTATTCTCGAATTATTATTTGTAAAATTAGGGAAAGCAATTGCACGTTTTCATTCGATAATTCAAGCTTCAATCGAAATTTCTTGAAAATTGTATCACGACTCTCTCGTGCGCGTGCGCACGCGTAGAGAAGTTGTACAGAAGAAGCGGATTCGTTTTAGTTATCTATTTTGAGGATACAAACGTGCACGGTATTTCTTACAAATATGGTGCATAAGAAGCAAGATTTAGAGAAGAGATACACCCGGGAGTCATAAGTATAGCCGCGGGGTACCACCTGCCCCTTCTCGCAAATCTTTTCCTCCCTATCCGCCAATACAAAGAAAGGACTACGCGGACATTTGGATATGACATCTATCATCGCGAATTATCACGTCGTACGTTAGAAAGTTGCTGAAGACTTATTACACGTCGTGATTTAATAAGAAACTTTTCTTTCTCCTCCCTAACTCCCACTCACCCCCCCAGAAAATTGCGCGCGCATAATGTACGTATCCTCGCTCGAAAGATGCATCTTCGTTCGCGCGATCGAGATTTCCGACGCGCACGCGCATGCGTGCGTGCGTGCACGCCGTTATAATTACGAGCGTAAATACAAAAGTGCACGCGCACATGATCCCCCCTCCTGGAAACATCCCGGTACGGCTTCCGGTACGGCGAGGGACGATCGAGCGGGCACGCAGCATCGGGACGGAAACAGGTTGGACAAGTTTTAAGCAGTCCGAAGACGTATCGCAAATTAGAAGAACGTGCGTCTGGCCGAGTGCACGTGGCGCCTGTGCGCAACGTCGAATTTCTGCACGTGGCCCGCGCGGAATCCCTAATAAGTCAGCGCGGCTAGACAGAAGTCTCGCGCGTACGTATTCGCATGCAGGTTGCTCGCGGTGGAGATGGAGCGACGTCACGGATACGTGGGATTCCTCTCCAGCAGCTGGATCACGTGCACCGGCGGAACGTGAGGCTAACTTAAATGCGGATCAGGAACTGAAGCGCCGTGTCGCGTCGCGCGGGTGCGGAAACGAATTTCGAACAAATGCGCGTGCCCGAGTTCAATTGTTTTTCGCGTCACCGTCCGCGGGGGCCGTTGTCCGGCTCGCGTAATCGAAGCGGAACGCGACGTCCACTTGGATGGCCGTCGCCATCACAGGCGATATAAGAAAGTTGTGGACGAAAAAAAGGAAACAAATCGACCAACTGTCAGGATTTTGATGTACTCAAATTTGCGATGCTGCTTGTAAAATATTTATTTAATATCCAGTAATTTGTGTAACTATATTACATACTTATTACGTTTATTTCATCAAATAATTATGTTTTTATATTTACGAGATATTTACGTTTGCCAAATGTACCGTATCTTATGAAGACATTTTTTTGATGATTGCCCGCGAGATGAAATTTAACATTACCGTAGATTTTCTTGTACGGGACGCGAAACGAAATACCGGGATCCAAATGCCGCGGCGAAAAATTTCTTAATGCAAAACCCGGGGAATAACAATAGGTATTTTCATTAGTCGAGTGGTTTGGTCCAATGGTAGATATTTGATTCGCTTTTTATCGCACCGCTCCGCATTCCGGTCCGCGTGGCCGCTTCGTCGAACGGGATCGGAAAAACGCCCGCGAAGCTGACTTCTCGATCTCGTAATGTCGGAAGAAATTCCGCTTAGAAGTAAATAGCATTGTGAATACACTCGGAATATAGCGCCTTATTTATTCCGGAATTTTATCTCGTGGCGCAAAAAGTGCCGAGTGCTGTTCATTCTCCTGCATTCTCCGCTATCGAAATAATAATACTATATCCGATCCCAAGGCTCTCTTTGAGAAGAAACAAAGGTTTATCTTCGCGAACGGTACATTCTGGTCTCTCTTTGCCCGCAAACTAAACGGCCAGTGTCTTATCTAATCTCAATATAATTGCGAGAGCGCACGTCATAAAACAGCTTATTATACTATAGAAAAGTTGATTCGGGCACTATAATGCGGGGTCTGGAAATTAGCCTTGCCCGTCTGCCTATCTACAATGGTGATGATTATGTCTACTTATAGGCATAACTACCTACGTGCGCCAAACTACCCGTCTACCGTCTGAAATAATCTTCGCGGTCCTGCCCTCGTCGCCCCCTTCTCGCCCGATGAGCTTGTCGAAACTAGTTTATGAAACGAGTTCGGAACCAATGACCTCTCCTCCACGTAGTTCTACGGTATCACGGTGTAGTGACGAAGCTTGTTTATGTGTTACAGATTTGAGGAGAGACACTACGCTTTCGAAAGGTATGCTCAAACTTTACTCAAAATGCATGCCATTTTTATTCTCTTTGCCTCTCACGCGTTCTCAAGTTTGCCAGGCTCCAAAGTCGGATCCGCGACTTAGAAACTCGTGCGACGTATCGTAATAAGCGCAAAGTCGAACGCTTCCGTCCGCATTGCTCATTATAAAGAGTGGCATGAACTGTTATACCTTAAAATCGTTATCGTCACCTAAAAATGTAAGAATCTTCCAAGCGCAACGTAATCGCGCGACGATTCTCTGTCGCAGTTATACATAATACATGCGCGTTGTTATCACGTATGCGCCCTATAATAATGACTTTCCCGTGCCGGGCAAATTATCGAAGTAAACGTTATTCGGTGACGAAACGCGATTATGTAAAAGCCGTGCGCGAGCGCAGCGCCGAATTGCAAAACAGCAGTTTTGGCCAGTCGAATGCGCTAATGCTCGTTGTATTATAATGCGGCCTGGCCGTGCTTTTGTTTTCTGTATGATTGCCGAGGGTCTCGTTCGCTTTAATGCGGATCGCGAGGAACTTTAAACTTGAAGCGTTTATCGCGGCCGGAAGACAGGACGACGATCGTGCGCGCCTTTGACATCCGCGCAACTCGCCGCGCTCGAGAGGCTCGTTTTTCTGATTTTTTTTCACGCTGACGCGCATAATTTTGAATGTTCTTTTAATTAATCGCGGATCAATCACGACCGATCACGAATTTTATTGGCGCGTATCGCTCTTTTATTACGACAGAAAATAGGAATGCAACTTATGGAGCAACGGGAGGGTACGGGCGATATGGAGTTCAATGCTCGATTCAGCTCGGCACAATTCCAGCGAGCCCTACGACCGTTTTAAAAGGCGTTTTAAATCGGCGTGTCGTGAAAGAATCCCATAGAGATGCGGCGTATAAAGGCATTCCACCAACCTTCCCTCTCTTTTTTTCGTCTCTCATCAACTTCGGCGCATCGATCTATCTCGTCTGAACATTTCTCTCGTCCGGTTCATTGCGCCTTTAGTATTATTCGGTTTTTTTTTTTTGAATAATTTATTTACCGTTTCTCTATTTTCCCCTCTGATCAGAGCGATCTTAAATGTAATTTGCAATTTGCGTCCTGATCTCGTGTTTGAGCGTCACGGCATTCGAGTTTCTTAGTAATTTGCGATTCCACCAGACGTATCGAATGTATCGCAAAAATACGTTAATAATAAACGCGAGAAGGCATATATTTGAGGATTGCCGCGACAAGTGCGGGCTCTCCTACTCATTTATTCCATAAATCTGACGATAAATAACCGACATATTGGGGCGCTCGCGTGGCGCTCCGGTTCCTGCGGCTGCTTATCGTATCCCACAAATGCGCCGGAACGCATTTAAAATGTATTGAACTGTCACGGAGCAGTGGTTTTCTGGATTTTTACATTTTTCATCGGCGCCCGGGTGCAGGCCCGCGCGGATTAGTGAGTTATTGTTGTTCTAAGTGCGTCGGTCAAAGGGAGTGAACCCCAAAGTTCTGCCGGGGGTAATCCTGACCATAACGGCTCGCACCCCACAAAAACCTCCTCGCTCCTTCTTTTACCCCCGAATCCCATGCCAAATAGCCGCTCTTGCTGACGCGTCCATCGAATCTCATAGCCGTGCACGCTCCCATTTTTGCGACAAATGTCGACGAAGAACGCGCATTCAAACCACCGGTGGACGTTATTCGATTTTACTTGAATGAGACACGATGACCACTATCAATGTTTCGAGACTTTCTTTGTTGAGGATAATGAAAAAATTGCTGAAACGATTGGCGAAGGTAAAACGCGGAAACACCTACTTGATCGCTATTACAAGCCATGAGAATATAGACCAATCTGATGTTAGAAAAAGGGCGGTACGTTGCGGTGAAGTCGACAGATATTGACCTTCGACAAATATTGAGTTTCTACCTCATTTTCATACATATACGTTTGCATGGCATTTATAGCGGCATTTTCGCACGCAAGAAAGCTTTTAATACGCATACGTATGCTCATTTTGTTTGTCTGTTATTTTCATAAGAGGTTTTTTATGTAACACGCACGAGAGAAATATCCGGTTTGCGAATTTAAACTTCTTTTGTACGTATAACAATTTATCGCGAAATTATCCTTTGGTGACACGATCAAGTGCGAAAAATACAGGCTGCGAAGCCGAGATAGGAATCAGCCCGTCGTGAGACTCTTACTTCCGGATTAAACTCGTGACGCTAATGGCTGTGGCAGGACAATTCACCCCAATTAATCTCGACGTGCGAGGGAGGAAACGAATCTTATGTACGGGATCAACTAAGACCGGCAGCATCCTAATCTGCATCGGCAGATTGCTCTGAGAATTGACACCGAGAATTTTGCCTCCGCCCTTCGAGCTGGTAACATTTGACGTCTCATCTTGAATCAAACCCTCGGCCATCGTTTCCTTATAGCCTCCCCCGCGCCTTTTGCCACAAGACACAAACTCGATGCATATATTACGTTGCTTTAATTGGAAAGCGTTCCCTGAGCAGTTTGTGAAACTACGTAGCGACAACGATGAATACCTTCTTACGAAACTTCACGGTATTATTTTGCCGTATATTTACGAGACTTGTGACTGCATTATTTTGTAGACTTTGCTCTCATGCGTATCAAATCATGATCGCAGTATTTGAAATCTAGATCATCTATTTCTTTCGCGTCATTGACTCGCATACAGCTTCCATAAGAAATGCAAGTACAAATAATAGACCAACCATACTATTACATTTTCCAGTGCACACATACACGTGCACATATATGCGCACATATATATTGAACAAATTGGAAACATAATTTAGTTGTTATTTAATAATAATGCTACCAAACAAGAGATCCGTAATTATAATTAATAATAATCAAACAAAAGTGTTCCTCAATCTTGAGCAGTATGAAAACAGATTATATAATTGTAAAGATACAAATATTTTTTAAATCTTTTAAATAGTGTAACAACCACATTCACACGATATGCTCAAATTGCATATTTAAAATGCGAAAGAAAGTCGCATCATGAATACGATGCATACAAACTGCAACAGAAGAAAAGAGAGGAAAAAATAAGAAGAATAACGCTCCGTATTTATTTGCCAAAAAACATAAAAATTATATTTTCTCTTGTCTTTCTGAATTCTCGTCTTTCTGGATAAAAAAGAATGCGATTTCGATAAAAGAATGGAAAAGTGCTCAGGCGAAAACGTCCCCTTTTATTCGATCCAATGCGCTCAGGCATTCCAAACGTTTCGTTTAATTAGCACCCTGCGTTTTCTCGCAGCTCGTAAAGGGAAAGAGTCGGCCGATGTGCACGTGGGACGACCAGTAGTCTTGTAGGGAGGTAAAAAATTTCCAGCCGTTTCACAGTAATTAAAAATTGTCGCAATAAAAAGAAGAAGGTACCTTAATTCGTGATGCATTATACATGTATATCGCCACGCGCGCGCCTTTTCACCCCTTGCGTGTCAACAACATCGTGTTCCACGAGATTTTAAAATTAATCATTTAATAAATCACTTTGACCTAAAACATTAATTATCGCGAATGCGAATGGATGTTTAAGAGACAAAACACAATCAAGCTTTACAGTATTTTAGAGTTATTGCTTTTCGCTTCTTTCGCGGAGAAAAAGGTAAGTGCCAGCGGCGCAAACGGCGGTAGTATAAATCTTACTTAGGGCTGGGATACACATGCGTTACGGGAGAACAGTTATTCATAAGCAATGGGCTATAAATTTTATAATACAGTGTCATGTCACTGAATTATTGAAAATATCAGTAAATATCGTATCGAGCTTAGACGCGAATGTGTACATCTACCTTGTATCGCTATGATGCTTTTGGTATATTGGCGATTTAAAGATTCTGATTTACGCACAGTGTTCATTCCACTGAAGATAGATTAAAAATTAAATCATTTTATCATATTCTAAATTAGATATAATATTTTATATCTAATTTCGTTGACACGCATTAACGTTAGGTGACGCATTGATAGCGGAACAAGCGAGTATTAATCAGGTAGGAAAACGTCATTATGAGAAAACGTAGTTCGCAAGGCAATCTTGTAAAACATTATTCTAACTAAACTGTCATAAACGAGAGGAAATGAAAAGAGCTGCTTAATAGCTTATATATGCAAATTCCGCGCAGCAGATTGCGTCGAGTGCTCTCGAGTGAGAGAAATGGCGGTAGTCAAGAAAGCGGTCGAAAGGGTGACTGTCGCTCGCACCCTCGAGAAGTTCTTTGCGACAAACGGACTTCCACTGAGAGATAACATACAAGGAGGACGTAAATAATCGATAGATTCGCTACTCTAATCGTCTCAACATACTTCCACAAACATGTTCCAATTACATGGATTTTTTCAAAGATGTATTAACGAGTTACAATGACCAAAATACGAAGTAATAATAAAAAATAGTGCGTTATATGTAGCGCAGTTTATTGTGTTATCAGGAATACGCGATCTAAATTCGGGAAGTATAATTAAAGCGGAGTCCCCCGTGGAATACCGAAGGAGGATCGCTCCTCGATCCGACTTCTTGATCCAATTATCGCGTCCGAATTATCCAAGCTTCCTTCCCGTTAACCCCCGATCCCACCGCATCGATTTAAGTCAGTTTCACTTTAAACAATTCCATTTGCATAGCAAATAATCAAACAATTTTCTTTGACATTTAAATTAGAGAAAGAATAACAGGTCGCGCAAAGTTGCGGTGTCTCCTATATAATTTTCAAGGACGTCAACTAACCGGATATAATTCCTCATTTGCATTTTACCTGTCTAGGGTGGTCGACGTTTTATCGAAAGGGGCATATCATTTCGTGCAAGTTCTCACTCGCTCTTATATTTCTTACATATCGTTTTACAGGAGTTCTGTACAGACGTACTAGCAAACCTCCGCGCGGTAAAAATTCGAGTCGGAGTCGAGCATATTTCGAAACGCGCATCTAATTCAGTCTGGATTTAGCGCGATGCGAAGAAAGTAGAACTCTCCCGTAATTTCGATACAATTGAATGTTGATCCGGTAGTTGAGCGGACATTCTTATGTATGAAATTCACGTGCACCATGGACGGAAAATATCGGTGCGAGCTGCTGGCCGACCATCATATATGGATATTATTGTTATTGCACTTCTTGAAATGTCAGTGGTCGAAGGTGGTGGCGTGTGCGTGTGAGCGGGGATGCGCGCTTTTGGCGAAGGGTGAGCGGACGAACGAGACTCGGTAGGGCCAAGGGGGAAGGGTCGAGGCGTCATTATGCAAAGGAGATGGTCAGTTCAGTAATCCCGGGATCCCGATGGCCAGAGGTTGTCGCATTCCAGACATCTTGCGGAATTGTTTCTGCAAGATTGTCCGCGAGCAATGGACGGACCGGGAGGTAGTCGCGCATCAAAGTCTGATGGATGTTCGGCTTTATTGAAAAGAGTATCGTATATCAAGCAAGGTCGCCGCCTGTATTCGAGCCCCGGACCATTCGCCGAGATGGCGAACGCTCGGTGCGTGTCCAATTTAAAAGCGTGGAACAAAAATTGATAAATTTTTGTAAGTAAGACACATTACGTAAAGTCTTTTGCGCACGTAAGGCCATCACGTGCTCTCGTATTACGAGCATTCGCGAATTATCTTCGGCTAGGACTTTCCCGACTTAACTTGAGGCGCGTACGGTCGTAAAAGACCCGTCACTCACGAGGGTGACTTTTCTCTCCCCTCTCGTGCCGGCGCGTTATTCGAGCGCGAACAGCGCGGCTTCGAGGTGATCGGTGCATTCGTGTGTAGATATCGCGAGTTGTATCCGTAAGACACGGATGAATCATTTATCGAGTCCATAACCCGACGTACCGACCGACCGGTCAGTTTTATGCCGGCGCAGTAGAATTTGATCAAACTTCGTTTTGCGGCCACTCGGGGAGCAATAAGCGACCGGCTCGCCCCTAAAACTACGGCCCCGGAGGTCTCGTACCGCGCACCAGGATACCACGTTCCTCCCCGTGCTCCTTCGGATCCCATTCCGGAACCCAAATGATTTTCGCCGACCCAAAATCATGTCATAATTACTAAAGTGCAAGACACGTGACGTTTACGGACGTTCGTCGATCGTGCGTAATCATTTTCATACAATTGGACGTCGAAAGTGTTTGATGATATAATTCTACAATATACACGAAATATTATTATGCTAAAGATTCATGATTTATATTATATACGCGATCGTAAAGCAACATGCGGCGCTTTAGGTAATTTGTTTAAGTTATGGACAAGCGGCGGGCTGTACGTTCTCTTTTATGCAGATTTAGGTGCCCCCGGACTCCGCATATACGACATAAAAACACTATAAAAACTTCATTCCTCGTAATTCGAGCCTTCGCTCCTGGTTTTGTTGTAACGGATCTTAGCGTGCGGGTAATATATTCAAAGTTATACCACTCGTGTGTATCTTGCTCGATTCAATATTCCATCGTAACAAAACTTACCGAAACGAAACATGATTTACTTGAACAATATATATAATCGTATAACGCTATACTTATAGAAAGGCTAAATAATTTTATTTCCATTGCAAACTCATTCACGTTTTCCTCCTTAAAAAGCGCCTGAGAAATTTCGCACGCGCGCACGTGTGGGTAAAGGGTCAAGAGGGTAACGCGGCTGACACTCGGAATAGGTAATTACATGCGTGAGTTATTGAGAAATTGTGCGGGAACGTACAATTAATAACGCGAGAAGTGATTCTTGGACGCGCATTATAGCACGCGTTCGAGATAAATGAACTCGACGCAGACGCGCGGCTGATCGAGAGGAAGGAAAGTCAGCCGATCCTCCGGCCGGTACGAAGAAGCCCGCGCTGTCGGCTTCGCGCAAACTCATAAATCTCGAAGTAAATAATTGACCAGCTATGCTCGGCCAAGTCAGATCAGCCGGTGTTGATTTAGCGGCGTTCGCCGGCAGAGAGCACATAATAAAAAAAAAGAGCATTCGACCCCGCGAGTCTACACACGGATCTGTTTATTCGGGCCGGTAACTTTCGGAGCAACCTGTTACGTTGCGCGATTTGCTCCCTTGTGGTTGCAATTAGCTCGTGGAAATCATTCAGGCAACTCAGTCGCACCGATGCAGAGTATCGGCATTCGCGCGCGCGCGCGCGTGAATCGCCCGGCATAGTGCCCGAGACGCAAACTAAAAACGACGCAGGCAAAACTAAAAGTAACTAAGAGCATTCTCGGAAAACGGTAGCCACAAAGCAACGAGTTTCGCCCGTTGTCGTCCTCGCGCAGATTTTTCAAGGTACGAACAGACACTTCTCCCGCGTTCCGAGAAACGATGACAGACAGCGGACGGCAGAGCCGGAGCAGAGACCGCGCTGGCCTCGCGGTTCACGCCTCGCCACTGGACCATACGTCCACGAGACGAGAGCACGCTTTTTTCACAAAACTGCTCCAGTCCGAAATTCCCTCTCTTCTCTCCCTTTCTCTCTCTCTCTTACTCGGTACTCGAGCACGCGAATATTATCCGGTGGAACGCCGGTAGATTCGCCATTTTATCGTTTCTTTTCTTCGTTCCTTTGTCACACTCATATATTGTGCATTTTATGTCCCCCTGAGGGAGCCGTACGTAGAACGCACGTGCTGTTCCCCCGCATCGTCGAATCGAGCTTGTACGTACAGCGCATTATTTTATTCCGTAGGTATATATATGATACGACTGCGTGAATGTAATTACAATTGTTGCCGCACGCTGTTTCTTTCGTAGTCCAAAGTCTCGTTTAAAAAATCTACCGAGATCAGCGAGATTGCTTTAATGACGTAATTTGAGATTGGTTTCTCGAGTAAATATTAACATGATCCCTAAGTATTTTTCATCATACACTAGGCATCACGAAAATGACGAACATGTGAAGGTAATACTAAAATAGAAACGGTATTGCGTATTCACCAGGTTCAGCGGGGGGTGAGAAACCGCGTTACGCCGCGTTACAAACTCGCGCGCGTAAGCCAGCCGCAGCTTTACGATCCTATATACCAACAAGTTTATTCTTTTATTACGAATAACGTGCACCGACTCCCCATATCTCCTCGCGTCATATTACTTTAGTATATACGTCTTCTTTAGATCCGTGTCTTGCACCGAAAATTTCAATATATTTGCGCCGTTCATGTATTGCACATCTGCGTAAATCGGCACGCAAATCTGCCGCAAAAATAAACGTGAAACATAAAAACGCTCTGTGCACACATGTCGCGATCAACGCCAAAATTGCTAAAAGTTCGGAATCGGAACTCTCGAATTTTTCAGTTTTATTCGAGTTATTATAACATCTACGATGATCATGACGTTTTGCATCCAGCGTAACGCGCGGTCTTGTTTCATCACCCGGTACACGCGAAGAGCTCGAGCAAGCTGTTGTTCTTGACTCGCTGACGTAGATGTCAGAAACGATATCGTCGTCCGCCGCCGTCTCGAGTTACCTTCGTATGTTACCGGGTCGTTAGAGCTGCGTTTCGTCACGAACAAACCGGATCCTCGTTCTTATCCGCGTCCTATCTGCCGAATTCTCTCTTCTGGTCTAGGAAGATGATTAAAATCGCTCGGGCTTGCAACGGCTGGCCAACGCTGCGACGCGTCCGGACAGCGCGTGACAAGTCGACGCGGTCGACTCGTGGATGCTTCCAGCATCACGATTCAATAATTCTTGGCACGAGTCGCTTAATATATCGCTTAAACGATCACGTCTGAAAGGGAGTAATTTGCCGGCACCCTACGGATTCGCGAGAAAGCGCTCAAAAGTGTCGGCGCGGCGTGCACGTGCATCGAACATCGCGTTATTATCAAGATTATCGAGCTAATGATCGGCCGATCATCCCACTTGTTTATGATCGCATTTTGCTCGCGTTCTTGCCCCTGTAATTAATTTAACCTGCGCGTTTCCGTCCGTTTCTTTCCTTTCACTCGGTCGAGCGTGCACCGGCATAAACGCAAGCGAAATACTAACCGCTGATCAACCGTTCCCCTTGACGTACGAAGATACGCCAACCCGCTCTTAGTTTCCCCGCTCGACTAGCGGCATTTTCGAAAAATCACCCTCGGTTATTCATCCTCGCGCAAATCGTCTAACGAACCTGCCGGAACTTAGCCGGAAAGCGCGAATTTGCTGACGGACTTCAAGCAACGTCGCAACGATAACGCCGCCGGGGCATTTTTACGTGACGAAGTTGCGTCCGCCAGCTTACGGAAGTCCTCGCGCAAATCCGAGCGTCTGAAACTTACAAAGTCTCTCGCGCGGCTTAAACGGCGCGCATTAGCCGCTTCTCTCGCGCGAACAAGAGGCATTAGAGGAAACTTAATTCCGCGCGAAAGTTACCCTCGCCCACGATTTCACTAGCGCACTTAAAGCGCATTAATGCGATTTCGCCATTACAACCGGCGTATTCCCATACGGCACGCTCGATTGTACGGCCAGATATGCCAGTCCGAGAGAGATCTCAGCCGATTTATTTATCGTACCGCGCTGCGTTCGCGAGACGCTTGCATACGCCACTTAGCCAGCCGTAAGTTGTACGCAAGGCGAGTCACCTTTGTTTATTACATAAGACGCGCTTTCGGAAGCATCAGTGGGATTAAGGGAATAGTGCACTTACTAAGGGTCTCCGTCTAATCTAGTAATGCGGTACGCCTAGGGACGAAGGGAGCGGCGGGTCCAGACATACCGCGGAAGGAGCTTCATTACGGTATCACTCCGATGGGAGTCATTGCGTCACATCTTCGTACCTTCTTGCTTAGTCATACTTGTAACTTTCTTGCCCCATTATTCCGCACCTTTTTCCCGCGGGACCCCGTCGGGGCTCTCCCCGAGAAGAGCACGCAATGTCGCTGCGCTTCGTGAAAAAAAGAGAAAAGGAAATAAAGACTCGGAACGTACGCCGAAAGAACTCGCGTTCGCGTTTCGCTCACGATGGTGTCTTTTTGAGAAAGCGAATGCTCAATCTCGGGATAAGACGCGCAAGAGGAAACGTTGGCGTTGTAGCAAGGCGGTATGTCCGCCTTTGCCGTATTACTTAAATCGCGCTATCTTCCCACACGTGGATGCGTGTGCAACGTAACTGCAAAGGTACGAACGAAAGAACGGACGGACGGACGGACGGACGGACGGATTCAGTCAGTGAGCGAAGCCAAGGCGAACCCAAGCCGCCCCTGTAATCACAATTGAAGGCTATTTTCTCACCGCTCTGATGATGCGCTCTGATGATGCCTACCTCGCATATAACCTCATAGGATCATCTCCATGGTGAGCATAGAGCCGAGTTTAGTCTTTGCCGCGGTCGTAGTGGTCGTGAGCAGAAAATAAGTATAGAAGATGATGGACGCTCGT
Source organism: Ooceraea biroi (assembly GCF_003672135.1). Lineage (NCBI taxonomy): Eukaryota > Metazoa > Arthropoda > Insecta > Hymenoptera > Formicidae > Ooceraea > Ooceraea biroi. The sequence goes on from NC_039512.1 coordinate 4,033,142, forward strand.
AGTAATTCCCTCTAATAATTGAAATGTACCCGCCGCTCGGGCCGCTCGCCCGCTCGGGCCAGTTTGCGGTGCATGCGTACGCCATACGGGTTGATGCATAATTGCGCATCGCCATCATCAAGTCGAAAGCTAATTTCGATTTGGCCCGCACGCGGGGCAGGACGATTCCTCGATCCGGTGACGACCCCGTCGCTACCGTCGCCGTTTGCACCGTCCGCGTATCTCATTTACACGTGCGAACGACGCAAGGCAACGATAAGAATTGCTCGTTAATTGCGACGAAGCGAGATGACAAAACGGCAAGAACGACCGCGAGAACGCGTGAACCGGGGCGACGTAGGGCAACGGCGATAGGCGGAACGATAGCGTAAGAGTCCGAGCCGATAGGGGTGACGTAGCGGGTGGGTGGCCCCGCCAATATGCCGTCGTCCATACATCACGTCGGAGCGACCCGACAAACTGGGGAAACCTGACCAGAAATATGATGTCATTTATATGGTAATACATCGGAATCCCGTCATTTAGATACTTCGATGATTAATGCCTCCGACAAGACAGAGCCAGCTGGTTCCCCCTTCCGTATCGCGTGCCCGCGGCCCCGCTATTTCCTCGATTTCTGTTTTCGCTCGAATTCGGACGGTACCCGCCAAAGTCACCGGCGCACAGTGGTCAAGATTACCAAAAACCTGGTCGAAATTCTGTACATACTCAAATTATTCTAAATCATATATATATAACTGCAATTTAGTGATTTTCCCATAATTCTGATGCAATGTAATTAATATAATATTAATTATATATACAGGGTGTCCCATTTTAAAAGTTGCACTGAAATATGTCTTCAGGGAAGCATTTTGAGAAAAAACTTCGGCGCAGTTTGGCGCAGATAAACTTTTTCTTATTTCTTTTGATATACAACTAAATTTTAAATTCTGTTTGATTTATTGCGCCGACTCACGACGGGGACTTTGAATCGCAATATTTCATTAGTGTTACATCACAACAGCACTATCTTATTTTATTTCTATTAACTGTAATGAAAATTGAATAAATAACAGCGTTATCAGAAGCACAAAGGATACAATAAAACAAGGATGAAAGATTTAATAACCCGATACGTGATAACTTCGTGAATGAAATCATAATTGTGACACCGATTATGGCCAAAATCATATTAGAGACTTACGATAATGAACTTTATACATTTATAGCTCTCATAAATGAAATTTGTTTGGACTATAACGTAAGAGAAATTTAGTACGGACTTAGAACTAACAAACAATAATGTAATGACATAAAAAAACTTTTTTTTTAAATGGATTTTGGCCACGTTTTCAGTCGTTTTGACCACTGTGCGGCGCTGCAAAATTTATATTACCTGTCGTTGTGCCACTATAACGCCGAACGCGGATAGACGACGGTCCTCTTGGCGAAAAATATTGGCAATCGATGTATCCGAGAAAAGACTTTTTTTCAAATATTGTTATGATTATTAAGAGTCCCGTCTGATTAGATTCGCCGCGTGTATGTACCAAAATCCATGAAAATGCCGGCAGTTCTCGAATTTCAGAGAGTATCGAGAATTCGTCAGTAGACCGAATAGAAGAATTGACGAAAGTGACGATGGACTCGGTGATCGATCGCGTTGTAGGAACTCGTGTGGCCCGTCGCGGATGCTACATCCCCGCCTGCTTGTACCGTTCAAAGGCACGAATCGACTCTTAAGCTCCGACATCACCCTCCTTACGGATCGACCGAGCCCTGCCTCTCTCGTTTGCCATCCCGTGGACTGACATCCCGGATACCGGTAACTCATTGGTATTCCCGGGAGGTGTCTGCCCCCGCGAAACCTTGCGAAAAGTGCGAACTTAATAAGAAAAGCTTCCGAGAATCGCATCATTTTTGTTGTGTCATTCTTTTGACAAATGGAAGTCTTACGTAGAGCGAATCTCGTCAAGGCGCGCGTTATTAGAAACGCGCGAAATATCCTGAAAATTTATCATAGCAGATAGGTAGAAGGAACCCTAAAGACGTTGTCATCAGTGATGCTCGTGACAAGCGCAACAATTAGAACGCTGATGGAATAATCAAGAATACTTTGCCACGCGCAACTAGGAACGCATATTCCCTGCAGCTCTTCCAAATCGAACGTGCATCGAAGCAAAACAATGTTCACGCTCTCGTATTTGCTGTTCGAAGTTTATTGCGAATATCGGAAACATCGTTGCCTTGCTCCGTGCCGCACCGTGTCGCGGCATAGAAAGATGACAGCGGTGAACTTAGTGGGTAATTGTGCGGTTAGGACCCTTCTTGCGGTGTAATGAAGGAGTCGTCAACGAGGCCTATCTACACTCAATTAGCGTGATTACACGTTCCCTCCTTTCATCGTCCGGAATACCCCGCTGCGACACCACGCGGAAGGTTGGGGTGTAATTGCGTGTCACGCGGTACCAAAAGCACGAACCGTTTCCGAGATTGAGCGTTATAAAAGCTTTACATATAAAAACGCATCCGCCAGCGGATGATCATCCAACCCTCCTAACGAAGCGTTTCTAATTGCGCAATTAAGAAACTTGGAGATTTTGATCTAGAAAATTGCGGATATTCGGTTTTGCATTATGAGTTGTGCAGTATCATCAAAATTGTATGTTTTATTTTTTTTTCTTTTGTACAATAATGCAAATAAAGATAAAAATTTGCAAAGTATATTCGCACTTGAATGATCATACGAACTATATCATAGAAACGTAATTTTCTGCATGTTACGAAAAAAGATAATTTTATAAAGAATACATTTATAATTAATTAGAATTAGGAAATTAATTAATTAAAATTGATGTAAAAAATGATTATAATTTAAGATTTGTGAGTTATATTTTCTCTGGTAGTTATTTCACGAAGGAAGCTTGAAATCTTCCTCCAGCCTTGGCTGCCACCGCACGGCTGCAACTTGTACTGGTAAACTTGCTTGTTCTCTTGTGTTTACCGGTATAGCAGGTTTCATCTGTTCTGAGGGACGGACAGATGGATAGTATTTAACTACTATGTTATATTGGACAAATATCGCATGTGACGCATAAATGAATGGTCTGTTCTTTGCAGATCCGTAACATATCGTTATCGATGAGCAAGATAAAATTATTAAAGCAGACATCGTATTTTATTCTAACGAAAAATCAAACAAGAATCTTTAGACATTACTGCCGCATATATCAAAAGAAGAAAAATATTGCATTATTTCTACAACTGTTAGATAAACGTGGATAATAATTTTTATTTATATTATAATTTTTCTATCAAACTTTCGTATGTTCAAGATAATAAAAGAATAAATTAGCCACTTTTATAATATTGAATATTAGCAACGTTTTATAAAAATGTATCGTTTAAAAATAATCACTAAATATTTTGATTGCTTAGTTCCGAAAATTTGGTTACTTATTTTTATTATATATTAACATGACATGTATATTATATATATAATGGGATGAAGATATCATAGTACGTGTCCCTTATATTGCGCAGAACGTCTGATTAAGACTCGCGTAAATCCCATTACGTTCTAATGCCCAACGCGTAATATGTGCTATATTTATTTGGGGTTCTCGGTGTACAAGCTAGGTTTTGATGATATAGTAGAACACACATGGTAGATAATTTGTAGATGGTATATCCTATCATGCACATACAATATGCTTCATTCAACACGCGACATAATCGTGCATGTATGGGTCAATATTGCAAAGTAAAGTGGATCAATTTACTTCCTTGTGCCGGAATTATTTGTATAATTAGAGCATTATATTACACTCGTATTTTTCTTGTCATTCATCAGGTTCTCATCATCAAAATGAGAAGTGCTATACATGTAGTACATTCTATCCAAAAAAACTTCAAGAAATATTTTGAACGTCTTAGCAATAATAGCAAGTGATGATATCGTAAAGCATGTTTTTAAGTTGAGACGATACCAAGTTCTGATAGTGATGTCAAGGCAAATGCATACGTCCTGAAATGTAGATAGTAGCGAACGAAATACTTCTGATATCGGTACGCGTCATTTATAGAAGCTCCTCATAAATATTCGCCACTTTACAGCAAGGAAACCGTGAAAGAGAAGCGCCCGAGTAGGATATCGCTCGGAAAATATGAAATGGCCCTTTAAGACTGTTACTGCCAGGATCAGAACATTCAGGAGCAGATGGGGAGTTGTTCGCTTGGCTCTTATAACGCGTAACATCGGTCGAGGAGTTTAAAAAGCTATTTCACGGCGGCAGGGTGCATCTGTTTTGAAAATCTCGCGATTTTAAGAGACACGGGGGAAGATTCCGGGGGAGGACTCAACTTGTCAGCCGTTTTGAGGGTCCCCCCCCCTAGCATCCCCTCTCCCCATACTCTCGCACCCTAAAAATCATTGGATATGCCAAGAGTCCTTGTTACAGTGTCAGAGCGTACTTTGCGGAATCGGCTGTCAACACCAACTGTTCTTAGATTGGTCACAACTTGCTATCTTGCAGTCATGCATATATTACATCCGCAATCTCTAAATTAAATAATTTCGTCTTTGTAAGATTATCAAAAAACTCGCTGACTGCGAAAGAGTTGTGAGTAATACTACTACGCGAATAAGGTGGACTACTCACAGGCGTCTACAGCGAGATGTTATGGTCAATAATGAGGAACGCGAGAGAGAGTCTATAGGCGACACATATTTATATAATTAAGAGCATGCAATATTTATTCTTATTACTCCCGGTTTTCTAAATTTTTTATTTAATAGATGCAAATCTTTAAAACAGACTGAGTAGTTTACATAAAGGCGTCCGGTAGGAAACAGGAATATATTAATTAAATACGAACGTAGACGCGCACTTACGCGAAGCCCATAAGGGAGGCCTAATGCTTATACGTGGATTCAGATTAGGTTGAAGAATTATGAAGCGAGTTAAATCAGCCGCGAGATTAGATCGGTAGGTACTGTTATCTACCTCGCTCCGTCGCTCCCTCCAGTTATTTGCTACATTAAGATAAGAATTCTCTGGCTAGCATCGAATTTGCGCTGACTTACAAGCGCAGCCGAAGGACCGAGTCAGAACACGAGTTTTACGTATTATTGCAGATAATTCTAAACAAGGGTGCCCAGCAGTACGCTTTGCTCAAGAGATTTATACGTGTTAATCTCAAAAAGGCACGTTATTTGTTACATAGTATGCAAATATAACTTTTCGGCGCAAACTGTCACTGAAAAACGTATCTGAAAACAGTGTACGGTCATCGATCGACGAGAAGTCGACGGCATTACGGTGCATTTTATCGAAGGAAGGGTCAGCTGACCGTTCGAGCGTCCGAGCGTAAAGGTATTCGAAGCTCAAGAGCCAGCTTCGAAACGCACCAAGGGAAAATCCTCCAAGGGGTGCTCCGGCACGACACCGGCCGCGGAAGAAAAGACCCTTCCGGCCTTTCCAAGATCGCAGGGTGCGACACCTCATTTCCTTATCTTTAACAGGCCGTTACTTTCTCCGTGCTTCGTTTCTTGACGCTCTTTTATCTGTATACCCGCGGGAAAATGTTTCTCCCCTTCATGCGCGATTGGCATATACGTCGCGTCTGGAAACGTAACTAATTAGCGGGATCGTTCTGGTTAAAGACCGAATATGTACTTGCAAGACGACACACAGTTCACTCTTCCGTGAAATCGATACGTAATGCACCTCCTTCCTACCATTTTATTTTCGCCTTGATTTTCCGTGCAATGAAAATAGAATCGCGACGCGTCGCGGTTCAGTCACGCAAAAACGACACAATCGAGCGAGAGGATTGCGAGAGTAGCGATTTAGCTAGGACGCTCTGTAAAATACGATACTGGAAAGCAAAAATCATCAGTCAGGCTGAAGATCTTCGGAGGGTGATGTCCGTCTGATGCTCGCCCGCCGGCCAATAACACCCCATTCACCCTTGCGGAGTCACACGCCCTGGAATCCAAAGTCGTCGCACCCTGTGAAAAATGATCTTCCCTAAATTGCTCGCTTACATGATAAATATACTACTTTCAGTGTACATATTGCCTCGTACGTACAAGGATCGTGTCACGTCGATCTGTGCTGTTTGTACATTTAAAAGCGTCACGTGTTATCTTGACATGATTTTTTAAACATTACACAAAAATGTCGTTGCACGCAATGTAACGAAACGTGCTTCACTTTTTACGAATTACAGTCGTTTAATTGCTACCCATCTCACATCTACGCGTGTAATATATTACATTTCTCGCGCATGACGAAATGGACAGTCAGCTAATTGTTAAATCGTATTTGTATAATTAATATCCACACGTGCGTGGATCTCATATCTGAGAGTAGCTTGTTGTTGTATCTCGGTATTCACCGAAGGGAGACGTTGAAACACGCAAGATACCGTTATACACCACCCTCGACACTGTTACCCCGGGAAGAATCCGATCTCTGTTTCGATCTCAGACTCCTTAACAGAGATGTAAGAAACTGCACCAGCAGCAGCCACAGGTACGTAATATATTACCGGACACTGCCCACCGTTACTCCATTCTGAAACGAATGGTCGTTCGCTCGTGCTCGTAAAAATGGAGATCACAGCGCAGATCGACGAAAAATCCGATGCGATGAGAGATGCGACGCGAGACAATAACGGGTCCTCCTGTCGCACCGCACCGTCCCGTTCCGACGAAACTATTTTACGACACTTTCGTGGATCCCCGTGGATCTCTGGTGATCACGCGCAAAGTCTCAGTCGTAGAAGCAGCAACGACCTGACGAAACGAAGCCACCACGGACACCGCCGCGCCGCCGCGTCCAGGCCGAGTAACGTTTTTTCCGAGGCATTCCAGATTTCGTGGATTATCCGATTCATTCAGTGGATCCCGGCGATTTTCCAACAAGATACAAGCGCGCCCAATAAGCGTACCACTACTGCGGTAGCAATAATTTTAATATATAGCAGTCGGCCACGGTACAAAGCACCACCGTGCGGTTTGCGGCTGGACGGTCCGATGCGCGACGTAACGAGGAAATGGTGCAATTTTCAACTACATACCAACAAGTCTAATGTGTGTATTATGTGCGTGTATAAGCGAGAGCCGAGAACGGATCGCGATGCGAGACCATGTATATGCCATTGTGCCTCGGTAATTCTCGATATCCTGCCGGGGAAACGGCGGGCATCGTGGATCGGGGACCGGGGTAGATCGATCGCCGGGCATACCAATCATTGCCGTAATACTCGATGCATCGATGACACCTCCGCTATCCTCGCCACGACCGTGCTCAGCTCTTCCGTCTTGCTCGTTCTTCTGCTTCCACTCGCGCGGAATGTCTCGCGACTCGGGAAGAGGAACACGAGACTTTTCTCATCTTGTGCGAAACTCTCAGATGAACCAGACTCGTCTATGAGATCAGTAGAACATTTACGGATCATCGTCATTTAGAATCATTGTAGCAATGACAAGATCATAGACACAAGTGATACACGTTCGTAAAGATTGTTACCATATACGCGAAATCTTTTGTATAATATTTGAGATTTACAGTATGAATACGGAATCGAAGAATTTTCAATTTATACGCGCGGTCGAAGGAAAATCTCACGGGTGTACATTTATATTTCACCCTCGGAGATTCCTCGAAGAGCGAACCTCTCGAAGATTGGCTCTGTGTACCTTCCCCTTTTCTAATCGCCACTTTCTTCCGACGCGAGTTAGTTATGGCCGAGTCTTCCGGTGGGCGATGTGGCCTCGCGAAAATCGTGATAAATTTAACAATTATCTCCGAGAATTCCGCTGTCGAGCTCGTCCGCTTATTTACCTCGTAAGAGAAATATACCAAAAATGCTGGCGACAGTGTTTGATAAATCGCCTACGTGTAGACGATTAAATTACAGCGATACGCGGAATGTGTACACATTTCCGGCGAGAAGAGGCGAACGGTACCTCGAACATGAAACCCCGAATTAAAATAACCGGCGAAAGAAGTCAGTAACAAGGTAGGTGCCGAAGAACGCGAATCCTTTTCACGATACGTTCAGCATTTCGCTAAAACGTGGCTGAGAGGGTGCTACGACGTTCGTTAACGCACTTCCAACAGTCTGGCACCGATTGGTGTGGGTGCGGTCGTATACTCCCTGTCTCCTCGTTCCCATTTCAATCTCCAATACCATTCATGCGTTTTGATGTAACCACCTCGACAGTGACGGTGACGACGTGGACGTGTACGTGCGCGCGCACAAGCTCATAAACAAAACGACCGCGTTTTATTGGAATGTCAAAGCGGAATATTGGTATTCTTCGCGAGGACTCCCCAAAATATGTACGTCCGCGAGTTGCATGCTAATGACCGATGCGGGAACTCACGAGGCGAGTATCGGCCTCTCCTCTCGCATCCGGTTGTCAGCGCGTTGTCGTTAGATCACTGGCGCCATGGCGGTTGATAGCCACTTGGAAACTCACCTTTCCATTCTAACTTTAGCTCTTTCGACCTGGAGCGATGTCTCTCCCCTTTTGTCCCGCATGGAAATCGCGGACGGCCAAGAAATTGCTCCTTCCAACGGCCAAACCGGACCTAAATACTCCCCCAACGATCATTCGAGTTTTCCCGATATAAATCGAACTCTCGGATCGAATCGTAAGCTTATATTCGTTTACGCTTGCGCAATAATCGGTGCGACGTATGTAAATGATTCGATGATGCTCATTGATTTCGATTGTCATTTTTAACGGTTCCAATGAAGCGACGAAGCGATCGAACGATCGAAGCTACTTCTGACGCAACTTGCGTAACCGGCGAACAACTCCTTTTGTAGCTTTCGTTGATGCACGTGGCGGTTGATGGTAGCGTAATAACTCGACGTTGTATGGAAATCAATGATGGCGACGCATTGTACATTCTACTGAAGTTAGCAAAATTTGTACATGAATAATAAGAATCTAATGATTTCGATTGATAAGTGATTAACATTTATTTCCAAAAAAGCCGTTCGTTTACTAAATATCTTAATTTCAAAAATATATACAATAGTTGATGATACGCATGGTAAAATATATACAGGGTGTCCCGAATTTAAATGTCCAAACTTCGGGAGCGTGTAGGGGATGATAAATGAAAAATAAAAAGTCCTTTAGAGATATGCTCGTTTTTACTTCGTTTTGGAAAAATCGCAAAAAAGAAAACGTAGATTTCATGCAGCAATGACTCGTCGTTCCGGAAGTCTTCTGTTTGAAAATCGGCGCCGCGCATACTCTCGCACTTCCTTTGTTTGTTTACATTTCTTTTTTTGTTTACATTTCTGCTTCTCTCCTATAAATTCGTCAGTTACTCATCAGAAGCCATCGAGTGAATTACTCCTGTCACAATGCCGCGTACATATTCTAACGTTGAATATGCTGATATGGTTTTCGTGTATGGTTTCTGTGACGGTAATGCTAGGGAGGCGGTGCGAGAGATGCGCGCCGATTTTCAAACAGAAGAATTCCGGAGCGACGAGTCATTGCTGCATGAAATCTACGTTTTCTTTTTTGCGATTTTTCCAAAACGAAGTAAAAACGAGCATATCTCTAAAGGACTTTTTATTTTTCATTTATCATCCCCTACACGCTCCCGAAGTTTGGACATTTAAATTCGGGACACCCTGTATAAATATATAGTAAAATACAATTATTTAAAGACATGATGCTTGATAAATTTTGCCAACTTTGTTAGAAGTCTAAATTTACTCTCGTATTGACGTATTTTACGTAGTACAACTATACGAGAGTATCCTTACCGTATCGCCAAAAAATATAGGCCTGGTAACGCCGATATATCACAACGTGATATCCATCGTACAATACGACGATAACGATCTTGGGCCGCGATCCTGTCACCGTTCGCGTTACACCAATCTTGCGAAGCGACAATTCACGATAAAGATCTCTGTGTTTCAGTCGCGCAGGTGGAGGGTGAATTTAAGCAAACCCGTTTCGCGCGATTCGTCTTAAACGCAACTACAATATTTATTAGACAACTGTATCATTTTATATTTACCAATGCATTAATAACCGTTAACCGCAAAGTCCTCGGAAGAGTGCGTTATGTACCGTTGATGAGCGACGATAGGACAGAAATCACTGGTAGGCGAAAACAAATCATCTTCCAGGTTTGATTAAGATATTAGAGGGCTTGCGCGGAGAAACGCCCCTGACTCAAGTCGGTATGTATGGCAATGGCGATACGTAACGTAATTGTCGTAACCCGATCCCGTATGGTAATGCGCATAGGCGAGCGGGTTACAGCACGAGATAGCGAGAGGAATGTTTAACCTGCTCGCCGGAGACGCGTATTGTTATTTTAATAGGCATTATTTGATTTTAAAGTTCAGTGAATGCCAGTGTGTTCTTGAAGGGGGATGTGATTGCCCCGCCGATAGGGTCCCGAACCCTGTTATTTCCTTCCCCGATCCCCATTTTCTACCGCTAGTTCGCTGCCCCTCGCCCGCTTGTCAATCTACGCCACGGCACGCTCGAAAGTCCAAAAATTGCTACGTTCTCTCGGACGTGCGCAAGAATGCAGGAGGATTGTCGCGCGAGCTGAAAAGAAACGATTCTTTCGCCGCTAATCGACATTTTTACATCTTTCAGTCCCAAAAAGACAAACCGAATCAAAATCAACGAAATGATCTACATTAACAGATGTGTTCATTTAATATGGACATACAAGTAGATAAAACTCAGCGTTTGAACAATCTGATACGATGTGCGATGTATTTCATAATGCTGCGAATGAATAGCCAGATCAAACGTTCCTTTCTCGAAATTAGCGATAGACTAGGAAAGCTCTGTAGTCCCGCATACCGGTTGATTTGCTGCAGAAGGGGATGAGACGGACGGAAGCGAAGGGGGATGGACCACTAAACTTGCGTCCAGTAAATAGAATCTAATCAACTCCAGTTGCGGGCAATCGATCAGATTTTCAGTTAAAATAGCCTTTGACGATACGAACATTTCTGGAGAACAGAAATAATTCGAGACAATGTTAACAATGTCGCAGTGCTCGATCAATTACGCATATAATTGATGATGACAGGATGGCACCGTTTAAAAAAAGGTAATATCCCAAGAAGAATGTGCACGCAGCCTGCGTCCTGGAAGGAACATTGGAGGACAAGGAGATTACTTCGGTCTGAACGAAGACAGCAAGGCATAATTAAGTAGCGCGACAGGGAGGGTGACAGGGTAGCGTAACTACGTGCGCCTTTTTTTGGTATCAGGGTGAAGAGAAGAATTTTTTTCCTTTAATGTTAAAAAAGTTACGCTAATATGTGCCTCGAGCCGGCGGCGGGAAAAAGCAATTTGTTTCGCTAATCTTTCTCGACGACAGACGTAATTGAAACCCCAACGCGATTATGAATCGCGAGCGCACGGGGATCGTTGTGTACACTAAATCCCCGCTTCTTTTATTTTAATACGCCCAACGTGTAACATGATTGACAAACGATCGATTTACTTTGATCTATCGATAATCCGGTCATCAATGAATTGCGATTTAATTCGCTTGCGAACAGAGTCAGCATTTCAGGAAAAATTATCACTATGAAACATTTAAATAGCAACTGTCTTTTTTATCGCAATAGTTTCTTATAAAATAATAAAATACGCTCATGTACAATAAGAGCTTTTTGAATCAGATCATTTAAAAGAATTCTGAATATTAAAAATTCAAACATCGAATATGATAAATTCTAAGAAAGATAAATTCCGGAAGACGCAAGATTCATTTAATGATGGTGAAATGAACTTAACCATTACGATGGTGCGCCGGCGGTGGCAGTGGCACGGGTGAGAGACCGGAAGAGCCGTCTCGAAATATTTCACAGAGACTTATCTCACGGGAGTTCTCGCTATCAGTAAACTTTTTAACTCCATTTATTTCGCGCCGCGATGCGAAGATTCATTCGGTTGTTATTATTTATTAGCACCGTTGCGGTGGCGGGAGGACACCAAGCTTTTCCAAGAGGGTGGCGAGCAATAATCGCCAACAATAAACGCGAATCGCACTTGATTATTATGATTGTCCGACTCCTTTCTGTAGCACCCTCAAATAACTTCGTTTCTCGTTAGTAGCCAGGCTCCCCTTATGCCGTGGAAAGCGGAGGGAGAATTTGGCACGAGAGGCGAAGACGAGAGGAAGCGAATGGAGGGAGGGTTGGAGAAAGACGGAAGGAGAGGACAGACAGCAGATCGGAGAGAGCGACGTGTTTCCGTTCGCGAGTCCGAAGGTCGAAGGGTGAATGACAGCGGTGCAATTTGAAAAATTATAGGAGCCGCATACGCTTATACGGTATCCCTTCCCCTTTCCGATATCTCGTGCCCCGTGGCAAATATCCCCATACAGGCGAGACTGTGCTCGCCTTTTCCATCTTGCGACGTTGTCGTGGTATCTTTGCCTGCATTTTGTTGCTGCAGACGTCTCCGATGCTGCTCGAACGCTCGTTAAACTATGATTGTTCAGCTTAATAATCGAAAACTGCTCTACGTGTCTACATTTCGTCCTATATTTTCATTCAGTGTTTCGTGACAATCGTTTTTCCAAATGACGCAACGTGATCGGCGCGCGTTGGACGCGCGCTCGCGGCATTCTCATCCACTCTCGTTTATTCTACACGGGGCGATATTATCTCTTCCGTCTACCGGTAATCAGTAACCACTACCACAACTGCAGTGCAACACGCGTAACTACTTGGGGGACACGTGTGCAGCCGGAACACAAGCCGGGCACTCGCTCTTCGCTCTTCGAAGACCCGATCGTAATCTTTCTGTCTCAGGTACGTGCGTTTGCTACGTGTTTGTCGGAAATTCTCGATTACACGCAGACGCGGTGGGCCAGTTTATTACGAACACGTGGGAGGACTTGGCGCACGTAACACCGTCGTAGGTAATACGTGTACCCGAAGCGGTAGCAGTCGGCGGTAACGCTATAAGATAGGGTCTCATTATTGTCGGTACAGTGTTCCTAAATTGCCGCCCCGAGCCGAGTGGTAGACGACCGGGAGCGAAGCGCCGGGTTTCGTACGACTAACTAACGGTGGACCAATTAACTTTCAATTAGAGAATGGAGATAACTCTTATCGCGTCCGCGGGCCGCGCGGAGGCGGCGGCTTTTATGGGGCCCTTCTTTACCCGACGGCCGACGTTTATGTCCGCACTGATACATTGTCCCGGAAAGGGTTAGATACGGATCGTTATATATCTGAAAGCGATATTATCCGATTGAAGAAACAGCCGATTAACCATCGGGTTAACGTGCTTCAATCCATATCTCCGATTACAAATTTGCCCGCGGCCGTTCCGATAGCGTGTATATCATCTTAACGACGTCCACCATCTGATCGTTGACAGTTAGACAGGGCAAACGGGGGTCATACCAACCCCCCGATTCGATATACGTATTTTTGCGACTCTTGTTCTCTGAAAAGCATTAAATAGAAAATAATCTATCCACGGATTAACTGACACGTAACGAAGCTTCGACAATCACGGTGAGTATTATTTTGTTTGGATAAGCAACGTACTAGCCATCGTGGAGGCAACGAGCACAGGACATCCATATGTATGATTATGAGAACGGAGTTATCACCGAGGCTCCGTAGGTACGAGCCCGCAGCCAAGTTCATATTTGTGCATTACGCTCACGTGCAACGATACAATAAGGAATCCTTCGTATCGGGGATGCATGCTAAGTACACAGCGAGCTCGTCGTATCTAGCAATGCCGATGCGTCGTTTCCCGTGTCAGGCTTCGATCGTCTCGTACCTGCTAGATTCTCGTCGTCTAAGTCTAGAAACGCGAACGACCGTCTACTCTCTTTCGTCGCGCGAGCGACTTCCACTCGAGACATGAGTGGTTGTTGAAGTTCGTAGGTATTTTTGTACGTGTTACTAATTTGTTGCAACAATACTTTCATGTTAAAATATTGCTGGCGAAGGAAATATACATAGCTGCGGTCTTAATTTAGTTCTACATCTCTGGTTCTACATCACTGAATGTTATTCATTTATCGCAGATCTACTCGCGACGATGCCGGCTAATTCCTAGACCGGTATATCTTACGCAGCTCGAGCTGATTCGCATTAAGATTACACGTATTACTGGGAGACTGTTACGTATCTGTGAGATCGATAGATGCATCGAGTTACAAATAGTCTTTAGACTAATTTGTCCGCGTAATTTCGACTGTGGATATACTCTCGCTTTGATATACTATTTTCTTTATAAAATAGACGAGGGAGAGAGAGAGAATTTCAAGTCTTCGAAAATTTCGGCTCTATTAATCATCCCGAATTTTCTTCGTCGAGTGGCATAATGGCGTTACAAGGAAAGATCGAAATAAGACATTTTTTAATTTAATTGACAAATTCCTTCCTTTAAGATAGAAAACAGACAATTCTAGACATATAAATTGTTATAAAATCATGCATAATGTGTGACAAGTTTGTGAATACTACAAATGTCCGTTAAAAACTGTAAAAATTACGATTTCACAAGATGAATATCGAAAGACTCGCCTGAGATTTGATAGTTCCGACATCATGGCGAATAAACTCTGACACTTTAATTTATCATATAGAAATTTTAAAAAAATATATTCATGTATATTCAAGAACTTATATAAAAAAGTTACAACTAATCAAGACCAACTCGCTGAATATTCTACACCACGTTGGCGATTTAATTATAATACTGCATTAACAATCACGGTCTTCCGACGTGAAAGATATAAAAATAAAAATTGCACAAAGAGAGAATCTTGTCGCTTGGGGCATCTTCGATGAAGAGGAACGAGGTTGCATCGTCGCGTCATGTAATGCGGGAAAGAGGAAGAAAGAGCTACCTCCGACTCTCGAGCAAAGCGGAATTGCCACGACGGGGACGGGCGACGACGAACGCGAAGACGGGGACGAAGACGTGAACGAAGACGAAGACGAAGACGACGATGTCGACGAAATAAGGCAGGTAGTGGGCGGACGCGCGTCACGCTGGAAAGCAGCATCGTTCGTCGAGCAGGGCGTTTCGTGGGCGGGATAACTCCGCCCGTTATTCGGCGCACGCTCCCGTTATTCACGTACTCTCCCGACTCCTTCGTCCTCTCGGTGCGCCAGCGACGTCTCGCTCCGTGGATGGTACAGTCCCATCTAGTCGCTCGCTCGGTCACGAACCCGGACGGCCGAACGGCCGTTTAGCTTTCCGCGCTTCCGTCACCCTCGATCCCCGGATTTGACGAGCGCGTCGCGGGCAATTCAAAGGAAATGCCGACCAATCGGTTGACGTCGGTGTCGACGGTCGGGCACGCGCGATGATGACGAGGATGATCATCCCGGACGGCACCGTGTGTCGGCTCGAGTGCCAGTTTGTGTACCGCGCGCGCGACCAGTGACCAGTGCACACGCGAGAGACCGTTGATAGACCGTTGATAAGTGACGATAAGTGACGACGCGACGTAGAAGAAATGTTGCCGTATCAGGTGGCCATGGATTATGGGGGCTTTCAACGACAAAGCCCGGTTGGGGTCGGTGTCGGTGTCGGCGGACCCCATCAGGGGGCCGCTGGGGCGCTCAACATCAACCCCGCGTTCACGCACTCCTGGTTCGTACCGGCGGACCTCTGTGTCCCGTACAAACAGAGTCAGGGTCCTCTCCTCGAGCCAGGGCATGTTGTTTCTCTTATACTTATTTCTCTAATTATGTAATGCTTCATAGTTATCATTATCGCCGTTCTTTAACAAGCCGCTGCATCTCGGACGGCGATCGACCCGCGATACCGCGGTGGAACATTCATTGCGAGCGCGAATTACTTCATTTATTAAACTTATTATTCATTAAGTCGCGCGATTCACGTTCATACCGAACTATCGATCGATCATTTTGATCAGCCAATCGATTGTCAACAATTCTCGTTGAGTTACGATTTATTGTTTCAAACCGCGCCATAAGTTTCCAAGTATTATAGCTTACACACACAGGGTAGTTCGTAAGACTAACTTCACAGCTATCCCTGAGAGCCCACGAGGGTCGAAAAACGTGCGACCACTCGATTCCGGTACATCGCGTATTATTCATATCTCCTGATGTAACCATGTCCCGTCCGACAAATTACGCAGGTACGACAAGAGGCGGTTGACATCGAGAATTTCCGCGGCCCTTCGAAATCGGATGAAAGAGCCGCCGTAGTACAGGGTACGGTCCCAAGAGAGCTCTGTCACAGTGAGTGGATAATGGGAATGGTGATGGGTGGCGGTAGGTATAAGGCGCAAGGGTGGTAAACCAATGGGGCAGACGAGTACGTCACGCGGCGGCCGTAAACCCGATGCGATATCGGAGGAACGCTGATGCTGACGGGGCAACCGGGGGAGCCGTCAATGTTACCTTTGGCCTGTCGCCCTTATCTTCCTTCCAATATACCTTTATTTTGATTTTCCGACATCACCAGTAACGAACCGATCGCGCTGGTGCGATTCGACTAGAACTTAATCATACATCGAA
Source organism: Ooceraea biroi (assembly GCF_003672135.1). NCBI lineage: Eukaryota > Metazoa > Arthropoda > Insecta > Hymenoptera > Formicidae > Ooceraea > Ooceraea biroi. Next base: position 4,049,681 of record NC_039512.1, read on the forward strand.
TCAACGTCAGAGGCGAGGGCGGAAGGCAATAGTAAAGAATTCTGCATACTTTCCTTATTACCACTTCTCATATTTAATAATTTATTGTTTCATTGTTACATTTAGCTAGCTTATTCTGATAAAATTAATTTATTAAATTGGCGTATAAATTCTATTTTGATAGCCATTTGACTAAATTCCGCAAAAGATGTTATAACTATTTTTGTTCTTGACCAACGATCTGTTTTTATTGTAAAAATTGGTAAAACTGAAGAATATGATATGTTATGTAGTCACTATGAAACAATTAGCTTTGGCTCAGAGATCAGTGACCGCGGTTCATATTCGTCTCTGACGATGAGACCGTGTCGCACCGATGCGCCACGCCGCGCGGCTACGACAGGCTCACGTTCCCGGAAGTTAAGACACCGGCGCATCCGGATGCGAGCCACGGACGTGAGGCCTTTCGAAACTCCATGCTTTCTCTGTCAGCCGACCGAACGTTGGCTACTTAACTTTTCAGTGGGTGTTCAAGCCTGAACCAATCCAATCTTTTCATAGAGCGATATCATTTTCAAGAGAAATTTTATTAGTTACTCTTACATACACACAATACATAATTTTCATACCTTTTTAATCATTTTTTAAATAATTGTTTGAATAATATATTACGATGAATAAGTAATAGAATTTCTTCAAAAGATATCACACAATTGATATTATTAATTATTTGTATGTATAATTTATATTTCTTTTTCTCTCGATAACGTTTAAAGGTATTCTAAGATACTGTTACATTCTTTTCACGATAATCTTGATCATAATGACAACAAAAAAAGTAATCGTCAGCCGACAAATTGTATCCGGACATTAGAGAAGACGCAACGTGGAAACACAAAAACCATAGCAAAGCTCTTTGCGCTATAAACTGGATTTGATATCGAGGAAGGGGGAGAGTTTGGGGTCGCGTCCAAAATGTAAAGGAAAGAAGAAACAGCTCTTACAAGTGCATTTACCGAAAGTTCTCAGGCTCGACCTCCGCTCCTCCGCATCGGGAAGCTCATCACGTAGACTTTAAGCCCTCCCTTATCTGCGCGTCATCAGGAGCCAACTTCCCTCCGTCTCTCTATCTACCCGCACTCTCGCCCTCTCGCAGTCGCGCATATCGCGTCTCGACTCTCTCCGCTCTTTTCATTTTTCCCCCTTTCTTTCTTCTTTCCTCCGTTTTATTGTAGATGAGTAGAGCGCATGCATGCATGCATGCGTGCGGCGGTCGTGATTTACGTCCGCGGATGCAGCGGGATGCTTTAGTGCTCCCGGCGTTACTTCTTTTCTTGTTTTTATCCGCTTCCATTCAGATCCCGCCCAGTTCCACGAAAAGCATTTCCTTAACTTGCGCTCTTATCTGCCGTATCACAATGAATATTGGAATACGTAGCATACACTCCGATAGGAAACTCCGATGCGATGTATTATTATTTTCGAGGAAGCTAAGCCAGTAGAATCCAGAAACGGCGATGCGACCATAAAAATTACTCAAACGCGAGCGTTTCTTCCATTCGCTTGTCGCGTTTTGCAACGAAGCGTTCTAAACTCGTCCTATATATCCGCGTAATTACGTAACACCGCAAAAATTTACACGCGCAACGTTATCTGCTTCGCGCTCGCTTATAAAACTCGACATGATTCAAGCGTTGCATCATGAATGAAATCGCGGACTGTGCTTTGGTCCACTAGAGGCGAGGGATGTACCGTGAATTATTCATGACGCCGAATAAAAACATAAGCGGCAAAAGACAAACGTTCGCAATACTTTTTGACGATTTTGCGAAAGAGTTTGTCGAATCGACGACGATCGTGATTAGCGTCGTTACGTCTCTTCGGGACGGACTGCTGAGCGAACGGAAAGCTTTGCGGATCAGCGTTATGCTCCGCGGTATACCATTTTTATTGAAAATCCCACTCAGAGTAATCCGAGTTTACGATGCCAGTCCCGAATCTAATCGGCGGCGTAGCGCCGTAAAACTTATTCTTCGCTCCTCGTTATCGGACGGTCAGCGGAAATGACATTTTTGCCGAAACGTTACAAAAGCCCGGGCACTCGATAGCCACCCCCTTCTTCTGCCCCAGCGGGGCCGCGAAAGAAAATTATGTCGAAACTGGAGCCGTAACATTAGGAGCATTGTATTGTTGCGCGAGGCTACGACTCTCCGGGGAGTAGGTTGGAAGGTCCGTTCGTCCTTTTCCTGCTCACGTTCCTCTTCCGCAGCGAGGAGCGCGCTCACGCACACAGAGGCGTGAACACATGGACGTGGAAATACAGACAGAACGAGACATACCCTCAGGTGGTGCTTCGGACCGGCAAATGAATCGTTTAATTGAATTAGTCGATGAGCCCGCGCTGCGATGCGCATTATAATTTCGACGGTTGCCAATACCATTTCTACCCACCCCGTCGTCAAGAAATCATATCGATAAGCTCGGGAACGACCATCGTTGGGAGTCGTGAAGGGGTTTCGAACGTTCCCGCACGATTACGTACTGCGCGATTTTCTCGTAATATAATTTTATTTTATAAAACGGTAATATCCTCTTACAGATATATTTCTGTACTCTGAGAGCATTTTGCAATTTTATTTTATATTGCGAGAAAATATAACATTGCGATAGAGATATAGATCCGCATGAAAACTACTTTATAAATTACTGTAAACTGTGAACGTTGAACTATAAATTATAACAATAAATTCGCATAAGACTCTAATATCCTTCTAATATTATTGTCTTGACAAAAATTGTCGTCATTGATGGTATTACTCGAAATATCCCGAATATTGTTATTAACACGACAAATGTTTGTTACATAATCTGATCCGTTTTGGAGAAATAATTTATAACAACAAAAATTTTCAGTTGCCAGCCGCGTGCCTATACATTAAAGTTCGGAAACCTTCCCGTGTCACCCGATGCAACGCCAACATAGGGAAACGATGTTATCCGTTTCGGTAATCCGGCCGATTATTACGCCCAGCTGCCACTTCTCGCAAGTCTCAGCGGTGGCGATTCGAGGATCCGAGTCGCGAAAAACGAAGAGCGGAGGGTTGCGGATATCCGAGGGCGGCTCGTCATAGCTCTCTGCTGAATTATTGATGGGCAGCACTTAGAAGGCAAGAGGACGCCAGCGCGGTAGCGGCGCGCCTTTGGTAGCCTTCTCGAGGATCGCTAAGGATACTCCCGGCGATGGTTGCGCGAGGGACCACTATCTCCGGTCCCGCGGGACTTTCGGGACTCGCGAGCCCCACCGCCGCCCAATTCCAAGCAATTTGACCGAAAGTTGGGCGTAATTTTATTTTCACACGTCTGCAGACGCCCGGCCGAACGATTCGGCGCGTACGAGGGCAGCTGCTTCGTGCTTAGGCTTAGCTTTCCTCCGGTTAAGTTCCGTTCCTCTTGGGGAATAGATTCGGCACGGTCAAAGAGAAAAAGGAAGCTACATCTCTTTTCTCCTTGTGTTCTTTACCTCTGCCCAGTCATCGGTGGAAATGTCGGCTTTTAATCATCTCAATCTCGCCTCCGGAAAGCGCGATATCTTTGTTAAAAACAAGAATAGGATAATTAACGTAAAGATATACAATAGAATATTGATTTCATATATCTAACTAAAAAATCAGTTATTAAAAAGATATGTAGTGATTATGTGAGACAGTTTATATATATATATATATATTAACATTAAAAATATATGTTTGATGCAGTGAAGAGAAAATGAAAGGCTAAGAGTATAGTAAAATCAAAAGCGCGTGAAAAACGAGAGATCCAACAAGAAGTGCAAATATTGAGTATCACCAGAAAAGTTAAGCGTACTGTCAGATGCAAAGTTTATAGTCGATCATTTGGTGAACGCCACGGAAGGGAAGAATCTGTCATTATCCCTTTGGGACAAGAACGAAAGCCTGCCTAGAACTTCGGCAAGAGCGGGGGAGGTTCGGATGTCGCGCGGGATGCCTGTAAAATGCCAAAACAAGATTCCGACACAGTAGCGGCTTATATTGGGGATGCTCTCTCCCCTTTCTTTCATTTTTACGACTTCCGGTCCCTGTTCGGGCCGCAGCGAGAATGGTCATAATGGGTTACCATCGTGTTGGCACATCTCGCGCGAGGGAGGAACGGACTCGGTAGGGAAAGCACAAGCGTTTTACAGTCGTTAAGCGCAATAGCGAACGAATAAAAATCCCATCGCGCCTCGAATCATTTCGGCTTCAAACCACCGACTTTTCCGCTATGCTTCTTCGGCCTCCGTTAGAAACGACGGAAGTTAGTTAATGGGCTAACTCTTAACTTTGATGCCTTTCTGGGGACAGATTTCACGGGGTGTTACGCACTTTTCGGTTTTCGCGTACCAAGAAAGATGGAATACTCTCAAGCAGAAAAAATTAATTGCGTATTGCCGTTCAGGACGAAAAGCAGCCAATGACTAACTGCATTAACATTCGTATATTCAACTACGTGTATGATGACTTGTTTAAATTTCATCGCAAAAATGGATTAAAGAAAGCGTTAGTTTATCGAGCAAATGTCTTTGTGGCATTCTGAAGAAACGTTCAACGTGGTTCACTTACGTCAATTCCGGGTAAGCGATTCGTCATTAACGAAAGGTTGATGACCAAGAGACACCAAGAAGCGTATAGATTTTGTGCAACGCACATCGCCGTTTCATTGGCCGATGTTTGCAGTTTAAATGTAAAACCGGTACCGAGGGGCCGTCCATTGGGCGTGGTTACGTTACATCGATGTTCAGTCGCGGACACATTCGCTGGCTTGTCAGTAAACATGGGCTTCATAGCGCTTGAATAATGTATGCCGCTTAAGCGGTAGTCGCACTGTACGACGCATCGCCACGCCTCTCCTCCTTTATACCTATTTGCGCGACCGCATAATTTCAGCTTCGCCGCCGTACGCCGCACTGTGCGCGCATTTGCGCAAAATAATAACTCCCACCATACAGTGCTCCTCGCGGTTACTCTCCATTAAAAGACACGTCGCAATGAACGCGAAGATCCTCAAAAGGAACGCGACGGGAAGTATGGAATTCGCGGGCCGATCGCCGTCTTCCTCTATGACCAGCCTAGCGTTCGAACCTATAAGCTTGCGAGGATGTTTGTCGAACTTGATTAATCCTTTGATCAATATCCTAAATTAAACGAGATCTGGCATTACGCCGTTCCCAAATGGTACGGTTGTTTAATGTATTCGTCAGGTTGGTTGGTTAAAGGATTAAACGCTTTTCCGCAAGTTATTTGACATTTCTTTGGGGACACTGTACACGCAAACTGATTGCCAACTGATGATTTACAGCATCTACCTACTGTAATCCCAGAGGGGTGTACTGTTTCTCCGCTGTAACCGTATGCATGTTTGAATTACAGTATTCTGGAGCTGCGTAAGGAGAAAAGCAGAGACGCAGCGAGATCGCGACGTGGTAAAGAGAACTTTGAGTTCTACGAGCTCGCGAAGATGCTTCCCCTACCGGCGGCCATTACTTCCCAGCTGGACAAAGCTTCCATAATAAGGCTAACAATTTCGTATCTCAAACTACGCGACTTCTCCAGTCACGGTGATCCGCCGTGGTCTCGTGACGGTTCGACGCCCACCAAATCTGTCAAAGGTAAGTTCTTGCATTTCATCGACTTTGTCGTTTATCGACGATTAGGCAATGGATTCTGATCTCTTCCTCCGTATTAAATTCGCAAAGCTTTTATCGTAGCTGTAAAACTATAGCTGTAATTACTGTAAAACTTAAGTAAAGTTTGTTGGTCTTTCTGGTGTCGCAAATTAAAAAATATATACATCGATATGATATAATGATGTAATATCAATAGCGACAAAGAACATTTTTCCTAATTTATTCCAATAGACGTAGCTCGAGCGGCCGACCCAATAGAGATATATCTGCCGATGATGTTTCTTGATGGATCAGCATTTAACCTCGGACGGGGGAGTCATCCGAACTGTTAATAGGGATCGGGACCCATATTCCGTAGACCTAACTTTCTCTCTAGGGATAAGAATAAGAGAGGAAGTCAGCCGCGTTATAATTCCTTTGCTCTCGCGTCGTTTGCAGTAGAGTAGACTGCTATTGCGACGGACACGTATAAAATGTATTGTCACAGTATCTCGTCGTATGCGCCTACCTAATATAAATTCCCCATTTTTCAATACACGCATTTTGTATTTGACATATTTCGCAGTTAAATGTGTAAATATAAAAAACAAAAAATGGAGAGAGAAATAAGGGTTGTTTTGCAAAGTCGTGCTATAATCGCGTTCGAGTCAGCGAATACTCATTGTCAGCCTATTTTCGATTACGAATAGCGCTTGTTCGGCAGACACGTGTCTTCTGTTATCAGAAAGAACCGACGTCGTGTCACGACGCTGTACAGTAATTCGATTTATAAAAATGGATGAAGGAACGTTTGCGAAAATGTCTAGCTCGCGATATCGCGTCTGACAACTACTCGGTCTGATGAAATACTATCGGTCCGCATAATTCTACGCGAAACAACAAGCGGCGGGACACGCTGGGATTACATCGAAGATTGGACAATGGTTCTTGAGGAAACACGTAAGCTCGTTGGTAATAGATCGAGCTTTCAGATACCCTTTATAATTCCAGTGACCATGCAGCCGGCGAGAGATTTCTAGATACATAGTAATAGAGAATTGTCGGCAATCATCGAACGATAAGATCGCCGCGGACCTTCTTCATTCTCGTGCTTCATTTAGCGAAAAGGGAGTAGTCACTACCTTTTAGCGCATTTTTGCTTCGCCGCTCCCACAATCTCTCGTTTGCCAGTTGAAGATATACTGTTACACTTGTTACTGCGTGAGTTTATACTCCTCGTTACGCAGACGAAGCAAGTTTTTTGAGAAAAGGGGAGAGCATTAACAAGAGCGGTTGATTGTCGGGAACAAATGTGCATCTGCTTTACTCGGTGAGAAGAAAATCCTCCCTCGCGAAGAAAGATCGCGAAGATACCGCCGTTGAACTTGTCGGGAAACTTGTCTTACACATAGCCACCGCATATTTTCGGAGTGCAAGGGGAATGCTGGTTGAGTTAATATTTACAGTGTGCGGGAGGGTCGCGAAAAGCTAGAGAGGTTCCGCACGTACGCGGTACGTATACGCGGCTTAGGTACCTCTACCACTATCCACATGAAAATCTAATCACGACAACCCCTACGCGCGCGCGCCTCGCGTTACCAACCACCAATGTAACTAAACTAACGAAATTGAGTTAGGTGCCGCGCATCGCTGCCGCAACTCCTCGTCAAACTAAATCCAGTGCGCCCCTTTTCTCTTCGCACCGCACGTCAGAACAGGCGCGGGAACGAGGCCTCTCGACTTAACCGAGTAAAATGATTCGAGATTTCGAGGCGCGAGAATTTTTTCCATTCGTGAGGGAAGAAGGTACCCCGCGAAAGAATGATCGATCGACAGCCCTTATGCGATAATTACGTAATATTTTTGTTCAGAAATACCGGTACGGGATATTTGTCTAGCTGCCGAAAGCACACACGGTCAAGTTATATTTGTCAAAATATTGTGATAAATGGCGAGGGCCGCGGAGAGAGTAACGGACGAAGACACGTGAACGTACGTATCTATACACGTGTGCGATTATAATTGTTTCGATTACGACACATAATACTTTCGATTGAAAAAGAGAATATTTTGATCGATCGTTTCACGCATAATAGGAATATTAATGAGAATCGCTCTTATCGCTCTTATCGCTCTTTTATCTTGGCGATAGATCTAAACGCACCTTAAAGGATCGAGATGATACGAGAGGGCTCGTTAATCTTCATTGACGAAAGGAGTATTATAATTGTGGGAGAACAAAAGCGTTCGTCAAGACGAAATCCAGTTAGATTATCCCAGAGTCCGGCCTCATACGGTAGGAAATATCGGCATTACCTTGTTGACCGAAAACCCGAACTTAGGGTCAGTCCAATGAGTCGAGTTCGTCCGCCTCATCCCGATGGACTTACGAGATTAAGCGGTTCGCGCGCGAGTTTGATCGAGTCTTCTAAGTCTTTCATTACGGACTACTGTGGGGAGCGTAGGATTATTATTACGGTAAGAAGTAGCCCGTCTTGTTTGTTAAACGAGGGGAGAAAGAAGGCGCAAAAGGGGTCGAGAAGCGATGGTTCAACTCGACACCGCGCGTACCCGCGTGAGTCACGTATCGCTGATCAATCGAGGATACCTTTCTCTCGATAAATACATGCCGATTTATTGTAACTGTTTAGCGTTACGTCATCAATCATCATCTGAAAATACAAGCTTCAAAATTTCGGCCGCTAGAATGGACCAAATAAAAGTAATTAAAATTAGGTATACCAAATTGTATCAACTGAAAACTGAGATTCGTTTCATTTAGAAGATATTACAATTCATAAAGAATTAACTCCGCTAGTTAAGAAATTAACACACATAAGGCGTTTATTGTTGTACGTTATCATTTTTAATGTAGTTAATGCTATGTCCATTCGCAGGTGCTAACCGAGTCAGATCATCGTCATCTGCGGCGATAGATCATTTCGAAATTCATCAAGGTACCCACATATTGCAGGTGAGTTTACTCTGCTATCTCACCCCTATAAGCAATAACGCATTCAGCGAGTTACATAAGGATCTCGGGTAGACTTTTAGTACTATTCTCGATGGTTTTTCAAAATTTCAATTAATAATCAAAAATATACTAATATATCGAACTAATTTAAATATAATTTAAATATATTTCTTAAATAGAAAATAATTTGAAAGCTTGTTTTTGTCGAATTTATTCATTTTTTCGGGAGTCCATATAAACGCTCAAGAGGAATTTTTATTTCGTTTGGAAATACTCGATGCATAGTTCCTCAAGTGTCTCGTATTTTCTGTCGCTATAGTCCCTGGACGGCTTCGCGATGGCTGTCGCGGCTGATGGCAGATTCCTGTACATATCCGAGACCGTTTCGATATATCTCGGCCTCTCACAGGTAAGCGTGGCTCGCCGCAGCGAGATGTCGATGAAGCCAATGGAGCAGGCGAGTGTGCGGGGTTGGGGGTGCGTAGAGTGAGAAAAGTGATAACGATAACGAGAAAGCGAAAGCGAATAAAAAGCAACGCGGCCGCGCCAACGCGCGAATGCAACTTGTATCTTCAGCCGGAAGGCCAGAGATAGTGGAAAGGTATAAAGGCACATGGGGGAGGGAAAAGTTGACGGAAGAGAAGGAGGTTGAAGCGTTAAAGCAGTAGTGGTGGCGGTGGTGGTGGCGGTGCCGATGGTGGCGGAGGTAGCGAAAGAGGAGGAGAAGGAAAAGTTGATAGCGTTGTAGAAGAATAAGGAGGAGAGGTCAAGGGAGGAAAAGAGGAGAAGGTTGTACGAGTTGGCGGCCATACTGGCTGGCACGACGGCGAGCATGACATAGAAGGGGGGAAGGATGGGTGGATGGCGGAGGTGGTCGCATGCGGCTCACGTAGCCTCTGCACGGCGGCGTGTTCGCCATTCCTAATGCCGCGAGCGAAGGTGGACGGGGAAAGAGAGTGGAAGCGGCGCGGGGTAAAGCGAGGAGGCACGGGAGGTGACCGGTGTACCAGCTCTCGGTTCTGCGAAGCTCGTGGGGCAATCAATAGGGTGTTTCGGGGATTCGGAAAACCGACGGAAAACCGACGTTGGCACGAACATGGCTGCCGCGAGTGCGACCGCCGCGGCCGCGACGGCTGCTGCAGCTTCCCTCGCTTCTTTGAGGCACCCCGGAGGGTACCTACGCACCCCTACCCCGCGCGATGCCAAAATTCAAGCGCGACTTGAGATACCTCGACCAGGAGCACTTGTGTTTCGAAAACGAAGATAAGTCCCGTCATGAACAAAAGGAGATTGTCCTTAATTTCAGGTAGAGATGACGGGGTCGAGCGTTTTCGATTACGTCCATCAGCAAGATCACGCCGAAGTCGCCGAACAGCTTGGTCTTGGACTCGCATCGTCGACGAGTACCTCGGCCCCGCATTCGTCGAATTCTGGTCTAGCTTCGCCGAGCAGCGGCGCTTCTGAAGACCACGGTTCGTCTTCTACCGCGAATCCTGATGGTATAATACTCTGCATCATTACTTTTTTTTTAATGCATATTGTACTTGTCTCGAGCATGTTTCGAGCGGACACTCAATTTCTTCTCATATCTTCAGTATCCTCGGTAATGGCGCTAACGTCGACCGGACTGTACAAGGGGTACGACCGAGCGTTTTGCGTTAGGATGAAATCCACCTTGACGAAAAGGGGGTGTCATTTCAAATCGTCGGGTTACCGGGTAAGCGAATCCGCGCGTAATTAATTTTAATAAAACTCGATCTTTCTGCTCATTTTCTCGAAACAAAATACACAACGACGTAGCTTAAAAAGACAAGATGGCACAAAGATTAAAGTTTAATCGATTAAATTTAAATTAGATTAAAATTAAATAAAGATTCAAATTAAAACTTTTTGTTTTCAACCCGCGTACACAGGTCGTGTTGTTGCTGTGTCGTTTGAGGCCACAGTATATATTTAGCCATACGAGAAAGTCCGTTCCACCTTTGATGGGTATGGTCGGATTAGCCATCGCGCTCCCACCGCCGAGCGTACACGAAATTCGCCTCGAGTCCGATATGTTCGTCACACGAATTAATTTCGACTTTCGGATAGCACATTGCGAGCCAAAGTGAGTACCACTCTTGCGCAAGAACTCATACGACTGTAATCGTACTTCCATTTGCGCACATCTTCGCAAATTTTTAATATAATTCGTGCTTTGCAACTCGTGTCCTCAGGGTTTCCGAATTGCTGGACTACACGGCCGACGAATTAACGGGGAAGAACCTCTATACGCTGTGTCACGGTGAAGATGCGAATCGCCTCCGGAAGTCCCACGTAGATCGTGAGTATAACTGCAGTCAATTACATTCGCCGTCGTTCGTAATAATAAAGTCGCCGAGTACCGTTTGCACGATCGCGGAAAGTCACACGGGGGTTCGCACACCACCCTCCCTCAAGCATAAAGCATGTCCCTGACGTTTTCTGTGTAATGTTCGAAAGAATGTACGCGTACGAATTCCAAATTTAATGACGATCATGCCGTGCACGTAATAATCTGCAACGCGCCATGACATAATCATAATAATATAAATATGATCGTTAGAAAAGTAATTTTTTATCGATGTTGTTCTCCATCCGGCGATGCGCTTCTTTACATCGATCACGATTCCTGCCGATCTGAATCTCGAATCTCGAAGGTGTAGCCAAATGAATATTTCGAAAGAGAGGGAATGAGATTTACGAAATAAAGTGAGGAATTATAAAGGCAGATAAAAGTCATAATTGCGAAAGCGTTCGACGCAATTTACAGGAAGTAACGAATTAGAAAAGAGGAATCGTAACAGAGATGAATCGAGAGGATAAAATGTGAAAATAAGATATTCCGGACTAAATTCCCATCGAGCAGAAATTGACTCAGAGATCTCTTTGATTGTCGATTATCGATCTCTAAATAAAATTATCGAATAAAGAAAAAAATATTACATTGTCGTCCTAATCGAGCAGCCTATCAGCATAAAATCAATCCACTTCTTTGCTGCGGTCTGTACTCGAGAAACAATTAACGAAAATCGAATCGTTACGTTACTCATACACATACGTTCCCAACAAAACCGATAGATCTGCCACGCAGGATTTCTTGCTCCTATTGTTCTAGGAAAATACTTTGGTGAAAGAACGCGGTGGGTGTCAAAGCTGTCCGGGAAGAGAGAAAAGCACGAAAGTATTAATACGTTGGTCTTTTCGACTGCGCGCGACCGCTTGCAGATTTAGTAAGTACGTATCTGTTTGTATTTGAACGTTTCAGATCAGATCAGACATTAATCACGTAGGGGATAGCGTTTCTCACTCGTGACTATTTGATCGTGTAAATAGCTATCCAAAATTATTTCGTGCACGTTTTCTACAATTCTGCGATGTATGGTGTCGCGAATATTGTTCTTTCAATAATTGACAGTTTTCGAAATACAGTTACAAGAATATTCGATTTCTTCTGAGAAATCAATCAAGTTGTCGCTGTGATGCGATTCTAACAATGCCGATTGATTCGATTCCTCGGACAGCGACAAGATATTCTCCGACAAACGAGTACATTGTCAAAGATGACAAAGATAAATATACGGAAAATTGTCGATAATCGCCAATTGAGCAAGAACGATATTTCTTAACAGCGAAAGATCTATCTCTCCTGCGAGCAGGCGCTATTTCTAAGAGCATTATACAGAGACCGAATCGAACATTCACCCCAAACAAATAAACGATTAATTAAGATCCGCGTTCGCAACATATCGTACAAACGGTAGCTTGGACGCTAATTATAATTAAGTATCTGCTTTCGACAAATTATGTAAGAGGCGCTTAGAAGAGTAAGAGAATTTAATAGGTAACTGTGATAAATGTGTGGATATGTCAAACATAAATCGAGATCTATAGAAACAGCTAGTTATAATTGCTTTCAGTGATCAATAAAGGACAAGTGCTGACGCATTACTATCGACTGATGAACAAGAGCGGTGGATACACGTGGTTGCAGACGTGCGCAACCGTCGTGTGCAACTCGAAAAACGCCGAAGAACAAAATATCATTTGCGTCAATTATGTCATAAGGTAAGTTATCGAATAAATCAATGCTCAAAACGGTTTAATGCGACAAAGATGCAATTTCACAAATAATTTTCTACTATTAGACGACTTTAATTTCCCTTAAGTTCACCGAGATTCGTGTGTCTTACAGCGGCCGGGAATACGAAAACTTAATTATGGACTGCTGTCAATTAGAAGACGGTGTTACCGGTGTCAAGAGAGAGGACACGGCTGGAAATGATCCGGAGAACGGATCGCCGGACGCTGACAGAGGAGGTACAAAACATTCTTTGCTCCAGCGAAAAGTACAATTTCCCTTGGCCGTGCTTCCCGAAAAACGTTCATCTTCTTCGTCTTGAAGCGATATGCGTTGCGACTTTTGATTTCAGAGGGCCGTAGTCGAGGCGGCCCTACAAATCAGCATCAGGAACAATCTCACCGGTCACCTGCCGAGGAACGCGAGGAAAGCCACGGCTCGGAGAGCGAGAAGCGAGGAAGCAGGCATCATGACAACATAGCTCAGCTGCAACAGGAGTCGCAAACCACCGTCGGGAATATCAGTACGCTCGTGGTGAGGCTGCGCGGACACAAGCGGAAAATCCACGACGATGACAGCAGTTCCAACGAGGAGGAGGACGAAGAGGAAGCAGCCCCGGTGAAGGAGCCGAGCGGCGAGAGGACTCGTGCTCTCAGCCCGAGCGCGACGTCCACGCACTCAATCCCAGCAACCGAGCAAGCCCTCTGCTCGACCAGCCCGAAATCTCGTCGCACTGAAAGCGGCAGGATAGACAATTCCGAGAGTACGGGCACCTCGGTGAAGGACCTCGAGCAGGCAATGTCGAAGCATCTGCCGGGCAGTTCGCTGAACAAGTCCAACTCGCCGGCGCTCCACCAACCAACGGACTTCAGCACAGACGCGTTGCTGAAGCAGCAACAGCAGAGGAGCACGATACAATGGATAGGTGCTCATCATCATCTCGGTCACCTCAGTCCGCAACAATCGACCGCTCCTCTACCCGCCTCCACTCTCTTGAGGCAGCTCTACGCCGCCAACAGAGAGAGTGTGATACGTGCCAATGTGCACGGGATCACGTCGAGCGGTGGTACACGCGCTCCTTCGTCGGCCGGTATTTATTATCCCGGCGAGAGCGCGCCCAATGGACCCCTGCCAACGCCGCCAGGCTCCGAAGGCTCCAGCACCTATGGCGAGCACCAATTCGTGCTCGCCGCGCACAATCAGAAGGGTTCCAACGGCACCAGCTGCGCGGACGCCTTCACCAGTCTGGTCTCGTCGTACACGACCGCCACCGCAGCCGGCTACTCGGTCGATTATCACTCGGCGATGACGCCGCCGTCGTCGGTTTCGCCCCGGGATAAACAGCAGCAACAGCAGCAGCAACAACAGCAACAGCAGCAGCTACACCCGGTGAACGTGATAAGCAGCTACGAGGGCTCGTCGGCCTACGCGGACCCCGTTCTCCGTCACCAGTACGAGCCGGCCCAGCCGTTACCCTTGAAACCCCAGGTGTACTCGGCCACCGTCCATCCGAGTGCGCTGGACGCCGCAGCGGCGTACGCTTCGGCGGGTCTGACGGAACAGCCGCAATTCTACCATCATCCGGCGGCCAGCGCCGGCTTCCACATCTATCATCCGAGCAACAAATCGACGACAAATGGCTGGTACACCTCGGCGTCCTAGTGGCCCACCCGTAGACCCTACCCGTACGCGGAACACGTGTACTTAAGCGACTGTAATTAAAGAGAAAGAACCCAAAGTCCTCTCCCCCCCTCGTGCATATCAGTGATACGCTATTTCGTCGATCGCGGTCTCGGCGAGCGATCCTCGTTGTCGGATCGGGGGAGGTTCCTTCCTCCTCCCCCTAGCCCCCGCCGGCCCTTTCGAGTCACCGGACTCGACGGCGCTGTGCATCAGAACGCGTCGACCGCGCTGTAACAATCGCTCTCTTCTCCATTATGTAGAACGATTTATTGTAATATAATGAATAAATTATTATATATGTTGACTTTTCGGAGATATCTGCGTAAGCATGGAGCCATGAAACTCATGCGTGTTCACCGTGCGTGTTCCAAGTGATTTGACGCGACGCTCAAGAGATGAAGTAATGTCTAGGATTCGCGATTTACTGTACATGTGATATATCGGCAAACGCGAGGGGATAACCGTCCTCGCACCGCGTTAGATGTAAATTCGAGCACGACTACCGCGGATCAGCGGCAATCAATTCCCGCTCGACAGATGCGGTATTTCGGATATTTTCTATCACAACAATATTTCGTTACGCGATCATTTTAATAAGGCGAACGGTATTCGCCCTGACGTTCGTTTAATTTAGCCGGGGGTAAATGCTGGTGAAACTGATATCTCGACACCAATTAGAGCGTGCTTTAAAAAAACGACACGATACACTTAAGAGAAATCGCTATCTCTACATTGATTCGCGTTTGACATTTGTTTTAGTCAATTCAATGTTGAATTTGTATTTGTTAGTTGAAACGTTCTATGTACGATCTGTTTCAAAATTTGTTATTGGAAAGCGCTTTTTCCTCTCTAGATCTCAATTTGCGATTGAGAAAGTAACGTGAGTCCTGGGTTTCTATCGTTATCGCATTTCATTCGCATTACTTTGACCGGATTCCGACTATTGTACGAGTTATGAAATCGTGAACGAGTCACGAGAGTGACTCGTATACATGAAAAGAAAAAAAGAAGATTGAAATATACGATATTTATACCGTTGCGTTTATGATGCTGCATGGAAACGGAACAATTCGCAACACGAATGATATTAAAAATAGTCACCTTTATTGAGAATACACACATTGTGGAGATTCTTTAATTATTAAGAACAAGAGATATTTGTATGTATATTTATAGACTGCTCTAGGCGATATTATCTTTTAAGTATCGGATAGACGAAAATGTAGATATCGCGCGCACACGCGAGCGGACACGTATCACACGGGCGAAAAAGTCAACATTGCTGGAGGTAGCGAATTCTTTTACGAAGATTATTGTATTTTACTGTTTAACATTTCGACCAGTTGTTTTTGACAAGTACACGTGTAAATACAGCTTACGTGCCTAAAAATTCTCACTCGCTCAGCATTATTTTACTCGATTTCTTTCATACATTTCATTCACATTCATTTTTCGCCGATTAGAAACGTAGAATTCCTCCACTCGTAATGAGTTTTTCCGATGCAATTGATGGTGCGCATTAATTCTAAAATCCTTTAATTACATTTTTGCGTGACTTGAATCATCTTGGATGCAACAGTTCCCGACAAGGCGAACCTACCAAGTGAACCGTAAGTGTTCGTTACACACGTAAATCGGTAAGTAATTGAAATCGGATATTTGTAGCTGGAGAGCATTCAAGCACCTAAATCGCCGATGATATTAATTTTTTGGAAAGTTTAATAGTTGGTAATCTCTTGATACTTAAATATCACGTGTTCAAAGATACTTAGGTAAAAAATACAAGAATAGAAGAACATAAATGATTTATTTCGTCCAATTTCATCTTCATAACTTCATGTAAAAAGAAGACGAGATTCCATTGAGATTATTATCGTTCATTGAGATTCTTATTCGTCATTATTATTCTCTTCAAGCTTGACTATTATGGCGATCTGTTCATACAGAAGCGTGAAACGCACCTTTATTGTTCTCGCGCCTACTCGACTATCGTTGTACAAGATATCGATTTAATAGCAAGAACTAACGAATGTGCTGTTCGTATAAAAATGTCTTATGTACACTTTCGTTATGTATTACATGTTTAGTATACAATTATTATCATTATTATTATCATTTTTGTTGTTACTGTTTATTATTATAATTATTCCTAACACTACGTTAATTATTAAATTACTATAATTTTGCAAATCTATATGAAAAAGTAAACATCTGTAAAATATAATCATAAACAAGAGAAAATAAAATTAATCTAAAAAAGGTATAAAACGCGCTTTGGACGGTAGACATTACAACTAATACTGTGAATTATCATTAAAAAAAAAGAACAGAGTGAAATGCAAGTAATAAATGTAAGTAATTTACCTGTAAAGACGACTTTGTACATAGAGAATCTATTTATTATGTTACATGAGGCTCTTTTATACCCGATAAAAAAATGTACAAATGTAGACTGAAATGCAATGTACATTCCAAAATTCTCATGATGATATTAAATCGTTAATAAGTATTTTCACTTTTTCCTCATTGGCACAACAAACATGATGTCGGAAAACTTGATCGTTCATTTATAATCGTACTCGAATAAAATTTATGAGATCCGTCAGCCGTATTATCATCAAAACAAAAAGAATGCATTGAAAAACAACACGAAATAGCAATCTCAGTGTAGCGTTCTCAACGCAAAATTATAATGTACGTGAGAACGTGATAGTTGAACAGAGCGAAAGAGATATAAACCTTATTGAAGACGTTTACATAGTACGCTAGATTAAGTTAAATTGCGTGTTCATTACACTCCTCTTCACATTTACATATTTAACGCGTCTCAAGAAACAGATTTAGATGAACCACTCTTTCTTTTTCTGGACCTGGTGGCCGGTGGCGGAGTTCACGACCGCAGAATCCGGGTCCAGCGCAATCTCCGCACCCTTGTCTTCTTGCGTCAGGTACTCGCCCTTATGTCTAGACATATATCTACCTATGAGAATCGCCATGATGACGAGCGCGATCAGAATAACCGCCAGTACGCTTCCCAGGATCGCCGTGTCGGTCTCGTTGTACGCGGCTTTCACTTTTTCCTCGTCCACTTGTGGCGGTGGTCGCGTCTCTATGACATCGGGCGGATGCGTGATCGGTTCGACGCCGCAGAAATCCTCGGTCAAAGGCGTACCGAGCGAGCGCACGTTGTCAGGTCCGTTCTCTTGGAACAGTAGCTTGAGCGGATATATGTCGTCGAATTCGACCCTGGATATGCAGCCCGCGAATCCCTCCGTCATAGATTCGTTCTTGCCGATGTACATGTACTGGATGTTATTGAATTGCGCGTCCGCGGAATTCTTGATGTTAAAGTTGAACTCGCGCGGCTCGTAATTGTCGACTTGCATGATTAGGGTAGCGCCCGAATTCTTCCTGCCGATCCTGATGTCGTGGTACTGTCCCAAACCGAAATGTTTGTAGGGGAATATGACTTCCTGCCGCTCGAAACCGAAGTCGAACACCACGCGCAAGTGCCCGCTGTTCGACACCATTATCGTCATGTATTCTCCCGAGATATTAGAGAAGAGACCAAGCAGGAATCCCTTTGGATTCGTCGTCGTGAAACCCACGCGTATCTTCTCGGCGATAGTGGAACGCCAGCTGCCCATAAAGTCATATTTTATCATCGAGCTGGGCCGCATGTTCACGCCAATCTCTGAAAGTGGCAAATACGCGATCGATCAGCAACTGCAACTGCAATTTGTGTGCTAACATTTTCATTTGAAGCGTCTTCGACTTACCGTCCGCGCAGATAGGTCCCTTGAACGCGGTCCATCGACAATCGCACCAGTAACCATCGTATCTCTCGTGGCACGTGCCATTATTGAGGCAAGGGCTGCTTTCGCATCTGCCGAAGCAATCTTCCGCAATGCCGTACAATCCACGGCGGGCGTAGCTACGCAAGTCTTGTAACTCGCCATTGAGAAGCAGGGCTCTTATGCAACCTACGAACCCGTCCCTGTAATCAGTCGTGGCGCCTATCACGAGATCTGAGGTGAGATGAAGCGCTCGTACGGGACCCGGAGGCTCCCGCACTTCGTTCTTCAGCGCTCCGTCGATGACGATCCGGGCCTCCTTGCGGTTCCTCTCCACCGACACCGAGTGCCACCGATTATCGGCCAGATTGTAAGATGTCTGCACGCTCACGGTGAGCGGCCCACCGCCGGCCACATACTGGAAGTGTATCTGATTTCCGTTATTTATGGAGACCTTGATGTAATCGGTAGGTCCCTTGCTATGGATTATCACGGCGTCTTCGATCGTAGTTCTGAATTCGAAATAAATATCCCCGCTATGGCCGATATCGAACGTCGGCAGATTAATGGTAGCGTCCACAATACGGAATGTGACTACGTTCTTGAATAAATCTGTAACGAGATAATCGAGTGAAAATCGTAACGAATTTTTTCTGGTACGTGACTGAAGAAAGTTAACTTGATAATACGTTTTAATCATTCACTCACTCCGTACACGTGAAACTGAGGTAGAACGATCAATAAACTCACCATCGCCCTCGCAAATGAGCGGACCTAGCGTATAACGACCCTCCTTTTCGTCGAGCGGTGTACCCGTGTCACCGAAACGTAACTGCTTCACGGGCAGATATTCCTTCTCCGTAATATCGCCACCATCTTCTAACCATCCCTCTAAACCAGCGTCGCAGTTGCACCACTTGGTAGGATCCGCACAGTTTCCAAGAATACCGCATTCGCACTTTCGCGATCCGGGCAGTGCACCGCCCCAGTAATCCATCTTCTGGTTATTTCGACTGACCCACCAGGAATTCGGTCTAAAATAATCACCCTGAGGAACTGAAAGCAGAATGCAAAGGTTGATACAAGATAGAGAAGAAAAATAGGATGTGAATGATCTAAAAATAAAAGTTACGACACAAATTACCTGGAGAGTTAAATAACTTGGAATGTTTGCACGCGTAGTTTATTCTTTGTCTGCAGCTTATAGACCGGTTTAACAGAGCTTCTATTTGATCGAGATCGGCGTCATAATTAATGTCCTGTATAAAGCTGCCGGCTTCCTCGAATCCGTCGACGGGTGTGACGTGCTCGTTACTATGGCGTAAAACCGTCATTACGCGGCCGTCGGCGAAGAACTCGCAAGTGACGGGGAACGGCTTCAAAGGTCCGCTTCCGTCGACGTCGATTTTAATTTCCGCTCGCTGATTTACGGAATTCATATTTTTGTATGCCTCGCACGAGAGTGGATTTAACGCTGCGTGAAGTAATGTCGTCTTTAGTACAGAGATTTCCTGCATTTCATATCTTGCATCACAAGACTACATAAAGTACTTACAGGTATGACAAACGGCGCCAGCGTATCCGGTATTGGCACAATCGCAGGAAAATTCATCAGAATTTTGACGGCAGACACCGCAGTGCTTGCAAGGATTCGGATTGCAGCGGTCTATCATTTGACAGGTGTCAAAGACGACTTCGTTTTTGCAGCAATACTCCTCTTCCTTCCAATCGGTCGGTAATTTGTAATTCCCGTCGATACTTATCATTCTCATGCAGCCGACGAAACCGTAATTGCTTCCCACTCCGATCACACCGCCAACCAGATAAAACGAGCCGGTCATCATCTCGAGAAGGCGCTCCGTTTTCATCGGTCTGCCGTCCACATTCAAGATAAGAGAATTCTTGGCGATCGTCAAAATCACTTGATGCCACTTCCCGTCATTGAATTTCTCGTAGAAGTTGTCCAACGTTGCAAACGGATTGTCCTTCGTTTGTATGTCGACTTTTAATTTACCTTCTTCCAGGTATAACTGCGCATGAAAGATAAATAGGTGTAATCGTTATACTAATTAAGAAAGTTAGAAGAACCGTGTCTCCAGTGACAAAACAATGAAAACAACCTTCACGTAGCCTGGGGTCGTAAACTGATGAAAAAGAATTATTCCTCGCTCCTCGTAAGTTCGAAATGCGAGGGAGACGTTCATGGAAGGTACACCCTCGTAACCCTTCAATCTAGCATAAGATCCGGGTGTTAAAAACGTGACCGGTATCACCGGAGGTTCCGGACAGGTGTAGATCGTATTGATCTTGTAATATCTCAAGTTCTCCCCTATAATTTCCGTCTCCTTCAGCTCATGAATTATATTTGTTGCGTTTAGATAAAAATTTTCTATGCAACCGGTGAAGTTCTGGCTCACTACCAAACCGTCTTGCTTGTTGGGCACGCCACCAATATAAAGCTGAAAACGGCAAGTTTGAATGAATCCAGACATGTATTTATTTAGATATTAATTAAAAGTTTCATTTCCGTTTCAAGAATCACTCACTTCTCGATTTAAGTCCAGTCGATGAAACTGTCCTTTTATTCTACCCTTAATCAACACTCTATCGACAGAGAATGAAATATTTTTCCTATTGCGGGAAATTAAGACATCGTGCCACATATTGTCGTCCAGAAGACTGCCCACGGACAGACTCGTCATAATACCAGATCCGAGGTCAATGTTAAGCAACATTCTGTTGTCGCGCAATTGCAAGGCTATATAATCCCCTTGTGTACCACGAGAATACATCAATACACCATCGGCGTTATTAGTTTTAAATCGGAAACGTAAAAAGTGTCTATCAGTTTCGATGGGTTCTCTGAGTAGATCCAGGCGTACGAGAGACGATCCGTTGAAAGAAACAACGTCAGACACTGTAATGAAACAACGGATTTATCATCTTGTATATCGTACAATTTTAAGAAACGAAATTGTATCGTAATTATTTTACCATAATCGCATCCGTAAAGCTCAATCCGCAGCGATATCCTGTCTCGCCATCGCGTAGGATTTATTCTTATCCATTGCGCGATTATTGGCACTTCGAACTTGTTAAGCTTTATGCTGTCTCCGTTTACATTACCTTTAAACATCTATAGAGGAAAAAAACGGAAAATGATTTTATACTGCTGCTGCTACTGTTGATTTAATATTCCGGTT
Organism: Ooceraea biroi; assembly: GCF_003672135.1. Lineage (NCBI taxonomy): Eukaryota > Metazoa > Arthropoda > Insecta > Hymenoptera > Formicidae > Ooceraea > Ooceraea biroi. Next base: position 4,071,075 of record NC_039512.1, read on the forward strand.
TGCTACCTTGATGTTAGTCAATATTTAATGCCTCAAAAAAAAGTGCAGAATATAATTAATTTGTGTGCATGCTAGAAATTGAAATCTTGACAAACAGCTCGCGAATAAAATAGTTAATCAATTCTACATGTTATTTAGAAACATTAATATAAAGATTTTGTTAGAACTTTAATGTAATTGCATAATTTCATGTTATATGCCCTCACTGACCAGACAGACCATTCAAATCCACAAATTTGCAACAATTATTGCCCAATCACTATTAATCGCAGAAATATGCATGTTAGTGTCGCTAGACTGTTAATAATGAAAGAGCCACTGTAAAGAGTAGATAAGTAATAATCTTAATAAATAAAAGAATTGTACATACAGTGTCACTATAATAGATAAAATATTCAAAACGTTGATCTCTTTAAATAAATTGTATAAATTATATTCTTGCATCATTTTTATATTATAAAGTCCATGCATAGACACAGTCCCTGCGTGATGTAAATAAAAAAAAATCATCTGTTAATTGGGTCTACAATATCCGAAAATTGTTTTTATTTTCTGTCATCATTCTGTCTCATTCAAATAACCAGTCATTTACCAACTCAATAACTATATCTCAATAATCGAGCTATATTTATACATTTTATACTAATATCTGGACTTTACAATTTGTAAGATTACCATAATGACATTGTAACTATGTCCTTTAAATTCTCAAACCCCAATAGCGAAAAGCAGTTATTAGAACAGAAGATTCCAAACAGTAACTTTCGGAACGTGTGAAAAGTTCGTGTAGCAAAATATCTCGTTAATGGAATTTCTAACAGTCAAAACAACTCCCTACAAAACAGCTAAGATACTTTGTAGTAGATGTATGGTCATCGTATAAAAACCGAAAAGAGATTGCCGATCACATATACTGCACATTCGTTCATAAATCATAATACGCTTTTCCAGAAAGATTCCCAGGTAGTATGCAAAACGAAAAGAAAGCTTTATAATTCGATCTAATAGTATTATAACGAAAAGTATAGGTTTCAAGTATCTCTACGAATATTAATGTTACATCTAATATTACATAAAATGTTTAAATAATCATAATTCATCGAATGTTTAAGTTATACTTTTACATAAATGAGTAGAGCAAATAGTTTTAGACTCTATCCTTGAAATTTAATACCTCATCTACACCATCCTGGCTTTCATAACTTGCCCAAGCTTGACCATCATCGGAATATTGGACAATATATTCTGTCACGTATTCATTAGTATGAGCCCGCCCTCGCGTAGCAATGCTGCGTATCTCATATCTGTCCCCCAGCTCCATAGTAAGATGTTGATCGTAACTGCTAAGTTCTGGTGACCACGTGGAATCTCCTGTGGAAAGCCCAGCTCCATGTCCATGTGTAAGAGAAGAAAGGTGGAAGCGAAGCAAGCAAATGGATATAGGAAAAATGGAACGATTGAAGGATCATAAATTCTTAGTTTCTCTCGTGTAGTTATTCGATTATATGTGATTAATTCTAAATCATTTTTACACTCAACTATTTGCATAAGCTTTGTTTCCTTGTGATGTCTTGTTTTACATTCTAACAAAAAACGAGTAAAACACACAAGAGAATGAGTGTTGAATTAATTGTGAGGAAATAACTGGTGCGAAGTATTATTCAGGTATACGTCTATATAAAGACAATCAAGATACTTACCAGTAACAAACCATCCGACAATATTGATAATTGGTTATTTGTAATACAAAGTTTAGATGCGACACTTAACAATTGCTCTATGTATTCATAGATTAGTACCCTTTTTGTATAAGCACGGGCGAGCTTTATGTTATTAGCAAACTTATCGACTAATTACAACATGCACACCATCGCATTAAAAGCAAAATGTAGAGAAGAGAATCGAAAACGAGAGCGAGAACGAACTTACCTTTGCGTTGCCATCTTCTTCCTTGAAATCAACGTAGTCAAGGCCATTGGTACCATAGCTAATACGATACTCCATAACATATTCGTTCTGCAGCGATCGTCCTTGAGTCGCCACATGCGTGATGTTCATTATTTGGCCCAAGTCGATTATTAAATACTGACCAAAATCAGAGCTGCTAGCCGTCCATGCGTTTCCGCCTACACCACAACATTTATGCATGCATGCAACTCAAAGTAAATTTAGAAAAGTGCTTACAAATAAAGGGGCGCAATATAGCAAGTAATCAGGATTAATTCTAACTTAATGCTTTGCTTTTATATTCAGAAGCTAATTTATACGAGTATGGCATTAAACGTATGTATATTGCAAAATTAGATTTTTTAAACTAACGCTGAGATTCTTTCACAGACTCGTCAGAAATTACATTAGAGTTCTGAAGAAAAATATATTGTTTGTTTTACATAAAATGACGTAATATTTTATAAGTATGGAGAATTATTATAATTTGTAAAAAGGAAAGTAAAAAGATTTAGTACCATTTAATAGTTTATTATTTTGTAATTTTAATAATACATAATATGAAATGTTTATCTTTTATTATTTATTATATATATATTATTATATATGAAAAATTTAATTTGCAATAAATTTTAATGTATTAAAAAATATAACAGTATTTAACTGCATCTATATATAGTTATGTAAAACTATCATCAAATCATATAAATCACATAAATCTTGGCTTTTCAGATTTGGCGAAATATTGAGCCGTATATTGCGAATCTATTGGAAAAAGTGGAACTGCGTGCGTCATAAGCTTGTCGTAATCCAACGTCTCAAACATCACATTCCGTGATGATGATCGATTTTCGTTTTCTCGCGATATCGCTACGGCGACGCAATGCTGCGAATCGAGTAAAGTTTCCTCAAACAACCAATCCTGTTGGATTGCGTCGGTATACAAGTCTGTGTCGGTTGTGATCAAACCTTCGCGTAACGATGAATTCGTTCGAAAATCTATCTTTCTTAGATCGACAGTAATCCCTACTCCCAATGCCTTAACATAGCTTTCCTTTAACGCCCAATGTCTGTAGAACATAGATAACTGTTCTGCTTCAGGTTTTCCTGAAGAACCTTTAATCTCCCTCCACTCGGCAGCTGAGAAGTTTCTGTCCATTAAACGGAAATATTCGGGGATATTTTTGTTCCCAGTATGTTCTAACGTCATGATATCTACACCTAATTTTACATGTATAGTCTCGCCAGCTAAAACCGCGTAGGAACCATGATGAGATACATTAAAACTCACAGCAATAGAATTATCTTTCAACACAGGCCTGTTGTGTTCGTTTCTGAGAAAAATGATTTTGTCATATGGGAGACCCCCATAATCACTGACAAATTTTCTCATTAACAATCTACCTGCAAGGGAAGCTCTAACGTCTTTACGAAATACAAATCTTCCTAATCTAGCTTTCTCATCACTTTGTATGCAAGAAATTGCGTGCTCAAACTCGCGCTCGCTTGGGTTCCACTCTTTCCAATTGAATGCCCAACGAACAGCTGACGACATTTTAAAAATATTACTCCTAAACATAAGCGATAAAACCTAATCGAATTCGATCACAATTCAAATTCAATTCTTGATTGCAATTACGATAGGAATATTTATTATATCGCATCTGATTATAAAAGCAATGCCTTTTAAGACATCCCGTTCTGAGATACTCTTCAGGATTCTTGTTAGGATCCACCTAAAGCAGATATAAATTTATTACATTGCGTTCTTTACTTCTTCCGAGAGACCAGTATTTACAGAATGTCCCGTAACTGATGTACAACATGAAAGAATGAAAAAATAAATCGAAAATATATCGAGAATAAAATTTTTTCATACAAGGCTTCGTTGTTACGAAACACTCTGTACAAGATAAGCACATTGTTTAATCGTATAATAAAGACGAAACATATCTAAGATGATAGGATGATGTGTCATGAGCGCATGTATGGGCTCACACAGTTCTCTCTTAATTGAATCTAATTGTCATAGTGGTCAATGCCCGCTGACGTTAATTAAATTCCTTAACTCTTACGGAATTTATCGGAAAATATTACGTATTGTTGATAGAATCATTTGTAACTATTATCAATGCAAAAGAAAGCAAATACAAGTGCACAATATAAGGTTTGTTCTTTTTGCTGGACTGCATTAGAATGAAATCAATGTATAATTGAGCACTGGAGGGAGAAAGATGAAAAATTCCAATGCAATTCACTGTAGGTAAAAAGAAGAAACCTCTATAGACAACAACAATATAGATTTTGTAGAAATAGAGAGCAAGCAACAAACTACTACTAATATAACAGCTATATGTTGTATATATTATATATATATATATATGTATATGTATATGGAGGAGATAATTGTATAATAATTCATATCTTACACTCTGACATACGAGAAATAAAACGCGTGTAAAAATTAAAATATTCTAACATTTTGTTCTTACCACTTAGCCTAGCATTGTTCGGGCCTCGTTCGGGTAAGGAAGTAGTTGCTGTTAGTTGAGCTCGATCCAAAAGCGGAATGTTACATTCATCATCATCTAAGACATAGTCATAATTTTAATATTTGCAAACTTTGGCGCATCTCTTTTTTTATAAAAACATTGATAAAATATTTTCTTAGTAATATGTGAAAATTAGTAAAATATTCTTTCAGTAATGTGTGTGTGTGTGTGTGTGTGTATCATCAAAGATTGGAAAATTTTACTTGATGAATATAATAAAGTGATATCACAGTACGAAATGTTATTTAAATATAGTCATTATAAATAACTTAAAACTATGTACAAAATAAAATAACCTCAAAACTGGAGTTTGTGGTAAACAAAGTATATTATTTTATGTGTCAAACATACAATGTACTATTTTGCTCCTATTTAGTGTCAAACATATTAATACACACACGTACATATAATTCTATCAAGCTTCCAAGAGGCTATGTTAACAACGATAAACGCATCAACACGAACCAGATCCGTGTAATTACAAAACGTTTCGCGCAAGACAAAATAACGAAATTTCTGTAAAACATTTTGCGTGCGCTTAACATAACGCACCTTTCGTCGCGCATTGAAAGTACGTGCGTACTCGTGCACGCCATGTTATTTCGAGATGGGCTGGGTCGTGTCAGGAAGTCGCTTCGTACCATAGTCGCTATACTTACAAGCATACGCGGACGAGCTCGCCACTACGGCGAATGCGTACACGAGACACCTGAGAGCGATCATCGTACCATCGCCTTGCGCCAAACAAGCGTTTCTGGCCCTCACAAGGCCGTTTGATCGCGCCGCTTGCAACCAACAAATTCGGCGAGCCGAGATGCCACTCGTGCCAGAACCAGTACACTTTATCCAACCTCGCTCAACCGAAACTAGCGCCGATTACTTTTGCGTGCACTGCTCGCGACCACCGTACGCATCCTACATGAAATCTTCCAGTATTCGTATTTTTTTTTTTTCCAAGGAATTTCGCTATTTTGACTCGTTCCGGTGCTCACAGCGCGAGGATGTGCGACCGTGCGCGCCACGCTACTAACACACGCCAATGACGCGAATCAGCGCGGATGACGTGATCGGATAAATGCCGCGCCTCATGTCGGAGCTTTCCGATGTAACGAATTACCTGTTCGACGCCGCCTGCGTTCGCTCGAGTCAAGAACTGTCGTAAATGACGCATGCCAGGTGTCACTTGTGTCTTCCGTCTCCGGAATCCCGTGTGCGCGAGATCCGCGATTTGCCACCGTCGGTAAAAAAGGAATCTCCATTCGCATTTTCTAAATCATTTAATCAATCGCTTGTCAAAAATTGCTTTATTACTTAAACGATTGCAAAATTGTGACTAAGTTGTTGAGTCTCGGTTCGTTCGTTATTGTACATCTGTACAATATTTACAGTACAAGAGTTAAGGTAGTAATTTCGCAATATAAGTATTTTGCTCAATTCACCGGCGCTAATAATCGTGTCCGTGCCTTTTACAAAAAGTAATCTGGTCCATATTTATCAACTGCTTTCCACGCATCTTAGGGGTGCGGAAGCAGAAGCGGAGACGAGAGTAGTAGCAGTAGGAGCGGAATCGGAAATCGCGTCGTCCTTCTTCGTGAGCGCGGATGACGACGTGTTGGATACGCTTGAGGCTTCTTGAGCGGTTTGCTCCTGCACACTTATGTTGATCACGGTCGAATACGGCGGTGGTTCTTCAAATTTGTCTTCTCCGGATCGATCGATCTGCAATGATGCTGGAGGAGGCGTCGACGTCGGCTGCGCGGACATTACAGATGCGTAAGATGGTGGTAAGTCTACAGTCAACTGAGTTGCGTATGCCGATCTCTCCATCTGTAAAACGTATTAAATATGTAAGATACATACATGAATTAATCGAAATTTTATACATTTGTCGAATGCGATTCTTCGCAATATCATCTTAAAACACAAAAGATATATACGAAATGATCCGTAAATCAAGATTCATTTTTATTTAAGAAATCTGTCGGTCAACTGCTCCGATCATATGACATTTTGTCAAATAGCAGCTTCAAGACCGCAAAAATCAGATTTAAATATTAAAATTTCTATTCTTAAATTCAAAGTGAAATCTAGTTTTAATGATAAATTTAAATAGAATTTCGAATTTTAATTTAAACTTGAAATAATTATCAGGAATTAACAAAAGCGTAGAAAAGCCGGATTAACTCGCACACATCACCAATTAAGATAAATACAACGCGTAATACCTCTCGGCGGTTATTGCGCTCCGCTATGCCGGAAATCGTGCGTATTGCCCTCCTCTGCTCCTCGATCAACATTCTCGCGTGAGCTCTCTTCACGTAATAAGCGGTGTACCCGCAAACGAACAAGAACAGCATCGTCAGTATCGCCAATACGATCCACATATATTCCCATCGCAATAAAATCGAAGCTACCATCGCCGTCGCCACCCACGCAACCAGGAGGGTAGCGAGCGTACGGCCGGAGCAATCCGCATCCTGAACAGGTTGTATTATAGACATACTTTTCAAGAGGTCAGTCCACTTCCACGTCCAAGATGAATCGCGTATATTTCAAGTACTTATTTTTCTTTTTCCCTGTATTGTACCGCGATACTCTGTATTTTCGTGAGAGACACCCGACAACTTCTGATTTAGCACTGACACCCGATTATCGTCATTCAATCGATTCGCACGATTAGCACAAATAAGTGACGATCACCGACTTTGCGACCGCGGGACTCGGACTCATCGCAATCACCGAAAATTACCGTTTCGCTATGGGTTATTAACGGCGCGCGCAATACGTACCAACAAAATCAGAAAAAACATCCTGAACGTGACAATGAATTTATGAAAAATCCCTCTCCGCAGCCGACTAATCGTCGTTATTTATCTATCGGCTTATCGGCAGCAGTATATTTACGCTTATCTATGATCACATGCGATCGAGCAGATACACGGTGGAATTGTGCGGCTGTTCGTATTTCGCTCGTATCTTCCTTTGCGCCAGTACGGCTCCGCGCAATACGATTCAGCTATCGGTGCGGTTAATCGAGTGATCCGATAAAATCCTCCAGAACCGGGGTTTCTCGGTTCGCAAACCCGCAGAGTTTACATCGTTGCTCTGGTTTTAGCCAGCGTTTTTCGCCGTTGCGTAATTAATGGAACGTATTCCAGCGCATGCAAACGAAATTTACATCGTCTATCCGTTCAAGGTGATTAAGCAGGTGTAGCAACGAGGTAACAACAAGAGACTAAAGATGAATTTTGAATCGTCAAAGTCATGCAGCTTGCGCAAGCACGATATTTTTAACAATCTGCATGCATCTGATCGGGCAAGGCACTCGATCGGCAAAACCTATTACTGGCATGCTGAAAGATAACAACGAATTAGAATATATGAATCGGATTAATCATGCGAAATGCGACGCGATCAGCTTTTTCATTATTAGTTCTTACTAGGATGAAATTAGCGTGCAGGAGGAGTATTTGTTCCGTGTCTTTTGTACGTGTATCGATCTTCACGATGCTTACGGAGTCGCGGATGCCACTTTTGATGCGATCCAATCATCACTTGACTTGAAAGCGCACACACACCACATTGAGGGATCTCGGCATTCGTTTCTGGCAGAATTGCATATATATCCGGGAATTATTTAGATTGTAGGTCCTTGGTTGTTGATTGCACTCAACGTCAGTTGCAAAAACCGAGAAAAACGATATGGCTTCCACCTTTACGACGAGACGACGAGGCTTTACGACTATGCGATAAACGAACAACGTCCCCCACTGCCGCTCAATGTACTTATCAACTGCCAATGACACACATTGTTTCAGAGGCAGATAACGATGATTGCGCGTCTAATTAAACTAAGGTGAGAGAAAACCTTTTCCCGGTAAAATGTGCAAAATTTATCGTATTACGCAATATATACAGGGTGTCCCAGGTTTTAACCGACAAACTGCGGGAGCATATTCTACTAGTGGAAATAAGAAAAAATTCTTATATCGAGTTTGCTTAGAAATGCTTTATTACAAAGTTATAAACCAATATTGAAAAGAAATATCAGATAAGTAACAACGGAACATAGTGTAGAATTTGGAAGGTCGAAGATGTTTATGTTACGTGTATTCACATGTATTCATGTTCACTATGTTGAAACGATTCAGTATGATTGTTACTTTCACAAGAGTAGCTGTTAGATTTCAATCGTCGTGTCAACTAGCAATTACTATCAGAATGCCAAAAGTGTTTTCAAATGAGGAATACACCGATATTCATTTCGTGTACGGATTCTGTGACGGAAATGCACGAGCTGCCGTACGAGAGTATCAACGTAGATTTCCTAACAGGAGAGTACCAGATAGATTTAAAGCAACGAATTACTAATTCAGTTACTGAGATGCAACAAAATTTTCAGGAATGTCGTACTGTAACAAATTCTGTACTACGTCGATGTCTAGCTTGTATCGATGTGCAAGGACAACATTTTGAAATGCGTCACTAAATCATTGCGTAGATAATTTTTATTTTTGCGAAAAAATCCGTTGTTACTTATCTCATATTTCTTTTCAATATTGGTTTATAACTTTGTAATAAAGCATTTCTAAGCAAACTCGATATAAGAATTTTTTCTTATTTCCACTAGTAGAATATGCTCCCGCAGTTTGTCGGTTAAAACCCGGGACACCCTGTATATATATATATATATATATATATATATATATATATAAAAGAATTATAAGCACTGCCGTATGCCTTATTATTGATGAAGGTGTGTACAGCTTATAAATGTAACAAGTAGCAAATTATATCAATAATGATAATACCTGTCTATGTGATGTATATATGGTGATTTAATTGCGACGCGCTCACGTATCATCACGTAAATCGGTGTTTCGTCGGAGATTGTATCGATGTTAATGTAACAGCACAGGTACAACGTAATGAAATGCATGAAATTCTTCGGGTACTATTATTATAGTTATAATATGTTGCGCGATATCAGCATAACATAGCATCCTTATCTTACATTCGTATGTACTGTAATGCCCAAACAGTAAACTTGTGTGGAGTTGTCTGCAAAAACAAGAAAAACGAACGAGAATGACATGTTTATTCAACGCGTAGTCCAATCGACATTTGACCGTGAAGAAATTACAAATTCAACGATTCTTGATACATAATATGTGGAATAAACGCGTATTCTAGCAGATTAATTCTACAAAATGTACAAAAATTTAACGCTCCTTCGTATCACAATCATTAATTGTATTAAATGAATGCGCAATGTCAATCAGGGTCCAAATAGATTATTGACACTCGATGAAAGCTTGTGTTTAATGATCGCATTAATCGTCATTCGCAAAGGAAAATAATGACCATTTGGACCGCGATTAAGATCTTTCTTTTTCGTGTCATCTTCCTTTCTTTCGTTCCTCAGTCTGTTATTTAAAAATAATGAAATGCGTTTAACCACTCCCTAAATATCCCTCATAAAGTAATACGATCCATGTCGAGGTGTGTTTCATTGAGTTTGTTTTACATATATTAGCATGGGGCAAACGATATCGGTGCAAGATATCGCGCTAATTACTCCGCTCTGAGCGAAGACAGATAAAGTTAATACATAAGTAACTCTAAGCGAAATTGTTTACAAATTTTCTAGAACATGCAAGAGCATAAAATATCCTATTTCCACTGTTCGAATACAGTGAGTCGTGTGCGACACTGCATTGTGACGCCGAATAGGAGGAAAGTCGTTTGAGCAATGCATCAAGAGTCGGCTGTTTTCCCGAGATATGAAACAGTGTATAAGGCGAATAAAAGGAAAACAGGATCGAATTAATGGCAATCAATGAAGAATTGTCGAGCCTTCGTTTAGGGCAATAATCGGGGATTAAAACGGCCCATGTGTAATATTATACCGGAAGGATTGTGTCGAACGAAATATAAAAAGGGTCTATCGAGTTTCAATCTCGGTCTCTCCAGTGATGCTCTAGGAAGCTGCCTTGATTCCCTGTAGAATTCAATCTCTCCACGAGCCGTGTGCAACTGATCCGCGTAGAATGAATTTATGTAGTCCTCTTGTGGCGATACCCCACTATGCTTCGACGTATCGTCTTCAGCGAAGTTGTCCGTATTTTCCATTTGTCGCCTGACGTTTCTCCTTAACGGACTTGCGGGATACGTTTCCACGTGATGTCGACCGCCAAGGATATTCTCATCGCCGCAGGTACTGAACAAGTTCATCTGCGGACAAAATATCGAATTATAATCGAGTTCTCATTGAGAATCGGTTAAAGCGGAAATTGTATTGTATGCAAACGTACGCGAATGAATATAATTTGCATTAGTGCAAATCAAACAAGATATTCTTACCTGCAATACATCAGCCAAATGAAGACGGTGACCCACGCCATTGATACCTTTGAAGTCGGCGTTGCCTGAGAAGAGCTCGTCAAGACCCATTCTCTTCAAGGCAGCAGTGGCGTTAACAACGGATCTATGACTGAATTTAGGAACTTGCAACTCCAAACCGCTTCTTGGTATCAAAACCTTAAGAAGCTTGTTCCAGGCTCCGTCGCGGAATGCGTTTCTGACGAGACGCTGCTCGAGACGATCCAGCGTGTCGCCTGGTGCGGTATGACCCTGCTGGCCTGGCAATACAAATATCGTCGAAACTAATTTATCGCTTCCTCCGAGAGCCACCGCAGTAGCGTCGATGCTGGGTTCATAGCCAGCTAGTACACCCGATCGCCAGGTAGTAGCTGGAACGGGAACGAGTTTCCTCTGCCTAACAGCTGGTGAGACCGCAAAGTACAATTCACCGTCTCTACCAATAGAGCTGGTCAGTGTGCTGTTGCAATCGGTCTGAAATACGTTGGCGGAAAGCGCCGCTAACGGTGACCTTAACGGCACCGTATTCGTCTTGACAAAGTCCTTTATCCTGCCGCCAGTCTGCTTCCTGATCAATAGATTCGTCCTTCTGCGAACGAGATCGCTGATGGTGGCAAAATTCACTTCGGTCACGAGGCCCTCATAAAATTGCTGGGCCTGTTCCTTGTAGAAAGGCATGAGCTTCCTGACTTTCATTTTGTCAGCGAACAGCTCACGGACGAAGGCGGCGTTCGCGATGCCCTGACCCCTGGCTAAACTCACCGTGTCGGTTATATTCTGGAACACTAAATGCGGATTAAACGTGGCCACGTCGTCCAGCCTGAGTACTTCGTTCATTTGATCGGACGTCGGTCCACGAGCACCCAAGAAGATCATCGCCAGCAAACTGGTCATCCCGAACGGCGACAGGGCCAGCGATCGTGCAGTGCTCAGGCCCTTGTTAGTGGCCACCCAGAAATTCAAAGCCAACTCGTTACATAGCTTAGCGAAGTTTACGATATCGGCGCTCGTGTATCTTGTGCTGATATCCAAACCATTCGCACTCTGGGACGCACCCAGCGGCAATATGGACTGCGCCGAAGACTCATCCTGTTGATGCGTCGCCGTTTCAGCTCCTGGAGAACGTACGTTATTATTTTCGTCCACGTTCGATGATGGTGTCTGACCGGAACTAACTGGTTTCCTTGTTGGCTTCGGTATTTTCGGTGGCTTCGGAACTTTTGTCATGGGACCTGGAGGAACTTGTTGCGATATGAGCGTCCATTTATTCTCCACGTTTGAGTCTTTGACAGTATCAGTCTTTGAAGCGTCAGACTTCTCCAGAGGCTTATGGGTTATCGTAGGTTTCGGTGTCTGACGGATCGGAATAGTCGGTGGCAGTGTTGATAGTTGTAGACGTATTACCTCCGGCTTCGGAGAAGTCTCCGAATGTTTCAGAGACGCAGGTTTGCTCTCCGTATTATTCAACTGACTGTGAGTCTGCGCTGATGTATTCTTCGCTGATGATTCAAAAATGCTCGCATTATTCATCGGTATAGTCTGCTGCAAAAGAGTATCTTTATTATTCTGATTTGACGTATTATTGGCAGAACTCAAATTATTTGTGCCATTAACGAAAATCGGTCGGGATAACTGCTCCTTGTTTCCACTTGTATTGTTTAATTTATTTACGTCTTTATGAACAGGACTGTCTTTTTGCATAGACAAAGAAGAAGATGAAGTACTCTCATTATCATCCTCGTTATTTTGCACGGGTGTTCGAGACGTTACTGCCGTATGATTATTGATCGCAGTATGCGACATTGACGTATTATCTTTATGTTTATAGACGGCAGCATTATTAATTTTGGAGTTCTGTGCAAACGCAGAATTGGTAGAATTTCTATCTGGCAAGATTGTTGCGTGGAGCGGGCTATTTGAAGCAGTGGAGTTCTTTGTTATATTATTCTTATGGCTATGCAGCTCGGATTTAGATTCGTTAGCAGAGTGAACTTCGATAACTTCCTTCGTCGCTGACGAGACATTGATGGATCCGTTATTTTTGTCTAACGCTTCTATTTTTGAACTATTCTTTACATGACCCGATATGTTAACGGAATTTCTATCATTTGTATTAATCGAGTCGATTAGTACGATTTTAACTGGTGACTGGGGACTTACATCTGTTCTAATAGGTGCTTCTGTAGTCTTTATCTTGTCTCCTTTTTTATTTTGATTAAAACTTGCATCAAGAGTTTTATTGACATTAGATTGCGTATCGTTCATCGTTGACAATTGCCCGAGATTCATGGTAACAGCCCCCACGCTAACATTTTGTGCGGTATCATGCTTTTCATCACTAACATTTGCAAATCTATTCGGCGTAGGAGACAATGAGCCTTTCGTAGAATCTCCCATTTTCTCGTTATCATTCTTCAGTTTAGTTGACTGTGACGCATTATTTGATTCTTTCGTCCCTGTTAATTTTAACGCGTCATTTCCAGCTGGATCTGTTAAGGCGGGTCTCTGCATTGATGCTTGCACGTGTGTAATATTTTTCTTTTTCTGGTATTCTTCATTTACAATATGTTCCGCATTTTTTTCGTACATTTGAGTAACATTCTCGGTGGATCCCGCAAGCTTCGTTACGTTCGATGAAATCGTTGGTCGTACCGTATGTGTACTCTGCGTTGATGCGTTCTTAGTCACTTGATTCTTGTTAATTTCTTCGATAGGTGATCTTTCCGAGGTGCTTGTCGTAAATCCGGCTATAAGACTGCTCGCTAAAACACTAGCTGCTAGCTTCGACGTGTCATTTGGTAAAGCAATCGACTCAATTGAAGGCATATTGGGTGGTAATGGTGCAACATTCAATACCTGATCGATAGCAGATACTGGATTACTCCAGTTTAGATTTGTAAGAGTATTATCCAAATATCCGTTAGTCAACGTATTACTCGAGGATTCACTTGCATCGCTCGATGCAGTGGTCGACTGAGTTTTATTTACGTCAAGTATCGTAAAAGTAACAGGAACTTTCACGGATGTGATCTTATCGGTAACATGTTTCTCCAAAGCTGCATCAGCGGCAGTTTTGGTGTGATCTTTTTCCAGCGAAGCGTTCTGAGTCTTCTCAAGTGGAACCGACGGATGCGTTGTTGATTGCGAAGTATCGGGCGAAGTATTTAATCCAGCTGATGTCGTGACTGCATTACTGCCCGTTACTTTGTTGCTTATCGCTTCGACCACCGTTGAAGCTGTTGATGTTATCACGGTAATCTGAGAGTTGGCAGAAGAGTTATTGATTCCAGATTTCGTGATATCCATCGCTGCCATGGTAGATCGTTGAGTAGTAGGAGAGTCAATAATTCGAGTAGTGATGTCCTGCAACGGAGCTCTTGTAGTTTTCGTAACAGCTGCATAAGTTTGTGAACTAGCGGTGCGTTCTGTGGTATTCTCATCCATGACCGCGTCGTGAGATGTAAGACGATCCTGCTGCAAATCTGTATTTGCATTCGTACCGATTTTGTCCGGGTCGGATACATTACTATGTCTTTGACCGTAATTGATATTCATGATCGGTATCTGCGGCGCACCGTCCAATGTAGGCGATAAAGATAATACGGACGGTTTCACTTCCGAAACTTGGCTCATTACGCTCGAGAATGAATCGATTAATTGCGTGGGTAACGGTTCCATCGGCATCAAAGATTCGGTCGACTGAGGATTAAGGTGATGTTCCGTGTATGTTGCCGTAACCGAGCTTAACGATTCTTTCGTAACCATCGGAGAATCTTCACCGAGACGGTCCATGAGCAACGAAGTTGAACCGGTCGTGGCCTCGATTCCCGAAGCAGATGCGAGTGTGGACGACGACGACGCAATTTTGTTAGTCACTCCTATAGGCTTTCGAGAGGCGTGAGAGAGTGGTCCTAAGGCAGTAGCATTAGTTTGCGGGACTACTTCATCATCGCGCGTTCCGTTCACTTGAGACTCTTTCGTAACGTCAGGCGCTAATGAAACATCTTCCGATAGCCCCGTATTGTTCTTGCTCGGTATAAGAACGTAAGTTGCGTTCGAAGAAGACGTCTTGTCAGCAATGTTTGTCACCTCGCTGGGCTCATTGTGCGTTACAGTCTCCTTTCCAGCAGCAGTGGAAGACTCCGCGGACGTACCCGGCGTCATCGAGTAATAGATCGTCGAGACTTGGCCTATTTTGTTATTGAGATTCGCGATCGTCTGTTTCGTGCTACTCAATTGCGAAACCGTTGTACTTTCAGGTACTTTCGATAGAGTTAGTTCCACGAACTGTTCGCCTTGTCCAGACCCTGCGGTCTGAGGAGGTACTCGGACAGTGGCGGCACTTGGAGCAACCGCGGACGATTCGGTCTGACCCTTCTTATGAGCACTTTCGGTAGCTTCGACTGGGATCACACTGAGCATTTGGAAAACGGGACTTTCGGTAACAGTGGACTGCAACGTGGACAACTTCTGTTCCGTCAAAGTGATTACTGGGACCGGAATCATCGGTTTCTCCGAGATAGCGCCGGCTGTTTGCTGCGCATGATGACTGTGGTGAGGTTTCTGCAGATTATTAGTGAAACCAGCATACGCGTTTGTTTGAATATCCGGCATCACCGGCTTCCTCGTCGGATTTTTCGACACCGTGGTCATACCAATATTGGACGAGCTCTCGGTCGACGACACGACGCCACTTCCTTTGATCTTTTCCGTTGTATGCTTAAGCGACAGCTGATCGGATTCGCTGCTTGGGGAAATCGCGTCCGCCTCGCCGGATAGAATCGAAGGTAGAATATTGCTCCACTCGACGTTTGCATGTTCTGGAATCTTCGGTATCGAACCCGTTAAGGTCGGTGGCTTGTCGAGTGCGCTCTTCAATACATTCTGCACCTTCTGTACTACATCCATGACCTAAAATGCGACGTGGAATGTATTAAATCTGTAAACGAGATCGTGACAGCTCCGTTAGCTCTCATTGGTTCTACGTTCTTATTTGTTTTGCATTTCATCGAAATGTATAATCTACATATCCATACAACACATAATCTGTAATTTGAAAATCTGTGTAAAAATATCGTTATTACGTATATTTTCGTTTGCAGCATTTTCACAGACAATTTTATGTAAGAGAAGCTTTTATCTTATCTTTTTATTTTATTTGAATATCTATTTTATCTGATTAGATAAGTTTTTTGCATATATCCTAATATTGTATAAAATATAATATTTTATATTGAGTAAAATCGAAATCAATTTTTTTATTTATTACCAATCTATAATTTTATTATCTATTTATTCTTCTATTATATCTATTTATAGTGACAAAAATAAAAACACAAAAACTGTAAACCAACCTTTTTGCCACCTGTCAGAACATCGTCGGCTTTTTGAGGCTCTTGCCTGTCCATCGCGATATGATCCGCGCCACCTGCAGCGATGAGACCTTGAATTTCCTGAACGGTCATCTGCCGCGTAATCATATCACCCTTGTCGTTGTAAGTATAAAACTGAAACTTGTCAGGCCGCAAAAGTCCGGCTGGGGAAGGGACCAGTTTGTGGCTGGGCTGCGTGTTGTTTTTGCCACCCGGAGGATGCGTACGTTTGTTGTAGTCTTCGCGGATAATTGACGAAGTAGCTGCACTGTAAACGCACAAAGAGCCATCGAGGATATTATCGTCATCTGTGCTACTCAGTGTCTACTCGAATGTGTATCCTGCCTCGAGGCACAAATAAATTAACGCATTGCTTCTCGTAAAACTGAACGTAATGTGTATTGAAATATATGTAACGAAGGTACGAAATAAATTAGTGTATTGTTAGTTATTTTCCGATGAGCCCGTCCTTCAAAATATTTTAAGTTCAACTTGATAAACAATTCAATATTAATGGTATATTAACAAAGACGTGCTTAAAATTGGAACAGAGTTCAATGCGTGCTCCAATATAATAAAGATTGAATTTTAACATATATTCGTTATTAAAAACATTAAAAACAACGGGACGAATATATGTTACAACTCAATAATTTTTCTAATTAGCTTGCCCGTTAAAATCGCCGTTGTTTGACAGCTTGAAAGATCGATCGCGATGTCGTTAATAAGAGCCCCATATTTTTCATCCTTCTTCTTATCCACCTCATCTTTCCCACACAAAACGCAATTTGTATTTAAAATACTATTTTATTACTATTACTCCGTATTATCTTACACTTCTATTCTCTACTCTACGTGTTACTTTGATGAACGCTAATTTTATTAATGCATGCTCTGTTCCAGGTATACAGGTGTACGCGCACACTTCACGCGTACACGTAATTTTATGATGACTGACACAAAAGCCAACATCTAGAAGAGATTTCTCGTGTGATACTGACCTAGGATCAAACGCAGACACGTGCAAGCGCTCGTCGTGAGCCGGTAAAGCCGCACCTAGCTGCAGATTCAGCCAAGACACGATTAATGCTGGCAGCAGCCAGCGTAATCGTTGCAGCCACATGATAATTTGCGATTTTCTGGAAACGAGAAGACATGCCGGGATTGAAGGCAGATCGCATTGCGTGGCCGGCGAGCCTACGTGCATCACGAATCATTTCCGTTTTTACATCTCTCACATCTGCGCGTTCAGAATCACGCGCACGCACACATCGTGCACATGGCGGTGCTTAATGCACTTAATGGGAAAAGGATATTTTGCAAGAAGCTACAGGGGAGAGATAAATCATGAGAAGTACATATCTGCACGGTACGAAAATTGTACACGCAGACGCAAACCGGATAATAGCCGCCGCGTCCACAATACCGCGCGAAGAAAAATAAGCGGAGGAGAGGAAAGAGAGATAGGTCACCGAACCTTCTCCAATTTCTTACTTGGCCGCTACACATCATCGATCTCGGCGACCGGTTTTTCGTCGTCCAGTTACCTCCGCGCTTTGCCCCGTACATAAATCCGCTGGACGAGCGTCATTAGACGCAATTAGCGCACTCTTCGGCTCCTAAGAGACCTTTGTATCCCGACGCAAGAAAATCGCGAGTACGTCGTACGTAAACCCGACGCGTCCGACTCCTCTCTCTTCCCCTTTTCTTCTGCGCGTTTGTGGTATAGAATTATTCTACGATATAGTTAGTCGCAGGATCCTAATTGCAGGGAGGGATAAGAATAATAAAGCGGTAACTTAACTCCGCAATTAACATTGCAATAAGCCACTCACACTTTGGAAACGAAGGCAGACCTCTTGAAAATATCATTTAATCCTGCCGAGAAGAGAAGCGGTCTCGGTCAATATCCGGCAAAACTCGGCGACGGCGATGGTGCGCACGGGAACTCGATATCACCAGTGTATCACGATACGATCTTTTATCGGCTGCTCGTAATGAGCTTCGAAAAAGAGAAATATATCGGACGTGCGACGAGAGTGTCCGGCGATTCCCCGATTCGCCAGCGCGTGACGCGCCGCAGGTCTATCCCTTTTCCCCCTTCAGTTAATCTTCTCTTGCGTCCGGCCGCGTCTCTCTCTCCCTCCTTCTTCCCTTCTTCGTTAAGGGATCAAGGACGTTTAGCAGTTGAAACTATTTTGCGGTCGACCTTGCTGTCAGACTCGCCGGTGTAGCGACCTCCGAGCCTCGGCGAAGATTACGGAGCGCGTTCCGCGAACTCTTCCCTTTTCTTCGGCTGCAAGGGCTTTTCTCGTGTTCCCTCCCGTCCGCTCGCTCGCGATCGCCGCTTGACACTCGCTTCTCTTCCTACGCCACTTGGCCGCTTCTGCCGTCTTATACCCTGGATAAACACGTACTGCAAGGTAGGATCCTTCGCTGGGACGAGCGCAGCGGAACAAGAGGCAGAAGAAATAAGGAGGGGAGACGCTCTTGAAGGGTAAGACAGAGAAAGGACTCGCCTCTCTCGCCTCTCGTGAGACGTCGTCGTCGGATGGACTGGATTACGCGGAAACAGGTGACCGTGCGTGCGCGTGTACGTACGCGCGCATTCCTCCTCTCTTACATCGGACATCGCGAGCTGATCCGAGCGGCAAGCGGAAATCGGAGGAACGTCGCGGGACAGATCCGCGGAGGAAGCCTCCGTCGTTTTCTTCGGCTTGTCATCCTCCTCGATGACGAGTCGGAGATAACGTATTGACGCGTCATCGTCGTCGTCGTCGCATCGGTGAATCGCGACGTTTCATCAACTTCGTCTCCCATTATCGCGTCGCGCGATCCACGGAGCGCGACGACGGAAGCGCCGAGTAAAGACCGGAAATGCTGGCCGGTGCGGCGCCGCCGCGTGCACGGCCGCGGAGCGTCGGACTCGCGGATCGCTGGGCAGAGATACATAGCTGTGCAAAAAGCGCGGCGGTTTTGCGAATATATTTTTCAGGCAAACGACAAACGCGCGCGGCGCGAGCCAAACGCCGCCGCAAGCCGGGACGATTCGCGCGGCGATTAACGGTACATCGACCGAATGAGTCGCGTGCATGACGTATTCAATTGTGAAAAAGCCAAGTAATGAGCCGCGCATGAGGGGCACCGCAGGAACGCGCCGGCGGCGGCTCCTGGAAAATCCTCCGAAAGGGGAACAAATTGTTCGTTCGAGCGGCGAGGCGACGCGACGACGCGCCGCGCGTATCGAACGCGGGCTCCGCGTGGCTCATTCATGAACGACGCTCATGGTATTCCTCGAACGCTCCGGAAGAGGAACTCGTAAGTCGTTGTAACGAGGCGGTGCACACGTCGCATGACAATGTGCGGACTTATTAAAAAGTATCCGCCCGTGACCGTCCACCGATTGCTCGGCCGAGCCGAAGTGGAGCGAGAGGAGCAAAACGATAGATTTAGGTTTGACAGCGACCCGGGGGGCGAGCGGGGGAAGGGGGAAGGCGGGATCCGTACTCGCGTGGCAAAACCCGTTTCTCGTTTCTCGCGCGACTACGTCTGCTTAAGTTTCTGTGAACGTCGAACATGCACGGGTTAACAAACAGCCGTCCCACTTGCACGACTGTCCATCCGTAACCCACTGTTTACCAAGACAACGGTACCGCCACGCCACGCCACGCCACACCGGATTAAGGCTTATCCAACGGTTACCTATCGACGAATTTCACGTCGTCGTCGGGGGCAGCTGGGAGTAGCACGGGAAAGGGGAACGCGAGAACGAGCGCCGCTAACTATCCGCCAATCCGACCTATTTCCCTTACCACCGATTTCACATTTCGTTCTCGAGCACGAAACGCGCCATCGGCAACGGCCGATAATCGTGATCGTCGAATTCGACCTCGCGTCGACCTCGAGAGGCTCCTCAACGCCTCACTTCCGGTTTCATCCTTTTTTTTATTTTCGCTTCTTACGGAAATTCAGGAGGGAAGCGGCGCGCGGTTCTGGTCACCCTCGAGAGAATCCTCGACGCCTCACTTCCGGTTTCCTTCTTTTTTTTTATTTTTGCTTCTTACAGAAATTCAGGGGGGAAGCGGCGCCGGTCACACCCGCGACTCCGGGGAGGAGATTTCTCCGGAGGATTTCTTTCCTACCCCCGTGCGACGCGGCACACGTATATGAGAATGCGATAACGACCGGGAGAAAAAGGGGTACCAAGTTCGCGCCGTGTATCTGCGAGAAATTCTCAGGTGCGTGAGAGGTTCCCCGGCGGTGTACGGCGGAGGTGTCACGCTCGGCTGAGCTAACACGACATTCCAGATTACGTAGCTGGAATCGTTGCTCCGGAGGGAGCATCGTCCCGAGACGACGACTGACTGGTGTAATCGCCTTTTCCGATTCGCCCAACGCGTCGTCGAATCTATGTTATATAATAGAAACGTTAATCGAGATGCGCGATGTACGATCGTACGTATGTACAAGCAGAGCATGCGATTATATTTTCCGTGCTCGACGGAACCGCATAACGCAGAATCGTGAGAGAAACGATCGCGATATTTTGCAGCGTGCTTGATCGCGTGCTGGCTTTGCGCGGCAATCCGCTCCGATTTATCATCGGTCTACCGGCGATTTGTCTCTCGGGCTATCGTATCACCGATTTGTTTCGCGATTCGTATCGCTCTTCCGACCATTCCGGGACGTCAGAGGTGCACCGGTGCATCTGCCCGAAAAAGAAGCCGACCGTTTTCGATCTAGCGCATCGATAATAATCGGCGGACTCGATCGGGGTTTGCAGCAATTTAAGGGGGGAGCCTGCTTTAGAACGCTGAAAATAAGGTATATTTTACGAATTGTTTTTGGAGAAACTATACAGCGGATCATTATAAAACTTTGATGCATTTATTAGTACATGTTTAAAGATAAAAAAATTATTTTTTGATTTGAGTATATCGCTTGTAGAGGTCGTCCTGGAGAAATCTTAGTGCAGCCGCGTCGCCGGCATTGCAAATTGCTGAGCATTCTCCTGCCTCCAAATTTCGTCTAAACTGAAAAATTGAAATATCTTCTCGTTATTTATGAATTCCCATCGTCGATGAACCAAAGAGAGAAGAAAAAAGTTGAAAAGTGCCAAAATGGTGGAGCTTAGAACACAAAAGTACGATTTTTAGGCAAAGTTTTTGAACTTTTTCATGCAAAAATAATTGTTTAACTTAATGTTTTTATGAATATTAAAGGTTCATCGACGATGGGAATTCATAAATAACAAGAAAATATTTCAACTTTTCAGTTTGGATAAAATTTGGAGGCAGGAGAATGCTCACCAATTTACAATAAGATGCCTCCAGGACGACCTCTACAGGCGATATATTCAAATAAAAAAATAATTTTTTTTATCTTTAAACATGTACTAATAAATGCATCAAAGTTTTATAATGATCCGCTGTAGTTTCTCCAAAAAAATTCGTAAAATTATACCTTATTTTCAACGTTCTAAAGCAAGCTCCCCCCTTAAGCCGGGATACCCGCGATATCTCGTTCCGACATCTCTGCTCTGTTCTGCGAGCGAGCGAGCGCGCGCGAATATTTCTCGGCACATATACCGGAATGTACCACTTTTCGACACATAACAGTAGTACATGCGGCACGGGTATCTCATAGAAATACGAGAGACATAACGGTCTCCGCGCCGTTGTCCAGTCGTGTTAAGAATACGGATAGAAACCGCGCTCCTCCAAAATCTGATTTAGTTACGTGCACGTGAACACACACATAAAAATGCACGATATGCCCCATCGACCTATTGCCATTCTATCGCGCGTTCTCGAATTCGAGACGCGTGTGTGCCTCTGCATGTCTGTCTGTTATTTGCACATCCGTGTGCCAAACCGAGACGGTTGCGAGCCAACCGAGATCATCCGGAATACCAGACAAAACGAGGCCATCCTGTAAGGATAAACAAGTGCCGGTTAATGATGGCTTCGGAAGGAGAAGTTGATGCTGGCTTGTGTATCTTCTTCTTCTTCTTCTTTATATGCATTCATCGCACTTGTTCGAATTTTCGTAATTAAACAATAAAGCGCGATTAACAGTAAAGTAGCGACAAACATGGAGAAAAGATCGGATTGTCATTGCAATATTCGATTACAGATATAAACATAATATGGACTGGTCGAACGATAAAAAAATGCCTGAAAGTGATGATAAACAGGGACGGAATGAAACTGAGTTATTACGAGAAACTCGATTTATCAGCGGAAGCGGGTACGAGGGAACGTGGAATGCGATTGACAAGACAGGCATTGGCAGATATGTCACACCTCACGGTTAATCAAGCTCAACTGCTACAAAAATTAAATTTGTTTAAATATATGATAAGACTGTAAAGTGCGCCAATATATTATTTAATGGTGCGTCGATTTTATTTTGTATTTTGCAGGGGTTGTATTAGACGGAGAATATCGGAATGGTATGCTTCATGGTCACGGAAGCATGTACTGGCCACGTGGACAAATAATGGATGGCACTTGGAAGCGCGGAAAAATGGAACAAAGGCGTTATACATTCGCGGATGGTCTGCCGTATCAGGAAGAAGGATGGAATTATTGCATATTCCCAGAGAGGCGGTTAGCAGTGTCTGAATAAATAATAAAAATAAGAATTCATCCTATCTGCATCTCCAACTAATCCAACTGCAAAAAACATGCGTGGACTGAACCATTCTAGGTTTTACAATTGCATAGTGAACGGATTGAGACCAGGCGGCAGAGTATTAAGAACCAACGACCAACCCACTAAAATTATTCCCCCGTTCTGCTACGACACCGGTTCCGGAATCTTTGATCCACGCAGCAATTGCGTAACATCCTATCGTAATTGCAAAAAAGTAAAAATACCGTTCAGCGATAGCGAGCCGGGATGTAAATACTGTGTTTATGTCCTGTTTGTGAAATTAGTCACGTAACTGCTGAAAAATTGCAAAGATAATCAAGATTCCAACGACGGCAGAAAGTACATGGATAAAGAGAAATTGTCGAAAAGGCTGGTCGGAGCCAACCGGCGACCAAGCATGGTTACACGAATACTGGCAATCGGGTGCGGCGGATTTTGCAACGTTACCGCCGGAAGATGAAACGGAGAATTGGTGGCGAAGGTAAAGTATAATTTAAAAATAATGCCATTCTATCTAAAATTACGCAAGCAGACGTAATCGTGGAATAATCGAGTACAATTATAGTCAACTCCTTTATTGTTTTAATTACATTTCTTTAAGAATAACGAGTTTTGCCAGGCAGCCGCCTGCTAGTATAACGAATAAAATGCAACTGCATTAAGGGAAATCGAAAAGAACCATAAAACTAAAAGCAAGTGAATATAATATGAACAACATGGTGAATAAAATTTACAATTGCTTCTCAACAACAAGTGTCTTCTCTTCAACCACGACTGCTGGTGCGTCAGGTTGTCGATGGACGTTAAATATCACGGATAATTTTAATGGTACACACGTATCCTTCGTGCAAGCCATTATATTTAATGTAATGTACAACTGACTGGGCTCCTCACCTTCGGAAAGCTTTATCGACACGGGCGTCGACAGTCTACCTCTCAACGAGCTCGCTGCCCACGTATTTACGGGTAAGGACACGTGCCACTCTTGCGGAGCGTCTTCATTCAATTTCAGATCGTTCGAAAAAGCGACATTGAACGATACACTTAGCTCTCCACCGCGCGTATTAACTGCTGTATCAAAAGTGAACGCGCCGTCGATGTTTCTATTTGACTCGCGTCTCGATGAGATAGTTAGCTAAAAGATCAAATTAGATTAGCAAGATTTACATATTAATGCAATATACAAAATGTACAGTAACTCATAAATAAAGCTAAACGTCATGAAAATAATTCTCCGATGCTGAAGTATGTACTTACAGTTGAGATCTGTTCACTTTTCAAATCAATAATCTTGAGGGCGTGATTATTGGTATCCGCTACGTACAAAATATTGCCATCCGGGCTTACGGCAAGACCGCTCGGTTCATTAAACTAAACAATTATTTTAGCAGTTAAATATCTGCACAATATTCGCGATATTATTTTTCGGCAAAGAACGTAACGGGACTTACCGAAACAGTACGATCGGGTTTTCCGTCACCGAATAACGTCTTACAGTATCCCGTCAGAGTATCTACAGTCTTAATCTTATGATTATAAGTGTCCGCTACGTAAATCCGTTTCTCCCGATGATCCCACGCTACGCCCAGTGGATGCTGAAGCTTCGCCGAATACTCTTTCCCATCTACGTCGCCGAAAGCGTGTAAGTTCTACGACATAAATTTAATCTAAAACGTCTGATGAAATAATCATCAAGATTTTCCACTGTAATCTTGAATAAAAGTTGGCACACATATTGACTCGAGCATGCAAAGATGGAATGACAAAGCAGGAAATGGAAATTATTTGTCGTTGGACAAACCATTGGATTTTTATCCCCCCCGCAAACGGCGGACACTCGACCGTTGTCCAAGTGCAACCGTCTAACAGCACTGCTCTCGCTGTCTGCCCAAAATGCAATTTTGTATTCCGGAACGACCACAAGGCCAGAAGGCTGTGCTAGTCCAGCGGCGTGAGGGTAATTGTTGTTACGGTTCTCCTCTCGGCCGCTTCCGACAATTGCAACGCACGTGCCCGCTGTGTACTTTCTAAGGCAGTATCGTTTAAGGAGTGCATGAAGTTAAACCTCACATGTCACAAATAATAAGAAATAAAAAAAATAAAACGTCATACTAAATTAGATTGTATAAACGAGCAATGTCTTACTTCTCCTTCCACCAAATCGTATCTTCCAAAAATAACGCCCAGATCTGATGAGTACCCGCTATCGCGATTAACAAGACTGGCACGGTGGTACCTTCATGCTGATAATTATAGACTGCCACATCCCAGGGAGACGATAAAGCCTGCTCGGTAGCATGTTTTCCACCGGAACGATCGCAGCCTTGCGATCCAGTACCGGCTACGGTAGATACACTCTTTTCGGTCAGATCTATCTACAAAAGTGATTGAAAATAGGAAAAGCGAATTCACATTTCATACGAGCGCGACAATAAAAATAATCAAGTGCTTCTTCTTACTTTCCTGATGGCGTGATTATTATTGTCCGCTACGTAGACTACGTTGTTGTGGACGCAGACACCTTGAGGCGAATTGAATCGGGCAGTTTTGAAGTCACCATCTTTGAAACCCTGGTTGTACCCACCTACAACATCCTCCACTTCGCCGTGTTCGCTGGTGATTAAAATTCTATTGTTGCCACTATCCGATATGACAAGCTTCGTCCTTTGCTCAGACAAAAGAATTGCTACTTTGCCGGGAAACAACAAGCCATCCTTCGAAGATGGTAAAAGGTGATGCGCCGGCTTTAGTGGAAGACTGTGATTCGACATCTGATTTAGGGACTTAAAGTGCGCTATTGCCACTTTTGCATATAAAAGTATTTCATCTCTGTGACCTTCGCCCACGAGAACAAACAACGGCTGACCACTCGGTCCTGAAATATATTTATATTTTATATTCCAAATTTTACTTAAATAACATACGTATGCATTAATCTTAAATTTTGTAACGATGCAATATGACAAAAACAATCGTACCTAACATGACGAGACTAGGCCAGCATGTAATTCCCATATCATGCCACATTCTAAGCGATACATCATTTACCACAGGATGCAGGATGTTGTATCTCTGCACAGCAGATAAGACATTCTTCGAGCTACGTTCATTGGTAAACTTTGCGCTATGAATTCCGACCTGTAAAACAAATAATTATTAATTGGAGTTGGATACTAAATTCGAGCTAGCTATCAATGTATCAAAGTTTATAATTTTTCGTTCTTACAACAAACACATTGCACTTACCACAACAAGACCATCCTCTATCGAAATCTTTTTCTCGACTTCTTCCAATTCGGCTAAAACATGCATGCAATTGATACAGCAATAAGTAAAAAAATCCAAAAGCACTATTTTTCCTTTTAGATGCTGCGTCAGTGATAAACCTTCCGACACGTTAAACCATTCTAAGCCTGTAATATAAATATATATGTATATATAACAAAATATACATACATTATTACATATATGTTTTGATGACTATAATAAAGTATTTTATTATCATTTTATTTGATTGCTCACAATAAATGACGTTAAAATGATTTATCACAGAAATTATAATTGGCAAAATAGAAACATGCAAAAAGTATTTTCTCTATATAATTATCTAAATAAAAATTACCTTTCTGAAAATCATGAACTTTTGCTCCGACATTTTCAAACCGCTTAATGTGTTTTATAATCAATGCTTCTTTATCTCTTTGTTCAGCACATTCATTCAAATGCGAGCGCATTTTGATGCCGATTTGTATCAATTCTTCTATTACTTCCTCTGTATTCATTTTTGCATTTACAAGTCCACACATAAGTCAGCATAAAAGTAAACTAGAGACAAATAAAGGTCTACAATTCCACCATGCATTAATATATATAATATATGTGTATAACATTAATTCGTATGGACACTTTTGAATGTCCTGCATATATTTCACTCCTTACAGAACAGTGCAAAGTTATGTAGGACAATATGGGATACTGAATGACATTACACATTATCCCATCCGTCTTGGAGAAAAGATTTGATGTGGGGGAGGGAGAGAGAGAGAGAAAAAGTGTAATTACTAGTTTACTTGTCAAACTAGAATTACACACTGTCCAATAGGAATCTTTACTCATTGATGAAGGTTATTTAAAGATTACTCCAACTAATTTAATTGTTACTGTATATTGTATTATTAATTGCATATCCAATTAAATCAACGTTAACAGAAATGAAATCATATTTTCGATCTACGAGCATTTGTACTTGTTGTCAGAAAATATAAACGTCGTTCTTTCTAAAAGAAAACTTACCTCAAGTCTCGTAGATTCATTTCTCCCTATGTCTATTTGGACAACAATACTTGATATAAAATGCAAGGTTATTTTGATTGCATGATTTTTCTCATTTTTCTCATCGGAATTTGATTTAAACGAGTAATTTACAACGATATATGCAATACTAAATATTGTTAACGGAACTCGACACTGCCGAATACATCACGGTGTAGACGTATATCAGTCTCTCTGGTCTCTCACTTCCACAATTCCTGTATTTTGACGTAAAGGCGCATGCGCGCGAATGCGTTTAACACGTGTACATAACGGCTTGTTCATTTATGCTGGGTTTATATTACTTTTCTTGTCCAGCGTACAATCTCTAATATTGAATAGAAGACTTTGTTCTCTATTTTAGGAATTTTAGCACATAAAAATATCACTTATTAAAATTCCCAGAGACAATATAAATCTAACACTTGAAAGCATTGCAGAAGATAATGTACTTTTTAAAGTTACGAGAAAAAAAACATCACAAACATAAATATCAAATGTAGTATGCAGTTAAATAGCACGCGTTATAATACGTGCACATTCTTGTAGATAATTCCATAACAAATAATAAATTTTTCATATTTGTACGTACTTACGAACGTACATTTTATTTACTTCTGCACGTCTTAAATTTAAGGCGATATAAAATGAATTGAATCCATAAATTTTTAATTAACGTTTTCGATGCGCTTAATAATTTCTTTGCAGGATAAAAAACATAATTTCCTTCTTTCCTTTCAATCATAAAAAAGTATTTATTTATTATCTTCCATAAAAGTACAAAGTAATGACTTATATAGTATGTAAATATAAATATAGATAGAAATGTAGGTGTAGTCAGATGAATATATGAAACTCAGATTAGTCGGATGTGTCTCTTAAAATTCTGTTATCATACGATTGTCAAGTAACTGTGCGCGTTGGTGATGGTATACAGAACAACCATGAGTCGTGAATAATAACTTCTCATACTCGATGTTGCTTCTGTTCAGTACATCACCATCGCTATGATTATGATCTTGTTTACTTATCAAACTAGAATTACCTGCTACCTGGTAGCAGCCTGTACTTGATGAGGGTTGTTGTTCTAAAGTACTGCAATTAACTATATTAGTTGGATTAGTGCTCATAGTATTTGAATCACAATCCCAATCCATGTCTTGTATTCTAGGCGATACAAACATCGCTGTGGTCTCTGAAAGAAAACAAAATTTCACCTAAGTTTAACAGTCCTTTTTTATATCATCCATTGTCGATATCTCAATACAAGAATATCAAACCTTACTAACTGGGAAACGTATGGAGGTGTCTTTCTCCAATCCTGATTCGATTTTAGATATTTTGATTTTATGTAAAAAATTTAGGATATATATTTCATGAATATTCAGATGTTTAAAATTTTTCTAAAATCTATCGAGAGCAAAAATAAACGCCTCCATAGTTTTCCTTGTGAATACGCTAATTTGAGAAAAAGTATCAGCATTTTTACTTTCCATTGCACATCATTTATCTGTGATATAGAAGGTTGCACAGAAATCACATTAAGCTTCAAAATAATCTTAATACTAGCATATATCTGTAAACATATATAAATTTACAAATACATGTTAAAGGATTGAACGATATGTATCAATAACAAGTTACAAAATCCACATGTAGAGGATACGCATATACAGAATAATTCACTTAAGGTATTAACACACCTATCCCCTGAATCATTAAAGATATTGAGATGCGCTTTTCGCTGAGATAACCTATAGCTACTAAATTGCCGTTTTTTTTGTAGAATTACTATTTGCAGAGATTCTGCTATCCTAACTTTGATTTTTTAAATGGATCTATGTTTTCCTTTTTATATTAAAGTACATTAAAGTTGATCGAAACACAAATACAAATAATAACGTTAATATTTGAACAAAATAATTGTCGCAAAGACAGAATTGATAAATTTGAACATTCTACCACCATTGTTTGTCTGCCATTGTCTAAAGATTGTGGTATGTAGACCCTCTGAGCAACAGCAAGCACGTGACGAAATGTTTAAACTTACTAACGCTGTTTCTGTGACACTTGTTTGCTCAAATATAATAAATGTTTTACATCTACATGCACAAACTTTATGTAAAAAGATCTCACAGTATCCACTGTGAAAAGTTTTATCATTTAAATATAAAATAATATGTTAGACATTATTTTAAATATTGTTATAACGAACTCACAAAAAAATCCACGATAAATTGCTAAAATACCAAATATCGGAATTTTAAGAATTTACTATTACCCTTTCGACATTTTTTTACTTGTGGAATGGCTAGTTCATGATCCCGCGACAGATAATCACAAAACTTGCGCTTATGACCACAAAATCTCATCTCCTGTTGCTCTAGCGATCGTTGCTCTTGCAATTGTTCCTTTTGCAATCGCCAGAAGCAGCATTGCTGAGTACTATCGACGGTTTCTAATCGGGAGTCGTGCCTTGATGGGGATTCTGAAATTACGCAATAATGTGAGAAATGTGGACCTGTGTTTTCTTCATACTTATGATTTATGATTATTAACAGAGCCGAAATCAACAATTTTTATTTTCAAGTAATATCAATTTGTTAAGTAATCGCAACTATTTGCGCAATTACCTTGCTGATCTTCACGCTTGAAGCATGGCACGTAACCATAATACGAATCGGATGATATGCTGAACTGGCTGATAGTCACCATATTGTACATATCAGCGATCATCGGCTTAACCACCCACACCATAATTGAACGTATTTATCAAATAAACAAAGAATTGTTAAGTTTTGAAACTAACGATGCAGATTATTGCACAATACGAATGAATTGCGTATTCTAACCTAACAAGATCAAAGACGCGGATTGCAAGTTGTATTCAAATATATAATATTCACAGCAATACCGACAACACGACAAATACTGACCCCCGATTCGAGAGTCGAGAGTTTATACCACGTACATAAAGTCGCATACACACGGTGAGTTGCCGAATTTCACCAAACTTCAACCAATCCTCTCCTCTTATCCGCTTGGGAGTCCAATTGAAGTTCTCTGATTGGCTGCTTAGCAATGAATCTATGGAGCGCATGCTGCGCCGCCGGGGCACAGAACTTTCAAAGTATCGGTGAACTAAAAATACATCTGAGAAACATGAAAATTTGTACATTTGAAAAATAGTATTTTCAATCAGGGATATGTCTAATGCAAAGGTTGACGAGTTAGATTGGTTGCAAGTACGAGAAGAGTTAGATAGCGCGTATGTTCAGGAGACGATACTTGAAAGGACGAAACGTAAATCGCGCGAGAATCCATTCGTACCGATAGGTAAACTAACCTCTAACGTTCGCCGTGTGAAAATCCGATCTTTTAAATCCAATTCATATAATTTTCTTAATTTATTTAAATGAACGTGCAAAATGCAATATGCTTTGAAAAGAAATAAAATATTCAGTTAAAATGTATGCAGTTTTTATAGAAGCAGTACTGCATTATATTTTTGCATAATAATGTAGACTGAGAAATTATTAAAAATCTGGCGAAATACAAGCGAGTTTTAGCAACTGATTATGTTTCCAGGATGTATTGGAACTGCAGCAGCACTGACTTATGGACTTTACAACTTTTACAGAGGAAATAGACAAATGCAACAATATATGATGCGAACGCGTGTTGCTGCTCAAGCATTCACAATTTTTGCCATGGTAGCAGGATTTATATTAATCGGACCGAAATCAAAGTAAAACATCGTGACATTAGTTTATGAGCATTATTACTATCTGTTTCTCCTGCTGTATGGAAAATGTATATAAACTATTTTTGCACTCGTTATATCGAGTGAAATATATCTAGTAAATACAATGTATTTCTAGACGAGAACAATGTTTTAAAGCAGGCATGTAAAAATGTATTTATAATTATAACTATGATTATATTTAATACAAATAATGTTAATTGCCAAAACATATTCTTGATATCTTTTCGTACAACATAAAACTATATGGATAAATTTCATAGCAACTTATTTTCCTTGAAATTACATGCACAAGTTATATTACATAATAAACTCTTTGGAAGCAAAGGCATAGTGGATAATTATATAAAAAAATAACCATTATTTTTGTTTATTATATTTTTTATTTGTTGCATACATAAATATACGTGTATTCGTCTTACAACCCTATTAGATATTGCAATGTTCCTACATATTTTGTAATAAATTCTTAAATGCATAGGGCTACTTTTATTTCTTTTTTTTATTAATATAACTCCAAAATATAACGTAAAAAAATGAGAAATTATTTCACCAAAATCTTTTGTACTTTTATACTCCTCTACGTCTCCACTTACTCTCAAATTTTCGATACATACCGAATTATATATAATAAATATGTAATATGAATACATAGTTTTCAGTCAAAACAATATTTTTCCATTAATATTTATTAAACCGAGTATAACCATGTATCTAATCAAACAATATGTATCTTTTTCCTATCTTTAATACGTTAAATTAAAGCATTTGCTTTAATATACATTACTTCTGGATTGTAAAACACTGACGTAGAAAATAAAAAAATCCTACCATATATATCTCTTTCGATGTACAATAATTCGGCACTTACGGTTTTCCCGTAAAAAAATGGTAAAAATGTTATGTTACGCGTTATTTTTATTAGAGGAAGCTAAGTGAGGCTTTAGGGTAATGGCACTTTGTTTAAACGCACCGCTGATACTCAGTGAACGTGAGCGCAAGCTTGTTAGACTATTTGTGGAACTACAACTGCTTAAACTAGTACTAGGTGTGAGATCAAAAATTGTTTGTACAGTAGGCCTTCCAGATGTATAATCCGACGGGATCGATTCTGCAATGAAAGGCGCAGTAATTAAGAAATGACTGACCGAATTTAAAATTTTGAGAAGGGTCTCGTCAAATTTTATGATTTATGAAAAATTGTAACTTGCATATTTACCTATTAAAGGTGTCTCATCGTATAAAGAACCTTGTCTTTTATTGCTTATAAAAGAGTTTCTTGTACTTTCAATGCTGGATACTCTTTGAATAACTTCTGCGGCATGCTTCCACCTCGAATGATCGTGAGTCTGTGCCGACAAGAGCTTCGACCATTTTTGAGCTTCCTCCTTCGATTCGAACCTAATCGACAATGACTTATCCATGCCATTGTTAGAATTGTTTATCAGAAGTTCTTTGCTGGAAGATTTCGATAATTGAACCGACGTTCCCTGCAAAAACAAATATATAAAAATTACTTGAAATAAAGTAATAAATTTACGGCAAGAGATGTATATAAGATGCTAACTTTATCAACTGGTATCACGTGCTCCGGGTTTTGAGCTTCCTCTGCGTGTTTCTTCGATTCCCAAATCTTCAAATAAAATCCTTGTAGACGTGCCCAGTAATTCTGACCGTCTATGTTCACGCTGCCGATGCACGCTTCTTTGCTAATGCATTCTGGCTGCGCCGCCAATCGACAACAAAAGTGGCCGAAGAGCGGTAGAGAGTGATACTTATTTTCTGGAAGAAGAAATCATGATACTGGAGTATTATAATATATTCTATATAATATACACTATCATAAATATACGCTGAATCTCTCGTGTAACTTACCGACATTATTAATAACAAGATCATGCGTGTGAATATTGTCATCCGTGTCGTCTAGGGTCAGTTTTGCACGAGCTACCAGGTCAAACTGTGGCCCACTGAAAAAACAATTTCTTATGAAAATGTTCACGATGGAAATGTGCTGAACTCGTACATTCATCAAATAAGAAACGACCTACGTCTTAGCGGAACTGAATTCGTCACGGAGCGAAGCGGCAAGCTTTTTGCCAACAGTTTTAGAGATGGACGAATGAATAGTTTTTTTAATTCTCCTTGGCGTACTAGCGATACTTAGATCCTCTTGCAAAACGTGGCTGTAAATTTCTAAGACTACTTCGAACTCAGCAGGCACATTGTTACTGAAAGCAGACGTACAGTAAGTAACGTAAGTAACAAAGTATAACTTTTTAATATTACAACGCTACAACATTTTAATGTACGTTTATCAAATTAACAGCACAACGACTGAATAGCTATAAGAATAGTTGGACAATTTATCAAAGCTTACAATATCAAGACATCGGCAAAACTGAGATCTGTATGAGCTCTATCGATGGGGCACAATAAGGAAGTGTCATGGATTTCCGTGCCCACTCGTGCCAAACAAAATACAGCGAATCGACGATGATCCCCGCGATTCTTGAAGTGATCAGAATCTCGCCACATTAGTGGTATTCTAAGATCCGAAATCGACAATTTGCCCATACTTCCAGGAATGCTGGAAAACGTATACGTTATTTAGCGCTATCACTAGTAGAATGACTAACTAAATTATGTTTCTTTACGTTATTTTTACCAAGAAATTAACGTACCACGGTTTTTTCAGAAGTTCGCGGCGACGACTCTGCAATTCCGCCATGTAAACCGACATTCTTTCATTGGAAGTAAGCAAAGCCTTGGCCGCTTCCAAGCTCTGAGCGCGATGTTTTGCAGCCGCGAGAAGCCTTGCTGAACCTTCTCTCATCTTGATTTCCACCTCGATTTTTTGCTCAAGATCGTACTCCTGAAACATACAATCATCGATGATATTTTAGTAATTAACTCAATCGTCGTTGTATAAATCTTCCATTAGAATTCGATCAGAATTTAATAAACTCTTGAAGAGAACTGTTCGAAAAACTTCTCTGTACAAGTATGTAGTTTAGAAATTTGCAGATGTCTGCAGATATTAAAATATGTACGAGCGCAAAAGAGGAAACCGATAGTTACGATCGAAGAAAAATCAAAGTATCAGCGATAAAAAGACTGTCTGGCTAGCACGTGGCCGTCATGCGTTCATGGCATCGAGTTACATACCTAACGAAACGTCTTACCGTCACATTTTGCGAACGAATCATACTCATTTTACGAATCTTAATGAAATACCTATAGGCTGAAACATGCAATTTGTGCAAACTTAATTCGCCGATATGAAAACTTCCCCGTATTACTAATATCGATAAAACAAACCTGATAATAAAACTAATAATATATAACAAAAGAAAGATAATATATAACAAGGTAGTAAAAACCTGAGAGGACATGATTTTTCCATTCATCTGTTTTTGATGCTTCGACGTGTAAAATTAGAATTTTCTCGTTTATACAGTCCGCTGCGCACGTTACAGGCGTAATGAATGAAAATTCTACGTTGGGATAAGAAACAAACTTCACAAAAACGTAAATAAAGCTGCGCGTCTCTCACAACACTGGTTGTGAGCAGAACACAGAATCGGACTGAAATACCGACTCTTCGGGGAAGTGGCGAATGCACGAGGGGGTGACGTTCGCCTCGACAAATTGGCTCGCATACGCTTCTCCTTCCACCCTCGGGAAAGCACTTTAACATCACGGAATATCGATCCGCGGTTCAAGTTCCATATAGTCTGC
Source organism: Ooceraea biroi (assembly GCF_003672135.1). Classification (NCBI taxonomy): domain Eukaryota; kingdom Metazoa; phylum Arthropoda; class Insecta; order Hymenoptera; family Formicidae; genus Ooceraea; species Ooceraea biroi. The sequence continues at coordinate 4,105,799 of NC_039512.1, forward strand.
GTGCACGAAATCACATTTATCCCTACGAATCGCACTCACACGCAATACACAAACACACACACAAGCAGAAAAATCGTATCTCTGTACTCTTACGAGACGTTAAATGCATTAAGAAGCGTGCCTAAATTTCATCGAGCATGTCCAATAATTCTTGTAACGTTTATATGAGACAGTAATTCTATAAAAGAAAAAAAAGCTGATTCTACGAAAGATGAAGAAAGCAGCCAAAAATAACGGATGCATCAGGAAAATCAATAATGATGATGAATCATCGCACATATTGTGCAATTTTGTATTCCGTTAACGTTAGCGTGACACATCCTTTACGCGACGCGGCACGACGCGACGCAGCCCATCAGGAATATATCATAGACCACATACTCTGCCGTTGGCCTCGAATGAGAATTTTGCAACGACGGACGCAAGGGTAAGCGCGTCCACATTTAATCCCTGACCTCGGTCGCCAGTGCTGTAACGAGCCGTGATGAAACTCGTTGATACGCGCTACATGACAAACGGGTTCACAAGTACAATGTAACAATTCGCGCGACTCTCCGCGCATTGTCGAATTTTTTTCTTGTATACATAATAATACATCCACGCGCGTTATAAAGCTAAAGCTGCGATCCGCGTTCGCAACAGCTGAGCGTTTCTTCCATTCTGTTTGTATCTCATCTTGTTTCTTCAATGCCGCCGTTTAGTTGTCCTTCATTTTCCTACGTGTTCCCCTCGATATCACTTTCTCTCGCCAACACTTTCCCGACAGCTTGTCTGCCGAAAATAGTCGCCAGAAATCCAATACCCCGTGTAGTTGGGCCTGTATGGTCACCGTACGCGCGACGCGCCTTCTCGCATCTTCCATTCTCGCTTAAGGGGGGAGCCTGCTTTAGAACGTTGAAAATAAGGTATAATTTTACGAATTGTTTTGGAGAAACTATACAGAGGATCATTATAAAACTTTGATGCATTTATTAGTACATGTTTAAAGATAAAAAAAATTATTTTTTTATTTGAATATATCGCCTGTAGAGGTCGTCCTGGAGGCATCTTATTGTAAATTGGTGAGCATTCTCCTGCCTCCAAATTTCATCCAAACTGAAAAGTTGAAATATTTTCTTGTTATTTATGAATTCCCATCGTCGATGAACCTTTAATATTCATAAAAACATTAAGTTAAACAATTATTTTTGCATGAAAAAGTTCAAAAACTTTGCCTAAAAATCGTACTTTTGTGTTCTAAGCTCCACCATTTTGGCACTTTTCAACTTTTTTCTTCTCTCTTTGGTTCATCGACGATGGGAATTCATAAATAACGAGAAGATATTTCAATTTTTCAGTTTAGACGAAATTTGGAGGCAGGAGAATGCTCAGCAATTTGCAATGCCGGCGACGCGGCTGCACTAAGATTTCTCCAGGACGACCTCTACAAGCGATATATTCAAATCAAAAAATAATTTTTTTTATCTTTAAACATGTACTAATAAATGCATCAAAGTTTTATAATGATCCGCTGTATAGTTTCTCCAAAAACAATTCGTAAAATGTACCTTATTTTCAGCGTTCTAAAGCAGGCTCCCCCCTTAAGTTTCCTCAAGAGCTGCGACACTTCATATGTCCAATGTTCGGATATCATCAAGCGCTATTCAACTACGTGGAACTACATTGATAATAAATTGCTATGCTCAAACGGAAGACGGTATAAATATCTGACACATAAATAATATAAACACACATACACACATATAGTGGATAATAAATATTCAACTACATCTCGAGGCCTTGCAACGATTTTCAGCAAGATTCGGTCGATTCGATTGACCAGCACCAGTGTAGCGAATCTTGCTTACGATCAGTGCCACTGAAAATGGTTTCATATCCGTTTGACATTGCCATTCGCACATCCGACTGACGCGATATCACGCACAATGTCTAAAAATACGAGCGCCCGTGAGGAAACGCGAGTTTAGCTTCCGTGAAACGCACTACGTAGCACGCTGCTCGTATCTTTCCTCCAATAATTTAACTCCTCTTTACGCATGAATCCAGATTTCCGGCGGTCGCTCATTAAATCGATCGATTAACTCGAGAGTAAAAGGTCTACCTATTTCGTCACACTTTTGGAGATTCGTGCAATATCTCTCGGTTATAAATGAGCATTATTGACAGCATCGTATCTTTATCGCACGCAGTTGCACGCGAGAAGCCTACCTTGGAATTTCGTGCGATCTGCCGAACGTAATACAGATCCAGATCCTGAAAGACGTCATTCTTCCCCGGGAGCGCCGGGCTTCTCGATCGCGTCCGGGTGTCTTCGCTACTCGTGATGCATCTGTCGTTGATCCGATCTCTCGGCTTGCTCGCATTACGCGGATTCAATATCGCCAAGTGTGGAAAGCAAGAATTCATTTTTTCCCCCGGTACGTTGCTGTTCGACGTGTATTAACCCGTGATCGAACGTGTCGAGATCATTTCAATCGGGTCACGGTAACTCGCGAACGGGATCGATTCTGAAGGCGCATCGTCACAGATCGCCAGGCTCGCGCTTTTAACTCCCAGGGATGTAATCTCGCGAAAAAATACCATACGTGTAGCCAACAGTTTAGCACGGATCAGTCTTGCAAGTGGACACACGTGGCTCGTTTTTTTCTCGGAACCTTGACCTGAGAGCTCAGACGAGAAGAGGCGTTTCTCTGTTTCTCTCCTTGTAGAGACTCGAGTTAAGGTAGACAGAGGTGATCCAAGAACTTTTTCCTTGAAAACTTTCCACCGAATTTTGCTCAGCTTTATCACTTGATGTATATCTCTTTTTATCTCTCTCTCCGTTTCTCTCTCTTTTATCTATTTATACGAACTTCGTTGATCTCTAAAATCAGTCCCAAGTAAAGCAAACAAAAAGCATTTGGATTATCATTGCTTGAGGACTTCTTGTAGAATTTGTTAGCGCGACTAACGCGTCGTACTCGGGCTATTGTGTACAATAAATGAAGATTCGGTCGTCCTGTCGTTTTGTATCAGCTACAAAACTCGTACCGACGTTGCACCTCCGCAATATCATGCAACTACGAGAGATGCTCTTCTGTCTTTTAATTCTCAAAACTTGCTCGCCTTGCTCGCTACTTCAACTTTTTCGTTTCCATATTAGTCAACGCCCAATTGTGTATCATGATTCACCGCCCAACAAGAACGATAGTATTTTCGAGCTATGTCGTTTTCACAAATCGTCGTAGAGGTTTTCGACAACGCCTTCCGCGCCACGTGCGAGATCCGGTGCGTCCAGTCAGTATCACACGAAAAGACAATTATCGGGGCTTCAATGCAACTGAACGAAATCGTTTGCAGCACGACTAGATCAGACTAGATACTTGCTTGGAGGAGCGAAAAAAAGAGAGCTTTGTACGGGCAACGGGAATACCGGTGCTGTTGTCGCGGTCGCGCGAAGAAATGGGGGAAAAAAGATACGTGGGCCGTTCTCGTGAGCACCCGACTAATACTGAATGACGCTCGACCATTCGACTGTGTTAAGCGTCAACAGGACGCACCAGCACTACGCACCACGCACGCACCACACGCGGTAAATCAGCATAGTGGCGGGGAGGACCACCGGCGCTAACTGACAATAGATTGAATAAGAGAGCGGGCCAAGTACGGAGAATCGCCCACGCCAAAGCATCCGCCGACTTTTACGTACGCTTTTGATATATATATATATATCAATATATAAAATAAGGTTTATTTTATATCAGCGATCAACTTATTTTATATTACATATTATGTTATTTTACGTACGCTTTATATATATATATATATATATAAATATATAAAATAAGGTTTATTTTATATCAGCGACCAACTTATTTTATATTACATATTATGATGTACTAATATTATTTTATTTTATGCATTGTTAAATAATCGAAAATTATGACGTTTTGTCGTTATTGTATAAAATATTTATACAATGTTTATCGAGTATCAAACAAAGCATTAAAATTTAAGCACACAAAATTAGATTCTTTGATTCTGTCTACAATGCTGTATTGTGCTCTCTAAGAGCCATAAGCGTTTGTAGTATTACAGGTTTAAACTGTTACAATTATTATATAAGCATGAAATAGAATATTTATAAATTTTATAAGAATCTAAATAAAAAACTTTTTTTATATCTTAATCTAATGACTAAAAATAGTACCTCTTACAAGATGTAACGAAGCTTCACTGCTCTTTTATAAATAGCTACAATTAATACATTAATTATATTATTAATCGGTTCTGTTATGACTTGTTATGTAAAAGAGGTGGTTTGTTCTATCTTTCTATGATATAGAATAGAAGAGAAATAAAAACATTTATAACAAGTATACCCATACAGCACAAAAAGTTGAAATAACGTTGCGAAGATGTTACAATGTTGAATAGTAAAATATAAATATTTTTTCAACGTTGAATCTATGTTGATTCTTCTACATTGATTCTGTATGTTGCTACAACATTGAAACAACATGTAACAAATAGATTTTATTAATTAATGGTCAATTTAAAGTTGTCATTCTTCTTATATGTAACAAATAATTCTATTATATTTAGTAATAATTAATTAATAATGTTAAATCAATAGGTTTGTTCTTTTTCGCTGTGCTTCTGAACTAGTGCAATAAGTTAGAATGAAAGAAAGTATATTTGTTTCGCTCCAACTTATTGCACTAGTTCAGAAGTGCAGTAAAAAAGAACAATCCTAAGATCTAACAAAGGTTTCTAATTGAATTGCAATGTCTTGTAGACGTTGAATGCAATATCTACAAGACATTGCAATTCAACGGACATTAGACATTTATGCAATATCTTTTCTACGTCGAATCTACATTTTGCGATATTGATGGAACATTGCAATGTTGCTATGCAACGTTTCTGAGATGCTGATTTAACGTTTGTGTGCTGTATGGGATATCTCCTCTCTGTCATCTGCGTCTAAATAACAGAAATCTGGTACATCCATACATATAAGTGAGTAAGCATATATAAATTCTATATAAATTATGTCGCAATTGGGCAACATATTTTGTACATGTATTTTATGTTATACGTGTATATGTACATTATGTTACATACATTTTATAAATTTATCAAATCTAACCTATTTGAGAATCTCAAATAGTTTTTGCACAGTTCTTTCAATAAGCACCGAATTTTACACGAAGAATTTAAATAAATATTTATTCACTTTTGCCAAATAACAAACTAAAGAGATCTCAATGAAGTGTATAACAAATTTGAAGGCAGCTCAACGGACTGCCGTAACTGCAAGATTGGTAAAATCCGTTAACTTGACTTACCGCATGAGTTCTCGCATTTCTAATACTCTCCCGCCTGCGAACTCTCGTTTGATAATCATTCAAGCAACACAAATAATTGTTTTCTTTGTAACAGACCTCGTTTAACGACCTGCGTGACGTTTGAATGTTTTTTCTCCGCGGCGCCATGTTGTTATTCAAATTTTTGCGATGAGCGTATGTACACACACGGTGTAAATATACATGTACACATACGTGTACATGCTACCTGCAGAAAGCCAAATCAGAAATTTGAAAATTGTGTAAACTAAAATTAAAATAATAGGATTTATATTGAAAAGAACGGAAAATTTATAAGTATATGAACGCAATTTGCTTAGGTTTTTTATAATATGCTTTTGGAAAGTGTTATAAAATGTTCGAATTAAAGTTGGAATCGCATTGCACATCACTGGAAATCAGCTCAGAGAAAGCGATATTTAAGCCAATAGGCGTTGGTCACATAAAGCATAGATAAACGATAACTAAGAAATAATCAAGTGATTAATGACAAGTTTCAACGATTTCGATCGTTGAGTGTTCAATTTGCTAAATGCTTTTCACTTGTTTTCACTTTGGACTACAAATCGAAAAGGGTTAGGTCAGGTTAGTTATCATCTATACTGAATCAAACATTATTATTCACAATTGCCCTGCCGCAACCACATTTCTCAACACATTTTTTTAAATAAATATGTCGTTAATAATTTTAGTCGATTTATTTATCATAGTTTGATATGGTAAATTTATTTAAAAAACTTGTAATATATATATAATACAATATATTTCGCATTATGATCGTAAATGTCGGTCAATTTAATTTATAATTTAAATTATATTAGAAATATCGGTCAATTTAATTTATAGCATATAAATCTGCCGATAAGCATCAATCAAAATTATATATATAATTAACACACGTATCCTTACAAAATCAAGTTGGACAATTTCAATAAATTGATAGTATATTTCATAAGCAAGATAGATAGCTACAATATCATACACAATAATGGAAAATATCAAATTCAGCAAGTATGAATATGAAAGAAACTAAGAAAGGGGCTGTTTATTTTTTGTCTTTGTCTTTCTCTTTCTCCTTCTCTTTCTCTTTGTCTTTGTCTTTGTCCTTGTTTTGCTGTAACGATCCGACGGCTTGACGAACGGCTTCCGAATGTGGATCTACGCCTGGCAAATTCTCTAAAACAGATTGTAGGAAAGCAGGATCGGACATGACAGCTGCATAATCTTCCTCCACATCCATTGCCTCTTCCTTCTGCGATTCCAACTCCTCTGCATGGTAAAAACAATGATTAAATGATTAAACACAATAAATGTTAGTCATCAATCAACTTATCGAATTTGTATAAAGCTTACGCTGATCCTGCATGGACATCTGCATAGCAAAGGCGATTTGTTCTTCTTCAGTCATATTAGTAAAATCTGGCACGTTGCCTCTGCAAGGAGCAGTGTTATCAGTAGAAGCAGTAGACTCGTCGGCTCCCTCAAGCGACATGGCAAGGGCACGTTTCAACATAGCTTCTTCATTGGGAGCTTCTTTTACAGTCTCTGGCTGCTTATTCGTGGCAGTATCGGTCGCTTGTGCACGACGGGCTTCGTCCTCTTGCCGTTGCCGTTGTTCCTCCATGGAAACACGCAGAGCCTAGAAATCAGGCCAAATTTGTCATCATGAAAAATTATTATTAACTTATTAAATAAATATAAAATTATTAAATTATATAAAGTTATCGTTATTTCGCAGGAAATAATAAAAATCGATAAAATTGCAGTTCTTACCAATGCAAGTTCAGGATCTTCGTTCGGATCGACACCGAATTCAAATCCAGCGCTACCCATGCCAGCTGCGCCCATCCCATCTTCGCCTTGGATTATAGGAGAGGAGATCAAGGCATCTGATAAATGCGGGCCTGGTGGTACAGTAACGAGATGACTCCCAGTACCATCTTTGCCATTCAATGCATTCACGAAGGCTGTCAATACTTCGTTGTTGATGCTCTCTTCACCGAAACTTATGACATCAACATTCACTTTCTCCTTTTTCAAGCGTTTGGCTAATTTCACTAATTCTTTTTCATCAATGTCTATCGGACTGCCGATGAATGCGACAATCCGCATTTTATGATTTTTGCCTTGCCGATGTTTCAATGCTAACTGTGTATTTATAGAACGTTTGATATCAGCTTACTAGATAAGATTCTAAAATTACAGAAAGCAAGGTAAAAGATACACTTACATGGGCGATTCTAATGCCCGTAACAAGGGACAGTTTGCCATTAGGCTGAACCTGATGAAGCTTGGATAATATTCTGCCAACGTCACTCGTAAGCGTTGCTAATACCTCGACGCTGAAAAAATTCAAAGAGATTCATAATTAATGTACAGGAAATTTTTAAGTAACCGACAACTGCAAATGTCTAAATCAATTACACGTACTTGGCGAGAGTTATGAGGCCAACGTTATTCTCAGGATTCGAGCGTGTCTTGGAGTGACATACCAAGTTGACAGCATCTTGCTGAGCTTGCAGCCGAGTGGGTACGAAATCTCCATTTCGCATATAATCGCTGTTATCGACGCTGCGTATACATCAAAATCATAGTATTAGTTTGACGGTCGTGCGGCGTCGTTTAAGAACAAATAATTCGGTAGTTTGTGCACAAGATTGTCGCGTCATTGTCATGACGTTAACCTCAAACCCAATTTAATATGTTATACACGTAACAATTATATCGATCCGACATAATTCTTCTCGCCCATGGCAAACGGATGCCGCACGATTAACGAAAGTGTCACGGAGAGGCAAAATGTGGAGTTGTGAATTTTTATAAAATATAAGGCTCACCATATCATCGTACTTTCCAGCACCATGTTGGACGAGTCTGCTTTACTCTGTCCGACGCGAGGCGGCGCGATTCAATCCATTTTCATCAATTCATGTTTCGCATTACACGCTTGCGTACAAAACAAAACGCGTGTATAATTGAAAAAATAATTGCCCTAATTATTAATATCCTTGGTATCATATATTTAACTTTTAAGTCGTACATAAAATCATTATGGTAATTATAAAATAATACTTTATTCATATTAAAAGCGATATATATTCTATATATTAAAACTTTTCTTAACTGTATTCTCTCTTCTTCCCTTTTCCTCCTCTCTTCTCCATTACGACCATTCATTAAGAACTTACAAAAACCGTTTTATAAAATAAGTAATACTTTATTACATGTATTAATATTAAAAGGAAACACACTCTCTTTGTATACGTATTCTACGTAGAATTTGACTTGATCAGCGACGCCGTAGCCGACGGGGGCGGGGACGAGTAGTCATCGTTTAAGGAGAGCGTCGAGTATCTTGGCGCCTCCTCGCTCGTAAAGACGACTTGCTCGTACGCTGGCGGCAGGTCCTCCCGCGCACTGGACAGCGCGACTAGCTTCCTCGCCTGCTTCCTCTCGTCCAGAATCCGCAAAATGATCACGGTCGGTGCCAGCACCAGCATGATAACTCCGATCACCACCATGGCAACAGCCGTCGTCGCTCCGCTGTCGCTTATGCGGGAGAAGCTCGTTCCGCTCTTGCTTCCGCCAAGCGCGCTCGCAACTCGCTCGCCGGTCTCCCAGCCGCGGCCGGGCGACTTCCGCGCCCGCGTCTCCGGCTCGCGCCTCGTCGATCGCGGCGCGTTTCCCGCGAGATCGGCTTCCCGCTCCGTCGCGTTTCTGTTCTCCTCTATCCTACTTCTTCCATCCTCCTCCTCCTGCCGCGAGGCCGGTTCGGGCACGAGTCCCGGCGCGATAACGGCCTCCTCCCACGCCCGGATGATCCTCGAGCTCGCGTTGTCGAGAGTACGCTCCTCGTCGCGGGTTATCCTCGGGATCTTGCTCGACGTGTCCTCGCCCTCGAGATTGTCGGCACGCTGGTCGATCCCCGTCAACTGACTTCCCGGCTGTCTCGACTGTCGAGAGGGGAGGGGGAGAAAAACGTGGCTGAGATCAATCATGCTGCACGTGCACGGATACATTATTATTAGCTAGCGGTGATTATAATAATTGATCGATACTTCCGCGATTACCTCGATAACGTGGCTAGTCGTTTCGAGCATTCTTCTTTGCAACGAGCTAACGCCCTTCTGGAGGAGGACGATGCTGACGGCGCTCCAGGTAGTCAGCTGTAATACTATGACTATCCTCGAGGCCCATCTGTTTGTGCTCGAGGCGAGGGACATTACGATAACATCACGGTGATCGGTGATCGGTGATCGTCAGTCGGGAGTCGAGATCCTTTTTTGCACACCTGACACCGCGCTTGTATCACGATACTAAGCGGCATTTTCGTCGTCGTTACATGCTCACTTCGTGCGAAGCCACGTCGTAGGCGGCGAGTGACAGTACGAATTAACGCACGTACGAGCGCCGGGAATGCCGCGGGAATCTAACAAATTCGACATTTATTCGTGTGAAAAGTATAAATACACGTCAGCGAATTAAATGCGTTAGCTTGTTATTACAAAAAACCTCATTCTCGCAACGATAACATAACGATTACGATAATCAAGGGAACGACTCGTTACTTGTTACGTATATAGCTTGTATTTGAAATTTGTAAGCTACGAGGACGACGTCCGACGAGCTTGCGGAAATATTATAGGTTCTTCCACATGCGTATTTTATCCGTCGACATCGGTTTAGTCGAGTTAACGTTAGTAGTACGTGCAGAAAAGTATATACAGAGGCAAACGTGTAAGGGCCATGTAATACTCGCTCTACGCACGCTCAAGTGAACCGATACATCGCAAGCACCGATTTCGTCGCGTCGAGAGACACGTTGGACAAAGCTTTGATACTGGACGGTTACTCGACGAAGCACTAAAAAGTATGGAAATTTCTGGAGCAACGTTACTGTTATCAATGCACGGTGTAGTAGTGGTAAGCAGTCGTCACTCGTCCTCAGCGCAGCGCGATTGCGACTTATTTGCGCTCGGTTATACGCGACGGCTCGTAGCGAGCAATAGCGGATGACTCATTTCCACTACCTTGCACCATCCCGTTATTCCGCACGCGTTATACGCACGAGACGTGATCCATTAACGATCCTGAGCAAGAACCCGAGACGAGCGACACGATCCGGACGCGAGTATCGCAAATCCTGACGGCGAAATTGCGTAAAACGCATTCGCTCGTTGTCTTCTCGTAAAACCGGCTCTATACATGCATCCCAGGCAGCACATGTTAGCCTAATACATGTTTCTTAGACGTATCTAATGTCTAAGAAACATAAAGTACCATTTAAGAAACGGTTTAAATAGAAACCGTTTTTAGACCTCAATTTTAAAAACGTATTTTTCACCTTTCCACGGAAACGAAAAATGTGTTTTATTAAATTGATTTGAAATTATATAATTAATATAGAAAAAATAGTAATTTCTATTTACTTTGCGAGTATTAATTATTTTTACATCATACGTTTCAATGTACTCGATTATGGAACAAGAGACAAAAATCAACACAAGTGTGTGTGATTCCTACCTCTGATTCACCAAGCGACCGATAGATGGCCGGCCAGACGTGACGTTCTCGCAAGTAACATTTGTGTTATCACCTTATAAATAACTATCCGGAAAACCGATCCAATACTCTTTTCTTCTTCTTTTCTTTTGAAACTTTTGAGATCACTGTTACTGGAAGTGATATTTCAAAAGAGTGAGATTCCACTACACGAAATGTAGAGAGTAATTCATGAAATATAAAAATCTAGTTTTTTACAAAAATGTGACTTAACTCTGTCTATCTTTGAGGCACTGATATATAGAATGATAAATATTTTTCTGATGGTTTCTGAAACGTTTTTTTTTGCCGAAAAAGAAACGTTTTTTCGTTGGACATTTTTCTCCTAAATAAACGTTTCAATAAAATGGTTATGAAACGTTACAGCAAAACGTTTATGAAACGGTTTTGAAACCAATGTGTGCTGCTTGGGATATCTTTGTGAAGCTAGCGCCAGAAGCTATGCGCGATTCGTGATTTGTAGAAATTTATATTGGACATTCGGAAAAATTCATTGTTTGTCACTGTAAACCTTCCACACTATTCGCGATTCGCAGTATATCATTTATAATTCGAATGAATAATTCATAATGATTCGCGTCCTTTGAGTTTCGTCAAAAAACCGCCCAACCGGCTAACGAATCAGAATACGAATTACGAATCGCGTCTAGTCTGGCGCTAGCTTAAACCGCGTTAAATCGCGATGGAATTTCCCGCTGTTAAAATTCTTTCACATTGAGCGTGACGTGCGTGGCGTACAGTTTGCACGCAACAGAAATATCGCTGATCATACAGATCGAGTAAGTTATTTTTTCACATTCACGGTACGCAAACATATTGTTTGAAATAGAGATAAGATGCGATAATACACAAGATCCTGATTTAAACTTTCCACTTTCTACCCATACAGCACAGAAGCTTGCACCAACATTGCAGCAACGTTGCAACGTTGCAAATTGCAATGCAACAGTACAAAGACATTGCAGAGATATATATCCGCAAAATACCAGTACACTTGTAGCAACATGACATTAATATTTCGGAAACATTGCACAATCAAAATTTGTAATTAATTCATATTAATAATTCATTTTATTAAAACATTGGAGTCTTCCTATCCTAACGAGATTCGTCCAAATTTATTCGATCAATGATGTGTGATGACCAGAATCTGAGCTCGGTAATATATATGTGCATGCGGTGTTTGTCTCTTTCGACTATCTAAAGAACATGGTGGTTGTACGACGCGAGCATCATTCTAAAAGAAAGTAGTTACGTAAAAGAAAAAGGTAAGTACTTTTTTATAATATTATGTCTAATTATAGCACTTGTGTGCTGTTAATCTTGTATCTATTAATTAATTATAATAGAGAATCACTCTATTTGCCTACCTCACGGTTTATATCACTATAACCTCAAAATTATGGAAATTCATTAGAAAACTGCATATTAATAGTTGTAATATTTTTAATAACTTTTTCTGTTATAGAAGCTGTTCGTGAAATACACAATCATGCCACTGATGCAGAAATTGCTGAATGCATTTCCAAGTGGCTTGCTCAAGCTCCGGTTAGGATTGAGAGATTTATATATTTATGTCATTTTACATATAATTCTATACATACTTGCAGTATGTATATTTTTATGTAATTTTATGCTAATATATGAATTTTAATTCCTATTTTATTTTTACAGGCAACATACAAACAAAAACGAAGAAGATTCAATTATTTAATTAAAGGAAAAATATTTTAACATAATTAAAGGAAAAATAATATCTCAAGAAGAGGATTTTTAAGTTTTTTTTTTATAAAGAACAGTTACTTTTTTATAACAAAAATAGAGAAAATGTTTATTTCATTTTTTATTACTATTGTTATATTACATATAATTGTCTATTTATGTTAATAAATAAAAATATTTAAAGTATATAATAATGAATAATTATAATTATTGCAAATTCATTACATTGCAATATTATTATGACGTTTCGTTGCAATGTTCCGAAAAGCGGACATTTTCACATTCCTGCACTCCCATAGCAATGCTGCAGAAACATTTCGCAGTGAATTTGCAATGTTGCTACGTTGCGGTGGAAGATTCCTGCAATATATATGCAATCTTTTCGTGCTGTATGGGTACGTGCAGGCGCAAAAGGTCATCGACCTTTCGCCGTAGGTATGCTTAAAGCCTGCAAATTGTTATCTGTACGACTGGCGTGTCTACTCAGGTGTTCGCTATAGTGACGGAGTATTATTAGAATGGCGCCATTGAACTGTCGGTGTACAAGCGCAGCATATCATTCTCTAATTGTTCGTCGTTTTGCTCATCCAATGTACCTTTATATTAATTCTTTTTTATTTTTTAATAATTCCTTGCTGGCGGCTCAAGCAAAATCTTCTATTTTTCTTGATGCGCTCAATATAACCCCCACGTTCAAACGATAGACTGATGTCTACGGCACTGATGCTTCAACGCTCGACCGTTAATAAGTGGCAGGCGCCTTGTTGCGAAGATCATAGACGCAATAAGTGTAGACTGCGAGCTCCTAACTGTAAGCGTCGCACATGCGGTATTAGAAAAAGAACGCAATATCTCGTCGCAATGATCTTTATATTTCTCTTTAAATAGAATACCTACTTTAAATGGGCGCGCGAAAAGTAGAGGTTCTCAATAGCTGCGGATGAAACGACTAAAAAACGACACGCCTAGTTGAGAACATCTTAAATTACATTTCAGTGACGACTGACCGACTTCTTAATGAACTTAATGAAGACCATGTTCTATCATCTGCGTGACAATACTTTCGTTTCGTCACGTTTTGCACGCGCTAGGTTTGTTCGTGTTGCATGAACGTTTTGCACTTTCGCAGTACACGTACACTCAGGCGTAGAGAGAGAGAGAGAGAGAAGGAATAGACGTTGGTAGAAGATAGAACGAACCAACACGAAAAATTCACGCAACGCGACAAGCTTATTATTGGGCTGAGTGGTACATCTTTCACTTATCTATGTCTGCTATCTTTGTCTGTATAGTTGATGCGTTATTCGTTAATATTATAGCAACGTTAATATTAACAATTAGTTACAGAATTTCAACAACTTTCATGATATTCTCTACTTGTTTCGCATCTGTCAAGACAATTGTGCACATGTTTCGCAGCACTTGCTGCGTGTCGAGCACTCACGCTACAGATGCGACAAAAATTCCATAGATGCCTTATTATGCCGAGTCTGAAGATCCTGAAGACCCTAGAGATCCTGAAGAGAAAGTCAACGGAATACCGTTTTCTCGAAATCTAAACTCACCGATAACGGATACGTAAACGAGAGTGGTTCTCCGCCGAGCGGTGCCTTGAGTCAAGGTCGGTTACTCTCGCCGTAACCTTTCACCTTTCGCTCGCCGGTGCGTCAGCGCTACAGTGGAGGGATCGAATTTATCGGAGCTTAGTTTGCCGAAGAATTTTGCGAAGCTTCGCAGTATGTGATACATATGTGTCTTATCGGCGCGCTTTACGGCGGTGCTTCTTCCGTTGTTCGACCATCAGCAGTTCGATCATCGATGAAACATCGCAGATAACGTAGGAGAACGGGATGCACAGGTTATCTGCCGTTCGTGTCGCGAAAGAGGTGACTTTTTGTGACTACAGCTGCCGGCGACAGCTCATGGTACGACATGGTGGCAAGAAAAAGGAGGATTATGTGCACAGGAGAGGAGACCGGTTGGGCGGGAGGGGTTGATAAGAGAAATCGAATCGTGCTACGTGGAATTGTGAAAGTGAAGGTATCCCGCCATCGCCGCTGCCGCTGCCGCTACCACTACTACCTGTGAGACGAGCCAACTGATCTCTATGAATACCTGTTGCTCGTCGCTGATCCCTCGTCGATCGTTCTGTCCTTGGTCCGCGCTCGTATTGCGAGCTGCCATATCGCGGAACTTACCGAGAATACGGCGCCGATAAACGCGCGATAAGGGGATATACTCTCTGCCGCATGCGACTCGCCTGCAAGTGTCAAACATAGACACGTTGCACGAATATGGAGCACCTAAGGAGGAAGCTGAGCGAGTACGGCCAAGACCATCTGCTGCGATTTTGGAACGAGCTGACCGACGAAGACAGGGACCAGCTGGAGAATGACATAGACGAGTTGGATTTGCGAGAGGTCACAGCGTACTTCAAGAGAACTATGGAGTCTTCGCAGCATATTGGTAACAACATGCTGGACGACAAGGTACAGCCAATCGACGAGAAGAAGATTGCGTCCATCAAAACGTCCACGACAGAAGAATTGAAGACGTACGAGGAGCTCGGCTTGAAAGAAATAGCCGAGGGTCGTATCGCTGTACTGTTGATGGCGGGTGGTCAAGGCACGCGTCTGGGAGTCACGTATCCGAAAGGAATGTTTGACGTCGACTTGCCGTCACACAAGACCCTGTTCCAGTTGCAGGCAGAGAGAATACTCCGTTTGCAGAACATGGCAGAACGGCGCTATGGAAAGCATGGAGAGATAACTTGGTATGTCACAAATCATTATCAAAACAGTGAGAAAAGGATAGAAGAGAGATTATCAGGCAAATTATTTCCTTCTTTCAGGTACATCCTCACCAGTGACGCTACTCATGACGCTACCGTCACCTACCTGAGAGAACATAAATATTTTGGTTTAAAAGAAAACAATGTCGTAGCCTTCAAGCAGAGTATGCTGCCGTGTTTCACGTTTGACGGGAAGATTATCTTGGATGCGAAACACCGGGTCTCCAAGGCACCTGACGGCAACGGCGGATTGTATCGTGCACTGAAAGTTCAAGGAATATTGGACGACATGACACGACGCGGCATTCGAAGTATTCATGCACATTCCGTGGACAATATCTTGGTAAAGGTAGCAGATCCCATATTTCTGGGATACTGTTCGTTTTCCAAAGCGGACTGCGGAGTTAAAGTTATCGAGAAGTCCTCCCCCTCCGAAGCAGTTGGCGTAGTTTGCAAGGTACTTCTGTTGCGTCTTATTAACGACTTCGATACGTCAATTTTATAAACTATTTTTAGCGTCATTCAGAATTTCTGTCTCTCGTGCCTAGGTGGAGGATCATTATCAAGTGGTCGAGTACAGCGAGATCACGAAGCAGACGGCGGAACTTCGCCGCGCTGATGGGCAACTGGCGTACAATGCAGCTAACATATGCAATCATTACTTCACGGTCGATTTCCTCAAGGATATCGGTTATCATCGCGAGAAAGATTTGAGCCTGCACGTGGCGAGGAAGAAAATCCCGTATACCAACGACGAGGGGGAAAGAATCACTCCGAAAGCCCCGAACGGCATAAAAATAGAAAAGTTCGTGTTCGACGTATTTCCGTTCGCGAAGAACATCGCGGTGTGGCAAGGCACCCGCGAGGAGGAGTTCAGTCCGCTCAAGAATTCCGACTCCGCCGATCAGGACTGCCCGTGTACCGCTCGTGCCGATCTGCTCAATCTGCATAAGAAATGGCTGTTGGACGCGGGCGCAAAATACGTCGGCGAGAACGTCGAGGTCTCGCCGCTGCTGTCGTACGCGGGGGAGGATCTTTATCAAATTGCGAGCAACCAGTCTTTCGCGGGACCTCGGATCCTCAACTAATAAGAATAGAAAGATCCCATCAATAGATAACGATGCGCGTAACGTAGATAACGAGATATCTGGAAGGTTGACGGCATTTCTATGAAGCACAAGATTAAATAGTTTTAATATCGTTTATAAATGATAGTATAATTTTTATATACCATTTTGAGACTTATACGCGGCTTATATCTCCCTGCTTACGACGTACGGATAAGGAGTTGATTGCTGTATAAATTAAATAAAAGAATGTGTAAAAAAGTATAATATTGATAAATGTGTATAGAAGTTGGTTGTATAAATCGAGATACAATTCGAGCATAATTTAACCGTAATATATATATATATATATATATATGCAAATATTGCACATCACTCTCGTTTTTTATACATTGTTATATTGTACATATGTTGAATAAAAGTTATAACTACGTTACTACGCTTTCGATTTTTAGCTTTCGATTAATAGCGGATCTTGTACGAACGTTGAGATTACGGACTTCTCTCGTTATAAGCCGGTCTAAGTTTCGCAAAAATGATTTTATCTCACAACTGTAAAGCTCGTCTGCAAAAATGAAATGAGATCCGTTTTAAATGTAGCGCGCTTTTCAAACGAGTGGACTCGTAGTAGAATATTTCTCGCGAAGATGTCACTGGTGAAGTAACCTTCATGCGCATGTGTTCCTGACGTAACTGTTGATTTAACTTGAAATCGGAAACGTTGAAGTCCGCGAAGTTGTAGAAAATATACACCACGAACATGACTAAAGCTGTCCATGTTTTGTCACTGACATAACATTTTATTGATAATAATTGCGACCGCGTGCGCTATAGATTTTGATTCAGTGTTAAAGTGCTCGGGGAGAACGGGAAAAAAAGATTGTTATGATTGTATATTGTTTCACGTAAATTCAATAATAGAGAAAAAAACAATAGGCAAACATCTAGAATACAAATTCTACTTTGCTGTGCGCTGTGTTATTTTTAGACATTCGAAAGACAGTGATGGACGTACTGTTACTCTTTTGACAAAGCATATCGGAGTTACGGAGTAAACTTAATTATGGCCCATGCTGTCGGTCAAATTATGCAAATCCTGCACGAATGTCACCCCGAAAATAATGATCTCGTAGACAATTTCAAACGCTTGAAAATCACGAGAAAATCGAGAAGAAACGTGAAGAAAGATAAGTTGCAGGAAATCAAGAATAAAGCAGAGAAATTACTTACAGATACGCCGTACAATTATACAGGGAGTGTTGAATATGCTAGTTTGAATAAAATGCTAGCTATCTGTAATTTTGAGGTATGACTCTTTGATTCAATTTCAAGAAACCAAAGTTGTAAAATACTTAGCTCCATAAACAATATAAAATATGTATGATTTGTTTCGATAACACATAAAAATATGTATCTTCAGATGATATTAATAATATAATGCCAAATATAATTTTTCCTTACAGATGGGAGACGAGCTCAGAGCTATTCATCACTTGACCGAATCTCATGCGGTGATACTTCGTCAACACATTTTACATAGGTACCAAAACACTCAACTGCGTGAAACGCTATGCACTGAACCTCAAACGTACGGATTAAAACCGACGCATGTGAAATTTGAGACTGATCTTGCGAATAGCGGCAAATTGTTGAAATCAAAACTCGTAGAGTTACCAAAAGGTATATACACCTTCCCTTCTTCACAATATACTCCTATATGAATAATCTACTATACTTTTCTATTCACAGAGTGGTACATAATTCAAGTCACTGCCTTATACGAATCTCCGAGCGTTTTAAGGCATGAAAAGCGTATGTCAAGTGTCATGCATGCTGTACATATTACAATACTTCCAACGGGACTGTCTGATGTAGAACCTTTGTGCATAACGTTACCGAAACCTGAAACGCAAGTTTCCTATGACGTCTGTGAAGAAATTCTGAAATTATTAGATAACAATAAGTTTCAACTGAAAGCCACTTATGTGAATCGTGAACAATATTGGGCGATGCGCACGAATCAAAATAGCAAAATGAAGGTACAACTTGAAATTAAATTAAGCATATCTTAATATGTAATTACAAAAAACGTTTAATTAATTGCAGATAGGTATAGATGGATTGGAGAACATGTGGTTGAGGGAATGGAGGGTACTTTTTATGGCGGATGCCATTGAAAACTTAAATATAGTAAATGAGGTTCATGAAATGGTTGATAAATTAATAACGGATTTAAGTCTCCGTAAGTAATGGCTGATAGACTTTGGAGTTCAGTGTGTTATTATTTAAGTCTGTGGAATTTTATTATCACGCCGTTTTCAGCATCAAAATAACCGAACGATGTAGGTGGCTCTTGAAAAAGGTGTCCGTGGGCGCCTGTTTCCTGACGCGCGAAGAAATAGCACGCGCAGTCAAATTTCTACTTCCCAAACATGAAAAACTGGCAAAGAACATAATTTTATCTGTTTATGGAATGTTACCGTGCATAAATGAATTGAAAAATGCCAAACGAAAGACACTGGTCTTAATAATTGACGAGGTGGGCACACGACACATCAAAATTAATACATCTGTTGATATAATCTGCTTCATGCGAAACTCGTGTTTTGTGTAACAATTCTGTTTATTTTGTCCCAAGCATATGGATTACATAGCATTTGAAGCTATGGAAATTATTAAGTACCATCCTGTCACTCGTTTCCCGTCTCTGCATATAGCATACGCGTTGTTCAAAGAACACGAGGATATCATGGTGGAAGGTTGCAGGATAATCAAGGCCAAAGAAGACTTGGGAATTTCTGTAATTAATCCTTCGGGCGATTTAGAGAAGATGGAGAGACGCCTGAAGCTCTTCATGAATTTCTGGCTACCGCAATGGAAGAGTTGTTACAATACCAAGCCTGACGAAAAACTGTTTGAAGATGCGCTTGTTAATCACGACATTTTAATGTACAAAAATTGTACTTTTTTTTTATCAACTCCATCGAGTAATCGTTACTTCTGATTATCCTCTTGCCTCGTAGGTACAATGGTCACGGTAGTGGTATACAATACTTATCCGGAGAAGATATCGAAAAAATGAGGGTGAAATCTACCGTTTTATTATTTGGGTGTAGCAGCGTGAAATTACTTCTAATAGGCGGAAGGTACCCTCCTCATGGCGTTTCGAATCAGTATTTGATAGCATGCAGGTAAAGAGAACATGTTTACTCCCGTGTTATGTATAAATATTCCTTCTTCATTCAGCAAAAAGTAAATTGATGTACGCATGTTAACAGTCCTTGTCTTCTTGGTATGCTGTGGGAAGTAACAGATGCTGATATCGACACAATGACGGCAAACTTCATGAGTAATTGGATTCCCTCGACGGCCGAGAGGTCATGGACTGAAGTAGACATAGCTAGTTGGAGTTCCGGTACTCTGAGTAAGTACTATACGTGGAAAATGGAAATCGCGCGTCCGCCTCCTTGATTACGCTCGATAACGATTTCTAATTGAATCTCTACAGAATTCACGAAGAATCGAGTGAACGATAAAATGGAAATGGAATCAGAAATGTTGAGAGCAGTAGCGAACGCCAAAAGGAGTTGCTCGCAATATATGACAGCAGCCGCGATAGTAGTGCGAGGTTTACCAATAAAAATAGTTTAAAACCTTCTCGCGAAGTTCTCGCTTGCGCGATACCGGTAATTTACACTTCTAAGTTATACATGAAATCATTGAAGCAATTGTTCTAAAAAATTACGTATGAAATCATTGAAACAATTGTTTTAAACAGTTATATACATGAAAAATCATTGAAGCAATTGTTCTAAAAAATAACACAAGACTGCAGTGATCACTTGTAGAGTAAAATCTGTATTTTGTACTATTTTAATATGAAGATATCTTAACGTCCCAACGACGCGTATATAAAAATAATAAAAACGGATACAGAGGAAATTGTGTATTATGCAGTTTTGTAAAAATTTGGAAAAATTTTTTCGAGCCATCTTTCATCTTTTGGTCGATTATTGCACAGATTGCGATTTTTGGTCACATAATGATTTGCGGCTCCGGCACGGAACTAGAAATGCTCTTGTGCGGCAAGACCTGTCCGCCGTTAATATATAACTCGTCTTTCACGATCACGTCTTCTCCCAACACCGTTGTACCCTCCATTCGCACCCATCGACCTACAACGCTTCTCCAACCAACGATACATCTGTTCAACAGAATATTTGTAATTATTGCGACGTCGTGGATCGTACATATTTTACGAACATGTAACACGATTAATACTTGCCCATCGAGCCACGCATGCTCTTTTATCACAGCCGCTTTGAGAATAGTGCTTCGTTTGATACAGCATCCGTCGGCTAAGGTAACACCTGGGCCAACCGTGACGTTCGGTCCGATTCTACAGTCCTTGCCGATCGTGGCCGTTGGGTCTATCAAGACATTGCCCACTATACCAGATCCAGAATGAAGCTGCTCAGGATGCTTTTGCCTCAATGAAGCAAGGTACATTGACATTCCTACATAAAATTATGAATATCAAATATAAATGTACGATTGCATACTGTAATGTTGATTTGCGAAACCTTGTTGTATTTCGACACCTGCCTGTGAGAAAGTCTTTGGGTTGTCCCACATCCATCCAGAAGCCTGGCAATTCCATTGCGTACAATTCTCCGTCCTGAGCCATATTTGGAAAAACTTCTTTCTCGATGCTCGTAGGTCTCAGTTCTATTCTGTTCAGTACGCTCGGATTGAGAATGTACATACCTGTGTCATCACCACCATAAACTTTGGTTTTTGAGTATAGACATGCAAATCGTTCATGCAGCTTATTCGAGACAGGAGTCTCATTTATTTCCATTATCGTTACCTGCATTGATTTTGTTAGATATAAATTCCTGCGGCTTCTCGACGAAACTTTCTATTTTCCCATCCTCTCTGTATACAACTACGCCGTACTTTGATGGCTCCTCCACTTTAGTAACAACTATAGTACCCTCTTTGCCATGATTCTCATGGAACTCGAGGAGCTGTTTGAAAGGAAAGTCGCAGATAATGTCAGAGTTCAGAACGAAGAACGGATCGTCACTGGCACATAAATATTCGCGTGCAAGCGCAAGCGGTCCAGCGGTACCCAATGGCTCCGGTTCGTGAGAGAATATAAGCCGCACTCCCAATTTCTTCGCCTCGTGAACCAATTCTTCCTCCATTTGCTGCGCTCGATAGGAAACCGCTAATATCACCTCCGTTACATTCGTCTGCACCTAAAAGCATGGGAAAAATCATTAGTAAGATACGTCGACAAGGTTTAGAGCATCAATGTTATAAATATTTAAATATACCAGTGCTTCAATCTGGTGCAGAAGCATTGGTTTATTTGCAAATTCAACGAGTGGCTTAGGTCGACTTAAAGTCAGCGGTCGCAGTCTAGTTCCATAACCACCCACAAGTATTAAAGCACGCATGGTTTGTAATTTTTTTCTCTTTTCATGCATCCCTGCAAATGCTGCAACAGTTATACCACAAAAGATATTTCTTTTCATTCTCCTGACAAATTTACTCCTAATCTTGAATAAAAGCCTTGTAATTAATTCACAATCTTGGCACTAATTGTTTTTAATCGCATCACTTCTTATTATCAATTAAAATTTAATAGTCTCACTAATTTAGAAAAAAGATACAAAGTTATCTTTAACTTGCTTATTTTATTTTATTCATTATATAGTGATATTCATATTCATTATCGCTTATAATAATCTTACGTTATCGTTTATTACTCTATTATACATTCTATTATACATTAATCGAATATTACGCGACGTTACTTACGTGCTGCTTTGTTAACAACAGAAAACAAATCGGTATCTCTTAGCGATAACTATTGCCACGTATGTAATTTGCGCTTAATAGATACAATCGCCTTACGTGTTTATGAATATTCGTGGTTATGGTAGCAACAGCTCTCCCCAAAAGGCAAAGTTGCACTAACGTGGATGAATGTTTATTGTGACAATTTTAAGATCCATCACATTTCTTTCACGCGACACTTCTTTTACCTCACAAGTCACCGTTGCGGCCAAATAAACTTCTAACAATCGCTGACAATGTCACTGTACGCCATACTACCACTCGCACGAAACGTACCACTGTCATCACCACTTTAACGATAATGACCTCGTATGTCATGTTATCAAACGCTAAAGTGGAAAAGTTAAGTGGAAAAAGACCAAAGCGTTTCACGTTTCTCTTTTACGTGAATATTATTATAACTTTGGGTTTATCACAAGTCATGATGCAGAATGCAATTTCGCGGCACAAATTTTGAAAAACCCTGTATATTGGATCAGTCAAAAAGTTTGCTTCGATTTTTGCGTCAAAAATGACTTTATTGCACATTCAGTTGAATAAATTGTCAACTAAGTAATTACCACCGTTGTCTATGATTAGACATTACCCAGATAACACGCATGTCGAAATGACATCTTAAAGACGTCTTAAGGGGAAGCTGGAGTTGCTAGTGAACTATTTTTTCACTATAGCGATGGTAATTGCGGTTTCGAAAATTCTCTTTATTGCTTGTGCAGAATAAAAAATCCTTTTCCACAAATGAAGTATAGATAGAAAGAAAGTCCGCTCTACAGGACTTTATATTCAAAATGGAACAAAGTTAGAAACTTGCATTTGTCTTTTCTAACTTTTTTCCATTTTGAATATAAAGTCCTGTAGAGCGGACTTTCTTTCTATCTATACTTCATTTGTGGAAAAGGATTTTTTATTCTGCACAAGCAATAAAGAGAATTTTC
The DNA here is from genome assembly GCF_003672135.1 of Ooceraea biroi. NCBI lineage: Eukaryota > Metazoa > Arthropoda > Insecta > Hymenoptera > Formicidae > Ooceraea > Ooceraea biroi. Next base: position 4,129,092 of record NC_039512.1, read on the forward strand.
GAAACTGCAATTACCATCGCTATAGTGAAAAAATAGTTCACTAGCAACTCCAGCATCCCCTTAACAGTTTGAATAAATACGTACAGAGAGAAGCCTGAGAGCGGTCACGCTCGCGTTTTAACTGTAACGCCTCAAACGTGGACATATGCGTTCCACTTGACGCTCCCAACGCTCGCGGCGTCATTCTATCTTTATTCAATATTCAGTGAGCAATAAAGACAGAATCACTTCAATCACTTCAATGTCCACGTTTGAGGCGTTACAGTTAAAACGCGAGCGTGACCGCTCTCAGGCTTCTCTCTGATACATAACAATAATACGACATACTGATATCAAATATAATTATTATTGCAAATGAAGCGCTATTCTACGTACATAATTTAATATATACTTATAAAAATGTTGATCTGACGGGGAAAAGAATTTAAATTTAAATACATATATATATATATATATATATATTTTTTAAATATCATATATCACAAAGAAAAAGGGCTGTAACATTCATTATTACAAGAACGATAAAGCATATTTATTTAAATGTAAAATACACAAAGAGGGAGAGGCATAGGTGTTACACAATCATCTCGAGTTCTCGGGCATAGTCTATCGCGAGCGCTGCCAATTCGGAGCTCGGGATAGGCTCCTCGGATTTCTTCTCGCTGGTCGTGGAGAAGTAAAAGTAGCCGTCGTTCGAGAGATTCCAATTCTTCTTAGTCGCAAACGCCTTCATGTCTTTCTCCGTGTTTAAATTGAGCATCCTCGCGGCGTCCTGAATGGAAATCTTGTCGTATGCGCTTTCCATGCACGCGCCGATCTCATCGCGCACTGTATTCAATAAAATATCTATGAAGAAGGTGTAGGAGGCGGCGGGCACATTTCCCTTCGCCAGGAAAATCTTGTTGTATGAGCCCTCCATTAAATACTGCTCCAGACTCAGCGGATGCCTTATGTAAACGTTCGATTGTATCTGATCGGACGGCAGGAGCTCGAGCTCTGTGTGAAATTCGGCGACTCGATTCTGCGACAGCAGGAACAGAAGATTCAGACCAAGGAGCTGATACTTGTAGGCTGACTCCATCAAGCCGGACTTGTAATCGAAATAGTAGCATTTAAGTTGCGCCATGTACCGCTCGAAGGAAGGGATATCTTCACTGGCAATGCTCCATTGTGCTCCGATTTCCAATATGTCTCCTGTAATTCAAGTGCACAAAATGAAGTCAAAAGTACATCTACGATACTCTTGGCATGTTATTAGTATAGTTGAAAATTTAAAATGAGTGATACGCACTGGCAATTAGCAATTCATTCTGAGTTGCCGTACTGTTTGACGTTGGAAGAAACATTAGATGGGTGAGGCCGATCTGAAAAATGATTTATTTATTAACGATAGTAATGCTATAATTTTCAAAATTATATACATATATCTAAAGCGGATATAATCATTTAAAAATAAACTAAAGCTACATGGGAAATGATGACAATTCATTTTGACAGTCTACGGAAACGCGATGAGGTTATGATAGGACAGTTTCATCAATAACCGCCTCGTTCAGCACGATTAATAAATAAAATATGTAAATTACCTTCAATTGATTCAGTAATTCGCCGCATTTCTTCAAATTCACGCACGGAGTTTTTGTCCATTCACGTTTTAAATTTTGATACAACGAAACGACATCCTTGAGGGCTGCCATTTTTAATCGCGTCGTAGAATAGTTGCACACGAGATGCGATACAACATTCAGCTTTGCGATCTTTTGACTGAAAAAAAGATTTGAATAATTCCTATCAACGATGCATATGCGTATATGAACCAAGCATTTCACGGGTTGACACCTCTCAAAAATGACGGAGGCAGAGTGAGAAGATACTCATCTGTCTCGTTCTATTCTACAACATTTGCTATAAGATAGAGCGAAAGAGAACAGTATCTCGCACAGCGTCATTTGTACGTACATTACTGATTCATACTCGTTCACTTTGTAATATTTATTTCATCTTTCTATATTTGTTGTATTTTTATAATATTAGATTTATCTTAATCTCTATAATTTTTATCTTTATAATTTCTTTTCATCGTTTATAACTTTTCGATCACAATGAAAGTTAAAAAGAAGGTTAAATAATAAACTACATAATGTTAAATCAACTTAAATTATAGAAGAAGTTAAATTTTATATTTTAATCGAAAAAAAACTCCTTTTTCACACGGCTGAAAAACGCGCCTCACTTCAGACGAAAGGCATAGGGAGGATCGAGACGATCGAGTGTTATATCTCTCACAGCATACTTCGTGGCACACGTTTGTCGAAGGAGGGCGATCTTTACCGGCCTTCCACTAGTTCCACTTCCTCTTCCCGTACACTGGATACAATGGCGTCAGGAGTAAGTGGCTTTCACGCGGTTTTTCACCGTTCGGCATCGGCGTTCTGGCACGTCGATATCGGCATCGAATCGTTAGAAAATCAAGCTTGCATGATGTATCATCCGTCACGTTGTAAATTTTTTTCAGACCCTTTATACATACCCGGAAAATTTCCGAGCCTACAAGGCTCTGATAGCAGCCCAGTTTTCCGGCGTCCAGATCAAAATCGCCGAAGATTTCGTCTTCGGTCAGACCAACAAGACCGAAGCTTTCCTTAAAAAGTTCCCGTTGGGAAAGGTAAGCTCGGAAACCCGTCGCCACTTGCATTTCCCGTGACCTTTATTTTTTCGCTGCCTTTTGTGGCGACGCATTTAACACGCTTTTCCTTTTGTGACACAATAAGGGCCGTGATATGAATCGCTGTCATTTCTGGTTTACGCGCTATTGTGAAATACTATTTGAACAATATGTTGAGCCTTTCTTATGCCTCAAGCTTATGCTTCTATTATGATTTTTATCTGTGAAATGTACATGTGCGTGCAAAAATATGTGACTCATATGGCATGATGGATTCATGCTAATTCCTGTTATATTATTACTAATTATCTTATTTTTTTATCGAAATATATGATAGAATTGAATATATGCATGATATTAGTTTGTAAACACGTAATCTTGTGAATAATTTCCGACATTAGCTGGATTTGAATAAATTACATAAGATTGACTTTGGTTCATTTGATGGAATGTTCTTTAATTTGAATATCTTTCACAATTTATATATGAATTTATATTCCATTGCGACAACTGGATGTACTTTAATGTGTTAAACATTTTTAAGGTACCAGCATTTGAAACGGACGATGGAAAATACATTACAGAAAGCAATGCGATCGCTTATTACGGTAAGAGTTCTTCTTTTAAAAAGTTTTTCATTTTAATTTTATATAATCTCTCTTTATGTAAATGCACGTACCGTACTTATAGTCGCTAATGAGCAGCTAAGAGGAAAGTCCGACGTTGAACGTGCATTGATCCTCCAATGGCTCGGTTTCGCCGACTCTGAGATTCTTCCTGCCAGTTGCGCTTGGGTGTTCCCCCTACTTGGGATAATGTCGTACAACAAGCAGGTACAACAAGCATATATGTGACAAATTCTGTTTACGTTATTCAGTTACGTGTGCGTTACGTTACCCTCCTTTTCAAAGACAAAATTGGTAAAACCAAGACCATTCTTTGTAACTCAGGGAGGTAAATCAACGTATTGACGTATTGTATCTATGTGCGTACGCACTGCGTATGCCTTTCCAATACTGCATACATAGTAATCAAATTTACATTTGTATAATTATAAATTAAATAATGATATGAAAAGAAAAATATCTAAACTATATAATTTGTTGAGATGGATTTATATGACTGTTTTTGATTTTGTTTAGACAATTGAGCATGCTAAGGAGGATGTATATAAAGCACTTACCACTTTGAACTCACATTTGCTTACGCGAACTTACTTAGTGGGAGAGCGACTGACTTTGGCAGATATTTGCGTAGCTATGACGCTGTTACATTTGTATCAGTATGTTCTTGACCCAGAGCAACGAAAATCTTACCAGAATGTAAATCGATGGTTCCAAACCATCATTTGCCAACCTCAATCCATTGCTGTAATTGGTGACTTCAAACTGGCAGATAAGATTATTGAATATCAACCTAAAAAGACGTCAGACAATGTTGCCAAGGTTAGCAATTTTAATTTTTAATAAATTACAATTTATTCATATATATCACTGAAAATGAGAAAGATTTTATCAATGTTCGAATTGTTTTTACGTTATACAGGGGGCCAAGAAAGATAAGAAGAAGGAAGTCAAGGAATCAAAAAAAGAGCCTCCCAAGGCTGCGGAAAAGGCGTCAGCACCAGAAGCAGAGGAGGAAACTGATGCAACAGAAGAGGCTTTAGCTTCTGAGCCGAAGAAAAAGAATCCCTTCGCTTCAATGCCTAAAAGCCATTTTGACCTCGATGATTTTAAACGTTATTATTCCAACGAAGACGAAAGTAAATCTATTCCCTACTTCTGGCAAAAGTTCGATCCAGAAAATTATAGCGTCTGGCTTAGCGAATATAAATACAACAATGAATTAACAAAAGTATGCATATATACTCCCTCGAGAATTAATATTCGATCTCTCTATCGATGTATATTTATGTATATATATTTTTTTGTTCACGTAGGTTTTCATGTCTTGTAATTTAATTAGTGGTATGTACCAACGGTTAGATTCGTTGAGGAAAGGTGCATTTGCCAGTGCCTGTATATTCGGGGAGGATAATAACAATACCATCAGCGGCATTTGGATCTGGCGCGGACAGGATCTTGTTTTTACAGTACGTTTTCAATGAACGCTGCACAGCTTAAATGAATACGTAAAATATTTCGTGGCTACGAAGTTTCTCTTGCTTCTTTGTATTTCAGTTGAGTCCAGACTGGCAGGTGGATTACGAATCTTACAACTGGACGAAACTAGACCCATCTAAGGAAGAAACGAAAAAACTGGTCGAGCAATATCTCAGCTGGACTGGCACGGACAAGGAGGGACGGAAGTTCAATCAGGGGAAAGTCTTCAAGTAAACACCTTGCCACATGCATCAAATAAACAGAAAATTCTATTCGCATAAAATAAACCTAAAGAAATGACAAAATATCAGAACAAACGTTTGCATACGCCCTTCAAAAACCCTGTATTTATTAAGATAAGCCAGCATTTCAGATCTCTCTTTCTCTCTTAAATATGTTTCTTCCTCTCGATTTCAATGTCGTGTAATATGGAATCTAAACGTGAACAGTTTGTGTTACTTTAACATGTTTCTACTTCCCTAGGATTTTAAAATATTTCGAAAACAAATAGGAGTTGATTAGAAAGATTAGAAGTACACGCATTATTCGCCATGATTTTATTTTTCAAGCATTATTCATTATTTATTTTAATTTCATTCTATTTAAACCATTCGCGTCTCTGGTTACTCAATTTATGAATTGTTGTTACAAGTATTTCATTAGACATGTAAAATAACCATCGAATGTCTAATAGGAAAGATGTACCATATAAAAATGTACATAATACATGTATACACATACCACAGATATAAGTAGACAAAGGAAACAAATTGCGTGAAATGGAATGTGTTTTCGAAGGCATATGTGTTAAGTTTACGAAAAATGTAATAATCTTATGGGAATATTACACGTGTATCTGTTGCAATGATTATTTAATTTGATATTCGCATATTGTACTGTTGTATTTTCGATTTTTCCAAGTTTTGTTTTTTATTAATTAAAAATATTTTACATGCGCGATGTATATGTACTACATGGTTTAACGTTTTACAGAGGTGTGCGTGGTTACTTTCCTCGATACTGAAATACGAACGTATATTTTTACAGAAATAAATACCATACTGTTAAGGAAGTATTAAAATAGTAACTCGTAATCCTCTTGACAGATAAGAAAATGTTCATGTGTGTTGATAGAATAGATTCAGAAGGAAAGAATTATTTCACGAGATATATCGAAACATGATATTAAATAATTTTCAGTTATAGACTATTAATATTACGGTTATGGATCATTAAATTACGGTAACATGTTGTAACAAGGATACGTTGTTTATTGTATATTTACAGTGCATAAACATTCATAGTCACATACAATCTATTATCAAAATGTTCGTGGTGTTTCTTACAAGCCTTTTGTGTCCATCCACCCTTTAACACGATTAACATAGTCTCCTCTAATTCTAAGTACACCAGCAAACTCGTGTATCTGAGTAGCGAACCTTTGCCCCGTGCGTTTCTCCAAATATTCTATAAGCTCACGTTCCAGCTTCCATATGTCCCCCTGAATGTTTTTAATCCGCGTGATCCTTCTCGTCCCTCTGTGTGATATAACTAAATACACAGGTTGCATGTAATTCTTGGTACGTTCTATGAAGTAAGGACGATCCTTAGGCGAAGCTGTCAAATTAAAGGAAGGAAATATATTTCTTAAACAGATGTATGGAAATATTTTTAATTACGTGACAAAAATATTTAGACTTATATATAAAATGTGTAAGATATATCTCTGACAATGATTATCACTTACCACATGCTGGTTTATAGCCAGATGAAAGTTCGACATCTCCCGTGGGTGGTTTAGGTATAATTTGATATCTAAGCGTACGTTCGACATATTTCCACTCATTTGGGTCGCTCGTTATTTCGTAATCCGTATAATGTCCAGGTGATTTGTATTTGGAAGATGATTTGTAACTGCTCCATCTTTGTTGAATCTAAAAGACCAAAGTAATTTTGTAGTCAGCTATATATCATAGGTTTCACACATCAACTCTTTCTTGCACATTAATATAAGAATACGTATTTCAACTGTATCTTACAATGATGTGAAAACGCTTTCTATAATACTTGTAAAAATATATAAGAGAGGCAAATAACATCAGACAGCGATTAAGATCCTTAAAATCTTTGTGATTATTTGTTATAATTTTTGTACATGATAAATCTCCCCATTGTACAAGTCCAAAAACAGATTCACAGACAATATTTATAGGTTAAAAGTTCTGCCGTAGATCAGAATTACTTTTTTCCAAAAAGTAATAGAATTCAATACATGTTCTTCATTATTAATTAAATTAGCTGCAAGTCAATTTAACAAGTCGCATTAAAGGACGAGTCAGAAAAGCTAGACAACCTAATCGACCTTTTATCATCTAACCCTCCTGCATTTCTCATTGGCAATTATCGTATCGCGACGTTTCGTCACAGATTTGTTGAGACATAAGTGCAATTGACAGATATCCTATATTTTCATAGAATCGCAAACGAACAGTGAGCAATGTACAAGTACAATCATGACCACACGAGCGGCCCTTCGACGGTAATTACGACACGCACGAAAAGTAGAGAAACCACGTAAAACCACGGTAGAAATTGATGCGGAGGAATTCCTCGCGTACCTGATTTACAACGGGCGCAACGCGCGACGTCGCAACGTGATCGAACGACCGAGCAGAATTGAGGAACAGCGCGAAGCTGCCGCGTGCGTGAACCCGAAGGGCGGCCATTTTGGGAACTTGGGTAAATAAGGGTCGGCGGCCGCCATTGATGCGCACCGTCCGACGGGCGCGTCTTCCCTCTCGTGCTCTCTCGCCGTCGCGGCCGACCGACCGCGAAGTCTTCGCATATCGCGGGCCACCGCGTTACCTACTCGCGCCGTCGCCGCGACGTTCGTTTTTCCTCGCCCGGGTGGCAGGCCCGCGGCCACTGCCGTCAACGACAACGAGGCGATTCCGGTAGGTAGGTGAACGCGGCCGCGCGCTCGCTCCGAGGCTAAAATCGCGGTGTAACGCGAGGCCAGTTAGCGCGCACGCACCGTAGCGTTCGGCCGAGAAGCGCGAGCGAACGAAACGAGACGAGACGCGACGAAGGTGAGGTGAGGTGCGGCGACGCGAGGCGAGGTGGAGGTGAAGTGAGGTGAGGTGAACATAGCCTGTACCCGCCGCCGCCGCTGTTCTCCCGGAACCCTGGCGTCGCGACGCTTGCCAGCGGTGCGCGCGGTTTTTTCGACTCGGCCGAGCGGACGCGAGTCGATCCGGGAGCCAGCGCGGCGCGACCGCTTGTTATTTCGGCCGGTCAGTGGACCACGAGGGGGTGCAGTTCGACGAAGCAACGCACCTTGGCGTGACGTTAGCGCGAACGGATTATGTGCCTGGGAGACGTTGCGCGCCACGACCGTCAGGTGGCGCTAGCCTGAAAACAGTGGGACGGCGTATAAGAGACACCCTGCAACGGGACCGTCTTTTTCACGGCAATTGTTGTCCACGTTTTCTCGCGATCATCACGGACCTACGGCAGGATTTTCGGTCCACGAGGTGAGTACTGTCGCCGAGGTAATCGGGGAGCGCTCGATCGGCCGCCGCCGAGTGCCCGTAGCGTTGCGCTCGAGCCACGAAAACCCGAGCCGAGCACCGACCTTTTGTTTATTCGTGACGATTTTTTCGCGACGATTTGTCGGGCCGATTTTACGGTATTCGGACGCAGTCCCGGCCCGATTTTTCGACCGGGCAGTTAGCGTGTGGTACGCGCTCTCTCGCGAGCATAGAATTGCCGTGATCGGCCCGCCGCCGGTCGAGATATCGCGCGAAATATTTCAGCCGCGAGTTCTCCGGAGAGTCGAGCGCAGCGAGCGAGGCGCTCCGTGCATCCGTGTGTTTAACGCAAAGTTTGTCACGTAATTTTTCTGGCCGCCAGGGCCGCATCTATCAACCCCGTTGTCCTGCTCTTTTCGCGTGCCAGCCACCGGACGATGAAAGCGATGCTATTTTCTCGAACTTGGACGACGCGCGTGTAATTTCTCGCCCTCTATCTCCCTTCCGCGGACGAGAGATGTTTGCCTTTTGATTGCGACTCGCCAAGTCACGCGTTTTCATTCTGTGAAACGCAAGCCCGCGTGCGTACTACGGCTCTCGTTGCGAATCGCACGTTTCGTCTCGACATGTCACTACTTTCCGGAGTTTTAACATGTTTAATTATACGACATTCATTTTCAAGTTTTATAAATTTTTATGTGTGCATGCGTATGAGAAGATTGTTTTTTTTTTCATAGCGTCAAAATAAATTGTCTGATACAAAATTTTGAATATCCAGTCTGATGAAAACATTTGGATATTGAAAATTAGTTGTTAGTATTATAATATATGTGATTGTAATATTGTATGTTAAAATATTTGGATTATATATGTGCGTTATGTTGTAAATTTTAATTGAAAAAAGGTTTTTTTAGAAGATAAATAATACGTTACAGGAGCCCAATGTGGGTGGAAGTGAGATGGCATCCAGGGAAAAGAAACCCTTAGCGCCTTCCAAATCCAAACAGAGGGCGAGTAGTGACTCTAGCTTGTCATCCAATGAGGTCAAGAATAAAAAAGGCAAGTCATTGCCAAATATAAAGCAGCAGCAATTTGCACAAGAAATTTTTGATACAGTAGTAACAGGTAGTCAACTTCCTGTTAAATTAGAGGCAAGCTTGCCACGCAGGAATGCCCTGAAAACTCTGAAACGCAGACAGAATCTAAGAGCAGCCAAGGCAAATCTTATTAAATCCAAGGTCGGCAGGAAAGTGACAAATAAGGGTATACGCAGGATAGCTCCTGATATTAAGAGGGGTGTGAAAACGAAGAGAATCAAGCAATCGGAGGAATCAACCCTTAAAGCCGACATTGCTCTGAGATTTTCGGAAAATCAAGCGAACAACGGAGACAACGAAGGCAAAGGAACTGAAACACCAAGCAAAAGTGCCAAGAACAATCTCAGGACCAAGAAAACCAAATCTGCATCTTCAAGGAGCATAGAAGTGGGGAGCGAGGGCATTCAGAATAAGGAAGAGGCTGGTGCTACAAGTAGCTCTAAAAGCAGTCCTAAATTTGGTAGAAAGGGAAGAACGACAGAAAGTTCCGACTCTTTATCCAAGAGTGCCAAAGCAGCAAGATTAACAAACTTGAAGAAAAATAGTACCAAGGATAATTTCATAAAAGTTACAGAAAGTGATAGCAAGGGTACAAAAGGTCGAAAAAACACTGGCAAGGAATTGGACTGTAGTGGTAGTACAAAGGGCAATTCTAGCATTGAGAGATTTGCAAAAGCAGCTTTGGACAACAAGAGTTCTATTGACCTTACTATAGACGAAGTTATTGCTTCAATGTTGAGTGACTCTGAGGAAAACCAAAGTGTTGCGGAGAAAATCGAGGGAAAAATAACGAGAAGCAAGAAAATGTTGGTAGACGAAAATATTGCTTGTGACGTGGAAATAAAGAAAGAGCCCGACACCGATGACACGAAAGTTGCGTCAGACGGAGAATGTACGGAGGCAGACCAAGGATTCCAGAATGCGATTCAGTTGAGGAAAAGATCGAAAGCTGGGTACACTGATCAAACGTCGCAAAGGAGCTTGCGAAATGGCAAGCAACGCCAATTATCTGATTCTGGAAATTCCACGGATAATGATCCCAAGAAGAGGCATAGATTGAATTCAGATGGGACTGTTATCTCAGATAATTTGATAGAACATATCTCAGATGTCAACATGGACTATTCGGATTCCAATTGTAATGAATCTCAAACTATTGTAGCAACAAATAAAGATGAGATTTGTTTGGCGAAGGATGAAGCGTCCAAGAATTTTAATGACGATGCTGAGACTGGATTGGAAGTGGAAAATAATAACAACAGCGATCGCGTGGACCGAACGAGTGAAACAGGACCGACACTGCGTTCTAAGACTAAAGCTAAAACTACGGAGAGCGAGGCAGCGAAGGACGATGACGGTAAAACGGAAGATACACGGATAACATCCAAGTGTGCGGACACACAGGAAGAATCGAAGAAACTTTATAACGTAGATCAAGCGAGAAAAGAAAGTATTTTAGTCAAGTATGCGGATAAATCTAAAGGTCGTAGGAGTAGTTTAAACATAGAAAATATGAAGAAAACTGCGAATTCCATTTATAATACGGATAAATCGGATGGTAATTCATTGCAAATAGATCAAATGATCGAAAACATCAAATTGAATATTGCAAAATCCATCGAGAGCAAGATCTTCAGTCCTGAGACGGGGATTGGATTGAGTAAGAACTTCGATGTTCCCAAGATCGAAGAAATCGTTGCGCCGCTTAGTACAGAATCCCAAAAGATGGGATTAGAGGAGAATGCCGATGAGAACAGATCTCTTGTTACGAAAAACGAGATTACTTCGGAGAATTCAGAGAATTCAGTACCAAAAGTGGCTGATACTGCCAAAGAGATTGAAGAGAAACTAGTCATGTTTGATATTGGGGAAGCAGAGACACATTCACAGAACATTCAAGAGGACAAAGCTTCTAATAGTGACAGAATTAATGATGTACATAATACTTGTGAATCTACATGTAATATAGCTAATAATAATAATGATGCATCTTGTAACAATGCAGATGGGCCAGAAGTGGAAAACGTTAATCGTAGTACAGCCAGTGACACTCCAGTTAATATCAGCGATAACGACTCGAAGAGTTTGGACGAGAATACTAAAAAAGTCGCTACTACGAGAAAGTCCTCGAGAATTAATGATAAAAATTCGGATAGCGTCGGCAGTAATCCCGAAGCGAAAAAATCGAATAAATTGCCAAGTAAAGTAGTCTCAAAATCGGATAATGTAGAAGATAACCTGGCAGATAATGCTACAAGTGAAGAAATAGTTTCAGAAGACGTAACATCTCGCCAGCTTTCAGACGATAACGCTACAGTTTCATCAATACTTGCATCGGCGTCTTCCGAGGAGGCAGAAGAGAAACTTGCGGAGGAGCATATGCAAACGGAAGAATCACAGAATTGCGAAACTGAATGTTCTCAGAATGTTTCGTACATTTCGGAGGAGTCAGAAACATTGGAAAGCATATCTCGTGATGTAGAACGACTTGTAGCAGGCGATCAATCTATTAGATCATCGCAGGATGCTACAGAAGAGATTTCTGACGCAAACATGTTGGAGAAGCAGCAGGAAATTCAAAATACAAGTGAACAAGCATCTGCTTGTTGCGATGACAACTCCACGTCCTTAGAGTCTACAGCCAGTGATACGAATGAAATGCCAAGTAAAAGCCATACAGACGAGAAAGCCGATGCAACTGAAACGTTACAGGAGGATGATACCTCTTGTAAAGTAACACAAAGCACAAAGCATCTTAAAACTAACAATAACAATAATCACTTATCAACCACCGCAAACTGTGATTCAAGTAGTGAATGTAGCTCTGTAAATTCTGTGCCTGTGCCCGCGTGCACTTCCGATCGATGGACCGACAAAGCCGAAGAACTCGATCAAGTTAGCAAAGAATTAAGCAAATCCAATGATATGCCCGACTCCGACGAAAATGCTTCGGATCAAAAATCCGAAGATAACGAAACCGCTCTGACGACGGATCAAAGCAATAAATCGGATGACAAAGGCGAGCAGAAATCTGTTAACGAGGAAAACAGGAGAGTGTTACGAACACGTGATAAGCAGAAGAGAATTGAGAGCAAACAGGTTGCTTCTCGTGGCCGAGAACATACTGACGGTGTAAAAGTCAAGACGGAGGAAACTGGCGTTCAAAAGACACTGAATTCTACCCCACAGAATGATGCCAACGAGACACAGAGCTCGTCAGTGGACGGCTCTGAAAATTCCCAGAAAGTGGAAGATACAGGCGACTCGCAGAACAGTCACGACTTGGATACCAACGATCTCGAACCGCAAGCTCGAACCCGTCGTACCAGAGACACAAAAAAACGCAAAGAGGAATCCTCCATATCCAATGCCTCAAAGGCCAAGCGCGTCAAACGAGACTTGCGAAAATCCGATCAGCAGAACAAAGAGGAGACCTTGCTAGACAACGAGGTCGCTAAGATTAATGAGAATAACAGATCGTTCCTGAACAAGTACGGTGGCAGTGGCACCGAACGTACCGACAGCTTCCGCGGGTTCTTCGAGGAAAGCGGAGAAAGTGGATTGAACAAAATGGAGAAGAGTCCTAATTTACGAAGCAAATCAGAAAACGATATAACAATCAGTACGACCAGCAAGAGCGAGGAACGACTCTCGCGTAATCTGTCCGAGAATCATGTGTCGAAGCAGACAGCTGACAATATAGACATTCTGAGGAACGATTGTAAGACTCTTAAGTCACCGGAGCAAAAAGATTCCGACGAAGCATCTACGTCCAGCGAATCATCCAACAGTGGTACACCGAAAATCCTAGAAACGCCGGAAGATAAAGAAAGAAAGGAATCGATCTTGCGAATGCTGGGATTAGAGTCCTTGGAGGAAGCTGCAAAGAGACTCCAAAATCAACAGAAAAGTAAGAGAGAACAGTTGTCCACGGGTACGTTGAAGACGATCATCAGAGTAACACAAAAGGAGAAGGACAAGGACAAGAGAGGCTCGCGATCTCCTTTGAAAATGGTTCTCAAACAGCAGGGCCGCGGAGACGGAGAGGGTGATTCACCCGAATTCTACACCATTCAAAAGGAGGTAAGGATTCAAATTGCCTTTCGATAATTTTTTTTTAATTAATTCGCTTACTAGTACGAGCTCTTTGTACTTTCCAAATTACCTCTTTTTTTTACAATATTTTTCTTTACTTTGGTTAAAATTACGATATTTATCAATCAAGTGTGACAAATGATTTTTTAGTATGCAAACTACTAGTCATTTTTTAGAGATTTGCTCTTGATTCTCACATATGTGTGAATGCACTTTATAATGCGCGGCCACTGAATTTAGACACTTCCATTTTAATGTCGCGTGCATAAAAAGCAAGCGTTGCAATAAGGATAGTATGCGTAGTTTACATGTTCATATTTTTGTTTTAGTAATCTTACGATATTCTGTTACCAATTATGTTTCGTTTCTTTTTTTTCAGTTTGGAACCAGTGGTTTGGGAGATAGCAGCTCTGGTGCGAACCGAAAGTTCACTACTAACCACAGACACTCTTGCGGTAATCCTGGTTGCGGGAATAACTAAATTGATAATCTTACTTACTTTTCCTCCACCGCCTTTTCCAAAAATCTCGCATTTTTCAAATTTCTATTTACACGGATAATTATATTGAGACTAGTGCAATGTGGAGAGGGTTGTTCACGTTTCCATTTCAGATATTTTAAAGCATAATTGATATTAATTTGACAGTTGCGTTAACGCTTTATTTATTTTCGTTTCTCCTAGCATTTTTAAACCTACTAGTCATATGCTTTAATGCGATTAAAAAAATACAATGTCCACTAGGAAATCCCCGACATATATGAGGTACAAAATCCCGTCTAGAAAACTAGCTTAAAAAGATCCTGCATTTTGACTAAAAGCCGATTATGTTTCGCTTGGTTCTACAGTCTGATATGGAATATTGTGCAACGCTTTGTTTTACAGACCACTAGTTCCAAAAATTATACATTTACACCGAGCTTAATATTCTTATAACAATGCATGCTATTTTGTTTACGCTGTTGCTTTTCACACCAAGAGATGCTAAGACTTTCACGTTCTCACTAATGCTCTGTATTCATGTTTGTATATTGTCTAAATTGGAAAAGAAATTTATATACCGAGACGGTAACATTCGATGAGACGTGTTTAATTTTATCATCACAGATGACGATAACGAGGAAACTACGCCTAAGGATCGTCAGTCGCTTGTCATTCCAGAGAAATCGTCGTCCTTTTCCATACATCCTGGGCGTGTATGCGCCGACGTATGTTGCTATTGTTTCGGTAAATTTGGTTCCTTGGACACGCCGATGCACTTGGCACAAATAAAATCTGACGAAAGACGTAAAAAAATCTTAAACATCGAGAGGCACCTTACGAAAGATTCGTGTCTGTGCGACGCGTGCTACCGTCATGTTGATAGGAAGGTTCGTTGACATCCGTAATAAGATAACAATTATTATTATGTGCAGCATATGAATTGCGAATTATTTTTCTTCTTAATTATTAATTATTAAACTCTTTAATTATTAGACTTAATAATCAGACATACCTACGTTACTGACAACCTCCATGAATTTACTCTCTTCCTCAGGCGAATACTAGTCCAGCAAATATGCAGCAGAAGCCGCAGAAACAGCACAGACAGTTGATGATATCAAAATGCTCAGCTCGCGAATGCCGAGATCCCGCGCGCCACCATGTCAAGCGACGTTGGTTACTTAAGATAAAAGCCGCCCTTCAAAATCAGGTTAATATTCGCAACTCGAGTAATTATGTAGACAGTGAACTCTCGTGTAACACGCGTTACTCGTGTAACTCTCCTGTAACAGTTCCGAACTGCATAGATTACACATAATATATATTATGTATATGTGTGGAAATATTCATAAATTTTAATTTTTATATCACACACACACACACAAATTTCTTATGTTTGGTTGCATATAAAAGATTATATGTGTTTCGTTATGATTATATGTAACGCGTTGTATAAGCACTGTCACGATTTTTCCACTACGAATCCGTGGAAGGGACCACGAGAGTCCACTGTACATATACTACTTATTTGTATAACCAAAGATGAATGACGTACGGTTGCACATGAGAAATATTATTACAGGTCGACATAGATTGGGAGTCGAGTCAGCACACCGCGATGTCATTCTGCGTCAGTCATTACGAAAAGATCGGGCGCTTTTTGATGTGTGCACTGTGCAAGCGTCGTCTCGCACGAAACAACACTCATCAGTTACCTAGCGTGGAAATTGACGAGCTAAATCAACTGCTTGGCCAACAAGGAATCCCCGTTTTGCTAGCGGCTGGCACGTTTGTGTGCAAGCTGTGCCGATACTTCACTCAGTTGCATCTGAAGTACAAAGACATCGAGAACATGAACACGGATCGCAGAACTTTTAGTAAAAGTTATCGAAGACGGTGAGTATGCGGACGGGCTGTACGCCTGTCTCGAATCGAAGTTGAAATCTAAAGACTTCGTCAAAACAGAAGAAGAAGAAACTGACGAATAATGCTTTCTGGTACGCAGGGTCCTTCATTATCTCGGTGTCGAGGTTGTCGACGATGAAGATGACGATTCGGCGCAACAGGCATCAAATCAGCCGAAGGACAAGAAAAACAAAAAAGGCACGAAGAATGTGCAACAGTCCAAGAGCGGGAGCTCTAAATCGCCGGATCGCACAAGTGGCACATCCGAGAAGTCTACGCCGGAGCCGAATAAGAACGAGGCCGTGGCGGGATGTAGCTCTTCCGAGGTAGGCAACGAGGGTCGCATGGCAAAGGGAAGCAACGCCAGCGGCGATGAGAACGGTGGCGCGGAGTACCTAAGTGGTATCGAAAGTGCCGTGGAGAACCTGAAGAAACGTAAGATACTCGACATGCACACGTATACGAGCACGAGCTCACCACTGTCGTCTTCCCTTTGTGACGGTGCGACAACGAGCGAGATGGTCGAGATCCTCGCGATGGATAACGAGGTGACGCTGACGCGATTGCCGAAGAGACCGAGGCTCAGTAACAACAGCAGTAATAATAGTAACAGCAACAACAACAACAACGATATAACACCCGTGGTGCAGAGACTCGGCGCGAATCCCTCCATAAGCGTACGCACGCTTTTCCCGGGCGAGGAGGAGATGAATCTTCACGTCAACATCGAGTTTCAGAACGTGCGCGAGGTCACGCCGCAAGGGTGGGAGAAGTGCGCGACGATGATCCAGTACGATCGCGAGACCAAGCTGCTCTGGCAGCAGTTACAGCGACCGTACGGCAATCAGAGCTCTTTCTTGCGGCACTTGATCCTTCTGGAGAAGTACTACAGAGCCGGCGATCTGATACTGGCGCCGAACGCCTCGCGAAACGCAATCAACTACTCCACGTCGGTGCAGAACAGACTGATATCGTATGAGGGTCCGGAGAAGATGGATGAACCGATAATGGAGCCGATCGCGGCTGAGTATAATCCAAGGCGTTTAAGCGGCGGCTACATGTTGGAAAAAGACAGACTGTCTGTGCCTAGCACGAGTTCAATGTCCAGATTGTCAACGAGTGGCGGCGGCGCAACATCGGCGGCGCACTCGACGAAGGTGAATTCACCGCGGATGCTCAAGCTCAACTCGGGGGTGTCCATCATCAAGAAACCGCCGCCCAATTTGCAACGATTGAACCTGTCGTTAAGCAGCACTGGCACTGGAAGTGCCGCTACTGCCACAACGAACGGCGGTGGCAGCGGCGTTAAACGGCAGAGTCTGCCCTCCTCCTACGGCAGTAACAAGGTGTTTCAATTGAGCGAGCCGGACTTGAAGCGAATGCAGGCGCTCAAACGACAGAAACCCAACGACAGACAGTCGGCCCCTGGCACGAGCAACGGATCAGCGGGTTCGAGATCGCCGCCCAATAGCAGCTACAGGTCGCAGTACCAGAAAGCGCAACAAGTAGCCCCCGGCCACAGCCAGCAGTTTCAGAGGCACTTGCGAATGCAGCAGGAGATGCTGAACCGTCAAAGCCGCGGCGACTTTGAGCCGCTGATCTGCGACATGTCGCGCTCCGCAACGACCGCGAACGAGAATAGCCAAAATCTCATACA